>NC_060068.1:92421654-93669154 GCF_922984935.1 Meles meles
GGTGGTTGCAACTATACTTGTGGCCTCAGTGGGAGTAAAGAGGGTAAACCAGCTCTGCATGATGCTGTCCAGGGCATAAACACCTTCAAGGAACACAGAGAAGCCCTATTACTGACGAGGAGGCTGCCCAGAGGTCTTGCCTTATTTCCACCTAATAATCAATGCTTACATGGTTAACCAGCACAGGACGTGAGCTAGGCCAGAGAATCCTGTAAGGTAATGTGCCTGGGAGCAACCTTTTAGAATAAGGTTATTATAGACTGTTATTCAGTGAAATGCCTGAAAGGAAGGAACTTCCTGTAATAAACTTCCTCGGTAGTTGGTATTTGGACTGCGCCGCTTTGCCATTTCAGAAAATGGCTTTCTGCTAATGAGTTCTAGTTCACTGGCTCCTCCTGTCAGTTACCCACTACAGAATCTGAGTCAGAAGTAACTATGACTCTCACCAAAATACAGACTTTTTATGTGCTATGTGTGTTTGTAACTTTAAAGTATACACAATACAAAATGATTAAGACACACAAAGAAGCAAAAAAATGTGACCCATCATCAAGAGAAAAGAGTCAACACAAGAAGATCTACAGATGACTCAGATGTTGGAAATAACTGATAAGATCTTTATAAAATAACCATTCTAAGTGCAGAGATCCAGTATGCCTGAGCCGTAGGAAAAGCCTAATTGTGAGTGATTTAAAGAGTAGGTATGAAAATCTCACAGAGAAGTTAGGTGTATACCTTGGTACAGGATTAGGGAAGCTGTAGAGCAGTTCTTTGACTGGTATTATCTTTGTACTGGTTCACTGAAGCATCACTTCAACAACTTAACAATATAATTTTTATATTAAGACCAATTTCCCTTTTCCCAAAGTAACAAACCATTAAGAGTAATAAAAGAAAAAAAGCAAGAATGATTTTATAATATCTAAAAACTGAAGAGGTAGTGTCCTCTCAGTAAGAAGTGTGTACCCTTTTTTGTTGCAAACATGAAGGGAGACAGACAATTTAACCAACATTTATTTAAGGCAACAACCATTTTTTTTCGTTGGCACTCCTACTGGAAATGTAGTTTTCTTTAGCACCAATTTACTGCTAGAGAGAGGAAACAGTTGGCTGACAGTCTGACCAAATGCAGATTACGGGCAACTGGGAGGATCTTCCTATGAATAGCTTTCACATACCTGAAAGCTCACCTAAACCACACCCGGTAATCATTGATCTGCTGGATACGATGACATATGCCCCCGGACAATAAAGAAAAATCTCAGCACAACTAGAGAGCTTCATATTATTTTCACTAAAATGGCCTGAACCACTAACCCACAGTCTCAAGTTAGTTTCAAAGCTATTTTCCAACCTACTAAGGATTCACTCTAGAACTCTTTAATATAAAATTATAAACCTGATTTTCACAAAAAGTTACCAAAAGCACCTTAAGAGTGACAGAACAGCAAAAAAAAAAAAAAATATATATATATATATTTACTCAGTGACTCAGTCAATTTTAAACAAGTCTGATACCCCACAAATGTGATAGTTTGGAAGAAGAACAATGCAGGTATATATAACTAAAGGTTGGAGGCAGGGGCTAGAAGGAGCAAGAAGCCTTGGAGAATTCAAGGTAAAAAAAGAAACACATTCTTATATTTGTAAATGACAAGTTAAATCCAACCATGAGGAACCTGGGAAAGCTCCTCCTCCAGAGTTTACCTACCAACTTCAGTAGCACATGTTACCAGCCACCTCACCATCTCCCGCCGTCGCCAATTTAAGGTTGACAGTGTCATTCGCATAACCTGTAAAGACAAGGTAGCACCACGATGTTTCAGAAGATTAACTGACGTCAATGCAAAAGGAAACAATTCATCCCAAGGCATAAACTACGAGGAATATTCCCTACTACCAGAAGGATGGAGAGCCATATCTAGAGCAAAGTTCTGCATATCAATTTGAATTCATTCATGGCTCCCCAGCCGAGGAGACAGAAGGCCCACATTCTACTTCAGGGGGGCTGAGTGACCAGATGTGGCATCCTGGGCAAGTTGCTCAATTAATCATCTTTTGTCATCTATAAAATGTGAGGGCCAGACTGCAGTATTAAGCCCAGTCCATGCCCTCTCCTCCTCAGCTTTGACAAATTCCATGATTCTAGATTTTTGAGGCTCCTCAAGAACTTAATTCTGACTAGGAACCCCTCAGTTGGCAAAGAGGTATTTTAGAATAACCATTAACCAATAGCCTTTGATCCCTGGTTGCTCTTTTTCCTGGTGATCATGAAGATAACTCAGGTGTTTGGAAAGAAATCATTTTTGGCATCATTTGTCATCTGATTTTTTCACTTTCTAATAAGATCCCCAAATAAAATTATCCGTCTCTTCCTGCTTCCCCCATTCAGAACATCTGGGACATAACATGCTTAAAGCCTCAGAAAGGTGTTGTGGGATTCCTTCTTGGGTCCTAGAGAGAATAAGGCAGGGACTAAGTTCTCAATAATCTGCCATTTATTAAAAAAAAAGCCTGCCAGAATTCCAAATAACCACAAAGTTTGTTAATGGTTCTTTCTGCATCATATTTCTAATATAAGACAACTAGCACCAATTTATTTTTAAAAAGAAACTTCTAAAGTGTCATTGTATAGCTTAAATGCAATCCCCTATACTCTCTGCTTGTATAGTACTGTATAGGGGAAGTGTGCTTTCCCTATATAATCTAATTCTCAAACTCTATTAATCATCATAAGGAGAATCCATATCTAAAAAAACATCTAATCAGGGCACTCTATTCCCCATACTTAAGGTAATTAGATAACAATTTCTTTCACTACTTTTAATGGTGATTTTTTAAAAAAGCAAATGTTAGAAAAGTCAACATATAAACTTTTCAGTTCCTGGGTTTATACAGTAATTTTTTAAAGAAACTATAAGGAAGCAAACATCTAACTATATGACTAACTCAAAATGTCCTTGGTAAAACGCCTAAGCAGGTCTAGGGAAAGGTGAAACGGGACCCTGGTCCAATCACTCCTTTATAATATTCTTAGGGTTATAAAAAGGAGCTAGAAGTGCCCATCTATTATGAAAATGCAAACACCAACAAAAAATCATACTTCCTCTACAACTTTAACCCCAACAACCAATTCTTTAGAGTACACAATAGTTTCACTTAAGTCTCTTACTAGTGATAATCTCCTCCATTTGCTAAAGGAGAAACAGTGATGTTAAGGCTAGAATTCAGAAAATGACCCTTTTTTTTGAAGGACAAAAACAGGGCTTCTAAAAGTACA
This sequence comes from Meles meles, assembly GCF_922984935.1. Classification (NCBI taxonomy): domain Eukaryota; kingdom Metazoa; phylum Chordata; class Mammalia; order Carnivora; family Mustelidae; genus Meles; species Meles meles. The sequence continues at coordinate 92,424,935 of NC_060068.1, forward strand.
GCCACTGCACCCAAGCAGCAGTCCGGTTTGACTGGGAGCGCCCCCAGAATCCCACAGCTCTGTGTACGGAGTCGTCACACGGCTGCACTCAACTACCCAGCTGGAAACAAAAAATAAAAGCTGGCGCCTGTATTTAGCCATCCCTGGGGCCCCCACAATGACCACCAGGCGCGTACCTGCAGGCCTAGTTCCAGAGACACTTTCAAAAGAGTGATGTCTGGCAAGCTGTCCATGAGAGTTGCTATTTTAAATGCATCTTGGGCAAGCTTGAAGATGTGGGATGAGGAGTGAATGTTTTTCTGGATGGATTCTAATACTGTTTCCAGCCTCCGAACATCACCTGCAACAAGGGAAAACCAAACCAAACCAAACATCAAACAACCACAACACACACACACACACACACACACACACACACACACGAGGAAAAAAAGGAAACAAAACAAAACATAAAACACAAGTTAATTTACCTGAAATGTTCACATGTGGCACAAATGTTACTACAACTAAGGGTCCCAGAGTTACTGAAATGCCTATGAATCGCGGTTTCACAACAAAGATACACCAAGACACACCCTTCACGACTAAAAGCACGTATTAACCAGAACTAACATGAGACAACAAAAAGGCCTCCTAGTTCCTATTACAAATTTTTGGTGAGTATTTCTGGGAGAAAAAAAATGTAACCTAACATTTTAGTCTGCTTCTGAACCTGAACCACCATTTCCATGGCATAGTAACGAACCCGAAATTCCGCCAGCACCAAGTTTAATGATGCAATTAAAAGAGGAAAGTGTCAGGCTCAAGTGAGTAGCACCTGTTCCTCCTCCTAAGCTAACATCTAAGGAAGAGGATCCCCTACAACTGGACATTGGCACTGCCACTGACAATTCAATAGAAAACATGATCCTTCAAAAAAAGAAAAAAGGCAAACACAATAATCGTGAGGTCTCAGGACAATCCAATACCTTTGGCTGCAGTCAGCATGGTGGATGCCAGCTCACACTGCTGGGATTCTATGTGGCTTAGCGTGAACCAACGAGGATACCGGTTGGGAACGACTGATGCAATATGGTGTGGGCGGGTGAGATCTCCCGTCGGAGCAGTAGATTCCAATACTAGTAACCTGTAATGAGAAGACAAGACAGTTGGTTCCTAGTTATTCCATGTCCAACCCCTTGGCCACAAGACCCAGTCAGAAGGCAGATGAGTGGGTAGATGGTGGGAGAAACTGTTCAGGTCCTGGGTGCAGGAAGAGCTGGTACAGCTACACTCTGCTATCTGGATGCCAAAGACACCTTGTTAATTGCTCAGTACTCAAACCTTAGAGATTTCTTTTCTTTAGCATCATTCAAGAAAAGCAATAGTCAAGAAAATGAAGATATGAACATTGAGGAGATCTGAAACACAAAACCTGATGTGCATCTACTGTAAAATTTTTGAATCTTATCACACTCTTGAAAAAGTGAAAGTCAACAGAAACTCATAGGCAAGTGAACATTTAAGACTGAGATTATAACAGTCAGGGAACAGTGGATAGCTGAAATGGATAAGCTAGCTCATTAAAACACAAAATAAGGGAGAAGTTAAATAAAAATGACCTCCTTTCCATAGATTCATACTCCCTGCAGAGTTAGTTCCTTTTAACTTCAGGAATTTATAGTTCGAATATGTTGCATCAATCCTATCAAGAGATGATGAATGTCAATGATCCAAGTATTTGTCCTTTGACAGCCTTGCATAAATTCAGTGTGATCTCTGATTTCAATCAATCTATCTTTGATTAAGAGTATGTTGGCAAATAAAGAACAATTACTGAAAACAGCACATGCTTAGTGTTCTCTTCCAAACAGAAGTACTGAAGAGATTAGCAGAGCAGCTACAACTGCAGTGATTCCTTCACAATCACCAAAACACTAACATTAACTCAAGTATACCAGTGTTAGGGAATAAGAGCTAAGGACCAAGAGGAATTAACAGGGTCAGGGTGTGACGCTGGCCTTGGGGTCCCGCCCAAGAGTGGTTACTGTTCTGGCAGGCCAAATGCCTTACTTTCTTTTCCTTTCACTAGGGACAAAGAGATGTTAGCATTAAGGGGTAGCAAGGTAGGCAATTAATAAGAATTTTGGTGGAGTTACTTTAACTTTTCAAAAAACCAGAATGTTCTTATGTTCACCAGCAAATCTTTCCAGAGTTGCTATAGAGTAAACTAGCCAACAGCCCCGAAAAGATGAGAAAGTGAGTGCTAAAAACATCCTTTTCCAGCTCCCCCTGCCATCCGCCGCTTCTACCACTTCCAGAAAGACTAAGAAGCAAGTAGGCTACAGGTCTCTTTTGTTGCCTGTTTCCCTAGTGCCTTAAGATGCTCTAGTAGGTCCTACTACCTCCCTTCCACAGCAGCGCTTTAAGAGAAGTAGTGGCCAAGTAGAAGAAAAGAGGTAGAAAATAATCCCCCAGTGCCCCACTAGTATCCTCCATAAACAAACTGCCTTGGCAGCAACCAAGGACAAACATAAATGAGTTTCTGAGTGTTAGGAAAGCAAGCCTTTCCACCTGACAGATCCCTTCCCATAGCCAGAATCACAGAGAAACCTTATCACATTTTACCCTTCAACTTCACAGCGGTCATAGCAATAGCATCTGGTGGCAACATAACATTAGCATTCTTCTCTTTGCAGCAGGAGCAAAATTCTTACGATTTAAGAAGTATAGAGCTGAGCATCTGTCTTCGTCTGACAACTTCTATTTCAGCTTCCAAAAATGGGAATAGGGACTTATTTACAAAGCTGTGCTCTAAAATAAAAACCAAGGGGCATAAAGTAGTTTAGTGGGTGTGTTTGGGAATGATTTTTACTTATGTTAGTTATGAATTTATTTGGGGTATTTTTAAAAACAGATGAGAATTTCAGAAAGTTTCTCTGATAGGTTAATGACATTTATTTCATGGTGCTTTCATGGTGCTAAGGGAAGAATGCCAAGTTAAAGGATGTCAGCTTCAATACACACTGACACACACACAGGTACACGTACACACATACACACACACACACACACACACAAAGGCGCTGCAAAAAAAAGAGGCCCCCTGAAAAATAAAAGCTATCTTCATATAGATAAGAATTTCTTTCTTTCTTTTTTTTTTTTTTTTTTTTTTTTTTAAGAATTTCTTTTGAATCCCCTACATTGGTTACAGACAGAGAATCCTTTGGTGAAAAGTTCTATAGGATGAGATCAAACTATTCTCCAACACCTCAAGCTCTTGAGTGTGTACACAGTTTGTCTTTGGTGACTATAACTGGGTCTAGTGTGCACTTTCACAAAGGAGTGTTTTAATTTAAAAAAAATAAAATCTCAAGTTTTAAGAAAGGTGGATATGCCTTTCAGGTCCTTAAGGTTTAATAGGCAACATATAAGACTGAAAAACACAATCCTAAATTCATTAAAAAATATTTACCTAGACAAATTCATGATAAAAATATGTGGTGAACAGACTTTAAAAAGGAAAGTGAAAACAGAAAGGTCAGTGGCAGAGAACAACATAATCTAATTATTACTACTGTAAAGGAAGGGCTGGAAGCAATCAGAGTGAGGAGAGCAGGTCCTGGAAGATGCCTAACAGGGAAGCCTTCAACCCGAGCCACGGCCCCATCTTTCCTCATCCTCCAGTTGAGCACAGAGGTATTTCAGTGGTACTATGGCCTTCCTGCGCTAATGATGGCATGTGGCATTAACGCAGGTGTGAGGGGCTCCCTCAGTTATTACATTCAGGCAAGTATACTTATTATTTACCACTGTTCCAAAAATCTAATTTTTTCAAAACAATCAACTATTCAGGAAGCTTTCAACCAGTGCTCCCTTATGGTTAAACTTGGCCTAAAATTGTTCTCTAATTCCCAAATACAAGTTTCCAGAGAAATAAGGAAAAAGCCACCGAGAGCACAAGTATGAAGCAGTTTAGGATACAACTCTTCCTTTACTGTAAAACAAAAGCCAAACAAACCAACAAACCACCATCACAACAATCCAAGAAGCATGGCTTCTTTAGCTTTTCTGCTGCCTACAAGAAATATGAGTGAACGAGAAGTCAGTGAACAGCCATTTTTCCCAGTGGGGAATCTGGATCGCCTCTGCCCGGCCGGGCTGTGAATACGTACCGCATCGCTCTCAGTGCAATTTTGTATGCCAATTCAGCATCATGAGGTAGGAGAGAGGTGAAGAGATACTTGGCAAATGTGTGCATTGGAACGCTCTCCCGATGGATTATTTCGCCTAAACCACTATATGGTCCGGCTGTGGGAAGAGAGCATACACATTTTACATTCCTAAAAAAGGAACTGATAAGACTTCTTGTAAAGTATACTTTCGTAAATTTTTTATGTAAAGTTATAACATACACAAACTAATCTAGTTAAGAATGTAACCAAAGTGACACAGTAGAAAGAAATACAATTCTTAGTCAAAAATGATTCTATAGTGTATAGTATCCAATATCAAATTCACTCCAGGAACAGTCCCCCAACTAACTATACCATAGCTAAAATGAGACTCATAGAACTAGGGGGCAGAGCTTTTTCACATTATAACTGCTTCAGAGAAAGAAACCCTCTGAAGCATACAAAATCTCACTGAATTCAAGAAACACCCTTTCTCAATGAGGAACACATCTGAGCATCCGGCCTTTCAAATGCACAGATGACTCTGCAGATTAACTCTGGAAACTGCCCCTCGACCCAATCAGTCTTATGGGCACAGACAAGCCGGGTGTCCAGAAAAGAGTACTCTGCCTCGGGGGAGGAATCTGAATCACAAATCCTAATATAAAGACTTTAAACACTGTTGCTTCTAATAAGCAGAAATAGATATTAATTCTCAGAAAGTGATTAATAATAAAAGAATAGTCAGTAACCCATTTGATACTCACCATAGGCATAAGAAAAAAAAAAAGTTAAAGTAACTGGAAATCTACCACTTTGGGGGCTCCAAAGACCAATTTCAAAAGCAAAGTTCATTTAAGCTGTCAAAATTCCTTTCTCAGTAAGTTATGACAGGCATGGTGGCAGAGCTTACTTCCCCTGTGTGCGCTCTGCATGCTGTCCCGAAGAAAGGTGATACTGAATTTTAAAATACATTTTGAAAGGAAACCACAGTGGTTAGTTCAAATACTTTCCACTTAAGTACTTTGAGGTTTAGTTACTGTAAAATGTTTAATAAATTAGTTTCCATGTCACCTTTGGGTAACATCTGTTTCATGATTTCTAGAATTATGAACCATGACACTACTGCTGAAAGCACATTAATACATTTGTTTTCCATGAGACAAATCAGTCTGGCAAAGAGTTTAGAATGCAAGAAACGGCAGTTCAGAAGAAATGGTGAGAGGAGTTCCTGAATGGGGCACTGGGTAGGAGCATGACACATTCTAGATAATTTTAACAGAGATTAGATTAACATTTCATTATTTTATTGTTTAGTATTCTTAACTGCTCAATAAGTATTTTGGAAATTATATTTTCATAAAATCTTATTTTTTACCTAGGCAAACTAAAATCCATCCTAGATTTATAATTTTACTAAATCTATTACCCTTCTTCTTGTCATTTAAGACATTCAAAAACGTTTTAGTCACCCAAGTCTTCAAAAGTTGATAGAGCATTATAGCTTTGCCTTTAGCCAAATTTTTAAATTATTATTATTATGGACTGAATGTTTATATTCCCCACTCCAATTCATATGCTGAAGACCCAATTCCTAACGTGACTGTACTTGTAGATAGGGCCTTTACACAGACGTAATGAACAGGTTACTGTGAGTTCGCAGGGTGAGGCCCTGATCCAACAGGATTAGTGTCCTTACAAGAACAGACATCAGAGAGCTCTCTTGCTCTCTCTCGCCCTTTGCCTTGGGGAGGGCACAAGAAGAAGACAGACATTTATAAAACAGGAAGAGAGGGTTCACCAGAAATTTAACTGATATGCTCTTTGACCCTGGACTTCCCAGCCTCCAGAAATTTCTATGCGAAATTTCCATTGTTTAAGCCACCCACTGCTGCAGTATTTTGTGATGGCAGCTTGGGCAGACTAAAACACTAACTCTTATTTTACTGAACGCCTCATTGCAAGGCCTCTATTTTACTGAAGGCTTCATAGCAAACTTGCAGATTATCTACTTCATTTCTCCTCCATTTCCGTTCAGTGTTTCCCTTAACTCATCAAGTTACCTTTTCATGCTATGCAAAACAAACAAACAAACCCAGGATGCAGAATCAACACTTATTGTTATGATACCTCCCAACCAGAAACATATTCAGTCAGGTATCACAGAATTATTTATAGATTAATAATGACCATTGTAATCCCTGAGCTCCCAGAAATGCTTTACCAATATACCAATTGGTCCAATATGCCATTATTTTACTGTGGTCAAGAGTGATTAACACACAGCAACAATACAATGCTTTTTCTTTTTCAGAAAACATTAGCATCTTGTATTTCAGAATAGTTAGTGTCTGCTCCGTTTTGCCCCTGAAATTTCCAAAGTGTAAAAACACGAAGAACTTAGTGCTCCAGTGCAGTCAACTCAGTCAGGGAGTGCTTATTTTCGGGAGTTTAGAGAAATGGTCCCTCAGCTTCCCCTTGGACTGCTTCCTGCCCTGCACCACCCACTTTCTACAGCCCTAGCAGGATTCAGGAAAGGAAAGGAAAAGAGGCTATGATGAGTCAAAGAGCACTCCATATCAGGCACAGTTCTTTAAAAAAAAGTCTAACACAGGGAGAGATGCACTAATCAAAAACTAAGAAAAAGTTTTAAAATATTCACGAATAATGAACATGGAGACATTCAAAAAGGCAAATGATAAACAGGTATCAGACACCATCAACTCTAAAAAGCACACATACTCTTCCTGTCCTTCAGTATAACAGAAATCAAAAGTTGGTTACTAAGAGCCAGTGAGAGCATTAAGAATTTGTGGTTAATGATAGTGCTTATATCAAAAGGCATTATATAGGAGGAAACAAACAGTAACGAAAGAATGAAGATCACTTGAAATTTGCCAAGAAAGGCTTTCTTTATCTTTAGAAGAAAAAAAAAAGTTAAGGTGAGGGCTTCAAAAAATGAGTATCAGAAATTTTACCAAAATTAAACATGGTATTAAGAACATTTTCCCTTTAATTTTTAAATTTTGTTTTAAGAACATCTTCCCTTTAAAATGAACTTCTAAAACATAAATGGGTAATATACTTGATGAAAATGTTTCCTTTCAAAGAGATCTTTAGGTCTGGACAAATAAAAGAGGTTGTGAAATGTTACTTTCTCTAAATCCCTTCCCCATATTGCAACAGTTCGGGATATAAGATGAAGACACCACCACACTTTATTAACCTATCAATCGCAGAGAATCCCGCAATACTAATACCCACATACTGAAGAGACAGAAGCAATTTTACCAATTAGGCATCACCTAAATTTGTGTTAAAGATTAGGCTATTATACTCATTACACATATTCTTTTCCAGAAAAAACAAACAAACAAACAAACAAAAAAAGCAAAAACTAGAGACAAAACAAAACACTTTTTAAAAATACCACTAACCAAAATTTCTTACGCCATTCAGCTCTTGACCTTATAAAAGGAAGAAAATTAGACTTTTCCTTGGAGGGTCCATGAAACTTTGAACTTGGTGAATCTATGCCTAATGAATCTTCTGAAATTAATTAGTACAGTGGAAATTCATTCCTGCAGCCTCCAGTCCTTTGCTAACACGTGCAAATGACATATTCAAAACCCAGATGTCATGTAACAGCCCTAATAATACTTCAGAGGAATGCCAACAAATTTCCATTTCATTCAATTGCTCAAGCAAATAGGTACATGGCTACCAGCAACAACTCACTAAATATCAAACTTGCATTTATCTGAGTAACAGCGCAGACTAAATAACAACAGTCCTTTTCAAAGTTTGTGGCCTTAAATGGGGCTCATTTCTAATAGCTGTCTTACACGGCCACTTAAATCAAATGACACACATCTGAACACCTAAACCTTTTGACTAAGTGGTTTTATTTTTTGGATAGTAAACATTCCTATGACACTCAGAGAGCATACCGTCAGAATAACTACCACACTGAATCCATTCAGGCAATAGTTCCAACATAAGAAAGCTTCACGCCTTAATAAAATTGACAGAACAAGTGGAAAACTTCTTTATCACACTACCTTCTAATAGGAAGACTGCTTGCTTGCGAAAAATCTTCACCAGTGTGTCATCCAATTCAATTTCCTGAAGCTTGGAAATGAGCTGCTCCTCATTCCGGCAAACCTTCTCTTGTGTGTACAACCCATCAGGCATGATACGCTGCTGTCCCAGCCCGACCAGGGCTACTTCCACAGCTAGTGTTAAATAGGATTCCCCTTCCTCTAAGAATTTGTGTGCAGGGAGATGTTGGTATTCCAGAGACTTGCACTGTCCCATATTCTCTGTAAAATGTCACAAATGAAATCAGAGTTCAGATATAATACTTTTGCAGGTACTGATAGGTACGAATATTTATTTTACCCAGTACTGAAACATGAATTATTTGAGAACTATGTAACAGTTTTCTAGGATCCTTTAAAACATGACCATGAATGACATGACTATGTATGTTTTGGGGGAATAGACTATCACAAATATTTTTCTCCCAGTGCAAATGAATCACCAAAAAAACCCTACAAATCAAAGAAGAAATCGTAAGAATACTTAAAAGTGAAAAAAGACTTTAAACAAGAGCAAAATTACATAATGACTACAACAGTTACCAACTCTTTAAAGCATGGCATTAAAAAAAAGTTTCCAAACTGTTATCACAATGTTGAAATTTAATGAGAAAAGTAGAGAACACAACTACATAACCCAGTTTCAAGGTCCTTTCTGTTACCAAAGAGCCATCAGTTACCAAAACAGGAAGGACTCTTTGGGCATTCTCTTATCTCTGTTCAAGTATTTCTCTTAGAAATGTTAACAAACTTCAATCAGCAAACTCCCAAGGAAAGGGATCAGAGTCATACCTTTCACAGTCCTGACAGAGTTTGGGGCACTCATAACCCATGAAGGCAAACACCACAGAAGAAATTATGGAGGTGCAATATAATTAACCCTCTGAGTTCACCTGGGCATGAAAGCAGCCGAGGGACAACCCTTCCTGCCTCCCACACCTCTGTCCACAGCCCATGCACAGTCATTTTAGGGATGATGCTTAAGTCTCAAGAGGCAGAGAGAAATTTCAAAACACTGCTTTATAGGAATGTGTGATGTCAAACACTTTTAATGACATTAGATAGTTCTCTTAAAGTATACTACGACCCACTGAAGTGACAAGTAACTTCTAATGCAGACAAATTTCTAGTTCTAAATGCTATGAATACACATCTTTATTTTAAATCATGATGCTGGAAAATAGTGATAAATGCAGATAATTCTTAGATGCAGAATCACTGGCTAGAAGAAAATAAGTATCTTTAAGATTATTTATTTATTTGAGAGAGAGTGAGTGGGTTAGAGAGAAAGCATGAGCAAGGGGAAGGGTAGAGGGAAAAGCAGGCTCCAACTGAGCAGGAAGCCGGATGCAGGATTCCATCCCAGGACCTTGGGATCATGATCTGAGCTGAAGGCAGACGCTTAATCAACTGGGCTACCCAGGTGCTCAGTATCTTTAAGGTTCTTAACACACGCTGCCAACTGTCAATTCCAAGACTTTCCCAGTTTGTAAAGCCTTCCACAGAAGCACGCTTTCCTTGCTCTCTTGCTAACTGTAAGTACTATTAACCCTATGAATTCATTAAACAAACTGTGACCAAAACAATGACCAATGACACTCAGGCTAAGGGAGAAAAGCACACGAGGGAGAGAATGCCACGAGTGCTACCTGTAAAATCGGAGAACCCAGAGAAGTTTTCATCATCAATTCGGCAGGCTTCCATGAGGCTGCTGAAAAGAGTGCCCACAGGGTCCAGGGGGTGTCCGACCCAGCCTTCAAGATTGGTTATCGAGGTGATGCTTTTATGGGGTAGCTCTGTGTAAGAAAAGGGAATTGAGAAATGGAAACAAGTAGAGGAAGAGAGGTTTTACCACTTAATAGTGGCATCTTAACAAATTAGTACTGAATTCAATTGGCAATTCCTCTTTAACTAAAAAGAACAAAGATACACATAATCCCCAACATGTTATCTACTTTGTGTTCATAGAGGTTATCTGTAAATCGGTATAAATGGTGCCAACTTTCTAGGACTAATATCAATTCATGTGTCCAAGGTACTGGTTGAACATTACTACTTATACACTATTAAATGATGCTACGTGAGGACAAATGAGTTCTAAATTTTCACCTAAGAAGCGAGGAACAACTCTCCTTACTTCCCCAAGAGTGGCATTAGAGAAGATTTTGAAGTCCCCCTGGAATGATCACTGGCTAATTATATTAAGAAGATACCTTCAGAGTCCATGTTCAGTGGGTCATCTCACTGGAGACTAGAGGGGAGTGGTAACCTGGGTCCAACTTGCATCCCTCTATGGATATCATTAAACTACTCTCCTTGCATCTACGAAGGCCTCATTTTCACGGCTCTGTATGCCATTTAAGAGAGGCCCTTTGCCACAAAGGAGAACTATAGCAGAAAGTAACATATAATTTAGATGAAACGTATCCTTTTCATTTTCTTCACAGAATGGTAGCACTTTCAAGTTCTTAAGTTAAATTACAGAGTTCTGAGAAAAAAAGCTGTAAATATTTTAAGATATGTTCCTTGTAAAGAACGCAGCATTTTACATCCAAATGTTTACTAAAGTAATAAATAACAGTAGCTCCTTCTTAAAGGAAAATATAATGAAATCTATATACAATATAAAATATCCAAGAAAAAAACCAGCTTTTTACAAATCGCTAAAGAACCATTCCATGAATCCAATATAACTTTATAAGTCTTCTGGTTTTGGACTATCAACTATCAGTACATAAAAATGAAGAACTGCCTGGCACAAAGTATTAAAATTTAAAGGTTGGGTCCTATATTCCTTGCAAGGGTCTTTCCCTTCGGTTTCTGTCACTGACTTTCATAAACAAAACCAGTATGAAAAAAGAAAACTTGAGTATTACTCTCAGAACAACAAAATATGTATGTTTAATGGAGGGCGGGGAGAGGAAACGTGTGTGTTTGTGTAAATGCATGTGATGTAAGGAAGTGTTGTACTTACACAAATAAATCTATTTTCAAGTGATGGAAACAAGAGAGAAAATTTTATAAAGTATTTTCCTTCCACACAAAAATTAGTGAAAACAACACGGAAATAAGGGAAATGAATTTTTAAAAAGGAGAACAATTTTTTTTTTCAGAATCAAGAAACTAAGTGAACTAAGAGAAAGACAAATACCATATGATCTCTCTTATATGTGGAATCTGAAAAAAAATATCCAAGCTCCTAGACACAGAGAACAGATTGGTAGTTGCCAGAAGCAGGGGTGGACATGAGTGAAAGGGGAAAAGGTACAAACTTGCACTTATACGATGAGCAAATCATGGCGATGTAATAAGGTACAGCATGACAATCATAGTTAATAATACTGCGTTACATATATGAAAGTTGCTAAGAGTAAATCTCAAAAGTTCTCATCGCAAGAAAAAAATGTGTAACTCTATATGGTGACAGATATTAACTAGACTTACTGTGGTGATCATTTTGATATCGAATCATTATATTGTATAACTGAACTAATATGATTTTATGTCAATTATATCTCAACAACAATAAAACCTGACATATAATGCCAAATAGTACTGAAAATGCATAAGGTATATATTTACTAATCTCGACCACATAGCAAATAAATGTCATGGCAATTTGGAATTATAACAGCCTATGAAAAACCTATTCTTCCACCCCCCCCCCAAAGACTTATTTATTTGACAGACAGATCACAAGTAGGTAGAGGCAGGCAGAGAGAGAGGAAGAGAAGCAGGCTCCCCACTGAGCAGAGAACCCCATGCGGGGCTTGATCCCAGGACCCTGGGATCATGACCTGAGCTGAAGGCAGAGGCTTTAACCCACTGAGCTACCCAGGTGCCCCGAAAAACCTATTCTTTAAATATGGACCCAAAAAAAGAGAGAGAAAGATACAGGTATAGAGATGCAATCATAGTAATAACTTAAGAATAGTCTGAAATAAGTTTTCACTGCTCACAGGATAAAAAGGAGAAAGGGCTCTAAGAGTGGTTTAAAGATAATTAAAAGAGTCTAACATAACATATATTCTAACTGACTACACAAACTAACATTTTTACACTTTCCACTTCTTAGATATTGCAACATTTTTATTAAATTCATTTTAAAAACATTTCTAACATAAGCTTATAATATGATATTTTAATCTAGTAACCATCACAATCTAGCTTTAATTTTACAGTATAAAAAGCACCTCACTCTCTCTTGGCCTGAATATTACTATCCTTCATACTATACAGAAGTAGATAGCTTCTGGCTATAGACTGATTGGTGTTTGGGAGGAGGAGGCTGTTTCAGAAAAAATTTCCAAAGGTCCAAGCAATATATTTTGCAAACACATCTGGTAATCAGTTATGTTATGAAGAACATGAAGTGTCCATGAAATGGACAAAATAGTGATCACTAGGGATATTACATTCCAATTCCATTTAAGCTCCCCTTTTTTGGTGTAAATTTTTAACTCTAAAAATTTTTCCTTCATCATATAAATGATAATGTTAGTTCACATTTATAATAAGTCCAAAATAGATGGTATTAAAGGTTGTAACAAAAGCTCACTTTAACCTTCAGCTTATTTCAACAACTTTTGATAAATTTTAGCTGTATCCTTGGTGTGTGCATAATCACAGTAGGATTAAAAACCAAAACATGACTCAAAAAATCCCCGAGCAACTAAAATATCTCTCCGAATAAGAAATAAAACTCCAGATTGAAAAAAACAAACCTAATCAAAGAAACATAAAAAGATTTATACCTACAGAAGGAACAAGAAGTGCACTGATTAATCAGAAAAAGCATACAGACAATTTTTTCTGGTGGGGGCCTTATGCACGTTAATGTAACTCTCTGCAATTGCTATTACTCAGCAATACTTATTTAAAATTTAAAAGATTAATAGTAAACTAAAATAAAGTGAACTTAAAATGTGTTGTCAGTTGGCAGCTCATCAAACTCTTATTTACAGAATTTTAAAAATCCAGGAGTTTTGATCACTTAAAGACCATATCCTGAAGTGCAAACTGTTACAGGTAAAAAGTTTCAGAGTGCTTACACACTGTGCCAGGCTCTTTTAAGAGCATTATAGGAATTAACTAGTTTAATTTTCTCAACAACTCTTAAGAGACAGGTCTTCTACTAAGCCCTAGTCCACAGATGAGGAATCTGAATCACAGGAGCTCAAGTCACTGCCTAAGATCTCCCAGCTGAGACCTACTGCTAGGATTCAAACATAGACAGTCTGCCCCCAGATTCCTCACTGTTAGAATTAAAACACACTTTCACTAAAGAAGGTATCTAGCCAACCAGCATTTTCAGTAATTCAGACACACTAAATAATTACTTGGGAAAAAAAAAAAAGATTTTTTTAAAAACCATGTAATTTTTAAAATGAATCAGTTATTTTTTTTTAACTAACTAACCCAAGAAATGTTTTTAAAAATCTTATTTCTTACAACATTCAACCAGGAAAAATGTGCCTAAACAGACCAGCTATTAAATATTCCCAATGAGTGGCAGGAAATGTCATATTCATTGTTCTAATTTCAGAAGCATTCTCACTCAAGAGAGGACAAAATCTAGTCATGTCATCACCAAGAATCCCATTCCAATGAAAACAAACTCCTTCCCATTCACCTTTTTTTTGAGTTCGGAACATTTCCAACTGCTTCTGTTGCTGTCGTCTTAACGTGTTAACAATAGCTATTGCTAATCTCAGTGCTTCTCTGGGGTACCCATGAGAACGTAATGCATCCACTCTTGCACAAGCTGTAGGAACGTGTTCTAAAACAAAAAGTTAAGGGGAGAAAGTTGCCATCGTCAGATATAACTACAAAAACAGCATTTAAACAGTAAGATGTTTCCCCCCAAAATACTATTTAAAAGACACAAGAAATCATTTCTCAACTGGGATTTGAATGAAACACTCAGCTCCTACTGCCAAGCATTCATCCATCTCCCACTGAATCCTGTGGCTCTCCACCTCCCACTCCAATAATGCTATAGAAACGAAACAAAGAAGTAAGTCATGGAAATGTCTTTCCGGTTTGGCCACTTACCATGCCAGAGGGGCCACCCGCGGGAGTCAAAAAGGGAGTTTTCAGTGTCGTCATGGTAACAGTAGTTGGTGTATAGGTCACTGCTGATAATGTGCTGCAAGTGGCTATCCTGCCAGTGGAGATCGCACGCCTCGATGGCTCGGGTGAACACTGTCCGATGTGGCCTGTTCGACGAATCTGTTTTTTCCACAATTCAGAAAGCCATGTCAGCTACTATTCATGTGTGAATCCATCAGTCATACCATTCTGTGGCCAGATGTTCATGAACACACCCACACACACTGTCCTGCACGCCCTAAGCAGAAGGATGAAGGGGGAATACTCTCACGTCCTAAGTACTAAGAGGCAAGTCAGCCCAAAGAGCCACCATCCACTCACTTGTTTTTATCAAACACACACACTCTGCAGCCATCAAAGCTAAGGTTAAAGGCATCCTGCAAAAAGAAGTGTCAAGTCTAGTTTCAAGCTATGATGCCAAATACACTCGGAGGAGGCACTCGGCACAAAAATCACATGAAAACTCACTGCTCCCCACTTCTGAGGTGCTCTGGTGGGCTGCCCTGATGGGATCAACAGCTCTCACAAACACTATGCAAGAGATGTGACACCAGCCATGGAACCTTTCAGGAAGATGCAATCAGCCTTTAAAGATGTGCAGAAGGGTTGTGCTTTTGGTTGTATTTTTTAACTATATTGTGCGGTTTTGCACAATTAAAACTATTATGCTTCTTGGGATATAATGATTAAATGCCACTTTATATCCCAAAGGGCATAAATGCATATATTTAACATTTCACAAAGCCACACAACATAGCTACAAAACAAACCAGCGCACTTACCTTGCCCCTACAGGCTGCCTCCTGACTCCTGTGCAGGTTCCATGACTGGTGTGATGTCCCCAGCATAGTGTATGCCGGGGCATCACAAAAGAGCAGAAGCATACACTCCGAAGAGGATTCAAGTTTCAGGACCTGACGGAGAAAAGAAATGTTTGGGGAATAAAGAATATTCTCATCCCAACTCCTGGGAATACTCAGTCCCTCTGGATAACATGGTTCAAATTCTGTAATTGCAATCCCACCCCGTGGGTCCCCGCTCCAGACTTACCTTCAACTGTGGCACAAACCTTAGCGAGTCTCAACTGAATATCAGGGTAACAAACTATGCTTATGTATGTGTATTTTACTTAGCTCAAGTATCAGCCCTCACTGTACTGAGACTTAACTCAGTGAGAAGCAAACTGCAGCTTTGGCTAAGCAAAGACAAAGAGGGAATCTTGAAAACTGAACACAGCCAAATTGAGAACTCTGAGAACTCATCTAGCCCAACTCCCCTATTCTGCTGATGGAGCCGAAAACCAAGAGAAGTGACGGGACTGGCAAGGTCACATGGGTCAGGCCATGGCAGTCAAGATCAAAACCCAAATATCCACACTCTGAATTCAGGTATTTCAGCTGTTGTGCAAAGCTTCTGAGAGGTCTTTAACAGAGAGACACATTACGTCAGCTTGGTTTCAGGTCAACTTAGATATCTGTATTTGAATGTGAGACATATCAAAATGTACGACGACATAATTTGAGAGGCATAATACTGACGGTATCTGATACAGCCCTGCCCAGTGCACAGATGCTCACCTTGCAAACAGGAAGAAGGGGCCCCATATTTAAGGGCCTCTGAACCTATCAGGGCTTTTTGCTAAGCAAGACACAGATAGTTCTATCCAAATAATAATTGGTCCTGTGACCTGTCATTTGGTTAAATATTCCTAAGTCCAAATTTTATACATTTTAAATGGCTCTGTCATTTCACTTTTTTAATTTAGCTCTAATCATAGAAACAATTTAAAACTAGAAGGAGACTTAAAAAAGCAACTTAGTATTCTGCATGTATTAAAAAATTAAGAGTTCTACCTTTCAATTGGCTTACTGTAATATCAATAATAAAATTAAGTTGTAGAGTATACTCCATTTAAAAAAAAACTCAACTTTTCACATATTTGCATGTGACTGTAAGAGCAAAGAAAAAAGTACAGGAACACACCCCACTTTTAATACCAGTTAGCTATAAAAGGCCAATAAAAACCATTCTAACAAAAAAGGCTAAATATTCTGGCTCCTTTACACAGAAAACAAAAAAAGAGAAAAAGAAGGCTAAATACTAATGAAACAATAATTAAGGGAAACTGCAAAATATAAAGTCTTTAATAAATGGGAAATAAAGATTGTATACATAGACAATGACTACAAAAATAAAATTTGATCAGTATCAAAATTATGGCCAATTTTTACCTTACATGTCTATTTTTTTTTAATTTTTGCAACAAGATGGAAAAAAGACATGGATTACCTTAACGAAATTTTCAAAATGACAAATACAAGAATTTATAAAAAATTTTAAATATAAAGTACATATAACATTACTACATGCTGATTAAAGAAAATCTGGGATTTTCAGAAATGTAAAAAGGGGGAAACTATTCGCTCTATTATCAAAAAATTAAAATAAAAAAACTTGCTATCATCTGTACATTAAAAAAAACCCTACTCTTTCAAAGAGTGTGGATTTTAATGTTATTAATTAATTTTAACATATAATCTTAGCTAAGACAAGGCCCAACTCCCCCTTCATATTCACTCCAGCACAGGAGCATATCCAACTCTGCCCACAGCCTGGTCCTGCACACGCTCTACCTGGCTGCAGTGGCGCGGCTGCTGGGCTCTGCCACCAACCGCAGACTCTTCCCTGCGCTCCAACAGAGGTGCTGCAGGCTGAACGTCAGCATCCCTCTGTACAGACGTCTCTTCTGACAGCCCCCGCAAGAGGATATGGATATTCTGCTACAAACAGGAACCCTGTGCCATTAGGCCCAACAGCGAGAAACAACTGCCCTAATTAGAAACTAGATTCTGACTTCATGTGCCTGGACCAAACCATACATGAAATGAACTATTTCATCTGCAGGCTGGACCATTTCTTAAAGGCTCTCTAAAGTCCATGGAATATTTCTGTTTCATCAAAGACAAAGTGACCAAATGTAAATAAAATAGTGAACTACATTGTTAGGCTGGCGGTGCCAAAAAGTAGATGGGGAGTGAAACAGAGAAACCTCAAAATATAATTAAGTAAAAGGAGATTAAAGTGATTATCTAGGTAGATAGAGGCATGCCCTTCCCTAGCAATGGAAGAAAATAAAGGCTGAATTGTTAAATTTGAAAATTCTAAGTTTGTGGGGGGGGAAAAATGGAGTATACTTATATTCTTTCAAGTTACTAAACAAAATAATCATGGGCAATAAAGGCATGATAGAGGGGCACCTGGGTGGCTCAGTGGGTAAAAGCCTCTGCCTTTAGCTCAGGTCATGATCCCAGGATTCTAGGATCGAGCCCCACATCGGGCTCTCTGCTCGGCGGGGAGCCCGCTTCCCTGTTTCTCTCTCTCTGCCTGCCTCTCTGCCTGCTTGTGATCTCTTGTCTGTCAAATAAATAAAATCTTTAAAAAAAAAAAAGTGTAATAGATTTCAAATACTAAATTCCCAAGGCAAGTATCTCTAGACAAAGCAAAGCCAGATCTTTTCTAAGTCTTAAAACTTCTTTTTGATTGGACAAGTCCCTGTGGAGTCATACATCTCATTTTCTTTGTAGAGACTGAAAATACTATTTTAACATTCATACTCAACACAATGTCTAGCTCTTTCTAGTGGAACCGACTCCATATAGGGTCAGCACATACAGAATGACAATCTCGATTCTGGATCCTTCCAGGGTCATTTAACTACTACTCTACATCGATCATAACTGTAAAGTCTCTCAAATCCTCCTGACCCCAAAAAAGGCAGCAGGAGCACAAAATCACACAAAAATAGTGACATGAATTAGTGAAGGAAATTTTTATTTGTAAAACTTAACTTCTTTAAGGACTTGGTTCTGAAAGAAAGAAGAAAATAGTACAATAGCTGGAAAGGAAAATGAGGCCAAGGAAGGATTTGGGATTTTTTTGAAGATAAGAGTAACATCACTGATCTAAATGGATGGATCCAACAGAAAAGGAGAAGCTGAATAAACGGCATAGAAATGAGAGACACAGGCCCTTAAGAGGACATATGGAAATGTCTGAAAACATCTCTTAATTGTCCCAAAGATTGGAGGGCACTATTAGCTTATAGCAGATGGGAACAAGTATGCTAGACAATCCTTTACAATAAAGAATTTTCCTACTTCAAATGCCAACAGCATCCCATGACCCTCCAGCTCAGTCATAAATGTTTATTTGCTATATATTAAAACTAACAATTTTTAACTGATGAAATTACACAATATGAACTGGGTTGCACCAACAGAGGTAAAAACACGTTTCTCAAGC
Source organism: Meles meles (assembly GCF_922984935.1). NCBI lineage: Eukaryota > Metazoa > Chordata > Mammalia > Carnivora > Mustelidae > Meles > Meles meles. The sequence goes on from NC_060068.1 coordinate 92,443,602, forward strand.
CTCTCAATATCTTGTTTTACAGGGTAATATATTATCACCCTATTCCATGATTTTAAAAATTAATTAGTTAATTAATTTTTAAAAATTATTTCCCAAACTAAATAATTACTAGGGAATTTTAACACATACTAATACATAAAAGTATAATATCTATCTGTATTCTGATAATATGAAAAACAGACACAAAGCAATCAGGTAAAAATGAAAAAATGCATGCATTCATATTCAAAACATGAAGTCCTTAAATTTTTTAAGGTCTAGCAGGCAAAATAATTTTCCCACATATATTATAAGTTACTATTAGAAGCATATATACACACTCAGGTGGACACAAAGTGAACAGAATATTACTGTGGACTCACCTTGGTTGGCATTTGCACCCTGAGGCAAAGCATTGGTTAAGTTGGGTAATTCACTGCCATGATTTCCATCTTCCCATGGACAGACATCAACACTGTTCCACTTTTTCAGTTGTTTTAACCAACTGGCCTTTTGCTCCAGCTTGCAGTGGGGGTTTAAAACTATACACATCCACAGAGCACCTAATTTAAAGGGAGAAAGGGAAGTGAATTTCAAAAATTATAAATATTTCCAATTCTAATTACCAATGTCACATTTTAAATGCTTTCAAAATGGACTCAGGTCTGCTGTTTTTATAACTCAATTCTCTCCTTAATCCAAGCCATAAATCTCATACAGAGTTTAATGGAAGAACAGAGCCCAAATTTGAACCAAATATCCAAACACTGTTACACATAAAGATGAAAGATGATTTCAAATGCTAACTGTAATCACCTTCCTACTTGTGTGACATTTTGGACAAAAATACCAATAAAGAATAAAACCCTATAGTCCAGTTTGCCACTTTAATTTACAAACGGGTTTTATATATGAATTCTGCAACAAAGCACGCTAAATGGTTCTTTGATGCAAAAATTAAATTTCCCTTTTTACAATAAAATCATAAAGATATATAATGGGCACAAATAGTTTCCTAGTTTTATTAGCTGTCTAAACTTTATGATATTTTTTAATTAGCATGCATATCTATATATTAATATGCTATGCATATTTATATATCAAAAGATCTTTAAAATTAACTTAGACATACCTCCCTAAATGATTTAATCAGAAACTGAACTTATTATAAGTGAAATCACTAAATTTATGTCTTTATGTGAATGAAATTAAATATTCCTCAAAATTTCACTTGTTTTTCAAAGGAAAAGCTATAATGAATTTAGAAGGGATAACTCATAATTTGAATTAAGTACTGATAAAATTTATTATTCTTTTCTAAATTCTTCAGAGATAGCTAATTAAATAATTATTTCACAAGTTCTAAAACTTTAAGTTTTACTTCACTAATTTCAACACAAGACAGATTCTATTATTTCAAACCCATTCTCAACACTTTTTCTTTGAACAGGTACGTGTATCTGTATCTATTTTAATCAACTATGTTAGCTGAGTGAATAACAAAGGTAGAAATGAGCAGTTTGTTTTGTCCAAAAGAGACATTCCAAAAGAGACTTTACATTCATTCACATTTAAAACTGGCAAGTTTTCCAAGTGAACATCAACAAATAAATGGATAAAGATGTGGTGTGCACACATACACACTACGGAATATTATTCAGCCATTAAAAATGAAACCTCCATTTCTAACAACGATGGAACTAGAGAGTACAAATGCTAAGTAACATAAGTCAGTCAGAGAAAGAGAAATACCATATAATTTCACATGTATGTGGAATTCAAGAAACAAAACAAATGAACAAAGGAAAGAAAGAGAGGAAGAGACAAACCAAGAAAGAGACTTTTAACTACAAAGAACAAACTAATGGTTCCCAGAGGGGAAGTAGGTAAGGGGATGGGTAAAATAGGTGATAGGGATTAAAGAGTACACTTACAATGATGAGCAGAGTAATGGACAGAATTATTGAATCACTATACTGAACACCTGAAACTAACATAACACTGTATGCTAACTATATTGGAATTAAAATTAAAAACTTAATAAAATTAGCAAGCTTCTTCAATTACAGAATCTGGTATTTTAAATATCAAATAACCTTTACCAACAGAAAATAAAAATGGCTACAACCTATTTAAGCCACAGATATTTAAATATTGCATTTCTATATTCTGAACTGGCATTTTTAAATGCCGATTTAAAAAAAATGTCATCAGTTAAAATGAAATAAACCCACTATAGCTTATCTCTCCCCAAGAAAACAGAAAGCAGCAACCTGAGTACTCTATAAAGTAAATAAAAGCAAGCAGACTGGAGAAATAAAACTTTAGGAAGTAAGCCATCACACTGATTTCCTGTTACATTTTCCCCCTCTACTATCTCCTGGCATGGACAGATTAGCTCCATTTGGCGAACTCTGTAGAGGGCACATAGAGCAAAACCTTAAGAAAAACCTCATCTAGTTGGTGAGGTAACTGGGAAAAGTGGCCCTCCTCACACTCAGGAGTTGGAGCCAGGTAGATCCCTAGATACTATGTACCAACAGGTCTAAGTCTGGTGCACCAGAAAGACCAAAAGCAGGAGATCAAAGCTTTGAAAACTATGGATATGTCACCCAAATCAGATGAAACGGAAGTATGAATCTACCCTGGCTATTTACTGTATGCTTTAAAAAAACAAAACAATGCTCCAGAGGACATTAATAAGACCCAGACTCTTAGGGGACACCTGGGTGGCTCAGGTGGTTAAGCCTCTCCCTTTGGCTCAGTCATGATCCCAGGGTCCTGGGACTGGGCCCTGCATCGCATGGGGCTCCCTGCTCAGCAAGAAGCCTGCTGCTTCTTCTCCCACTCCCCCTGTTTGTGTTCTCACTCTCTGCCTGTCAAATAACTAAATAAAATCTTTAAAAAAAAAAAGACCTAGGCTTTCACAACACAGTATTCAAAATGTCCAGCATCTAAAATCACTTGGCTTACAAAGAAACAGGGAAATGTGATCGATTCTCAAGGGAAAAAAACAATCAGCAGATGCCGACTAAGAAGAACCAGATGTTAGAATTATCAGTCAGAGATTTTATAGCAACTATTTTAACTATGCTCCATGAGAGAAGGTAAACACTAATGAAATGAGTAAAACGCCAATTATTAAAAGAACCAACTAGAAAGTTTAGAAGTGAAAAAATTATCTGAAATAAAAAATTCACTGGATGGGATTAATGGCAAAAGGGATACGAGAGAGGGAAAAGTTAGTGAATGTGAAGACAGTAATGATCTCATCTGAAGAACAGAGAAAATCTTAGACAAGTGGGAAAACATCAAAAGATATAACATTTGTGTCACTGGAGCCCCAGCAGATGAGACACAGATACAGAAAAATGTGGAAGAAATGACTGCAAACTTTCAAATTTGGAAAAATTATGAATTTTACAGAATGAAGAGGCTCAGCCAACCAGGAAAAGGGTAAACTCAAAAAAAGCCATGCCCAACATCTCATAATCAAATCACTAAAACCAAACCTAGATAAAAAAAATCTTGAGGGGCACCTGGGTGTCTCAGTGGGTTAAGCCTCTGCCTTGGGCTCGGGTCATGATCCCAGGGTCCTGGCCCCATGTCGGGCTCTCTACTCAGCGGGGAGCCTGCTTCCCCCTCCCCCTCTGCCTGCTTCTCTGCCTACTTGTGGTCTCTTTTCTCTCTGTCAAATAAATAAATAAAATCTTTAAAAAAATAAAAATAAATCTTGAAAGCAAAGACTAAAACACCATATATGGAAGAACAACTCAAATAGTTTGGGATTTCTCATCAGAAATCACAGCGGATAAAGGACAGTGGAACAGCATCTTCAAAGTGTTGAAAGAAACAGAAGTGTCAACACAAAATTCTATATCCAACAAAAATACTGCTCAGGAACAGTGGTGAAATAAAACTAAGTATTTGTTGCCAAAGAGACTTGCTCTAGAAGAAATGTTAAAGGAAGTACTTCAGGCTAAAGAAAAATAATACCAGAGTGAAACTGGAAAATACAGGAATAAAAGAAGAGCAATAGAAATGATACATACCTGACTACATATAACAAGCTGCTTTTGTCCTTTTAAGTTGTTTAAAATAAATGTGAGTATTGAAAGTAGCAATTTGGATACTGCCTCGTGGCATTTTAAATGTATGAAGATGTAATACACATAAAAACTATAACATAAGGGAGAGTAAAGGGACCTATAAGATTGTTAAAACTCTACATTCTACTTAAAGTGGCAAAATATAAACTCAAAGTAGACTGGTTAAGGTTAAGTATGTTTATTATAATACCAAAACCATTAAAACTATACAAAGAGACACAAACAAAAAAGACAATAGATTAAATGAAATACTAAAAAAGGTTAGAACAATCCAAAGAAGAGGAGAAGAAGGAACAAAGGAATAAAAACAGAGAGGATAATAAACAGAAAACAAGTACTAAATGGTAGACTTAAATTCAACTACATCAATAATTACATTAAATGTAAATGATCTAAACATACAAATTCAAAAAGATAATAAAATCAGATTAAAAAGCAAGACTCAACTTTATGCTATGTACAAGTAAGCTATTTTAAATGTAATAACATAGATGTATTAAATGGAAAAGGAGAGAAAAAGATATAGTATGTAACCACTTTCAAAATAAAGCTGAAGTGGCCATATTAGTATCAGACAAAGTAGATTTTAGAACAAGAAATACCTCAGATAAGGTGAGACATAATAGGATAAAAGGGTCAGTTCTCTAAAAACACATGAGGATCTCAAATGAATAAAGCTAAACCTAACACTAAGATTTCAAAATACATGAAGTATTTCGCTTAGAACTTAAAGGAGAAATAGAAAAATTCATAATTACATTTAGAAACTTTAATACTCCTTTTTCAATAATGAAACAAGTGGACAGAAAATTAGCAAGGATGAATACCTAAATACTATCAATAAGCCTCAATGACATTTACAGAACATTCATTCTACCTATTACTAGAAAAACAAAACAAAACAAAATACTACTCTTTTTAAAATGCACAAAGAGGGGCGCCTGGGTGGCTCAGTGGGTTAAAGCCTCTGCCTTTGGCTCAGGTCATGATCCCAGGGTCCTGGGATCGAGCCCCGCATCAGGCTCTCTGCTTGGCAGGGAGCCTGCTTTCCACCCCCCCCCCCCCCCGCCTTCCTCTCTGCCTACTTGTGATCTCTGTCTGTCAAATAAATAAAATCTTTAAAAAAAAAAAAAAAAGCACAAAGAATATTCACCAACATCGTCTGTATTATAGACCATAAAACAACTTTGACAAATTTGAAAGAACTGAAAACATACAATGTATATTCTCTGATGCAACAGAATTAAACTAGAAATCAATAACAGGAAGATATTTGGAAAATTCCCTAAATACTTATTTATAAATAACTTGTGACTAAAGGAGGAAGTGACAAGAAAAATCAGAAAATACTCTGTACTGAATGAAAACACAAATAAAATACATCAAAATCTGTGATCAACAGCTAAAACAAGTTTAGAGGGAAATGTATAGTATTAAATACTTCCATTAGAAAAGAAAAGGAATAATCTAGATATCTACCTTAAGAAACTAGAAAGAGAATGAGAAATCAAAGCCAGCAAACAGAAGGAAGGAAGTAACAGATCAGAGATTAATTAAATAGAAAACTGCCCACCTCCCAAATTCTATGAAACCAAAAGATTAATGAAATCAATAAACCTATAATTAGAGAGAAGAAAAGAAAGACAAACTATCAGTATCAGGAATAGAAGAGGACATATCATTATAACTCCTAAAGAGGCATTAAAAGGCTCATAACAGAATTCTATGAATAACTTTATGCCCATAAATTCGACTAATTAGATAAAATAAACAAATTCCTTGAAAATAAAAATTACCAGAGTTCACTAAGAAAGCAATAATAACCTAAACAGTAATAAATTTATTAAAGAAATTAAATCTGTAATTAAAAATCTCTGACAATGCTGGTCCAGATTTTTCCCTGGAAAATCATACCAAATATTTAAGAAAGAGTACCAATTCTACACAGTATCTTCCTGAAAACAGAGAAGGGAATGGTTTCCAACTTATTTTAAGAGGCCAGCATTACCCAGACACCAAAACCAGACAAAGATATTACAAGGAAATATAATTACAGATCAATATCCCTCATGAACACAGAAGTAAAACACCTCAACAAAATATTAGAAAATCTAATTAAGAAATATACAAAAAGGAAAATACACCACAACCAGTACAGTTTATCCCAGGAAAGCAAGGTTGGATTGACATTAAAAATCAGAGTCAGTAACTCACTATATTAACAGATTAAGAAAAAGCAAAAACAAAAACATGACCATTTCAACAGATGCAGAAAAAGCAATTTTCTTTAACAAAAAAAGCAACTGACAAAATTCAACATTACTTCATAACAAATAAAACTCTCAGCAAAATAGGAACAGAAGATAACTTGGCCTGATAAAGTCATCTGCAAAAGAAATCCTGCATTAACATCATAATAGCAAAAGACTGAACTTTCTCTCTGAGATCAAAACAAGGCAAAGATGTCTGCTCTTACCTCTAGTGCTCAACATCACACCGGAAGACAGACCATCTGAAGCTGGCTCCATAACCAGCACTGAGCCTGATGCAGGCCTTGATCTCAAGACCCTGAGAGATCGTGACCTGAGCCGAAATCAACAGTCTGATGCTTAACTGACTGAGCCACCTGGGTGTCTCTATAGCAGCTTTATTCATAAATGTGTAAGACTGGAAACAACCTGAATGTCTTTGAATTGGTGAACGGATAAACAAACTGCTGTATTCATATAACTGATCACTACCCAGTAGTAAGAAACAAAGCCCTGACACACACGTAACATCTCAAATGCATTATACTAAGTGAAGGAAGCCAGAAGCAAAAGGATATGTGTGTGAACACACACATACACTCTCATTATTTAATTTACAGGACATTTTAGAAAAGGTAAAACTAAAGGGACTAATCACCAATACAAGGATTGAGAGTTAGCAATGGAAATGACACATGGGAACAGTGTGAGGGAAATTTTTGGAGGGGATATAACCATTTCATATGCTGATTGTGGTAACTGTTACAGGACTCTATTCAATTGTCCAAATTCAAAACTGTACAGCAAAAAATTCAGATGTATTTTTTAATAGTTACAAAAGACATTTATTTAAAATAATTCATTCACAGTCCAAAGAATTCTAAATTGTACATTTCAGGTTTAATCAACTTCTTAAAATTACTTTAAGGACAGAGGCAACCACAAATGTCAACTATGATCCTTTCTTTGCCCATTTTTCTCTCTCTCTCTTCTTTCCTGACTAACCTCTTTCAGATATCATTTAAGGTAAAATTTATCCTTACATTTTGTCCACTGCTCTTTTTTTTCCTCAAGATTTAAAAAAAAATTTATTTATTAGAGAGAGTATGAGAGAGATCACAAGCAAGGGGCAGGGGTAAAAGGAGAAGCAGACTCCCCACTAAGCAGGGAACCCAAGGTGGGACTCGATCCCAGGGCCCTGGGATCATGACCTGAGCCAAAGGCAGACGCTTAACCAACTGAGTCACCCAGGCACCCAATTCACTGCTCTTTTTGCAAAATCTGCTGCTTCATGGTCAGGTGCAGCGCTCCCGTAATGTGAATCATCCTGTTACTAACAAGATTCCTAGGAAGTCTTGTTATGGCTTCTGTTACACCATCATTTTCACATACTGTATCATCTTGCATTAACCCCAGTTTATTGAACCACTATAATACCATTTTTTAACATCCCCAGCCCCCAGCTCAATGCTACAATGGCAGGCCTGCTCTCCATGATGATCCAACAGGACAGGTGGGACAGGTGTTATGTATTTTCATAGTATTTATGATATAGTTTGAAGTATTTTAAGAATTTTACTATATGTAAATTACAAAGCAAACTACTGCTACATCGTATCGGTATCAAACAATACTGTCTACTGGTACCCCAAAGATTTAAGTAAGAGCATTCTTTCAGTAGGAATTCTCTAACGAGCCAATGCACATTGCATAAATTATTACCTTATTAATCCTATGCCTTTCCCATGCCCAGAAACAGAAAATTAGTTTCTAATGAAATATGACCACACACTGTCACAAAGCAAGGGACAAATCCAAATGGTACCTGAAGAACTCAAAATTGATAGCCTTTTCCACTGAAGCCCAGTGGAAAATGGATATAACTTTACCAGGTTTTAGGTTGTGAATTGATGAGCACCTTAACAACATGAAAAAAGTTACATATAAGTAATTAAGTAAAAACTATATATTGGATCAAAAATTGCCATTGATATTTATGAGGTTACACCGAACTAAAAAAATTGCCAAATCATCAAATTACCTTTTTAAAAAGTAAAATCCTAATATTCAACAGCTAATGCTTAAAAATTAAGAATATTTCAGGGGCGGGGTGCCTGGGTGGCTCAGTGGGTTAAAGCCTCTGCCTTCGCCTGGAGTCCTGACCCCAGCGTCCTGGGATAGAGCCCCACATCAGGCTCTCTGCCTGCCTCTCTGCCTACTTGTGATCTCTGTCAGATGGATAAATAAAATCTTAAAAAAAAAAAAAAAAAAAAAGAATATTTCAGGGGCACCTGGGTGGTGCAGTCAGTTTAAGTGTCATATTCCTGGTTTCAGCTCGGGGTGGTTGAGATCGAGCCCTGCATCGGGCCCCATGCTCAGCCTGTAGTCTACTTAAGACTCTTGCCCTCTCCTCTCTGCTCAGCGGGGAGCCTGCTTCCCCCCCTCTCTCTGCCTGTCTCTCTGACTACTTATAATCTCTCTCTCTCTCTTTGTCTCTCTCTCTGCACCAAATAAATAAATAAAATCTTTAAAAAAAAAAAAAAAAAAAGACTCTTGCCCTCTCTCTCCGCTCCTCCCCCACGCTCTGTGTCTCTCTCTAATAAACAAATAAAATCTTTTTTTTAAAAGATTTTGTTTATTTATTTGACAGAGAGAGACACTGCAAGAGAAGGAACACAAGCAGGGAGGTGGGAGAGGAAGGAGCAGGCTTCCCGCCGAGCAGCGAGCCTGATTTGGAACTCAGTCCCAGGATGCTGGGATCATGACCTGAGCCGAAGGCAGCTGCTTGACAACTAAGCTGCCCAGGTGCCCCTAAATAAATCTTTTTTAAAAAAGGACATTTTAATTTTCTCTTCCAAGATGTTTTTATCTTATAATTCTACTAATCTTAAATGAACACGTAATCAGACTAAAATCAAGAAGTTGCCCTGAAAGATGCGTTGTAGCTAGTAGCTTCATTATCAGGTTGTTAGTGTATTAACAAGGTTATGTAAAAGGGCAACAAGTAAATTAATACTGGCAAATAATGTGATGTAAATGTTTTTCCAAAATGAGTGATTTATCTTCAATGTGTTCATTATGAGTAAGAATTCTGTATTTTGGGGTCCTGAGATGGAGCCTGATGTTGGGATCCATGCTGGGCATGAAGCCGGGTTAATATTCCCTCTCCCTCTGCTCTCTCTTTCCCTTTCCAAGAAAGAAAGAAGAAGAAAAAAAACCTAAACAAACCCAAAACCTCAAATGGATTATGGTCCTTAAACGCAAAATCCTGTATGTTCTTGGAAACTTTAAATAATGATTTCTATAATTTGAGGAAAAAAGAAATCCATCCTAGATTTTCATGCTTACATTTCTCTAATTAGAAAATTTCCATTTTGAAGAATGAGAAAAAATTTCAAAAGCCAAGCCTTTATTAATTTGCCTATAACATTCTTTTATTGCTCACCTCCCCAAAGAGAGGTTTCATCCTGAAAGGATGTTCTTAATGTTAGATTCAAGTTCAGAGCTATAATAGATATGGTCTTTTATCTTAACAATCACCACTAGAAAAGCTGTAATTAGCCTTAATAACCAAATTAACCAAATTGAGTAAGTCATTCTCCAAATTTTATTAATTCAGAGTCCCACTTTGGGCATTTATCTCCTTCCCCTCCAACACATGCCTGAAACATTTGTAGTTTTAAAAATAAAGCTCTTTGATAATTAAACACTTCATTCTGCTGTCCATCAGAAACATTAAACCTTGTAAAGACTCAACCAAAAATACTACACAGAACTCAGTGAGAACTTAGCATTTCTAGCACCTACCAGAGGACCTGGCATCTATAAAGGTATTATTGGTTCTTTCACAAAGGACACTTAATTATTTGCTATGAATTACAATGAAAACAAATTCAATACTTTTAAATTGCTTTCCTAGCTTCAATTGTCTCAAAGTGTATAGAGGCAATTATCAAATCACTGGTGTGTGCATCATTCAGTTTCTGTTACCCACAGCACATTTCAGCTCTAGTCCAGCTTTTCTCCACTATTCAGCATGCTTTTACCCTTCTTTCCACTAAGCCATCTAATGTGCAGGCAGTGATTTTACCAAAAAGATAGACTGTTAACATACAAGCCAAAGTAAACCAAAACTAGGAAGACAACTCCCCGGGGAAGAAGAAAAAGATGAAAGAAAGCATTCTTTTGTGCAAGGTGACCAGTCGCAAACCACTCCATAGTCTTAAACCTGTTCACATCCTACAACTCACCGAACAGTGAGCCAATGTCGGCACACACTGAGGCAGAAGACAAATCATCACAAAGATCTTTCTGGTTACTTCTGCATTTCACCAGTAACAGTGCCAGTGGACAAGCATGTACACTCCCAGGAAATGTGGGTAACAAGAATTAATGAATTTGACATGCCGTGAAAGTCTGTCCTCTCCATCAAACATTTAGATGTACAAATTACTATCCCTCTGCCATACCTCATATACCCACTGTCTTACGTTTCCAACTAGAAGACATGTTTGATAAACAAGCTCTGATCTGGAAAGGGCAAGGTATGCCCCAGGCCAGCCCACTTAGTGTCTCTGAGGTAGCAGTTCCCCACTTAAACAATAGGGATAATAATCCCTACCTACCTCATAGGGCTGTTTAGACTTAAAGTGTTTGAAAACTGCAGAGTTTACTCAGCTCCAAAAGGTACACTCCCTGCAAACCCCTGTGTAGAAGACTCTGACGTTAAGGACACAGAGACTCAAAGGTGAGAACAGGAATGGAGGGCTCAGATCCCAAGTGATCCTATGAATATCTTTACACAAGTATTGTATAGTTGATCAACTAAAACAATTAAGAGGACATATTAAATAAATAAAATAACCGTGACATTAAACACTTAAGCTAGTAAGAATGGGTTCCTGTAAATTAATTTCCACTTGCTGTATGATTATAGCAGGAAACATCTTTTAGTCTCTCCTTTTCCCTTGGTTTCAACAATAGCCTTTTAATTTTGTTTTCTGGTAGGCATTGTTCTCTCCAGCCTCCCAGGACCCAGGTAGGGCCCACAGGGCCACTCAGAGGTCTGAGATGCTTTGGGTAATTCTGTCCTTATCTACTCACATGGAAGAGGCTCTCAACCTCATGCCTATCCCTGTATTTTGTCTGCCCATGGTAACTTCATGCCAGAGGATGGATGAAGAGTGCAGTGCTGAAGCCTGTGTATACTGTTCCTTTAGCACCCCCTCCCTTAGCATCTCTGCCAAAACTTCTAGCTACCATCCAATCCACTTCGCCACCCTTTTTCATTTTCAGTGCCCACGGTGCTAGAGTCTTCTACAGGAATACAAAATTAAGTTACCTGAGCTAAAGTTTTTATTATCAGAGGAGGAAAAACCCAGAAGTCAAACCAGGTGAAATTGGTATAATGAGAATATGAAAGTGAGAAAGAATTACTCTAAAAAAAAAAAAAATTATTAAAAGTGGAGATGCAGGGACCCTAGGGTGGCTCAGTTGGTTAAGTGTCCTACTTTTAATTTAGCTTAAGTCTTGATCTCAGGATCGTGAGTTTAAGCCCTGCTACAGAATATGTTAAGATCGTGTTACACTGTTTATTAATAATAAGCATTCATTTCTGACAAACATCTGATTAATCCAACATAAGGGAAAAACTGAAATAAAAGAACTTAATTTTCACACATTGTTATATCCTATAATTTGGCATTCAGAAAATAACCATGAGAAGAAACTCAAAGTATTATCAGATAGATTACCATTATTTCGGTTATCTACTACTACGTATCTCGTGATTCTGTTGGTCAGAAACACTCTCTTCCTAACTTTTCCCCTGCCTCAACACGGTCCCTCCATGTGGACAGCAAGGGCTTTCTCAGAGCATGGCAGCGTCAGGATGTGAAACTTCAGACTTCTTACATGAAAACTCAGGGACCCAAGACAGAACCTTCTAAAGACAGGAAGTGAACTGCTGGTCATTAAATGTTTGGGCCCAGAAACTGGCCCAGCACCTACTCTATCATATTCTGTTGGTTAAACAATTTTTAAAAACTGACCAGATATGAGAAAAGAGAACAAACCCCATGTCTCAATGACAGAATAGCACAAGATCTGTGGCTATCTTTAATCTACCACCAGTTACCAGGAAAGATTATAAATTTGCTGGATTACAAAACGGAAAATGAAGGTATTCACTAATAATGAGTATGAGCATGTTGTTAGTTAAGCTAATCAAAACCAAATAAACTATTGAACATACAAGAAGAGCTGCAAGTAAAGCAGAAGGAAAAAAAAACCACCCAAAAGTCATTATGAAAACGTAACAGCATAAAAGGTATCCCAACACACAGTGCAATATTAAGTGCTGTTTTGTATGCTAATTTTTTATCCCTTCAAGGAAAATCCTAACAATATCAGGTTACACATGTTAGGTTTCTAATTAGAGTCTACATTTAAAGTTTTAAAATGTCTGTCTTTAGGGTACAAATCATTCCATCTAGTTCAGCGAACATACTTCTAAAAGTGAATGGCATTTTTACTTACCCACCTGACAATAATTGCTGCCATTTGACTCTTCCTCTCCCCCAACCCTGTACTATGCATTTTAGACACACAATCACATTTTACCCTCACAAAAACTCTCTGTACAGAGAAGGAAACTAAGGTTCAGAGAGAAGAAGAAAGGTATTGTGCTTCTATTATAGATTAGAGCCAGACTCGTGCTCCCTAAAAACCAATATTCTCAATAGTTGGGTATTTAGCCTCTGCCTACCTATGTGGTCAAAAAGAACTCCTATAGGGGCGCCTGGATGGTTCAGTGGGTAAGCCTCTGCCTTTGGCTCAGGTCATAATTTCAGGATCCTGAGATCGAGCCCCAAATTAGGCTCTCTGCCTGCCTCTCTGCCTACTTGTGATCTCTGTCTGTAAAATAAATAAATAAAATCTTTAAAAACAAAACAAAACAAAAAAAAACTCCTATAATTAGGATTCATATATGCAGCTATGCATACATAGACTCCAAGATTAATCATTTTTGTCTTTTGCCAGAATCATCATTCCATTCCTCATATTTTAGCAGTGTAATATGAAGGGGCACATCACTGTCTAAAATTAGGAAGAATCCTTAAAGGCACAGCTAAGAAACCCTGTACTTTATTTAACCATGTATTCTTACGTACTTAGAACACGTCTCTCCCATGTAGAGAAAGCATCTCCAACAAAACCCGACACAGGTCCATCTAAAAAGAGCCTAATGAAACCAAAGAAAACTACATTTTCAAAACTGACAGCCACGGCAAAACAAGCAATTTCACTGGAGATTAAAACAATAGACAAGGGCTCCTGGGTGGCTCAGTGGGTTAAACCTCTGCCTTCGGCTCAGGTCATGATCTCAGGGTCCTGGGATGGAGCCCCACATCGGGCTCTCAACTCGGTGGGGAGCCTGCTTCCCCTTCTCTCTCTGCCTGCCTCTCTGCCTACTTGTGATCTCTCTCTCTGTGTCAAATAATAAAATCTTTAAAACAAAACAAAACAAAACAGACAAAAGCCCATCTCCTAACTCAAGACTGATTATTCAAGTTGGAAGAAATCTGTTTTCTCTGAACATACGATGTATTCTGAGGTCTGCTGGAATAGAGCAGCATCACCATTTCCGGGATGATGCCCTTGTGTGTGACTGAGTGTGCCCTTAGCCTGCGGGCTGCACCGCTCTGGGTCGAGCATTAGGGTTTGTGACTAAAGAGATCAGCTGGCCAATTCTCTAGTGCCAACCTCCCAGAGTAAGTGACACCTGCTTTTAAAGTCCCTTCTACAGCACAGGGTTTGGTAATATGCAAATCAATTCAGTAATTAAAACAAAAGGTGTATAGTTTCCATGGAAGACACTTTGAAGTTTTTGCTAACGGTAGCTCTTCCCCTATTTTCCAGAACATATGGTGTGTATAACACTAATGGGGAGAGCACAGGTGCAGTAGCAAGTGGGGAGCAGAGGGCAGAGCAGCAGGGCAACCAATACTACCCTCTCTAAAGGTGAGAATACGAAAAGTTAGTGATTCCCTTTTTCCTGTCTCAAAGGCAGAGAATGAAGACTGTTACATAGCTCCATTCCTACTTTTTAACATCATGTTTATTCTTACGAAATAGTAACAGATGAAGTAAAACAATCACTTGTGGTATTTCCCAGCGTTCCACAGTTATAAAACAATTCATAATATTTATCATATTTATTTTTGTTCTCATAGGCTATTATGAGAGGCTAGAATTTCATGCATGATCCAATTAACTAATTATACTTATTTAGAGGCCATGAAATGCCTAATTGCAGTCACAAATAGGAGATCACTGGGATAATTAGTTGTGCTAGCAAAACTATAGTCACAAAATTTCTTGGGTCAGACCACACAAAAACTGTGACCCTAATTATAGTATTGTTCGTAGCACAAATCAGTATTAATATGTTAGTCACCCGTGTTTGAAGAGTAAATTTAACTAGTGAAAACATTCCCCTTACTTTAAATTTGGTATGCTAGTTTCTAATTCACTACAACACTTCTTGGAAATTTTCAAAATAATACACCAGGTATACTGTTTAGAGAGAGCTTCTAAGAGAATTTAAGTCAAACAGGGCTAACCTCTAAGCAAAAGGACACAGGTTTGATTATCATCTGACCAGGCTCTGAGAAAAGACTGAAGAAAAAAACCATCTTTTTGTTGTCAAAAAAGAAAATAAACGACAGATCTTTCAAAACAGCTAACGGGTATCCTCTAAGTGCCAGAATGTTCCCTTTTGGAAAGCCTGTGGTCCTCATCTGACATGCAGTTTTCCCATTCCATTTGTCAGTGCTTTCAGACCAACATGCAAAATTCACCAACAACAGCCTGACCTTATTGGGAATCTAGTTCTGTAGAAATGACCAGCGCCAGCTCCTCTACCACTCACCTCCCTTCTCCTTTTTGAGGGAAGGAGGAAAGACAGAAAAAATCAGAAAGAGAAAAAAGGCACAATGACAAGTCTTATTTGGACACACGAAAAGGGCAGTCAGTGTTAGTGAGGAGAAGGAATGTGAACTAGGGTAACCCGCAAGAGCACTTTCCATGGGCTCTGCACCGGCTGCTTGATTAAGCTGCCTTTACGAATGGTTCTACGATTTGTCCAACAGTCCAAGGTTATAGAAATCTATTTCTGAAGACTCCTGAGATCTTCATGATGTCTCTGTCCTATAAGCGTTCTCCTGGGCCCACTCTCCCAATGCAGGCAAAAGACTGCTAGAATGAAAAACAGTGTTATTATGCATTATCTCATCACCTTATTTTAGGCCATGAGAATTCACATTATTGTCATTTTACAGATAAAGAAACTAAGGTTCTCTCTAAGATAGGGGAGCTGTCCAGGGCTATACAGATAGTAAACACAAGGATCAGAATCCATACTTAAGACCGCCTGACTCCAATAAATCTGTTCTTTATATTCCAGTTCAAGGTTCTGAAAACTCAAACAGTCCAGGTGAGCTTGTCTCTATTCGCCCCTCTGAAAAGGCATGCTTTGCTTGGGTGTATTACATTTGAATATATGTTATAAAACTGACATAGAATAGTGACTGTGAATATGAAATATATTAGCTCTATCCTCAAAGTTTTCTGAAACAGGTCCTACATGATACAACTTCATTTCTACGGCTCTCTTACGCAGTCTTAGGTTGCTTTTTATTTTTCCCTTCTTCATTTTGTTTCCTAACTAGACTATAAGCTAATAACAGTGCCTACCAAAAGGCACTGTAAACAGCAGGTTATTGTTAATTGAGCTGCTGTTCTGCTAAGGTACTCTATCATCCACCAGCCACATTTAGGGATAAGTGCTTCTCTGAACCAGCAGGACAACAACCGGCCTTTTACTTAACCATGGAGAACACCAACTCGGGATAAAAGATCATCAGGAGCCCTAGCAAAAAATAATCAAATTTACCAATAGTTATGATTATGGAATACTGACGAATACACTTTAGCACTACAGTTGTGTAAGAATCCCCAGAAAAGAGGACTGCAGTAATCGGTCATATCAGAACTGCAATTTTATTCATAAAAACAGTTTCTTAAAGCATTGACTTTTCTATGGAGTTTAGAAAGAACCTGTGATGGGTGCCGAGTTTCTTGGAGAACAGAATGTTTCATTTTGCTCTAATTCATTCTATTACTGAATTAAACTTTGATGTATTGGTCTTGACAAGCGCTTCATGCTGATTGTATTGTGTATGATAGTATAATCACTCCCCATGCATTTCCCACTGGCTGGCTGATTAATGCAATAGATTACCTGCAGCACTGATGGCAAGGGGGAGTCATTGCCCTTCTGTACTCTAAACTGTTTGTATTTCAGTGTGCGTGTGTGTGTGTGCATGCACATGCGCACACAGGCATGCAAGCATTCAGGCATACATAGGCAGCCATGAATATCCACCATGGGAGGAGAAGGCGGGATAAACCAGAAGGGGAAGAAAAGAAAACTGAGGACACAGTGAAGATTACGGCCTTTCAAATACTGTTTTTGGTACACCAAAAATACTCACTTCCTAAGGTTTCCAGGTAGGTATTTAACACTACAATTCAGTTATTCATTCATTATTTTATTCACAGCTATTTTACTATATGCACCAACTATATGCCAGGCACATCCCCCCCCCCACCAATTATATGCCAGGCATATTTTTTTTCCCTACATGTACAGGAAAATTAACGAAAAAATAGTTATCATTTTCAGTGTTCTGGTCAGTGTACAAGAAGGGAAAAGGGGTGTGAGTTTATCACATGAACACTAATACAGAGATAGAAAAGGATGGCTCTGGAATTAGTTTAAATGTACCAAAAAGACAGCAACTGACAAGATCATAAAGTACAGTGAGTGGCTTAAATGGTTTCAAAACTAACAAAAATCTTTCAGACTACATGGTCTACCTAGGACATAATATTTAGCAAAGAGCATCCTCTATGTATGATCAGTATGTATGGCAAATAGGTTGCTGAACATATTAATGTCATCTCTAAATGTCTGCATGTTGGATGTCTTGACTTTTGTGGTCTTGGCACATTCTGAAAGCATTCTTCCTAACAGGATTTTCTTTCACTTCCAAGCTTCTATTTGACCCAAGTGCCCTGTTTACAGTCTTCCCATCCAACCCCCCTCAGCCCATGTTCATCCACAAGAGAGACTAGCTTCCAATCTAAGCCATTTCAAGGTTGCTAATAACTTAAAGCCTGATTCCTGACTGATAAATTCCTACTCTCTCCTCCAGGTTTGCCCAAGCAAATTTTGAAATTTACTAAGATACCCCAAAAGGAAAGGGGCTGGGAAGCACAACGTAGGGTCATGAAGGTATAGTTGGTCATGGTTCAAATTTACAGAGATTTGGATTTCTCTGTCAAAGGTTATCTTTGCAAGAGAAGACAGAGAGTTGGAAGGGTTAGCCACATTTCAGACAATTACTATCACTACTCCCGGTTATTTATTTCTAGATCAGAGCCCGAGAAAATAGCCTAGAACCCAGGCACTAACTCACCCAAGCAATTCACAGCAGAAGGCCCCTTCCTGTATTTTACCAGACAGCATGCTATTCTCATTCCAATTTGGGATTTTTAAACACTAAAATGTTATGCAATTGTTAGATAAGCTTATAGCAGAATCACAAAAATTTGCCTGCTATAAATCACTTATCAACCTGTCTTCTCCTTAAAATAAAAAATTACTTCTACAAGTAAGTCATTCTTTTTTTTTTAATTTGTCAGAGAGAGAGAGAGAGAGAGAGAGAGAGAGAGGGAGAGAGGGATCACAGGCAGACAGAGTGGCAGGCAGAGTCAGAGGGAGAAGCAGGCTCCCAGCTGAGCAAGGAGCCGGATGCGGGACTCGAGATCATGACCTGAGCCGAAGGCAGCTGCCCAACTAACTGAGCCACCCAGGTGTCCCAAGTAAGTCATTATAAGAAGAGCAGCTATTTAAAAGTCCACTGAAGACAGTCACAATCAAGCATGCACTTTTAATCTCAGAATCCTTTGTCTTAGAGAAATCTTAACAGACAGCTTAAGTGTCAAGTGATGAAAGTCACTCTGTCAGGATTGAGAGGACTTGCCTCCCCCATCCACACTCTCTTCCTCCCTTTCCCACCTCAGGGGCTTCTATGAGGCACTGTGAACAACCTGTCTAAGAGACACCCATTAATCATTTTCCTGGGTTCTCCTGCCCCCTCATTAATCCACCTAAACTTGAATCAACTACAAAAACATTTGTAAAGCACCTTGCTCCATACGACACCAACAGAGAACAGCCTAAATGGCTGCTTCGGTCCTCCCTTGGCTTCCACCTCTTTCAGTCTAGCTCTTGGCATCTCTGATTCCCCCACGAAGCCCCTGGGAATCTCAGATGGCTTATTAAATGAGGCTTCTCAAACCTCGTTAATTTTTGTATGCTGCCACTTCAGCGTAAGAAATGGTGAGAGGAAATTATCCCCAGCCTGTCCTTCCTTCATTCTCATTCTCTCACTTCTACCACTCTAATGTGATGGTGCTCTCTAGAGATCCACAATCTAGCAAGGAGGCTGTTCCCTCCCCCAAGCACAGTTCTCTTTGGTGGCAGTTTCTTGAGGGCAAGTGCAATACTAACTCTTAGGAAATGGGAAGAGAAGAGAACTTTTCTAAAATTGCTATGAGGAAGAAAAGGATACTTTATACCAATGCTCTGACACTCCTAGCCGCCACTACTGTGAGAATAGTATCTACTACCAATAGACACATCTTAAAAAGAAAAGAAAACAAAACAAAACAAAAAGTAACTGGAACCCATTCTTGGTGCAAATAATGCTACCAGCATACTACATATACAATAAGGACACTAACATGTACTACAATGAGTCATAAGGCATCTTAACTCCTAACCCAATCCCTCTGGTCTATATTTAGAATAAAGTTTTATAGAAATACACAAGGAGGTGATCCCCAAGTATATGGGGTTTAAGTGGTAAAGTGTATTCTCTTTATGCCCAGGAAAGGCAAACTGGTAGGTGAGAAGCAATTCTTAATGTGGAGTTCATTAAGTTTATATCGTACACTTAGAGCTACAAAGAAGTTCCCAACTCTGTGCCTGACATCTTTTTGCTGCAAGTGGGCTCTGGGAATTGCTGTTTCTCCATGGCACCAGCAAAGAGAACACAACTACGTGGCAACCACAATGGAATGCTCCCTATCTCTCACAGAAAAGCAGTTACTCCTCAGCCATTCACTAACCACCATCAGCTTCAAAATCTGGAAAGCCTAGATTTGAAATTTATCATATAAACCAAGCAGCAGCTCTGAACCATGGTGAAGCGACTTACACCCTAATATGCTGGGAGATGTAAGGTGGCATTCCCCAGAAATTTCTCTACAATGACCTCCAAAGCAGAGTCTTTGGAATCTTATCTCTGTGCACAAAAGCCCTTAGAAATGACAGAGCATCACTGGAAATGTGTGACTTAAGCATGTTGAGTCCAGAATAATGAGGATGGGTAGAGAAGAAGTCCACAGAGATGACTATCTGTATCAGAGGTATAGCTAGAACAGTGTTCTGAGTCCATGAAGTAGGTAATTTTTAGTATTGCAATAAATCTGGTTTCAATGGATAGAATGAGGGGCTAAGTCCTCTACTGCTGAACAAAGATTTACTGTGATTCCAAGTACCCTGAATCAGTAGACCCACTCAATCTAACACTCTACAAGGAATATTACCACTGTTGCTTAATAACAGTGGTTAAACTAACCTTACAATGGAATTCAAAATAGAAAGAAACTTCCAAATGCTATGTCTGCTCACAGAGTTAGGTATATTAAAAAAAAAATTTTTTTTTTAAAGATTTTAAGTGATCTCTATACCAATATGGGACTCAAATTCACAAATCAGAGATCAAGAGTCGCATGGTCCACCAACTGAGCCAGCCTGGTGCCCCCATAGCAAAACCTTTGAAAAGAATTCTGAGAGGTAACACCTTATTCTTGTGAACGGAGTGAGCACAGCTCAGAGCAGCAAGGCTCTTGCAACGAGAGCCCAGCCTCTCCCTAAAAAAAAAAACCAGGGTTTACATGGTGTAAGCAAAACACATGGCTCAGCTAAGAGAGAAAGTTAAGTGTTCAAAATTTTAGGGGGAAAAAAAAAAACACATTATGTAATACTTGAAAATTTAAAAATTTTTCCCCATGAAAAAGCTGTAATTAAATCTTATTTAACTGTTTCCTCTAATGACATCCATTTTAATTAGGTTTTAATAGACTGGCAGCTACAACCTATAGTTTTATGAGGCAAAGTAAAATTACAGTCTAGGAAGACATTTAAGGAAAGAAACTCATCAACACAGATGAGAGGTTACAATATATCCCCTCATCCCTAAAGACCCCCATGGTAATTAAGTGTGCTGAACAGACAGCCATTAGGGCTAACAGTAGGTGTGCTTGCCACCAATCAGCACTGGGTTATTCTTTGAAATCGAAGGGTTATTGCTGTGATCTGCTTTCTAGAAAATTTGCATGTCATGGAATAAAGAATGCAACTAAAGAGGTGTGGGTTCTATAGCGCCACCAAATCTGCAGCTTCTGTCCATGCAATGGGCTGTCTTAAGATTTTAAGGTATGCGTTTTCTTTTTTTTTTTTTTTTAATATTTTATTTATTTGACAGAGAGAAATCACAACTAGGCAGAGAGAGAGGAGGAAGCAGGCTCCCCGCGGAGCAGAGAGCCCGATGCGGGGCTCGATCCCAGGACCCTGAGATCATGACCTGAGCCAAAGGCAGAGGCTTTAACCCACTGAGCCACCCAGGCGCCCCTAAGGTATGCGTTTTCTTATACTGAACATGATACAACAGCACTCATCCCAAGAAGACTAATCTATGTTTCAGAAAATGAACATCACATAGAAAAAGCAAAATTAATGTATGAAAAACAGATTCATGTTTAAGAATGATGTATCTGCAAATGAGATGCACTGAACAGGATCTTTAATAGCATGCATCTGTATCTATTTCATACAACATTATGAAAATCAGGGAATAAATAACGAAAATTAACTTAGACCAAATGAATATCATAGGCACTTATTTTAGAAAAGAAGAACTAAGTATAATCAATCCTTTTGTTAGAGGATGGGGAAAGCAATCTGGCCTGTTGCTACTTCGGAGAATTCTGTATATACTTATTCAAAAGAGAGACAGAGTTATGTGAATATATACTATTTTTAAAACTAATTCAGAAACATCAACGCTTAAACTTTAATAAATCACATATACTCCATAAGTTGAAAATATTGGGGAGGGTAATATCTGATCCTCTCAAAAACTACCATTCTGTAACCAGGCCAACAATCTGATGCCTCCAAATCCCTCCACCAAGAAGCCGTTACTTGGCTAAGATACTCTTGTACACTCTCATCAGATTAAGGCTTTCATGCCAGGAATCTTTTTTTTTTCCTGGTGTATTGGCCATTGCCAGAAATGGACCCATCGAATTCACCAGTGCTAAGGAGTTAAGCATCTGAGATTTAATTTAACAGTTTCAGCTTTATTAAGCTGTCACAGAGCGGTCCCACTTTGATAACAGTAGCTGCTCCAATTATGGCTTGGTTTAGGGTTGACAAGTATAATGATTCATTCGTGGCACATGAGAAGCAATAAAAGGTTGTTTTGCATTACAGCTTTAAAAATGTGGGCACTTTTTTCATTTAATTTGTCACTTAGCTTTTGCTAAGAGGACATTTAAATTGCAGTAAAAGGCAAATGGGGCTTTTAGTTTAAATGTAATCCCCATATTTAAATGATCTGTAATGGTGCAGTGTTGGAGTGGGAACACTATTGTCTCACAGTGGGTCCTGATGGTGACATGTGACATTTGTATTCAGGTCCTGTATTATCCATGTGGCTAAAGGGCTTCCAATTTCATTTCACAGCCAGAAGCCTGCAGAAAACACCAATTAACTTGCAGATCCCATTTGCCGACAAAACTCAGCCTCTTCTCAATGTCTGGCATCTGGCAGTGCTCAGCATTTAATTCCAAAGGAGAGCCTTGAAGCAATGTGAGCCCTGTGCAGGGGCACAAAGTCAAATTCTCCCATTTTATTAAGAAGCAAAATCCTTTCCTTTTGTAGTCCAGAAGCAACTTTTAGTTAATTTTTTGGTGAATGAATATTAAGATATGATAGCTACTGTTACTTCTACATGGGATTCTTTGTAAAACTTAGACTCCATTAAAGTGGCTAGTGACCTCTGCTTGACATCAGAGTACACAAGAGAATTTATAGCAGTTTAGTAATGATGGGGTGGAGGGGAGGGATGATTTGTGAAGAAAGAAAATATAGGGCAAGAAGATATATTCATCCTAGACTGAAATCAAAGAACTTGTATAATATAATGCCTGGCCCATAATCAGAAAGCAGTTCATCAGAGGGTATAACTAGAATCAGCTGGTGGAAACGTCTACCTAATGAGAATTATACTTTTGATTGAGAGCTAAAGTGCATAATTTTCAAAACCAACTTGGAAAAGTGAGATGGGGCTAACAGATTAAACATGAACGCTGTTAAGTTTTATTTAACTATATCACTTGTACATTTTTGGATACCAAAAGAAATATTAGCACTTTCTTCCTAATTAGTTATTTGTAATACTAAATTCCTCCAAGTACCAAAACTCTTTAAATTTTATTCATTTAATATTAATCCAATACTTTTTCTTTAAATGATTCCTTCTATTATAGTTTTTTTTTTTTTTTAAGGTAGAACTTTTGAATGTCATAAATCAACTAGTCAATTCAATTTTACTACAGAATTACAAAACTGAGAAGGGTTTGCTTAGGAAAGTGTTATCATTCAGTTCTACCATGCTTAAACATATCCATTACACTTGTGTTTTTCAAACTACCATACTCTGCTCTCAAACACTCTTCCAATATATTGAAACAAACTACTATAGTTAGGGACTGATCTAAATTTGACCAAATTATTACAAGATAATTAATAAAAATACAGGGGGAAAAGCCAACAAATATCTAACATAGTTGGCAAGTAGCAGACATATACATTCAAAAAAAAAAAGCTGTCACCCACAGCAAGTTTCTGAACACACATCCTATTAATTGCAAAGAGGAAACTCTGATGTTCAATTCTTTACCAACTTGTGGCATAACCCTAGATTAGTCAATATCATCTTTTGGATGATGACTCCTAAACTTCCCTGGAGTCCAGTTTCCTTATCCATAGAACAGTTCGCCTCAAAGGTCCCTTCCAATTATTACAATCATGTGGTATATGCACAAACAACAGTTTCTCTTTGTCCAGACTTGACATGGGATCAATCAGCAGGATATGATCGATTATCAGCCAAGAGGGAAAGAAGGGGAAGGTATGAGGAGTTCTACTATTCAATTTCAGTATATGTGCTGCCGAAGCGAGCACTCTACTATTCAATTTCCATGAAACTAGGATCTCCAAGTTTATATAGATATATATGTATGTAGATAAACATATCTATAAAATTAATACAGGCATTTGTAGAACATTTGTCAAAAATTCCATCTGTCACATTCTTAGTAGAAAGACAATTTAACAAATGCATTATTTGTTAATTCCCTAGCAATAAACATTGGATAAAAATAATTATCCACCCCAAATTTCCCAGTGAACCTGACAAGTGGATTTCTCATTTCGTCAATCACCTGCTATATTTCTATCTTTATTACAGAAATTTGGGAAGCAATAAAAATTATAGTTTACTTTATCTTTTCCCTTTTGATAATCAATAGTTCATCTAAGTTTGTAACAGCCAAAAAAATAAATGTTCAAACTACTTTTGACACTTTTAATGTACTAAAAGAGGGGATAGAGCCAAATTTTAGCTCAACTGGGTACAATATTCTTCTAGAAATGAGTAACCAGATTTGCTATACAAAATACCAATTTTAAAATAATATGGCTTTCTTTTTCAAATATTTAAAGGCAGATTTCGGTGCTTGCTTTCCTCAAGATCCGACCATTTCCCCCAAACCCTCCCAAAATTATTTCCTGCAAATGCCAGCCCAAGCCCTCCTTCTTCTAACCAGTGTCTAATGGCAGTAAGTTCATAAATGAGTAGCTCTCCCTTCAGCAACACTCCCTTCAACATTCAACCATGAACTTTACCCATACACAACTCAATGGCAATCCATCAGGAATCTTATATTTACCCAGCTCATCCCAGAGCTGCCTGTATTTGTCAGTCATCGCAGTGCCTTGTTGTCTCCAAAGTGACAGACGAGGGTCAGCCATGAATTGCTCTGTTATCAACGTCAACATGCGGGCCCCATTTGAGTCCCTCATCTTCAACATCTCCCGCACCTGGTGGGGAAAAAAAACAGACCTTTAGAAAAGTGGTCAAAAATGCACATTAATACAGGAACAGACCACTTTCTTTCTCTGGGGTCTGAGGCAGTTAATTCTTGACACCAGCCTTCTTTGGCAAACAAAGGTTGTGAAAAACTGGTCTCTATCCTAAATGACAATTTAATCAGAGAATTAACTGTTAATTTTTTAAAATTATGTTTCATAATCCAAATGAGGAAAAGAAATTTGGTTAACTTTCCAATTGCAAAAAGAAAAAGATATTTTCTGCTAGCCCACAGAAAAACAATACCAATGAATCATCTGGCACCTTCCTGATTCTTCCAAAGGATTATACTTACCACTAGAGTAGAAAAGCCGAAAGTAGTCTACTGATAACTCTTCAGGGATCTTCTAAATTGAATGGATAATGTTTTTAATAATAGATCTGTCTTACTGTTTTTAAAAACCTGCTTTATTGAGACATAATTCACATACCATATAATTCACCCATTTAAATTGTGCAATGCAGTATTTTTTAGTTTATTTCCACAGTTGTGAAGTCCTTCAGTTTTTGAGCTAAATTACAATTTCAGGAAGTCCTCACACCCAAGTTTTCTGACAAGAAGAGCAATACCATACTTTTATATTCACCCCAATGGGCCTGTAAGAGGAAATGGGCTGTGCTGCAGGTTAAAGAACTCTCTAGCCCTAACTGAGCAATCCAGGAAGCAGAATTATAACCTGTGACCTAGAGAGCTAACTCAGCTTCTCAAGCTGAAACTTCAAGCTCTGTCCATTACTCTGGAGCCAAATTTCCCAAATTAAAAAAAAAGGAAGAATAGAAACACAAGACTAAGTGTCTTTATAGGAAACTGTAGATAAATCCACCCATTCCAAAAGTGTATACTGCTATGTGTTCAACAAACACAAATCCCAGCTGAACACCACACCACCAGTTCTCCCTATAGGAAATTACTAGAGCAAGGTCACAAGCAGCAGAAAAGGAGAGGGAATCCTTTTATTTAAGATTCTATGTGAAAGGCAAATCAAAGAGGAAATGGCAGATACTCAGTAACACAGGCCAAACCTCAAGATCTACTGATCCTGTGTCAGGCTTATACTCTGACAAGTAATGGAAGTCCATCACAGGCTTCAAATGGAAGCGCTGCAAAGAACCCTAAAACACTTCTACACTAAAACACAAGTGTTGTGCTTTCCAGGATTATTTCAGTAATAATCTTAAGAAGTTTTTTTTATTTCCAGTACGGAAGCACTAAAATGTCATGAACAGAAGAAGACTGAGAGGAAGAAAGGGAATTGTCATTTACTGGACATCATGCTAGAGAGTTTTACAGTTATACTTATCATGTAATCTTCGTAACAACCATATAAAATAGGCCAGATTATAATTTCCATTTTATGAATTATAAAAACCATGTTTCAGAGAAGTGTAGCAACTTGCCCAAAGGACAAGAGGAATCACTGAGATCAGGGCCCAGATCTGTCTTAACTCTAAAAGTTATGCTAAAAAATAAAAAAAGTTATGCCATTTCCAAAATTAGATGATGCTGTTACTTCATATGGCACACATAATGTGTACATCACATACAAGGATAAAAACAGCAGCTACAGGACAGTCTAATACCTCTTTTATTTTGCTTCCACTAGGCCAAAGTGTACTATTCACTACCATGAGAATCTGTGAAATACATCCTGTGTATCTGAATATACCAAACCTTTAATATTACCACTACATCATGGATGTGATTTAATGTTTAATTTCCTGATACATTCCTCACCTATTACTCAGCAACAGCAATGAAAAATAAATACTTCACTGTTAAGTATATAAACCACAACTATTAAGCAACACTCAAATACATCTATAGTCTAATAGTAATTAATTTTCAGATGGCTGACTAACATATTTCAAGAGTTTGATATACCTGTGAATTACCAAAGAATGATTAAATCATGTGTGAAGTAGTTTTACCGTAAGATGTATTATATTATAATCTAATTTTCAGAATATTGGCAATCAATATATAGTAAATGTGATAAATCTTTAATAAGAGAATACTGGTTAACCAAAATACACTATTTTCTGGCCATAAGCAGTAACAGAATATACTCTAATTCTTCAGAGCTAAAAAAAAATTTTTTTTTATTATTATAAATACTAGAAAAGCTGTTTAGCAAAAGTGTCAATGAGTTATGAAAACTACCAATTATTTCATCCATTAAAACCAATCTGAATCCATTAGTCATATTAGTAGCTGTACCCCCATGAAAAGACACTGACTTAGTATTATTTTAAAAGCATTTTACTTAGTATTTAGAATTGCGTTTATGGTACTAAAGGGTCTGTATAAAGCAACAGACACAGCCTCTACTCACACAGAACTTATAAGGAAGATAAGCCTGTTTCTTAGGCAATCAAATTTTTGTGATGAAAATTTAACATTTACCAAGGCCAAAATGATGTGTTAGACAGCATTATCATTTAATCACAACTTGAGGAGATATGTTATCTTTAGTTAATTTTATAGATGAGGAAACTGACTTGAGTAACTTGCCAAGGTTCATACATTCAATAAGATTTAGGGTTTAGATTTAAAGGCAGGCCTTTATGATTCCAAGGTCCATGCTTTTGAAACTAATTTAAATATACTGAACATTATTAAACTAAATATATAATGTTATATGTATTAATTGTACAAAAATAATTATGTAAAATTTACAGACTATGGATTGGAACAAGAGACATTTCTCAACTTTAAAAAAAAAAAAAAAATAAAGCCCTAAATATATAACGCACATTTAAGGACTGTATTCAAAGTTATGCTCTACTTGAGAAAATTAACTAGAAAAACTAAAAGCTTGAAAGATGGTATTTCTAATAATATTAAGCTATTTACCTTCGAGTTTGGAAGTTTTTTCGAAATTATATAAACTGTATAAAATTACATTTTAGTAATGGGAAACAAAAATGTTCCACATCTTGACTAAGGATAGCTACATAAATTAATGCATTACAACATAATAGTTTCTAACTGGTTGATTAACTTAGATGCTATTCTTTAAAAAAAATAAAAATAAAAAAGAAGCCTTTATTCTATTGTACACATCATCATATATAGATACTTTCTATATATGTATATATTTAGAATATTTCTTTAAAAAAAAAATCATACCTTTGCAAAGAGCAAATTAAGCTGCTTCCCTGATCCGTGGTACCCGCCCTGGGAAAGGAACAGTTTAACCTGTTCTTGAACCTGCTCTTCATCTAAGTGCCAGCAGTTTTCATCATCTATACTAGCACCTGCTGTTGGATCAGGAGCACCTAGAAATAGAAAGAAAAAAAAAACACATATGCTAGATAAAAACTCTGTGCTAAAGGGCTCTGATAATAAACTTGAAAAGAATTAAGATTCTCCACTTTTTGCCTGCACACTTTTTAAGCCAACCTCCATTTCAATTATACATACAAATTTATGACTGAAAATAAATATAAAAATCATTCTCTTATTTCCAGGATTTTCTTGATTTGTGCTAAGCTAAAATGCAGATCACTGCAGAACTGAGATATTTTAAACTAAATGTTTGGAGAGGAGTTTACAAGTTCTCTAAAGAATAAAAAAGTCACAAAAATGTCTCCTTGTAAATACATGATGTTTATAAAGCTCTACTATGTAGGATATGTTAGGAAAATGTTTTTCAAAGACATGAGAAAAATGTGAAACCAAGTGAACTGAGCAGAGTATTTTTCTCTTTACTATGTTAATTCAAGAAGCTTTCACTGTTATCTGCTGCCGTATAAGCTACATGCTGACATAGTCTTTAGTTGCAGAAAACTGAAGATTAAAAAGGGAAATCAAGCCACATGGGAACAGGCAGTGCAGCTGTTGTACTAAACCAGGTTGTAGTATCACCTTGCCAAACTGCGTAAATATTTTATTGCTGAAGTACACACAAAAGATAACAGCCATGTCATAAGCCCTGTGTGTAAACTACCTTAGAAATTCAAAAATTATCCAGATACTTAGGCAGGTAAAAATTATGTTTCATTATTTATTTTTTAAAAAATGGTATTTAAGGGGCGCCTGGGTGGCTCAGTGGGTTAAGCCTCTGCCTTCGGCTCAGGTCATGATCTCGGGGTCCTGGGATCGAGCCCCGCGTCGGGCTCTCTGCTCACCGGGGAGCCTGTTTCCTTCTCTCTCTACCTGCCTCTCTGTCTACTTGTGATCTCTGTCTGTCAGATAAGTAAATAAAATCTTAAAAAAAAATGGTATTTAAGGCCTGAGATTCAAAAGAAATATTAAAAAATTTAAGTCTAAAAACCTTTCATCACTAGTGTTTAATCTCGCCAACCCTTAAAAAATGCATTTGTTTAAGTCTGGTTGTACATTGCATTTTTTTTCTTCTAATGATCCAAGTAAGAATGAATTGGCCAAGGAAACAATCACTAACATCTGCATAGAACCAGTGTCCATTAGTCCCTAAGAGGAGAGCAGTGAGTCTTTGAATCTCCCTGGAAAGGTGTGCATTCATTCATTCATTTACTGAGCCAACATATTTATTGAGTGACTCCTGCTAGACTTGAGAATGAAATGGTGTGCAAAATAGACAGAATTCTTGTCCTCATATAATTTACCAACAAATTATTTTTGACTAGGACCAATAATAACAAACACAATTTACATCAAGCCCAACATATCTGTATATATGAGTGTTTATGTGATGACATCTATTATCTATTAATCTGAAGCAAAAGTATGATGAAAAAAGACCCTGACTGTAAGTGAAAGGGTCTGATATTCTCTATTATATTTTTTAAAAGGGCTTACAACTTTTAAAACTGATTTCATAACCCATAATGGGCTGCAACCCACTATAAGAGAAACACTATTTTAAGTGCGTGAGGTAAGTATCAACCTAGTAATCACACATTTAAATATATGATAATAACTGCTCAAAGGAAGAAGCCAAAATGCCAGCAGACTGTATCAGAAAGTTCTCACTTGTGCATGGATTGCCGGAGTAAGCACACCTTGAGGAAATGGAAATTGAGCTGAGATTTGACTTAAGTAGATTAGAAGTTAAAGAAAAAAGAAGAGGGGTGCCACCAAGAAAAAGGAAGAGAAAGTGGGGCGCCTGGGTGGCTCAGTCCTTAAGCATCTGCCTTCCACTCAGGTCATGATCCCAGTGTCCTGGGATCCAGCCCCACATCAGGCTCCCTGCTCAGCAGGAAGCCTGCTTCTCCCTCTCCCACTTCCCCTGCTTGGGTTCCCTCTCTTGCTATTTCGCTCTCTGTCAAACTATAAAGAAAATCTTAAAAAAAAAAAAAAAAAAAAAAGGAAGAAAAAGGAATGAGTCTGAATGTGAGACTAAGAGCTTAGGCAGATATCTCAGGAGGGAAGGAACACAGAACATGGATGAAATAAAAGATAGTGCACATCCATACAACTCAAAAGTAGAGGATGAAGAGAAGACAACTACAAGACAATCCTGAAGAAGGGCTAGCCCTTGATAGCCCTGGCAAGTGGGAGCTTAGTTTTTTTCTTCAATAAACGTAACAAATGGGAATTCATAACAAGGTAATCCAAAGAAGAAGAATGAAACACCCTAGACAGTAAAAGATGTTTTCTCCTAACGTGCATCAATTTCAACATTCCTACAATAGAATATAATCCACCATAAAAACAAATGTGGATATTTTCTTTGTACGTGATGGAAAAATATCCAAGATATACTGTTGAATGAAAAAAAAAAAAACCACAAAAAACAAAAAAAAACAACACAAAAAAACCAGGCCAAAGAAAAGGATGCATAATATATCTCCCTTTATTATAGTGATGTTTTAGAAAGTTTTAGAAAGATGTGTTAGTATTTCCCTACATATGCATAGAATCGGTAATCTCGGTACACAAGGAAAGAAGGCTCTTCACTGAATACCTTTCCATATTTTTAAAATTTCAGAACCATGTGAATGTATTTAAGTACTAGAAAAATATCTCTCAAGTGTGGAGGATAGGTTAGGAAGCAGAAATACATATGAGAACAATGAGAATGGTATATATGCAGAGTCTGTGTGAAGGATGATGATGGTAGCTTGAAAACATCACTGAAAACTGAAATGGAGACTCTGACAGGAATTTAAGACATAAAAACAATACAACTTGGTAATGAGTGGGTATGTGAAATTTAGAATCAGCAGGATCAAGAGAGACATGGGTTTCTGGGTTAAACACCTGGATGAAGGAAGCCTGGGTGGCTCAGTTGTTGAGTGTCTGCCTTCAGGTCAGGTCATGATCCCAGAGTCCTGGGATGGACCCCGGGATCGGGTTCCCTGCTCAGCAGGAAGCCTGCTTCTCCCTCTCCCACTCTCTCTGCTTGTGTTCCCTCTCTTGCTGTGTCTCTCTCTGTCAAATAATAAATAAAATCTTTTACAAAAAAATAACTAGATGAGATACTGGACAACTCAATGACACACAGATCAGAGCAGGACAAGGTTAGGGGGTAGGAGGGGCAGTGTTTAGGTCCTCAGTTCAGTTTCAGACATGGTGAATTTGAAGCACCTTTCAGACAGCGAAGAAAAGGAGAAAGGACTTCAAGTAGGGAACTGGATATTTACGGGAGGCTCTACAGGACAAGAGTACCTAAGATAGAGCTTAAGGAAAGCCAACATTTAAAGACTGGGACAGAAACTGAGTGAGGAGGGCAGTGGGAATGAGTGACCTATGAGGAAGAGATGGAGAGACTCATTCTTCCAAAAGTAAGGCAGAAAAGGTTGTTCCAAGTAGGTACTAGGCAAGTAGGTAGATATTAAAGCTCCAGAGGGCAAGGATTACAGCTGCCCTGCTCACCACTGCTTTCTGACACCTAACTAATTTTTGTCTCTATCAGGAAATCAAGTAATAGAAATGGGGAGAACTATGTACATTCCTCCCGAGAAAAGGATTCCCATCAAAAAGCAGCGACTGCTAAAACATCTTCACATACATATATCTCATTTTCTCCTCACAAGGTCCCGTAGAGGTGAGTAAAGATTATGATCCCTATTATTCTACAGAAGGAGAAACAAGTTCAGGATGATTAACACTTCTCCACAGCCACAATGCCAAATCCAGTCTCCTGGATCTCTACCCTGCTGAAGAATACATCCCAGAACCTTGGAGCTAACGCTGCATCATGAAGGTATCGAAGCAGGCATTGTTAGCCCTAAATCAAACATAAAATTAAGGAAGGATACTGGGATGTTTGTAAGCATTTGTAGCACGTTTCTCTTTCACAGGAAGATCTAAGGCCATACAGTGCTGTGAAGAGTCAACTACCAGGGCTATATCTATATTCCACAGGGACTGGAGGCCCTAATCCAGCCCATCCCCTTAATTCCAGAGACGGACACACACAGACACACACACATGCAAATGCACAAAGACAACTACAGATTCTTTATCTAAATGCATCAGAAGAGACTTTCCAAACAACTCCTCCATATGCTCTCAACTTTCATTATTTTTTTTTCTTTTTTCCAAAGATTTTATTTATTTGAGAGAGAGACAATGAGAGAGAGCATGAGAGGGGAGAAAGTCAGAGGGAGAAGCAGACTCTCCAAGGAGCAGGGAGCCCGATGCGGGACTCGATCCCAGGACTCTGGGATCATGACCTGAGCTGAAGGCAGTCGCTTAACCAACTGAGCCACCCAGGCGCCCCTCAACTTTCATTATTTTAACTTTTCGTCCGATCTTGCTAAAAATCCTCCTGGGAAATCTGACACCTGCCTCCTTAACCTCTTCTTAGGGAAAATTCTGACAAGCTACTGATTATCCACTCTCAGTGTTCCTTCTGATGAACTGAGCTAAATAAATTCAATCTCAATCCTCACAGTGGTTCTTTCCCCCAATACTCATGACTTGTTAGTTGTTCTCTATCGGGCACTGAGGGCCAAGACCTACAAGGAATCCTGTCCCAGAAGTACTTGGATGGGGACTGACTGTCCTATGGTGTAGGAGAAGGTCTGCTACCATTCAATGCATGGGTCGCAGCCACGTGAGACTTGACTTTTCTGTCTGCCACATAAATATACCAGTATTTTGGGGTACCTGGGTGGCTCAGAGAGTTAAGCCTCTGCCTTCAGCTCAGGTCACGGTCTCATGGTCCCAGGATTGAGCCCCGCATGGGGCTCTCTACTCGGCAGGGAGCCTGCTTCCCCCTCTCTCTCTGCCTGCCACTCTGCCTACTTGTGATCTCTCTCTCTCTGTCAAATAAATAAATAAAATCTTTAAAAAAAAAAAAAAAATCCCAGTATTTTAAGTAGACTTCAATTCAGTTTAGAGAAAACTCCAGTCTCCTTGGCCTAAAATGGCAAAGGGGTCAACATTCAAATATTTCACAAAAACTGTAGAATACTCAACTCTTATTTTTTTCATGCTAAAAGAAAAAAGTTTTAGAAGGAATAGTCCAAGAATCACTTTCATTTGACTTGAATTATACAATGGATTTTTTTCTTAAAACCTAATAGGTTTAAAAAGTGTCATATTTTTACATTTCTTTAATGGATCATTTAATTTACACACATACAGATTTTTGTTCTTGTCTAGGTGGGAAGATATCTAACAGCAAATGTATAAACACAAGGACAATGTTTCTCAAGTTTTTAAGAAAACCAAGAGGTTTCTTTTGTTTTGATGTTTTTTGTGGGGGGAGTATGGTAAGCTAGTGTTAGAATTAACATATTTCTTCAAGAGCATGGGGGAAGGAGGAGGCACTGTGGAGAGAAAATGGCCACAGACAAAATTTTACTGCAAATAATCTGATAAAGTCCACACACGTGAGCTGAGAGTATGTGTGGGGATCCTCACCCTGGATTCGAATTTGGAATCCTTTGGTTCTAGGT
Organism: Meles meles; assembly: GCF_922984935.1. Lineage (NCBI taxonomy): Eukaryota > Metazoa > Chordata > Mammalia > Carnivora > Mustelidae > Meles > Meles meles. The sequence goes on from NC_060068.1 coordinate 92,477,187, forward strand.
TGGGTTGGGAAAACTACATGTCATCCAAGCAAATCCAAGCTCCCCGGACCTCCATTTTCTCAAACTTAAAATTCTACAATGTAGGAATAAAAAATTAACTAGGTGCTAAGAATTAGAAATCTTTTCCTGTGACTGTGTAGAAAACATCCTCAAGAATGCATGCAAAGGGGCGCCTGGGTGGCTCAGTGGGTTAAAGCCCCTGCCTTCAGCTCGGGTCAGGGTCTCAGGGTCCTGGGATCGAGCCCCGCATTGAGCTCTCTGCTCAGCAGGGAGCACGCTTCCTCCCCTCTCTCTGCCTACTTGTTACCTCTGTCTGTCCAATAAATAAAATCTTAAAAAAAAAGAATGCATGCAAAGATAACTAGTTGGTAAATAAAACAAAATTTAATCTAAACACAACTTAACACTTTAGGAATAGGTAATACTATACATTATAGACCAGGAAATTAAATGTCCAAAATAATAACCTTCCTAAAATAGCATGTTCATTTAGTAAATTTTAATACTGAAGTTTAGCTATTTAAATCCTAACATGTTTTGGGCGCCTGGGTGGCTCAGTGTGTTAAGCTTCTGTCTTCAGCTCAGGTCATGATCTCAGGGTCCTGGGATTGAGCCCCGCATTGGGCTCTCTGCTCAGCAGGGAGCCTGCTTCTCCCCCCTCTCTCTGTCTGCCTCTCTGCCTACTTGTGATCTCTGTCTCTCAAATAAATAAAATATTTTTTAAAAAAATAAATAAATCCTAACATGTTTTGATTACATGCATGTAAGGATGGCCTAAGCCTTGTATAAAATGTAGATTTGCAAAATTTATTTCTACTTGTTAGTGGCTATCTATAAACAAAGAGAAACCTCTCAGCATTTAGCTTTGAGAAAGGTATGCAAAAAAAAAAAAAACATTATTCGTGTGTTTATGGATTTGCTATTAGATATTCTCCAAGTTGGGCAGGAACCAGAATCTGTGTATGTAAATTAAATGGTCCATTAAAGAGTTCAAAAACTTATCATATTTTTTACCCTTATTTATATTTATAATTATAAATGCTATAAATTTTACAACTGTATAGTTAATCTTTGTGAGCATTTTATTACCAAAGCTTAATTCTTCAAAGTTTCAAGCCTTTAGGGAAAGTAAAATTATCTGGTTAAAAAAAATCAGTCAATCAAACAGTTTAATTGTCTCTCATTCCCAGCTAGGGATGTGTGAATTTCACTTACTCTCTTATATAGGAAGAGAGCAAAAAGAGAATTCATGGACATGAAGGAACACTGTCCACGTCCTTGATTTTTCCCTGTCTGTTAGTTGATCTGGTTCTGATTTAGTTTTGCTTTATCTCAATATCAAAACTCCCTAACCCTGGGAGTTCTCAAAATTAAGAGTGTATCAAAATTCCTGAGGCACACTGTAAAAAAAAAAAAAAAAGATACCTAGGTACACTTCAGAAGTACTGAATCAGAATCTTTGCCAGGGGGGTAGGAGAACAATTCCATATTTGGAGAGGATGTTATACATGGTGACACACTGTGCATCTTCATACTGGAAAGTATTCAGGCTCCAGAGGCATCAAACAGACACCTCTCCAGTCTAATGAATAAAGCATATTTAAGACGCACCAAATGAAGTATCTATCTGTCTCGTGTCAAGGAAACAGTTGCTTCTAAGTATTAAGTAGCACCAAACCCTTTTGCAAATTTTAAACTGAGAAACTGAGACACATTCACAGCTGGCTTATGCTATGTTTGGTATGTGGAATTATTCACAGCTTTGGGTTCTAATAGGGAACTTAATGCTTTCTTTTCTCTTCTTAATCTGCTGGAAAACAACTCAAACAAAAAAGAAATGAAAGGCTTTAGTTTACCTCCTCATCTTAACTGTGACCTCTAACCATTTATATCTATGTATAATTGGGTGGGTTGTTTTGTTTTGTTTTGTTTTTTGGTTAAAATTTAATCAATTTTTGTCTATAAAGGCAGAATGCAGGCAGATGTCGTCTACACTGTAGAGGTGATTCATTCAGCCTCTTTCAGGGGACCCAGAAGAATGCCACCTCCTTCAGTTAGCCCACTCTTAAAGCCAGGTACACCTGTCTAACAAGCTGAAGGCAAAATCCTGACCTCGATCACTGGCACGGAGAAGGAAAAGGCAGGGGAGCAAACTTCAGTGATTCAGACTCAAAAAAAGTCTTTCTTTAGAGAGGACAAGGATTTGAAGACTGTTGAAAAATAACATGCACTGAATAAACACACACTTGAAAAAAGATTTACATTTTATTCTTCCTTAAACCCTCATTCCAAAGTAGTGGCCAATGCCTTCATTTCCATTTACAATATTTTGATAGCTGCAACACTCAGATCTTTCCTCACCTTCCATTCTCCATGGTCACCTACGTAATGTTACTGCGACGACAGAAGTTTGACATCCTCTCCAGGAGCTGTTAGAGGGCAACCCATCTTTCTTTATCCCAGAGGCTACTGACAGAGGGAACACTGGCATATGCTGGCTGTGCTCCCTCAGCAAACCACCTTCTCCTCAGTTAAATGCCAAAATAGTTAAGTACGTTGCACCATCATCAGCACAGATCTCAAGGGAATTCACACAGAACATCACAGGGCTTATAGCTCCTCCTCCAAAATTTTCCTCTCATCTGACTTTATTTCTCATTTCTTCTTTTCTTTTAAGATTTTATTTATGTATTTGACAGAGAAAGATAGAGGAAGAGAGGGAACACAAGCAGGGGGAGCAGGAGAGGGAGAAGCAGGCCTCCCACCAAGCAGGGAACCCTATGTAGGGCTCCACCCCAGAACTCCAGGATCATGATCAGAGCTGAAAGCAGATGCTTAACGACTGAGCCACCCAGGCGCCCCTATTTTTCATTTCTTACCATCATTCAACTTACCTCAAAAGTTCAATAATAAACTATTCATGTATAGAAATAATCACATATTTTATATGAATGAAAAGCAGCAAAGTATTCATACACTCTCCATGCTCATTTAAAATTCAGCATGTAAACAGAGTGCATAACAGGTAGGTCATTTTCTAGAACTTAGCTAAAAATGTATTACTTGGTACACGAACACAAATATTTAAATGCAAAGTTCTCAGAAAGTCTTATTTTTACATAACCCAACTCTTCAGATCTATTAAAAGAAATCTACTGGGGCGCCTGGGTAGCTCAGTGGGTTAACATCTGCCTTTGGCTCAGGTCATGATCCCAGGGTACTGGGATTGAGCCCCATATATGGCTCTCTGCTTAGTGGGGAGCCTGCTTCTCCCTCTCCTTCTTCCTGCCACTCTGCCTGCTTGTGGGCTTTCTTTCTCTCTCTGTCAAACAGATACATAAAATCCCTCCCCCCTGGTCCAGAGAGAAAGTGAGAGAGAGAGAGAGAAATCTATGATGTCTGCAAGCTTCGAGAATAGTTTGCTCAGATTTTGAAAGATGTTATTTTAAAAAAATGACTTATAAATATTTTCCTCAAAGATCTACCACTGCCCTGAAGACTCCTGTCAACTGACTCATCACAATGACAGTGATAACAGCAATTCAGATTTACTTCTTTAGCCCTCCTGACGTTATGAAAGGCATATTCTTTATTGTCCATATTTTACAAATAAAATAACTGAGGCTGAAGAGATTCAGTTACTTGCCCCCATTAACAGAGCTGAAGAGCAAAGGTATTCTCACTCAGGCTAACTTCCAAGCTCATCAACACTCTTAAAGAGTCTCAGAGTGAGAAGTATGAGAGACCCATTTGTGGGGGAGATGGGAACAAGCTCATGGAGCCAATATGGACAGACATAAGGTCAGTTAAGGGACAGAGGACTGGTGAGAAACCTGATCACAGCTGGTAGCGATCCTCTGTAAAGCATTAAAGTGAGGAGTGTCAGAGATGACTACAGTGTGTGAGGGAAGGCAAGATTTAGAGGAGAAAGGAGAAAGAATGAAGGGTATTGGGCTAAAAGTAAAGTGGTCATCTCTGTGTTACCGTAGCAAATTCCTCATGGACTAGAGATGTGATTCCTCCAAATTAAGACCCTTAAGTTCTAAGATTACTTCTCTTTTGCTGAAGTGAAGTGTTTTTCCATGTAAAGACCGTAATATATACAGGATCATGTATTCATTTTGTATAAAAAGAAAAAAAAATTTAAACTATGTTAGAGAAACATCTAGTTTCCGTTAAAATGTAAAGTTAAACCGAGTAATTTCTGGAGGGAAATTGGGCAATAATTACTCAAAAATGCATGTACCACTTGTTCTGGCATTTCTACTACTAAGAATCTATTATCCAAAAATACTTCCACAAATTCACAAATACACACACACGCACACACATAGAGGAAAGTCACAGCGGTCCTGCATATAGCAGGGAGAAAACAGAAACAACTTCAAAATCATTCAGTAGGTTAATGGTTAAATATAACCATATTATGCAATACTCTATACAACATTTAAGACATGTTTGAAATAACATAAGCTATCCATCAACTATTAAGAGAAAAAAGCAAAATGCAGAAAAATAGTTAATTGTTTTTTTAAAACTATGTGTGTGTGTGTGTGCACGAAGAAAGCTGTCTCAAAGAATACAAACCGCACTGTCAACAGCAGTTGCTTTGCGGGGTAAGAGAGCTGTTGGAAACTAAGGGAGGGAGCTATTATAGGGAGAAGGAGCCAATGAGGATTTGTCTTTTTATCTTCATATAATTCTATACTACTACACATTTTTTCAACATACTTTTTTAAATTAACTTAAATTTTCTCTAAGTTTCACACTAGTGCACTTTAGGACAGCAAATTCAATTCTCTCCTATAGAATGTATTTGCAAATTGTATTAATCACCAGTAGATCTTACCTTTGTTTCACCAACTGTCAATGCCTGAATATTGTATGATAGAAAGAATATGCTTATAATGACCAAATTATCTCCCTAGGATACTTGTAAAAACTGGATGCTAATGCAAGCCCAATTACAATGAACATGACCATCCACAGGGAAACAAAAGGAAGAAAGATGTGACATAAGGCCTCCATCAAACAACTCCAAATGTCACTTACTGCTAGATTCAGAACATGCACGTGTACAAAAATAAATCTCCAAGTTCCCACTAAGAACAAAATGGAATGAAAAATGACAGTGTTACTTTTTGTTTAACAAATTCTGAGCACCTACGGCTTCTTAAGTACTGTCCTTAGGGAAGTTACCAAGATACACAAGTCATAGTTTCAGCCCTGACGGAGTTTACAATCAACTAAAAATAAGGCACACAACGAACACAGGATTGCTGAGTGGGTCTGCTTGTTTGTTTGGAATCTCTAAGAGAGCCTGAGTGGACTGATACAGAAGATGGCTGGGACACAGAGGCATTCTGAAGTTAAGTTAAGCAGGAGTAGCAGGCATGAATGGAATTTATGCTGTTGGTTTTATTAGAACCACACTCCAACAAATTGAAATCTCTGATCAAAGAACAACACAGAAGGGCACACTTGGGGAGAACTACAGGAGGCGCACATATGCAGCATGATCCAAGTGCCTCATGCGTCTCTGCAAAAGTATCACTACCACTGTCATAGAATCAGAGGTGGAAGAGATCTTACATGCCTTGTGTCAACTGCATCTGACACATGGATACATTCCTTTTACTTCTATGACTGAAATGGTGTTTCTGGGCACATGACACTGAAGTCAGGGAGGAGTCTAGTCTACATCTGGGACTGGCCCAAGCTCTAGAAGTGAAAGGGTCAATGAAAGCCCTCCCCCCACTACTGTTCCAAGTCTGGACCAATGCCAGCTGGTCACTGGACATTAGACACTGGACACTGAACAAGGACAGCCCCCTCAGTCTGTCCTTTGTGGGAATGTGCCCAGTACAGGCTAGCTCATTGGGTTAGGGTGGTACTGAAACCAGAGTGCCCAGGAGAGAAAGGAAGAAATGCATGCCAAAAAGTTAGAGGAAAGTAAGATGACCACCAACTCTGATATCATTCATCCCCCAACTGCTTTCTTCTCTCTTCTGTGAGTACTTCTGGTTACCTTAAAGATGAAGTAAACTCAGTTATATTGTATTATTATTATTATACATGTATATCTTATTAAAATTCTCCCCATGCTGTTAGAGAAGATCATGACCGTTTTAAATGAGGGGATAAAAATGAGTTTCACCGAAGGTCACTCAGGTAATACCGAGTAGAAACAGTAATAGATTCTAGGCCTTCAGATTTTAAGTTCAATGTTCTGTCCTCATATCATGATTTAGCAATCTATATAATACATCTCCTTTAGTAGGAAATATAAAGGACCAGAAGAGGCAAAGTTAACTAAGAGGGTAGACTAGCACGTGGAAATTAGTAAATTTCTAGAAAAGTACTTAGCAAAGACACCAGCATCTTTTTTAAGACTGTGGAAGCTGGGAAGTTTTATTAGAATATAAAACTTAAAGAAACAATTTTGCTGGGGGAAAAAAACAAAACAAAACGCAGAACTACAACCAGTAATCTCCTTGGAGGGCCATTAACATCAACTATCTTACAGCCACTATTTAGCCTATAGTAGTTAGTTTTATAATCTAATCAAAATCATGTGAGGGAAATTTTATGAAAATACAAAGAGATGCAAAAAAGAAAAAGTCCAATGAAAAAGGACTTAACTACTACAATAACTAAGGCTATATTTCAACTATCTTCGCTGAATCTGTGACCTTGAGTATCACTAACCCATTCTCCTCAGTTTCTTTCTCTTGAAACTACTACAATTATAAATTTGTAATACCAAGCTGATAAGGAAATTATTAGGAATAATGTGCCTGATATTGTCTTGAAAAAGCTTTTAATTCCTCAGGATAAAATTCTTGTAAAAATAAAATATTTCAAAATACAGCAACCCTACAGTGCCAATCCCCCCCCATGCTGTCAAAAATCCACATAAAGCCTTTGACTGCCCCTAAATCTAACAGCCTACTGTTGACTAGAAGCCTTACCAATAATGTCAACAGTATCGACATGCATTTTATATATGTATTATATACGATACCCTTACCATAAAGTAAGCCAGAGAAAAGAAAATGTTAAGAAAATTTTAACAGAAAATACATTTACAGTATGATACATATATTTACCGGGGGGGGGAAAAAAAAGGTATAAGTGGACTTGTGCAGTTCAAATCCATGTTGTTCAAGGGTCAACTGTAAAAAGGAAAAAGCAACCAACAGAATTAAGAAGTATTAGGATATATTCGCAAGTAAAACAAATATCCAACTGTTACCAATGTAGTTTATAACTACTTACAAATCAATGATTTTCTCTAAAAAGGCCTTGATAAGCTTAACTTCTTTGGCTTTAAGATACCTTTTAAGATAACTGAATCTAAATCCTATCCTGACTCTATTTAACTAGCCAAGTAAAAGTGATGCTTCTCCTTAAAATAAAACTTACCTCTTACCAATCTTTGTGTTCAAGACATCTTTCCTCTCAAAGAAAAAACACAGCCAAAAGATCATACTAAGAAGTACTGCTTTTACAGTTTGGAGAATGCTTTGGAGATGTTTGGAAGCAGGTGGGATCATATGGTCAAATAACTGAAGAATATTTTTAATCCTACCCTCTAGTAAGTCATCAGTTTAAGAGTTAAAATAAGACCCTCCAAAGGAGCAGACTCCCCATTTTGTTACTTAAGGTCATGACCTGCTTCCTACCTCTCTACTTTTACCACTTGTTACACTATGATGGAAGGCAGGAAGTGGCTCATGTAACTGGCCCATTTCCAGGCTAGGAGCAAATCTGGTGATAAAGTAAATAACAAGGAAGCTGGTGGGATAAACCGTTCAAGTTCACTGCTCTTGTGAAGCTGCTCTCATACAAAAGTTATTTGAAAATCACACTAAGCCTAAAGCTAACCTGCATTCTGTCCTTGCTATTTCCTTAGATAACTTTTTCTTCTAATTTTAGAAACTGTGAAAAAAATACAATGTCACATGAACACTTTCTCGCATCCAACTTTAGATGACATTGATTTGTCAGTCTTACTATTTCAACATGGAAGTGAATTTTTGAAGCTGTAGATAAGAAATTCTGGACGCTGCTGTTCTTCAAAGTAAGGAAGACACATGCAGAACAAACAACTGATTGTTCATGTGGACCTCTGGATAAACTAAAACTCAGAGAATAATGTAACCCTAATGGAATATATAAATTCAGAAAAAAAAAAAAGGGAAAGAAAGAAAACATATAAACGTTTGAAGAAATGGTATATGCTATTCCACTTCCACTGAATAATTTAGTGAGAAGTCACAGGCTCCTGAGAAATCTCTGAGATGACTGTAAACTAGCCTGAATTTTCAAAAAGCAAAAGATTGAGGCAGGTGATAAGACAGAGCATAAGATTACTTGAAAAAGTCCTTAAGTGCATGTGCTTTTGGTGGGTCAAAAGTACTTCAGGGCCACAGTTGTTTATAATACTGATATTTAATAATGGCAGACTCTACTAACTAAAATGCTTTACACACGTTAATAAAGCTGAGCCTAATATGGGGAGTACTAGAAAAAATATGGCTATATGGATGTTCCTCTGACATAAAAACCATTTTAAAAGTATCTTACAGCACCAGATTTGTAAAATAATGCCTGCAATAGCTCTATTCAAAACAAGATACAAAAACAGTGGAACAGACAAACAGTGATATTCTCATCGCTAGAGTATTCTAGAGTTGTACTGTACGATAAGGTGCATCAATGTTAATAGCCACATGTGGCTATTAAGCCCTTGCATTGTGATGATGCTGTGGTTTGAGATATACTTTACGTATGACAGAGAGCAGACTTTAAAGACTTACTACGAAAAAAGAGTAAAATATGTCAACTTTTTGTTGAATTGTTATTTATGAATACTCAGATAAATAAAACATTAATTTACTTGTTTCTTTTTAAATAGGCTACGGGAACATTTTAAACTATACATGTGGCTCATATTATTGTGTTTCTTTTGGACAGTGCTGCTTTAGAACAATGAAAATGAATGAACTACAGGTACATGAAACAACTGGCATAAATCTTACAATCACGACTTGAATGAAAGCCAAGTAAAACTAAAACTAGTATTTAATGATGTCAACAACAAAACACAAACCACCACGGATGTGATTACCATAAAAACCAGGCAGTGGCTGCCATGGGGAAGAGAAAGGAGCTTGTGAAAGAGAGAGGCTATATGGAACCCTCTCTAGTGCTGAGAATAGTCTGTTGGGACCTGTGTATTGGGGTTCACTTTATTAATCTACACATTCATATTTTATGTACTTTTCTTAATGTTTTATCTCAAAATTTTAGAAGTTTTCAAGAAATAACCTTAAACGTACTTTCCTTAAACATTTATATTCACCAAAATTTTCACCATAATTAATGACTTTGAAGAAACCTAAAAGAATAGAGTTAAGGTCCTCTATCTCATCAATATAACCAAAGAAATGTAAAAATGATAGGCCCAAGAGTTGCTTAGTCAAGACTATGTTACATTCTTCAATGTATTTTTGAATATTTTAAAAATTATATCTAAATGTTTTTAAAGCACAGCAACCTATAATTTAATTGTATTATTTATCCTGTGTTCACATACCCTATGAAATAGGTGGTGGGTGTAGTTCTGACAAGTTGCACATATATTCTTGTAAGTCAACGTATTTGCGCATTTGTGATGCACAAAATAAGCAGCTGATAAATGTGTTTACAAATAAATGAGATAACGTTCCATGTATAAAAATCCAAAAAAAAACCATTTTTGAGATTTTTTAAACACAATGATGGTCATCTCCTAAATTCTCTCTAAACAAGTTGTAATATTTTTCTAAGAATAATTATAATTTATTTTCTTACTATGAGGCATCCTGTCAGAAATGTCTTGCTTTGGGAGTGCCTGGGGGGCTCAGTTAGGTTTTGATTTCAGCTCAGGGCATGACCTCAGGGTTGTGAGATCAAGCCCCAGGTCAGGCTGTGTGCTGGGCTTGGAGTCTGCTTAAGAGTCTCTCCCTCTATCTCTGTCTGACCACCCCCCCCCCGCCCCCGCCAAAAAGAGGATGGAAGGAACAGAGGGAGGAAGGGAGGGAAGGGAGAGAGAAGAGAAAGAGTGAGAGAGGAAGGAAGGAAAGAAGAAAAGGAAAAAAGAGAGAGACAGTGAGAGAGGAAGGGAGAGAAAGAAATGTCCAGCTTTAGAAAATAAAATTTAAAAGAAAAGGAAAAAAAAATTGGAGTATGTGCAAGTCAGTTTACTGGTAAAAGCCGACAAAGGTGAATTAAATGACGAAGTCCGTGTTTTCTGTAACGAGTATCTAGTATCTGATGAAATTTTCCTAAATGAAAAAGTGTTAAGAGACAAATTTCAATAAATGAGAAATTTTCTGAGCACAAATGCCTTGGTATCTAGTAGAATACACAAAACACTTCAAAAGAAATATTTTAGGATGCAAAACTAAACTTAAAAATCTCAGTATGTTAACTATACTTCAGTAATAAAAATAATTTAAATTTTTTTAAACTCTCTCTTGGCTACTTAAGAGCAATGCTGATTAACCTAAAATCACATTTAATTCATTTTTATGCAAAAGAACGGAATTTATAAATGAAAAAGAATAAGAGAAGAACTCTACAGAATGAATGTCTATAACTCACCGTGAACTTGGTTGATTTCTGAATTCTGGGAAAGAATTTCATCTGCTAATTTCTGAGCAGTTGGCAAAACTTCTGTGTGGTGCACTGTGATCAAATACTGTACAAACTTTTGTAGTTGGTCTCTATTCATTTGAAAGAGAGTCTCTGAAATGGGAAGATGCAGTTTGACCTGATCTGGCTTGCGGATGCGGTATAAAGACAGTGCCACAACATGAGCACAATAAAATATGTCCTTGTTTCCACAGCTGCAGGTCACTGAGGTAATCTTGCAACGATCAAAGCTGATGGCCACGTTGCAAACAGTTTCTGGCTCCGATTGTATTGCAGGTTCTGTCACTGTGCCACTCAAGTGGAAACCTATGTGAGAGAAAGGGAAGAGAGTTTAGCTGCTGCCTTAGATGCTATGAAGGATTTCTAATTCTTTGAAATGCATAGTACTTGACAGCTACAAGAAAAAAAAAATGACAGTTTTTATTTTCAAGTAAAAACATTCAGGCCACTCAAACATCCTCCACACCTCCCCTTTTCCACATCTTACAGGTAAAAAAAAGAAACGGTATTCAACAGACATGCTGAAGTATTTGACATAGCCATACAAAACCACTTACAGCAATACGCCGCCATCACACCTACAGGAAGTTGTTAGTTCACAGCACTAATAAGCCATAATTACTCCAAAACTGTGGTATACCTGACAAAAATCAGTGGTTTTCTTCCTTTTCTTTTTTTAAACTTTTCCAAGTAGAGTAGGCCAGCTTGGTTTTCTACTGAACAAACTCTCCCTTCCCTCCACCTTTATTCCAGGCAGACACTAGCATCCTCCAATCAAAAATGCAACTATGGGGTGGATTTTTCACACACACTGATAAGATAAATTTATTTATTTAATAATCCTTTATGTAACATGCATGACATATGCCCCAATACAGCAATGTCCACTAGCAATGTCTACTGGTGGAACTGCAAAGCCCACCAGATCTCATATATACCACAGTCCAAGTAACTCACAATAAGCTGATACACATGTAAGGTTGTTAAATAAGCTCACACGCATGCACACGCACACACACAAGCATACAAAATCGCCAAGTGGAAAGGGGCTTCACAACTTAAACTTTGAACTACACACAAATCCTCCACATCCTCCCTGACCAACAAGCCACGTGACCACTGCTTATAATGGTCCAGACATGGGACATTCACCCCACACATGCAACACCTCCCCCCCAACCCTTGAATAGCCATAGGAAGAGCTCAGAGCCTTCTGAAAATTGCCTCCCACCACACTGCCAGCAGTCAGTCCTGGCCTGTGTGGCCGGTGGACAAAACTTCCTCCTTACATTTCTATAAGTATGTGGAAAGCTAATCCTAAATTTGGGGAAGGAGGGGAGGGACTTCCCCTCAGTTCCACCTCTTTCTCTGATAGCCAAATTCAGAGGTAAGGGCTAAAGGAGATCACGTGGGGAAACTTCTGGACACTGATCTACCTTAAAATTTTGGGTACCTGACAGAAACCTAAGCTCCAAAAGGAAGCCTCTGGCTCTCTTGCAGCTTTCCACTATCTATGCTACTTGACTAAAGTTCACTGAGCAGGTCACCATCTTCATTCACAAAGAGAAAGATTTTTACCGTATGGGAAACCTGAGAGGGATGGCAGACATAGAACATGACAATGATAGCCAGATGATGCCTAAGATTCAGGTGGGGCACCTGAACCCTACTTACTATCTTCCCCAAGGGATGATAATCAGACCAGAGAGTTGGAAGAAACACTACTCACTACTCAAAAGAAATCTTTCAGAGTAATATAATTTCATCCTAATAATTCATATATAGTAACATAGTGGAAAGAGAAACGTGTGGTAATAATCTTTACCAAATTAATCAATTTAAAAAGAACAATCCCTAAAGTTACTATTAAACTTCATGACAAGAAATTTACTTTAATATGATAACTTTTGTTTTTCTTACAAAGGGATTATCTGTTTCAGAATGAGTATTCCAGTCTCCTTTACCTCTTTCAGTCAAGAAGTTTTTTGAAAATAGTGATATAAAATCATATTTTTAAAAAATTTTAATGATTTTTTCCCATGAGGAAAGTCACAGAAAAAGTAAACACCCAAGAAAATTTCAAAAGTGAAGAACAATAAGGGAAACTTACCTTGTTATATACCAGATGTACTATAAGCATACAGTAATTTAAAATCCACGGGACAGGCACAGATTAAGATAGAAAAAACAAACAGTGGATCGTACAAGGCAATTCAAAAAGTTCTCAAATATATTCTGTACGTTTAGTGCACGGGATCTCAATATTTTCCACCCGTAACATACATATATGTGTACAAAGAAACCAGTAATCACTATGGGGAAAGATTTATCATAAATTGACCATTTATAAAATTGATCCTTCCCAGCTTATTATCTTTCCTAGTCCACCAAAGTCAACATCTTTGTCTCTCCATGAAAGTAATATTGGAGAACTTCTCCAATCACAGGCAAACCCAAGACAACTGAAGATCTAAGATCTAGACTAGTCAGTATTTAGTCTGTAAGGGGATAACTTAACAGGTGCTTCAAAACAGGCTGATTTAACTACCAAAGAAGAGCCCCTTAAGTGACGAATCCTTCACATAGTTTTACAGAAAACTGTTTCAGATGTATAAGTTAGGAAGAAGTAAAGTATATTGAATGCTGCTATCATGAAATGATGCCAAAGGTAAAACTCATTATTCAGCTTCATTACAACAAATATTTACTAATCTCATACAGTCTTTTAAAAAGTAAATTATAGAATACTGTGACTTCCAAAACAATTTACTTCAAGGGGATATGTGCGAGCACACATAAACATATACACGTCTTACAGAGTAACACTTAATCTGATATCATCAAAGATTAAGATTTTTTTTTTTTAAAGATTTTACTTATTTATTTGACAGAGAGAGAGATCACAAGTAGGCAGAGAGGCAGGCAAAGAGAAAGGGGGACGTAGCTCCCCGCTGAGCAGAGAGCCCCATGCGGCTAGATCCCAGGACCCTGAGATCATGACCTGAGCCAAAGGCAAAGGCTTAACCCACTGAGCCACCCAGGCACCCCAAAGATTAAGATATTTCATGAATGTTCATTTTCTAAGCAATTCTAGACATCTTTCAAGTACCCAAACTCCTTTAAAAATTCCAACCATTTTTCTTAGAAAGATTTCCTAATGTCGTAAGTTCTACCTTGCCACCCTAATCAGCTGACCATCTGGTGTTACCAAGTGACGGGGGCAACACTCCCTATAACAGGCATCTGCAGGAGACAGTATTTTTAAGTGGGCTTTTTGTTACTTTTTTCCACTATCAGCCATCACAAGATCTCCTCTCCCATATGGTTAGTCTTTTTCATAGAAAATTCTTTGCCCTCAGGCCAGCTGTGCCTCTAATTTGACCAGTTTTGTGGCAGCTATTCAATACTCTGGGGTTATTTTTATGGGGGTTCCCCCATTTTACTTTTAGGTTAGGATGGGTGATGTTGCTAGACGTGATTGGCTTCACTTTAAATAAAGGAAAATTACATACACACACATAAGAAAGAGCTGGTGTATTATTTTATAGGACTATGCAATACTAAGTCAGTATGCAGGAACTTCATCAGGCCTCCTTTTAGGATTGTGTGGTCCTCCTGATTTGAGAAACCTTTGAAATCCCAACTCACTCTCAGCTGGTCCTAAATCATGCCAGAGCACCCACAGAGGAAACAAGGAGAATACTCCTCCCTCAACAATGCCTAGACAGCTACATAAGCCATCCTTCCTCCAGCCCTTCCTCCCTACCCACAGCTGGTCTTGTCTCTTGGGTTTCTGAAACAAAATGCTCCTAAAAATGGATTTTGCCTTTCTGGAGTTCAGATAAACCTTGATGACCCACTGTTGTAGTTTCACAAATACAAAATCTCTTTCTAGTATAGTTAACTGTTCTGTATGACAGAACTGAGGACAAAGAAAGGGGCAATTCTGCACTTCCTAGTAAAACATGGGCAATTAATTTTCAAAGAACTAAAACTGAAAAAATTACATAAACCTTTTCTTATAAACGTATTTACTTGACTTTCCGAAATACAATCTGTCAAAGACAGTTAATCCCATAAGAGCAAACCTCACAGGGCAAATTGTCTCATCACCATCAGGTTTTATCAGTGAGCCCCAAAAAACATTTGTATCCACATTCTCAATCTGCAGACCAAAGAAAAACAAAGCAAAAACCAAGGCACGGCACTGGAGAAGCTTTGGTAGAAGAGGCATTTTGATTCCCGTCAAGCTCTCTCACTTAAATGCTGTGTGCTCTGGACATGTTATTTAACCTCTCTGAGTCTTCCTCTATTCATTTGCAAAATGGGGCTAGAAACACCTCCTGGGGTTGCTTTGAGGATTTAAATGAAATAACATATGTAAAGCACCTGGCACATAGTAAAAGTGCTTGTTAGATTTTATTTCTCTTTCCTTCCCTTCCCAGCTGGAGAAACAGGGGAGGGGTGCAGGACATATTCCCTTCATGTACAACACTTTTTTTTTTTTTTAATCTTTGCTACTGGAATCTTGGAAGAGGGGCTGGAGGTCTCACTTGAGAAATGGCTTGTAACATAAGCGTGGCCACTGAAAATGTCTGAGGTAAGTGAGCTGGATGACACTAGAGGGATCACTGCTGTTTGACAACAAAACCAAACATCTTCAGTCAGTTACACCTTTGTTTAATTCAGCTTTCTTTCCCCATTTTTCTATTAAGTTCCACCAACACGCAGTTAATTTTGTACATGAATATTACTTTATACACAGAGAAACCAGAAAACAATAGGGGAGAGATTTATTTTGTTTTAGCATCCATACACGTTTCTACAATGTTATAATGCAGCGATTCTCAAAATGTGGTCAGGATATACCCACAGGATCCCCAAAACTCTTTCATGGGTTCTTAAAGATCATTTTTTCCCCATAATTCTACCTAGACATCACTGACCTTTTAAACTCTCCCTCCCAAGCGTACATTTAATTTTCCAGAGGCAACAGGATGTGTGATATCACAACAGAATGAACACAAAGACAGATATTATGAAGATTTTTAAAAATGTAACACAAAGCCACCTCTTCCACTAAAATATCTTTTGTTTGGGGACTACAGTTATTTTGTTCATAAAGGTATGTTCTTTATTATTAAAGGTATGTTAACTTTATTACTATTATTTGGTGAAGTTTTTTTTTTCCTCAGCTTTAATTTCAAACAGTAATAGGCATAATCCTCATAAGCAAAGGAGATATGGGATCCTCAATCATTAAAAATGAATCAGAAAGACCAAAAACTGCAATTATAATGTGCTGCTGAGAAATGGAAAAAAATAAATACTCTTCATCAAATCATCTTTCAATGGCATTACTTGCATCTTATCAGTAGTAAGACTCAGCAGAGAAACACGGAAGGGGCAAATTTCTCACCCACGAACACATATTCATATCATCTACATTAATCTCACATTAACAAGGATTAATTAAAGTTTCTAGAAAGCAAATATTTACTCCATCACTGATATTCTAAAATGAACTTTCCCTGAAACCTGATTTTCCTATCTAAAGCTGGATTTCCGTTGCATTTTAAAGGGGACTAGGAGACCTATGACAAC
This sequence comes from Meles meles, assembly GCF_922984935.1. Taxonomy (NCBI): domain Eukaryota; kingdom Metazoa; phylum Chordata; class Mammalia; order Carnivora; family Mustelidae; genus Meles; species Meles meles. The sequence goes on from NC_060068.1 coordinate 92,493,492, forward strand.
AGACTGGAAAGACAACTGCTTTAAAATACACAAAGAATTTCTGAAGTTTGGCTATTTTGTGTGTGTATGTGTGTGTATATACTACATACATACATACATTCAGTTAACCGAAAAATGGCTACAAATGCAAAGCATTAGAAAATTTCTAAGCAAAAATAAACTGGCAGACATGAAATAAATACACACTAAAAACTACTTTCTTCAGGGTACATTCTTTTCAGAAAAATATGCACCCTGTGCATGAGGCGCTCAAGTAACATATTCTTTGTTGAAAAAGGATTTAACAGAAGCACTGGTGTAGTACTTACACAAATACATCTTTCACCCTTTTCCTAAATAAAAAGAACCCCTGGGGAAATTAAAGGCAGAAACCAAGGCAATGTAATGTTATGGCTGAAAGGGTGGTAAGGGTTATGAGAGGTTTTTCTGTATTTTTTTTTTAAGCTAAGTCTAAAAATGCAAAAGTGTTAACATTTAACACTCGCATAACAAAGTATTCATTGGTTGACTAAACCCATTATATTGGTTAAATGCAGAGTAACTAATAGCTGATTATGTGTCCCCTTGGTAAAACAGATGAGTTAATCATTGCCTCCAAACACCTAACTTTCACCTTTCCTAAGTCTGATAAATACCGCACACAAGCCAACAACATGCCATGTTGCAATTATCAATTTAAAAACAATAAAATCTAATTCAAATCAAGCACAATTTCCTGATCTGTGACACAAATGTGATGGAGAACCCAAGATGGCAGCACTAAAGAACTCAAAAACTGACTTGTCTAAAGTATGATATTCCTTCTCCAACTACATAATTTTCTCAAAAGGAAATCCTAAATTAGAGAGACTGCATCCCCTAAGCTGGCTAATTAAATTCTCTAGCCCTCATTTCTAATACTAAGCTTAAACAGCTTATAGAAAGACATTAGGAGATTTTGCTGGCAATCACTAATGAAGCAGTTTCCATCTTCCACAAAAATTATTTTTTAAAGGAAAAGCTTTATTTTTAAGTTCACCTTAAAAATGTCTATCTGGGATGGAATCACTCCTACACCTCATTAATATCTGAGAGAAAGACAATGGCAAATTAATGCAAAGACCAGACTGTAACCCACAGCACACCATATAAACAACATAAAAATTTACGGAGCGTGCAGTGGATGGGTCCAACCAAGAGCTCCCAGCGGCATTCTGTTCAGCATCGCTTTTATTTTCTAGTTAATGTATATTCTTGCACCATTCATATAAGGATCCATATGATCACAATAACTGTTATTAGATATGAATGACAATAGTTATTTAAAATTATTTCTAAAGAAAAAACACATCCATTAATTTAGCTACCTGCAATAAGCGCTTAGAAGGAGCATTAGTTTAAGGAGAATGCACTGAATTAAAAACAAAAAACCAACACATCATTCCTTGTCACGCCAAATCTTGAAGGGCACAACTAATTTTCCAGAATGCATTTCTGTATTTTAACATGCATGTTTTAGGGAAACAGCCACTGTCTAGCCTCAGAATGGGAGGGATGGGAAGGGGTATAAACAAATTAGGTAGAATTTGACTTACCTGCACAACTGTAAAATTGCACAGGGCTTAGAAATTTTCCTTATTTGTCCTGTCTTCTAAATTCTACTTTCTTGGGTCCCAACCTTTTCTAATACAAGCAAAGTAGTTCTAGCCTTCCACCCTTCTTAAAGGCCAGATCAGACCAGCTCCCTTGCTCCATACTCCTAATTGCCACCCCTACAGTTCACTGATTCTCCTCCCTTCCTCCACATGGTCTCTCACCTGGGTCTTCAACTTCAGAAGTACAAATTAAGTTTATTAGAGCCCTTTGGTGTCCAAACACCAACTCTTAGCACCTCTACACACCTTTGTCTTACTTCCCGGGGTCCAGGCCTAGATCAAGGAGAGGACAGAACATCCTTTTTACCTGTCTATTTCCTGTTGTTGCTTACAGCCAAACAACCTTAGAAATGCATGGTTGTTTGCTTTAGGAGAGGAAGGTAAAGGGGAAACTCTGGAGACTAATTCTGTTTACCAGAGCCAAGAGCTAAGGAGAAAAAGTGTACTCTAGGACAATGAAGAGAGAATGCAAGCTTCAGTGGTCAAAATTCTCCACCCACACCCTGAAGCTCTGGGCCCGAGCCCTCAATCCCAGCATGAGCCCCCACATCTTGGCCCTAACCCAATTCCTAATGCCCAAGGCCCAGACTAGGACACACTTAGCTCTCGCAACCATCCTGCAAAGTAGGTTATGATCGTACTCCCCTTTTTACAAGCTGAGGTTGTCTCTGAGAGGTAGTGGTAAAAGACACTCTGAATTAATAAGGAGGGCTCTGAAAACTGTTAGGAACATGGGTTTCTATAATCTAAGCGATAAATATGCACACGTAAAAACTCTCCACACCAACACATAAATGATCTAAAGGGATGAAAGAAGGCAAACTAACAGATCCAGACCGTAAAGGGGGTTAAGGTTTAAGACCCTTGGAGGCAGGGCACTGTCTTTTATCTCTGTAGCCCAAAGATCCACAACAACTCCCAGACAAGCCAGGCCCTTTGTAACTGTGTCAGTGAAGGAAGTGATGGGGCTCTTCAAGTCCTGCTTGCCCTGCCCTGCAAAAGTCACAAATAACTAAAAGATTTGGCTTCAAGCCCAGGATACTTTAAACTTAACTAACAGTTATCTCTAATTTAGAGTCCACTCCCCTCTTACACTGTGTTAAACTAGCAACAGAGGTCTGTGACATCATCTAAGACAGAAGGATCTATGGCATTTCCATCACAGAGGACTACCCTGAAGCAAACTTAAGAAACATTTGTTAGATGAAAGAATGCACAAATCCTCTTAGGCTCTTGGTATGTGGAACATATAGAATGGGGCTACTGGAATTGGAATGTGCATCAGAATCACCTGGAGAACCTGTTATCCTACAGATTGCTGGGCCCCCTTTTATGATCCCAAGTGATGCTGCTGCTGCTGCTGGCCTCAGGAACCAATGATGGAGATGATTAGAATTATAGCCTAAACAAGTCTTTTCTAGTCAAAATACACTTAAGTGAACAAAGTAAATAGAACATGAAAGAATATATACCTTGTGATTATAAAGAATGTAGACCATTTCTAGCTTATTATGTAACCTATATGCTCCCCAGTCCACAAAGTCAGGTATGGGATATTAAACTGATCTCAGCATTAAGAAAGAAAAAAATTTTTTTAAAATTCCACTGTAACAAAAAAATGTATTATTATCCTAATTGTTAATACTTATAACTACACCATCCTACTTTAAGAAAAGCCTTCATTCAAAATCTAAATTAAAACTTAAAAATTAAAGAGTATTTACTTTTACAAAGATACCATTTCACAATGTCCCATGGAGTCCTCGTAACTGATGATTCTTTGTGTATTCAAAACAACCAATTAATGAAAAAAATAATGGCAATTAGTTTAGCAAAATATTTTTTGCCTGTATGAAAAAGTCAGAGGCAAAAGAACACACGGGATAACACAAGATGAGGTAGTACTTCAGAATTTCCTTCTAATTCAACACATCTGCATTAAATAACCTCAGACAAGTCACTTAGCCTTGATTTTTTTTCATTTGTTAAAAGGGATTAATAATACCTACCTTCCAGGACTGCTGTAAGGAGTAGAACTGACAATGTATGTTAACCACCACAAGGATTCCCTGTATGGAATGCCTGCTATCATCATGATTGTAATGGAAATGTAATGCTCCTGGAAGCTTGGCACATCCAACGTGTACCAAAACCCTAGCCCTTTGGCGAGAGCCTGTAAGCTGTTGAAAATGCCAAGCTCCCAGGAGCATGCTAGCATTTCCATTACAATAATGGACAAGGGTTGTTGTTATTGTAGTAATTCTACTCTAATATATTCATATTTCCAAATTAATGGAAATATTTTTAAAAATTTGTCCACATTTTACATAACACATTCTTAAAATGTGATTTGATTCCAAACAGGGGAGGAAAGAAGGAAAATTAGAAGACTTAAGTTTGTCTCAAAATAATTTCCAGTTTCATTAAGCAATTTTTCACTCCTACCTTTAAAGATCTCTCTTCCAAAATGTATAACACCGTTTTTATCCCTAATGTTTACCTTCCGTGTCAATGTATTTAAAATTATTTTCACAGCTCAAGTCCATCTTGTCACTGAGCTGGAAACTAATTTAAAGTTGGATCCAACCATAAGGAAACTTGTAGTTCTTATTGTGGAAAAAAAAGTGACCACAGCTTTTCATTCCCAGTTAATTTATGGCCTGATGAGCAGAGTGAAGTTAGAGCTTCTGGTCTCTTCAAAGAATCCCAAGGAACACTAGGCTTGCCATGGCTGTAAGTATTGTTATTTCCCTGTATATGGAGATCCAGCTGAGAAGAAAATCTTCTCTGTTCTATGTGTATGCCTTTAAGAACAGTGAGTAGATGGCGTTTATACCTTGGCTAAGTGGTACCTTTTTTCCCTTTAGTACATAGTAATAAAAGAGAAGCAAAGAGACCAGTCACCTGTTCAGAATGTAGATGAAATTTACGAAGATATTCCTACTCATATCTTGGCTCAGTGTGATTACAGATGATTTTTTTTTCCTTGTTTTGGTTGGTGTGGGGGAAGTGCTTTTCCTAAAGTTTCTATAGTGAATATAAATTACTTAAGAGATACAAAAGTGTTTTTAGTAAAATCAAAAAGGTGCTCAAAGTCTTCTTGAGGAAAAAATCTGCCATATAAATTATGTCCAACACATGTTCTGGAAGCCTGGTAATGACCACACACCAAGAATAAACACTGACGGTCATCATCAGTGAGGCTTTGCCTACTGTCTGACCCAGCCTATTTTACCAACAGGACACTCCAAAGTTCTCTTTAACCCACAGATGCCCAGCCCTCTGGTGCGATTCAGCCACTTTCCAGAGAAGAAGATGGATTACAGCACTCAAGGTAAACAAGGCAGAGAGAGACTGGGCTCCTGGTTCTAATCTCAGCCATTATCTAATGTCTGCCCCAAGGGCAAGTTGTTTCATATCTTATTTCTTGTTCTTTTTTCTTTTCTATTGTATTAAATAAGGAAAATAAATTATATTAGATGATTTCTAGAAAATTAGGAAGGTAGACAGCAGTAATGGAGAGTATTCATGACAAGACAAAGGATGGTCATTGTCACACTCACTCACACAAGACCTTTGACTTGCCCTGGCTGCCACAGAGTTGAAGCAAGGGTCTTCTCAAAGCACATCGAAGTTATGGCCCAGGGAAGGAGAGAAAAAAAGGATAAATACTGTTATTGCTGTAGTTATGTATAACATATAACACACTAGCATGTGGGGAGAATTTTTCAAAACACTGAAATTCAATATTAAAGTAAACACTTAATTTTTACCTACATAAGTTTTAACCATCTGCCTACAACAGATATTCTTCTTTAAGATTTTATTTAATACAGAGAGGCACAGAGAGAGAGAGAATAAGCAGCAAGGAGGGGCAGAGGGAGAAGCAGACTCCCTGATGAGCCAGGAACCCAACATGGGGCTCGAACCCAGATGCAGAGATCATGACCTGAGCTGAAGGCAGACACTTAACCAAATGAGCCACCTAGGCACCCCTACAACTGATATTCTTAATGCATTATAGCTTTTTATGTTCTATATCTAGGAACCAAACTTAATCAAAAAAATTATATGATTGTATAAATATAGGTTGTTTATACAAAATCTATAAGATATAGAAAAATAAACATGAAAGTCCATTAAAAATGAAATGAAATTAATGCATCAAATCATCTTGTCTGCCTTCACCACCTAAACGGCAATATTCTTTCCCTTCCCATCCATTTATTATGAACATTAGTGGCTATACAACTCAACAATCACTTCCCTAATCCCCTCACTTGGTAATAGGTAATGTACAAGGCTCCAGAGAAGTATCCATGAATAACACATGGGCTCCAGTTCTGAGAATTCACTGGATTATTGGGCCATTGATAGCTAAGAAGTCAGATGAAAGCTGTATTGGGAAATAAGCAAGAAGAAAAACAGTACAGACCCCCATTTCCCAAACTGAGTTCTATATACATTAACAGGTATTCATCAAAAGGGAAGAAGGGAGGGTGGTGTTCCATAATGTCATACAAGTTTGGATTAAGTTGCATCCAGCATCACCCTTCTGGAGACTGAGAATGTACCTCAGAATAGTAACAGCTCTGAGAACTTACACAATAAACGGAGTCCTATTGAACTTTATTTACTAGAACTTTATCTTTTTAAAAGATTTATGTATTTTAGAGAGAGCGAAAGGGAGAGACAGTGTGTGTGAGCACAGCAGGGAGAGGGAGAGAGAGCATTACAGCAGACTCTGCACTGAGCACAAAGCCCAACTCGGGGCTCAATGTCACAATCCTAAGATTACAACCTGAGCAGAAACCAAGACTATGCACCACCCAGGCACCACTATTTACTAGAACTTTATATATATATATTTTAAAATTTATTTATTTATTTTGACAGAAAGAGATAACAAGTAGGCAGAGAGAGGGGAAAACAGGCTCCCTGCTGAGCGGAGAACCAGATATGGGGCTCGATCCCAGGACCTGAGCCCAAGACAGAGGCTTTAACCCACTGAGCCACACAGGTGCCCCTATTTACTAGAACTTTAAAGAAGAATGGTAGTACCAGGTCTAGAAAAGCGATAGGAAAAGAAAGGGAAAAAAAGAAGAGAAAACACCTATTTCAAGGAGAGCAGTAGGACTGCTCAAGTAAAGGCTCAACTGAGAGTTTAGAATCGTGTATCAACATGAGCCAACTGACAGGCTTTTGTCACTTTTCTCCAAGAGTTTAAACCAACTCAGATGTGAGTGCCTTCAAGGATGGAAATGTCTCATCAACAATACTTCCCTTCTACTATTAAAGTACTAATTATTTATTGGGAAAAGTAAGCCTAATGTTAAAGTCAATCTTCGTATAAGGCAATAAAAAAGAAAGCACACCAACTTTGTTATCTGCACCACAATTTGAGATTTAAAAGTTCATCTGGCATTCTCCCAACTAGAAGTATCTATTAATATTCAATGAACCGAATACCAGACACTCTCAACCCATAATGGTCAAAGAAAGTGTGTACAGTATTTTACCTCCAAATCCTAGAAACATGAGTGGCAAAGCTCACGTATCTATTTAAAAGAGGACCCGAGAGAGTCTAACATGCAAATCCTGCACTAGAGTCTATTCCATAATACAAAGGAACAGTACATGGTGTCCAATGAAGGAGGGACTGTTAAGATCTTGATGGCGTGCCTAAGTACGTAGAATAGCACCTGGCATATATCATATGATCAGTATTTGAGTGGCGAATAAATAATGAAAATATTAAAATTTTATTTAGTAGAAAGGTTAAATGAAATCTGAATACTCTATACAGAATTGCTCTGGTATGAAAAGCTGCAAGAGAGCAAAGTCTGAAAACAAATGATCTATGTGCTTTATCATACAGAAGGGGTATGTGAAGGAGTAGTTAGTGAGAATTAAATTCTTACTAGAGATAATTATCCTGTTTAAGTGTGACTTCCTCAAAATCTCACAAAAGTGCCACTAATAATAAATATACAGTATTTTAAATAACAACATGGTTGTATTTATTTCTTCTGAAAACAAAGTGTTTATAATACACATGAACAGATAAATTCCCTTTTAGACGAGGAAAGTATTTCTGTTGGGACGTAGTATTCGTTAACATTATAGAAAGAATCAGAAAAATACAGGTATTGGCCCAGAGTTCCAGCCACAATTTTCCTCTCAACATCAAATAACTGTTAAATAAAATGGCTTATGAATAATATGATCTAGGGGCGCCTGGGTGGTTCAGTGGGATAAGCCTCTGCCTTCGGCTCAGGTCATGATCTCGGGGTCCTGGGATTGAGGCCCACATCGGGCTCTCTGCTCAGTGGGGAGACTGTTTCCCCCTCTGTCTCTGCCTGCCTTTGCCTACTTGTCATCTCTGCCTGTCAAATAAATAAAATCTTAAAAAAAAAAACAAAACTTATGAATAATACAATCTTGTGTTACCAAAGATTAGGATTTTTTTTAAAAAATTAATAATTTAAAATAGAAAACAGAACTCCTGTGCCAAATTTTTGAATACCATTCATTTTAAACAAGAAATGTAAACCCAAATGTCTTCAAATATTTAAGAGTGCTAATTAAGTACCAATTATGTATATAGTGGATTAATGTGTTTTTCGGAATCAAAATAATGTGCCTAAGGATTGTCAGTATAATGGAATAAGAAGTGACCTAGTAAAGAGACTTGAGTTTTAATACCAGCTCTGCCACTAATTAGCTATTTGACCTTCAGTCACTGGCCTCATTTTCATATCTGCAAAAAGAGGCTAAAGGACTAAGGCAGTGGTCCCTTACTTCCTTGGGGGGGGTGGGTTTCCAATCCTTTCAGTACTTAAAAAAGATCAAGAGACATTTCCCCCAAATATGCAAGAAATTATGCTGAGTGTTTCAGAGTTCAAAATCTATTCTTTTCATTTATTTATTTAAAGGGCATCCTAGTAGATCTCCTTACAAACCCTCCAATTCTAAACTTTACATTTATTTATATATCTATCTATCTATCTATACACACACACACACACACTCACTCACGTTGAAAATATGTATACTCACATTCAAAACAGCTAATGAAAATCCAGACTTTCACCTGAAATTATTTTTTTCTTTGGTTTACAATGGACTTATAGGGACTTGGTTTTGGGTTTGTTTGTTTTTTTTTTAAGAATTTAATTGTGGGTGCCTGGGTGGCTTAGTGTGTTAAGCCTCTGCCTTCAGCTCAGGTCATGATCTCAGGGTCCTGGGATGGAGTCCCGCATCAGGCTCTCTGCTCAGCAGGGGGCCTCTTCCTTCTCTCTCTCTCTGCCTGCTTGTGATCTCTCTCTGTCAAATAAATAAATAAAAATCTTAAAAAAAAAAAGAATTTAATTGTATTTAATAAGTTTGGTTTATTTTTAAGACGTTTAGAAGCAACTGAATACCCATACAAGTATCCACTTACTTGGAGATAACCAAACTTACTCAGGCTCAAGAGGCTGTTACCCATTCATAAAAATAAGGGACTTCAAATTTACATACAGTTCACATAATACTGGGCATCAAATGACAAAACAAGAATAATTCTAGAAGAGGTTTTTAATGGGGATTAAAGGAGAAAAATAATGACCAAAAAAGGACATCATATATATGATCCAATGACTGATGACAACTCTATTACATCATAAATACACATATTAAATGCAGACAAAAGTGTAATACTTCAACAACGTAAGAGAGCACTCCAAAGGTACATAGTCTAGTCTTTCCTCAATCAGAATTCATATGTTTATAAAAGCTACTTTAATCAATCAGAATTAACAGGTTTATAAATGCTACCTAAAATACAAATATATTGGATATATTGTGAAATGAAACACCACAGTATAAAACAAAACCAAAAAACCTGAGGAATGAACTACAGGGCAGTTTTCAAATTCTGGAATTTTGAGGCAAAGGCAAATGGCCATACATTTGTAAATCAAACACATTAGCTTAACAAATGTTCTATCATAATTCCAACTAAGTTCCCTGAAGAGTATGAAGCCTGCTATTTAACGTTGACATAAGTTTGCCTTTTTCATGTAGAAAATAGTGAGAAATTGTAAAACAGAAACCTATTTCCCTGCTTCAGAAACCTACAAATGTTAGGACTGTAAAATAGACGTATAAAGACATGATAAATGATAGCTGCATTAGTATCTTTTATTAGTCTACCTGGTCCTTCTCTTTTACTTCTCTTAACACTTGTTCTTTCAAATTCTTTCCACACTTTCAACCTCTGCTAAACACATTTGTACCTTCCCTCATTCCATATTCTTTACTCCATTTGGAAAAGGCTAAAGAGAATCTCTTCTGGGTCAGCTATATTCCCCAGCAACCCCAAACTCCACCTGGACCACTTATAAACAAACTGGGGATATCTGGAGTTACTCTGAGCCAAGAAATCCATTCTTCCTCTGGAGACAGTGCTGCAAGTCTACTAGGTGCACAAGTCTAAGCTTTTTTTTTTTTTTTTAAAGATAACAAAATTCAGCATTTTGTTAAACAAGAAAATGAAAAATCTAGGCAGGCCAGAGAAATATTGGCCTTAAATTATTTTCTAAAACACTAAAGAATCCCACTTTGTTCTCTTTGATGATTCTCCCTCAAAGAAATTTTGGGGTTTTTCCTAAATAAATACACAAAAATTGTATTTACACATTCTTTTTGAGAATGCCTCTGATACATTAAATCTTCCTAGGAAACTGAATTCTCCTGATATAAAAATGACAGCCACACTTAATGATATAATGTATGTTTAAGGGAGAAAACCAGAAATGAAAAGTTGATACCTTAACAGACTAAACTATGGCATAATCAGATTAAATGAGTATCCAATTTTCATGCTTGTGGCCCCACTAAAACAGTAGTTCTGTATGCTCAAAAACTTTGGCTCTTAATAATTTCTCAGAACAAAAGTTTCAGCCGGAAAAACTGAGGAAAGGAAGGCTGATTCCCTAAATCAGCATTTTCATTTTACCAGGTTGATGAAAATCTTTCAAAAATGTATCAACACTTCCTAAACTCCCTGAACAGTATTTAAAAATCTAATATAATACTTGCTTGATGGCTCAAGATTACCATCACGAACAACATTTACTAGGCTATGTCCTCCCAATAATGCCCTCAAGGCCTTGCTCAGCAGGGTTACTGGCCCTTTAGCTGAAGAGCTGAAGAGCTAAGGGCAACTGCCTAGAGCCTGCTGGGCTCTTTTTCTCTCTCCTTCCTTGGAGAGGTCAGGTGCCCCTTTCTCATGCTGCCATTTATCTTAATAGTTGCATCCCCACTTCCGCCCCGCCTTCTAAAATGCTGGTTTACATCCTCTAGGAGTTTGGAAACTAGATAACCATTGTTTTTAGAGCTGTGTATAAGTAAGAGTAAATGACCTCTGAATAAAGGCCTGAGGTTTTCTTTTGTGAGGTAAGTGCTTAATCTTGAGTCTTGATAATTGGTGGATTTAGCTTGGTAGCTTCAAAAGCCCACCTTTTGTCCCTGTTTGTTCTCAACTGTACCCCACAGAGAAAATTAGAGAAATTAATCAGATTAATTAATTAATTAATTAGATTAAATAGAGAAAACAAATACAGTACTTCTTTCCATAAAAGTGCCATAAACTCAAAAAGGTAAATTCTTAAAGTACTTCTCATTACTAGAAACACATGCTGTAACTGCATATCTGATTACTTTAATCACTACTGCCAGCAGTAACGAAAGTGAACTTATCAGTCACCACACAAATCTCACTTTGTCTCAGAAAAAAAAATCACTTTTTAGATAAACATACACTAATAACATAAGAAGGCTCTATGATTTTTTTTAATATTTCATTTATTTCTTTGACAGAGAAAGACACAGTGAGAGAGGGAACACAAGCAGTGGGAGAGGGAGAAGCAGGCATTCCTGCAGGACAGGGAGCTGGATGCAGGACCCCATCCAAGGACCCTGGGATCATGACCTGAGCCAAAGGCAGACGCTCAATGAGCCGCATCGCGGCCCAAGCACCCCAGGCTCTATGATCTCTAAGACAAACATCTTTTTTCAAGAGAACTAGACACACCCAGATCTTGGTTTCTAAATACCATTCTCCAATAAAAGGAAGCAAAGCTTCTTAGAAAAATAGCTGATTCTAAGCCCAGGATGAAGAAAATAGTAATAGTGTCAGAAAGGAAGTGCTTAGACAAAATTGAGGGAACTGTCCCATCCTGAAAGAGTTCTCTTAGCCCGGCCGCAACTGTTTGAGCAACAAAATGAATAACCCTAGATTATATAACTCATGCGAGTCCATATTGATATACATTATTGAATAAATAAATAAGTGGAAAAGGGACACATCTTCTCTACAGAAGAGTTCTAATTAATAATGTAAAAGGACTGAAGGAAATAAAAAACATACTTGGAACAACTCCAGCAATATTTGGTGCAGGCATGATACACTGACAATGATAAAATTAGTGGGTAAAGCTTTAAAAAGAATATATTTGCACAATCTCAAAGTATTTCCCCTCCGGATACGTAACTGTGGTTGGTGGTTTTAGCGTATATCCACAAATTCTTTGATACTCCTCCCTCCAACAGGTTAAGTTTAATTCTCCTCCTCCTGAATATGGCTTGGGGTTTAGTGATTTCTTTGTAATGAAAAGCAAAAAACCTGCGGCTTTAGGGGCACCTGGGTGGCTTAGTCAGTTAAGTGTCTGACTCTTGGTTTCAGCTCAGGTCGTCATCTCAGGGTCTTGAGACATAGACCTGTGTCAAGTTCTGTGCTTGGTCAGCTTGAGATTCTGTCCTTCCTCTTCTGCCCCTTCCCTGAACCTGGACCTCAATCTCTATAAAATAAAAAGTATATCTCCAACCTGTGGCTTTATAGTGGACAAATGAGTCAGATAACACCTTAAGCAAGTGATCAAGGTTAGCATGACCAATAATAAGTCATGTTGATACCAACATACCCACTGGAAATGATGCAGTGTGTAACACTGTTACTTATGCGATATTCTTGTAAAAAATGCACAGCCTCTGTCTAATCATGAGCAAAGTATCAAACAACTCAAATTGAGGAACACTGTACAAAAGTACCTGCCCAGTACTCTTCAAAAGTGGCAGGGTCATGAAAGACAAGGAAAGACCAATAAACTGTCACAGATTAGGGGAGATGAGGGAAACATAATGAATAAAAAGCATTATGGTATCCTGGATTGGGTTATCAAAGAAGAAAAGGATGTTAGTAGAAATGCTGGAAAAACCTGAATCAAGTCTGTACTTTACTTAAAAGTACTGCACCAATGTTAATCTCTAAATTGTGATAGAAGTAGCACAGTTATGTAAGACATTAACATTAGGGGAGGCCAAGTAAATAGCAAATGGGAATTCTCTGTACTATCCAACTTTTCTGTAAAGCTGAACTTATTTCAAAAAGGAAAGTTTAAAAAAAAAATCCCCTAAACTTGATATGGTTACTTAGTATGGTTATTACCTAGGCCCTAGCAAACAGGTCACAAATATCTAAGCCACAAAGATCCTCTGGGCCACTTTAATATAAATTCCTAATACTACAATTTAAAGATTAACAGGGCTTTCCATGTCAAGAGAAAGGGTAGGAAGACTCTAGAGAAATGTGTGGCCAATTGTACGTTGGAGACATGAAATAATGTTCAAAACAGCTTTGTAATAGAAAACTGGCAACCTATATATCCATCAGCAGCAGATTGGTAATACTCATATGGTACAATACTACACAGCTGTGAAAATGAATGGACTACAATCCATCTCAGTTTGTTCTTTCATTTATTGAGGTATAATTGACATATAGTAGTTTCAGGTGTAGGTGTAAAACCTAACGATTCAATATTTGTATACACTACAAAACAATCACCACAGTAAGTCCAGTTAACATTCTAACCATACATAGTTATAATTTTTTTTTTCTTGTAATGAGAACTCTTAAATTCTACTCTCTTACCAACTCTCAAATACCCAGTCACGGGCAACACGTTACATATTACATCCCCATGACTCTTCAGTTTATAAGAGGCCTGTACCTTTTCACCCCCTTCACCCATTTAGCTCAATCCCCACCTCCCCCCACCGCTGAACAACTACCAACGTATTCTTTATCTATAAGCTTGATTTTGTTTTTAGATTCCACATATAGAAGAGACCATACAATATTTGATTTTCTCTTAGCTCATTTAACATAATACCCTCAAAGTTCATTCACGTTATCATCAATGGCAAGATTTCTTTTTTATGACTGAATATGCCGTGTGTGTGTGTGTGTGTGTGTGTGTGTGTGTGTGTGTGTGAGAGAGAGAGAGAGAGAGAGAGAGAGAGATCTTGGCATTATAAATTGTGTTTCAATGAACATGAATCAAATTTTTGAGTTAGCTTTCATTTCCTTTGGAAAAATACCCAGAAGTGGAATTGCTGGATCATACGATAGTTCTGTTTAAAAATTTTTTTTACTAACCTCCACAGTGTTTTCCACAGTTGCTGCACTAATTCACATTCCTACCAGTAGTGCACAAAGGTTCCCTCTTCTCCTCCACATCCTTGCCAAGAATTTTTGTCTTTTTGATAATGGTTATTTTAACAGGTGTGAAGTGATACCTCATTGTGGTTTTGATTTGCATTTCCCTAGCAATTACTGATGTTGAGTATCTGTGTGCTTGATAGCCATTTTTTATGTCTTCTTTGAAAAAATGTCTATTCATACCGTCTGCCCATTTTAATCAATTTTTTTCTGCTATTGAATTGTATGAATTCTTTGTATCATTTTAAAATCAGAAAATATGATCTGCATATTTTCTCTCATTTTAAAAGGTTGCTTTTTTATTTTGTTAATGATTTCCTTCGCTGTGCAAAAGCTTTATAGTTTGATATAGTCCCACTTGTTTATTTTTGCTTTTGTTGTCTTTGCTTCTGGAGTCAGATCCTAAAACTCATCACCAAAACCAATGTCAAGGAGCTTACTGCCTATGTTTTCTAGTTTTATGGTTTTGGGTCTTACACAAAAATCTCTGGTAGATTTTATTTTTGTGTATTTTTATTATTTTGCATGTGGCTGCCCAGTTTTCCCAACATCATTTTCTGAAGAGACCATCCTTTCCCCACTGCATTTTCGTGGCTCCTTTGCCATTCACTGGCATATATGTAGGTTTTCCTGGGCTCTCTAATTCTGCTCAGTGTGCCTACTTTTATGCCAACACCATACTATTTTGATTACTATAATTCTGTAACATAGTTTGAAATCAGGGACCATAATATGGCTCCAACTCTGCTTTTCTTTCATAAGAATGCTTCACTATTTGAGGTTTTTAGTGCTTTTATACATATTTTAGGATTGTTTGTTTAGGATTGTTTAGGATTGCCTATTTCTGGGGAAAATGCAATCACATCTGTTTTGATGAATCTCAAAATGTACTACTTTAAAGGAGAAAAACTAAAAACTGCAAGTTACAGTATATAAAGACATAGGCAGAATATTAAATGGAAAAAAATTAAGTCAAGGAAATTATTCATAGGTAGGAAGTAGGAAGTAAAGTAAAGGCGTCCGAGAAGGATATATAAAGGGCTCCAAAGGTACCGGTAATATTATACTTTTAAGGTGATTAGTGGGTACACAAATTTATTGTTTTGCTTTATAATTCATACACCTATTATATTCTTTCATATATTTAATTATAAAAGGGGTTAGGAGGAAGTTTATCTTTTTAAGTTTTACCTTGTAAAAGAGCCTACCAACTAAACATAATTCATTAAGTGCTCTAATTTTTCCCTCTATAAAATTCCAAATTTAAAGGTAACGTCTGAGGCACCTGGCTGGCTCAGCCAGTTAAAGGTACAACTCTTGATTTTGTCTCAGGTCATGATCTCAGGCCCTGCGTCCAGCTTGGTGCTCAGTGGAGTCTGCTGGAGATTCTCTCTTTCCCTCTTCTTTGCCCCTCCCCCCACCATCTAAAATAAATAAATCTTTTTTTAAAAGGTTAGGTTTATTTTCCAAATCTAGAAAATAGCCATTTCTAAAAACTATTGCAGAAGGTATACCACCCATTCAAGGCCTACAATGTAAAGCAAGTTTAGTTAATAAAGTCCAATGTTACATTAAGAAATCTATCCTTCCTCCATTATTTATTTATTTATTTATTTGACAGACAGAGATCACAAGTAGGCAGAGAGGCAGGAAGAGAGAGGGAGGGAAGCAGGCTCCGTGCCGAGCAGAGAGCCTGATGCGGGGCTCGATCCCAGAACCCTGGATCATGACCCGAACGGAAGGCAGAGGCTCAACCCACAGAGCCACCCAGGCACCCCTATCCTTCCTCCATTTAAAAGAACTGTTTCCATTATCTCTATTACCATTCTGGAATAAAGTAACTTTCCCTCTACAAAAGTAAGAAGTTTGAAAATGCTAGAAAAGATAATTAAGAGAAACCCACCTGGGCAGACAGCACATAATTCTGAATACTCTTGTCCCCCTTACTACCAGACCAAAGTTAATGCCACATTATGATTAAAATATCTTCAGATTTTGAAATATTTTATGCACCACATTTTCCAAAAGCCATAAATTATTCATAAAAGGCTCTCAAAATCGGGTGCCTGGGTGGCTCAACTGGTTGGGCAACTGCCTTTGGCTCAGGTCATGATCCTGGAGTCCCGGGATCGAGTCCCACATCAGACTCTCTTCTCGGGAGGGAGTCTGCTTCTCCCGCTGACCCCTCCCCTCTCCTGTTCTCTCTCTCGCTCTCAAAAAACAAAAAACAGAAAACCCAACAACAAAAAAAACCTCTCAAAATCAAATATTGGGATTTTTTTTTAAGATTCCTACAGTAAATGCCATGGGTTAGTTACCACACCTCGGTATAAAATAACAGTAAAAAATTTCAATATAAAGGCACTTCCTTCAACTTTCTAATTATTTCCGTGACCAAAAATAATAAAACAGTAGGTTTGTTCTAAATACAAAACACTAAAGTGGGTCTAGGCTCAACAGCCACACCTAAATATAGTATTTCCAGCAGAGAAGACTGGCCAAAATCCATCACTATGACAAGCCTAAGCTATAAGTTATCAAAAGTATACTTAAAAAAGTGCTAACTCTGGTCAGCATTAAACTATTTTTTAAATGTAAATTAGTTCAGTCTAAATTTATTAGATCCTCAGTGAGAAATACTTAATTTCATATGAAAATAATTATTTACTTAATTGTGCTGTAAGGTCAAGTTCTGAGTTCAAAAAAAAAATTCCCAAACACCCAGTGGGAACAAAAGTAACCAAGGTGAATTTTTAAAACCAACTTTCCTTTCATGGGGGCGTTTTATTGCATTGTGAAATTTTGTTTTTGAAAAACTATAGAATTGGGAAATTAAGGTCACTGGAGAAATCAAAAGAAAATTTTAAAAGCCCATAGAAGGTTCTATTACTTCTACTTATTACAGGTCTCTTGAAATAGGAACAAACTTTTAAAAATGTACTTAATAGGATTATAATTTGAAGCACAGTTATGATTTTTTTTAAAACATGTGTAGTCTAGTTAGTCTATCAATCTAAATTACTCTAACATTTGTACCCTGACTTTCTGAATCTAACTAAAACATTCCTGCCTTGATGCCAGTTTCCTTGTCAGGCTTTCTGAAAAGACTAAGGAAGGAATCTCAAGTTTCCCAAACAGAGCATAAACCAAAATACAAACCACTGCCTCTTCGGTGCAGTTGTAAGCAGTTAACACTCAGGATAAATCACTCCTAAATCAAAGCAGTTTTTATTGATCACAATGACAACAAGCACAGTAGCCAGCTGGTCAGTCTTAGGGAGTCAGCATACTTTTAAGGTATCAGAAGCTTCAAACTATATATAGTCCCTGGAAACAGACTTCATGGAACCACATTATCTTTGAATAAATAAACCGCAACTGAATGAAGTAAAATTATGGATAGCTCTAAGAAATATACCTCACCACTTAAGTGTTCCCAAAATGACCTATGGCAAACAAAGTTTCTTGAGGTTCCTCCTCCCTGCCCTTATTTATTTCTCCCTTGAGTGCTGGCTTATCCCTGGCTCAAGCATCACCTTCATGAATCATTTTTTCTCAGTTCATGAGGTAAGGGTAGTATTTGCTTTCTATACTACTTACTACTTTGGAGTGCTGTAAATATTAGTAACAACAATAATCATCAGCTGATTTTGCAGGTCAAGCATTTAAAGTTCACAGAAGTGTTAACCATTAGAGTACCAGGAAGTGATTAAAAAAAACAAAAAACAAACAAACAAACAAACAAAATTCCAACAGCAGCCTGTAACTGTCAGAGGGCTTTATTAACCCAACTGAGGGAAAATGTGTTAAAGGTGGCAATCAAGTAGACTGCATACTTTTTTAGCACCCTTTATTTGTGATACTAATCATTTCTTTTTTTAGTAAATCATACAAATGATAAATCATTTCAAGCGAAAATACTCAAGTCTCTGGGATGTGTTCCCATTTGTTGCCACCCCTTCCCCTTCCCCTTCCCAGCAGAATGGGAAAGCTGATGAGTCAAACTCAAACCATTCACAGCCATTCATGTCTCCTGCCATCAGCCATACCCATTTCATAGATGGGGCATAGAAGAATTTGAGCAAATCGCCATTTTTCTTCCCACCCGATACTACCGAACTGCTGGAGGGGAAAAAGTGAGTGGAAAAGATAATCCAAGAAGAGCAGCAGAGAGAAAGAAGGAAGACAAAGAAAAAGCTGAGGATGTCAGAAGACAAGAGGCTTATGGGATGCTACCAGGTTCAGAGCTTCTAAGAAGCAGTAGAGGTATACCGATTTGGAACACATGATGTTTTTAAAAAGGAAAGTGTTCTTTCATTCCAGTGAAGTGCTTAGCAGTCAGTCCATGATGTTCAGCACCCCAGCCCATCTCTGTGCCTTTTCAGTTAAACTGGCAGAGAAGTAAATGATTGTTCAGACTTCCACTCATCCCTCCTTTTTGGTTACTGCCTGAATCACACCTAGAGATCAATCAGTGGACAGGTATTTCACTCAGACTACCCTCCCACATCTGCTTCCTATCTGCTCCTGTCCTAGCCATACTTACATGCAGAGAGGTAAAACGTATGGAAAGGATAGAGTGGCTCCCCGACAAAGTTTTGTATACTCAGCATCACTATCTGTCCCAGCTATGCTAAGAATATGACTCTTGGTCACTACAACAGGCCCCTCCCCCAGAAGATCAACAAAATATCCAGCCAGGACGAAGTTCATCTATCAAGGAAAGCAGGTTCAATTCCTAAGACAGCAGCGGAAGTCCAGAGGAGGAGAAAGTAAAGCACGGAACTCATGGCTTTCTCCCCATGATTCTTTAGTCTTGCGGTAAATTCAATTTTTTTTTCTTTTTTCAATTTTTTTTTCTTTCTTTTTTCTTCTTCTGCTAAATTTTTTAAAACTTTTACCCTTTTCTTTTTTAACGTTTTTTGACTAGTTTATCTAAATATATATATTTTTTCTTTCTTTTTTATATTTTTTCTTTATTTGTTTTATTTTTAAAATTTTTTTCTTTTTTTTTCTGAACCTCTTTTTATCCCCTTTCTCCCCCCCCCCCCACAATTTGGGGTCTCTTCTGATTTGGTTACAGCGCATTTTTCTAGGGTCTTTGCCACCCTTTTAGTATTTTATTTGATCCTTCATATCCTCTTATCTGGACAAAATGACAAGGCGGAAAAAATCACCACAAACAAAAGAACAAGAGGCAGTACCGAAGGCTAGCAACCTAATCAACACAGACATTGGTAATATGTCAGACCAAGAGTTCGTTCTAGCTGGGCTCGAAAAAGGCATGGAAGATATTAGAGAAACCCTCTCTGGAGATATAAAAGCCCTTTCTGGAGAAATTAAAGAACTAAAATCTAACCAAGTAGAAATCAAAAAAGCTATTAATGAGGTGCAATCAAAAATGGAGGCTCTCACTGCTAGGATAAATGAGGCAGAAGAAAGAATTAGTGATATAGAAGACCAAATGATAGAGAAAAAAGAAGCTGAGCAAAAGAGGGGAAAAACAGCTACTGGGCCACGAGGGGAGAATTCGAGAGATAAGTGACACCATAAGATGAAACAACATTAGAATAATTGGGATTCCAGAAGAAGAAGAAACAGAGAGGGGAGCAGAAGGCCTATTGGAGAGAATTATTGGAGAGAATTTCCCTAATATGGCAAAGGGAACAAGCATCAAAATCCAGGAGATGCAGAGAACCCCCCTCAAAGTCAACAAGAATAGGTCCACACCCCGTCACCTAAGAGTAAAATTTACAAGTCTTAGTGACAAAGAGAAAATCCTGAAAGCAGCCCGGGGAAAAGAAGTCTATAACATACAATGGTAAAAATATTAGATTGGCAGCAGACTTATCCACAGAGACCTGGCAGGCCAGAAAGAGCTGGCATGATATATTCAGAGCACTAAACGAGAAAAACATGCAGCCAAGAATACTCTATCCAGCTAGGCTATCACTGAAAATAGAAGGAGAGATAAAAAGCTTCCAGGACAAACAAAAACTGAAAGAATTTGCAAACACCAAACCAGCTCTACAGGAAATATTGAAAGGGGTCCTCTAAGCAAAGAGAGAGCCTAAAAGTAGTAGATCAGAAAGGTACAGAGACAATATAGAGTAACAGTCACCTTACAGGCTAATAATGGCACTAAATTCATATCTCTCAATAGTTACCCTGAATGTTAATGGTCTAAATGCCCCAATCAAAAGACACAGGGTATCAGAATGGATAAAAAAACAAAACCCATCTATATGTTGCCTACAAGAAACTCATTTTAGACGTGAAGACACCTCCAGATTTAAAGTGAGGGGGTGGAAAACAATTTACCATGCTAATGGGCATCAGAAGAAAGCTGGGGTGGCAATCCTTATATCAGATCAATTAGATTTTAAGCCAAAGACTATAATAAGAGATGAGGAAGGACACTATATCCTACTCAAAGGGTCTGTCCAACAAGAAGATCTAACAATTTTAAATATCTATGCCCCTAACGTGGGAGCAGCCAACTACATAAACCAATTAATAACAAAATCAAAGAAACACATCAATAATAATACAATAATAGTAGGGGACTTTAACACTCCCCTCACTGAAATGGACAGATCATCCAAGCAAAAGATCAACAAGGAAATAAAGGCCTTAAATGACACACTGGACCAGATGGACATCACAGATATATTCAGAACATTTCATCCCAAAGCAACAGAATACACATTCTTCTCTAGTGCACATGGAACCTTCTCCAGAAAGATCATGTCCTGGGTCACAAATCAGGTCTCAACCGGTATCAAAAGATTAGGATCATTCCCTGCATATTTTCAGACCACAATGCTCTGAAGCTAGAACTCAATCACAAGAGGAAAGCTGGAAAGAACCCAAATACATGGAGACTAAACAGCATCCTTCTAAAGAATGAATGGGTCAACCAGGAAATTAAAGAAGAATTGAAAAAATTCATGGAAACAAATGATAATGAAAACACAACAGTTCAAAATCTGTGGGACACTGCAAAGGCAGTCCTGAGAGGAAAATATATACCAGTACAAGCCTTTCTCAAGAAACAAGAAAGGTCTCAAATACACAACCTAACCCTACACGTAAAGGAGCTGGAGAAAGAACAAGAAAGAAACCCTAAACCCAGCAGGAGAAGAGAAATCATAAAGATCAGAGCAGAAATCAATAAAATAGAAACCAAAAACAATAGAAAAAAATCAATGAAACTAGGAGCTGGTTCTTTGAAAGAATCAATAAGATTGACAACCCCCTGGCCAGACTCATCAAAAAGAAAAGAGAAAGGACCCAAATAAATAAAATCATGAATGAAAGAGGAGAGATCACAACTAACACCATAGAAATACAGACAATTATAAGAATATACTATGAGCAACTCTACGCCAACAAATTTGACAATCTGGAAGAAAATGGATGCATTCCTAGAGACATATAAACTACCACAACTGAACCAGGAAGAAATAGAAAACCTGAACAGGCCCATAACCAGTAAGGAGATTGAAACAGTCATCAAAAATCTCCAAATAAACAAAAGCCCAGGGCCAGACAGCTTCCCAGGGGAATTCTACCAAACATTTAAAGAAGAACTCATTCCTATTCTCCTGAAATTGTTCCAAAAAACAGAAATGGAAGGAAAACTTCCAAACTCATTTTATGAGGCCAGCATCACCTTGATCCCAAAACCAGACAAGGATTCCACCAAAAAAAAGAACTACAGACCAATATCCTTGATGAACAAAGATGCAAAAATTTTCGCCAAAATACTAGCCAATAGGATTCAACAGTACATTAAAAGGATTATTCATCATGATCAAGTGGGATTTATTCCAGGGCTGCAGGGTTGGTTCAACATCCGCAAATCAATCAATGTTATAGAACACATTAATAAAAGAAAGAACAAGAACCATATGATACTCTCAATAGATGCTGAAAAAGCATTTGACAAAGTACAGCATCCCTTCCTGATCAAAACTCTTCAAAGTGTAGGGATAGAGGGCACATACCTCAATATTATCAAAGCCACCCACAGCAAATATCATCCTTAATGGAGAAAAACTGAAAGCTTTTCCGCTAAGGTCAGGAACACGGCAGGGATGTCCATTATCACTACTGCTATTCAACATAGTACTAGAAGTCCTAGCCTCAGCAATCAGACAACAAAAAGAAATTAAAGGCATCCAAATTGGCAAAGAAGAAGTCAAACTATCACTCTTCACAGATGATATGATACTATATGTGGAAAACCCAAAAGACTCCACTCCAAATCTGCTAGAACTTGTACAGGAATTCAGTAAAGTGTCAGGATATAAAATCAACGCACAGAAATCAGTTGCATTTCTGTACACCAACAACAAGACAGAAGAAAGAGAAATTAAGGAGTCAATCCCATTTACAATTGCACCCAAAACCAGAAGATATCTAGAAATAAACCTAACCAAAGAGGCTAAGAATCTATACGCAGAAAACTATAAAGTACTCATGAAAGAAATTGAGGAAGACACAAAGAAATGGAAAAATGTTCCATGCTCCTGGATTGGAAGAATAAATATTGTGAAAATGTCTATGCTACCTAAAGCAATCTATACATTTAATGCAATCCTTATCAAAATACCATCCATTTTTTTTTCAAAGAAATGGAACAAATAATCCTAAAATTTATATGGAACCAGAAAAGACCTCGAATAGCCAAAGGAATATTGAAAAAGAAAGCCAAAGTGGGTGGCATCACAATTCGGGACTTCAAGCTCTATTACAAAGCTGTCATCATCAAGACAGCATGGTACTGGCACAAAAACAGACACATAGATCAATGGAACAGAATAGAGAGCCCAGAAATAGACCCTCAACTCTATGGTCAACTAATCTTCGACAAAGCAGGAAAGAATGTCCAGTGGAAAAAAGACAGCCTCTTCAATAAATGGTGCTGGGAAAATTGGACAGCCACATGCAGAAAAATGAAATTGGACCACTTCCTTACACCACACACCAAAATAGACTCAAAATGGATGAAGGACCTCAATGTGAGAAAGGAATCCATCAAAATCCTTGAGGAGAACTGAGACAGCAACCTCTTTGACCTCAGCTGCAGCAACATCTTCCTAGGAACATCGGCAAAGGCAAGGGAAGCAAGGGCAAAAATGAACTACTGGGATTTCATCAAGATCAAAAGCTTTTGCACAGCAAAGGAGACAGTTAACAAAACCAAAAGACAACTGACAGAATGGGAGAAGATATTTGCAAATGACATATCAGATAAAGGGCTAGTGTCCAAAATCTTTGGGGAATTTAGCAAACTCAACACCCAAAGAACAAACAATCCAATCAAGAAATGGGCAGAGGACATGAACAGACATTTCTGCAAAGAAGACATCCAGATGGCCAACAGACGCATGAAAAAGTGCTCCACATCACTCGGCATCAGGGAAATACAAATCAAAACCACAATGAGGTATCACCTCACACCAGTCAGAATAGCTAAAATTAACAAGTCAGGAAATGACAGATGCTGGCGAGGATGCGGAGAAAGGGGAACCCTCCTACACTGTTGGTGGGAATGCAAGCTGGTACAACCACTCTGGAAAACAGCATGGAGGTTCCTCAAAATGTTGAAAATAGAGCTACCCTATGACCCAGCAATTGCACTACTGGGTATTTACCCTAAAGATACAAACGTAGTGATCCAAAGGGGCATGTGCACCCGAATGTTTATAGCAGCAATGTCTACAATAGCCAAACTGTGGAAAGAACCTAGATGTCCATCAACAGATGAATGGATAAAGAAGAGGTGGTATATATACACAATGGAATACTATGCAGCCATCAAAAGAAATGAAATCTTGCCATTTGCGACAACGTGGGTGAAACTAGAGGGTATCATGCTTAGTGAAATAAGTCAATCGGAGAAAGACAACTATTATATGATCTCCCTGATATGAGGACATGGAGATGCAACATGGGGGGTTAGGGGGATAGGAGAAGAATAAATGAAACAAGATGGGATTGGGAGGGAGACAAACCATAAATGACTCTTAATCTCACAAAACAAACTGGGGGTTGCTGGGGGGAGGTGGGGTTGGGAGAGGGGGAGGGGGTTATGGACATTGGGGAGGGTATGTGCTATCGTGAGTGCTGTGAAGTGTGTAAACCTGGCAATTCACAGACCTGTGAATCCCTGGGGATAAAAATACATTATATGTTTATTTAAAAAAAAAATGGAAGGGGAGGTGAACCATAAGAGACTATGGACTCTGAAAAACAACCTGAGGGTTTTGAAGGGTCGGGGGTGGGAGGTTGGGGGAACAGGTGGTGGGTAATAGGGAGGGCACGTATTGCATGGAGCACTGGGTGTTGTGCAAAAACAATGAATACTGTTACGCTGAAACAATAAATAAATTTACATACTGAAAAAAAAAGAAAAAAAAAGAAAAAAAAAAAGAATGTGACTCTTGGAACTATGACAACAAAATCCCCATATAAAATACCACCACCACCATCACCACAACTACTGAACACCTTTTGAGATCCAGACTGGGATGACTTAAGCAGAAGAGAGTTGTGAGATACTACAAATGGACTATTAAAACAATCAAATATAAAAAGCATTAAAAGTCTGGAAATTCAATAAAGTAAATTAGAAAATAGTAACAATTATTTTAAAAGCTATATAATCCTAATAAACAATACTTTGCACCTTTTAGTAATATTAAACACTGAAGAAAAGTCAATGTGCAAACTATATGCTAAATACTGGGTCTAGAACTCAAACAAAAAGGTTTCTCTTATAAAACTCAGTTTGTATGACTCAGCATGGGAAACCATCATGACTGAAATTAAATCCTGGGTATATCCTATAAGGATAGGTACTATTTTCTCAATTACTACTCTACTGTATTATGAGGATGAACCCAGGATGAAACAGAACACTTACCAGGAATCAATATTCTTAAATGTAAATGCCAAAAAGAAATCTTGCAGAATGGCCACCAGGATTCAAAGAGGGAAAAGATGCTTTGGTTACACGGACGGCCAGGGTGACAGTTTTACCATTTAATAAGGTTTCCCAGCATATTCCCCTTGCAAATGGCATTACAAGTACATAATGTCAAAATATCCTGCATTCTACCTATTACTCTCGACTCCTCCTGGCACCACATGATTTTCTCAGAATACCTCAAAGTCCCTAAGTCAAGACTAGTCTCATTCAATTCTAGGCCAACTACTGCCTTACCTTTTCTTTGTTCCTAAAGTAGGCTTATTCAGACATTCACATGACCCATGTGCTCACCATACTCCCATACACCTCTCTTGGTTCAGTGTTTTTGTCTTACTGCCTCTAAGTGTATCAGATGAGGTTCCAAATTCCTTCAACAGTTTCTTTCAGACTGCCTACCAGCAACTCTGTCATCTCTCCTCTGCCAGCACAATCCTTGTATGGTCACGTACGCAATCTCATTTATACCACACTGTCTCCAATTTAGCTTAATCGGCTAAGTTTTCTAAACCTCGAGTGCAGTAAATATGAGACTGATCTGTGACAAACAATGGCAGGCAGAAACCATGAATAGTAACCGTATCAAAAAGGCTGCGGGGGGGCGCCTGGGTGGCTCAGTAGGTTAAGCCTCTGCCTTCGGCTCAGGTCATGATCTCAGGGTCATGGGATCGAGCCCCGCATCGGGCTCTCTGCTCAGCAGGGAGCCTGCTTCCCCCTCTCTCTCTGCCTCTCTGCCTACTTGTGGTCTCTGTCTGTCAAATAAATAAATAAAATCTTAAAAAAAAAAAAAAAAGAAAAAAAAAGGCTGGGCCTGCACAGAGGCTTTGCAGGTACTTGCACTTGGTCCAACCCCAGCCCACAGCTTTAGACATTTAACCAATCAGGACTTAGTTTCCTACTATAAAATGTGAGAGCTAAACCAGGTAATATTTAAGGTTATGTCCACCACTATTTCATTTCTCTCAGACAGCAATATTCAACTGTACAGATTATTACTACTTTTTTACAAAATTTTTTTTGCAAACATGTGAAACATGGAGGGGGAGTCTTAAAAATCACCACCCTATAGAACTAGGACTAAGTTTATTAAGCCTTCCATATACTCTTCTGAACACAGATGATATGGCCTTAAGTATCTCTTGAATTAGGAAAGGCAGACTGACTAGAGTCTATCCCTGAACTTATCTTTACATTTAGAAGGGGTTCAAGATGAGTCTGCCGGATTACCAAATGTCTGAGTAAGTGTATTTCAGTGAGGGATTTTTTTTTTTTTTTTTTTTTAAAGAAGAAGAAGGAAAGACTAACAATTTCAAACTTGGAATCATAGCCTAAACTGGCATGAAATTTTAATTTTTACACATAATCTCACATAGATTATTCATAATCTAGATGAACAAGAAAAACTCACCAGTTCATGCAATTTCCTCTGGTAAATATGTTCCTTCTCCCTCTAAAAGTCCCAGTCACCTTTATGACCTATTTTAAATTTGATCATCCACAAAGTCAAAGATCATTACTATGTAAAACTTCACCACCTGCCACACAAAAAGTATTTGTTCTATCCTCTATGCACCAAAGTACTTTCTGCAGATTGTTATTATAGCCTCTTAGCACACAACACTATACTGAATTGTTTATATGCCTGTCTGTCCCAGTGGACTGTAAACTGTTTTATTCATCTTTGTGTCCCCAGTACCTACTAGGACCAGGCACATGGCTGACACACACTAAATATTCACTGGATTGAATTGAATAGAACAGAAAACTTCCTATTCAGCCAACCAGCATAGCTTTGGATCTGAACATCCCAAACATTCATGCTCAGACATGTTCTGCTATATTGGGAGAGAAAAAGCAAACTCCCAAGCACCCGGTAAATTCAAGTCTCAGAGAAACCTGGGAGAAACGTTTTTTTAAAAGCAGTTTTTAGGGGCGCCTGGGTGGCTCAGTAGGTTAAAGCCTCTGCCTTCGGCTCAGGTCATGATCCCAGGGTCCTGGGATCGAGCCCCGCATCGGGCTCTCTGCTCCGCAGGGAGCCTGCTTCCTCCTCTCTCTCTGCCTGCTTCTCCGCCTAGTTGTGATTTCTCTCTGTCAAATAAATAAAAAAAAAAAATATATATATATATATATATATATATATATATAAAAGCAGTTTTTAAAGTCTTCATACCTATGGAGAAGTCAAAAGCTTCTGTGATCTTGATTTTCAGTAGGAATACAGATTATAAAAGCAGGGACTCACTATATTTAAAAACAAAAACAATTCCTATTTCTAATGGATTTGGAGGCCAAGAAAAATTAAATTGAATTTCCCTAGTATCTTTAAAGTAATGCTCTGCTAATTGTCCTAATATTCATGACATTCTTCCGTCTGGGAAGGTAATGGGTTGGTTACATGGAATATCCAGTCCCTCTTATTATCTAGTCTCCTACTATATGAAAAATGGTACTTTTCCCACACCACCTCCAACGAATAGAACCTAGGAGGCTGCCATTTTTCTATTTCACATAAAATCTGAAAAGAGACCTGGGCCTCATGCCAAAGAATTGTCAGTTTTTCAAACAAGAGCACGCTACAAAATCAGTCCTCTTTTTAAGAGATTAAAGTGTAAGTACACTTCAAAATGTGAGGTCAACATTTTAAAACCTCTAACCTTTCTGTATCCTGAACACACTCTAGCTCTTTTCTCTCGCCTTTTCTTCATAGCGTTAAACAAAACTGTGGCATGTCTTCTAGTCTCAAAGATCTTTCCCATACTCCTCAATTTGCCAAAGACTATTCACTATTCCATTTACCAGAGTAAAATATTAAGTCATGATTTGTTATTTCAAGAAGACTCCTGCAAAGCAGGTTAGGTAGAAAAAATGTTCTGAACTATATGTTGGCTACATATAATTATCCTTACCACATTCTCATAAGAAAACCAAACTCTATGAGAAAGTGCTTAACTTAGAAAACCACCAATATTGGGACACTTGGGTGACACAGTCAATTAAGCGTCCAACTCTTGGTTTGGGCTCAGAAGGTGATTTCAGGTTGGTGAGATCTGGCAGTGTGGGGCTCTATACTCAGCAGGGAGTCAGCTTCTACACTCAGCAGGGAGTGGGCTTAAGACTCGATTTCTCCTTCTCCCTCTCACCTTCAGCGAATGCCTGTGTATGTGTACGGTCTCTCTCAAATAAATAAATAAATCTTTAAAACAAAAAACAAACAAACAAAAAAAACCCCACCAATATCAGGAATCCCTCCAAAGTCTTTTTATACTGGGACAAATCACTTAGAAATAATAGTTTGTCCTTATCCAATAAAGTTGAAATTATATATACTCTGTGACTCAACATTTCCCTTGTTAGGTATATATGCACTAGAGAACTGTCTGTTCACACCTATCAAGATACATAATAAACAACTCTTTGCATCATTGTTAATGATACTCCAAAACTGGAAGAAACCCAATAGGGCAGAGATATAAAATAGATTATTATACACCAATGAACACGCTACAGGCAACCATATAGATCAATCCCGTAACGCTGAATAAAAGAAGCAAACATTAAAAATGCATAAAATGTAGCTCTATAAGTATCTGTTCAACTGTAGACATATGTTTTATGTACTGTTCAATATGTATTTTATACTTCACAATAAAAATGCAGGCTTCTAGCTTAAAAACGCAAGTCTCCACACATAAAATCCTTATTTTCATTTCAGTTACAGCATTTATAACTCTGTCTTTCCACCAGACTATAAACTGCTTGAGGGTGGAGGTTGATTTTATTCATTTTTGGGCTCCCACAACATCATGGTACACAGCAGATGCTCAACAGATATTGAATAGATAGATTTATAAATGAATTATGGACACAGGGAAATCTCATACAGCAAGGTAATCGCCATGTGGCAGAAAGCTGGCAAAGAGCTGGTTTTAAAAGTCAGTCCCAAATTTTAACAAGTTGAATACATTTTCAGATGCTTATTTCTAATAAATGGCTCCATTCAGACGCAGTATAGTTTTAGCATGTAATTTATGAAAAGTGCAAGATATTTCTGAGCTTAAGTTCAGTCACCAAATTCTGATTTTCCTTTTGCAATACAGCTGCCAGACTCCTGGTTGTCTAACTGTATTAATAATTTCTTAATTTAAATACAAAAACACATGCACAACCCTCTTTATGAGTTTACCCCCAAGAGTTCTAAAATGTTTCTCCATTAAAAAGCACATCTCAGCACATCCTGCTGTTCTTAGAGCTGGAAAGCTTTCTTCTTCCTAGTTCCCCGTCAGTCTCCTATGGACCATAGGACTGAAATTTGCTATTCATTACATGTGAAGGAGCGCTGGCTAGAGCAGAGCCCTGCAGAGAAAGACCGCTATTTCACATGTCAATTTCAGAACCAAAGCATCTGCTACCTTACTAATATGTATATTTAATGTCTCTGCATAATGTGGAGAATTATATGCTGTTTATTGCCTGTTTGTTCTGTTATTAGGCACTCACTCTTAAGCAGCATCATTCTAAATTATTCCCCTTGAAAAACGTGGGATATTTTATCAGGTTTCTTCCCTGGCGTTGTCTGTAGGAGAGGGTCCAAATTAGTAGCATACAGAATACTGAAAACCAAAAAATCATGACTCAGAGGAACATAATCGAACATGACAAGTTTCTGGCCTGTAATTACTAGCAATTTACTTTGAATCCTAGGCTCCAAGATATGATTTTACATTAGGTTGCCATAGTGGGGAGAGGGTCTTGGGAGAGAGGTGTTAAATTTTTAACAGTCGTTAGTAAGCCCAGAATATTGGAGTTGCTGTTTTTCTGGAAAGTCTATATACTTATGTTAAAAGTCGTATTTCGAGCAAGTCACTCTCTCATCAACTCATTAAAGATATTAAAGATATTACATTAATTAAATTAATATTAAAGACAGTTTTTTCTTTTTCCTTATAAATTGTGGTACTACATGTCATTGAATGAAGCCTCTAAAAGGGGTGAAGAGAAAGGGTTAGCCTTACGCTCTAGAGACCTCATATTATAGACTGTAATTGCTTTTGTTCATTAACCTTCATAATAAGCAGGAAGCTGAGAATATTCAATAGTTAAGAAGCACCCTAAACGGCAATATTACACTAGTCAAATCTAGGTGATACTAGATGTATGATGAAGAACTAATGCATGTGTTAACAAAATTAAAAGTGCCACAATCATCTGGACCATTTTGCCACGGTTAGTATTGCTTTGATTAACATAACATGCTCAGATGAATAACTAAGGTTATGCTAGCTTTATCAATCATCCACGCTGGTTAATGAAAACTGCCTTTGGTTACAGAAGGCAACTAGTGGATCTTGGTTTTGTATATACACTAGGCCTGTTGGTATGATGTAGATACAGTGGCCACAGTGATTGACTGGCACTGAACCACTCGTTTTTACCCAGAATTCCAAAACATGAGGCCTCAAAATATGGTCATAAACTTTAAAAGATTGATTGAGGGGCACCTGGGTGGCTCAGTGGGTTAAGCCTCTGCCTTGGGCTCAGGTCATGATCTCAGGGTCCTGAGATCGAACCCCGTGTCGGGCTCTGTGCTCAGCAAGGAGCCTACTTCCTCCCTGCCTCTCTGCCTACTTGTAATCTCTCTGTCAAATAAATAAATAAAATCTTTTTTTTTTTAATTCTATTTATTTATTTGAGATAGAGACAGTGAGAGAGAGCATGAGAGGGGAGAAGGTCAGAGGGAGAAGCAGAATCCCCATGGAGCTGGGAGCCCGATGTGGAACTCGATCCCAGGACTCCAGGATCATGACCTGAGCCGAAGGCAGTTGCCCAACCAACCGAGCCACCCATGTGCCCAAAAAATCTTTTTTAAAAAATTTTTTTAAAAATTAAAAATTGATTGATTTTCCCTCAGACGCAGAAATTCAGGTTCCAGCAATCCAAAAAATAAATCTACCACAGCATGTCCATTACCATTCACCCCACAGTATCTTTTACAAGCTTGTGGCTGTTGAAGCAACCTTAGAGCCTCTACTTCCCTTCCTTTATGTTGTAGTATCTTTTTTGCTTGCTTTTTTGTGTAACTCTATGGCAGCTAATGTAGTTGGGAGTGTGTGCGATTTGATGCATATGTTCATACTCTTAGCCTTCCCCTTCCTCTCAGCTAGAAGAGGTAAGCAGGGCAAGATCTAAGAATGGTTTCTGGTCAACTGGCAAAACACAAGTTAGATTATGGGCAGTAGAAATGAGTGCAGGCTGATACAATTAAAACCATCAAGGTTATTTCAGGTTGAAAATCATTAAAACCTGGGAAGGCAGGCCAGTTACACTGTTTTTATATTATCATAAACAAACTAGTCCTATCTCTGAGGGGCAGAAACCACTAAAGGGCCTCTACGTTCAGGCACTGTATCACAACCACAGTTTTACAATTATTATATATTTAGCATTTATCTTCCCACTAGGAGGGTATGCTCCAGAGAACTAGGGTCACCTATTTGTCCCAGCATAACACCTAATGATAATGATGACTCAATAAGTATTTGTTGGGAACGCATGTGTGCATCAATGCCAGAAATAAGTAATATGGGATTAGTAGGAACTAGCATAAACCAACCCACGGAAATAGAGAGAACCAATTATCAAACCAGAAAAGAGTTGAGGATGACCAAAATTTGCAAGAATATACTAGTTCAGGGGCGCCTGGGTGGCTCAGTGGGTTAAAGCCTCTGCCTTCAGCTCAGGGTCCTAATATCGAGTCCCGCATCAGGCTCTCTGCTCAGCAGGGAGCGTGCTTCCCTTCCCCTCTCTCTGCCTGCCTCTCTGCCTACCTGTGATCTCTGTCTGTCAAATAAATAATAAAATCTTAAAAAAAAAAAAAAAAAAAAAAAAGAAAAAGAAGAAGTTAGTTCACAGCCTGACTTATGTCCTGATCGGAGGTTAGAGAAACTTTATATATTTAATGAATAGTATGGCACCTACCTAGCAAAGATTGTTAACAAATAAACTCTAACAACAGCATACACATAAGGAAGAAAAACCAAAATTGGAGAAAATACTCTCCAACATTATCAACCTGTAAAATTTAAGACTAAGATTACTATCACTGTATTGTTTAGTTAAGATACTGGTCAGGTGATGTCTAAATTGCTACCAACATCTCATTTGGTGATCATTAAATAGTGACTAAAGTTTCTTTAATATGATAATTAATTGTTCCTCGTAATTATACATTATCGACTACAGGCCAGAAAATAATTTTTAGTTGATGAGATACCATCTTAAATCAGCATCTCAAAAACAAAATTTAGTTCTTTGTCATCTAAAACCACCACAAACCAACAACCTTAGAAAACATAATAAATCAGCCTCTTATTTAATCAACAATGATTTTAAAATGTAATCCTTAACAGTTGTTTAAAATATGCATAACTAAGTTTGCAATAGTTATCCTAATTTAAAGCAAAAGCACATCTGTTTATGAGTAAGTAAATATAGTCTGACAGCAATTTGGAACATCTATCAGAAGGAATCAACTGCAAGCTTAATAAGCATTATTTGTATTCCACATAATACTCTATTTGTTCTTTCTAGCCACTGCAGTAATAAAACACACTGAAACTCATTTAGTGTGTACTAAATCCAATGCACCTAGGCAAAACACTGAAAATTTCATTTGGATGGTTCCCAGCCCATATAGCCTAACTTTTTAAAGTATTACTACCATCTGGTTACTAGTCTGTGTTTACCAAAACAGTAGCTGTGCACACATTTCTGTAGCAGCTGTGGTCAGAAACTTTAAATCAATCCATTTGGCTAAATGAAAACTCTTCAAGGGAAAAACAAATACAGTATTTTGAATTTATACCTAAAATTAAGTTCCATTACTGGTTTTAATAACATTCCCCAGGGACAAAAATGTAAGATTTTAAGTACTTATGTACTTGATGTACTTGAGACATATTAATTATTTATATTTTCTATCATTTATCAAATGACAAAAGGTCTACAGAAATCAAGTGAATTACCCAAGGTCAAACAACTAGTTACTAGTTGAACTCTGTCCAGAACATGGGTATCTTCTGGTTCCCAGCACAAGGGTCTTTTCACAGAATTGCTCCAACTGAATACTGGGGGTTCTAGAAATAGAATTATGTCAAGGGAAAATACCCTTTACTAAACACAGATTAAAATTATTTTTTAAGAGCACAGCATTTTCATAAAATATAGAAGCTCATCATAAATTATAAAACCCGAGTTGTATTTGTTTCCTAACCGTGGTAAAATCATCAAGTATCCTGTGAAATGTACAAGAATTTGATTTCATAAAACCTTCCCTTCCTTTTCACATCTATCTCCCAACTCCTCCCATAACTAAATGGTAAAGCTAAGTCTACAAACCAATCCTATTATCTTGGTCAAGAGGCTGAGCTATTACTTTGGATCATGTTCCCTTTTTAAGTAGAACTACATGCCACACTATATGCTTTCCTGTAAAAAGAAAGTCTTTTCCTAACTAGAATTATCAAACTTCCAAATGATTTTCTTACCCCTAAGAGTCAAACCTAATCCCCAAATATAAATTAATGCAGAAATGTTCTATTCCTTGCTTAGACAGGAATGAAAGGCAAGAAGAAAAACATACTTGATAGAAATCTGTTGTTATTACAGTACTAGCAATATGAACTTAAAAGCAAATTTCCAGGATATAATGGTGACTATTTTAAGCTTCTTTGGGTTAATGACCAAAAAAATGCTTTGACAAAAAATGAGCTATTTCCTTCTGTATTGCCTTTTCATGATACCTAAGAAGAAAAATCAAACTAACAATCCACTAAAACAAAGCATGTGTTCCAGTCTTCCATGCGGAGTATGAAACTTTCAAAGGAAATAAGTGGATACTAAACTATTTGGGATAAGTGTACAGAAGAAGGGGTGGTTTGTATTTATAGGTAGGCTGTTTTTTGTTTTGTCAGCTTCCTGATTACTGGTCATTTATTTCAGAACATGAGAACCCAATGAAAAATTAAAACTCAGATTTTTTATCTACTTCCTAACATAACCAGAAAACAGGAGTTGGTATCAGTGGACAACATCTAGAACATATTGGGGATAAATTAACGTCCCAATTTTTGAGACAAATGTACAACAGGTTTACACTTCCACATCTGTAGCATAGTTATCTCTCAACAAACATCCTTATAGAGTTGTTAATAGACTAGAACAAGTAGTATTATTTCCATTTGACAGATCAAGAAACTCATGAAGGTTAGATGACACATCAGGGCCCAAGGCTCACTAGCCAGCTGAGATGAGAATCAAAGTCCTTAGGTGCGAAGTCCAGCAGTCATTCCACAACACTGCCTCAGTTCATTTCACTCATTTCAATTAATTTGCAACAAGAATAACAGAAAAGCTAACCTACTGTTTTTGGTCTTCTTTCTGGCTTCCAACACTCCGTGAACCCAGTGATTCACTATATTTGAGCCCAACATTGGGCTGAAAAGCCAGGCATGCACTTCCTACACCCATCTGTAGATTCTACAAACTGAAGCCTATGGTTCATTTTGCACAGGTGGTTGGGATTCCATTTAGCCACTTGTGTGTACACAATTCTTTCTAAATTCAAACCTAGCATAGGCTGAAGTTTCATGTTTTAGAGAAGAGGAAGCAAAATTGTTTTGAAATTCTCTGTGAAAAACAGCCTGTTGTATTAGAACAAACAGCAGCTTGTTCCTATCATTCCTTTGTTTGACAAGTCTGGGCTGGCTAGAAAGGTCATTTATGCCTCAAAGCATCAAATTAACATTTGAAGACATGAATTTTAAAAATGGCTATTTGCTTCTGTTCTGTGAATGGCAAATGCAGTTCACCAAAAAAAAAAGGGGGGGGGGGACGCTACAGACTTAGCCAAGTCTCCAAAAA
Source organism: Meles meles (assembly GCF_922984935.1). Classification (NCBI taxonomy): domain Eukaryota; kingdom Metazoa; phylum Chordata; class Mammalia; order Carnivora; family Mustelidae; genus Meles; species Meles meles. The sequence goes on from NC_060068.1 coordinate 92,528,587, forward strand.
GACTAAAAAAACCAGTAACAAAAACAGAAAAAGGAAACCCAAAACTTTTCCCAGGCAAACCAAGCACTGATTTTTATATCCTCGTCAGCACATGCTATCTCTTAATTAAGTCTTATTCTTTAACAGGAGAATTAATAAAGTAGCTGAAACTGTCAAAAGTTTAAGCAATACAGGAGAAAAAAATATCACTAATTATCATAAGATGCTAGTTATCTTTGGCAAATCATAAGATTCTTCCCTCTAAACCCTTATAACCCTCCTGCTGCAACACCAGTATTGACTGTACAAGATAAACTCCCAACTTAGTACTGTCTTGGTTCAAACAAACCTTTTTCCTAAAGTTCTTGTATTATTTCCCCAACACAAATCTATATTCACATTGATTTGAAATTCATGTTTATTTTTTTTAAAGATTTTATTTATTTATTTATTTGACAGCGAGAGAGAGAGAGATCACAAGTAGGCAGAGAGGCAGGCAGAGAGAAAGAGGGAGGGTAGCAGGGCTCCCTGCCAAGCAGAGAGCAGAGAGCCCGATGTGGGGCTCGATCCTAGGACCCCGAGATCGTGACCAGAGCCGAAAGCAGGGGCTTAACCCACTGAGCCACCCAGGCGCCCCTCATGTTTATTTTAAATGTAAGCTATCATTACTAACTACAACCTTCAACTACATAAATACGCATTCATGATCAGAAAATGATTTGATTCCATTGGAAAGATCAAGGGATGTAAGGTCTGAAAAATTCACTGTATAGACTTACAAAAGTGATTCATTATCTATAGATGTATACTGAGAATACCACAAACTACCTTATAGAATATGATGGGAAACATAATATTTTAAATCAGTATGATTTAATGAGATAAGAAAATAAAACTTGAAAATACTAATTCCCTAAGTTATTTTAAGAAAATTTTGAGAAAAATTACGAAAACATGACTACAACAATTCAAAATAATACCTAAAATGCAAATTTACTTTGATTATTTTTTAACATTTTATTATTTGAGAGAGAATGAGCACACAAACAGGGGAGGGACAGAGGAAGAGGGACAAGCAGGCTCCCCACTAAGCAAGGAGGGGAGGCCCTGGGGGGGGGGGCTCAGTTTCCATCCCAGAACCTTGGAATTATGAACCTGAGTTGAAGGCCAATGCTTAACAGACTGAGTCACCTAGGCACCCCTAAAATGCAAATTTGCTTTTGTTTTCTTTAAGATAGAGAAAGAGAGAGAACACAAGCAGAGGGAGTAGCAGACAGAGTAAGAGGGAGCAGCAGGCTCCCTGCTAAGCAGAGAACCCAATGTGTGCTCAATTCCAGGACCCTGGGATCATGACCTGAGCCAAAGGCAGATGCCCAAACAACTGAGCCACCCAGGCACCTCTACAAATTTATTTTTTTTTTAAATTACCTCATCTAGAAATGTTCTATGATGTTATAGAGTTCATAAAATCAAGTCACAATAATGTTGCTTCCTCAAGGAGCTTCCAATCTCTCCTCTTCTCACTGTTAACTCCTTGCACTCTGGCTTCCATTCCAAACACTCCATGGCCAGGGGTTCCTTTAGAGGTAATTAGTAATCTCATAAATGAAAAAAACACAAAGGCCTTCTCAGGCCTCATTCTCTTTGACCTTTCTATAATATCAGACAGTACTCCATAAAACCCCTTTAACTTGGTTTCTGCAAGTTAACTGGCATCACTCTCCATCAACCTTTCAAAACACATTTTCTCAGTACATTTCACTTATCATTCATGACCCTAAGTCTGAGTAGGAGACTCAAACTTCGTATCTGCCCTTACCGTAAAAGATCATGCACAAAGACATGCCCTTTATACAGATCTGCCCCACTTCACAAATCCTGGGGTGCCAATCACACAAATGACAATGTGAACTGCTACCCACTGGAGCTGAGCACTGGAGTGGCTCTGTCCTTGGACTGTCCTCAGGTCTTAATACCGATAAGGCTTCCTCCTTCTGAACAACATCCATTCCCATACCTAGTACTATAGAACACACCAAATACACACACAACAGGTATACACACACAAACACAGAGCAAGCTCTCAAATCTGTATCTTCATCTGTTTTCTTCTGATGACCAGTCCTCCCTGCACAAGTGTTGGCTAGCTATCTCCACAAGTACAATACATATTTCTATCCACCTGAACCTTTTCACCTCCTGTCAGAGCAGTACCACTTCCAGGCCATGTCAGACTCCTTCATTTCAATTATGCTGGCCACAGTGGGTCTTGCAAATGCTTTCCTCTACATTCCCTCTCCTATATATTGTTTCACCCTCATTCCCAAAACCCTTCTCTAAATTGGCTTTACCTCTCACCTTTAATGGATGAGCTCTGCCTGTCTCTGCCATCTTGCCACTGCAATCTAGACTACCAATCTAAAAGGTAGGAGCACTGCATTCCCTATGCTCAAACTAACTTTATATGCTACGCTAGAATTGCAACTACTTTTTATAGAAACTACTTTTTTTTTTTTAAGATTTTATTTATTTATTTGACAGAAATAGAGATCACAAGTAGGCAGATACAGGCAGAGAGAGAGGAGGAAGCAGGCTCCCTGCGGAGCAGAGAGCCCGATGCGGGGCTCGATCCCAGGACCCTGAGATCATGACCTGAGCCGAAGGCAGCGGCTTAATCCACTGAGCCACCCAGGCGCCCCTAGAAACTACTTTTTTTTTTAAAATAGAAACTACTTTTTACAGAACTACTTTTTATAGAAAATCCCAGGACCTCGGATTGTGACCCCACCTCTCTTCCACTCTTCCTTCATCTTTACATTTTCTACTTCATCCACCTTATAAACATTGTCATTAACTATAATGTATCAAGAAATCTAAAATTTTCCTCCATTAAATCACCACAGAAAAAATTATAAGTCATGTGAAACAAGTTAACTGTGATATATATTAATAATTAACAATGTCAATGTACACATTTCCAATCAAAATCAGCTTATTAGTTCAACTGTTTATTTCTTGATTTGCTTTTTAAAATAAATTTTAATTAAAAAGTAAGATACCCCTAATGTTTATTGTAGCATTATTTACAATAGCCAAACTATGGAAGCAACCCGAGTATCCACTGATGAATGGATAAAGAATGTGTGTGTGTGTGTACACATATATGTACATACATAAAATGGAATATTATTCAGCTATAAAAAAGAATGAAATCTTGCCGTTTGCAACAACATGGACAGAGCTAGAGTATATAATGCTAACTAAAATAAGTCCATCAGAGAAGGATAAATACCATATGATCTTCCTCATATGTGGAATTAAGAAAAACAAATGAGCAAAGGGGGGGAAAGAGATACAAATATAGGAACAGATTCTTAACTACAGAGAACAAACTGATGGTTACCAGAGGGAAGGTGAATGGGGGGAGGGGTGAAATAGGTGAAGGGGGATTGCAGAGTAATTTATCATGATGAAAAAAATAAAATAATAAAACATACCAACCAGCAATAAAGAGATTATCTATCCAGTTAAAAAAAAGAAAGTACTCATGCCACCTGATTAAGTCAAGAAGCACCTCATCACTCTAACTTGCATGAGCAGTACTTCATACAAAGTAGGCATTCACTAAATGTCTCAGAGCCTGCACCTCAAATGAGCAGCAACACCTCACTGTCCCTTTAGCCACAAACAGGTTGTTTTTAACTTGAGGTTGATCTTCCCTTCCATCTCAAAACACAAAATGATAGACGTAACAAACCCAAGAAATGAATTAACTTTTTCTCCAAATTACTGAGAATTGGTTTTATAATGGTAGCATTGGACCTGCAGTAAATCCTTCACAGTATTTCATCTTCCTCTCCTCGTGACTAGTAACATAGTCACAGTCAGAGGCACAAGCCATAGTCATTAAGAAGCACAAAGCTGGGGCGCCTGGGTGGCTCAGTGGATTAGGCCGCTGCCTTCGGCTCAGGTCATGATCTCAGGGTCCTGGGATCAAGCCCCACATCGGGCTCTCTGCTCCGCGGGAAGCCTGCTTCCTCCTCTCTCTCTCTCTGTCAAATAAATAAATAAAATCTTAAAAAAAAAAAAAAAAAAAAAAAGAAGCACAAAGCTACCCAGAAAGCAAACATGTGATGCCCCTTTTAAACAACCAACTGAAGCAAAAGAGGTTATAACAATATGAAGACATTTAATGAACTATGACTACGTTCTATATATCCTTCATGTATTTCTGGTATCCTTTTAATTTTGAAAATAAAATAGCCTAAGAGAATCACCAAAATGGTGGCTTACTCAGGAAAATAACTAAAGTACTAATAAATTAAAAGATTAAGGAAGTCCTGCATAAATTAGCAGTCCTTTAGATACTGTACATTATAAATGTAGGTCTCCTATGGTCCCAGTCCCCTTCAATGATAATATTAAAATCTACCAAGCTCATACCTAACCTGTCCAGGAGCCATCATCAAGTTACAAAGAAACTAAAGAGGTCATCTTCAGTACCTGAAAGGAATTCTCAACATGACAGACGTGGCATGGACAATAAAATCTTGCTTTTGTTTTTTCAAAGTAAGTTGTAGGCCCAACATGGGGCTTAAATTATGACCCCAAGATCAAGAGTTGCATGCTCTACCGACTGAGCCAGCCAAGAGCCCCCAAATCTCATTTTTATTAACTGAGTCAGAAAGAATCATTGTAAATGTAAGATGTTTAACAATGTAAGATAAGAATTTTATTAAAATAGCTGTTGGATTACTACTAGAAAAGAAAAAAATGCACTAGAATTTTTATTAAAAAACACTAAACTTTAAAAATATATATAGATTATTGAAACATTTTGCAGCTATTATAGGGAAGACTAGTTCAAGCATGAATCACCTGTAAAAGCCAAGTCTAGGGGAAATTTTGATGAGGAACAGGATATGTTCATACTCCTTCAGAATGCTCATTGGTTCAAAGAGGAAAAAATATATAGTGAAGAACCTGGAAAACACTTTGACCAAGTAATGATCACAGTTAACACCACCACTGAGGGGCAGTAGATTTCATGTGCCTCCGGATGTGATACATATCCTTGGAGAACACATTAGGTATGTAGCACTCTGGCAGGGAATACCTAACCTGAATCAAATCATGAAAAACCCAAGTAAGAAATACCTCATTAGAAAGAGAGGGAAGATTCTATTCTTTAAAATGTCAACTGTCACAAAAGACAAGGTCTTTGGAAATATCCTAGATTAAAGCAATACTTGATTCTAGTCTGGGTCCTATCACCTAAAGGGCGGGGGGAGGGGGGAGGAGGCGGGTCGAGGAACAGTGAGGGACAACAACCTATAAAGAACATTACTGGATCAACTTTAAAAAAAACACACACACACACAAAAAAACAACCTGGACTATAAAGAGTAAGTTAGTTTTAAAAGTTTCATTGGTGTTAAATTTACAGATGGCCACTGTACTGTCTCTATGGTCGTTTCATAAGAAAATATCCCCATGAAACTCATTCTAAAATGTTTCAGAAAAAAAACTGCGTGTGTTTGTGTGTATAGAAAGTAAAAGAGCTCAATGATAAAGAAAATAGAATAAAATGATAAGTGAATAGAAGCAAAAAGTTTACAAATAACATTTACTTGCACAACTTTTCTGTAGTTTGGAAATAACCATATTTTTAAAAATTTAAATATAAAAAGTTTATATGCATCATTCTAGTGTTCTGCCACCTAATCTGATAAATACAATGCTTGTATTTAAGCAGTATTACAAGAAAAGGAATCCATTACATTATCATTTTATAACCTTGGAAAGCAAACAATAGCTTTCCTCGCTGTGACAAAGAAGGGATACCTGTGTCAATGAACGGTTGAAAAGCAGCCTCCAAACTTCCACGGCTGAGTATAAAAGAGCAGATCCTGCTTCCACAAGGGATGAATGTGTAGTAACAACACAGAAGGGGAAAAGAGCTATTCTGTTCACATCCTTCCACTGCTTAAAACCCCCAGTTATCCACCCATTTGCTGCTGGACAGAACGTAAAGTTCAGATTCCCTAGCTTGGCACACAAGCCCCTTTGCAATGGGGAGCTGACCTCTTGAGATGTACCTGCTGCCACCACCACCCCCATACACACACCCTCAACTCTGCAATCCTGTGCCTCTTAGCTCTATGCCTTTATACATGCTATTCCCTCTGTGTGAACCATCCTCCTGTGATGGCCTCCTCTTTCTGGTGAGCCTGTCAATTAAGCTTCCTGAGTAAGCTTAAATGCCACTGCTTCTATGAAGCCTTTCCTGACTCTCCCCATAAGGTGTAAGATAGTCTTATATCTTATACTCTGATCCCAAAGAACTACATTCCAAATTTGGGGGCTGTATGAGGATTTCTCTCTTTCTGTGAGTTTCTCCAAAACTAGAATATAAGGTTCCTAAGAGCAAGGATTGTGGTCTAGAGCTACAATGTCTTCCAAGCACAGTGCTTCATAAACAGGGACTAGATGACTAAATCAACTTCTCTAAATAGAACAGGTTCAACAGTAAATAACCTCTAACATCTGAAACACTTACTTTGTATCAGATACTAGTGTGCTTTGCAAACACCAACTTACTCCTCACAGGGATCCTAAGACGTAGGTTCTTCTCTATTTTAACCTCCCTGAAATGTAATGTGCTATAATTAAATGGATAGCGTATTTTTCTTAGAGTAAAACAATGGTGCTTCTAACAATCGTGAGTGTTGATAAAATATGGAATTATTTCCGGATATTTCTTTATAGTTACAGATAAGGAAACTGAGGCACAAAAAAGCATTAACTTGCTGAAAGTTGCAGAGAAGAGTCAAGATTCAATCTTATGATTATAGGATCCATACTCGTAAACCACAATGTTATACTATCTCCCCGAGAGCGCTCTCATAGCATGGATAGGCTACTGGCACTAGAGCCAGGACAAATCCCAGAGTGAAGCCTGCTCCCAGGACCCTGAGAAATCGCTGGGATGAAGCTCAAGACTAGAGGCAGTGAATGAAAATGGACCTTGCCTTGAAGTGTCTGAAGAGACAGCCAAGGGCCCCTATCGGCATCTGCTCTCTCTGGGCAAGGCCTAGGCCTAAGCCCTGGCTCCCTCTCACTCCCCCACCTCGGAAGATACGCTCCACGTCTTGACTTTCTCCCTTATATACAATCCTAACTCAAGTTTCCATTATATACAATCCTAACTCCCTCCAAACTAGTAATTACCAAAAAAGGGACCCAAACAAGCCTTCTGCCCTATATCTTAATCTCTGTAACATCATGCCTGGTAAAGTAGTTGTCTAGCCTCAGCTCAAATACTTACACAGTTTATTTTCAGAAGACAGAAAAAGCTATTCCTTAAAGTCCATCTCAAACTAATATCCACCCTCAATCCTTTGCCTGCCATCAGAGCCTGCACAGCAAATTTTCCTCCCTCTTTCTCAAGACAGTCCTTGCCCTTCAAAAACTGGAGTCTTGAGGTAACAACTCATAGGCACCCTGCCTACTTCAAAACTTGTCATCACCAAAGAAAGGAAGTAATGGAGGACGAAGGGCTAGTAATAACAAAGGCAGAAGCAAAATTCTAAAAAACGAGAAAGGGCAGTTCATTTGTGGGGTACAGGGAGTGGGGTAGGGAAGGAGTAAAGATTCACAGAGAAGGAGGCTTTTGAGGGATAAAATGTTGTCCACTAGGGTCAAAATTCAGTACTGGACTGGGGTAAAATTTTATAGAAACAAAAAGCTGAACTTTTAAACATATGTTTTTGGTTTCTAACATTCTTGTTTTCACTTCATGATTCTAGGCAGAAGGCTCACTGGCTTATACAATTTGTGCAGCACTGAATGCATAGATAACCATCCAAATGACAGTGGAATGCAGGGTTGTAATAAACAAAGTGAAACTTACCATCTGGGTGGTGCCATCTGATTTGGAGCAGTATCACTTGCTGAAGATTTTATGTGTATTCTTCGCTTAAAGGTTGCCTTGTGTCCTTAATTTCTATTGATCTAAGGTAATAAACTAGCAACCTCTTAAAAATGAGTGACCAAATTAGACTGATCCAAAGAACAACTCCCGACACAGTACTTACTCCATACCCCAGCAGCCCCCATTCCACGGCTGCAACTTGTCTGACATAGTATATAACAAGGATAATGACTAACGCTGTGTGTCAACTCCCTGTGAAATGAGAAAAATAATGTATATTGGTAAAAACACTAGAAAATTCTGAATACAGAACATTTAAAAAACCTTATTATAAGTGATCTTTCTTTCCATGTGATGTTAAATGAGTCATTTATTGGTCCAGAAGCAAGTGGAATGTTTGATAGAACTTTTAGATATGCTGTTAAGAATACTGGGCACTAGTATCATTTCAACTTTAACATGGTCCATAAATCAATCCTATAATGTCATTATGTAGTTTTCTGATCTCTAAAGCACATTTGGCTTGTTTGTGTGGTTATTTCTTAGTTGTTTATCAATCAGTTCAGTGTGATGCCCTCCAAGCAAGATGACAGAACTTAAAGATGACTACTGCAAATTAACACCATTGGTACTCGTAGTTCCTAGTACATGTACACACCATACACTTACAGAGACTTTACAGTTTATCAACTACTTTCCAATGCATTTGACACTCTCAGGAATCTTATGAAACAGATCCTCATTTCACAACTGAAGACAAAGTTCAAAGACATCAAATGATTAGTCCAAGTCCCTACTGCTAGTAAGGAGCAGAGCTAGATCTCAACTTAGATCTTCTGGTTGCAATTTTCTATGAATAAAATCCATGAATAAAATCTATTTACCTATTAACAAAATCTATTAATAAAATCATGGTTACTTCTAATCCAGTTGTACACCTAACTTCAGCCTGGAAAAATCCCCATTATCTGTTGCAAATCCTCTTTCATGATGAACGCAAGCAGGGGGCAATGGTCATTTAGTACCACCATCCTAAAGGGCTTTCTGAAAGGTTTGCATTGTATGGATGATGAATGATACTCTAGAAGAGTGCTATCTAATATAACTTTCTACAGCAATGGAAATATTCTTACACCCCTGAACTGTTTAGTACAGTAGCCACTTAGCTAGCTACCTGGGCTTACTGTACACTTGAAATGCATAACTGGGAATCTGAACTTTTACTGTTACTTAACTTTAAATTTAAATAGCTATGTGTGGCTAGTGGCTAACTTATTGGATATCTCAGTTCTAGACTGTGAAGATGGGAAGCAAAGTGCTTAATGTTTATGTCTTAATGTTGTAATATAAGCACAAGCGAAGAAGAAAATCAACTAAATCTCAAGCCCAGAGCACAGCAGTGGTTCATGGGCACTAGAACAGAGGGGATACCATTGAAAGTAACACGACCAAAAGATAATCATAGAATAATCTTTCAATCTTTGTAGACTCTCTGGTCAGCCAAATCTAACGAGTGACTGTAAAAGCCCAGGCCTGTTGATAGCATCAACTATGAAGGGCAAGGAACTCCATTCTATACGTCACAATAGCTTTCTTGGGGGGAAAAAAGAGCTTGTCTGCATGGAAACTACACCAACTAAATTACAAACAGGAGCTGATGGATATGGAAAGCAAGGTAACTCAGTAAATCAGATATTATTTCTCTAATATATTTACACAGAAGAATTAAAGTAACATCTTACAGAACAGGCCCTCCACTTGTCTGTGTAAAGTATCACATCCAGGGGCGCCTTGGTGGCTCAGTAGGTTAAAGCTCAGGTCATGATCCCAGGGTCCTGGGATCGAGCCCGCATCGGGCCCTCTGCTCAGCAGGGAGCTTACTTCTCCTCTCTCTCTGCCTGCCTCTCTACCTACTTGTGATCTCTGTCAAATAAATAAACAAAATCTTAAAAAAAAAAAAAAGGTATCACATACACACTTCCATCACCATCCATACTACTTCCCTCTGAAACTTCTGTTTCTGTGTCTTCCCACCTCATTCACCTAGCTAGGTACAAAAAGGTTTCATTTAAATAAAATAGACTAGATTGGCATCAATTTCTTTGTTTTAAAATTATTGATACTTTCAGGGTGCCTGGGTGGCTCAGTCGCTTAAGTGTTCAACTCTTGGTTTTTGGCTCAGGTCAAGATCTCGAGATGGGGCTCTGCACTCAGCAAAAGTTTGCTTGAGATTGTTTCCCTTCTTTCCCCCTCTCTCTCCTCTCCCTCCCTGCTCATGCATATAATCTCTCAACCCTCCCAAATAAATAAACAAAATCTTTAAAATAAAATATATATACTGACACTTTAAAAAGCCCCAGACAGATTATGAGTCCCGTGAATAAAAGCACTCATCATTTCTTACACCTTCAGCTTTATCCACGTTCAAAGCACCTAACTGATGCTGATAACAGAACTGACCTCCAAGACAAGGCTTGGAATCTTCACTCTTATTGACTACTTTCTGTCCTTTACCACCCACTTAATTTCTCATTGTCTCAGTTTTCTCATTTTTTAACTGATAGGATGACTAGATCACCTCAAAGGAACTTCTTTTTAAAACTCAACTCCTCTGGGGCGCCTGGGTGGCTTAGTCAGTTAAGTGACCAACTCTTGGTTTCTGCTCAGGTCGTGATCTCGGGTTGTGAGATCAAGTCAGGAGTCAGGACCCACACTCAGCGGGGAGACTGCTTGGGATTCCCTCTCTCCCTCTCCACCGTATGCACATGCTTGTTCTTTCTCTAAAATAAATAAATAAATAAATCCTTAAAACAAAACAAAACCTCAACTCTTCTGTGATATCCTCAATGGTTTGCAGTTAGACTCAAGGACTTTCTTAGAGTCTCCTATTAAGAAAAGTCACATACTTTGCTTAAGTAGTAAGACCTATGAAAGGTACAATCTGCTTCAAAAATTCACAGGTCAATAACCCACCCACTGTTTAAAATTCTGAATATACCAGTTTTTAAGTAGAGAAAAAGACAATCCTTCCTAACTGCACAAATTAAAAAGTATATTCTAGGGCGCCTGGATGGCTCAGTTGGTTGAGCGACTGCCTCCGGTTCAGGTCATGATCCCGGACTTCTAGGATCGAGTTCCGCATCCAGCTCCCAGCTCCTTGGGGAGTCTGCTTCTCCTTCTGACCTTCTCCTCTCTCATGCTCTCTCTCACTCATTCTCTCTCAAATAAACAAATAAAATCTTAAAAAAAAAAGTATGCTCTTAAGAGGTAAAGATATAATACTGTTAACAATCTAAGAAAAGCACATACTGACATGGACATTTTCTGGTTGGTTTTTGCTTTTCATTTCTTTCAGACTCCACTCATACCACAGTTACAGCCTGTTTGACAGCCTTTCCAGTTCATGTGTTCAGCAACGCTAAACTGAAATACTATGACTTCTAACAATATTTGAGACAGATGTTCATGTAAAAAGAGCAAAAAGTTTTCCTACCTATGTGAAGACTTTCTTTTGGAACTTGGATCAATATATACTCAAAAAATCAACTTTGGAAACTGAATTCAAGCAATCCTAGCCAGCATTCAGTTGGCATAGTTGAGTAATTTTAGTTTAGCAATTTTCTAAACCTGTTCAATGTAGCTAATATATACCAAACCAAGACCCTTTAGCAAAGATAGACAGTAAGTTCCTTGTTCTCTTCATTCCTACAACAGCAGTTCCAACCTAATTTCACCTAATCCAGCCAAATGTAGGCATTCTCTCTTTGACTCTTGTATCCATCATTCTCATTCATGTCCTCCATACCCATTCACTTCCCTTAACTTCTGTTCTTTCACACGGGCTTTATGTTTTTCCAGCCTTAGTAACTGTCTTATTTTATTTTTTCAGTGTTCCAAGATTCACTGTTTAGGCACCACACCCAGTGTTCCATGCAATACGTGCCCTCCTTAATACCCAACACCAGGCTCATCTAACCCCCCCATCCCTCTCCCCTCCAAAACCCTCAGTTTGTTTCTCAGAGGTCACAGTCTCTCATGCTTCATCTCCCCCTCCGATATCCCCCAATTCACTCTTCCTTTCCTTCTCCTAATGTCCTCCATGTTATTCCTTATGCTCTAACAAGTAAGCGAGACCATATGATAATTGACTCTGCTTGATTTATTTCATTCAGGATAATCTCCTCTAGTCCCGTCCATATTGATGCAAAAGTTGGGTATTCAACCTTTCTGAGGAGGCATAATATTCCACTGTATGTATGGACCATATCTTTTTTATCCATTCGTCCATTGAAGGGCATCTTGGCTCTTTCTACAGCTTGGCGATTATGGCCATTGCTGCTATGAACATTGGGGTACAGATGGCCCTTCTTTTCACTACATCTGTATCTTTGGGGTAAATACCCAGTAGTGCAATTGCAGGGTCATAGGGAAGTTCTATTTTTAATTTCTTAAGGAATCTCCACACTGTTTTCCAAAGTGGCTGCACCAAGCTGCATTCCCACCAACAGTGTAAGAGGGTTCCCCCTTCTCCACATCCTCTCCAAAATTTGTTGTTTACTGCCTTGTTGATTTTGGCCATTCTGACAGGTGTAAGTATCTCAATATGGTTTTGATTTGAATCTCCCTGATGGCTAATGATGGTGAACATTTTTTCATGTGTCTGTTAGCCATTTGCAAGCCGTTTGTTAGTCTTTGGAGATGTGAACTGACTTGTTTTTGACCATACATCTTTTCAATTAATTCTGCCTTGTAATCCAAGCATGGTAGCTGGCAAGGCAGCAGGCTATGGCTTTTGCGCTACTTAAGGCCAAAGGAGGTAGCAGAGCCACACTAAATACCTCCCATGGGTATGGACCTATGGGGATGAAACTCTTGATTTCATCTCATTGGCATGAGGTCCTCTTCAGTTGGCTAAAATGCCTACCTGCTGGTCACTCATCGCTTCTGAGAGAATCAAGAAACAGTATGTTATCACACCCCCAGGAAATCAATATAGAAGCTCTGACAGATATATAATCACCCAATAGAAATGATCAAAAGCAGCATAGTATCAGAGACTATGGCTCCTAGAAATTACTGCTGGAGTATCTAAAATTCATATTAATAATTTCAAGAAGTCTCATAGCTTCAGAGGGTGTGGGAAGGCGATAAAGCTATACGAAGAGAAGTTTCACTCATAGGAAGGGGCGCCTGGGTGACTCAGTGGGTTAAGCCTCTGCGTTTGGCTTGGGTCATGATCCCAGGGTCCTGGGATCGAGCCCCGCATCCAGCTCTTCACTCAGCGGGGAGCCTGCTTCCTCCTCTCTCTCTGCCTGCCTCTCTGCCTACTTGAGATCTCTGTCTGTCAAATAAATAAATAAAATCTTAAAAAAGAAAAGAAAATCCCAAGAGTAGCCAGAATTAACACATCTTGAGAAAGCCTCCATGAGGTATGAGCAAGTAAAGCAGCACTGTCAGAACCAAGCCCTTCTGCTTCCTTTTCTTTATTCCTTCCCAGCATCTGGACTCATTGAGCAACAAAGAAATGCCTTTTGTTCTACAAGCTCATGTGCAGAGAGCCTACTCCTATCTGCCTTTTCTGTCCTCAGTGATTCCTACAATCTGCATACTTCTCTTCCCAACCCACACGTAAGAAGGTTAGACAAAGATTATGATCTATGCTTTTGGTTTTACAGTAAAATCAGGCTGCTGGTATTCCAAGCCCTGATAAGCTTATCTTGAATAACTTAAGCTCCCATTACCTTTCATTGGTAAATTTTTTATGAAGGCTTTTTGCCCTTAAAGTTCTCCGTTGTTTAAAACAAACAGGAGGAGGAGGAGGAGGACAAAGAGAAACAAAATTTCTAAAGACTTAATTATTCCTTCTGAGGCAAAATATAGTATACACATTAACCTACTCAAGCTCATTCAGCAACACATACTGAAAGATGGCTTTTAGGTGACTAGTGACAGTACCTTCTAACTCAGTGAGCTTTGTGAGTTGCAGAGAAATGTGGCCCAGAATCTTCACATGGCCAATCCCAGTTATCATCTCCTATCCATTGCAACAACAAACACAGTCTTACACAGGAATCAGCAAGTATTTCTATGACAAATATTCCTGCGCCAGACACTAAAACACCACCACCTTCATAATATACTAAGTACCTCTATATTAAAGACTCCACTTCATACATTTTGGCCTCTGAACTAAGAAGTGAAAGCCTACCCTGAGGTCCACCACATTAACTTCTCTGTGTACCACATTACTGCAGAGAAGCCTGCAGAAACACACAACTTTTGGTTCTGTTCCAGCCAGAGAACAGCTGACTGAAATCATGGGCTTTGAATCCAAACTTGAGTTCAAGTCCCAACTAACATGTGTTAGCTCTATCTTCTTAAATGAGTAATAACCTCCCCACAACCCAGTTTCCTCCTATATAGTAAGGATCCAAATGCCATCCATTTCACAGCCCTCTTGTGAGGATTAAAGCTTGAAAAGAATAACACGGAGAAAAGGATTAATACAATGCAAGAAATAAAGGGCTCAACTTTTATTGTAGTTTCTACTATTTAAGTCAACTTTGTTTCTTTTACTAGATGTCTTTGGTTCTATTTTCCTATAACCCTATTTGCCATATCCCCAGCTTTAAGAAAGTCTTACCTTGGACTAATAAACACAGCATTCCCAATCCAATTCAATCTATATAATCAGGTATTACTCAACTATTTAGAGAAAAGTGCCAGATGAAGCATTATTTGTTCTGTTCCACAGCTACAAACTTATTAAGTGGCTCCATCCCAAAAGTGTAATAGTTTTTACAGAGAATCACAAGAGAATGTCTGTTTATACATAATAGCACCAGAAAAACAAATCAAAGGCAGGTCCTACCATGAATGTCAATAGAATCCTCTACAGAAAGGGGAAAAAAAAAAAAAGATAAATACCAACTGTTTAATCTTCTATCCAATACGAAAATGTATTGGGAGTGGGACAATGTCCTGATTTTAACCCTATTCCAAAAACACACCTGTACACTATTTCTAATTTTCATAAACTAATCAGTGGGCAAATATCTGTAATTCTCTATTTTTTATTTCTTTTATAATTTTATTGTATTACATCTTTTTCCTTAATCACCTAAAATCCCTTGGAGAAAAATAATTCAAAAAATAAGCAAAAAAAAAAACCAAAAAAAAAAAAAAAACCAAGCAAACAAAAAAAAAAACCCTGCTTCAAAATCTAATAATCAAAAGAGGTATGGGGGCTCACTCCTCTGAAACATACAGTCTCATGTGATTTACCTTCCAATCCTATCTCATGGGCATAACAGAGTTCTTTCACACCACGTTCCTCGGTTCAGGGGTTGCTGCCATTTATTTCCCCTTCCACAGAGAAGACAGAAGTCTCCTATTGTAAAGTATCTCAGTCTGAGTGACTGCGACCTCTCTGCTGAATTGCTCAAACTTAAGTGCCAAACTAAACCCTTACTTTGCCATACCAAACCCCTCCAGTAAATAGGCACCACCCAGGTATTCAAAGCAAAAACTAAACCCTGTTGATTTGTCCACTTCTATCTCCACCAGCCCACAACCGGCACAAGCTAATCCGCCTGAACTACCCACAACCACCTTTTCTTCTCTACTGGATGCCTTGCTTCCACTCCTGCATTCCCCAAACTCTTCTCCACACAGCAGCCAGGCGATGGCTTGCCACTATTCTCAGAATAAAAGCTACTCCCTGTACCATGCCTTAAAAACACCTTACTGGAGGGGCACCTGGGTGGCTCAGTGGATTAAGCCGCTGCCTTCGGCTCAGGTCATGATCTCAGGGTCCTGGGATCGAGCCCCGCATCGGGCTCTCTGCTCCGCAGGGAGCCTGCTTCCTCCTCTCTCTCTGCCTGCCTCTCTGCCTACTTGTGATCTCTCTCTCTGTCAATTAAATAAATAAAATCTTTAAAAAAAAAAAAAAAAAAAAAAAACACCTTACTGGATTTTGCCTTGCCCCCTCCTCCTACCCTATCCCAGCATCACTCTCCCCTCATCTTCCTCTTCTTCATCAACCAATGCTGGCTCCTTTCACATCAGATCCCCCCCCCCCCCCCCCCCCCCCCGGTCAGGAACTTCCTTCACACATACTTTATTATGTTGAATTTCCATCAGAGTGCAAGACCCATCAGGCAAGAGAACTGTTTTTATTCAGCAATATATAACCAACATCTGACAAAGTCTGGCACATAGCACTTGTTCAAAAAGTATCTGAGAGGGCGTCTGGGTGGCTCAGTGGGTTAAAGCCTCTGCCTTCAGCTCAGGTATGATCTCAGGGTCCTGGGATCAAGGCCCGCATCGGGCTCTCTGCTCGGAAGGGAGCCTGCTTGCCTTTCTCTCTCTGCCTGCCTCTCTGCCTACTTGTAATGCTCTTAGGAACCAAAAGAGAGATTAACAGAAGAGTTTTGAAAACTGAGCACAATGTGCTTCTTTTCCAGTTCTGACTATCTGTTTTCACTGCTTAACTTGCTCTCCTCACAATACCATTTCCATAAAAACCAAGAAGTAGCCCATAAAAGAAATATACGAATAGTTAAAACACTAATCAGAACTAAGACACAAATGTACTGCCAGCTGCTTCAAATAACATAAAACAATAAATGCTTTCATATCACTATTTCTTGTTATGGAGGAAAGGAAAGGAGAAGATCATAAATTTAAGTCCTGAAACATACTGAAATCACAGCATTATGCCAGTCTTCAAAGGATCACACCAGGGTTGCTGCTTTATCCCCACTCCACTCCAAATACACAAGATGCCAGATCTGAAGTATGATAGTTGCAACTCTAACCTATCCAACAGCTCTTTCCTTCCATGAAAAGTAACTCAACTTTGTTTTGTGAGGTTTTTCCTCTTTCAATCATGAAGTCTCAGTATAAGGATCCCAGTCTCGATTCCCTATGGTTCACTGGAAACAATTATAAAGTATCTAGATGTTTTGCCCCAAATATCAAACCATCCAACAGAAATTAAAAGCTTTCCCAGGGATAAGCTACAAGGCTAACAACAGTTTCACTTTATTTTCTTGTGGGCTGGAATTAAATCAACTCAGTATGGTCATATTGGTTATTTGAGGCTGTTCAGTATTGCCTGCTATTACAATGCCTTTGGGGGTTTTTTTTCCCCACTGTAACACACAGTCATTACAAATGCAAATGTGTTTCTAGGTAATATCTTTTAAAACATAGGTTAACTAGGCAAAAGTAATTTTAAAGTATTCTTACTAAAGACGAGGTTGAAAAATCACTAAAATATATCATACTATTTGGGTGGTCAAAACATACTGCAGTTTTGGGCAAAAGCTTCCAATTAAGGGGTTCCTCCTCCAATAACATCACGACCGCTGCACAGCAAACCTTGCCATACTCATATTCTTTATAACTTAAAATGTGCTCACCTTAGTTGGTAACAGCTTAAAGAACAGTTGATTAACTAGGTCATACTTTTCTTCCACAAAGTCCAAATACAGACTCATTCAATGAAAAGACAAGAATTTTGCCATTATTTTGAAGAGGTTCTATGAAAAAAATTGTAATTATGTTTGCAAAAGCAAAGAAGAAAACTCTAATTCTAAATACACACTCAAAGTAGTCAGGTTCCACTTCCAGAACACAGGGCAGCCCAGCGAGGGCCTTCCAACAACAGTGCTAGGTGCTTCAGACAAGTAGGGAGATAGAATCATGAAGGACTCGTTTCTTCTGCTGCCTAGGGGCCCCAACCATACTGTATTATTGCTCAGAACTTTTATGTCTTGATAATAACCTTTTCTGTCCCGAGTCCTAGTAAGGGGGGTAACTAATATCAAGCATTTCCCTCTGATGAAACCAAGACATAGTGCGATCAAAAGTGAGTGGATGACGTCATATAACTGGTGACTAAGCAAGAATTCATAACCCCTTTCCAAATGCAATGTTAAATATGCCAAATATTCCTATGGACATTCCATGTGTTAAATGAAATAACCTTAATATTTGGATCTGATGTACAAGAATATTTAACAACTTTTTGTATTTCTATATTGACCTGCACAAGATCTGTTATTATCAGCAAAAGATATACAAGTACTTAACGTGTAGCCTGAACCTTTAAAAATAAAATAAATTATTAGGACACTATTCACAAACTCAGAACAATCTTAAATTCTCTGGAATTGCCAATTTAAGGCTGAGCACTTGAGACTCTGAGTAATTTAGGGCTAGGTATGTTGTCTTTCGCCAGGGAAGGTCCTGATTTTTTATTGCTTTGTTTCCTCCTGGTGTAAAGGCTTGCTTCGCCTTTGCTGAGCTGCTACACACAGGTGAAGTCACAGTGACTGACTCCTGAAGGTGAATGCCATCAGTGCCTAAGGAAATGATCAAGATCATGCAGCAGCAGCCTCTTAACAAGAAGGATAAATACACATAAGGCTTCCTTTCATGAAAAGCTAAAACCTCTCCGGGCTCCTGGCTAGCTCAGTAGATAAAGCCTATGACTCTTGATCTCGGGGTTTTGAGTTCAAGCCCCACGCTGGATGTAGAGATTACTTAAAAAAGAAAAAAAGAAAAAAAAAAAGACTCTAACCTCCTGTATTGAATGAAAATCATAATAATAAACTTTTAAATTTCAGGCCCCTGTAACAGTTACTCAATGCCACTCAATTAAATTAACTACACTAGACAATTCTGGTAGCCACTCAAACCAGATTTCCCTATCAGCCTGGTCAAGTAACAAAGCTTTCCACCATGTTTAACAGCTCCTTTTAGATCCTTGTTTATAAAGCTGTGTTTCACTCCATGCTGACTATCTGCACCTCTCAAAGCCCCACATATACCACAAAAAGTCAATAAACTAGCATTCTTGAATCTGACTCATATTCATTAAGAACAAAACTCTTGAATATAACTAAGCAAAATGATATACTTAATAGTCAAGAAATACAAATGTGGGTGGGTTTTTTTTTTGAGAAATACAAATGTTTTTAAAATTGAAATTAACCACATGAAAACAGGATGTAAGTGGAGAAAATGCAACACTAAACTTGATCTTTGCAAGATGTCACCAGGAAAAAGTCCCCATTTTTCAAGAGCTTAAGTATCAGCAACAATAATCCAAACCTATCATGCCCAAAGGTGTTTGTAATAGAACTGTATCCAACTTTGGCCATTTTCCACATGGTATTTCTTCTTTTTGGTGTCCTGTTTTACAGAACTGCATTTGGGAGACTTTACGATTGCTTTCTGCTACAATTCTGAAATGTAATGGACTTTAAGTAAAAAAAAAAAAAAAAAAAAAAAACCAAGAAACTCATTATCCAGCAAAAATCATCTCTCTAGCCCCTCCACCATCAAAAATCACCGCAGTTTTTACTGTTTCTCTCAGAAACAAAACAAACACAATAGCCCATGAAATCTGACAATTTGATATCTAAGTCACAAATATTTAGGGTTTTTTTGCTATTTAAAAAGAAGCAATACAGAGCCTGGTCTTTCACCTTACCACACGGAAAATAATCAGAATTTATAATTCATTAAGAAACCTTAATCCCGCGAGCCACCCTGTCCTAGCTGTCAGTCACACACACGCCGCCTCGCCCCCACCCTGTCAGTCACACGCAAGCCACGCCCGGGCCCAGCCCGGCTCCCCGCCCCCCCCCCCCCCCCCCCCGCGCGCGCGCGCTGTCAGTCCCCGGCTCTGGCCCGCGGCTGAACCGGGGGCGCTGACGTCAGCTGGCGACCGCGGCGGCATTCCTAAACAGTTCAGACAAACCCACTGGTGGGAAGCTTCGAAAGCCCTCAGCTGTAGTGAAGAAAGCAAAGGCTTGGCTGGCAGCCAGACTCCTGAGCTCAGCATTTTGTAATGCACTTCCTTTTTACTTAACAGCTTGCATAATGTCCTTAACCCTTCCTTACCTGCATCACACCTTTAACCCCTTCTTTTCAAGAACTTCAAAGCAAACTTCCGAACTCGGTCTCCCACGGGTTTTTAATATATTCTTGCAGCAAATCACAACTGACCGATTTTTAATACCGCTGAAGAGGCAATTAAATTAAACACACATGCTCGCCCTAAACGGCCCACTTTTTCCCCCTTAAAGCAATTCTACTTTTCAAGCAAATAAACGAAAACATCTTATTAAAACAGTATTATTTAATGCTCAATCTTCTCAAGAAACTTTATTTCTTAGAACTCATTTTTTTCAAGAGATCATACCTTCAAATGGTCCAAACACAAAAAGAACAAGAGTGACAAAAATCTCCCTCCAACCCTGTGCCCCAGTTAGAAGGTTCTCACTCCATGAAAATGAATGTGATTTATTTCCCTTGTATTTACCCAGAAGTAATTTAGTATGTATCCCAATTTCTCCCTTTTTTACTATAATGTTTAACACCACACATGCCATTCTCTCTCCCTGGCTCCCTTCTTTTTAAGAGCTGCACGGAATTCCAGCACAATTGATTTATTGATCCCTGTATGTGGGTATTTAGGTAACTCTCAATTTTTTGCTATTACAAATAATGGTGCAGTGAAACTCTTATACAGCTATATCTCTAGAATAAATTCCTAAAGGGAGAACTGCTGGTCAAAGCAAAGGTGCATTTGTAATTTTGGAAGGTGCCTGCAAACTGCCCTCCACTGAGGTTGTACCTCTTACCCTCCCACCAAAAGTGGAGAAGGATTGTTTTCCCTCACTCAGCTCTATCCACCTGAATGAAGAGGCTCTCCTTTATTTCACAGTGGTCCCAAATCCCAATTCCATGTCAGGCCATTGTTACCAAGCTTTTTTATTTTTAGAAAACATCTGTTTTAAAAAATTGTTATCTCAATGTAATTGTAATTTATACTTCTCATATGAATGAAGTTGAGCATCTTTTTTTTATACATTTAAGAGCCATCTGTATTTCCCTGTAAACTGTTACATCATAACTACTAGGTTGCTTTTGATTTTCTTACTGCTTTGCAGGAACATTTTTAGGAAAGCACTTTTTGTCTACAATGAATCTGAAGGAGCTTTTTATATATTAAGGAAATTAGCCCTTTGTAATGAGTTGCAAAAAAAATTTTTCTGGATTGATGAATTATTTTGGTGGTTTCTGGCACACAGAAGTTTACAAATTTCATATAGGTGGACTGTTATCAATCATTTTATGGCTTCTGGTTAATGTATCAGACACAGACTCATTTCCCATGCAGTTTATAAAAGAATTCTCCAGTGGTTTCTTCTAATATCTATGGCTTCTTCTAATATCTATGGTGTTT
This sequence comes from Meles meles, assembly GCF_922984935.1. Taxonomy (NCBI): domain Eukaryota; kingdom Metazoa; phylum Chordata; class Mammalia; order Carnivora; family Mustelidae; genus Meles; species Meles meles. The sequence continues at coordinate 92,549,763 of NC_060068.1, forward strand.
TCAGTTTTACACTTCAATACTTGTGAATTTTGTACTTAGTTGTTTCCTAGATGAATATTCACTAGTCCCAATATTATTTACTGAATAAACTTTCCTCTCTCAGTCTGAAATGCTACCTTTATTATATTTACCAAGTTATTTCATGTATGTGGGTTTATAGGCTTTTCTTTTTTTCTTCATAGGATTTTCACACTGCATTTGTTGTCAGTGATCATTTTTAAATCTAGTAGAAAGTAAGATATGTTTTCCATAGATGAGGAGATCTGGTTTCAATAAATACATTTCAGATTGGGGGAGTTTTGTTCATTTTTAAACCAAACTAAATCCTTTTCAGGAATTCTGGGATAAATTAAAGCAAAGTATCATACTGAAATAGTATCTAATGTGATTTCAAAGTAGCTTTTTGAAAATAAATATCCTTTCGGAAACATTACTCCCAACCAATTATGCCAAGTACTCTTTCAGTATTTATAAAGACTTCATATAATTACCAGAAAGATTTAAAATGCTGAAAACACTGTTAAAACAAAACATTGATAGTTTGTAGACAACTGTGCCTTTTAATACATCCTTCAAAGAATATAAAGAAAAATGGGTGACAAATGAAGATAAACTAGTCCTTTCAACCCATCTTTGACCTTCTTTCCATTAGAGACTTTCTTTCCATTAGAGACTATTATACCAGGTCTCTATGAAATTCCAAGGTTTTATATTTATGTAAACCATTATATTAATAAATAATTACTTATTCTATTAAGTATACAAATTATTAAGCACATACAAATGGTTTCAACTTTATAAAGATGCGAAAAGACAGCAATATGCAACTTTCATCAGTGGCTAAAAACTCAGCAGAATCCAATTTCAAACAGGACCTCATAAGGTTAAGCAACTCGTTCCAAAAGGGATAGAAGATGAGACAAACCTTCAAGCATAAAGTTCAAAGTCCCTGTATGTTAGTGGGAGAGGGGAGGGCTGGAGAAAGGGGGCAAGGAGCAGGAGGAGAAAACAGAACAATTAAAGTAGGAAGCAGCCTCAAACCCTGAGAGGCAGAAGATACGAATGCAGCTCAGGCTAATATCCATATGATGAGGTTATCATTTATTTCAGTAGTCCCAAATCCCAGTTTTCTCAGGACCAGCCTACCAGAGACTCACAGGACCACCAAGTATATGTCAGGAGAAAGCCCTTAAAGATATCTATCTTGTGTGATACAGTCACCTGCATATACATATTTTTTAAAGTTCTGACATATAATTAAAATAAAAGGCTGTAGGGGTGCCTGGGTGGCTCAGTTGGTTAAGCGTCAGCCTTTGGCTCATCATGTCATGATCCCAGGGTCCTGGGATCGAGCCCCACATCGGGCGCTATGCTCTGTGGGAAGCCTGCTTTTCCCTCTCTCGCTGTCTCTCTTTCTCTCTGTCAAATAAATAAATAAAATCTTTAAAAAAAATAAAAGGCTTTATCTTTCTAAGATGTGGTGCTACAATTACATTTATAAAGTTACTATTTTAAACTCTGAGTCCATTTCCCTATAAAAACTATGACACACAGAACAAAAGTCCTAACAGAAATTCTTCAAAGCTCCTGACATTCTGCCCCTAACCTCGTCTTCTCTTTTCTTTCAAAGAGCCTACCTACTTTGGCCCCATGGGAGTGGCGCCTGCTGTTTCTCGGACTCGCCTGTTGACTTTGCTCACATTTTCCTTTATCTGGAATAACTTCCCAACAAGAGGGAATACCAATCTCTAAACTCACACTATCTCCCACATTTTCGAGGCTTGGCTCAACCGCTACCTCTTCCATAATTTCCTCCCTCCCTTAGGGACTCCTAATGTGGGAGACATGTGGGAGGCGATTAGGGATTGGTATTGACAAATGGAATCAAAATACATGTTTACAATTCTCAAATTAACATGAAGATAAGGAAACAAAGAAAAGACCACATTCCACTAATGGAAAAAGATGGATGATTATGAAGAAAAACAATGTAGATACGATTTATTAAAAAATTTACTTAGGTATCCCATTTATATAAACAATGTATACTTTTTTTCATTAGTCTCATCTTTTTTTTTAGGAGGAGTGGGGGTAATCAAGCTTACCCATCACATCCTCAAATAGACCTTTCCAACAACTTAACCAATATGAAAGAGGACAAAGCTAATATATTTAATTATGGTACTAAAAAAAAAACACCCACAACAGGATGACTATAGATAATTCAAATGCTCTTCCATTCCTTGAAACTCTGGCTCTTAGCTCATGAACCCCTGGTACCTGTGGCTTTATTTGTCATGTTGTAATTCCCACTGGACCTATGACTTAGGACTCAGGACTTCCAAGGTTAGGATGATAGAGGTATCCCATAATTCTCAAAAGCACCATGAGCATAACTCAAGAAATACGCACATTTTCAAGACTTCGCACATTTTCAAGACTTCGTAAAGGATAACAGCTGATGGTGGAGCCCAGGACTTGCTTAACATATAAACAAACAAACAAAAACCTCAATAACAATGACAAAAACCAAAAAAACCTCCATAGGTGATTCTCTGATTCATAAACAAGTAGTTTGGAAAATGAGTAGGCTGAGCAGGGCCATGAAGGGAACAAGTGGGCTAGAGGAAATGATGAGAAGCCGCCTTCTCTCTTGGCTTCACCTTTTCTCACCCATGTGTCAACCCCAAAAAGGAAAAGGCAGTTACTGGGAGAACAGCAGCAATAGTCACAGGAACAGTGGCTGTAAGGGTCTCCTCTTAAAAGCCCACCTTGCTTTTGTCTACCTTAAGGTTTGCTGCCCACAACAAATTTGAACCAAAGAGAGCAAAGGGATGGGAGTTCTCCTTGTGTGGTGGTAGCCAGGCTTAGAGGGGCTGCTGGCAACACTATGGCCTTTGGGAGGTTACTGGAAGCCCTTTGAGGTTTTCCATCTGCCTCAATGTATGCCATTATTAGCCTAAAAAACTGAGTCCTAAAATGCAATCATTTTAAGAATTCAACTGACAGATGAAAAAAGTTATACCGTTATTCCCAACAGTATAAAAAACAACTTTTTTAAACCTCCCAGAATGGCTATTAAACTGACTTTACGAGGGTACCTACCTCATCTCTTAGCAAAGACTACAGCTAATGCTATCCAGGAAAGAAATTAAAAAATACACTTGAGGGGCTGAATGTCTAAATAATTTAACTGCTCTCACTGTCAAAAATATTACTTAAATACCAGGAAGCTCATAAGATTAGAAACTATGAATTGAGCATTCAAAACTGCTTCCTCTTATGACAGAAATCTGTACCAGCCAAAAAAAGTTCTCAATTCCCATGCAAAAAGTCCAAGTATCCATTATTTTGTATGATTCCAGAATCTTGCTTGCATGCGTGTTTTCCCTTCTGGTTTCATTCAAAAGATTTTCTTTCCTTTTCCAAGTGTATTTTCTAAGTCTCAAGACAAAGTGATCCTTCTCCCTGGCTCCAGCATGTGATGATGCACCCATGCAAGAACTTAAGGGGCTAGAGGCTCCAGACTGGTCTTACTTGTTAGTCTGTGAAAACCTGAAGCTGCCAACTCCACATGTTTAGAATGGTCCTGTTTCGAATGGCTCCCTGCTCCATATCAAGAGAAATGGGAATAACCACAAATCACACGGTTTAGAAACTCCGGGCCATTTTTACATTTTAGTTTTATTTTTCTAAACAATAATATAACTTCAACAGCCCTAAGACTTCTGAACCCGAAAAACTCTAGATTTTTTTGGTAATATGAAAACAGTGCCCCAGTGAATACTCACTCAATCGTCAATTACTGCCTAAATTGAACGGGTTTTTCAAAGAAGTCCAGCTGATGGTTTCAAGATAGACTTTTGAGAACTAGAATTACTGCAAGAAAGATACCAAAGACATGTATCCTCAATTAAGTCTGAAATCCTTGTTTCTTCCATAGCAGATGTGTAAACTGGGCAAGTGACATCACTTGTAGACAGCATATTATTCTTAGTGAGATGAACAATTACTCCTTTAATTTTATCATGAGATCATGGAGTTAGATACATGTATTTCCTCTGCACTACCTAAGTGTATAACATAATAGCAAGGATACTGTTTTATTTCTTCATTTCTATGTCCCTAGGCCCTAGCACAGAGTATTTGTTCAAATCATTATTGGTTAATGAATGCTGTCCAATTACAGTATTTACAGAAATGAAGCGAATTTCCCTCATTCATTTAAACATAAGACTCAACTGTATATATTGAAGTACAAATCATACATTATGCCCAACAATGCAAATTCTAAATCTGCCCATGGGGACAAAGTAGCAGTTATTATGAAAATAATAACTCTGAATTTCCTAAGTTGGGTACAATTGGATACTCAACCTTTAAGGTGCAAAACCTTATGTATTTAATAAAACTGAATCCCATTAGAGTTCTAATGGTACCCCTACAGCATTGTAATCTAGAAACCATACAGTATCTTGTTCTCTACAGAAAGTTAATCATTATTTAGAGAGCTTCTGGACACTATATTTCCTATATTCATGAGATTCATCTATATACTGCTCCTGGAATCCACGCTGTGAAGTCTGACTTATGTGTACAGTACTTCAAGTGATAAAGACTTTATAAAAGTTGGGAGCCATATCTAACTAAAGCAAAATTCCAACGATAATGAGTGATATAATGGCAAAATTCCATTGTAGTTCTAAAAGTTCTCCTGCAAATAATAAGTACATTAAAATTTCAAGCATTTATAAATAAATGTTCAAAATCATTCTCACCAGCTAATCCTCCATTCCCCTGAATGTTCTTATTCTTATGACTGTTAAGTACAAGTCATCTTTTCTAATCCTCACGAATAAGGTCTTTCATTCTATAGTATGTGTTGTGTGCTCTAATATTGCTTAATACTTTACATAAAGCATACCTCAAACACAGAAATATCTAATAACCCTCCCACTACTTGGGATAAATGTTCCATAAAGGATATTCTAAGAGGGATAAAATAATAGGCAAACAGTTCCTAGAATTTTGTTCCATCCTTAAAGGACTTTGTAATGTTTTTGTCAGTATCTTCCTTTACCCTTGAAGCTGGGGTAAGAAAAAGGAGAATGGGTATCAGATATGCACACACTTAGGGTGACATATGGGGAGTAGAAGACTAAAGGACTGCCAACAAGGAGAGAGGAGACTCAATTTGCTGATCATAAAATGCTTGGCTTAATGGCACATTTGGGCAGTGATATTCTTGTGGAAACATTTCTGCTAAACCTTCTTTTGTAAATAATCAAACTAAGAAAAGTTCATATAAATTGATGCAACTAAGGAAATTCTATTACAAAGTAAAATTTATAAAATACAAAATATGCAGGTGTGTCCTACTCTATATAACTATCTCCATGTCAAACTCTGACATCTCTCTTCAGACAGATCAACAGAGAGAACTTAAGCATTATTTATGATGCAGCAATATTCCTTTTACATACTTACACTGATGTTTTTTACCAGCTCTTTGCCAGGTAAGTTTCATTCTTTAAGTTTCTAACCTATCTCATCATTATCTACACAACCTTTATCTTCTATAAAGTACTTTTCAATATACAGCATTCAGAGTATCTGGAATTAGATTTCTGTATACTATCCTAGTGAACTGCATTTAAACTTTACCTCCCCAAAGACCATTTTTAAAATATCTAAAGTTACAGTCTTTTGAAAAACCTTGGTGTATACTTGTAGCGGTACCTCCAGAGAAAGATCAGAAACATTCTTAACATAAGAGATTGTCTCCTTCTGTTGGACCACAATACCCCTAGTTTAGTACTCAGTTCTGGGTACTCCACAGAGGTCAAGAAGCTGTGGGAAGAGCGGGACTGCCAAGAAAAAAAAAAAAAAAGATGGGGACTAGAAGGCAGTATTATTGGAGATCACTTAAGGAAAAACAAGACAAATTACATCCAACCACGATTAAAAATACATTGTCAGGGGCACCTGGGTGGCTCAGTGGGTTAAAGCCTCTGCCTTCAGCTCAAATCATGATCCCAGGGTCCTGGGATCGAGCCCCACATCAGGCCCTCTGCTCAGTGGGGAGCCTGCTTCCTCCTCTCTCTCTGCCAGCCTCTCTGCCTTCTTGTGATCTCTGTCAAAGAAATAAATAAAATCTTGAAAAAAAAAAATACATTGTCAATAAGAACCTGGATCCGCAATGACAGTTCCCCAAAGTCAGATGCAGAGAATATAAAGACCCCAGCATTCTGCCACAAGAGTCTCCACTTGGCTTTGCCCTGGTCAGCGTTTTCATCAACCACTTGAGATGGACTCAGGGGCAGCATCAGTGAGAATGAGGAGAAAACTATCTCTGGGATGCCCTAATATCCAGGGCAGATGTAAGGGTCAGAAAATTCAGCAGTCCAAAACAAGGAACAGACATAATGCGCACACACACACACACACACACACACACACACACAAAGATTAAATATAAAATACTGCCCTGGAGCTAAAAACATAAGCTGCTCATCTCTAACACAAGGCCTTACCTACAAGCAATTCATGTGACAGACAACTCCAAGGATGACAGCTACATGCTCAACACAGCACAAATTTGTCTATAAAATAAACCAACAAAACTTGAAATTAAATTTTAAAAAATTTAAAAAAGAAAGAAAAGAAACCAACAAAAACATCAACCTGGACTATACTAATTAAATTACAGTTTTTAAACCTTCTTAGCATCCCCTATGCTGGTCACGTCCCAGCTAAAGTGCTTCTCCAAGGACCGCATGTTAAAAGTGGCAATGAAAACGTAGACCATTTCTGAAAAGTCAGCATGACTCTGAAGCTCTGAAACCATATCAAATACCAACAGTTAGAAAGACCCGCGGCAGCATAACTCGGAAAAAATGGGCATAACTCTTGCTTAGTACCTGAAGATTCACTGCATGAAAGAAGATAAAATTAGGACTATTAGAGGGCTAGGAATCCCCACAACATGAAAAGCATCTCAATATTAAATTGTTCAAACTGCCTTGAAAGCAAAGGGTTTCCCATCCCTAGAAGGGAAGTTAAGCTGAGGGTGAATTCAACAGCCAATAGGACAGAATAATGACCTGCCAAGAATGCTTCAAGGACATCTGTCTGTGTCCTTATGGAAGGCTGCCCCAAGCCACTTCCAACCCAAGACCCTGGAGAGATCACCTAACAGACCCTGAAATACAGAGGGGGGAAAAAATTGAAGCCAGACAAGGAAAATGCCTTTCTCAGGTATCGCAATCATAAAATAGCAAAGCCAGAACAAGAGGCTAGTATTTGACACTCTCAGATCCACTCTCTCCATCCTGCTCCATCTTTTCACTCCAAGTATCAGACCACTTAGACCCTCAGTCACAGAGAAGTGCGGTCTTCCCAAGTAATCATTCACACTTGGGAAGAAAGAGTTGGAAGATCTCATGGGACAAGTGATTTTTGTTTCTCACTTCTTTCTTAGTGTTCAGAGTTATTCAGACAGCTCAAGAAACGCCAGTCGTCAATGTGCACAGATCCCATACACATTGTTCCACTAAGAATTCAGCTCTGCCTTCAACGGACGAATGGATAAGGAAGATGTGGTACATACACACGATGGAGTATTATGCCTCCATCAGAAAGGATGAATACCCAACTTTTGTAGCAACATGGACGGGATTGGAGGAGATTATGCTGAGCGAAATAAGTCAAGCAGAGACAGTCAAATATCATATGGTTTCATTTATTTGTGGAGCATAACAAAGAACATGGAGGACATGGGGAGATGGAGAGAAGGGAGTTGAGGGAAAGTGGAAGGGAAGATGAACCATGAGAGATTATGGACTCTGAAAAACAACCTGAGGGTTTTGAAGGGGCGGGGGGTGGGAGGTTGAGGAACCAGGTGGTGGGTAATAGGGAGGGCACGTATTGCATGGAGCACTGGGTGTGGTGCAAAAACAATGAATACTGTTAGGCTGAAAATAAATAAATAAATAAAAATTAAAAAAAAAAAAGAAAAAAAAGAATTCAGCTCTGAGAGCTTTACACCGGGAGGATTCAGGTCCTTCAAGCCCACAAAGAGGAATGCCTCACAGTTCAAACCTTTCACCCAATTCAGTAAGTGTTGACAGATTCTAGAAGAGGCAAAGAGGATCTTATTTTTTCCTCTCAGTCAAAAAGACAGAGATGAACTCTGCACTGGCAAAGAAACAGATTTCAGTGTGTAAAAGAAGTAGAATACCAGTGTCTCCTCACTCTCAATAGTCACATATGAAGATTTAAATCCACAATCACACAAACAGTGTTTTTAATCAAAATACATTTGCAAGTAATAGACGTTTGACTGACTTTTTAAAGATCCCTAACAATCGCTCCCTTTCAGCCCTCTCAACTGCCTGCCATTCAGCCATACAACCCAAGGTCATCCTTCCTTTTCTCACTAACAAGCACCCTAATAAACAAGAGTCCATAAAACTGCTCCCTAACTCAGAGAAAGTTATTCTCAGAACTGCAATCACACAATAGTTGCTCTAATCACAAAAACACAATCTTAACGAACCTCTGCTGCAGCTCATGAGGTGCCAGATGTTAAGCTAAGAACTTTATAGGATCTTGATAAGGTAAATATTATCCCCATATTATAAATTAAGAAAATAAGGCTCTAAGAGATTAAGTTACTTGCCGAAGGTCAAGAGTTACTAAGTGTTATGACCGCGCTTCAAACTCCAAACTCCAAGTCCCTACTACTGTTTTCAGCACCATACAATGCTGCCTGCCTACTTACTTGCTCAAGAAGAGGAGTCCTGTAGGCTCCAAACAACTGGAACCACAGCAAGGTATGGGGTACCGAGTTCATTCAAGAGTTTCACAGGGACCAGGTGGCACAAAGTGCCATTCTTTTAAACACTACTGAAATGCAGCTGTGTAACCAGAGACACAAAGGGCAGCAGGAGGGACTAAGAGTAGACATGAAAACTTCCTTTACTTTGAAGGTAAGCTTCTAATAGTTACATTAATAATGATTCCATTTTTATTGCTTTGTGTGCTAAGCATTGGAATCAAATTCCTCTCTCTTCCCTCTCCGTGTTAATTAAGTGCTTTTGGATCATACAGCCCATTCTATGCACTTGGGAGTACAGGCAGTAGTAACTCCATCCCCTTCAGAAGTCACCTCATGACAGCCTGGCTGGCACCGATGAGTGGCATGTGCCAACATCCCTGGAGGGTCCCCGCTGCAGGGCTTAAGATTCACTGCACGTGCACACCAACAAAACGAACTGTCATTTTTCTCCTGAAATGTGGATTCAGTCACAATTGCTACCCCCTAGAGCATTTCAAGGGTTCCCTAATAGAACACTCAAAGTAAATTTGATTAATCAAATTTTGTTAGTGGTAAATTTATTCCTAGGTATTTTATTACTTTTGATGCAGGTGTAAGTAGATTGTTTTATTAATTTATTTGATGGTTCAAATACATAGAAATGCAGGTTTTTGTATATTTTTTAATCCTGCAACTTTACCAAATTATATTTTAAATGCTCCCAAGAGATTAACTATGTCCAGTTCAAAAATTTAATAAGGAATATTTGAAAGACACTAGAAGGATCAATCATTTAAGCCCCCCTAAAACCCTGTGTTTTCTAAATATTTTTATTCAGCAACATGTAAAAACTTTAACCAAAAAATTATATTTAAAAAAGTCTAATTAGTTTACATGTGAAGGGAGATTTGTCTCTTTCTGTACTTAAACAAGACTAAATTGACTGGTTAAAATGTTATGCCACTAAAAAAACCTTTTTTAATGTGACAACTCATACTGCCATCTTACATTTGTAAAGTATTTTGTAAGCTAAATAAAATGTCTCATTCCCATTTGAATGAGAACCTCAATTCTCACAATAAATCTGTACAATTAGGAGGGAGAAGTGTTAAAAAGAAGTCTGCAAAAGAAGATGAAAGCGACAGAGATAAATAAGACATCTAGGGCTCAGTGCTCCAAGTGCTAGAGACACAAGTGGAAACTCTACCTTCTGATCCACGCTGCCAAAATCATGTCTGCCCCCAAATACCAGACTCTACCTCTGATCTCATTATATGCAACAGATTTGTAAAGAAGCATGAGCTTTCCAGATTCTTTCATTTCCATACACTGATAGAGAAATCCTTAGACCGACATCTACCCCTCAAAAAAATGTACTTAAAGCACAGTAAGATATTCAAGTCAACAGCCCACTGACCACCCCTGTAAAGCTTTTTTATTTACTCCATCTGAATAATGTATAAAGGGATAAATTCTCTGAGAACATTTTAATATCAGATTATGAATATAGTCCATGGCCTATTGTTCCTCGCTCACAAAACTCTGCTTAAAAGATTAAGTGAATAAAAGGTCTTAATTTACATGTTAGAAATTCTAAATCCTAATCTCTCTTGATATATGTATTTTTTTAATTTTAACTATTTTTCAGTTTTTGAAAATCCAATTTCTTTTAAAGTCAGGTTTTCAAAAAATCAATTATCTACTGATTTATCACCACGTGTCTAGCCCCATGCTCACTTAATCAATTAAACCATTGATTTTTATCTTAACTCTGATACTGCTTAACTCAGTATTCAAAGATGACACCCTGACAGATCCGTATCTGTGTGCAGGTATGAACTAGTTGGGGGGGGGGGGGGAATCAATGCTCAGCAAAGTGTGTTTTTTGGTGCTGCGGAAAGATTACTCTTCCTCTTTGCGTAGCCTTCAGTGTGTTCCGTGCTGAGCTATCAGGCAAGGCTGGGTAAGGACACACTCTGTGCTACCACCTATACCGGTACCCTTCCACCAGGTTGGACCACCAACACGTAAGTTTTGTCAACACTAAGCAGTTACACTACCTGTCTGAAATGGCAACCCCTTTACTAAAGGAGTCTTTCTGCTTACCTTACAGCCCATGATAGCCTTGCTGAAGAGATGTGTCATATTATAAATGCACTCCCTCTACTAGTAATGTTTAGCACATCCCCTACATCATAAATGGGACTTTATTACTCCATGAAATGAGCAAATAGGTTTTCATTTGCTGCTCATGACTATGCCCATGAATCAAGGCCCGAGGCTAATTAAAGCTTTGTTAATGTGCCCCACTATCACTAGAAGATCAAGCCCAATTCTCTGTAATAGTACACAAGGCCCACTATGGTGTCTACCATCTCCTCTCCTACTACCACCCTCCTCCAACACTAAATGCACCAGCCATGAAAGCTCTGCAGAATGTGAATCACAAAAGAGATATAACTGTTTCCTATCTCCACATTTCTGCCCAGGCTTTATCTGCTGTCTAGAATATATTTCCATACTCCCTAATGTGACCACCTTTCCCTTTCCTAACAGTAAATATCTTGGACAACTCCTCTCATTTTCCACCACCAATTCCAAGTTTCCCCTTCTCTTCTAGAAGCCTTCATAGATCCCAGAAAGAACTGGTAACTCCCCCTCAAACAAACCACTCAGAGGGTACTGGGTGCACCAGCAATCAAGCTACATGCTTTGAGGCTCCCTTTCCCCCAGGTGAGCTCCCAGGAGGGGAGGAAAGGGTCTGACTCAGTTTTGCATTCTTGGTACATACCCAGTGCTGGCACAAATCAGAAAGTAATGGAGGAGGACGGCTACTGCTATGTAACCCAGGGCTCAGCTCTCCCAGGAGACTGATCCCATGCAGGGTTTCCCAGAGGCCAGGCAGTCAGGTCCTAGTTGACTCCCTCATGATCAGCCCTGGAAAAAGCAGAGTGGGCTGGCAGCTCAGGGAGCATGCCCAGAGACAAAGACACACTTCTCTAGTGAAGAGTACAAATGGGCTAAGCCAGGCAGGAAGGAATGAGGAGGCAAACATGACAACAGCATTTCCACCCATCTGAAGGAAGGAAATTTGTTAATCAAAGAAAAGCTGACCTTTTATCTCCATAAAAGCTTACCTTTTATCTCTGTTCATATAGCCATGTCTCCTATACTCAGCAATAAATTGCTGCTTTGAAGTAGAAATAATTTATTACAACAGAAAATGGGCATAAAATAAATAGCCCCAAAATAAAAAAAGTCCTTACATATCCTAATTCAACCTGTCAACAACTTGATCCTACCCCTATAACTGGGATACTCATAGATCTTGACTCAGGGGCTACTTGCTTTAATTTTATGTATCATACAATAGCTTAGTTATTTTGTTTCCAAGTTGCTTACAAATTAAAAGCAGCATGTTTGAGAAAAGAGTTTTGTAAGGAAGAAGATCCAAAAACCCCAAAGTCCAGCAATCTAGACCATTTTGGCTCTGTATATCTGGACACTGATAGCTACACTCAACTTGAAAGAGCATAGTTGAGGTTCTTTTTTTCTTTTTTAAGATTTATTTATTTGACAGAGAGAGAGATCACAAATAGGCAGAGAGGCAGATGGGCGGGGGAGGGGGGCGGGGGGGGGGCTGGGCAGGGAGAGAGAGCCTGACGTGGGGCTCGATCCCAGGACCCTGGGATCATGACCTGAGTGGAACGTAGAGGCTCAACCCACTGAGCCCCCCAGACACCCCTCACAGTTGAGATTCTTAAAGGGGCAAATCATCAGCTTTCTGGAAATGATGAGGACACAAATATATACTTTTTAATGTACTGCCACAGCCAAAGTATAGTCATATTTAAAATAAAAGTATACTGGCATTTTCACTTATAGAAATTTGCCCCCAAAATATTAGTGGGCAAGATGAATATGCCAATATGCTTAGTATAGCATTGTTCTCAATAGTGAAAAACCTGAAAACTAAATGCCTATCTGAAGGGTATGGAGAAACAGATTATGATATATACATCAAGTGCAACACTTGATGTATATACACTTGAACTAAAATTCAGTCATTTTAGAAGATCATATTCATTGACAAGGGAGGAAAACCACAACAAAATATTAAGTAAAAACTTAAGACTGGTAAATGGCATGTGTTATGTAATTTCACTTTTGTGTAATACATGTGTATGCTTGTGTTATGTGCACATGGACACCCATGCATACATATTACGAAACTGTTGACAGTGATTATCCAAATTTCTAAACTGTTAATAACAACCCTGATTTTTACTTCTTCATAATTTTCTATATTGCCTAAATTTACTACAGAAACACAGATATTTTCATACAATGAGAACAAAATTATTTTTGAAAGATACAGTCCGGTATAGGCACATCCATCTGAAACACTGGTTTAGAGGATAAAAGAAAAGGGAGAAAAAGCAAGTAGATAAATGTATGTAACTAGCCTGGACACAATCACTAGGTGTTGTTTTTCATCTATCTGCTATAATACAAGAAATCAGCAAAAGGCTACATAGGTGCAACATTGCAAATAATCAATACTAGTAGAAAACACAATTTTGTATGCCACAGTATTCAGGGCAAGATATTATAAGGATATCTTATGTATCGCTCCAATCACCCTATCAATTTCAAATAGTTTCTTAGTTCTATCTGGAAGAAGTACTTCATCAAATTTTCATTGTTGAAACACCATGGCATGTTAGTCTTCAAAAAATACAATTCTGAAGGACTATACAGTTGACCCTTGCACAATGCAGCGGCTAGGGATGCTGACCCCCACCCCTACCACACACAGTTGAAAATCTGCATATAACGTTTAACTCTCCCAAAACCTAACTAAAGAATAGCCTACTCCTGATCAGAAGCCCTACCGATAACATCAGGTTGATTAATATGTATTTTGAACGTTATATGTATTATACACTGTATTCTTACAATAAACTAAAGAAAATATTATTTAGGAAATCATAAGGAAAATACATCTACAGTACTATACTGTATTTATTGATACCATAAGTTTATGTCATCTGTTTACAAGATGAACGTATCATCTATCAGTATCTATACCTCAATACTGTCTAATATGATATAAAACACTGTATATGTTAGACATATCACTAACACTAGACATCAAAATGAAAAAATACTGTAAAAAAGAAATTTGTATATATTTACAGATATACTGATTCATGGATTAATAACAGAAACAGCAATATGACTGCTCTATGACAGTCTAATGTAGTTGATGTGATTGTTTCACAGTAGCCTAGCATATACACTAATGAATTGTTATAACATTTTGATAAAATTACAGTCATATTCAGAACACAGTATTGGGATCATTGTTACATTTTTAAAACCATTTACCTTTGATGACAGGCTGAAAGACATTTTCTCCAATTACGAGAGGCATTCTGTATAATAATGCAGTTCTTTGAAAGCAATTATGAGACAGTAAAAAAACTAATATGCTATTAATTTTTTATTAAATATCACTCACCTTAAGCTTATGTAAGGATAAACTATCCATTTCCATATGAGTCCCACACACAATGTTATACACAATTAATACTTGGGTGATGATCTCACACATCTCACATAGTTCTTGCCATACAGTTACTAGATTTCCACACCAAGACATACATAGACACAACAGATAAATTCATTAACTGTACAGCATGATGATTATTTACTGTTCATTAAGTGGGAGTGGATCATCATAAAAGTCTTCACCCTGGTCATCTTCACATGGAGTAGGCTGAGGAGGAGGAGGAGGAAGGAGACAGTTTGGTCTTGCTATCTCAGGATTAGCAGAGGTGGAAGAGGTAAAGGAGGTGGGAGGGAGGCAGGAGACACAGGTACATCAGGTGTAACTTCACAGCAATACACAGAAATTTGTCTGACTTTTTTGCTTTTTTATTTCTCTAAAAATGCTATGTGGTACCAACATTTGTTTTCAATTCAGCACTTGTATCATAGACGAGTCCACATCATAAAGGAAGTCAAAAGCAGTCCTGAGTAACCGGAACCCTTCCGCCCTACTGTCTAGTGTCCATTTGTTTTCTGGTACAGCTTGTTCTAGGTCTTCTTCCTCATTGTATGGCACTTGTTCCAAAGCACTCATCTCCTTCAAGTCATCTTCTGCTAGTTCCTCTGGTGTGTGTCTATCAGCTCTCAAATTTCTCCAAGGCCCATACCTTGAAACCCCCACCTTTTTGCCATACCCACGATCTCTTTCATGACCTCCTTGATTGGGCTCTGTGGTTCATCCTGTAAAGTCATGCACCACATCTGGACACAGTTTTCTCCAGCAGGAGTTTATTGTTTTTGGCGTGATAGTTTTTGTGGCTTTTTCTAAAACAACAATAGCATCTTCAATGATATAATCCTTCCACACTTTCATGATGTTCTATCAAGATTCTCTTCCACAGCACTGACAATCCCTTCCACAGAGTACCATATGTAATGAGCCTTAAAGGTCCTTACTACTCCCTGGATCTGAATGCTAAATTCGGGATGTTGTGTTTGGCGGCAAGTAGACCACTTTGATGCCTTCATTGTTTAAGTCATGGGGTTCTGGGTAGCTAGGAGTACTGCCCAAGCAAAAGAACTTTAAAAAGCAGTCCCTTACTGGCAAGGTACTTCATGATGTCAAGGACAAACCATCGATGGAACCAATATAGAAAAAGGGCTCTCACTGTCCAGGCCTTCTTGCTGTACAATCAAGACAGGCAGCTGGTATTTATCTTTTCCCTTCAAGGACAGGGAGTTAGCAGTTTCATGGATAAGAGCAGTCTCGATGATAAATTCAACTGCATTTGCACAAAACAGTAGATTTAGCCTATCCCTTCCTGCCTTAAATCCTTGTGCGCACTTCTCTTCCTTACTATTAAATGTCCTCTGCAGCATTTTCTTTTCCAGAATAGGGCACTTTTGTCCTCATTAAAAACCTGTTCACAGGCAGATATCCTTTCACCTCGGCAATTTTCTTAATGGCATCCGGGAACCCATCTGCTACCTCTGGTCAGAAGAAACTGTTTCTCCAGTTATCTTGGCATCCTTCAATCAAACCTTTCTAAAATTATCAAACCATCCTTTGCTGGCATTAAATTCTCTAGCTTTAGATCCTCTACCTTCATTTTGCTTTAAGTTGTCATATAATGACTTCCCTTTGCAAATCCTATTAAGAGTCTATAGGAGTATCTTTCTTGTAGCAATCTTGCCCCTACATAAAAGCTGCATGTTCAATATGAGATGAAAAAGTATTCTGCAAAAAATATAAGGTTTTTGTGCCTATGGCATACCCGCAGCATGGGTTATTTCCTTTTCTCTTTTTTTACAGTGGTCCTTATTCATTTATCTTGAAATGGTGGGCAACCATAGCTGCAGACCTCAATCTGTGGTAGATATTACGCAAGTCCATGTTTTCTTATAATGCCATGACTTTTCTGTTTCCTGGTAGCACTTTCAGCATCACTAGTGGCACTTTGTATGGGTCCCCTGGTGTTATGCAAGGTTTACAGTATTGCACTAAACATGATGAAAAAATACACGAGAACCACGAGATCACCTTTTATTGCAATACACAATTTACCAGATAGAAGAAGTGCTCACAAGAAGATTAGTGTTGCCCAGTGTCTTAACCAGACACTTGCAACACTTGAGCTCAGTGCAAGAGCAACAAAAAGTGTCTACAAAATTATTAGAGTAGTATAGTATGTACTATAGTTCAATTTGTATGGTTACGGTTTAATAATCTTTCCGTTTATGTCTCTCAACTGTGAATGATGCCACGTACAGTCTGTGTGCATAAGCTTTGATAAATTTTAACTTTTATAATAGATTCGTGTATATTTTATGGTAGTAAATGATAAACTAACATCTATACATATTTTATGCAGTCATTGTATACCTCTCTCTTAATTTTTTCAGTATTTCTAGGCTATGCAGTTCATCTGGAGTTTGCTCAAATTGTCACAAATCTCCAAAACTCTTCCAGTATAGTAACTGAAGAACACCCATGTAGAACCAGATCCACAGAGTACAAACCCATGTTATTAAAGGATCAACTGTACTACTTTGGAGCTTGCTGCCCAACTGACAATACTCATCCAAAAAAATTTTATCATACAGGACCTCTCCAAAGCAAAGGGCAAAGACAAGTGTGGAGGGGAAGAGCACAAGGGAATGGGAATTTCCATTTAACTTAGAAAAAAATTTTGAAAAACAGAAAAAAATATTACTTTCTTATAAGCACAGATTTAATAATGGAGAGGAATAAGGTATCCAAAGGCATCTGAACCCCACCCCCCAAAAATATTGAAATTTGGGCACAATGCTGGTCACATTTCTGAATTCTAATATTTTTCCCCTTATGAAAGGCAGAGAAGGATAAAGAAATGTTAATTATATTAACCTCCTTAGTCAAAATGAATAACCCTAGAGGAAAAAAAAAACTTTTGAAAATAAATATGGTAAAAAGTTGTGAAATGTCATACTCTCTTCATTATAGCAGACTAGCTGCCCTTGAATTCTTTGGGGAAGGCAGGACATACTGTAAATAGACAGAGAGACTGTCAGGCAGGCCGGCCAACAGCAAGTCAAGGAAAAGAGAGAGAAAATGAAGATGGAGGAAGGACAGGAGCTCTGTAGCAAATGAGATGAAAGAAAAGAATAAAAGAAAGAAAAAAAAATCAACTCTGCCTCATGCTGCAGATGCCCTCAAGAAATGTCATTAGTGACACATTCTCATTACAGAAATTCCCCAGAGTGGTCAAGGGACTTGCTTTTTTCACGGTTTCCAAATCAAAAACTAGATGCACCTTTCATACATCAAGGCTAGCATGTATACGCCATGTGGCTACTCTCTACCCAGCATGTCCTCATCAAGATACATCTGTGGCCTGCCATAACCTCTAATGACAGCACTGACAGTTGCATGGAAGATTGACACAGACACAGAATGGATTTATATGTCAAAATTGTATTCCAAGACTCTTAAACTGGGGCTTCTTCCTCCCTAAGATAGTTTCCAAATGCATTTAGTCTTTGATTCAGCACAGACTTTTTCATTTCCATATCTTCTCCATTAAGTTGTAGAGTTTTTAAAGCTGCAAAAAAAGTTTACTTCCATTTTAGTATACGCATGGTACTACTCATCTCAGGCAAGGAGAGCCTACCTAAAGGGAGGAACCCAATCAAGTGGGAGGAGCCCTCCAGAGCACACAGTGTGCCTCAAGGGCAGGAGAAGACACCAAAGTTCTCTGGACACATGGTGACTTTCATCATTTTTTCGCCTTTCTCTCCCTTTCTTTTCCCCAAATAAATTTGGGGACAAGTATTCCAGTGTGCCAAAATGGATTTATGGGTCTTCAAGTGACAAATAATGAAAAAACAATGATCTACAATGATTCAAAAAATAGGTTAAAGGAACCTTTTTGTTTACTGCAGAACCAAATTCAGCATTTACCCATTTTAATTGTGAAATTGTCAATTTCACAATTATTCCTACTTCTATGTAAACAGTATAGAAATCCACTGTAATTCCCTAGCAGCAAAATATCCAAAATCACAATTCTAACCCAAGAAAACTTAAAGTCTCCCAGTCACTACACAGGGAAGTGGTTAAGAGCATAAATTTTTTGAGCCACTATGGTGGGCTCAAATTCCAGCCCTGCCATTTAGTAGGTATATAACTGTGAATAGGTTACTTAATGACTATACCTCAGTTTCCTTATGTATCTCTCTTTTTTTTTTTTTAAGATTTTATTTATTTATTTGACAGACAGAGATCACAGGTAGGCAGAGAGGCAGGCAGAGAGAGAGGAAGGGAAGCAGTCCCGATGTGGGACTCGATCCCAGGACCCTAAGATCATGACCTGAGCCGAAGGCAGCGGCCTAACCCACTGAGCCACCCAGGCGCCCCTCCTTATGTATCTCTTAATTTAAGTAAATTAATACACAGAAACTCTTAGAACATTATGTAGCACTTACTATAAAAGTAATGGCTGTTGGTGCTATTATTACTGTCATCATTGTCCAACAGGTTTACCATGAGCATTTCAACTGAACCTCTCCTAGAACAGCAACGTCACTGCTAAAGCATTCCAAGTATTTCTCAATTTCAAAAGAACAGTATAAAACCAAAATGTTTCTTTCATCTTAAAAAACATTTTGGTATGTGGGGAGCTATTCAGTTAGTAGTGGTTTTTCAAGGAGATGGGCTCATCAAGCAAACTTTTGAAATGTGACCTGTTCCCGCTTCCACCTTTCAGAGGGGAAAAGGGAAAGGAAGAGATGGTCTGGGAGGCATTTTAAGTTTTTTTTGTTCTGTTTTTCAAAGAGTAGCACTGACCAACCATTTATTCAAACTAGTCTTAAATACATTTGTAGTGTTCAACATGTGAAGGACTTTTGCCTTATAGCTCTAGAGTACAGACTATTATAATCACCCAATTAATTTTAAAAAGCACTTTCTTAATCCATAACTTCTACATTTGAATCTCAAAAGTCTTGTCTTAGCCCTTTTTTCTATTTGCTACATTCAAACCATAAGAGACTCTTAGTCATAGGAAACAAACAGGGTTGCTGGAGAGGAGCTGAGTGAGGGGGATGGGATAACTGGGTGATGGACATTAAGGAGGGCATGTGATGAAATGAGCACTGGGTATCATGTAAGACTGATGAATCACTAACCTACCTCTGACACTAATAAGACATTACATATTAATTAACTGAATTCACATAAAAAATAAATAAATAAAATATCCCATTATTCTTAATATTGCAGGAATGTTAATTAAATTAATCCTAAATTTCTCCGGCATGAGGCAGAAAATAGACACAGTCCTCGTTTTCAGGCAACTTCTATAAACACATGGCTGGTTTTGGGCAGGTGTCAGATTTACTGTATCTTATTATTAATACTACCCATTCGCCAATTGGGGGGATGTAGAGATATCTCCCAAAAGCAAACGACAATCTACTACAGAAAAACTATCTTATCCTCGAGCAACCATGGATAAAGTAACAAATTCTCAAAAATCAGAACAAGCCCCTTTGAACTCTACATAGTGCTCATTATTAATATCATTAAATAAAACAATAAAAGAAAATGCTCCCTTGTGAAGAGTCATAGCAACTAAAGATAAAGACATCTGTCATCACTGAGTTGCACAGAAAGCATGTGGTAAGAGCAAATGGAAGAAAAGTCTCAAAAGTCAATCACGAGTTTGAGATATAAAAATAAAGGAAAATGAGAGATAGCAATGTTTTTTAAGAAAGTAAGATATTCAAAGGTATGAAAAACATTTTTTAAATCCACACAAAAGGCTTTTAAGACAGGGAGATTAACCTACAAGTTGTTGAATTATTTTGCTTAAGCATACACATGTTTTAGAAACTTCAGAATCACGAAACCTATTCCTGATTAGCAACACTCAAGTTTCCAGCTGCCTTTACATTTGTTCACTTTGTCAAAGCCCTAATTCTATACCAAAGCCTTTTGTCCTACTCAAATGCCAGCTCAGCTCACCTTACTGGAAAGGCTCTTCTGGTTCTGTCAGCTGTGCCCATGATAAGCAGCTGGGAAGTATGGAAGAAACATTAACTATTGACTGAAAAAGAGTGTGGACATGGAGTTTTACCATTTGTTACTGAAGAGGTTATAAAAAATGTAAATCCAAAAAACAAAATTAAAAAGACTATTCATTGCTCCACACCTGCTCAGAAAAAGTTACAATCACCAATCCATGTAAAATAGCCATAGCTCAACTAAAGGAAGTATTAATCCTTGTTTGAAACGGGGAGGGGGGGGGGCCTGGCTGCCAAAGCACAAAGGCAAAGGCAAAATCACTCAGAAGCAGGAAGAGAAATGTCCACTGATGTACTGAGAATAAACCAAAGGCCTCTGAGGGGTCTGTGTCTCCTTGATGCAGTACTTGAAACAAATAGCAAGCTCGGAGCTCAGACACCAATCTGGAATGTAGGCAGAACTTTTCACAACTTCAAAGCATAAAAATGTGTCCTCAATTAGAATGTGTAATATATAAATGCCAAATTCAGACTGGACCTCAAATATTTACAATTCTTTAGCTGGAGATTTCCCCATCTTTAGCAATGTTCAATTGCCAGGCAACACTACCACTGTTCCCATTATCTCCTCAGCCTGTCTGTGGCCGCCACTCCAAGTGCTTTGCCTATGAGGAGGGACTTCTGAGTGAGTGCAGTAAATTACATCCAACCAGGCACCAGTCTAAGGTATTTGCTGCTATTCAAAAGACAGAACGCTAGGTTAGCTGCTCTGTAAAACCCAGGTAAGTTGGCATGATCAACAACGCTAACTAGAATTATGCATACCTCTCTGCCAATGGGGTACAGCGGCTCAGAACTGGCTCCCAAAAGAACCGAGATGCAGGTGGATTGTCAATGATAGAGCCAAATAAACTACTCTGCCTAGTTCTCCGAGATATAATATGCTGTACAAAATATGTACATTCCATCATGAAACAATGGAGGAAGACGAGCATTAATGCTGATAAAGCACCAATGCAATGGCCTATAAACAAGACATAAAATTATCTCAATTAACACAACTGAGGCCCAGAGAATTAAGTAACTTGCCTGGGTCACAAAAATAGTAAGTGCTAGACCAAAATCTGAACTCTGATCTGCCGAACTACAATGAAAATGTTCTTTCTATCAAATCACAATGCCTTTTATTATTTTTCTCCTCATTACTCTGTCCCAAGATAGCTACGCTTCCATTCTAGGCATTTATAAAGGTGGCTGAAAACTTACAAGGACCTAAGCATTTCCCTGACACCTCAGCAGTACACACTGGGTTGGAACAACTCCTTTAAACACTAAAATGTTTCTATTTTTACCACTTTCAATGAAAATCTTTCTCAAAATGTATGGCTGCCTTCTTAAACATAATACACTGACTACCACTGACAGTAAGTGTGTCATGTCATTTCCATGGTACTGTACCATTTGGGATGAAAGACGGAGCTCATCTTCCAGATGGAAGGGACCACACAGACCTTCGGGTCAAACCCCGTGACTACAGGATCTCGTACATAAGATTCATCTACGGTAGAGATCTAAAGTGTTAAAAACATGAAAAGAAAGCCATTTACATGTGGCTCATTGGATATAAATTTTATTTCAGCAGTTTTGAGGACACAAAGGTTCTAACATGCCATCTAAATTCAAAGTCACTCTACCAATACTTGAGTTTCATCCCAACAAAGAGAAATAACGCCCACCACAGCCGAATTGGTCACCTGTCAATCTTAACTTTTCTTAAACCCTATAATCTCATGATTTCATATTGAACTGGACAATAGTAAAGCAACTGCTCATAAGGTTGCATAGGGGTGGTGTTATTCTTCTACCCTTTGTGACTCTTTCCTCCCTGCCTAGACTCACAAAGCCATGTACACTTTTCACTACCAAACTTGTTCTAAAAACTTTGTATCATCTGAAAGACTTTTTATCAAGAAAGATCAGGGGCACCTGGGTGGCTCAGTGGGTTAAGCCTCTGCTCAGGTCATGATCTCAGAATCCAGGAGTCAAGCCCCACATTGGGCTTTCTCTCTCAGCCTGCCTCTCTGCCTACTTGTGATCTCTCCCCCTCTCTGTCAAATAAATAAATAAAATCTTCAAAAAAAGAAAGAAAGAAAGAAAGATCAGAGATTCTCTGTTTTAGCAAGAACATTCTAACAGTGTAAACATGATCCCTATCTGGCAAATTTTTAAAGTATCATTAAAGTAGTAGTTCTTCCTCAGAAATACCACTGACTTTAGCATCGTTTTTTCCTCTTTTCTAAATAAGGTGATTATATTACTTAAACCTGTGCCCAAAACCACAGGCATGTGTAAGAAAACGTTCTTATACATCATTAGGTACCAGATTAAAATAAGAAATGTTACAATAACACTGTTACACTACAGTCAACCTTTCCAGGCCTTCACCCACTCAAAACAGTATCACAATTTCACTTATGACTACAGCCAACTAACAGAGTGAAAAGAAAGTCACCATCCTCCAACCCTATCCTCGGCCTTTCACTATTCCCCCACCTCCCTAAAATGAAGGTGCAGATCCAAGCTACCCAGAAGATCTTTAACCTAACGGGGAAGGGACCTCTTGTCAGCTGCCTAGTCTCTTTGCTGACTACAGAGTTCTTGGAGCACTATGCTCAAAACATGTAAAAAAAAAAAAAAAAAAAAAATTCTAAACAGAAACAAAATATAGCATGTCTGAAACTTTTTTTAAAAAATAGGACAGAAGCGCCTGGGTGGCTCAGTGGGTTAAAGCCTCTGCCTTCGGCTCAGGTCATGATCCCAGGGTCCTCAGATCGAGCCCCGCATCGCCTCGGGCTCTCTGCTCGGCAGGGAGCCTGCTTCCCCCACCCCCTCTGCCGGCCTCTCTGCCTACTTGGGATCCCTGTCTGTGAAATAAATAAATAAAATCTTAAAAAAAAAAAAATAGGATAAACTCATTTTTACATAGTATGTAAGTTACATTTTCAAATAACAGTCTCAATCAATAAGCACATTATTTTCCTTGTGTGTCCATACTTTTTGGATACACTATTTACTGTTCTTATTTCAGATTAAGAACTATCCATTGCCTTGAGTTCAGAGAAACTTTACCTGGAAAGGTGTTTGGAAGTTAAAGAAACTATCCTGGGCATGTAATGTGAAAGTAAAACTAACATGCTGTTTAAAAATAAGTCTATGTTGGGGCTCCTGGGTGGTTCAGTGGGTTGGGGCCTCTGCCTTCGGCTCGGGTCGTAGTCCCAGGGTCCGGGATCGGTCGATGTCGGACTCTCTGCTCAGTGGGAAGCCTGCTTCCCCCTCTCTCTGTCTCTGTCTGCCTCTCTGCCTACTTGTGATATCTCTCTCTCTCTGTCAAATAAATAAATAATCTTAATTTTAAAAAAAAATTTTTTTAAATAAGTCTATGTTTCCTGAGTTTTTGGATAACCTCTATTTCAGTTCATTGCAAATTAGCTCTTTAATTTCCTGCCTACCCCGTCATCCACCCCAAACACCACATTTCTTTCTACACAAAGGCACCCTAACTGTAATGCTTTTGGTATACCACTCTAAGGAAACTGACGGGGGGGGGGGTGCTGCTAAAGAAAGGGAGAACTATTGGCTCCATTAGACTCCAGTAATTTTGTCACGTTCTGCTGTGCAACTGCAGGCAAGTACCTAATCATATATTAAAAACACATCTCAAGATTATCCATGTTAATGGGAGTGTCAAAAGCAAGAGCAGTAGAGTACTCACATAACCCCTCTGCAAAAATATCAGAAAAGAGTTGAGGTGGAAAGGCATATCTCTTTTGCCTCCAAATACAGATGCGTATTCTGGCTCTTTAATCGCCAAATGACTGCTAACTCCATGTAGAGTGAGGGAGAAGGTACATAAGAGAGCACACCAAATCAACCACCACCAGACACCCTTGTCGATCAAACTAACAAAATGCTACTTAGTCTTGGTTGCGTTCATCTGGAACAGACCAGCTTTTGGCCTGCATTCCAGTGCTCATTTTCCTAGCATGTCCGTATCACTCTACTTTCTATCCCTCAACAAAGGAACAAAAAGTTTAGCAGGTGGACCTTTACTAGTGTAACACATGTTAGTTACAACCAACTTTATCTGTTATATGGAGAAAGATACCTGCATTCCACTTCTCCATGAAAAGCCCTAGTAAATTTTACATTTGTTTTGAATGAATTGTACTACATGCAGTAAACTATATAATGCACATCGATGGAGGGATCTACACACTCCACAATGCAGGAATGCCTCAACCGCTAAAGAAAAACAGTCCTTCTCATGGCAATCATTTGACCATATGCAGTTCCAGCTGAACAACAGGGAAAAATATCTTACTCTGCTGATCAAAGAGATAATATACTGTATGTTGGTATTCTACAGCCAAGAGGCCACATGTCACAGACTAGAACAAAATAAACTACAGCAATTGTCTGTTCACCACTGAGGTATGTGTGTGCCTTCCTTCATGGTTTAAGATGAAGCCATAACATCCATCACAATGTTAGTTACTTTGAGTTCTTTGTCCAAGACATACATACATTACTCTAAGTAAATTCAATATCATATACAAAAGAAAACTTTGGAGATGATTTTCACTTGAAAAAAAATTTTTTTTAACTTTAAAAATGGTATTCTTTAAATGTAAGTCCTGGAATGACTCATACCATAAGGAGCAGTAGAAGGCTACGTGTTTATGGAAACACAAAAGAGTGTGCACTTGTGCCATTCTAAGCTACGGACTTGTAATCAATCACTGGCACAAAAACCAAAGGGAGCAAAACTCAACACTAAAGAACACAAAACTCAACTCTTTAGTGCATAGAAGTATAATCTCCCTAGGTGCAAGTGAACATTTTTCAATAAACAAATACTTCTTCAATACCTACTGTGTGCCAGAAAATTCTACCCAACTCAGCATTTCCGGCACTTCCACCCAAAAAGGACTCCAGACCATACAGAGAATGCTGACCCTGATGAGATACATTCCATACCCTCAGGTTTGTCAAGATCTGAAGTCCTAAGAGCTGTGAATGGATACTACAGTGCTAGTACTTTCCAAAACTAGATTTAAGTATGGTAAGAAAACCATCCTAAAGATGCTAACTGTAAAAAAAATTTTCTGGAGCTCTACTTTCACCAGAAGACTTGACTACTACTAGATGTCCAAATGCTGGGAATAATTAAAGTTCTACAAAACAGTGTGAGGATAGTGATAAACAGAACAAACTAGTTCCAAGGCTATTTAAAATCATCAAGAATAAACAAAGCCATTTTCTGGTCTTAAACATCACACAAAAGAGGCTAGACAGTTTTGTTTACTATCAGGTGTAACTTGACATTTGCATTGCTAATAGTCGTTTTTAAAAGTGTGCTCATACTCTTAGTTCCTTTTGAATAGCTTTAACCAGATCTCTTACCCGCCCTAGGACCAGAACATGCTATTAACATCAACATGCAGCTAAGCATACTTTCATGTTTGGTCTGTCACCTGAGTAGAAAATTTCTTGTAGGAGGAAATTTCTTTTCTTGAGAAGGCATTGTATATAGGAAGGTTCATACTGCTTTGTCCTAGTATTCACTTGATATTCGATAAGGGCAGGTCCAAATACAATGTATTCCTCCTTAAAGACATCACTTCACAAGGCAAACACCAATAGAAATGAAAAATCCCCTAAAAGAGCTTTTTTTCAGATATGCAATAGAATAAAAAAAGGAGGGTTCCATTGTTTGTGGTGTCAAATTGTTTGTCTCCATACAGTAATCAACCCAGAACTAATGGAAGGATACTCTGGAAAAACGCAACTGTAAAAGGGAATGGATTACTTGACCACAAGTAAATCCTTACAATTTTAAGATGACAGTGTACTTCTGTGCAGTCGTTTAAGACAATAGTTTTAAAAGAAAAGAGAAGCAACAAAACACACTTCACAAATTCAAAAGATCATTCCCCAGAAAAAGAATTCCCTTCACAAGGTCTAGCCCAAGGAACTACAGCAAGAAATAACATTTCTGAATTGATAAACTGAAGATACAGACTTAATGTTAACATCCCAACTGCTCTGTATCCACCCTTCTAATTTTTATTTGATTTTTACTATGCCTTCACCCTTCTAATTTTTATTTGATTTTTACTATGCCTTAAACCTGAAAACAAAATTTGAAAGGGTCTGCTTGTCCCCCAGCCTCCCTCAAAACTTAAGGTTTCTTGTGAATCCTTCCAAAGATATTATATGCACATAGATACAAGTAACATAAATGTTTGTATATCTATTCTCCTCTCTACTCAAATGGCAGCATAACACACACTACTTTACATCTTTTTTTTTTTTTTCCATTTAACGAATACCTACATCACTCCACGTCAGTACGGTTTTCCTCATTCTTCTTTACAACTGCACCATATTCCATTATGTGGGTGGACCATAATTTACTTAGCCAGTTTCTATAATGAACATTCAGGTTGTTTCCAGTGTTTTGCTGCTATAAACAGTGCTTCGATGCATTATTTCACTTCAATTTAGAATACTTCATTTCAATTCAGCATAAGCTAAATTCCTAGATACAGAAATTGGGTAGAAGAGGTGTGTACATTTGTAATTCTAATGTATACTGTCAAATTATCTCAATAAATACTGTTCCAATTCATAATCCCACCAGCAATGTATGAGCATCTGCATGTGTCGCCACACCTATGTTAACAATGTGTTAAATTTTTATTTTACCAATGTGATAGGAGTTGTTTTAAAGTAGCATCTGATAGTTTTAATTTACATTTCTTGTGAAATGAGTACCTTTAAATTTAATGCCATTTGTATCTTATTTCTCCATACATAACCTTTGCTCATTGTTCTACTAAACTGATGATGGTCTTTTTCTTACTTTTTTCTTACTGATCTATAGAAAAATTTTATGTATTAGGAAAATCTGCCTCTAATCTTTGATGACTTAAATGTTTTTTCAACTTATCTTTGACACTGTTTGTGTAGTTTTTGATATGCAGAAACATTCTTTTTTTTTTTTTTTAATAAAGTCTAACTTAAAGATCTTTTTCTTTTATTGCCTCAGGGTTATACATCAAAGTTGGAAAAACCCTCTCCATTATTAACTTAAAAATCTCTCTTATTTAATGCTATTTCTTTTGTAACTTCGCTTTTTAAATTTTTTTTAAAATTTTCAAAGATTTTATTTATTTATTTGAGAGAGAGAGAGAGCATGCACACGAGCAGGGGGCAGGGACAGAGGGAGAGGGAGAAGCAGGCTCCCCATTCTGGGCTCTGTCCCAGGACCAGAGGATCACAACCCGAGCTGAAGGCAGACACTTAACTGACTGAGCCACCCAGGCACTCCCGCTTTTCAAGTTTATAGTGTGATCCACTTAAAATTCATTCTGGTAGAAGTATGAATTATAATTCCACTTTTTTTTTTTCCAGTTGGCTCCCCAGTTATGCCATTACCATTTACTGAGCCGCCCAGGTGCCCCAAGCCAATACCATTTACTGAATAAATTTTATCACTAATTTAGATGCCAATTTTATCATGTCCTGTTTTACAGTTTGACTGTACAGTTTTAATTAATGTAGCTTAGTAATATCTTTCAATATCTTCTAGGGCTGGTTCTATCTCTCATTACTCTTTTTTTTTTTTTTTAGAATGCTCCTGGCTATTATGTGTATGCAGGTTTTTATATTAACTTTAGCATTAGTCAGTCAAGCCAAAAAAAAAATCTTCTTAGAATTTTTATTGGGGTTACTTCTAATTCATAAACAAACTTGGGGAACTTATTTATAAGAAACAAACCCAATACCTGGCAATTTTGTTCCACTGAGTATTAATAGTGTGATTCTAGACGTAGCCAGAACACTCTTGTTTCATACTAGCCATGTCCCCAATCACAAAATGATGGTCTTTTTCACAGGTAATGGCGGTTTTTGCCATTAACCTTCCTCCTACAGACACAAGGGTTGTATGAAAAATGTATGAGGGGCGCCTGGGTGGCTCAGTGGGTTAAAGCCTCTGCCTTCAGCTCAGGTCATGATCCCAGAGTCCTGGGATCGAGCCCCACATCGGGCTCTCTGCTCTGCGGGGAGCCTGCTTCCTCCTCTCTCTCTGCCTGCCTCTCTGCCTAGTTGTGATTTCTCTCTGTCAAATAAATTAAAAAAAATATATATTAAAAAAAAAAAGAAAAATGTATGAATGCCAGAAGTACTGCTAAAAAATCATATTCACTGAGTTTATCCATAAATTAAACATAAGTAGGAAATTATTCCATGGTCACCATAAGTTTCCTTAAAATGGAAACTAAAGATACAAGTGTAAAGAACTGAAAAAGTCCTCTACAGATCATCAAGACCAGGTTCTAAGCAACCTTTTTTTCAAAAACTTATCACTCCTATCATAATGGTTTATTTTATGGACTGTTTCCTAATTTCCCATTCAAAGGACACTCTAAATTGGAAAATCATGTCCATTCTACCCCAGCATTCCTATGGAATTGTTACCACATGTATAATAGTATCTTTTACCATCATGTAGTTGGAAGCAAAAGCAATGATGGATACAAACAAAAAGTTGAGAGAAGAGTATTTTATCTTAACATGCACAAATTATAACACCTTAATAACATGCACTATCTCATTTGATATACATATGCCTAAATACGAAAAATAACAAAAGTAAAGAACAGTAATTTTGTAAGAAGCATTTTAAAACCATTTCTACTATATCCTGTAATTTTAATGTCACACATCCTAGATATCAAGAGAAATACATTCTCTCTGCCAAAAGGTGGGGGGAGCTAGGCATGAGATTAAAGGTGTATGCAGGACCAGTTCACAAAGAACTTTATAGACAACAGTAAGAAGTTCAGACTTTAGTCTTACAGGAATTTTAAACAGGAAAAGAACATGACCATGGCTGCTTTTTAAAAATTATCTGCATTACAATATAGAGGATGGGTTAGTTGTAGTATGGCACAGGAAGATAGAGAAAAAGTTATTTTAACAAACCAGACCAATCATGGGTTGGACTTAGGGTAATAGCTGTAGGGATGAAGAAAGGATTTGTTTTAGAGATACTAAAGAGTTAGAAATGGTAAGACACTGATGGCTTAAACTCAGCAGATAATGGCACCATTTGAAGAACTACAGGGCATATATGTAAAGGCAGGTTTGGAAGGAAAATAGTAAGTTTGAGGCACAAGTGTGGCAAGCAAGTAATGACTTCCAGTAAACAGACTACAGACTCCTGGAACTCATGAGAAAAAACATTTCATGCTGGCATGTAGAGATTTGAGAACAGGTAAGACTAGGAAAAGGGCCCAGATAAGTACCCAGCAAAGAGGACTATTAACCAGAGAGGCAAGAGGAAAACCACAAAGGGGTGGATTTACCAAAGTCAAGTAAAGACTGTGTTACAATAAAGAGCGGTCAGGTCAGCTTTGTTGGGTGTTGTTCAGCTG
Organism: Meles meles; assembly: GCF_922984935.1. Lineage (NCBI taxonomy): Eukaryota > Metazoa > Chordata > Mammalia > Carnivora > Mustelidae > Meles > Meles meles. The sequence goes on from NC_060068.1 coordinate 92,579,640, forward strand.
TCAAATAAGATAAAGAATGAGAAGAGCCCACTGCATTTAGTGACACTGGTATCCGTTAACAGCTACAGCTTCAGTGGAGTAATGGGGCAAAGACCAGAGTGCAAAGGACTGAAGAGTTAAGTAGGAAGTGAAGAAATGGAGTGTTATCACTCCTTCAAGAAATTTGGATATGTAAAGAAAAAAACAAACAGGTTACTGAGGGGAAGAATGAAATGGGAACGCTGAGTGTCAAAAGATAATTTTTTTAAAGATTTTGTTTATTTATTCGAGAAATAGAGAGACGGTTGGGGGAGGGGTGGCTTGGAGCAGAGGGATAGAAAACAAGCAGACTCAAGAGCTGCTGAGTGGCTAAGCGCTGAGCACGGAGCCAGAGGCAAAGCAGATCCCAGGACCCTGAGATCTTTACCTGAACCAGAGGTTTAAGTGACTGAGCCCACCTAGGCACCCCAAAGGAGAATTTTTTTTAAAGGTGAAAAAGTCTTCCCCATTTTTCAATGGTATTTATGCACAATAGTAGTAAGGAAAAGAATAATTCCTTCCTTTCGATGATGCCCCCAAATTAATACAGGAAACAAACTGGATGACTGCTCATTTCAGAGGATGGTCTGTCTTATTAAGGCAGTGAGAAATATCAGCCATCAATAAATGGAATTTATTTGCTCCTAAAGATAAGTTCTAATATATCAACAAAAAACAATAAATCTCTTTTTTAAAAATCCAAAAAATTTTTATGCAGAATAAGAGTTCGTAAGAGGTCTGCTTACATTTAAATTATAACAGAATTTTAGGATGCTCACATCAAAACAGAATATGGAATTCAAAGTTCATATTCCTAATGTTCAACTAGTACTCAGAAACAATCACATGAAGGAAAATAATATGTAAATCCAATAGGTCAAGTTCCTCTGATTCTTCCTCAGATTAAAGTTTTATAGATGTCTTGAAATAAAAGGAACCTGATGATTTCATGAATGGTTTGGTTATTTACACCCCTTGAGGCTCATACACAGCGCAACTAATGGTTCTGCCTTGAGGCAAGAGATTTAACATATCACCCTCCTAATTGCTCCCTGGACACTACACAACACCACGTGTTTCTGAAGAACAGATTCCTATATAAAACCCATCTTCAGGGGAAAAAAAAAAATCAAAGATATAAATCTCACCAAGTACTCCTGAACCAGTAAAATAGTTTACAATATCCAAAACGTAACAAATCACCATGCCAAACACTAGCTAATATACCTAACAAATTTTGGTTCTCTGACCAGGTTCTTTCTAAAATAAAAATGATTTAGGTGAAAACATTAACAAACTTCTGAACATTTAGTTGTACTACCAATACAGTGCCATTTTTAAAATTTCAAACGTGAGAAATTTCATTCCTGAAGAATGTCTCCTATGCCTTTATAATAAGCACAGACACTCGGGAAAAGTCACCCACTTTATAAGAGCTTAAAATATAAAATAAAACCTTGGTAAAGAGATAAAAGAATTTTTTAAAAGAACAAAAATAGAACAAAGTATTAAACTTCTGGAAAAGTGAGAAATATTCTCTATATTTAGAAAAGAAATCACAATGGAAAATCATTTACATTCTGAAAAGGTTTTTTTAAAAAATCTTACAAATATCCAAAACTGGCAATTAAAATCTTCGTGAGACGACAGCACCTGCCCAACATTCCCCATTCCTGAGGGCAGATGCAAGGTCTGGGAGGAGCCATCTGTCTCTAGAGCTCATGCTCTCCACCCCTGTGCCCCTTTACCCAACCTTTACCAACAGGTGAAGAGCACAGGAATAAAATTCATGAAAGAGGAAATGTGACAAATAAGCAACATATGGGAAAGTATTTAGCCGAGTAACCCAAAATTTTCACATTAAAACAACAGGTAACTTGTTTTGGGCAAACTTTTGATAACTTGTTAAATTGGTAAAAATATAAAACCACAATAACATCTAGAACTGAAAACTGGTGTGTGAAACTGGAAAGGAATTTGGCAATAATGTACAAAAAGCCATAAAAACATCTACATGCCCTTTGGTCTAGTTTCCCTCTTCTAAAAGTCTCCTTTAAGGGAAGAAAATTAAAATACGGACAGGTAGAGGAGAATGCTTACTTCACAGGCATAGGGATGATTTTCTGACAATTAATAATAAAATGATAGCTTGGAAACAAACTTTGTGTTCAAAATAAGAAAGTGGACCTGTAAAATATGACAACTCCATGGTTTATTATGTATATAACAAGGATAATGGTTTTCATGTACTGTTAAACCACAAAGAGCCAGATACAAAAATGTGCAGATGATGGAGACCCTTTTTTAATACACAGGAAAATACAAAAAAGAAAAACAATAAAACTGACTATGGTTGGTCAATGTGATGGAAAGAAATCCCCGCCCCCTCCTCCCGCCACCCCCGCTATTCTGCAAAAGTTCCAAAATGCAGTTTAATTGCTTCTATCATTTTAATAAAACTTTGAAAAATGGGTGGCTCACAGAGCATTTGCAAATTTACAGTATAAGAACAGAACTCGAAAGTGTTAACATTCTTTCCCAAAAATGAAAAATAAAAGTGCAACAATAAAGATGCCTCAGATACTTTGTTCTATATTATCCCAGTTCCACTGTACAGATATTGCAAAGAACAGTTGATTGTGGGCCTACTTAGGGTCTTAGAAGATATTTCTTTAGTTATATTATTTTAAAAGCAGTCGGAAAGCCATTTGAATTTGAACTGGCGTGTTTTATTGCCTGATTTATGCTACAGCCTCCACGGTCTACTTTGGGTTTTTGTGGGGGATTTTGTTGTTTTGTTATTGTTGTTGTCAACATTCAACAACATTTTAAATCTTAATAATGTCTCCTCTACTAGACTGGCAGCTCTTGAGACCACAGGAATTTTATCTTAATTTAGCAGAGTGGCTGGTTCTTACACAAGCATAAAGAACTATGTTTGAGGAGGAAAAAAACTGAAGTCCCCTAAGTCAGGATAATTACAAATCTCAACTCAAGTAAGCACATATACATAGACTGCCCAAATCCAAAGACACCTTTGTACGGTATGAAAACGTTCCTTAAAGAGCTGGATGGGCTACTCAAAGGACTAAACCAAAAATGCCAGCCAAACAAACCTCCCTGTCACCTAAGCCTGACAGCAGGAAGACTTAATTCTAGCCAACCATAAATCAACACATTTATTACAACGGACTTTAAGAATTCTTTTAGTCACTATATAAATGATGGTAAATATAGAACGCTCCTTTACTAAGTTTAAAGCAATGATGAAATTATCTCCTTTCTACAATAGTAACTTGGGCTTTCACTTACCTATGCTCAAAGACCTTTTGATGGTTATAGGAGATAAATTCTTCAATAGGGAATGAGAGGATTTAGCTCTGCAAGAACTGCCACATTTATTACTAAAACCTGGGTCTTCAGGTCTTAGAACAATACAAGAATTTACATCCAATACCCAAGGAAGTGATGCTGTATTGTTATACCATCAATATATACCAACCATATGATGGTTGTTATACCATCAACAAACATTTGTAGAGCACTGTACAGCTTTAAAAAGGCATCATTCATATATAAAGTATTATTGGATAACTAAAATGTATCTAGACCTTTCTTTATAGCACTCTCTCAAGGTGCTCCCCTCACACATTATATCCACCTCATATTCCAACCAGCCTTTTAAGTTAAGCAAGGCAGGTATTAGGTGATGACATGGAGGCTCAGAAAGCTTAAGTGATTTCCCAAAGTTCACATGGCTATTAAATGGCAAAGCAGAAAGTACACTTTGGGGTGAAGAACACTCTTGCCTGCCTCTCCTCTCCATGCCAGAACTCCTTCAGAGAGCTGGCCAGCTTGCATCTTGTGCAGGCAACGTGATCAAAGAGAAACTTTATAATGACATCCCAGATATATGTCCTTTCTTGGTAACCAGCCAGCAGTAAGAGTTGTTTCATCTACAGACATGCATAATAGAAAACCACAGCTCTTTACCCAAAAGGCAAACTGATAATTAAAAAGGTAAGCCTCCACTGAGCCAAAGCCCACACTTTTTTTTTTTTTTAAGGATTTATTTTTAAAAGTTCAGGAGTGAACACCATAAAGGAAAACCAAAGGCAGACCTCTCAAGGGTTTTGTTTCCCCTTCTTTTCTAATGTGTACATCAGGCAAAACAACATTTCAATATCTAAAATAGCAATGCCAATTATCCTAACTTATTGTGGTAAATGATGACTCCTTAAAAAGCATTAATACTCTTTAACTATTTTGAGTAAAATGTGTCTAGAATTTATTAAACATCTTCTTAAATAAAAAGAATTACTGGTGTGTCTGCTATGAATCATTAGTAATTGTATTTTATATATAGTAGCTAACATGTTTTTTAGCTCTTAACAAGTGTTGTGTTCTGGGTCATTTACATACAAAGTCTCACTGAATCCTCACAACTCTGTAAGTACAAACAACTTCAAAATCTACTATAGTGTTTTATAAATATAGAAACAAAGACAATGAACATTAGCTAATAAATCAGAAAGTAACAGAACTGGATGTGAAGATAGAAAGTCTAACCCCTGTATTATATTGCCTCCCTGGGCTCTGCCTTTTCTCTTCTGGGGACTGGAGATTATGGAAAAGGGATGAACTCTGGAATCTGACGACCGAGGTTCAAATCCTAGTTTCCAAGCTTAGTAAAGAGTCTTGGAAAAGCTAGAGAAAAGCTCTATTTTCTTGGCTACAAAATGAACATATAAGAGTCAATGTAATTAATAGTCCTTGTATCATGCCACTGTGATGAGGAGAGTTTGTAAGACTTAGTGAACAGAACTGGCTCAAGTAGAGGACTCAAAAAGATCAGGAAGTAATAACACAGTGATCCCTCAAGGAATAGTGAGGTATTTGGGGCTTTGGTCCCATACCAAGGCCTCAAAATGCTTTTGCTGAGTTCTTCAACCTTTTTTTTTAGGTTTTAATTTCTCAAGCTATCACTTTCTCAAGCTGGCACTCCTGGCTGCTAACAGGCCTGTATGGGGCATCTATCCCCTTCTTCTTCCCCCTCTTCTACCCCTCCTTCAAATACACTGTAAACTAGAAACAGCCACACTTTCTAAAATGATTTTTTAAAGATTTTTTAATTATTTTTTTGAGAGAGAGCGAGCATGCGCATGTATACAAATGAGCAAGAGGAGAGGCAGAGTGAGAGGTGGAGAATCTCAAGCAGACTGTGCTGAGCATGGAGCCTAAGGCGGGGTTAGGTCCCATGATCTTGAGATCACGACCCCAGATGAAACCAAAAGTTTCCATCGACTGAGCCACCCAGGGGCCCCTAAAATGATTTCTAAGAAAATCCAGGTTGTAAAGGAAGATTCAAAGTCTCCTAATTAGTTAGGAAAAAAACTTGAGTGCTTTGTAACATCTAGTTTTGACTTTTTAGAGTTCCTTGTTTGCTTATTGAGCTTCTTCGTGATTTTCAAGAGTGTGAGAATGCTGCAGACTTATAGATGAGTGGGGTCTTCTGGCTGGAGCACAGTAGGATGTGACTCTGCTCTGTTCCATCAAACCAGATACACCAGACGGTGAGGGAAGGGTGCAGGCTAGTGCACTGCATTGCCCAGAATAGCCCACAAAAGCACAAACCCTTTCCCTGTGGCTTACTACGGGCTAAGGGAGCTTATAGGTGACAGCTAACACGGCTTGGGGTCTGAAGTGCTATACTTGAAGATATCCTCATCTTAGGCACGTCTGCCTGGGGAACTGCCAGACATGGTGGCTCAACAGAACAACTTTTCTCCACACCACCCCCAACCCAGGACTGTGTGCGTATGGTCTCTAGCAAGGCAGCAGAGAGAAACAGCTCCAATTTTTAGTGATGGGCCCATTAGACAAACCTAAGTACCAAAAACCACTAAGTGTCAGAAGAGAACATAATCACACTGTTTACTGTGAGACCATCTTCACTGGATTAAAATAAAAGCACACAAGGGAGGAGTGAAATGGAGGTGATCATGCAAAATATATTTGAGAAACCTCAAAAATAGAAGCTGTCAAACCCAAAACAAAGTTAAAATATTCCACTTTTATTACAGCCACTATATCGAATACTGCTGTATTTCTGTGTCATACCATTGTAACTGCCATTTGGCAAAATTCAGCAAGTCATTCTTTCTCCACCCAAGAAGCTGGTCTGGGAACAAAAACAAATGTCTTTTAACCTCCAAAACCCTTCTTATTACCTATGTTTATGCACGATATTCGACATTGGAATCTTTTAAAATAATCAAGCTCATGGACACCTGGGTGGCTAACTCCATTAGGCATCTGACTCTTAATTTCAGCCTCAGTCAAGGTCTCAGGGTGGTGAGATTCAGGCCTGTGCAACCGGCTCCCCCACAGAGCCTGCTTGGGATTTTCTCTCTCTCCCTCTCCCTTTGCCCCCACTCCCGTTTACACACATATGTGCATACTCATGTTCTCTCACTCAAAAAAAAAAAAAAAAATCAAGTTCACTCATACAATTGATAAAATAGCCATTCCAAAAGACTAGAAAATGTATAGGCCGGGGGGAGCAAACTTCTTCTGTAAAGGGCTTTTTCTATTTTTAGTTTTGCAGGCTATAATGTCTCTGTCACAGCTACTCAGTTCTGTTCTTATACCATAAAAACAGCCACAGACAGTATGTAAAATAATGAGCATGAATATATTCCAGTAAAATTTTATTTATGGATTCTGAAATTTAAATTTCATGTAACTTCCACGTCACAAAATATTATTATTCTTTTTTCTCCCCAACTATTAAAACAATGTAAAAGCCATTCTTAGTTCGCAAGCTAAGGTCAGATTTAGCCAGTGGACCATCATTTTCAGATCTCTGACACAGGTTACCCTAATACTCAAAAGTGAAAATGCAAAAAACCCCACCAAGTACAATTTTGAGATTAGGTTCCCTTCAAATCTGGAGGCAGTTGTGGGATAGTCCAAAGGTTAAACAATGTGCTACTGTGCTTTTGAATTAGAAAATCAGCTTTTCTGACCATTTAAAAAATACTGGATTCTAAAGTTAATACTAAAATGTTAAATAGGTCTTTGTAATAGCCTTTAAACATATTTGAGCTTCCCTCAGGAAAGACTTATACCATTGCAATGTTCATATTATTAGCACAGTATTTTTAGGTCTATCCTAGCACAGCTAGGGTCCCCCCACATCCCTGTATAATCCCCACAGGTCAACTAACCAAGCATTAAGTCACTATGCCAACTGTAAATTTCTTTAGCATGATACAAGCTATTTCCTAAAGCTTCATTAGAATAAATGTTGGGTCTAAAACAGGAGAACACTCTTGGATCAAAGAGGAGGATTTTGACAACATTGGATTAGTCAACCTTCTGTGAGATTAGCAGAAGCATACAAGGTAAGTACCCATAAAATCTTATTATAGGAAGCTCTGTTACAGATATATTCAAAGCAGGTACTATATAATCCCTCAATTTCCACATGTCAGTAGGTGACTGAGAGTATCTTTACCAATTCTAACTAATAAACAATTCTGAATAACCAAAAGCTAGCTATGATTCCATACTGACTCTCTTGAAGAGTTTACATGGTTATTCTTAAACAGGATAACCTTCTAAATAGGTGTTGTTGCCTCTAATGAACCTTTTCCATTTGGTTGGCCTCAGCAGACTCTGATCAACACCTTCCCCGTGTGTAGTACCTTCTGTGGAATGGGGACAGAAGGGTGCAGTCAAAATTAGAGGAAATAAGCATCCTCGTTTTAGCAACTTTGTTCAAGGAGATGTGAGAGAGCTGCTAAGAGGACAGGTGGTAAAAAAAAGAGAGCTCTACAGGGTGCCTAGGTGGCTCAGCTGGTTAAGTTCCTGACTTGATTTTCGCTCAATCATGATCTCAGGGTTGAGAGATGGAGCCCTACATCGGGCTCCAAGCTGGGCATGGAGTCTGCTTTAGATTCTCTCTCATCCTTTCCCTCTAAACCCTGCACACCTGTGTGCTCTCTGTCTCCCTCTCCCTAAAAAGAACAAAGAAACAAAAGAAAAAAAAAAAATAAAGAAAAGAAAACAGAGCTCTTATTCATAAACCTCAAGGGAAAAGAGACAAAGTAAAACCAGAGTGACATTGCTCAAGTCTCTGGAAGTCAGTGATTCACTCAGAACAAACCTATTTTCCTCTGGGATACCAAAATCTCTAAGTTAGCATTTGAAGGAAAAATATATATGGGCCCAACATTTGTTTTAGACCTGGGAATTCTGACTGGTTTCATTTCATAACTTTTAAAAACCACTAGTAACTCCATTTATCTAGATCTTGCTCAGACAGGGACAGGGCAAAAATACAGTTTCCTGGGAGGGTCATGCAGCTAGTGGTTATATAATTATTGATCTCGATAAGAGCAGACAGTCCAAGAAATTCTGGGTTCCCAAAATAGGGAAAAGCTATTCAAGACCTCTCTTTCATAATTATTTATTGCATACTAAATATTTTATGGTGTCCAAATATATGGACAGACTTCCTACAACGTGATATATCTCTAACACATCTAGTGGCTCAAGAACAGTGTTTTTCAAATAGTGGGTGGTCACAATCCATCAACAGGGTAGAGAACATTGTTGTGGGTCATCTTCAGTGAAATGAAACAATAGTTTTGAAGCAATACTTTTGAAAACACCAGCAATTATGTCATGTTTTAAAGGTAATTATTGTCTTTGTGAAACTTTGCTCCTATTTTTTTATAGTAATATATGCGTGTGCATGGCTGTGGTGTAAAGTTTCTTACAGGGCAGGAGTGGCAATCTTAGGATGGCTGGAAATACCTGCTAAATCTAATAGAAATAAGAAGTAAATAAGGAACCAGGAGCAATCAGACCTAGAAAAAAATGGCGGGGGGGGGGGGGGGGGGACTATCATCACCTGGTGGCATAGAAGGCTTGGTGGGGAATGACTGGCATCATCTAGGAAAAGGACATGAGTTAGGTGAAAAGACCCAGCCTCAAACCCTGGGGGCACCAACAGTTAGAGGATGGTGAAAGGAAGAACCATGTGAACCAAAGGAAAGAGTGGCCAGGAAGTCAAGATTCCCCCTGCAGGCTTCCTCTAAAGCAGGGAAAACCAGTAAAACTAAAAGTTAAAAAAGAGCTATAAGCCTCTTCATTCCCCATTTTTACAGAATAAAATGTGAAAGAGGAAGGCTTGGAGGATATTTAAAAGTAAGGAAGGTAAAACAGAGTCTATAGAACCTGGAAATATACTTATTTTAATGATATATACAGATCTAGGAATACTTAGCTGAGTATTTTGTGGTTTCTAATGTATACATCAAAGAGGATTATGTATCCACTTAAACCATCTATTTGCATGTTTGAAAACAAGATGTAGACAAATCACATGATACAAGTTAATCATTTTAGGGTTGTCCACTGACTTTGTATAAAAGGTATCAAACCACACTGCAATGAATCCTATCTTTAAAATATATTTTTCACCACTCTCTTGCAAATCTCAGACTAAATTCTTTCCCAAGAAAGGGACTAATAATAATCTTGGAAGCACATGCTCTCAAAAGAAAGTATAATGGAATAACAGGATTGCCCTTGTGTAGACTGGAGTTTTTCCAAAGCTATCACTCTGAGCCCCTGTCAATGGAGGTAATAGGGCTCTCTTGCAACTTATATGAAGATCTATCATCATGACTACTTTAAATGCCTTTGCCCTACTTCACAACTTCTACAAATAACATGTTAGTACTCTTGGTCTTAAGAAAACAGGATGTTTCCTAGAGTGGGATGGCAACTTCCTTTTTCAATATTAGAAGGTACTACTGCTCAGGACAACCCATGTGTGAGTGACAGGATCAGATCTATGGTACTGAAATGGGCCTTAAAAATTACCTTGCCCAACTCCTTCATTTAACAGGTAAGAAAGTTGGGGTTTCTCCCAGGGGGTCTAGAGGAAAAAACATGGCTGTCAGAGCAAGTCAGATGAGGATTTCAACCCCAGTTCTATTACTGGTACATCACAAAAAGTCAGTTTCTTCATCTCTAAAATAAGGGTAACAACCAACTTCACAAAAGAGAATTAAATGAATAATGCTTTTGAAGCACTAAGCATGGGGCTGACACATAGTAGGTACTGAGAATGAGTCTATCTCCTTCACTCACCCTACTCTTTTGCTCCTTGCCCAGGGCAGAGCACAAATTTGAGACCCTATTCTGACTTGCTGGTGACTTCACAACACACGAAAGGGAAAAAAAGTCACAAGAATTTTTTTTTTTTTAAGATTTTATTAGTTTATGTCAGAGAGAGAGTGCATGCATGAGCAGTGGAGAGGAGCAAGGGGAGAGGGAGTAACAGGCTCCTTGATAAGCAGGCAGCCCAATGCAGGACTGGATCCCAGGACCCCAGGATCAGGACCTGAGACAAAGGCAGACACTTAACTGACTGAGCCACCCAGGCACTTGGGTCACAAGAATCGTTTACTTGAGATTTTCATTGGTCCTGATTTAAATATGAAATTACCAGTAAGTAGCTTCCTATAAATACACTGAAATCCAAACTCAAGGCAAGATAAGGCAATGGTTTAAGGAACGGGAAAAGAAAGAAGAAAACCAAAGAGCCTCAGTGAGATAAGGGGAAAATGAACCAAGCCAGCATCGAAGAAATCAAAGTCGGAACTCCATACAAATGGGTATCTGTATCAAAAGCAGATGTGGGGCACTTGGGTGGCTCAGTGGGTTAAAGCCTTTTGCCTTCAGCTCAGGTCGTGATCCCAGGGTCCTGGAATTGAGCCCCGCATCAGGCTCTCTGCTCAGCAGGGAGCCTGCTTCCTCCGCCCCCCCTTTCGCTCTCTCTGCCTGCCTCTCTGCCTACCTGTGATTTCTGTCTGTCAAATAAATAAATAAATAAAATCTTAAAAGAAAAAAAAAAGCAGATGTAGATTAAAAAGAAATAGAAACTGAAATAGCCCATTATATTGGCCATAAAATCAATAGCGACCAGGAAGACAGAGGTTCCAGAGGTTGAGGTGAAATACTGATGCCAATACGATATCAAAAGAAAATAAGTGCAGGATAAGCAAAATCAATGGAAACAGCTGCTCACATGAAGTGCTCAGCAATAAGGAGAAAAGGCAAATAATAACCATGTGTAGAGGCAAGATCAAAGTGCAGGGGCTAAGAGCACACACTCTAAAACCAGACTAACCTAGATTCACAGCTCAACTCCACCAAGTTGTGGTTGTGGGACCTTCTCTGTGACTTGGTCTCCACGACTGTAACATAAGGATAAACATAGTACCCACTGTGCTGGTTGTTTTTTGTTTGTTTGTTTGTTTTTCTGTTGGTTCTCATCTCTTCTTTATATTACAAGGAGCTAGAAATCCATAAACTACATTTTCCAAACTCTCTTGCCAATTAGCTTCCTATTGGATACTGCTCATGGGAAACAGTGGCAGGAGACCGCAAGGTAAAAGAAAGAAAAACGTCTTTGTTTCCTGTTCTGGTGGCACCTCCAAAAGTAGCAGCAGACAACCACAGGCTCCAGCAGCTTCTGTATTGGTTCCAAAGCAGGAGAACCAATGAAGAGCTCCAGCAAATCTGTAGAGCATACAATTCATGCAGCAGCTGTCTAAAAGCTCATTAACATTGCATTCTCCTTTTTGCTCCAACATTCATCTACAGACATACACACTCCCTCCCTCTGCTCCAACATCTACCCCTCCAACACACACCTTTCTTTTTGTTCTCCCAGTCCTTCCAATTCCCTGCACTAATCCTTCTGTGTTTAAAACATCCCCTCTTTTTTATTTTCCTGATTGGACACTAACTGATAACACCAACTTTTCTGTGGCTGTCATGAGAATAAAATGGCTTTTAAAATGTACTTACATCAGAACGTGGCACTTTATAAATGTTAACAATTGTTTCTCTGCAAGCATCTTAAGATCCCCATGTTCAAAATCAAGCTCCTTGTCCCCCATAAAGACTAACTCTGAAAATAGTCCCAATCACCCTTTCTTCATCCAGGCTCCAAATCTGAGTCATCTTTCTTCATATCAATAAGGAAAATTTGTAGATTCCCACTTCAAGGAGCACTCTCAATCTCCATTCACCAAGTGCAAGTCCTTATTATTCCTTAACTAGGCTGGATCAATGCCTTTCCCTCCCCAGGGATGTATCAGCATATAGGCTCCAGTTCATTCTACACTGCCCTAGGTCAACTTTCCTAAAAGCAAGAGGGGAGGTGTCTGATCATGTCACTACCAGTGTTGCCCAAGGTCATGAGCTCATTTAATCATATAAAAGCCTTCATGAAGCCAACTCCTACCTACTTTCTTAACAGTAGTTCCAACTATACTGCTTCGTATTTGTATTGACAAATCTTATACTCCAAACACATCACAAATCCTTGGCATTCCCAAAACTCCCTATCCCCTTTGCTCCCACTCTACCTTTGCACAAAATAATTCCCCCATACAGAACGCCTTCCATGCCCCTCTATAGAGCCTTTGCTAATCCCTTCCACCTCTAACAGAGCTAACCTCCATTCTTCCAAGTATTTCACCAAACAATACTATCATATCTAACACTATATGCTTGCATTATAACTTGCATGTACTGAGCTCATCAAGAGACTAGGACTCATTACCTCTTGAATGCCCTCCATACAGCAGACTTCCCAAAATGACCACTGATAGTTGTAAGACATTCATACCTCACCTCTTGGGGCAGCCTACTGGGGCTACCAGCCCAGAGGCAGCTTTTGTATAGTTTAAAACCTCCTACTCCAGTGTACTGTACAAAACATGATTTTCTGTGTGTTCTGAGGTAAAGGAGGTTGGAAGCATCACCCTACAAGCAACCCGCTCAGCACCATTCACACAACACAACAGCGCTGGTCTTTCATCAGACCTCTTGAAATACAACTCCTTCTCCAATTCCAAGTTTTAACTGGCAGCATTCTCTATTATTAAAACCTGCAAGTAAAATGAAAACTATACCAATTCCTCACTTATCTACAACTTTTTTTATCTCTGAAATAGGAACACATCAGTGAAGAAAGCACAGATCTTCCAAATATAAGAAAAATAGAGATTCCAGACTCATTTGCATTCAGAAATATTAGATTTGATTTTGGACCATTAAACACATAATTGAATCCTAAGAGAGTCAATTGGAATTCAGAACATGATCCCCCTCAAGGGGGGAAATTATAGTTAACTTCTTGGCTTCCAGTTGTTGTAACTAGTATACAACAGTACTGTTTCAAATACTAGCGGTTAAATACTGCTCTCTGGAAAAAAAAAAACAACAACGTACATTCATTTAAAAGGATAAGAAAATGCATGTCTTTTAGCAATTTTTGCAGAGATTTTGACAGGATCTTCAGGATCCTTTTAACGGTTTAAAAGTTTCAAGACACTATTTCTAACTTGACTTTAGAAATCTAAAACTTGCATTTTCCTTTTTACAGCTCTATCATTGTAATTACCCTTCTCCTATCAACCATAGTTTAATCAAAAGTGAAACAACAAAAGAGAGAGAGAAGAGAGGAGACAGGAAACTAAGGGGGAGAAAACGCAAATACTGAGGCCAAGAAACATACAAAAAGGCAAAACTAAACTCTAAGAAACAAGCAAAAAGGAGAATTAATGAAAGAAAAACATCCAGGATGTTCCAGAAAAGTTGTCAGAGAAACTGAGGAAACAAATTTTCCATATTTGCCACATAACAGCGCTAACAATCAGCTCGGTAACTCCTCAATAGGAAGAGGATTAAAATAGGTCCTAGAGTAGGCAGAAAATAACGACTCTTTCAAAGGTATAACAGGCATGTTTTTTCCACACTCACAGATGCTGGTCCCCTGAAAAAACTTGCCAAGCCGACCGTGAAGTTATAAAAGGACATGTTCGTTTTCATAAAGCTAAATTTATACTATTAAGAAGATTGTCCTCTATTCTGAGATTACTCATTGGTATTAAAATGACTTAAAATTTTTTGAAATTATATCAAAATCTTGTTTTGTTTAAAGTGTAAATACTAAATGTGCCAGTCCTAGGCCTGTTCCCATAGATCTTTTCTTTGACAGTTCTGTATCTCAGGAGAGTTGATCACTGCAAACAACATTTCTCAGGCTCCCAGGTCACCTAGATTTTCTCCGGGTTCAATCTATGAGAAGCACTCATGGAGAACTGACAGATGGGAGGAAGGGAGGAGCCAGGCTATTTCTCCTCTCCTCCACTTCCGGCAGTGTTCCCAGCAATAGTTCCATTTCTCCAGCTCCTACCAGGAGATTCTAATCTCAGAGCAGCTCTGGCTACTAAAGCACCCACACCCTACCACTAGTGGTACTCTTCTTCTCTTCCTGCTGCTGTTCATCTCTGGCTTGCCTCACCATCCTATCTTCCGTTCTCGGCTCCTCTGTCACAACCAGGAGGCTGTTTAACCAATATCCTGCACTAAATTCCTATTTTAAAAGCTTAAGAGTGGTTTCCCTTTTCCTGGCTGGACCATAACCAGTATATTAAGCCAGTGCTTTCTACATGTATAAAAATCACCTGGAAGGGTGCCTAAATGTATAAAAATCAGTTAACTGTCTGCCTTCGGCTCAAGTCATGATGCCAGGGTCGTTAGATGGAGCCCCACATGGAGTCTGCTTCTTCCTCTGCCCCTCCCCCCCCTCATGTTTGCACTTTCTCTAGGTGAAATAAATATTTTTCAAAAAGAAAAGAAAAATCACCTGGAGGGCTTATTAAAACCCAGGCTCTGGGCCCCACCTCCAGAGTTTCCCAGTCACAGTATCTGGATTGCTAAAGAAGAATATGCATTTCCAAGAAATTTCCAGGAGATGCTGATGCTACTAAATCAGGGACCACGGTATAAAAACTACATGAAACAAATAATTGGCCATCATATGTTGGTCTGTCCCCTCTCTTCTTTTTTCATTGGACAATAAAATCCAAAAAACACTGTGAAACTCTAGGAAACACCACCCTTCTGTCTTCATATGAAAAAAAAAAAAAATCAAAACTTTAAGACAGTTTCCTTACATTATTACAAAGGCCAATAGGTGTCTAAGGAAAGATTTTTGAAAGTAAATATAATTTCAGCTCTCAATGTATACCTTACCTATTAAAAATCTCAATTTTAAATATCATAACCAATCCACTGAGCTCTTCTAAGAAGATAAAATGGATTTAGACTCAGACTACTGGAACTAAGTTAGCCAATGAAATTTCAAACTGGAAAGTAATCAGTTGGCAAAAGGTTCTTCTACCTTAGAAATTTAAAATTGAAAAACAGTCCTAAATCCATGAAGGGCAATTCAGGAACACTGTCTTGGAACGATGGTGTAAGAATCACTACAAGGTATTTAGAATTCTGTTGGCAAACAGCTAAAATCAAGTATGTAACCAAATCACAACTGAAATGTACACCTAAACAAAAAGAACTTAAGAGATGAAAGAGTCTAGAATCTTGGACTGAGAGAAAAAATGTGAGCCACAGAAAAAATTTTGAATTTTCTAGTAACCACATTTCTTAGAAAACGAAAAATAAAGATGAAATTAAATTTGATTAATGTATTTCATTTAATTCAAAAGCCCATAATAACATCATCTTAACAAATTACTAAGGATATATTTTATATGCTTTTTATTGCACTGTCTTATCTCTGCCCCATACATTACACTTGAAGCACACCTTGATTTGTTCCACATGTAGTCACATGTGGCTAATGGTTACCACAGTAGAGAGCATAAATATAAGCAAACTGAAATACACATGTCTTCACTGAGTACATGGATATCTGATACAGTGGTTGTGTTCTAATATACTGAGGTTAGCATAGCAGTGATGCCCTACTGTTCTGTTTTCATAAACTACGTTTAAGTTATACTTTTAAGAATTTAAAGCTTTAAATGTTTGTATTGTTCTCACTTAGTTTCAAAACTAAGCAAACATTTGGCCCCTGCCAAATAAAAGTATTTTTTTAGGATTGTATTTAAAAAAAAAAAAAAAAAAAAAAAGCTTCCCAAGAGAATCACCTTGTAAACAGGTAAGCTACCATCAACTACTGTTTTACTTGGGAGTCCCATAGCCAGTGGTATCTCAACTCACCTTTTTCTAGCCCAAGGGAAGACCTAGCAGCCATTATGGGCCTGCTGCACTGGTCCCCATGCTAAGGAAATTTTCATCTCCCAGGCCTGTGAATAGGTAGCTAAGTCATAAATATCAACTGAATCCCCAAACTGAAATAGCTGGTCCTTTGTGGGGTGGAGCTGAGGATTGGGGGGGTGGGGGGCTGTGGGAAATGGCAATGATGTAACCTGATCATATTACACTATTCAACAGCAGCACAGTTAACTCAATGGGACTAGCAGAATTGTCATAAGATATATCAGGCATACTTTTAATGTGATTAAAATATTATTTCAACACTAAATTAAAACCAGAAAAGATAAATCAACTTGAAGTACTACCTTTAATTATTCACATCTATAGAAAGAGACCAGACATATAACCTGTATACAAAATTAAAAATTTAAATAGACTATGAGAGTTTTTTCTTTTTTTTTAAAGATTTTATTTATTTATTTGACAGACGGATCACAAGTAGGCAGAGAAGCAGGCAGAGAAGGGGGGGAGCAGGCTCCCCACTGAGCAGGGAGCCCGATGCAGGACTCGATCCCAGGACCCTGGGATCACGACCCAAGCCAAAGGCAGAGGCTTAACCCACTGAGCCACCCAGGAGCCCCAAGTTCTTATTTTCAATAGGAAGCCAGAGTACAACATTTATTACCTTTAATGAATACACCTGATCATCAAAATAGAATCCAACAATGGAGTATATAACAAGTCACTGAGTATACAGCAGCAAACTGTGAATTATAAATAGGGTATTCTGAGGAAATCTCTACATTATTCTCACTATTTGAAATCCGGAGTTTAACACTGGTTTACTCTACAGTCCGGTGAGACATGATTTTGTTGGGGAGGATTAAGATAATGCCTCTAACACGAAACCAACTTTGAGCCTCTCAAAAATAATGGACTCCTCCTTCACTTTCTGGAAGTGAGTTTTCTTTTGCACATAAAACTCTTGCCACAAGCATAAATGTACTCATGTGTATGTGCAAGAGGAGTGAGATAATTATGTACCTTTGGGGCTTAAATACCTCTGGTGTCACATCACACCTTAGGCATAGTTATTTCATTTTGAACCATTCACTCTGGAGAGTAATTACTCATCCCATAACTTGGTCATAAAAAGCAGAGCTTATTGAGTATTTCAGCAATTATACAGCATAGGTGGATTTTTATATGGTACTTTTATAAATCAGATAATCAAAACATATACCTTAAAAGTTAAAGTGCTAGAATTATGACAAGTTACACAGACTTAATAAGTCTTTAACTTGAGACAAGTCTACAAAGTACTCTGCAGCTGCTACAGAAAGACCTGTTATCAGGTTATCAGTTGAACCTATAAGGAGAGGTGAACCTATAAGGGGAGTTCACTAATTTTTGTTTGTTTGTTTTTTTAAAGATTTTTATTTATTTATTTGACAGCGAGAGAGAGAGAGATCACAGGTAGGCAGAGAGACAGGCAGAGAGAGAGGGAAGCAGGCTCCCTGCCGAGCAGAGAGCCCGATGCGGGACTCGATCCCAGGACCCCGAGATCACGATTTGAAGAGAAGGTATGGTGGCAACAGGAATGAGGTCACAAGAAGACAAATCAAACAATCCAGGTTTTATGAGGAAGGTTAGTGTTCTATTTACTATCCTACATTAGCCAGTCAACTTGCACCTTTACTCTGCCTACTCCCAACTGAAAAATAAAGGTCTTAAAAAAGAAATGAAGGGATGGAGGGAGGGAGAGAGAGAAAGAAGGACAGACAGAACAGACAGGAAGGTCAGTCTTAAAATTTCAGGCTAGTGTATTCAACAGCAAATGTCCCTTTAGAGAGTCTTACGGTTACACACAGAAGGGAGTAAGGAAAAGAAAAAGTCCCTGGTGTTGCCTGGAAAGACACATCTAATCTTTCCTTCCCTGTGAACAGAGGAGTTTTCCCAAAACAGAAGAGGGAAAGGAAATGTTAAGGCTTTCTCTAAGAGTTAGACAGGACTTTAGGCTATAATTTATTAATAAGGAGAGAATGTCCACAGTGCTTCAGCAAACTACTCAATCTCTCCATCATCAGGGCTGCTAACAACCCACCAGCACCCGGAGCTGCCTTCCAGTAACAGTGTGCATGCACCTCAGAAGCTTTACACAGCTTCACTTAAACTTATCTCCTCTTTGAAGTTATCTCCTCCATACAATGCCCCCAAGTCTCCCACTAAAATCAAGGAAGAAAGTGGTCATTGTTTCAAGCCAAACTATTAATGTCATCGAGTGCTGTGAATGAAACTCTTTAAGAAGCTTAGCAAAGAAAAAAGTCATATTCAACTTAGCATCAACTTCAAGAAGCAAGAAGATACCATGGGTCATATATCCGATACTACTATCAAAACCTAAAAAATAAAATGTAGCACATCCCAGAAATCATGGACCACCATTCAAAGATCAGGAAACTGACTTTTTTTTTTTTTTTTTTTTAAGATTTTATTTATTTGACAGGGAGAGATCACAAGTAGGCAGAGAGGCAGGCGGGGTTGGGGGGGGGAGCAGGCTCCCTGCTGAGCAGAGAGCCCATGTGGGGCTTGATCCCAGGACCCTGGGATCATGACCTGAGCCAAAGGCAGAGGCTTTAACCCACTGAGCCACCCAGGCGCCCCAGGAAACTGACTTCTGAATGGGGTCACAGATCAAGGTCTCTGTATGGCTTCTTTCATGTACGTAAAGAAAGACAAGCTGCCTTCAACAACAGAAAACATGGTGGTATAGTAACGAGATCCCACTTGACAAGTAGGAGGCCTGAGTGTCGGGTCTGGCACAGACTGTTTGAGTGTTCCTGGACATGTGACCTAGCATCTCATGCCCCAGTTTCCTCAGCCACAGAACGAACAGAAAATCTTCCCAAAGTTGTCATGAGGGCTAGAATCATGCTTGTAGAGCACTGAAACTGGTACTCAAAAAATGCTAGATGTTTTTAAGCTGCAGGTACAGAGAACAGTAAATGAATAGAAGTTTCAAATTAGAGTTGACTCCCACCACCACCAAACAAGATACTGGAAAGAATTCAAGTTTGTCCAAGACCACGTTAATGGGATAGAAATAACTTTTTGTGGTAGAGACTTGATTGGTATTTTTTACATGCATCATTCTAGCCTGCTACTTTTAAACTAAACTAACATGAAGAATCAAAGGTTAGGGGCACCTGGGTGACTCAATGGGTTAAGCCTCTGCCTTCGGCTCAGGTCATGATCTCAGGGTCCTGGGATCGAGCCCCACAGCAGGCTCTCTCCTTGGCTTGGAGCCTGCTTTCCCCTCTCTCTCTGTCGGTCTCTGCCTACTTGTGATCTCTCTGTCAAATAAATAAAATCTTTTAAAAAAAAAATTAAAAAAAAAAAAAAAAAGAATCAAAGGTTAACATGACCAAAAAAAAAAAGACTGAAAAACAACGGCTCAAGCATAGGCAAGAATATAGAGTCATAAACAGGGAAAGTGGTGCTTACAGACCTGCTATGTGGCCCATAGTGACCCTACACAAGAGCTCTGTCCCTGCTCACCAAGATGCAATGCAGCTGCGCGGTCAAGAAAAATAAGAAAAAGAGAAAACAAGAACAGACCCACACATGAGCAAGAGAGTCTCCTGCCCTAACCGCATGCCCTATCATCCACTCAAAACCTTTGGCTGTTTGGTTTTTCCCAGTAATACATGACAAGTTGAATTTCTCAGTCTATGTCATATAAACCTACATATCAATACAAGTGACCCTCATACAGCTTCTAACTCTTCTAAGAAAGTCCCTCTAACAGCAGACAGGCATGCAAATGTACATCCAGGGAACGTAGAAGTGGCCCAAAGTGACCATCAAACATACGACTGGGCTGTTTTTCAAACTGACACATTTTTCGTCGCATAGGTGTGGGGAAAAAACTGGATGGGACCACTGAGTTCAAGCAGTGCCTCTTCCTGAAGAGTAGGGAAAATACTTTTTTTTTTTTTTAAAAGATTTTATTAATTTGACAGAGAGATCACAAGCAGGCAGAGAGGCAAGCGGGGGGGGGGGGGGGGGGGGAGCAGGCTCCCTGCTGAGCAGGGGTCCCAGGACCCTGAGATCATGATCTGAGCCAAAGGCAGAGGCTTAACCCAGTGAACCACCCAGGCACCCTAGAAAAATATTTTTCAAATAAAACATTACTTCCTTCATCCATTTATTCAACAAACTTTTGGGAGTCAACTATGTGTAAAGGATTGTACTAAGGAGCTACGGATACAAAAACACATTCATCAACCCATCAGTATAAACACAAATATATTATCTAATGGGGAAGACCATGCATACCGTTACAAAGAAAAGAAGTCTTCACCAGATTTCTCTGAGCAACAACAACTTAAAATTAACGCATTAATTAGGCAGAAAGAGGATTCCAACCAGAAAAAAAAAAAAGAACATGGGCAGAGGCAGCTAGTAGGGCAGCTTGGGAGGCAACTGAAGGGCAAGGGATAAAGATGTGCAAGAGGCAGATGAGAATCCAGGCCAGACCATGCCAGTGCACGCTCACTAACAACTTCAAGTCCTCTGAGCAAAGGGAGGCCACTGAAGGTTCTGCCCAAGGAGCGCATGGGTAACATCATTCTGGCCACAATACGGAGTGTCAGAGCTAACACATGCCAATACAAAGTTTACAGGCTAATTAAAACTCTTACAAATACATGAAGTCCACTCTCATGCATGTGAATACATACACAGAAAAAAAGCATATTCTATGAAATAAAAAACCTCTGCAGTACATACCAGAGGTGCAGAAAGGTCATTAACAGGCCTTTCACCAGAGAGCTAGGAAAGAGAGTGGGGTAGATAGGTCACATCAGCACAGCTTTCAATGGCAAGACCTACAAGATCACCTAAAAATAGAATTGAGGGGAAAAAAGCCACCCAAAATGTCAGATGAGAATAAGCTCTTAAATATTCACTTGAAACTATTTTTCTCAACACTTTATTTATAAAAACTTAAATGAGAAGAAAAAGGTTAATCAACTCTTTATTGATTCAAGTTGCCAAAAGGAGGGAAGGTAGATATCAGCATACAGATACATCACCTGGGAAATTCAGAAATGTGTCTAAAACTGAGTGCTTTGTAACTTCTTCCATTCTCTGCTTGCCCATGGTGACCTCCAAGTCACCAGGCTAGTCCATAAACTGTCCATTCTATTCATGAATATCACTGAATTGATAATATACATGCCTCTTTCCACTTTCAGAAGAATAATTCTAGAGTTCCAAGTAATGGCAAGATTCACTGCTCATTAGGAGGAATTAAGACATCAAAGTCATGGCATACAATAATATATATAATATTTAGTTGCACTAGATCAGGCAACATTTACTATTATAATAAAATATTAAGAGATTATCCTAGATGGTAAAATTTAATGTTTTAATGGTAATGAAACAATTTTTCCAACAATATTTCCCTTATCTGATTACAAAATCAATACATGATGATTGCAGGGTTTTGGGGAAATACAGAAAACTGGAAGAAAATAATGGAGAAAATTAGGTAAATTGGAGAAATTAGGTAAATAATGGAGAAAATCAGTTAAAAGGGGAACACTGCATAACAACGTATTTCCTCCTGTGTAATTATTTAGAATTCAAGTACTTTCATGTATTCTTTCCCATGTGGGTCTCTTAACAACCTCCTGATAGAGGTGACAGAGGTATAATTATTCACATTTTATAAGGAGTCAAGGAAGCCCAGAGCCAGTAAGTGATGTCTAAGGGTACATAGGTAGTAAGCCAAGAGCCAGCAACAAGGACTCTACTCTCCTGATGGGTCAGGCGTGCTCTCAAGCTCACAGTCATGTGATTAGCAAATAATACACTCAGAGAAGTGGCCAAGTGCCAGTACATAAAATGAGCAGTAACTGTGAACATCAATCTAAGGTAAGAAAATGTGCAAAGAGAATGGTATCATTAACAGAAACATACTAAAATGTTATAGCATCAAGTAAGAACAGGAAATTTTACATATCTTTAAATTGCCCCCCAAAAAAACATAGGGGGTGGAGTGGGGAGGGAAGGGCAGGGAGCAGGTGGCAGAAGGGAGAAATCCGTAAAACCCACAAAGTTTGAGAATCTATTAACTGTTTCCTTTTGATGTCAGTAAGAATACAGACAGAAATCATATATTTCCTATCTGAAAGAGATAGAGTGGAGTAGTTGATGAAGACCAGAGATCAGACAAAGTTTCCCTTCAGTCCCAAATAACTCCTCAAACAATGTTCCTTTCTCCCCTCTCTCCCTACACATACACTGGAGCATGCGTGGGCAAACACAGAGAGTTTAATTTTAAAAATGATTTATTAATTGCCCCCCTTTGGGAAAAGCAAGATACACATATAAGTATAGTAACTACATACTTTATAATCTAAACTGGAACACTTACAAGAGTGAAAGAAGGAACTGTTGACAATTATGGCAAGAAATGAGGCATAAATTAAGACGGGCTGGACAAATGGGAACACAAGGTCACCCAATATCTGGATAACCCATCTGAACCAAGCATTGGGAGTACACCTTTATTATCAAGTTATTGTTCAAAACACTGTTTGGTTAGGCCACTTTAGGCAAAACAGAGTCTGAAGCAAATTCTACCTCAAGAGAAAGTCATCAGCATTTCGTAGACCAGTTTAATAAACCACTCCTATTAATTAGCCAATGTCTTTTCATAAGATGTCAGATCTTGTGGGATGTTTTGAAGTTATATATGTTTTGCAAATCATCTGGAAAAAAAGTTAAAAAAACACCCTAAATTTATTTTTGCCAGTTTCTTTAAAAAGTGAAATAGCAAATAAAAGGAAAGACGATCTCTTAATCCCTCAAAGGCATTTATAATTGAAAGTTATTTTCTTGGATAACTCAAAAGTACTGTTCTACACAGGAATGCCCAATTTATTTTCTGGTTAGGGTTGGAATCATCAAATAAATAAACGGCTTTTATAACACCTTTTTGGCCAATGCTATTAACAAGTCAGCAAGCTTACAGAAAAAGTCCCCTCAAATAAGAAAAAGAAATTTTATAAGGTTATTTGTTTCTGCAGAAATAAACTGATGGTAATAAACCAAGTCCTAAATACTAATCTACCTACTACCTATCTTGTGGTCATATTCTTATTCAAAGTATTACTATTTAAGGAGAAATTACAACTTGGAGCTTTTTATTTTATTTTATTTTTTTCAACTAAAAGAATTTCATACAGGTGCCCAGAAAGACTGGCATGTAATCTAAGCTTATTCATTCAAGTAACATTTCCACCTCTACTACATATACACTGCATAGGCACTATTAATAGTTGGCTCTCCCAAATTTAAAATTTGCTAGTACCTTTTTTTTCAATCTAGCAGATACATCTTTCACACCAAAAAGGGATTTGGTCTTTAAATACTTTCAGATTTTCATCCCGAAGAACAAGACTAAAAATAAACAATGGGCAACTCAAAATGACTCTGTAACTGTGTATGGCGGAATATTTTTACATTTGTTTGTTAGCACTTCACATTTCAGTCATCTGATAGTCAACCATTGCTCCCTCTATTTAAGAGGCTTAGAAATCCTACAAAGTATGTGATTTTCTGATTTCTCATAAAAAACCACCTCTTTTCTTCCAATATTTCATTAAGAATGAGTTCCACAATTTTCTTCTCAAGTTTGGAAAAGGTGACCAATCAGGCCAGTGTCAGTCCCCACAACAACCCCTTGTAGAATTTCAGAAGGTCAACCTAATTTCACTAGAAGAAAACCATATTATTTAAACATACCCAGTTTACTGTATCTTTTTTAAAAAAAAAAAAAAAACAGTATGACAGTTCTAGATTTCTTAAGTAAGGCTTCTTAAAAGAGTCAATTTTTCTAGATTTATTAAAAAAGGCTTCTTGAAAGAGTCAGGATCAAAGCTCAATTCTAAATGATTAAAAAAGCGAACCAAAAAAGAGAAAACTAGTTGATCCACAACTGCAAAGGATCAAAGAGGGACAGAACAACTCAAGGAAGTTAATTTTTTTTTAAAGATTTTATTTATTTATATGACAGAGAGTGCGCACAAACAGAGGGACCAGGAGAGGAAGAAGCAGTCTCCCCACTGAGCAGGGAATGGATGCGGGGCTGGATCCCAAGACGCTGGGATCATGACTTGAGCCCAAGGTAGAGGCTTAACAAAGTGACCCACCCAGGCACCCCTCAAGGAAATAAACTTTTAAAACTAGCCTTTCAAAGATCCAATAGCCAATACATCCTAAAACTATTATAATGTAGACTGCCATTATACACTGAACTTTCACAAATTACCTTCTGAATTGTTACTATTTTTAAGAGGAAGAACTGGGGGAGGGATAAAGTTAGGTAAAAAATAAGTTTTGTATAACATTAAATATCCAACCCAAATAAATGTAAGTTCTTGAAATAAACACTGTATATCTGAACATGGCTACATGAATTTTTTGTGCTTTTCTGAGTTTAACCCACCACAATCACCATTCCTTCCTAAGATCCCAACACACACACAGTTAAAAAATACAAACCATATCCTCATATGGCTTTCAGAAGAGCACCAATTTCATAGAAGAGGACAAGAACTCAGAAGTCTCAGGATTTACCAAAATCAGAAATAAGCCACTCCACTCCTAAGCTATGGGCTACTAAGACAAATTCAGATTTCATACATACACTAAATTTTGAATAAACTCATAATCAGTCACTCCTGTATCACCAATTTTTTTCCAACACACAGGAACTTATAAACTATGAAAGTAAATTATTAAAAATGAGCATGAAAAAATAATAAATGAGACAAATTACTATTAAAACAATTTTTTAAATCTGTTCATTTTAAAATAAAAGTATTTTGTATAAATTGTTAAAATGAATAGTCTTCTGAAAACTTTTTTCTCCACTACAATCATCCTTATTAAAAGCAAAAATGCATTATCTAGTACTTTAGAATTTCCTGCTATTTATGAAACAGCTTAGACAAAATGCTTTTTTAATAAGTTACTAAGAGAGATCCATGAAAACAGCATGGAAACTGCTCAGGCAAGTTCCAATAAGGAACGTCATTTGAGCCCTTTGCTTATAAGGACTTTAAACAGCACCAGTCAAACTACTTTCTGGGCTTTGGTTTTAATCAAGCTGATCTGGTACTGATATCATTTATGTAACTCATCTAAATAAAATCTAAATTACATTAAGGGTCCATACTATAGCCACTTACCTACTATCATCCAGTAGATTACAATGTTCTACGAATCATATTAAATTATATGGATAGATAATGTGTCTATCTATCTACACAGATGAACACCCATCTAGAAGAAACATATATAGATAGATCAATAGATCTTTTTTCAGACATCTTTGGAATAAATACTATAACCACTAACTCCAGAAAGACTCCAAATGGTACAATTACTACACTGTGTTAGAGCTCAACATACTTGATAATCTATACCCAAGACATTTTGATTATATTTCCTAATGAAATTTTTATTTTCACCTTAAGTAAAAAAAAAAATATTCTCGGCTCAACAAAAGCAAGCTGCCCAATTTGCTCTTATCCACAATGTAAGCACCTTGTCTTAAGATGTAAAAATGTAAATAAACTCTAAAACATCTGCCTTCTCTAAGCTATTAGGCCAGAAATTCACCTCTCACTAAATCCCTCACCTAAACTTTCTTATTCCACAAGTGAATTCAGCAGAATTCATCCAATAACTACCTTCAAGACAAAATGAAGAAAAAAAAATCAATTTGATTCTATTTCTAGTTATTTTGGCCAATTATTTTGCGCTACCTTAAGGACATCAGATCAATGCACTAACTAAATGTTATCCTGCCACTCAACAAATCTAAGTATAATTACACCACTACTCATTGAATAAGTGAATAAAAACCATCATCCCTGGTTCTATTCATATTCAGTGCAGTCCATGGTCCACTGAAAATCATCCCTAATATAACTCAGCTTGTTTATGTACCATTGTGGAAAGAATATACACAATGTTCTTACTGAAGTCCCTTCAAGGATACAGATTCACACTCCAACATTCTTTTTACTTTTTTCAAAAAATATTCAAGAACAAATACAATGTACTTTTCATTTTGAATGAATCAAGAAATCAAGTAAGTACTGAAATTCACACATGCAGTCAAAAGTTTAAAACTCAGTTTGCAAGTAAAATCCACATAATACTGGCTGTAGAGTATGCATAATCTAGACCCAGATACCGATATTCCAAATACCTAGCTGCTTCCTACAAGAATAAATAATAAGCTTTGGGGGCATAGGGAACATATTCCTACAGCATTAACCAAACCTAACCACACACAACTGTTAGCAAAGGGAACACTGACAACTGTAGAAAAAAACCATACAAGTGTTTTTTTAAAATGTCTGACAACACCTATAATTATATAAGCCAATTCAGACTCTACAACTTTAACAGCAACAGCAATTTTAAAAGATGCCCAAGGCATATTAAGTAAGTCCGGCAAATTTCACATTTCTTGGTGCCACCACAAAACCAAAATTACTGAGCAGGATATTAAGTGTGACCTGTAAGGCAACTCTTTTTTTTTTTTTTTTTTTTTTTTAAAGATTTTATTTATTTATTTGACAGAGAGAGAGATCACAAGCAGGCAGAGAGGCAGGCAGAGAGAGAGGAGGAAGCAGGCTCCCCACGGAGCAGAGAGCCCGATGCGGGGCTCGATCCCAGGACCCTGAGATCATGACCTGAGCCGAAGGCAGCGGCTTAATCCACTGAGCCACCCAGGCGCCCCTGTAAGGCAACTCTTAAATCTTTCTCCCATCTAACACAGGTTAGTAGTATGAAGACCAATATCAAAAATCAATACTTTCTAAAAATAAACATGTACATCCCATTTCAAAAAAGAAGAGGTAAGTAGAGTATCATAGTGGAGAATATGCCGGAAGTCTGAAAATTAGTTTAGTCAGATAACTGAAAAGTTGGGTTTCTGACATTTGCCAGCAGTCCCACAACGTGTTGGCCCTGTGCCATCATGGCCTGGTGCCAGTCTGATGCAGGGCCAGGCTAAAAATAGCAGCCAAGCAGCAGCTGGAACACATAGGTCCTTGTGACCTCAGCTTTATTTCCCTAAATCAAGGGAAGCTGGAGGGGAGGAGACAACTGCAGGCAAAGAAGGGAACAGAATATGCTCTTGGCTGGTATTTCCTACCTCTTCAGGATTTCCTCCTTTTTTCCAACCACTCCCTCCCCCTCCTAATCCTCACTCTCTTTGCTCCATTCCCCCACACTTAAAAAAGGAAGAAAAGGGGCCCTGGGTGGCTCAGTAGGTTAAGCCTCTGCCTTCAGCGCAGGTCTCAGGGTCCTGGGATAGAGCCCCGCATTGGGCTCTCTGCTCGGTGGAGAGACTGCTTCCCCCTCTCTCTCTGCCTGCCTCTATACCTACTTGTGATCTCTCTGTCAGATAAACAAATAAAATCTTAAAAAAAAAAGAAAAGAAAAAAAGGAAGAAAAAGAAGAAGCGCAATGAGGCAAGGAGAGAAAAACAGACAGATGGTGGAATGCTCAAAAAGTTAGGTTCAGAGGCTCCTCTATCTTGTATCCCCAAGTCTCACTTGATTCTACCATCATCACAAAGCAGCCATTGGTCATTTCAGTCTTCAGCTTTACCATGGTCTACAGGAAGCAGAAGAAAAACATCACACAGGTGACTGACAGGGAAGGGGAGGACTAAGATGGTGCCAGGAATGCAAAATACTAAGTGCTAAAGAAGCTTAAAAAGTGCTAAAAAATAAATAAATAATTTTTTTTAAAAAAAAAGTCCTAAAGAAATAAGGCAAACTGGTTTTTGTTTTTTTGTTTTTGTTTTTTTTTAAAAAAAAAGGTCCTCACTCATCACATATATCAATCAGATTATAAATTTCTGGTATTTGAGTTTGGGGGGTTGATTTTATGACAAATATTTATAAAAGCCATGACCATTTTCTCTGTAGAAATGAGTTAAGATAAAGCAGTAGTAGAAGCAAAGATTGAGAGCATAACCAAATACAGTGCTGCCTTCAACTTCCGCAGGCCTTCACCAAGAAATATCAACCTAGCACTAGAAAAGGCTCCAGGCTCTGCCCATTACACTGAAATTATAAAATATTTAATTTATACAAATGCCGGTCTCTGTCAGCAAATTTTTTAACAGGTACAATGTGGCACATATAGCATTCGAAATTGTACTGATCTAATTAAGTAAGAGAATTTAATTTAAATCTTGCTTCTGTGGACTCACTCTACATGCTAACCTCCTATGCATATTTTCTGTATAATATCTTCCAACATTAGAGATCTGACATCAATTAACAATGAAAAATGCATTAAGTAAACAGAGAGACTGTTAAATAGGCAGGATCAGGCAGTGAGTCACCTGAATTTTAAGCACATTAATTCACTAAATGAGCTTCCAATTTACCTGATCAATTCATTTGGTTAGTAAGTTTAAATGTACTGACAGGTCCTACTGCATCCTTCAAATTAACGTCTTTCCAATAAACTCTTTGTGAAAGAATATTAAATCTTTTTACCAGCAATAAGAAATAGTATGATTTTTAATCATAACACTTAAAAGGGGCCTTAAAATGAGATAAATATATAATTTTTTTTTTTTTAAGATTTTATTTATTTATTTGACAGAGAGAGATCACAAGTAGGCAGAGGCAGGCAGAGAGAGTGAGAGGGAAGCAGGCTCCCTGCCCAGCAGAGAGCCTGATGCGGAACTCGATCCCAGGACCCTGAGATCATGACCTGAGCCGAAGGCAGCAGCTTAAACCACTGAGCCACCCAGGCGCCCTAAATATATAATTTCTTAAATATACCTTGAGAGATTACCTCTGCTTCATATAGATCACATTTAGATCTAAACTAAAAGTTACTCCTCTTTCAAAAGTTAAAAATGCCCAATGGAAGATGATCAAAACCACCCCCACAACCATCTTCCAAAGCTGAAATTCATTCATAAAAGGAATTTTTGAAATGCAGTGTTGAGTCAAATTTCAAAATACATGTTAAAAATCATAGCTGTGATCACAATTTAAAATTCTGGATACTATGAAAATCACTGTAGAAAGTAGAAAGGCTATAAACCTAAAGATGAACCTTCTAGAGTAATTAATGATGACACATCATGGGCAGTATTACGTAGAGGCTAAGAGTACCAACCAGCAGGGGTGGGTTTGGCTTGCTAAAGTACCAGCCTGTGTGACAAGGCAAAAGTCACTTTCATTTTTTTTCCGATGCTTTGGTTTCTTCATCTATAAAATGAAGATGATAAAAATACCTACCTCATCAGACTATTCAGAAATACAAAGTGCTTGGAGCAGTAACTGACAGAAGGTTAAGGCTATTAAAGTGTTAACTACTATTACTATTAGTAGATACCTCTGCAGCAGTATTAAGGAAGGTCACTGTGAATCATGCTCAGCTGAGTGAAGAAAAGCTCCCAATCATACAAGAGGTCTTCCAGAGTTGGAGAGATTACAGAAGCTTTTGAGACCACAACAATTATAGGAAAGACCCTCTCCATCTAGCAGCTATGTACCTACCACCTACTGGCATAAGGGTACAGGACGATGACAGAATATTGAAGAACTTACAAAAACAGGTCAAAGGGGCGCCTGGGTGGTTCAGTGGGTTAAGCCGCTGCCTTCAGTTCAGGTCATGATCTCAGGGTCCTGGGATCGAGTCCCACATTGGGCTCTCTGCTCAAAGGAGAGCCTGCTTCCCTTCCTCTCTCTCTGCCTGCCTCTCTTGTGATTTCTCTCTATCAAATAAATAAATAAAATCTTAAAAAAAAAAAACAGGTCAAAGGTAGACACTACTAGTTAAGTTTTCATAAATATACTAAATTCAGGGTATTAACTTCTGTTGTTCCACATGACCATTTTACACTTCCAGTAACTTCCTTACTACATAGAGGTAGGCACAGGTGCTGGAGTACAGTCACATGTGCTCACAAGGCTGTCATACAGTTTCATAAAGTCAACACTTGTAACTAACTTTTTCAAAACTTTCATCTCATCTTAGAACCTCTACAATTTACAAATGTCTACAAATATTTCACACTAGCATGTATTTAGCATGCTAGAAGCATTGCTTAAACCGAAGCCATTATAAATAAAATGGGAAAAAAAAACAAAAAAAAAAACAAAAACCGAAGCCATTAGATTTTGGACAGATACTAAAATGCTATCTAGAAATACTTTTATAACATTCAATAAAATGTTTGCCAAATAATCTCTCCAACAGTCCAGTCATTCTACATTCAAGAATATGCCTGTCCTGCGGTGCCTGGCTAGCTCAGTCAGTGGACCATGTACGGCTACTGATCTTGGGGTATGGGTTCGAGCCCTACATTGGTATAAAGATTAAAACAAACTTTGAAAACCTTAAAATTCTTTAAAAAAAAAAAAAAAAGAATATGCTTGCCCCGAGCTCTGGAGTTTTGTAAAACTTCCCAAACAATCCCAGCAAAGTAAGAATAGTGGAAAAAACAAATTCAAGGTTTAACCTTGCAATTTACTATCCCTCTCTGGACAAATTACTCAACATGTCTGGGCCTCAGCTCTACAAGTAGATAATGACTATCATGCAAAAGCATTTTGTAAAAACAGCTTCTCATCTGTTAGCATATTTTAAGAAGAAAGAGCACAATGCATTTTAAGGGTCACTAGAATATGCTTTGGGTAATGATACTCAAATGACACCTGGGTTCATCATCTTTTGTGCTCACTTCTGAACATCAAATTTGTTACAAATACATAAATACATGTAGATATATACAATACATTTTAACTGACACCAAACTAATTATCACTTAGGTATCTCGCAAATATAAAACACTTAGCATATCCTTAGCAACAGCATTCACTTACTATTTGCTGAAAGTCAATCTTTTTTATTTAAAGATTTTTATGTATTTATTTGACAGACAGAGATCACAAGTGGGCAGAGAGGCAGGCAGAGAGAGAAGGGGAGGAAGCAGGCTCCCTGCTGAGAAGAGAGCCCAATTCGAGGCTCCATCCCAGGACCCCAGGATCATGTCCTGAGCCGAAGACAGAGGGTTTAACCCACTGAGCCACCCAGGTGCCCCTGAAAATCAATCTTTAAGTTTCAAATGAAAACCAGATTTTGCACTACATTCTTTCCGAAGCTTGTTTTAGCTACCTTTTCTAAATGAGAAAAATAAAGGAAGCATCCTATTTTTAAAGAGCTGAAAACCAGGTACAGAGCATATTCTTAGCAAAACACAGTGCACTGAAGGCAAAAACTGGAAAGATACTCAGGTTTTTTGAATGAATCTAACCAACATACTTTATTTTTGAGACTCCGGCTAGGACTGAGAAACTAGAGTCTATTTCCATGGAGCAAGACTATTCTAGTGTTTTTCACCAAATTACCATGGGATACTGATTTCTCAAAAGGAGACTGAGTCTTTCCATCCATTTCAAGAAGGAAACAGTTTGTTTTCTCATTTACAGTAATCCCCAAACATTTACATATGTCAAAAAATTAATAAACCAAGAAAATTAAAAGAGGCTCTTTTATTGTGAGAAAGCACTGTTCTTGAAATTATATCACAGTAGTTTGAAAGATAAGGGTTCCATGTAGTTTATGATCACTTAAAAATTGGTGCCTATAATCTGCGTTGTTTCTAAGATGTTTATAACTTACCTATAATCATTTTTCTTTTTAGGATATTTGTCCTCTTAAATATAATATTTGGAGGTCAACAGTAGTTCAAGTTTAATGACTACCCCTATGAAAATTTCTAACACCACAAGAGTTTGCTTTATCTTATGTATATACAACTAAGCTTCTTAAAGGTACCAAATTCATTTTGAATTATTGAAGAAAAACTGGTTTTCTAACACAAAAATACAGAGCATGTAAACATGTGGAATTACTACAGATCCAATCATGCAGTTTGTAAAAGGTGCAGCTTTCTTAAAAGACATCGTATTCCTCCCCTGCCATCCTGTTCACTGAACATGTTAACAGCTGAGATCAAACACTATTAACTAAGCCTTTAATATGAGTGTGACCAGAAAAGATATGCTGGTCTCTGTCTTTCCAAATTAAACATTTAGAGTTAGAATTGATGGCAATTGATTACCCATTGTGAAAAGAAAAGAGGCCCAGGATAAACATCTTAAAAATCGGCCAAGACATACTTAAGACAATAATGACTTGAGCTGTTCAATTAATTGCAATAATTCTTCTATGAAAGGATGTGTTCCTTCTATGAAAGGCATCCTGATCTTTCTAAAAGAAAAGGCACCAAAATCTTTGCAAAAAGGATGAAATTCAGCATACAGTTTAAATAAAATAAGGGAGATGGCCTTTTCCTCGTCAACCCAAAGGTATACTCAGAATATAACTCAGGGCAAGAAACTAAAGACTGAAGCAAGAGTAAAGATGTTTCCTTAATTCAAATCTGCAATTCACCTTCCAGTATTACTGAAATCTTTCTGCTACAAAAAGTTTTGTTTCCTGAACACTTTAGATTCCCCCACTGGACCAATACTAGCCATCAGAGAACTAAGTATTAAAACAAATTCCAAGATTTTCTCACCTAAAATTGAAATTTTAACTTTCCTCAGAACAATGCTAAGCATATTTGAAGTACGCACTTTAAAAAATCAACAACTGTAAGCAAATCAATCATTTCAACGGGCACAGAATAAAAAAAAAAAAATACGTATGCAACTATAGTTACAAAATTTTTTCTTTTGGATACGTATTCATTAATCAAAGGCAGAAAACATATAGGACCTGATTTTTAAGCCATTCCATATTACCATTTTACTCTAGAAAATGCTTTCACTGAAATTACTATCACCAATAAACAAAACACCCAATTCTGAAAGTGCATGTGGAATCACATCTTTATAGAACAATCTCTGGTCTCTAAAGAAAACCAAAACCCTCAAAGAAATACCAACAATTTAGCCTTAAATAAAGTGATTACAAATTTTATCCAATCTAATCCTAAAAAAGATTGCCCTTTACTGCCTGGCCACCCCCTAAAACAAAAAATTTTAGGTTATGAATTTGAAAAGACCACAATAATGTGTTTACCAAAGTATTAACAGAATTGTGGACAACATTCTATTCTCCCCCAAAAGTTACCAGCAAAACAAAACAAACAAAAAAAAGCAACTCCTTTTAAAAACTATCTCCTTCCTGCCGATACTACAGACAAGATCCCAGTTTTGTTTGAACACTTCTTGCTTTTAAAATGCCTAGTCACAAGGAAACTTGTCTGTCTTGAAACAAAACTGAACGTACACCAATCTTTAGAAACCGAACACATGCGCCCCAAAACAAAAAATATAAACTAAAAAACACAAGGATAAACAAAAAAACACATATATTACCAAAATACATGCTTCTTTTTCTACTTTGAAGAAAAAATCTGACCATAACACAGTTGTAAAATGAAAACTAAAATTACCCTCAAAACTTTGCCCATCCACTTGACTGCCCTTCTCCAAAGATATTCACGGTTCAACAGTTGCTCATGCCTTTGGGACATTTTTATACATCTGTAAGTAAGGTCTATCTTTTTTGTTTTATACAGAAATTACAGCCTACTATATGAACATATGACTTGTTTTTAAATAAATGTTCTGGTCTTTTTTTCTCAGTATATATATTTCTCTCCTCCACTATTTTTCATGGTTGCATAGAATTCCAGAGTACCTCTTAACCACTGCCCTTCTGATGGAAATTTCCATTGACTCCAGCTTTTCAGTATTACAAATCATACTGCAATGAGCACTGCTCACTGTACAGAACAGATCTGTGCACTAATATCAATAGATCTGTAAGATAAATTTCTAGAAATGACACAAAAAAGACTGAGCCAAGCAGCTGGGGAGGTAGCATCTTCTCCCACCTCCTCACCCAATTCTGGGTACTATGTACCCATCTTTTTTGTCTTCACCAGTGTGGTAGATGAACATGGCATGTCACCTTTATTTGTGTCTCCTTACGTAAGAGTGAAGACAAATTTATTAATCATTTGCATTTCTTTGTGAAAGCCATTGCTCATTTTTAAACTTACTCATCTTTCTCTTTTTTATTTTTTAAACTAATTTTTCATAGTTCTCTGTTAGCCTCCAACATGCTGCACAGATTTGCCCCAGTTAGCTACTTATCATATTTTCAGTCCTACAGAAATGCTTTATCTATCTAATTAAACTTATCTGTCTTTTAATTTGAATTGTTTTTATAATTTGAGTTCCAGATCATATTAGGAAACCTCTTTGCCAGGCAATATTTGGGGGGAATTTTTTACATGACTTCTAAAATTATTACTTCAATGATGTCAGTAATACTAACATACAAGCACCCTTGGCAATGGCTCCCTTTTAATGTATCATTATTTAATAAAAATAAGCCAAGCATACTTTCTCTAAAACTTCCTATAATAAACTGATGGGCAGCTCTGCACCAATTAAATACCTTTTACAACTACTACACCAAAGGCTTAATTTTTTTCTTTTAAATTTCTTAAAATAGGAGTTGAAAAATAACTAAAAAGTATGTTTAATTTCTGGGAAGTCCCAATTCTCCAACCCTCAATCCTTAAATAATCTCCAAAGTGTGGATATAAAATGAAGTCCAAAAATTAGATTGTACCTCTTCCATCTATAATTCAGTCACCTCTACAAAAGTCAGTAAATACTTCACCTACAAACAAACTTGCAATTTTGCAATACCAGAACACTGCTTATGGTTCTATCATGGTATCATGTTCTTTCCCATTTCAGGTTCTGAAGCTAAAACAACTTCTACCTCGGCTCGCAAAATTATAAAATAAGCCTCTTGCGTTAGTATACCAATTCAACCCACCAACAAAAGCTAAATTAGATGGTTAATCTAGACATTCTCTCCATTCTCCCCATTCTCCATCCAGAACAAAAATCCTGGTGGTAAGTTTTCTATCTCGCAGTGCCAGCTGCCAGGCATTTAACAGCCTTCCATCTAGTAAGCTGACTGGCACAACAAGTAATACAACTTGGAAATTAAGGAAACTGGCAAAACTCAGAGGGGAAAAAAGAGTATTTTCCACAATTTGTACAGCACTTGTTTAGCACGTATGTAAGTGTTTCCAAAAGAGTGGTCAATTCCAACTATGCAAGAACCATCACACTGCTGCTACACATCAACCACTGCCAACTCCATTCAGTGGCCTCAGTCCCCTTCGGGGACTATTCAAAAAGTTACTATTTTCTTTTACAACTCACCCAGGCCTCTTCACTGATGAAAGCAGGCAAAGCCCACGCTGTGTGTCTGTCTCCTAGAGAAGATTGCATCTTTTATTTATCGCCCCTTGGCTTTATTTTCACAGTGAATTCCTGGCTTAAATGTAATCAGCCAAGAAACCCTCCCTATGTGCTCTCCTGTCATTCCTCATTGCTTGCAAGCAGAGTCAAGCACAGAAGGGGGAAAAAAAAATTCAACATTGCCAGCCAAGCCATAAAAATTCCCAAACTCTAGTTTGGCTATACTGAGAAACCATGGATGTGCTTCAAGCCGTTTCAACCCAGCAGGAAACAAGGGGGACGTGAGGGTTGGGGAAAGAAGTATAACTTTTAAAAATGCTAATTAGTTTTGTTTTGCTTTTTTTTTTTTTAAGAAGGATGGAGAGCCTCAAAAGTTAAAACCCCTCTAGAAATAAGAAAAAAGTAGAAAACCTAGAAAAGACAACACTGGGGGGCCGCCTTTGGAAATAAATGACCATACAGAAAATCACGTTTGCAGATTGCATTAGAATTCAAATTAACCACAGAGGATTAAAGAAATCTTCATTCTCTTCTGGGGCCCCTAACCAGACCCCCACTAGACTCCCAAAGAGAAGGATAAAAAGAACGGACTACGGAAAGAAAAGATGAAAAATCAGAGACAGGGATGCTTCCAACCGTCTCCTCATTCATTAGGTACCATGCTCACCGCAATACTATTTAAAGTAGAGAGCAATACGTAAGGGGGGGGACAGAAAATATGTCGTTTACAATCAAGAGAAAAATACGAAAAGAAGGGAGTTTCATAATAGCATTGTTCTTTTCAGTTCGGCCCAAACATCCCCATCCTACGGTTGAAAAATATAGCTGGCCAGGAAAAAAAACACTGGGGGTAGGGAGCGACGACAGGGAAAGCCTTTAAACTCGGTATTTGAGAAAACTCTCATGGTCTGTCAGAGAAAGGAGGGCTGTGCAGCTTTAAATCACAAGTCCTTCTCTCGCCTTTGTCAAACATCTTCTACTTTACAAGCTCTGAAAAGAAATAGAGACTCTTTTGTTTGGGTCCTCCTTTTCGGAGGATGACAGAAAACTGAAAGGGGCACAAATAAACCTGAAAATGAGAACAAAGTGCGGGGTTGCGCCCGGCTGCCAGGCGGCCGCGCCTGGAGGGACACTGCGCGGCCGCGGAGCCCCTCCGCCTCGTGCTCCTGCCGCCGCCGGCTGCGAGCGCAAAGCCCGTAACTGCTCCCCGCAGCTCGCCCCGCGCACCGCCACCCGCCACCCAGCGCTAACCAAACTCCGGCGGCAGGCGCCCGCCGGGCACCCCAGGGCCCGGCGGGAAAGGAAAGCGCCAGCCGCTCCTTCCCGGGCTCCCGCCCGTCGATGCGGGGACGCCCTCGGGGGGAGAGAGGTCTCTGAGGAGAGGGGGTCCGGCCCGCTGCCCCCTCCCTCCCGCGCTGCTTCTAGACAGGGGAGGCGCGGGGAAAAAACAGACATTTAAATCCCGGGCGAACCTCGCCCGGGCCAGACCAGACGCCGCAACGACACCGGAGAGCGCCGCGGCCGCCAGCCCGTCGGAGCCCCGAGAGGAGCGGCAGCCGAGTGGCATTAAAATGTAGTCCCCACCCCTCCAACAGAGGGGGCAGGGAGGGGGAGAGAGGAGAAAGAAAGAGGAGCGAGTCTCAGACAAGGGAAGAGGACAGGGAGAGAGCAGAGTGCGGCCCGGCCGCCGGCTCGCCTCCGGCCGGCATTGTCTGTACGGCCCGCGCCCCCTCCCCCGCCCCGCACGGCCCCGCCACACACACCCTCCGCCGGAGCCCGGCCGCCCGCCTGCGCCTTTGTCCACAACCACCCCCCCAAAAAGACGAGCAGCCCTCCGAGACGTGCTCCCCGGGAGAAAGGCGGGGTATGCAGCGGGCCGGGGGCACCCGACAACCCACCCCGCCAACCCCGCCGCGGGGCGAGTCCTGCTGATTCATTTCCCACTCGCGCTGGCCCGTCCGGGGAGACGGAGGCGGGGAGGGGCGAGGAGGAAATGGGCGCTCAGCTCGGGAGGACGGTCCCGGCCTGTGAGGGCACCGGGCGGAGGTGCGGACGCGCGCCCGGCTGAGGGGCTACCCGAGGAGAGGGGTCGGGCGCCCCCCCCCGAGGGACGGACGGACGGACAGACGGCTCCGCGGCTGCCCCGTGACTCACCGACTTGCAGGACGTTGTCGACGCAGCCGCTCTCCAGCAGCGCGATGCCCCGGCGGAAGGGCAGCCGTGTCTCGTCGCCACCGTCTGCCGCCCCGGCAGCCCCCACCGACGGGGCTCCGGCCCCGGCGGCGGCGGCGGCGGCGGCGGCAGCGGCGGCGGCGGCCGAGGTGGCGGCCGGCGAGGACGAGGAGCCGCCGCCGCCGCCCGCGCCGCCAGCGCCGCCGCCCGCGCTGCCGGGGCCGCCGCTGTCGTCGCCGGGGCCGCCCGCGGCGCTGCCGCCGGTGTTGAAGGACGAGTACATGCAGATCTCCCGCTCGCTGCGGGGAAAGGACCAGTAAACGATGCGGCGCTGCACCGGCTCCGGGATGCGCTCGAAGCGCTCCTCCACGCGCTGGAACGGCCACTTCTCCGCCACCTTGCGCGCCGCGATGTCCAGCAGCGACTCCGGACTCTGGGTCTTGCCCGGCGGCAGCAGCCCTAGCGCCGCGCCGCCCCCGCACGCCGCCGCAGCCGCACTGCCAGCCCGCTGACCGGGCCGACAGGCAGAGCTATAGCCGCCACCCGCTCCTCCACCGCCACTGCTGCCCCCGCCGCCGCCGCCCGGCCGGCAGCAGAGCCGTTTCGCGGGAGGAGGCTGCTGTCCGCGCTCCGCCATGACCGCGCCGCTTCTAACCCGACAGCGGAAGTGCCGGGACCCTATAAACGGCACAAGGAAGCGCGACACGCAAACGCCGCGGCGACGCCACGCTGCCATCTAGGGCCCGCAGCTCCTTGTACGGGCACAAGAGGCGGGGTCTCCCCCGTGACGTTGTGGTTGAGGCGGGGCACCGATAGGGGGACCTAGGGCCAGGGGCGGGGACTATGCAAATCGCTGAGCTGAAACATAAATAGAGCACTCCGCGGACACGGGGGCAGCGGGGGCGGCGAGGTTGGGTACCCGATGGGTTGTGAGAATGTCAGGCTGCTGTGACGCGGGGGGCGGGACTCAGGCGGGGTTCCCGCGGGAGGGGACGGGCAGCCGGGCCGGGCCTGGCCTAAGGTGGGTGGGTCTCTGTGCCCCCCTGCCAACTCAACTTCCCCCTCCAAGTCCGTGTTTCCCTTTGATGTCCGGCAAGTGAGGACGCACTTCGCAGATCGAAACGCGGAGGGAAGGGGAGATGGGGGGAGATGAACCCGGGAAGGGTCCGGACTAAATGGGGGGCGGGGCCCACGAGCCAATGCCCCACCCCCCCACCCCCGTCAGAGCCTGGCAGCCCTGGGAAAAGCCTCTGGGCGTAGGAGGCGCTTTCAAAACAAAGAAATGCGGCGTGGAACCTGGGGGACGGGGGTGGAGAGGAAAGCGGAGGAGGTGCGGCGGAGGCAGCCCGGCTGCCCGCTTCCCCTCGAGTCCGCCCAGGGGAACTCCCACCACCCCCATCCCAGCCGGGACTGAGGCGCAGGACAAGGGGGAGGAGGCTGTGTTCGGCGGCTGTTTTCCAGTTCACTTTTGCAGACCCGGGAAGGGAAAAGGAGCGCCCGCTCCGCTGTCCCGCGTGTCTGCAGCGCACCCAGCCTCGCTTCCCGTGTCCGCTCTGTTCCGGCGGCCTGTCCGGGGGCCGAGTCGGCCAAAGTGTCCCAAAACGCTCAGACCTCTCGGAACCTGCCCCGCAGCTGTGCGACGCGCGTCCGGAGCTGGCCGCGGCCTCCCCGCCCTAGCACACCCTCAGCAAGGCGAGCGAAGAAGCTGGCCCGCCAGCTGGCGCGGAGCAGGGAACTTGAACCGGCTCAAGTCACCCCGCCGCTCCGGGCCCGCGTGCTCCTGCTCGAGGTGGAAGGTACACCCGGGCAGTGGATTTAGCAAACACACCTTTGTGAGTACGCACGCCACGGGCGCGCGCTCACACACACACACACACACACCGGCGAGCGCTCACAACCCAGCCAGGTGCGCGCGCGCGCGCGCGCGCGCGCGCGCACACACACACACACACACACACACACACACACCCCACCCCACCCCCCCACCGGCGAGCGCTCACAACCTAGCCAGGTGCAGACGCCGGGCGCTCGGCGGCGGTCGGCGGCTGAGAACGCGCTCCAGTCGCGTTTGGGTCGGGCCCGCCACGGCCCCGGACGCCCGGCTGCGGGGAGCCCAGACGCTCGGGATGCGCGCAGTGCTCTCCGTCGCGCTGATGGCTCCGGAACGGCCCTTCCTCTCGGGTACAGGCGGCGTGGGGGGGGGGGGGGGGCGCGAGCGAGCGAAGAGCGCGGTTTGCTGGTGCGAGGGCGCTTGGCGAAGGCTAACAGGCAAGTCCCGGGCTGAACCCGGAACCCTGCGGACATTGTTCGCAGACTACAGAGCCGGGTCTAATCTGGGTCCTAGTCACATACTTAATTACCACGTTAGAAACATCCTTCCTTACTCTTTGCCCCACCTTGTTTTTACTGTAAACCGCGTTACTGATACGGTCGCTATTGTCAAAGGTAAACCGTACGTCCTTTGACACTTTCCCGTCTTTTCAGGTTATTGGCTGGTGGTGCCCACTTGCCTGCCCGTTGCCTGGATTGAAATTAAAGGGGATAGAGCGGTTCTGAGTTTTAAAGAAAATCGCCCAGGGAAGGCGAAGGCCTGGGAGACCTGGAACTGTAAGTCTTGGCTCTTAACTCTTAACTTGGGTCTTAACTATGAAGCCCTAAGCCGCAGGTACCCGGGGGACGGCATGCTTGCAGACTTTCAATCGCTACCTTACTTGTTAGGAAGATTTTGATGACATTATGTTTCTGTGTATTCGTCTGGTATTTTGGAGTGCACCTCTCAGCGCTTAGGGAAAGGCCTGGGCAAAACACTGGAAGAACAGCTTTATAGGCAAATGGAAGGAGAAGGCTCTTTTCCTCTGGTTGTCCCACTTCCGGATCTCTGAAAAAATAAAAATAATTTTTAAACTTTTGAAAAACGTAGGTGAGGGGAGAAGAACATAAGTGGAAAGGTAAAATACAATTTGATCTCTGTTCTTCTGAAATACAGTCCTAAATCTCAGGCTTGTATAATAGTGTGTAGATTAGCGAGCATTTTCATACATAAACACAGAGTTGCTTATCTGGAAAGTGAAAGATGACAAAACAGGTGCCCCCAGACAGTATAAATGATTCATTCAGGGTCATAGGATGTGTTAGTGGAAGAAATTAATTCATACTGAAGAGAAAAATAGACAACTTTGGAGGTACCTAACTTTAGAGACTTCAATCTTGTAATGAACCAAAGAGACTAGATTTAAGGCATCCTCCTACAGTTTAACGATCATGTTGGGTTTAACTCTAGTTTAACTCTAATTCAAAGAAGGATCCAGGGCACCTGGGGTGACTCATTCCGTTAAGCATCTGCCTTTGGCTCAGGTCATGATCTTGAGGTCCTGGGATAGAGCCCTGCATGGGGCTTCCTGCCCAGCAGCTTGCTTCTCCCTCTCCCTCTCCCTCTGGCTCGTGCTCTCTCTCTCCAACATATAAATAAAATCTTTATTAAAAACAAAAAACGGGGGCACCTGGGTGGCTCAGTGGGTTAAAGCCTCTGCCTTCGGCTCAGGTCATGATCCCAGGGTCCTGGGATAGAACCCCGCATAGGGCTCTCTGCTCAGCAGGGAGCCTGCTTCCTCCTCTCTCTCTCTGCCTGCCTTTCTGCCTACTTGTGATCTCTCTCTGTCAAATAAAAAAAAATATATATATATATATATTTATATTTAAAAAAAACAAAAAACGAACAAACAAACAAAAAACCCCAGAAAATCCAGGTCAACATCCCAGCACAACTTCCCCTCTCAGCAGTCACTTAAACCAAGAGCACTCTCTCTCTCTCCATCTTGAACTGTTCTCCCCCTGGTTTTCCTGACACTGTACTGTGGCTCCATCCTCTCCAACTCATCTTTCTCTGCCTTGTCTTTGGGTCTCTCTTCCTCCAAACTCTTTAGTGTACACCCTTCCTTAGAGCCTATCATGGTCCTCTTCTCCATTTTTGGTGACCTGCTCCTTGGAGAATTTCCACCATCTCCACTCCCACCCGTGGGTTCTGTTTCAGCTCACTTATTTCTTCTGATGGCCAGCTCCCTTTTCTATTGCTCTGAGGGTGCCCCAGGGCCACCTCAAACCCAGAGCACCATCTTTCCCTGGAAGCCAGGCTCTCTTCCTTCTCCTAGACTGCTATTATTGTTGCTGCCTGTTACAGGCCCCCAGGCTTTATTCCTCTTCACCTTTGCCGGCAACTCCCATTTAGGTTTATTTGCTGTGTTGTCTATCCCAGCCCCTCTGGCTGCTCAGTAAATTATTCCGCCTCTTCTCTCTGCAGGGCCTCCTTACTGGTATGTCTGTATAACCTTTCCTCCTCTAAATCCTCCTCCACCCAGCTGTTGTGCTTCCTCAAGTACAGTTCTGATGGTGTCACCCTCATGTTCAAGTCTTTTTAAATGGCTCCCCACTGCCTACTGGCAAAAGACCAAACTGAGATATGATCTTGACCAAACCCAGCTTTCTAGCCTCATCTCCCCTGAAACCCAACAGAACGTCCAGTTCCCCAACAGGATTATTTTTATATTCCAAGAGGACTTCTCCCAGTTCCCCGGAAGTCATCCCCATTTTCCCACTCGCCACATTTGCTCAAGACAGTCTACTGCCTATAATAATTCTCTCTTCCCTTACAATTTGTCACATTCCTACCCTTCCTTCAAGGACTTGCTCAGATGCTGCTTCCTCTGGGGAAAGCCACCGAAATGTGTGAGCTCTCTCCTCCAGCCCTTCTAACACTTTGGATCTTTCTTATAGCATTTGTACCATTCTGCCTGGAATCACAGTTATGTTTACACTTGGCTGAGCCATTCGCCTTCCCTCCCTTCCCTGGTTAGAAATTCTCTGAGGGTTGGGATTATGCCTCAGCCATTTCTGTTAGTCCCAAGTGCCCAGCACTGTACTACAAGCCTTCTGTCCCCCAGAGGTTAGCTACACCCATGAGCCAAGGAAGAAGTAAGTCACAGTATGTCATCATTGGCTGCTACTAGTGCCAGCTGTCGTTTGGGGGTATTTACAGTGTTGTTCTCCTGTTCATCGAAATCATTACTAAATTACTTATAATTGCCCTTTTCAAACAGGACCCTACTCCAGGGACCAAATCAGGGCTACAGGCCCCTGGTTATGTTCCAATGTTTACCATTAGGCAATGGTAGGAAATCAAAGTACAGAAAGTCTACATACAGCTTCCCAAATGCAGTGACTCATCATATCGCATCACACCACACCACATCGCCCAGTGTGGTCAGGAGCTAGGCTGATGGGCAAACTTCATAACAGGAATCCCATTAGCTAAACGGATAGCCTCAATGAGAGACACCCCTCTAGGAGCATGATACCTAGCACCTGGTCTGTGCAGTTGGATGCATGCATGGATATATGACAAAGGAAATCGTTTGAAAGGGGTGGTGGAGTCCTATCCAGAGACTTAACATAGCTCCTGTACCTGCCTTTAATTTAAAAATGAAAAATCTGAATTAAATTCAATAAAGACTTATCAAATTCTGGAGCAGTGGTTTTCAAAGAGAGAT
Source organism: Meles meles (assembly GCF_922984935.1). Taxonomy (NCBI): domain Eukaryota; kingdom Metazoa; phylum Chordata; class Mammalia; order Carnivora; family Mustelidae; genus Meles; species Meles meles. The sequence continues at coordinate 92,622,865 of NC_060068.1, forward strand.
CCTTAAAATGCCCTGGGCATAATGCATATAATTTTGGAGCTAGGAGCCAGAAATTGACAATCACTCACTCCCCGTAAACTTTTTTTATGTGTAAGTTTGAAAACTACTCTCTGGGGGTGCCTGGGTGGCTCAGTGGGTTAAGCCTCCGCCTTCAGCTCAGGTCATGATCCCAGGGTCCTGGAATCTAGCCCCACATTGGGCTCCCTGCTCAGGGGGTAGCCTGCTTCTCCCTCTCCCTCTGCCTGCTGCTCTGCCTACTTGTGCTTTCTATCTCTCTGTCAAATAAATAAATAAAATCTTTAAAAAAAAAAAAAAGGAAAGAAAGAAAACTACTCTTTAGTGGCAAGAACTTCACACAGTCCCACTGCTTAGGAGGAAGCCTCCAGAAAGACAAAATGACATTGCCTCATCATTATTGCTAGTCATCTCAGCTAATTAAGGGAATCATTTGCCTTTAGTAGGAAGATTCCAAGACATGGAATTAAATTAGATTAGATTGGATAAGCTCGAAGGAACCTCAAGTCATTCGAAGATGGACACAAAGTTATATCCATGCACTTCCTAATACTGGGATATACTTTTTATATTATAACCGAAGCCAGTTATGTTCCCTGGAAAATAATTAAATTGTTTAAGAGCAGAAGAAAAGCCTGAAACAGCATGGTTAGCCTGTGAACCAGACATTATTCCTCCCTCCTGCAGAATGACAAAGAATTCTCTTCTATGTAGCTAAAAAAAGAGTGAAGAATGAGCTATTTTAGATAACACTTCATCAAGGCACAATGTCCAATAATAGGGAAAAGTGCCTGAAGAATCTTCCTAGTCAGTCATTTCCACCAAATAGATTCTTGGGCAAAATAAAAGGTGGGCTGGGAATGATCAACCCAGAACTGAATGAATTAAAACAATTGCTCCATCCTTGAAGAGGGGGAAATTTTGATTAACTTCAGCTTTGTTGGGGACCTGGCTGACTCCGTCAGTAGAACATGCAACTTTTAATCTCGGTGTAGAGATTATTTTAAAATCTTAAAAAAAAGTCAGCTTTGTTAAATTCCGGAGAATCAAGCCACTAATATTTAGCTATTAATATTTTTTAGAGAGTGGGGGCAGACGGAGGGCTAGGTTCTTTACAAACAGTAACTCATTTGCTTTTCCAGTCCCCCTGCTCAAGAAATAAATGAAGAAATTTAGAGTCTGAGAAATTGGCCAAAGGTTTTTGGTTCTAATCAGGCCAAGCAGGGACTCAAATTTAGTCTTTGTGAGGAGAAAGTCAGAACTTTCTCTATTATACATTATTTCTCAAACTTGGGAAATCGCAAGAATTGCCCCGAGTACTAGTTAAAAATATAGATTTCCATTACCTCTTCCCTGGGTAGGGCTGGAGTGGAGAGCTTGGAATCTTTGGACAAAATTGAGAAACATCATAATTTGATGCCACAATATCACTTATTAACCCACACTGTTTCATTCCTTAAGACCTACTCTTCTAAAATTTGCTGAAACTATAATAAAGTGTATTCAACTAATGATGAACCAACCAATCTTTTCTATCTTTCTTCAAAGAACAGTGTTGGGGCACCTGGGTGGCTCTATGGGTTAAGGCCTCTGCCTTCAGCTCAGGTCATGATCCCAGGGTCCTGGGATCGAGTCCCGCATCGGGCTTTCTGCTCAGCGTGGAGCCTGCTTCCTCCTCTCTCTCTCTCTCTCTGCCTGCCACTCTGCCTACTTGTGATCTCTGTCTATCAAATAAATAAATAAAATCTTAAAAAAAAAACTCCATTTAAAGAACTGTGTTAAGATAAAAGCCTTTAAAGTTATAATCTGGGGGCGTCTGGGTGGCTCAGTTGTTAAGTGTCTGCCTTGGGCTCAGGTCAGGATCCCAGGGTCCTGGGATTGAGCCCCACATTGGGCTCCCTGCTCTGCTGGGAAGCCTGCTTCTCCCTCTCCCACTCCCCCTACTTGTGTTACCTTACCAATCAAATAAATAAATAAAATCTTTTTTAAAAAGTAAAGTTATAATCCGGAACTTTGAAAAATAAATCATTACCTCAACATATAAAATGATCAGGTTAGCAACTTGATTACAAATAAATTTGTTTTAAATTTTGTAATGTGGAAGGGTGCCTGGCTAGCTCAGTTGGGAGAACATGAGACTCTCAATTTCCAGGCTGTGAGTTTGAGACCTACATTGGATGTAGAGATGACTCAGAAAATTAAAAAAAAAAATTTAAGAATAAATTTTATCATTTGGACAATAATTCCTCCCTCAAAGGGTAAAATGCATTTGCATTTATTAAATATTAGATATCTACTCTATTATTTTTATTTATGTTAATTTTTAGTGAAAATATTTCCGTGTAAATACAGCCTGTGTACAATTTCAGTATTGTGAAAACTGACCAGACTGTTATCATGCTGCTATTCATTCCAAACCGAAGTGCAGTCTCATCAAACAAAAGCCATCTCAGAACTGGAATACTTTATTGGCCTCCAACCAGGCTTTGAACCTAGTGATAGCCAAAAGAAATAGGAAATGCCATGTTTAATTATAGCATTTACTCTTTCCCCTTTTTAATAGCTGTTACTTTTTACTAAGTATTTTGTTAAGCTTGTCTCAGGATAGACACAAGAACACTATTTAATTGGATAATGTGAAAATATTTCCTTGCATATTTATTTACCTATGTCAGCTAGGGGGAAAAACCCTCCTACTTTTAAACACGGAAAAAGTAGCACTATGAAAGAATCATCATTTAGAAAATTAATGATTCCTTCAAAATTGCATCCCTCTTTTGCAGATATGTCTGATAAGTGAGAGAACACAAGAAAAACACAATTAAAACATCAACTCCTACAGTATGAACATATTCTCTGGGGAGATAAAAGATGCTCTGACATGTATGGAGGATATATTTGCAGAGAATAATGTCATCCCCCAAATCTTTTCACAAACACATAACATGAGCATTCTCCAAAGTGATCAGACTGTCTTTTGTTCATTCTCCTTCCCATTTGGAGGAAGTAAAGACATAAGATTCAGACAACCAGATAGCTTTAGAAGGCACCTTAACGCCTGGAGAAAGATGATTTGCATTTAAGAGATAGCATGAAAATTAAAGTTAAAAATGTGAAAGCCAAACTTTCAAACGTATTTACTGGGGACATTTTATCACCTCCAATATTTTTAAATATTCAAGAACTCATTCATTGTCAAGAATCACATCATGACAATTCACATATGAAAAGTGTCATTTCCAATGACTTTGTTGAAACCCAGAGTTTGATAACTTGTGAAAATGAAGCAGTCTCAGCAAAAGCTGGTACATCACATATTCTCTCAACCCAAAATCTGTATTAACACATCCACAGAACCATACTACAATAAGCCCGTGGTTATTGTTACGCAAAGGTTCTGTTATGCAGAACCTTTCTTGGTAAGAGCCATCCTCAACAGTTTCCCAAATGACTGAATATCTACTTCTTAAGTACCAAAAGCCCTTTTAAAAAACTTGACTAAAGGGGCGCCTGGGTGGCTCAGTGGGTTAAAGTCTCTGCCTTTGGCTCGGGTCATGGTCTCGGGGTCCTGCGATCGAGCCCCTCATTGGGCTCCCTGCTCTGCGGGGAGGCTGCTTCCTCCCTCTCTCTGTCTGCCTCTCTGCCTGCTTGTGATCTCTGTCTGTCGAATAAATAAATAAAATCTTTAAAAAAAAATAACTTGACTAAAAAAACAAAACAAAAACAAACAAACAAACAAAAAAACTTGACTACATGGGCTAGAAATCCAACTAAACCATGACTGACTTCTTAAGCATAAAGTCATTATAAACACGACAATGCCCTCAAGATCTTAAGGCATACAAGAAGATCTGTCTGTAATTAAAACACCAGATTGCTTTTACTCTTTTTCTCTATCTTCCTTCATTTTTTATTCGGTTTTTAGTTTTACAGTTTTGGGGTTTGGGTTTGCTTTGTTGTTTTGGGTTTTTGTTTTGTTTTTTGTCTCAGGGGTTTGTTTTGATTTCCTTTTCTACAGTTGTGCTACTCCCTGTTACTTTTAATCATTGGTATATACCACCCCTTCCATTCTCCCTTCTGCATTATTGCTCTCTATCTGCTGTGGCCTTGGAACCCAGAAAACCTGCTTATTAAAATTGTGTCTAAAATGAAACTCAACCAAGTTCTTAATGAGGAACTCCCCTCTGGTTAAGATATGCACTTAAAATGTGTTACTTTTTTTTTTTTTTTTTTTTGGCTTCTTGCAAACTTCCCAGATTCTAGATAGTTCACAGAGCTAGAAGAAGTTATTAGATGGTCAAACTCTGGCTTCTGAGGGGTTAATATATGGTGAGATCCATAATGATGGCTCTAAGGTGCCTACTGAATCTTCATACAAGAAATAATGTATCTTGAATATGACTTTGGTTTAAAGTATTTCATAAAATTATAACCCTTTGAAACTTGGTGGTTCACATCTGGAATTTATGGCAGGATTCTGATGGATTTCAGATGAACCAGAAGCTGCCATTCCCAGATCACACACAAGAAGGGCCTGTCATGCATTCCTGTTACAGCTTGAGTTCACCGTGGAATGAGGAGAGATAGACACCAGAATCATTAACAAATCCACCCTGCAAGACTCAAGACTACGTACTGAGAATGACCGGCTCCGGCTCACATCTCCAACTGGCCTGGCCCCAAGTTCATTCCCCCCACTCTCTGGGGTTCTGCCAACACAGGCTGCTCAGGCCTGCTTTCAGTTCCTTGAACACTCAAGGCTCACTTCCTCCAGAGGGCCTTTGCCCAAGAGTTCCCACTGCCTGGAATGCTCTCCCTCCCCAGGCCCTGCAACCACTGCCCAGTTTCCTCCTACTCAGCTTAATCACACTTCCTTAGGAGGGCCTGGCTGCTCCAGCAGGTCAGCTCTGCTTCTTACACACTCTAGTCATTACTTGTACTTCTTCTAGGAGCTCTTATCAGAGTTGTAAGTCTTCATTCAGTTGTGTGTAGGCTAGATTACTGAGAAAATAAGAGGTGCTCAATAAATACGTTTTCACTCCCTAGAAGTTAGGGAGCAAGCGGGCTTCTGCCAGGCTGGCCTCCTCATTATGGTTAACATCAGGGCTTGCCAGGAGACCAATTTCTCTCTCTTTTTCTTTAATTTTTCTTTCAAAGATTTTATTTATTAGACAGAGAGAGAGATCACAAGTAGGCAGAGCAGCTGGCAGAGAGAGAGGGGGAAGCAGGCTCCCTGCTGAGCAGAGAGCACGATGCGGGGCTCGATCCCAGAACTCGAGACCATGACCTGAGCTGAAGGCAGAGGCTTAACCAACTAAGCCACCCAGGTGCTCCAGGAGAGCAATTTCTAACACTGAGTTGTTCACTGAGTTGCTGTCAAGGCTCATGGGTCTCTCCTTTCTTTTCAAGAAAAGAGTAAAATCTACTCAATGACCTTTTAGCAGCATGGCAAGAAGCTGCAGTGCTACATTCTGGACATCACTGTATTATCCCAAGCAAAGAAATAAGAAAATCTTCCCAAATTTCAGAAACTTTGCACACTGTCATACATGCTGTCCACATCAATTGTCTCTTGTTATTTTTTTTTTTTTTTCTGACTTTCATCTGAAATGTCTCTCAAGTGTCTCTCAAGTTTTGGCAATTTTGAGTCTTCTAATTACCATGGAAATGGGAAGTGATGATCTCTTGGAGGTTAAGGGGGGCGGGGAATGGGTTTCTCTTGGGGTTCTAGAGTTTTCCTACTTTGATCATATCTGCAAGTTGAGAGAATATTGATTTGGAGAGAGTGCTTCTGGGTCATCAACAAATACTCATTTTTGTGCCTAGAATGTGCCAGACATTTTCTTGGCCAGGAATCCCTCTGCATCCAAACTGCTACTTTAAAGATAAACATGCGGGGCTCTTGGGTGGCTCAGTGGGTTAAAGCCTCTGCCTTCGGCTCAGGTCATGATCCCAGGATCCTGGGATCGAGCCCCGCATCGGGCTCTCTGCCCCGCAGGGAGCCTGCTTCCTCCTCTCTCTCTGCCTGCCTCTCTGCCTACTTGTGATCTCTCAAATAAATAAATAAAATCTTTTAAAAAATAAATAAATAAAGATAAACATGCCCTGAAGGCTCTGGGTTTATCCCTAAGTCAAGTACAAAGTGTAAAGCATGAACTATCCCCTCCAGTGAGAACCTGAGTCACTTCCTCCCTCTGCACACCTTCAGAAAGCTTCAGATACTGCACAGGGCTCTGGCTCTTTCTGACACACTGGCACGTTGGGTTACAAAGAATCATATTATTATACACTGTCGATTTTTTTTTTCTTTCTCCGTTTCACAGGTACATAAAAACTTCCTTTTTAAAAAATTTCTTAACTTCTAGAGCAATAAATAAACATTTCGTGTCACTTTTTATTGTTGTTGTCCCATAGTCTTGGTAGTTGATAGTTGTTCCCACCCACAGAATGCTTGGCAAGTGATAACTGACAAACTTGACAAAACTGGGAAAGGAAGAAATTGTCTGTTTCCTCAATTAAGTAAATGTCCACAATTTTATCTCCTCTCAGAATGGCTTAATTTCTTTCAGAATCTGAGAACTACATGTATGCATATGGCTATGTAAGTCTTGGTTTTGAACATATTGTATAATAACCACCTTTTTTGTAATTTTGTATATCTGATGTCATCAGAAAGGTTCCAAGTTCCCTGACGGACAGGTATGCAAGATTCTAGCACCACGTACTGGTTCCTTCCTGCATGGATGTCTAGCCTGCTGCTGCCGAGGGCTGGCTCACCCCTGCACTTCCCCACTTTAGCCCAACTACTTTTTCTGACCTGTAATTCTGGCTTTAGGAGTTACTAGAGGCATCTCCCTTAAAAATGTGTTTGAAAAAGGCTCTATCTCCAGACTGAAAACATTCCTCTCAATTTACAATTCAACTATTAGAGATTTGGTTCTTTGGGACCTTCATGAGCCCCCTTTGAGAAGCAGCAGTATCCCCTGAAAGGCTAAGACTTGCAGCCATTATCAATTTATAATCCAAAGGAATTAAACAGACTCGCAACTCCTCCCCCATCCCGCAGGGAAAATGAAATTCAGGACAGGCACTGCGTGGTGGTGCTAATAAGGAGAGGGTCTCTGGGGTGTGGGTGGGGAGCACTGAATGAGCATCTTGGGTTGCACATTCTTCATATCTCTCCCTGAAGTTTCCTTTTCCTTTCTTTTCCCCACCTTGTTCTACCTTTGTTCCCCTTACCTAGGTTTATCTGTGTGTGTGACTGTGTATGTGTGTTATATCTGTGTGTGCAAATGGTCATATGTATCTTGACACTGACTTGTCTAGCAGTGTAACCAAAAAAAAAAAAAAAAATCAGATTACTTGGTGGATAATTTAGGTATTTTCAGCTTCATTAACAGCTAATCACCACATAATGGATTACTCAACCAAGGTTTGAAATATGCCTCCAAGGTGGCTAGACTAACTGGAATGATCGTGTAAGGGGACTTCAGGAGAGTATCATATACACACAGCTATTATGTCTTTGTGGGAACATGTGTTTGTGTATGAATTGTCTGTGCATGTTTTTGGCAGGTCCCCTCTCTCATCCTCCACTCCCTGCCCCTCCTCCACCTCAGCCTCTGCCAGGTCTGCCTACAGATCCCTCAGTCATGAAGCCTCCCAGAGAATGATGAGAGCTCATTTAGGTCTAGCAGCCTCCTCAGAGGAGTGTCCTGGGGTGCCGGTGGGTGAGGCAGACAGGCCAACTGCACCCCAACAGGGTTCAGAGCCTGGCTGGGAGGTGAAAGATGTGTAGCCAGAAGGCTTGGACACGTGCCACTGGGGACACAGCCAGTATCTTGCCGCCCTCAGAAAATGCTCCTCTTGCCCTGCCCTAAGGAACAAATTACCATCAGAGACAGAAGTGTGACCTGGAGCCAAAGTTTTATGAGGACTCTCTTCCAACCACTGAAAATATTCTGGTGGATACGGAGGTTTCGTTGGTGTGGGAGAAGATGAGACCAATCCCCACCCCCAACACACACACGCACACACACATGCACAACAGATCCAGATCCCAGCTCTGCCAATGGCTTTGACCAACAACCGTCTGATTCTCCTAAGTGGTGGCAGATTGAGGTAGGCATCCACAAACAAGTTCTGTTTTTGCCAGTCTGGCACAAACCACGACGTCCCCTGGCCACACAAAGTGCTCTGTGGGCAGGACTAGCTGTTTGCCCTCGACAGAAACCACTTTCATGGCTGGTTGGATTTGTCAGGGATTTTTCTCTTAACATTTGTCAATGACCGTTGTCAGGTGTTGCTAGGGTTGCAGGAGAAAGGTTTTCCTGGATTGGCTGAGCAACCGTATTCTGTAACCAACCCAAATGCTGTGCCTGGGGGAGGGGGACTCAACATGATAGAACAATATCAAGCACAGGCAGACACATTCCGGATACTAATAAGGCGTCTGGAAAAATGGAATTATAGTGTGCAGGAATCCCTTGCCCCTCTATAGCTCCAGCCATGGCTTGGTTGCTATTCAAACTGGTAAAGCCTAAGTTAAAGTCATTCCCACTGATTGGAGGATATCAAGATTTCAAAACAGGGGAGTAGCAATTGTAAGGAGGAAGTAAAACTCCTTGCTCATTGTGTTTTACAGCCTTCCTTAGCAAAACTGCTGAATCGTAATTTAAAATATTCCACCCTTTCAAATAAATTAAGTGCAGCCCTTAAAAACAGGAAACGAGAGAGGCACACACACGTATTGTCAACTAAACATTCACAGACCTCATACCACAAGAGCAAAGTTGAAAATCACAGAACAGAACTATGCATTCACTTTAGAAGGATAACAACAAGGGTCACCACCAAGGGAGAGTTTCTGCCTCTGGCGGAGCGCTCTTGAGCGCAAACCTGAATGCTAATTAGGAAACACATGAAAGACAAACATCAGCTGGAAGGGAAACTGGGATCTGGGAAGAGCATAGGTATTCTGAGCTTCAGATAATCCTTTTGGTACTAAGGAAAGTGAGAGTGTACTTGACTCTAGCAATGGCTGCACCCACCCTTCAGAAAATAGAACTGCCAGCCAGCCAGATGTTCCTGTGGAACTCAGGTAATATATCAAAAGCAAACGGAATTATCTTGCCTAAAAAATAAGTTAAGCTTCTGTACAGTACTGATTTCCCACTCAGTTATCAACATGATCACCGAACTTGAGCATTTTTACTGTCGGTTTTTATTTAGCCACAAGAAAAGTTCCTTCAGTCTTCTTCCTTACAACATGCCTCTCCCATTGCTCTCAGACCTATTCCTTAAAAGATGGAGCTGCCATCCAGGAATAAAGAAAGGAAGAGAGGAAGGGCAGAAAAGGGAGAAAGGGGAAAAGAGGGAGGGAGGGTAGGAGGAAGGAACAGGAGAGAGGGGGAGCAAGGGAGGGATGGAGGGAGGAAGGAGGGGGGAGGAAGGAAGGAAGAATCAATGTACCTTTCCCATGGGTCCCATCCCACATGATCCATTTCTCTTATCCAACCCAGGCTCTTCTGCTCATGAAGGACCCCATAGCCAAGCCAAGCCAACGGACCTTAGTTTCAGGCTGAAACAGGGTTTCAGAGTTCTGCATTTTACTTTTATATATATTTTGGAGTAGCTCAAAATGAAACAAAGAGAAAGAAAAAAAGATTCCAAGACAGAGTTTTGGACAATTTCACCTCCCATTCCCATTGGTCTGAAGAAGAATATGCATGAGCAGAAATGGTCTTGAGGAGGGTTGGTGATAGGACAGCATTAAGAATTGCACAGAAAGTATAGCTTCTCATTTGAGTACACAATGAAGTCCTACCCACACGGCAGGCCAGGGAGACCCATTTTGCTGACTTTATCCAAGATCCCTGAGAGCTTCAGGAAAGACAGTAAAATAGCAGGAATCACTATTCCAAAGGGGAAGAAACTTGGAGAGTATTTTTGGTTCATTTTTTGGTTGCATGTGTTGCTAAATGCAGATATTTGTGCTGTTGGCAACATCTTAGGAAATGATTTAACCCACTTGCATAGCCAGGCATAATTTATCATGTGGCCCTGTAACTTTAACCCCATTCAGTTCTCCCTTCTGATTACTTCCATCATGTTTGTGTATGCATTACTGAGGGCCTATGTTTACTTCAGGTAACAACACCCTACTTGATTTTTCTAACCCAGAATCTAGCCTTCTCTCATCCTGACATTATCTGCTCTCTTCAGGAAGAGATCCAGGAGGCCAGGAAAGCTTACCACCCACACCTAATCTTCATACTCAAGCAATTGGATGAGGCCTGGTGGATTAGGAAACTCACCGCTAGCTTAGATCCTCTCCCGGCCTGGCAGGCACACCCACACAGTCCCTAGTGACTATTCTCCAGGGTTAGGACCGCCCAGATCTTTGCAATTTGGTGCTCTTTCTTCCTAGTTCATATTTCAAGATAACTTCCAATGAGAATCGTATAGTCAGTAACCAAAAGAACTGGTCATAAAAACCTACTGGATCAATGAAAAACAAAAATCCCACTGCCTGTTTCAACCTGCAGTCAAATAACAAAGATCATGCACAAAAGTCCCAGCCCTTTTCTTTCCTGAATCAGTCTCTTATAAAGAAGGAAACCATTTCAATAGAGGACAGAAGACACAGAAGGCTCAGGGTAACCCACAATGAAATTAGTAGTTTCAGAACATTAATGATCACAGGAAAAGATGGAACCAGAGAGGGAAAGACATGCGAGGGAGTTGGCATGAAAGTTCAAAAGACGACATTCAGCCTGCACCCTCAAGAAAGTATCTTAAGAGAAAGTAGGACGGAATCAAATAGCCTCTGAGACAACACAGCGGTTGGCAAAGAGTCTGGGCTACAATCTCAGGACACATTTCAATGTGCAGCAAAGAACAGGTTGAAAGAATCACTACGTCCCTTCAGCTGGTCTCTATTATTCCAAGGTCTGCTTTTCTCATTGCCAACCAGTCCCCGTTTTTAATCTGCTCTTAAGTTTGCCCCATGCCACCGCCAACACCTGGGTCTCTCTGCAGATTTCTTTCAGTTCACTTCTTTAAAGGCTTTCTGGGGAAGGCTTCATCCATTCATACCACAGATTCAGAATCTTTATAATGTGATTTCTCAGTAATATAGGAAAAAAGCATTTATGATGCTCATAAGCCAAAGGACTGAGTTGATACCATAACATGACAATGACCAGGTGATGAGACTTTCCACCAATAAAACAGAAGTTTTGGGGTAACTGGCTGGCTCAGTTGGTAGAGAATGAGAATCCTGATGTAGGGGTTGTGAGTTCAAGCCCCATGTTGGTGGAGAGATTATTTTTTTTAAAAATCTTAAAAACAAAATAAGCAAAAAACCCCATAGAAGTCTCATTATTATAATGCAAAGTAGCAAGGGAGATCTAGAATTTGCTTCATTCTCTGGGAGCTCTCTGATAGTGGGTGCTTTACAGATCACCAGGTTTTCCTCAGTTGTTGCCAATATGCACATAAATAGATGTTTTTTTCAGGCAAAAAATATTTTTTTCAGACATCTATTACACGTAAGCCAGGGACGCTTTGAGGCTTTTTGAGCCTACAAATACTGGGTACACCATTTATTAAAATCAATGCGCTTTGTCTAGGTCACAATAACCATAAAAGAAAAAGTTGATAAATCAGAGTTCATCAAAATTAAAAACTTCGCATCAATAGAGACCATTAAGAAAATGAATAGGCAAGCCATAGACTGGAAGAAAATATTTGTGAAACATAAACTCAACAGAGGACATCAGTGCAGAATGTATAAAGAACTCCCACTTAACAATAAAGACAAATACATTTTTGAATGAACAGAAAATTTAAACATATATCACAAAAGAAGATGTGTGAATAATGATAAATAAGCACATGACAATGTGTTCAATGCCCTTAAAACACAAAATAAAGCCACATTGAGACTTTACTTCATGGTCACCAAAATGGTTTAAAATAAATAGACGCACAACATTACAAATCAGCGAATATGTGAAGCCACCGGAACTCTCAGACATTGTTGGTGGGAATATAAACTGGTTCACACACCGTAGAAAGAGGACTAAACACATACCTATTTTGCGACTTAACAAGCAATCTAAATTTGTCTTTTCCCAAGGGAAATGGAAACCCAAGTCAATAAAAAGACTTGTATAAAAATGTTCCCAACAGTTTAAGACACAATAGCCAAAAACTGAATACAGCCGGGTATCCATGAACAGGTGAGTAGCTATACAAACTATGATACAGTCATCTAATGGAATACTCCTCAGCAATACAATGGAATGAATTAAGTAGTGTCACACAGTAACATGACCAAATCTGAAAAACAGTAGGATAGGGGCGCCTGGGTGGCTCAGTCATTAAGCATCTGGCTTTAGCGCAGGTTCATGATCCCAGTGTCCAGATGGAGCCCTACATCGGGCTCCCTGCTCAGTGGAGAGCCTGTTTCTCCCTCTCCCATTCCCCCTGCTTGGGTTCTCTCTAAAGAAGTCTGACACTATGGACATTGGGGAGGGTAAGTGCTATCATGAGTGCTGTGAAGTGTGTAAACCTGGCGATTCACAGACCTGTACCCCTGGGGATAAAAATACATTATATGTTTATTAAAAAAAAAAAATTTGGAAGGGGAGGCGAACCATAAGAGACTATGGACTCTGAAAAACAACCTGAGGGTTTTGAAGGGTCAGGGGTGGGAGGTTGGGGGAACAGGTGGTGGGTAATGGGGAGGGCACGTTTTGCATGGAGCACTGGGTGTTGTGCAAAAAGAATGAATACTGTTACGCTGAAAAAATAAATAAAATGGGGAAAAAAAAAAAGAAGTCTGACACTAAAAAGCTCATTCTATTTGATTCCACTTATGTGAAATTCTAGAACAGGTAAAACTCAGGTATAGTGACAAAATTCCAAATATTGGTTGCCTCTGGGAAGGGAAACAGGCTGAGGATTGACAGAAAGTGGCACAAGGGAACTTTCTGGAATGACGGTAATGTTCTATATTTTTATTGAAGTTTGGGTACACAGGTATACTTTGGTCCAAACTCAGAAAATGTACACTTAAGACTTTATGTTTCATTGTGTATGAACTTTACATTGGAATAAAAAAGGAAATATTGAAGTTTTTAGGTGGAAACTGATTGATGCCTACAATTTACTTTTTTAAAGGCACGACTCACATAAGATGGATTAATAGAGGAAGGATGTATAGATATGTGATAAAACAAGAATTGTTCAATGTGGTTGGTAGAGTCTACAACTAGATGGTGGGCATATGGGTGTTCACTGTAAAATTCTTTCAACTTTGTATTTGGAAACAATCACAAGAAAGTGCTGGCCGGGCACAGGGAATCTATGTGCTAGTCTGACCTGTGGATTCTCTTCAGTTTTTTGTTGTTAGATGAATGCTCTCTCTCTCAGTATTCGTATTAAATTATAAATAGGGAAGATGAAGGCTTGGATTTGGAAGAATCTCACATCTGAATTCTCTTCCTTTTCAGATCTAGTCTTTCGTACCTTTTTATTTTAGCAGACAAAAGAAGCCAGGAAATGGTTATTGTGAGAGGAAGGGAGGGGGAGAGACCCATGACCCTAAAAAAGCCGCCAAAACACTCCTCCTGCAAAATACTGAATATCAAGAGCAGACACGCATTCCAGACCTGTAGAATCAAGAAATTAATGAAAACACCCAGACTGCATCCTCGGAACCACTGAGGAATGATAATTACAGACAGTATTTCTGGAGCAGACACATAACCTTGATTCCCAGGACACCCCCTAAAGCAGTCTAATAGTATGCTATTTGTGGAAGGTTTTTCCACTTTTAATAACAGAGAAATAATGTTAGAAGGAAAGAAATCCCTTATTTAGCCACTGGGGTACCATTATTGAGCCCCAGCTGAAGGCCCCCTTAAAAGCCTCCATATGGTAAAAGAACATGTTTCCCTGCGAAATCAAAACTGAGTACATCTGAGACTTCTGAACATCTTTTTCCTTGGATCCTGAAATGGATGTGTGCATATTTGTGAAAAAAATTTTATGATGTGCTATCTTCCAAAGTGAATGGTTATTTATAATTCATAAAAGACCTGAGCACAGGAAAATTCGTGCCTTTTATTAGCCCTGTAAAGTTAGACCAGCTGATCTTTTAGTGCATGTTACAGACATCAAATTCTCCGTATGGTTGAAATTTCTCTCCTTGTTCTAAATGCAGAGAGGCAGAGCTACTGAAGCTGTTGTTCAAAAGCTGGTGGGGTCCCAATCTCCTTTGATTAAATGTTAAATAAACAAAAAATCACTCTCAGAGCTAGTCTCTAAAGACATAAAGAGAAAATACTCGGAATGCTAAACATACTTCTTAAATCTTGCACAGCCTTTGTAAAATACGACAGCATAGTTTTTAATGGATTTTATTTTCCATTTTCAATGTTTAGCCATCATCTTTGGACATAGTTGCCACATCATTTCCGCTCAGTGGCTGCTGGCTGCCTGTGAGTCATAGCACAGGTCCATGAGCAGAAGTGACTTGAGCAGGAGAGCCTGGGCACCATAGCTTTGGACCCAGGACAGGGAGGCCTGGTGCCAAGGGCTCGAACCCAGCTGCACCTGCACGGCCCCACCGTGAGATCACAGAAAGTGATTTCCTTAAAAGAACTCAGCTTTCTTAGCTCCCTGACACGTTCACGTTCACCTCGATTACTAGCATGCCACGGACCCTCATAAGACAATTCCACGGAATTCTTAGAGATCTAAGTTCAGTCTGAAAATAACACATGGTTTTGCTTTCCTTGAAGTTCGCTGCCCTCTAATATCCCAGACGAACTTTCTGAACTCCATGATAGAATTATGTGGTGATAGAAACTCTTTCTGGGAGTGCCTGGGGGGGCTTAGTTAGTTGAGCAGGTTGGACTCCTGGTTTTGGCTCAGGTCATGATCTCAAGGCTGTGGGATCGAGCCCTACGTTGGGGTACGTGCTCTGCTCCCTTCCCCCCACTTGACCATTCTCTCTCTCTGAAATAGATAAATAAACCTTAAAAAAAAAAAAAAAACAAAAAAACCAAAAACAAAACAACAACAAAAAAACCCTTTGTATTCTGACTTTTTTCTTCCCTAAAGGTTTATTTATTTAAGTAATCTCTACACCCCACGTGGCACTTGACCTCACAACCCTGAGATCGAGAGTCTCATAATCCAAAACTGAACCAGCCAGGTGCCTCTATATACGGACTCTCAAATACCTGACTCAAAATGCAGATCTCTAACTGCCAGATACAAAAAGCCAACTCACTTCTAGAACGGGATCTTTGCTCTGAAAGGATTTTCTCAGCTTGAAGGGACAGGGATGAGAGGTACAAATAAATGCTTTTTGAGCAAGTTTTTCACCATCTTGTGCTGCCTGACTCAGAAGAGAAGAATGAGGAGATCTCCACCTTTTGACGATATGTCAGCTGCACTGTGTAGGACCAGCAGTGGGAGCGGAAAAAGCAATATTTATTCTGAGGGCCCTGACAACGTCGTCATTAAGTCATTTGTCCACTCCTAAGTGGTTTGCATTTTACAAGATCCAGAGCCAGGGAGGCCCATGAGCTATAATTCCAGGCATCTTTCCCCCTGCCACCCTCACTCACTCTCAGCATTATCTAAGCACTGTTTAAAAAAAGGCTAGAAAGATGACAAAACCAAATATGCAATGTGTGTATTAGTGTGAATGCAACACTTTCACAATTTATTTCCCTGTCGCGTAAATGAAATTTTTCTCAAGCCGTTCCCTGTCATCACCCAGCACCCAAAACATCATTACACAATACAGACGTTCATTTATCATCTACTGTGTCCTATATCTCTCCCACACTTCCTCCATTCATCCATCCATGCTACGAATATTCCCTGAGTACTCACCACACACCAGGCCCTGCTATGGAGCGAGACATAAATAATTTCTAATCCTTGCCCTTCGGGAGCTTATAGTCACACAGAAGATGGTCTCGTCTGGGTCTCCTCTGCTGCGTTGGAACACATTTAATTTCCAGCTGTTACTTCAACAAGGCAAGAAAGCAGGAGATCTTACTTTACCCAGACAGTGCCCCTGGGTTCATGAAATTTGCCTATCGCACTTTCTTTGCTTGCCACCCGCCCTGGCCACAGAAAATTTCTTGCAGTCGTGAGAAAAAGTGAAGTTTACGGCAGCGGGAGCAAATGTCAGGACGTATTTTGGACAAAATACAGAGCGTGCCAAGTTCTCACTTTGCACAAGTATGGTATACTTCATATTCTCTCCCCTTTCTAGGCTTCTGACCCCTCCTCCAGGACTGGGCCTTTGGGGTTAACATTCATCTGGCTAATTCACCCCCATGTACCTTCAGTCCCATTATCTCTCTGGTCTTCAGAGATGGGTCATGGGTTCCCTTCTCTGGGGAGGCCCTGAGTGTAGCTAGCTTCCTTACCCAACATCCACTGAGCCATGTCCTTTGACGTACTGTTAAACTTTTTTGGGTGTGGAAGGGTAACTGAATCGGAAAGAGACCTCGGTTAAGGAGAGGACACCAAGAAGACACCCAAGGTTTCCCTTTATGCTGCAGTCAACGTCTGACACTCGGATTTGTTTCTCACCTTTTGGAAAGAGACCAAACTGCCTTGGCTAGTCCTCCTTGAAGAAGCTTCCATCCCCCAGGCCAAGGCCAGAGCTCACCGTCTGCTGTCTGCCTCTCACCAAGGCTAGGTTCCAAGTATGCAGAAGAGTCAAGCCATGGCTCCTCTCAGCCCCAGAGGCTACAGAACAGAGCCAGAGGCAGCTGGGGCCACCACTAGGGAAAGATAATTCAGTTTTGCCCGTGGCTAGGCAGATAAGAGTCTTCCAGGGAGGTGACGAGAGAGAGAGAGGGCCCCATGTTCACCTAGGGACCAGAAATCCTGGTCTTCTCAGTCCCCTGTGCTGGCATTTGGTGCAGAGGCCTGCCCCAGTCTTGGAGTTGTACCTTATCCTCAAAACCCCCAACATTCCAGGTCAGGTTCTCCCTCATTCATTTACCCCTCATTCATTCTTGCCCTGCACCAAAGGCAAGGATTTCCGGCTGGTCCTCTGTCCTGTGTTTATGACATTCACCCCGGGTAGCACGAGCCCTGGGTTTCCCCAGCCTCTTGAGTCTTGGTTCCCTTAGCCCAGAGGTTTCAACAGAATATAATGCCAGCCACTTAAGTAATTCGAAATTTCCTAGGAGCCGCATTATTACAAGTTTAAAATAAACAGGTAAAATTAACTTTTTTGGATCCAAAATGGCCTTATTGAAAATCCACATACACCACAATTGACCCATTTAAAATGTACAATGGAGGGGCAGCTGGCTGACCTCAGAATCATGAATTCAAGCCCCATGTTGGATGGTGAGCTTACTTAAACATAAAAATAAAAAAATTTTTAAAGAAAATAAAATGTACAACTGAATTTAAAATTAAAATAAGCCAAATAAATAAATAAGCCAAAAAAATAAATAAAATGTAAAACTGAGTATATTCACTGAGCTGTGCAACATCACCACAATCAATTTTAGAACATTTTCATCAATCCATTAAAAAAAAAAACCCACCATAACCATTAGCACTCACTTCCCGTCTCCCTCCATACCACCCTCCCCTGCCCTGAGCAACCTCTCAGGTACCTTTTGTCTCCATGGATTTGCCTTGGCCACTTCATGTAAGTGGAATCATCCCATGTGTGGGTTTTTGCGCCTGGCTTCTTTCACTTAGCATAATGTTTTCATGGTCCATCCATATTGAAGTATTCATTGTAATAATATATTTTATTTACCTGAACCTGTCCAAAATACCATTTCAACATTTCAACATTTAATCGATCTTAAGAAGGATGAATGATGTCTTGAGCATCCTGTTTGTCTAAACTCTTTGAACTTGAGCGAGTATTTTACACTTACAGCGTGTTTCAACCAGACCAGCCACACTCCAAGAGCCAGAAAGCCGTATGGGGCTAGTGGCTGCAGTGAGGGACAGCACTACCCTATCCGGAGACCTCACTGTTACTCTTTAAAAAACCACAGATCTTGGGGGACCTGGGTGGCTCAGTCGTTAAGTATCTGCCTTGAGCTCAGGTCATGATCCCGGGGTCCTGGGAAAGGAAAAGTCTATATTGTGCTGCTAATTCCCCCTTCTTCCCCTCCCTTGGAGAGAGCCCTGGAGCCGGCGCTCCCACCCCGCAGTAGCCTCTGAGATCACAGCCTGAACGCAGATAACCTGGGCTCCCTCTGCCCATTCACCCTTACCCAGGAGCCGTGGTCTGATGAGGTTATTTTGCTAAGTGAAACTTCCTGCGGCAAAGAAGAGCTTCACAAAATTTAACAAAAGAAACTTTTTCTCTTTCTTTTTGGAAGCGCGTCTGTCATTTCTTAATTTTCTCCTGGTACATTTTCCAGCCATTGTTTTGCTAATAATAGCTCTAAGCACACAAATAAAGCTCACTGGTAGTGGTAGATTTGGGAAATTGCTACAAGCTTCCTGACAGCTTTATCCCGCTCCTGTCAGCCATTTCCCCCAAGAAAATGGACGTTTAATCAGTGTGAGGCTGCATCTTATTACGTGAGCTCATCAGCTCTCACCCCCTTCCAGGCTCCGAGAGAGAAGGCAGAAGCCTCTAGCGCTGCCACCCACCGCCCTGGTCGCAGGGATCCCGGCGGGAAGCAGCAGCTTCAGGAATGAAGCACCTTATTCGTTTCAGTGTCTGTACGGGCACACGTAAGTTATTTCTACACATGTGTGATTCCTAAGATTGGTACGGGGAATTGTTTGTGAAATTACCTTTTTGAAAGAAAAGCTTACAAAATTGGGGTTATGGAGTCCCCAGAATGGAAGACTGAGGTCAGGTTTATCATGTACACATTTAACAAGAGGTGTAAGAATAGCTATATCCTCATCTTTCCTATTTCTCCTCAGAACAGGAGAGAGCAAGGAGCTGAGTTCGCTGGAGAAGGAAGTTAGGGTGGACTTGAGGAGGCACTTCTGTTGCCGGCACTGAAGCACTGGAGCGTCTCACAGGACGAGCTTGAGGGTTTTGGTTAACGTTCATTCCACTAACATTTACTGAGTATCTTCTGGGGACTTCCTGGTTGGTGTCCGATTCCAGCCCAGAGCTAAATCAGGAAGATTTCATCCAAACGCTTTTCTAGATTCCGGTTTTCCTCACAAAGTACTGCTATCTCCACTCTCCACCCTTCCCACCCCAAGTTTTTCATCTGATCCTCAGCCACTTAGGAAGGTTCACAGAGCTTGGAGTCCTGGAGACTGCTTCCCCCCACCCACAAAAAAACCCACGAAAGACAAAAAAAGCAAACAAAAAAAAACGCTCTTAAAGATTAAGAATTATTCTAAAAGTAGAAAATCTGAGCCACTACACTAATCCAGTCTTGGGCTTCTTGATCACATCACCACTCAGCAGGCAATGGCATTTTGAGAAAAGCAGGGGCAATGGTAGCCAGCTCAGAGGTTTGGTGACTCACTGTGAGTTTGTTCATATTACCAAACTCCTTTTACTCAGTGAAAACTTTCTTTGCTCCAGAAAATGGCAGCACCATTCCCATTCTAGGAATCCCTGCAATAGACCTCACCCATCAACGGCTTGGCTCTCTATCCAAGACAGTTAAAACACCCAGTACCACAGGGAATGGCATAGAATTTCATCATACACGGGGAGAACCCGTTCAACGCACTGCAGGGAACCAAGTCCTCCTGGGCACCTGGGTGTGAGTCACTGACTGGGTGACCTCCGTCTGCAATCTGCTTTCCTGTTGTAATTAATTTATCCTTCATGAGATGGAGGCACCAACCTCTCTGAGGGACACACGCCTGATTCCACATAACTCCCAAAGGACGTCAGTTGTTTATAAGGCAATGTTGTGTGAACCATGCATCTCCACTGTGCTGTCATTTTAAGGCCATTTGAAACATCTTGAGAGTCCTTTTTTTTTTTTTTTTAATTCTCCTCATGCTCATTTCCAAATGGAAGGAATTCTTATGAAGTAATAGGGTGGTGGGGAGAGAGAGAGTTTGCTTTAGCTCCTGCTGGTTATTCCATGTTATGCTCCAGTGGGTTATTTGCATCTGGTCTCTATTTGTTAACATCAGTGAGCTATGGTCACATAACTAAATCGGATTATACAAGGGCTTCCATTTCGAATGGTTAGCTCTCACCAAACCAAACCAAACCAAACCAACCAACCAACCAAATAAACAAAAAACAAAGCCTAAGCTAGAGATACCTGCCTTGGGAAACCTGCACTATAGAAAAAAAAGAATCCCTTAAAGGCTGTCATAACGCCTTTCTGGTTTCAATTTCCCCTCTCCTTTTGAAACAAGATCCAGTATCCCCAGACCTCCACCCAGAATAAAGTTGCTGGGACTTGGCAGGAAATGGCATGGCAGACCACCCAAGCATTAGGGGTGTCTGATGTGGAAGGGAAAAGTTAAGCAAAAATCTGAAGATGATGTCAAGTAGATGGGAATGAGTCACTGATCCTCAGGCTCCCGTTCCTCTGCAGTGAAGATCCCAGTGCTGAAGGGAACACTTAACCATCCAGCTCGAGAGGGCTGGGCTAAGTCCCTTTCCAGTTCATACCTTATTTTTTTTTTTTTTAAAGATTTTTTTTATTTATTTATTTGACAGAGAGAGAGATCACAAGTAGGCAGAGAGGCAGGCAGAGAGAGAGGAGGAAGCAGGCCCCCCGCGGAGCAGAGAACCCGATGCGGGGCCCGATCCCAGGACCCCGAGACCACGACCCGAGCCGAAGGCAGCGGCCCAATCCACTGAGCCACCCAGGCGCCTTAGCCTCCAGGCAGTGTACAACTAACCATTTCGAAAGACCTCCAACGCTTTCAAGTTCTTGGGAAACGTTCCTGTTTCCGAAACTCCTCGGGCTGTCTTCTGTCAACACACACCTCTTTTCCTTTTACTCACACATATTTCCTTATCACCATCTGATGTATTTTGTCCCTTCCAATAAACCGTGAAGTTCTTGAAGCCAAACAAATCTTGTTCCACCTCTGGGCGCCCCACGCTTCCATGCCAACACCTGGGACAGAACAGTTACTCAATCCCATCCCAGGCCTTTCATTACTTACTTGTTTTATTATCACTCTGGATCAAAGTTCTCTCTTTTCGATTGCAAGGTTCAGGAGGGCAGGACCTCAATTAGTGAAAAGTGCAAGTGACTTCCTGCCAGGGTCAGCTTCACCAGTACGTGAACGAAGCAACCACATCTGGGGTGTGATCTGAGGGGTTTTAGAAACACCCTTCCACCCCTTGCCTTCTGAAATTCCGAGTGACACCTTTCCCCCTGTAAGGTTCTGAATCTTATTAAAATACCAATTGGCCTGGGAGAGCAACAGGATAACTTATCTGTGGTTTACAGTAGATGAAGGAAAGATACTGAGCCTGGGGAAAGGAGAGATCACATGGGAGAAGGTAGGATGGGAAGCTGGGGAGTCAGCTGGCTTCATTCATGCTAGAATCTCAATAATGCGTGATGCTGGTGTTGACGTGAGTTAGTCTCCTTCCAAGGGCCCAGCCCCTCCCACTCCTTACATATTGATTAGAATATGAATAAGGAGGGGGACAAAAAGAGCACTTATTACGTGCCAGACTGTGGTCAAAACACTGAACAAATAGTAACCCATGGTCCCCTGCACCTCTCCAAGCTTGGCCCTATTATGATTCCAGCTTTGCACATGAGGAAAACTGAGGCATAGAGAGTCCCAACATTGTATAGACAGAAGATGACAGACCAGAGAAAGAGTAAGAATTATTAACACTTTTAAATGATTAAGCTCCTTTACTGATCTCTTGCCCACCTTCACCACCTCACCACCTTCACTGATCTCTTGTCCTCCTTCACCAACCCTCGCCGAAAGACTTACCTTCGATAATCCTCGTGAATCCTCAGTGCAGGAAACGAACAGGCATCTGAGAAAGCAGAGACGTGTTCCAGGCATACACGAACCCTTCCACAAAGAAGTGTTTCCAAGAAAGGGCAACCAATGTGTTGTCACTGATGACCATTAAAAAAAAAAAAAAGGACATCGTGATCTGTTTTAAAAGTAGCCCGAGGGGGGATTTTTTAAAAATAAATAAATAAATAAATGTAGCCCGGGATTCCTCTAAATTGCAATGTGTCCGTTTGGGGTGTTTCCCCCACAACATCAATGAAACAGAGAGGATAACCATGGCAATCTTTATAGCATTTGCCCCACAGAAATGGAGTCTAGTCTTCCTGTGAGAGGGGATGCCGCATCCATGTATGCATATGCTGTTCATAACTTGTATAAACTTAAACACACATGGGACTTTTCCAGTGACTTCTTTTCCTCAAGGAGAGTAAGTTGAGAAAGCTCACCGTGTGCACCGGATAGAGAAGGTAAACTTCTTATTCGACTCTAGATTAGAAAAGCAAAGTGAGCATTGGCTCCCTGGAATCAGATATGATTGCCCAAGAACTGCAGAGAGTCCACGTGAAAGAAAAAAGCAGATAAGCAGCAGAGTGAGAGGTGGACGGCACTGCTCTTTGTTCAGGTTTGTAGGGATTCAGGACACAGAAGGGTATGGGATTGGGAACTGGTTTGCTCTGAGGACACCCTCATGGTGGTGCTTACGGGCAACGTGACTGGCAGACGACTTGGGGCTCCTACGCCCCTGCCTACCTCAGCCAAGGTACCTCAGCAACAACTTTGGCTGCAGTGGACACCAGCGCTTTAGCCAGCTGTGGCCAAGCTGAGCAGTCCTATCCTTGGGGATGGAGGCCACTGAGATTTGCCTGCAAGGTGGCACTGCTCGGCAGTTCTGCTGGGTCCCTCCTGGGAATAGAACGTGACCCACCAGCATCAGAAATCAGCAGCAAACATCTGGGCCAAACATCTGCGCTTCCATTTCAAATTCCAACCTTCCTTATGAGCCTGAGGTGTTCTGACCTGTCCTATGACTTTAAAAACTTTTTAATGATTTTCTCATAGCTTGTATTAAAGAACTAGCTCTTTGAATCACACCTCTTAAACCTTCAAAAATTGCCTTATGATCTAGGGACTTTGGATTGATTACTTTCTATGATGACCTATGCAGAGAGTTTCCCAAATTGGTTCTTTCCTTTATTATGGTCACCGAAGGCCCCTTTTTCTGTTCTTGTACGTAGGTTCCCCTTTGTGAGATTTGTGGAGGCCCGCAACTGCCAGTAAAGCATCGATAATCACCGTGAATTTACTCTTGCCCTTGTGAAAGATACTAGCGTATTTTTTACTTTGAAAGGAACTTCACTTTCCTAAGGAGCTTGGCTGGCAGGTATATGCAGTGCTACAAAAAGTATTGATACCTGCTTTCTGTCATCCGTGCTTAAAATTAGAAAGACACAGTAAAGGGGTGCCTGGGTGGCTCAGTGGGTTAAGCCTCTGCCTTTGGCTCAGGTCATGGTCCCAGGGTCCTGGGATCGAGTCCCGCATCGGGCTCTCTGCTCAGCAGGGAGCCTGCTTCCCCCTCTCTCTCTGCCTGCCTCTCTGCCTACTTGTGTTCTCTCTGTCAAATAAATAAATCTTTAAAAAGAAAGAAAGAAAAGAAGAAAGAAAGAAAGACACAGTAAGGATTTTACCCAGGCCGCCTGATGGGGCAAGGGAAGTCTAACGGTTCACACCTACTTTGGAGCATTTTTGAACATCCCACAAGGTCTTACGATTAGGTCTGTGTGGGAACATCAGCTTCTGTCTTCAGGATCTTGAATTACTGATTTACTTCTCTTTTGAGGTACTGTGTGTAGGTACCAAGTCCTTATCAACTTATTCCCAGGAAAGGCCATGTGTCTCTGCTGGAGCTGGGGGACCACAGCTCTCACAAGCTCCTGCCTGGGGCCCTCCGCTCACACTCTGCCACGGAGCTCAGAGGTCTCTGAGAGCACCAGGGCAAGGGCAGGAGTACAAGAAAAGCCCTACCTCGTGGGAACAACTTCTGCACTAGAAGAATCATGAGTAAGATCATTGGCTTGTCTTTGTCTTCCACCCAAGGTGTTGCTGCTTGAATACTTCATGTTCAATATCACCTTGAGTACACCAACACCAGAGGCCTCATGGAAACTCTGACATCCAGCGCTGATAAGGTGAATGGGCTAGCCAGGTCATTTCCCCAGCTCTCAGGGACCTCAGGGCCTGGCTGCCAATTCTGCAGGAAATCTGCACGGGAAGGCAGAGGGAGTATCGCCATATTGTGGCTCCTGAATTAAATCCCTCAAGCTTCTGGCTCTCAGGGTATCTGCAAGCACCAGAGCCAGGCGTCAGGAGTCTCGAAATCGGCAAGCCTCTTTGTCCTTTATAAGGCTCTTGGACCACTCAAGGACCTGTTGATGCAGTAATACTTTGCCAATTCCTACAGCCAGGACTGGACAGAATACTCTTGTATCAGCAGTTGTCAGTAACAAACGTTGAAGACCTTGACAGTACTAGGAATGACGATTAAGTGTCCCGACAGCCAAAGGAAGCCTCCATTGCCCATGTTGCTGGCCTATTGATAAGAAACAGGGCATATGGAGAAGCAGCGCTGGCTGGAAGGGGGACTATAGACAGAGGAGAGACTGCTGATCCCTGGTAGAGTTCTGCTGTGGGGAGAGCCAAGCCCTGGCTCTTGGAAGAACTCCTCTCTCCGCTTGCAAGCAGAGGCAGGGCACCCAGGAGGAGCCCCAAGAGGCTGGGAATATGCTCAGGCAAACGTGAAACTCAAGCTTTGAAAGCTAAGCCCCAAGTCCAAATACGCTGTTACGCAAAGTGTTCGCAGATTGGCTCGCGTTTGATTATCGTATGAGGTTACTTGCTGGCATGTGCTGAGTAATTCCCTGGCGTGCCCAGGGCTCATCAGTGGCATTCCTTCCTGAGTCACCACTGGACCCACAGTCTGGCTCAGGGAGCAGAGACCAGTGCTGTCCAAGAGGCTAGCTTTTCAGTGAATCTGAAAGCCCCCCGGTTCTGATTTGCTGACATGACCTTGCCTACTTTTCCACCTTCAAAGATGAGCTGGTAGGCTCTTCCAGAGAGTGTTTGACAGACTTGAGGAAACATTTTGGGGGTTGCATATAACTGTTAAAGTGAAGAATATTTGTCTGTCATCAGCTGGATGAGAAAAGGTAAAATCCTGGCCAGAGCTTCAGAGCCCTGGGGAGATGGCATCTCTCATGGGAGCAGCATTAGGCCAATTACAACGCTCAGCATTTTCCCAACACTGTAGGTTCACAGCTCTTTGCGATCAGTTTGTTTCTTTAGCTGAGTTTCTTAAACACACACCACCCCTTGTGGAGCTCTCTGGGCCTCCACCCAAAAGCTAAAGGATACAAAGAGGAAGAAGAAAAGAGAGCAGCCGGCTCTACCCAAAGAGAGAAACAAAGCCAAGCATTTCAGTGTTTCATTATTCTCCAAAAGCCTGTCAATGCTTACAATGGAGGAAAACTAAGAACAGCCAAAATGTGCAGCAATACGAAGTTGGCCACATGCAATATGGAAAAAGAAGCAATCATTAAAATCGTGCTGTAGATTGTAGAAGAAACTTCAATGGCATGGAAACAGACATTGTTAAGTGACGCTGATGATGAGACAGCATGGATACATGTGATGATGTTTTGTAAATAGGTATGTATATTTCTGTGTGATATACACAGATAGAAAAAAGACTGAAAGGATATAAATTAATATGTCAGTTGCAATATTTCTATGTTGGGGTGGATTATAAGTGATTTTTCTTTTTTTTTCCCCTCCCAACTGTCTATGATGACCATGTTTTAGTTTTGTTTACCTCTTTAGTATTATTATTTTGATTATCAAGTAAAACATGCTCCCAGTATTAGGTTCAAACAATACAGAGATGTGTAAAGTATAAAGGAAAAGTTCTCTGAATGCCGCCCATGAGTAATCCCTGCATATACAAATCTGTATCTTTATAATTATTCTAGAACGCTTATTCAATAGAATTACTTATAGTTCTTCAATTTGCCTTTTTTCAGTTAAAATATCTGGGACAGCTTCCCAGGTATGTGTTTCTTTCTTCTTTTTTCATTCTCTTTTTTTCTTTTTCGAGTCAATCACCAGGGCTCTGGCAGGTGGGAGGGAATGGGAGCTTCAGCCACAAGCCCACCAGAATGAGGGTGACTACCGCCCTGTTGCAGACAGGCAGAGGGGTGAACAGGCACTGGCTATCGGAGCGGACAGAGATGTTGAAGGGGGACTTAATTTAATCCACCCACTGAGTGATGAGAGATGAAGGTCCGGAGACCAGAATCTAAGCATTCTCCCTGCCTGCCAATATTGCATGTTTTTATTATTTCACACTGCTGAGTAGAAAATAGATATTAATAAGTACTTTTCAAACAGCTCTCGTCTCACTTATCTTTTGTTGCAGCCTTAGCATCCCTTGAGGGAACTGGGGAGGCCATCTTTCTCATTTTATAGATAATACTAGCGGACACTTGTTAGGCACCATATGCCTGGTTCTAAGCTAAGCTATCTGCCTGCAAGATCTCATACAATTATCACACGAATTCTCTGAGGTAGGTCCTATTATTATGCCCATTTTGCAGATGAAAATTGAAGACCCAGCGAGATAGTCACTGGTCAAGGGTGCCACAGCTAAGATGTGGTGGAGCCCTGGCTTGAACCTCTGTCTAGCCCCACACCCCCCACTTCCAAATTTACACTGGTTTTTGCAGGCTTAACAGTTCAAGTCCTCGCATGAAACAAATCTGAATGACTCTCTCCCTTACCCCCTTTGCTGTTTTCCAGTCCTTCTCAAACAAAGGAAAATAGGAATGACATTCGACAGCGAAGTCTGGTGTCAGGCAGGGTTCAGAGGCCCCACTCAGTGTTCGGATTCTGGACCAAACACGGGGCTCAAAATCAAACAACACAAAACACCCTGTCGAGCCACAGCTCTTCTCATGGTTGGCACAGGAGTCCCCTGGCACTTCTCTAGGGACTCGGCGTGTCCCCTAGAACGTGCTGGCTCCTGGGGCGTTTTCGTCTCCAATGGAAGCGTGCACTCGGTGCAACTCAGCGCGTTTGCACATGCAGCTCCAGCCGATTTCTTCCTCCGTCAGACACATAATACACACTGAGTCATGTGTGGAAAGCCCGTACAATGTTTTTATTGTGCGCTGAGCCCCAAGGGCCTCGTCTGACAATCCTCACATGTGTGTAACCCCCGCTGAGAGGGGCTGCCTGATGTCACGGCATGTGTCTTCAGCACACAGCCCACGGCTTGCGGCCAGCAGGCCCTCTGCCGCTGGTGGTTCAGAACCTCACCTGGCACGGACACTGAAGCCCTCATTATAATCTGTTCACCTTCTTCTTGTTCTTCCCACTGTTAGTGTCCCTCTTCCTCTGTCCCCCGTGCTTCTGCTAAATCTCTCTGCCTGCTGTCTTCTCTGATTGGTTTTGTCTTCTTGTGTCTGGGAAAGCTGCATGAGCTCACAGTTGTTCTGGAAAGCACCGAGCCTGTCCCCTCTCCCTTTCTTCCATACGCCCCAAGACCGCTTCTGCACCCCCACCCAAGCCCTCCACCCCCCGTGTTAGGTCACCTCTTTTCTCTGTCCCCAGCCTCTCTTTGTCAGCATTATAGACACTCTCCACAAGTAGGCTGGGGGTGCCATCGTGAACAGGGAGACTTTGTGTACTGAGATGATGCAGCACATGGCCCTGGGGCGCCCGGCTGCTTGGGCGAACTGGGCACTGCTGTTTACTAACTAGGTAAACTCCAGGAAGCCATCTTGCATCTCTGAATCTCCTGGTCTCTGCAAGTCAAATGGGATAATGAAAATGTCTACTTCTCAGAATTGTTGCAAGCTTCTTCCTTGTGAGGTTGCCTAGCTCCAGGGTTTGGTTTCCAGACTAGTAAGCCTTCCTACATGAGTGATCTTGGCCAAGATACCGAGCTTCTCTCTGCCTCAGTGTCCTTGCTTATAACATGAGAGTGCTAAGAATAGGACATACCCTTTGGGTACATTGGGAAGATTACTTAGTAACATATAAATATCTGGAATAATGCCTGAACCACACCAGCATTCCCCCAAAGTTGTCCATTGAGACGCTTATTCACGGATGTAAGATGCCTAGAACAGCAGTCTAAAACAGCCAGAGACACTCAAGAGGTGGTAGTTACCCATTTGCCATTTTTGTTCCTCCTGTTCCCTGCTCTTCGGCTGCCACCCTCGTGGGAAGCCTGATCATGATCATTCTGCTCAAAATCTGCCTTTGTAAGAGCTTTTCTCTGCTTTCTGCACCCAGTGAAAACCAACTTGTCGAGAAGCCCAGCCTGTAAACACACAACGAAAGAACTGAAAGAAGGGAATGACATTTTCTATATAAACTCTATTAGAGTTTCCTTTGCTTTTGTGTCAATTTTATGGGTGGAATAAGTCTTCTGCAATAGTTTCGTAAAACACCTTTTGCAAATTACAGCATATTTAATGTCTCTCCTTAAGTGAGAAAATGTATATAAACAGCTTAGAGCAAGTGTTGGGACTCCATAAATTGTAACTTTTATTTGTTTTATTCTTGTGAGTCTAATGTAACCACATTATAGAAAACTCAGAGAAGAAAGAGGGAGGAACTATTTCTAAATTAACCACCTATGGTCATTTAGGGCTTTCAAATTTCAATGTACCATGAGAACACTCATTTTAAGAGAATTTTACTGACAATAATCTCAGAAAGTGAAGTTTCTTTCTGATCTAGGCTCTTCATGATTGCAAGATAAGGATTTGGCTGGTTATAATGTGAGGGGTCTCACCTCGAGTATCATCTGCTCAGGTGATCCTCAGGTCAGAACATTCTCAGCATCCGTTGGAAGATACCTGGGACATCGGTGTCCCTTCCCTTTCTATTTTCCAAGAGAAACTGTAGGATTCGTTTGTCATCAACCAACTCAAAGGAAAGAGTACACCACCAGATCCCCTCAAAGTATGTGAGTTCGCTTCTCTCAGAGGCGAGCCAAGATTGTGAGATATTGATAATACACGTATGAAGGTTTAGGCTCACAGATCCCCTTGTTGTAAAAACAATAGCTATCTCGGTGTGCCTTCTGAGAGAACTCGGCTTTTCAATATCGGGGGCTCACTGGAAGTATGGCATATGTACTGGGAAAGCTCTTTGGATTAGTGAAGCCTTTCTGTTCGGTGCCCTCACTACCTCCTCCCCACCCACACTAAAATATTCCTCATATAAAGCCACTTACAGCCTTTACTTCACAGGAAGAAAGAATATGAATATGACTAAGAAAACCTTTCAATTTGGAGAAATAATTGAAACTCTTTAGAGTCTAATGTCCTAACAGACAAGAGAACTTCACAACAGCAATGAAATTGTCAGCTTTCAATAATAAGCTGCATTTTCATGGTATTTTGTCATTTGTAAAAGATTTTCAATGGTCATTATAATATGCACTCATTTGTTTACTTATTGTTTCAACCCGAGGACCACATGATGACTTTTTTGGGCCCGCCACACTTCTGCCTTTTTAGATCCTTCCCCCATTTAAAAACAATATTAAAACAGTTTAATAAATTTTTGTGGTCCTAAAAAAACCTTCATTTTTCTGATATGAAGAAAAAAACTAAAACAGGTTCTCTTCTAACAGTTTTGTCTTCTTCTTCTGATTTTTTTTAAATGAAAAGTTTATTTTTTAATGTTATTTCTTTGACAGAGAGAGATCACAAGTAGGCAGAGAGGCAGGCAGAGAGAGAGAGAGGAGGAAGCAGGCTCCCTGCCAAGCAGAGAGCCCAATGTGGGACTCGATCCCAGGACCCCGAGACCATGACCTGAGCTAAAGGCAGAGGCTTAACCCACTGAGCCACCCAGGTGCCCCTCTTCTTCTGATTTTTAAAGAAACTAAACATTTTCACGGTGCTCTAAAAATAGTGTGGACCCTGAGCCTAGTGTGCTCTGTTCCTCAGCCCTGTGCCAGAGGCGGGCTGGGGGTTAGAGACAGAGATGAACATATGGGGTTCCCATCCTCGGAGCTGAGCAATCCCAGGCAAGACGACCTGCAAACGAGCCAGGATGGCTCACTATAATCAAGACTGTGAGCAGGTCCCCATGGCATGGAGGGGCCAGTTCCTAACTCTACACAGGGTGGGAGGACGACTCTGTAGAGGAAGCATTGCCTGAATGGCTCTCTAAGACAGCCTTTCCCAGCAATTTTGTGTTGGAGGCACTGTTTCAAATTTTAGAATTTCTGGCAGGCCACTTGAGGAACTGAGAAGTAAACCCTGGGCCAGAGAGTCAAGTTTCACAGAACTGTAGAAACTTGCTATTAATCTCAGGACACGGCGATAGAACATGACTTTATATTCTGATCAATACTCAAGATTTAATTTTGCTTCAGCTCCAGGTGCATACCATTATCTCCGTGTCAGCCCACAGCGTCAAGCTGAGCGGGTCCTGTGGCGTCAGATGCAGGAGGATCTGGAGAGCGAGCACTGGGAGACTCAGGGCATCTAGCTGGCTCCAGGGGAGACCATGTGTTCAGTGGGGGGTGAAAAACCTCTCCTTCCTGATTAAATAAAAGACTGCAGCCAGGGTTAAAAATAATTCTCAGCACTGGGGAAACACACACACACACACACACACACACCCTAAAACTAAGGTGATAACATTTAGCCTCATTTATGAAAAAATTTGTACTTTAGACATCAATCAAATTTGGCAAATTTTGTCAAATCAACTTCAACAGTTAGTTGCAAAGTGTTCAAGATACACCAGCTGCCAAGCTACAGAGTTGAAATCTCCTATTGTCAGGATAATAACAGCAAACACTTAGAACGTCCCAAGGACTGTTCTGAGAGCCTTATATGTGTTTTTAATCTTCATAATAATCCTAAATGAGTATTATTATCGTCCCCATT
Source organism: Meles meles (assembly GCF_922984935.1). Classification (NCBI taxonomy): domain Eukaryota; kingdom Metazoa; phylum Chordata; class Mammalia; order Carnivora; family Mustelidae; genus Meles; species Meles meles. Next base: position 92,653,812 of record NC_060068.1, read on the forward strand.
TTAAAGATGAGGAGACTGAGGTATGGAGACTTTGAATAACCTGCCTCAGGGACTGGCAGAGTGAGATTCACATGCAGGACTCCCAGCCCCCTGCACCTGCGAGGTCCATCACTCTGCCTGCATACCTGCACGGGCACCTCTTGCACCTGGTCCATGGGGTCATATGTGGCTGCTGGTACTGTATCTGCCCCTAGAGAAGCAACTTGACAGCAGCTCCCTGAAGGCCACTCAGCTGACCCTGCGGAGTGGAACAGGAGCCCGCTCGCCCCACCGGAGTCACACAGAAGGCTTTTGAGTAGGTACAACCCATGGGGAACACTGACGCTGACAAAGAGGGAATGGGGACAAATGGCTCAATCCCAAAACAGATTTCATACAACCTCTCAGATGGTCCCACAGGAACAAGCAACCCATCACTAACTAGCAGCGGTGGGGGGGCTGCTAAATAAAATAGAGGACGACCAGTTAACTGACTTACAGATAAGTGACCAGTAACTTTTCGCTCTAAGTTATGTCCCAAATACTTCAGGGCACAAACTTATTGCAAATAATTCTTTGTCATTTCTCTAGAATTCAAGGTTCAGTGGGTGTCTAGTATTGCTAAATATGTCATATTTGCTAAATATGACAACCCTAAGCCGTGGCCCACTTGACACATGTGCTCATACAGCCCACAGGCCCTGCTTCCTTCCCTTCACGGTTCCTCCATCTCTCAGCCAAGCCCCTGGGATCTCATGCACGATAAAGAACTTGCAATGTAAGCCTTTGTCTCAGCCCTCTGCTTTCTGGGAACCCAGACTACAACCCACCTGGCCAAAGATTTAGCCGGCTGAGGAGGGAGCCATGGTGGTCACAGCCATCCTGTAAGACAGGTGCTGCTGATTCATTTAATAATGAACTCCATTTGTTGAAAGAAATTCTCTTGGCCTTGCACAAAGGGAGAAGTAACATATGTACCAAGAGAATTGGTCTCAAAGCAGCCATAACACCGAGATGCCCAATTTCTCCTGTGTTATGCTGGTTGGAATGATTAAAGGGAAAACATGACGTTTTCGACCTCAGTTCTTCACAATAAAACCAGCAGCAATTATTTTGATGTATAACTATTTATAATATGTTCATTCTAAACGTGAGGACTGATTGCAAGAGACAATTCTGACAAACCTTGAAATCATACTTGCCTTTAACCTGCATCAGAAATTCGGTTCCCTTTCCCTGTAGCCTCCTAAGAAGCTAAAAATATATACATATAAATTATCAGCTGGAACAATTAGAGAAAAACGACAACATTAGAGAAAACCTGTGCCAAATCACTTGTACCCAATGGGTTTATGCCGGAATGAAACCTCCTTGCAAGCTTTCAAAAAACAAAGCCAAACCTGGGTAGCAAATAAGCCAAAAACGAGGAGGAAGGTGTTCTTTTCTACATATATTCTAGGAAGTGGAACCTCTTTCTTGTTCTTCTTAGTCGATTAGGATCTTCGTTATGGAGGAAGGAAGTTACAAGGAAAGAACCATCGTGTGGAGGTGAGAAAATCTTTCTCTGCAGTGTCGCTGGATTTGCTGGAATGAGCGTCTCCACCCCCCATCCCACCCCCCGCCGCCCTGCTTAGCTTTCTCCAGGGAGGCTTGTTCTTACAGCAGCCCAGAGAAGCAGATGGATTGGATGGCTGGCTCTGGTGACCTATGGCGGCTTGCCCAGTCCCCTGGGCATTCCAAGGCCCCACCTTCCACCTGGCCCGTGACCTTTGACCCTGGCCCCGTGGCCAACACGAAAGTGGGGGATGTAGGGGGAGTGTAGGTATCAGGCTGCCTGGGCCCAGGCCACAAATGAAAGAGTCACTTGTTTCCATTCCTCATGCTCACTTGTGAGGTCCTGAGAGCTGCAAAACTGGTATTTCTCCAAATGCTGGCAGCTGGTGTAGCTGTGTGGACAAGCTGTACTTACACTCGTACATGTGTATGTGTGGTGCATGGGAGCTGGCAGCCTGGCTTCTGGTCCCAGCCCTGCCATCGACTCACTCTGGGGCTTCTAGGAACCGCTTTGCCTCGGAAGCCTCAGTTTCCTCATCTGTGAAATGGGACAACAGGATCCCTGGAGGTGCTCCGGCAGGACTGGGGAGTGAGGTGCAGGGCAGGGGCTTCTGAGGAGGGTGACAGCAGGCATCTTCTGTCATCCTCCACACCGCCACCCGCAGAATCAATGAACACAATCTCACTTGTTCTGTCTTATATCGTATACATGCACAGAAGATTTTCTTTGAAAAGGTTTCTCTTGCTTCTAAAAACCAATAGAGCAGGCTGTGAGTGATCTTCCAAATGTATTATTCTGTGATCCCATGATTCTAAAGCCAAAGTTCAGACTTAACCTTTTTAAAGGGTTGCGTGCTCCTTGGGAGGGCGTGACGTGATGATACGTGATGAGTTGTTTCTATTACTGAAGACTCTTCTGCAACATCCCAAGGGGACATATAAAGTTTCCAGAGCCCAAGACCCCTCCTTTGTACACCTGATAAAGGCTCACATGTTAATTATTTAGCCACAGTGCTAACTGGAAAGAACATAGCTGTATAATGAAACTGCCTGGAAAACATTTCTGCGTGTAACATCCGGCTCTTGCAATTTAAACATATTTTTTCCTCTTTCCTATCAGCAGTTATTTTATGGACTGGGCTTAGCTGGCTTAGCAACAAAGGGCACTGGATTGGTGAATTATTCATGTAATCTACATTTCCTGGCTGCTGTGGATAACTGACAGGTGTCATGTCACCTTTTACGCACGTCCCACAATTAGGACTATCTATCAGCATTTGTCTTCGAAGTAAAGCTCCCTTTCCAAGCCAGTTTCATATTTTATTTACAACTTGGTGGCATTTTTGACTTGGCTGCCTATTTCTCTCACTTTCGATTCCAAGCCTTTTGCTCCACTTAATATAACTAGGAACATTTAAATAATAAGACTCCCTCTCAGTTTGCTAAAGGCAGTCACTCATTGCTGCCGTGTTTTATTCATTCGGCCATTATGTTAGTCAATTTCTTGATTTAAGAAACCTCAGATAAAATGCAGCTGTAAGGAAACCATGATATAAATCTGTTTTTATGACTTGTTTGGTTCACAGGGAAAAAACTAAAAGCAAATCTTCCCGGGGTCTGACACAAGTTGTAAACTGTGGGGAAAGTTAGCTAGTTAAAGAATATGATTTACTTAATAGGAGCAATGGAACATTTCAGATCTCCACCAGAGTTGGAAGTCTTCTAGCATCAGGAATAAAGCCAAGGTGAGTTCTATTTAGGCCCAGTGAGAAAAATCCGGTAACAAAATAAACCTGGAATTGATAACCGTGAAGACTAATGAGGGGACATAGCCGTACATTAAACTGGTTGAGTGAAACAGAACCTTCGAAATCCTCTACCTTTCCACTTTTCCTAACAAGAAACAAGTCTGTGGCACACAAGGGCTCAGCACCATACCAAACCTTGTTAGTGGAAAAAGCTGGAAGCTGGGTCAGCCCGTTTGGATTCCAGCCCCTTGCTCTGCAATGCCACGGGTCATTCTTGTTAGCTTTCTAGCATGCACTCACCTCCTCTGCTGCCCACTGTTCTTTGGGAGAAGTCACCTCATTCTGAGTTGTGCAATTTGTTTGGAATCATCTCAGGCCTACCGTTGGTGTGAGCATGACTGACCAAGTCCATCGGTGAATCCATTTTCCCAGGCCTGGCCATGGGACCTAAATCAGACCAGGGAGAGAGATAGTGAATCCCAACACTTGCATAGATGTTCGTGGAAGAGAGGTTCGGTCCCATCAGAGTGGGGAGTGTAGGGCTCTGAGGTCTGTAGCTGCTGCCAATCAGCTCCCAACATGGGAGAGGCTGGAGCTACCGAGAGTGGGTGGGGAACCGTATCATGTGAGGCCCGAGGGTGAATGCCACAACACAAAAAAACTAAGCAGAGAAAGCAAACCTTGGTTAAGTAAACATATCATTTATCTTCTAAACTAGGACAACTTCAAGTACGAAACATGGCAAGATATACGCCAAACCAGATCAGATGCATAGGAAGATCCAGGGTAAACAGGAGCATATAGTCGTCCTACCCTCTGAGGGCATCATCAGACCTGCTGGGTTTAGCCTTGCCTCCAGAATAAGCTGGCGGAAGTAAGCTAGCACTCTCTCTGGGCTTTTTAGTGTAGGTGACAATGAACTCACTTCATCGTCGAAGCCAAGTGGAGTCAGGAGTTTTGTAACTTGCACATAATAGCTTTAAGTCACACAAATAAGCGGCTTCTAGGTTTTGCTTTCTGAAATCTTGTCCTCTAGCATATTTGAAACTTGCAATTAAGGATAATAATTACATATTGTAATCTTAATAAATGTTCAAACTTTGTATTTAACATTTTACTCCAAATAATAAAAACGAACTCTTGCAGAACCTTTACAGTTCACAAAGGACTTCTGAGTTAATTGTCATATTTACACTAAAACCCCTGTGACATTAGTAACCCCCAAGGATCACATGGCTCACGTGGCACATACACAGAGGTGACTTTGGACAGGGGAAAAACCCCCACCACACTGAATTTGTTGGCCTGTTTCTATGGTGTGAATAGTCCAACAATGGTCAACTTCAAGGCATCGGCTTGACATCACGGAGTGTGGAGTTGGGGTAGATGTGTTGGCTCTAGATAGCTGGCTCCAATTCTCCACTACATGAAATGGGAATCCAAGACTTCTGACTCCATTTCTGCAGTTTATCCTAGTTTTCTGTTCCAGGGGTTTGGCGTGAGGCACTCAGTTCTGAATCATGGTCTCGTTAAAATGGCGGATGTGTCCCAGAGCCAGTGGTGCTGCAATGGCCAACCCTGTCCAGACCCTGTGTGTTTCTGGAGCCTGGCCTGCCCTGATACCTGCCCTCAGCATGAACCTTCTCTGGGACTTCAACGTTTGTGGTGTTCCTCACTGGGGTGTAGCTGCATGCCTGTCCCTTCCTGTGTGCCCCCCCCCAAACTCCCTCCCCCACAGCTCTGCTTCTGCTTGTCTTGCAGCTGGTTCTGGTGACTTGTCCTGGCCTTTTGCTCCTCCAGGGCCACTAGTGTAATGAAGAAAGGTACTGCCTCCCTTTACCACAGAGTGAGAAGCAAAGGCCTTGGAATATCTTATGACCTGGAGTCCTGTGGACTGGCTCAGTGACAAGTGCCTGTGCTATTCTCTGGTCACTTTTGTCAGACCTAAGCTCCCACAGTGAAGGGGACACTGACAAAGCCTGTTCCCAATTATGATCTCATTTGAAGGCATTGGCTGGGTGGTGTGCTAAATGCTTTGTCTCAGCAGAGAGAGCTTGGAGAAGGGCTGAGTCATGTGAAAACCCTAGTGGCAGCAACCTCATTTCCAGTCCTGGGGCTTAGGGGAAATTAGCCTGGCTTTATAGGGCTTGCCTTACAAGCTTCAACCCACTGGCTGTGAGCAAATGCCACAGTAACCCTAATTGTTAAAAAGCATGGAGCTGCTGAACTGCAAGATAAAAAGAAATTTACATCTTTGCCATCCAGTGTATGGAAAAATTGAGAAAAAGGAAGTCTTCTAGTAACATTTCAACTCAAATATTTGAAGACCACTTTTCTTCTTTTTCAACTTTTTATTTAAATTCTAGTTAGCCAACATACAGTTCAATATTGATTTCGGGAGTAGATTTCAGTGGTTCATCTCTTACACACAACACCCATCTTAGAGGACACTTTTCAGTTCCATCTGTGCTCTGGCCTCCTGTGAGCTGGGAAGGAAGAGAGCAGTATTGACAACGGCTGGCTCTATGGAGGTCAGGCTGTACTGTCCACTCTCAGAAGAATGTTTCTTTGGTTTTTGGTTTTTTAAAAGATTTTATTTATTTATTTGAGAGACAGAGTGTGAGCGTGACAAGGGAGGAGGGGTAGAGGGAGAAGCAGAATCTCCCCTGAGCAGGGAGACTGATGCGGGACTCGATCCTGTGACCCCGGGATCATGACTGAGCCACCCAGGAGCCCCAGAAGGATGGTTTTAAGAATGATTTAGGTTTCATTTCAGGTAAGTTTTCCTACCTTGCTTCAATATGGCCATGTCAGAGCATCAGGAATTCCCTTACAACACTTTCATGAAGCAAGTCCATGGAGAGCTGGAAAACTCCTAGGGGGAATCAAGGGTCGTTTTCCAGAAGGATTCAAATCTGCAAGAGGATTAGTGTCCCCTCTAGTTTTTCCCACAGAGGAAATTATCGTGACTGAGTTTTGTATTGCTTTCCCACATGCAAAGAAAATACAGTTGCAGCAAATCAACCAAACCTTTTTTTTTTTTTTTTTTTTTTTTTTAATCAGGATGAATGTGCTCCTGCAAGAGGTGGGGAGCATCAAGTCATAGTTAGGGCCACAGTCTCAGTTCCATTTCTGAGCCTGTGATCTGGCTGCAAGTCTGATCTGACAAAGAGCAGGAAACAATTCCATTACAGTTTACAATGATGAGTTAGATTGGTACAGATGGCTAAGGCTGTGAGAGTTTGGAAGAACTGGAAAAATCAGAAAATTTAGAAAGAAGGGAAGACTTGAGCTGGGCTGTGACAGCTGGACAGGAAAAGGAGGACATTCCAGCTGAGTCAAATGAGAACATCATGAGCCACAGGGTGGCATGAATGCTGGGGAGAGGGGGGTGGTAGAGGGAGGGGGGCGGTGTTGATGGCACAAGTACCGTTAAGCAGCTAGGGTTCTCCCAGAGAAAGTAAGCAAGAGGTTTACCGAATAAGCTTCTTAAGAGAGGAGGTGTGAACAGCTCATAAGGTTAGGAATAAGAGGATACTACCATAAAAGATAATGTGGCAAATCCGGCCACCATGAACTGGGACTCAGCCAGAGTTAACACGTATCAGACTGACTCAGAATCCTACTTCTTGGAACATCCAGCATCCACAAGGTCAGAGAGAAAAGTCCTTCTGATACTTTCAGCTGGTGAGCAAACTGGATTTTGCACAACTGACTTGATTTGCATGTCGTCATTAAGATGACCCCAAAAGAAACGAAACATTGACAAATGTGTGAATTATTTAAAATTCTGGACTCTTCGTGGCAGGTATTCCAGGCCCAAAGAATACAGAAGTAATGAAGACGAGAAGCATTATGGGTTTAAAGGGCTGTTTATTTCTGAAAGCCTGAGGGGGCTCAGCTCTGAGGACTGAAGGACTGTGGCTAACCTGGTGACTTAAGAGACGTGTACTGTGGTAGAACCCTCATGGGATCTACATTTCCATCGAGCTAGTCTCCAGTCTTCCCTCTGTAGGGGTGAAGTGACCGAAAGTTGTGGCTCTCTCTATAGCACAGCATGTCAGTTTGACCATGTTTAACGTTTTTTAAAATGGTTCAGCTTCACGTATAGAAACGGGCTGACGTGCTCCTCCCATTCCACCCTGACAAATCGGCCTCTTGTGTGGGGAACTGAGCCCTGAAGAAGGAAGCATTGTGTGGAGACAGGGGCCATGTCTCAGGCAGCAGTCAAGTCAAAAAGCCAGATATTCTATCCAAGGCAACTTGAGAAAGTGGAGAAAGGCCCAGTATATGCAAACATCAGACAGTGGGGCCTCACAGCAAATGAGTTCTGCTACTTGTAAGAAAAGCAAGCAAGCTGTTGGAGGAAGTTAGGGAATCTCCTTTCATAAATATTAAGGAATTTTTAGTACAGTATTTATTTAGAGACAAGGAAGTGGGAATAATTACTCCTTTCTGTTGGTTTCTTTTAAACTTCTGCTCCCAAACATCTCTCTATGAGACAATAATTTGTACTATTACTGGAAAAGCCCAAAGGGGTCAAGTGAAAACTTTACAACTGAGTAAAAACAGGAAGAAGAGAAAAACGCTTTGACGCATATTGAGACTCTGGGCTGCAAACGACAAAGGTTCTGTTAGGTTTCCTGGGAGAAATGGGAGGCTTACGGGAGAATGCCCGTGGAGGAGCAGCAGACGACCAGCCACCGGGAAGCACTGCAAGTCAGTGGCCTGCTGACCTCCCCTCTCTGTCCTGCAGGCCCACCTGACTTGGCCTCTTCTCTCCCCTGATCATCTTCATGGCTTCCTTATAGTTTCAGCTCCCTCAACCAACGTGCACAGGGCCTTAGAGCTCTCGTGCCCCTCTCTGATACCTTTCCATCTTCCATTTGAGCATCCTGCTACTAATGAGCACATTCCCTCTGCACTTTCAATTCTCAGAAGACTGAATCAGCCCCGCCCCATTCACCTGTTGGATCCAGGTGACAGGACATTTCCACCTTCAGGTCAGGTGTCTGCCTCTGGTCCAATTCCTAGGAACAAATGAGCGGTGGGGAGTTAAAGGGTGTGTTCTTGGCATTTCGCATGAGAAACAGTTTCGGCCATGCAGGCCATGCAGGCCATGACTGCAGTTCTATGAAAAAGTAATGATAACCAGCTCTTCTTCAGAACTAGCAAATGTCCTCTTAAACTTGAGCTTAAGGTCATTTTTATTATTTTATTCATTCAATCCATTAATCATTCCAGCTCATCTTCTATCATAAAAGATATAAGGAGGCTTACAAATCTATATATAACAAATAAAGATCAAATAGTTGAGAAATGTAGGCAAATTCTTATTTTTCTAAGAATAGAAAAATAAGAAGCCAGGGACAAGATTAACACCACATAGTACATAAAACTCAGCATTGGAAAATTACCAAAGGTAGGCCTTGAATTTGTCTCTAAACCTGAAACCTGCCAAACTTAGTAACAACTGGCTAGATGCAAGGCAAAATCCTGACCGAAAAAGTCATTTATGTTCAAATAGGTTACTAGTCAAGACTGTGGAAGCCTACCCCTCCAAAGAGACAATCACTCTCTCTTGCTGTCTCTCGCTTTCTAATAATTTCTGGGCCACCGTGATGGGAAAGGAGATTCTAGATGAGGTCTCAAGTCTTCTTCTGGTCCTGATCTCTTAAGGATGGTTGAGATTTCATTGACCAAGGAAGAAAACAAATCACTAAGAAGGCAAGATTTTATGTAGTCAAAACCCACCTTCAACACAACTTCAGTACATTGAAGCCTTACCCACTTCCTTCCTCCAAAAATGGAGACGTAGTTTGAAAGTTCAAAAGGCACGTCATAAATTTCTCACTTCTTTTTTTATTGTTTATTGTAAGGCAAGAAGTACCTAGGAAGGCTGGCTCGGTGATTTTTCCACTCTCCAGTTTTTTACCTATAGCATTTCTGACATTCCCAGATCTTCTGAGCCTCTTTACTTTTTTTTTTTTTTTTTCCTTTTGATTATAGAGCAGCAAAAAGCAATAGAAAGCTTGGTCTTGATATGTGAGAATGGACAAGCTCTACCCTAGAGTACCAGGCCTGACATGCTGGATGAGATGCCCCGTGGGAGCTCTGGAAAGTGAAAGAGATATCCTCTCGCAGGCTGGACCTGGGATTCATTCTGTTTTTAAGGACAGCTGTTGTTCAATACTCATTGAGCAGTCACCACGTTCTAAGTGCCACAGAAGCATGTATGTGACTTGACATTTGAAAAGAGACTAGTTTTTATAGGAAAGGGTTGATATAATGATTGTATAGAAAGTGGTAGAAGGGATTCTTGGTGCTTTAACTCTTGCTAACTGAGAAAAATGTCACATAGATTGCCAAGATGGTGATCCTGAAAAACCATTTACAATATTCAATTAGCAATAATTAAGGAACTCAGTGGGAAGCTCCTCACTGACTTGCTAAATAGCAAAAATTGGTACTTGGCATTCCCAGTGGGTGAAAGAAAAGATAATAAGTATCCAAAATGTAAAGACAATCGAAATGAAACCAATTATGACCAAATTATATTACTCAAATAGAAACACAAGTTGAATCAGGAATATTTAAGTTTTTGACAAGAAATATTAAAAAGAGATGCAATAACATTTTAGTCATTAATTGATCATCTAATCTAGTGTAGTTCTGGGAAGGGAGCTGTTTTATAAACCTCCAAGTTTTACATATGCTGATAAGGGACCACAGTCTATTATAACAACCTCATATTTTTAGGAGCTAGTAAAGGCTAATTTTCTGTTAATATAGTTAATAATGAACCATAATTGATTCTATTACCAATGGTCTTGAAAAGACAGTTAGCTAGTCATTTAGCCCGTCTTTTCACAATCACATACTCACAAATACTAATGCTAATTTGATTTACTATATTCAACTTTTGTAATTTTCAACTATTCTCCACCAACTAATTTTCTAAGGCATTACAACAAAGATTCTTTTTTTCTCCTACCCTTTTATAGTTTTCCTCTCCTGCTTTGTAATGATCTTTCCCTTCCCCCAATTATTTCCCCTCCTCCATAGATTTGAAATGGTACAATCAACCCCAACCTTGAAATAATCCTCCAATAGCCAATCCAGCACAAATCAAGGGTTGCCTGCATATGCTTATAATGGAGCAAACCTAAAGCATGGGAGACTTGTTAGGTTTCATTTAATCCAACTTCCCCATTCCTCCATGCATATGTATATATATCCACATTTCACACTGACTAATATTTAACTCTAAAAACCTCACCCTGTCTGATTGCTGGTGAGGAAAGAAAACCAAACCATTAGTACACTCATCATTAATCCAGCAAGCATCTGTAGTTTTCCTCTGGTGGACTCCTGTCTATGTCCAAACCTCTGTCGGCTGAACTAAATCTTTGGTTTTAAATATTTGGTGCAAGTATTTAATACTTTGATATGCTTAATATTAAATATTTTAAATATTTGGCTTGGAAGTTAATACATAAATAAATAGTAAATAAAACCTTTAAGTATGTTTGAACAAAACCCTCATGTTTATTATCACAGAGCTAAACTCAATTAATCTTTTCATATGAAAAAGACTCTGAGGAAGGCATAAATCACAGCTGTCTTGCAGAGGTAAACCTATCTGTTTGTGTGTATGTGTGTAAATATAAACAGATGTGTATATGTATAAATATGTTTTTCAAAAACTTGATCATACTTTTCTATGGCCTGCTTTTTTTTCTTGATATGTTATAAATATCTTTCTATTCAAACTAATAGACACAAATTTTACTAATTTAACGGCTACAGGATGGTATGGATGTAGTTTACCTCATTTGATTTATCTTCTGTTGTTTGACAGGCTTTTCGGTTTGCTTGTACACAGATCTTTACATATTTATCTGGGATCTATTCATTCAACTGGGATGAATTTCTGCAGGTCATAGAGTTAAGCCTTTAAATATATATTGACAATTTGCCCTCCAGAAAGGTGGTTTTATTTTGCATTGCCATGGGTAGTGTATGACAGTGTCAAATAACCCACCTAGTACAACTCGGGTTTTTCTTTATATGATAGTGTTACAGAACCTGGACTGGATCCTGGTGGAAGAACCAAGCAGCACTCAGAGACTTTGGAGGATCGGAGGTTTATTTAACACCGGAGGGCTCAGACGAGGTTGTTCTCCAAAGGTCTGAGCCCTGAGCACAAGCAGGGAGGGGAATTTATACCCTTCTGCTTCTGTATACCTGGTACTTTTGGCACACAGGAAACGGGATAGGAAAGAAGAACGTGGAAGGGCTTTGAGTCAGGGACTGGAATTCCCTTGCTGGTTTGGTGAGCCATCTTAAGAGTACAGTTTTTCCCTATCAATAGATGGAAAGAGGTATCTGGTTCCATTCGTATTCTTTGGTTACTAGTAAGGTTGAAAATGCTTTCATATGTTGAAAGATCCCTTCTCTTTTTGTAAATTCCCAGATCACCTTCTTTGTCCACTCTTCTATAGTAAGGACATTGACCCTTTGTTATGTACATCTTCAGTCTTGCAAACGCTTTTCCCAGTCTGAATTTGGCTTTCAAACTTTCCCAGGGTTTCTGTTTTTGTTTTTGTTTTTTCTGTATATTTTTGTGTGCTAGATTTTAAAAAATAAATGTTAAAGTCAGTTTTGAATACCTTTCAAAAAATAAATCCATTTGGGAGACTGATAGATTTTGCCAATTTCTGCCAACAGTTTTTAAAATGTTCAGTGTAGACTCTGGACAATGGAAGCTCCTTTGGCCCCTCTGTCATTCACTGAATGCCTCCCTGTGACAAGTACTAAGCTAGCCCTCGTCGTGGGGGCTACACCTGATCTCCGTCTTCAGATCTACGCAGAACAAACAATCAACACAACTCCTCACATTTGACCACGAGTAAACACCAGAGGCTAAGACACCAGTAGCTCTGGAGTTGAGAGTCTGACAGACTGGTTGTTGAGAGGAACTTGGGGGAAGACGTGTGGTTGTTGGTGAGCCAGTTGGTTTGCTTCAGTGGCACGACTGGTTTAACTTGGGGATTTTGTAGATGAGCGTGCCACCTTCAATTACAACCTGTGTCTCCTTCAGGGTATGTATCTATTCTGATCCAGTAATGGATTCTCCCTTGGAGCAGAGTGCTGACTTGGTCTTACTGATCCTGGCCATCAGGACATTTTCTTCCCTGAAACAAAAGCAATGACCTGATCTAAGGTACTTTACTAGGGAGAACGCCTGCCGACCTCTAAGATTTCCATCAAAATCCAAGGTGTAAGCTGACCGCATCCTTTACAGGCGTGTGGATCAGCCAGCTGGCAAGTCCTGGCCACCACTCTTGCCAGGCAATCAGCCAACAGCACAGCACTCTGAGCAAGATTCATTCCCACTGCAACGTTTATTCTATTTTATTTATTTATTTGGTTTTTTTTTTTTTTTTTTGAGGTGTTAGCTGCATTCTGTTAATTGGGACCTTTTGCAATGTCTTTCAGGCATCTTTGAAGTGCCCGTTCTCCCATCAATCTGGTGAAAATTTATAGTCCTGTCACATGGGTTTCCAGCAAGAAATCTGTAAAAAGAGTGAAGGTGATTTTTTCCCCCCTTTACCTAATTCAGTGTAGCAGAAATGAGGCAGGGGAACTGTCAGTCATTTCTAAGGATGCCAGTTTTCACTGCTTGACGATCTTAAATGTAAAATTTCAGCTAATTGATGATATGCCTGAGCGTATCCCATCCCCCAGATCCAGTGATAAGTGTGGAACAGCAGGTTTGGGGCCCTTTGCTTAGGCATGATAATTTAGGGAAATAGTTAGCTCATCAAAATTGGCTGGGTGCCCTGTTTTCATATTATCCAGACAGAAGTCACTGAACCACAACTTTGCTGCTTAGAAACAGGCAGTAAACGGGAGGGAGTGGGGAACTATGAATAGTTAGCCAGTTACCATATCCAACCACGAAGTGCACTTTACACTCAAGGATAAACTGACACATGTTATGCCCACAGATATGTCTTCCACAGCATTCCGATGACCTGCTGGCTGAACTCTGGTCTTTTCCAGCCAGCTTATCTGAACCAAGACCAAGGACACCCAGAACCAGAGGTTCTTCACATGTGAAAGAGAGTACCAACTGATGGCTTCTAGGTTCTCAAGCTCCATGTTCTGAGGACTTGATTGAAGAGCCACATTCATCATGTCTCCATTCAGGTAGACTCTGCTTTTAAAATGCTGTTCTTTAAAACAAGAACTGTGTAATTCACGAAGCAATGACTATTTCTTGGTCTCCACATGTGGTTCAGCGGAGCACACCCTCTGTCTCACCTTAAGAAGTTCACATGCTCACAGTGGGTGAATAAAGGCAGGGTACAGCTATCCATGGGCTTAGATAAGAAAGGCGCAGAGGACTGTGGGGTTTGGAAAATCACAGATGTGACCCTGTCCAGTTCCTTTGTTCGCAGACTGACTCCATGCGAGCTGGCTGGAGACTGCAAGTGGGTTTCATGGAGCTGCCGGCATTTACTGAGAACCTCGCACAAAGGTGAGATTTCCAAGAGATGAAACTGAGGGAATTCTAGGCAGAGAGAATAGAATAAACACAGATGCAGACACAAGGAAGTTCAGACAATATTTAAAGAATTCCTGAACTCAAACACCTAGAGACAACAAATCCAATTTGTTTGCAATCCAGGTTAAGGTATTAATTTATCTTTTCTGCAAATATTTATTAACTACCCACTGCATAGGACATACCACACTTGGTGCTATAAGATATCCAAAGATGACTCAGGAAGTTCAAATATAGGTTTGAACTAGGATTTTAAATAATAAAAGAAATATACCCATACTTTGTATAAAATATGGAAGACAGAAGAGGACAAAGAGCTAAATTAAAAATCACCTACCTTATTTAAGTTTATAGACTTTGAAAGTAATGTCTCATCTAGCACACAGAAGCAAAGATATAAATTTGGATGAATACAGAAGCAATCACTGATTAGCTCAAAGCAACATTTAAATTGATCTTTCCAGTGAAAAGGCATTAGAAAAAGCAATCTAAAGAACACCTGTTTAGATGCACTAGAATCAACAATTAGGTTCTTCAGGGAATCAGGAGTTTTCAGCCGCCTTTACTCTGATGAGAAGCAATAGAGCTTAGCATTTTTATTACTGTAATCAAGAACATTTAAGGGGGCCAGAGGAAAATATTCACACCCACCTCTTAATCTTGAAGAGGAGGCAAGTCCCTTAAGCCACTCACTTAATTAAGCACAGACTGGGGTTGGGGGAGGGGATCCTCTGTAGGATTCTCTGTGTGACTCTTCCTCAGAATCTGGGCTCTAGACTTTAGAGTAAAAGAAAAAAAAAATAAATAAATACACCATTTCCCCTTCTGGACCCAAGGAGACCCAGGCATTGAATGTGACTGGCAGAGAGGTGGACGAGGCCAGGAAGTGCCTCCATATGGCCTCTAGAGTGGGGGTGTGTGTGTGTGTGTGTGTGTGTGTGTGTGTGTGTGCCATCCCCCGAGGGTCAGTTTGAAGTGGGAGCTGCATGACTCTACTGAGCAGCATTCCAGACCATGATGGGCGTGTCTAGTGGGAAAGCGTGGCTTTACTCCTTCCCGATCCCTCTTCCAACGCCTTCCTATTGGTAACCGTAATAGTAACGACAGCTAGCATCTATTTAGCAGTATGTGCCAGATTCCATGCATTTTCCGTGCAAAATCCCATTGAATCCTTGCAACCACTCCATGAGCAGGTGATACAAATAACCCCATTTTGTGGACACTAGAGTGATCACCCAATAAACGTATTATCCCAGCTGGGGCATGTTTTGAGAACAAAAGGAGGTGCTATTCCTACTGACAGTGCGACCACAGATGTAAACCAGGACTGACTCGGGTGAAACAGAGCCTGTGGCCTCCCTGCAGACAAGGCTGCTCAGGTGCAGAGTCAAGGCCAAGGATACTTGGCAGTGTTAACCTCAGAATGTTCCCACCGAACAGCTTTCATCTTTGTGCCGGGGCTTCCTGAGCTTCAGTGTTTTTATCTGTAAAATGGGGGTGATAAAACGACTCCACACAGTTATGGAAGGATTTAACCAGGGTGAAGTACCTACATTTTGGACAAGAGCTCAAAGCACAAACCACTAGAAACCTCAGGTCCCTCTCCAAGTCCCCCCGGGGTAGTCCTGTCAGCTCAGGCAGGGCCCATCCCTTCTCTGGCCCTCAGCTGGTTTGTGCAGGTAAGACTGGGGTTGGTAGAGGGCAAAACATCCCTTTCCACTCGGACATTCCTCGTTCTCTGAGTCCTCTGGAGTTCATCTATGCTCACCCGCATGCAGTGAGAGGAATGCCCCCCTCTCTTCTGCTTTTAGTTCAGAGAACTGAGTCCTTTTGCTTATGCTTACTCTCATTCTTTAGTACTTTCCCTAGGTGGTGGAAATGGCGAACCTGGAAGACCTTTCTCTCCACTCTTCTTTCCACTTACCTTCTGCTTGGGCCAGAGCTCATGCTGTGGCTCCCTTCGGTGTCAGAAACACCAGGGAACCATCCCTGGCTGGCTGGTCAGGGAATCCCATTGGATCGCACTGATGACCTTGCCCTTTCTTGGAGCCACAAAATACTGCATGAGAAAAAATAGGCTACAAATTGCATTCAAAGTTCACATTATAATGCCAATGGAAAAAATGGACCATTTTTCCTAAGAACAAACACTGGAATTTCATTGAGAATGAAGCACAGAAATGGATCAAAGGCAGCAGGCAGTGGAAGGAAGAGGTTCTTCACAACCACCACAAACCCTCAGGGCAGGGTGGCCTCCAGAAGAGGCAAGGACACCGGGGCACGACTTTTCCTTTCCTCCCTGCCTCCCTCTCTTCCATACCTTAAAGATATATATATATAAATAAAATATTTATTTTAAATAAATATTTAAAATATTTATATATATATTATATACATATAAAATATTAAATATTTAAATATTTAAATATTTAAAATAAATATTTTATTTATATATTTGACAGACAGAGATCACAAGTAGGCAGAGAAGCAGGCAGAGAGGCAGAGGAGGAAGCAGGACAAGAGCTCAAAGCACAAACCACTAGAAACCGCAGGTCCCTCTCCAGTCCCCCCGGGTAGTCCAAGCCTCTGTGACAGCTCAGGCAGGGCCCATCCCTTCTCTGGCCCTCAGCTGGTTCGTGCAGGTAAGACTGGGGTTAGTAGAGGGCAAAACATCCCTTTCCACTCGGACATTACACTCAGGAGATGTGCTAGGCTCTGAGGGTTGGAGTAATTGAAAAATAGACACGGTCTCTCCCTTCATAGAGCTTCCACAGTCAGGAGGAGAGATAGGTAAATCTAATTACGACATGAAAATGTGTCAGAGAGGGTCCCCGAGAAGCACTACGGAGGAGAAAAACGTGGGCCTCTAGTGAGGTCTGACCCAGTTAAGAAGGCCGGGCTAGGTCTCCCTGAGGAAGTGGGGAGGCTCGTGGGGAGGCTCCTGCGGAGACGGGAAGGATGAGTCGGCATTCCGGGCAGAGGAAGCAGCTTGTGCAGAGGCCCTGAGGTGAGAGGAAGCTGCAAGGGTTTGAAGAACTGAAAGAAGGTCAGAGTGTCTGGAGCTCTGAGAACAGGGGGATGGGGTACAGGATGGGGCTGGAGAGGGACAAAGGGTCTGTAGGGCTCTTTCAGCATTTAGGATTTCCCTACAAGCCACGGGGAATTTCTCCAAGTGTGTTCAGCAGTAAGTTGAAGGGTCAGAGTTTATTTGAAGATGATCGCTCCAGGTTGAAATGAGTCAAGAAAGGAAGCGAGGGAATAAGGAAATAAGGAATCATGGTAGCTAATGTTTATGGAACATGTTTTACTACGGACCAAGTATTGGTCTATGAACTTTATACACAGCTCAAGTATTGGTCTATGAACTTTATACACAGCTCATCTAATCCTCACACAGCTCTACGGGCCAGATGCTACTATCCCCACTTTTCACAGAAGGGGAGATTAAGACACAGAAAAATTGGGCGGGCGTTGGTTAGCTAGAAAGTCCTAGAACCAGGCTGTGACCAGGCGGCCCATCTCCAGATCCCATGGCTCAGCACCCAGTCCCGACAGCACAGATGCTCCTTCCTGCCCTGAGGTCAGCTGGAGGCCAGGCAGTAGCAGAGGGCTTGTACCTGGCTAGTGGCTGTGGACGAACTGACTCTACAGCTATTAAGTGGCAAGAACTGAAAAGACTCAGGCCTGTGGTTGAACTAAAAAGAATCCCAGGTTTCTGGGTGGGTAAGGTGGGAAGGGTTCCAGCAGAGGGGGCTCCTGAGGGGCCCGACCGGAGGTGGGGAGCTTGGGCGGATTGTGGGAACCTCCTTACAGTTCTGGAAACCCAGTGTGAGCGCTCATGTTCTCTTGCCTTCTTTTCCTCTTATTGGGATTGTGGGAACCTCCTTACAGTTCTGGAAACCCAGTGTGAGCGCTCATGTTCTCTTGCCTTCTTTTCCTCTTATTGGGAATTCCATCTGGTCCGTTAAGACTGAACTACTTTGGTTCTCTTTTAAAAGCTAGGTCTCCACCATTTCCTCCCTTTCCACCATTTTCCTTCATTTATTCAACCTGGTATTTAAATTCTTTCAGTTGCTAAAAGGTTTGCTTTCACTCGGACTGCATTCCTAGAAATTCTGTCTGAATTTTGCTTGGAATCCCATGCTCCTTGATTCCATCCTCCCTTCTCAGAATTAATCTGAGCAAACAGGCATGTTTTCTAGCTTCCAGACACTTTGTCTTCTGCCAAAGATTGACACTCCTAATTCTGACACTGGTCATCTTTGAGCCTCTGAACGTGTACACTGTCTTATCTCAACAGTGCACTTCGGGTATCTTTGTGTTAAAATTTAAGCAATATGATCTGTTCTTATGTACAGCTGCCACTAAACTACATTTTTAAATACACAGTTCCTACTCTCTTGCCTCAAGATTATTTTTGGAAAACTTGCTAAAACACAATCTTCTCACAGATTTTTAGTTCAGACTACTGGACTACACAAACCAACTTGGCAGAGCTGTTCTCTGATACACATATGTGCATTTACACACACACACACACACGTTTTTAAAAGGAAGATGAGGGGATGCAGTATGGCAAAATTACCATAAATTCTAAAATCTATCACCAGACAACAGTTCTAACAAATTAGTTAGAATTACAATTCTAACTCTGTAGAGTACCTCTGGCTAAACTCTCTCTCTCCCCTAATGATTCCACAAAGCAGCAAGATTCTATTTAGGGTTCTTTGTTAAAATGCTTTGGGAAGTGGGGGTTGATCATGCATTCATCAGTTCCTGCAATGGTTCCTGGGCACTTACTAGTACCAGAGACTGTGGTAGGGGGTACAGTGATACACTGTGTGTGTGTGTAGGGGGGGGAGGTCATAAGTTCCATCTTAAATTTCAATCTTATTGGAAGAATTGGACTAAAGAAACAATCAAATTTGAAGTTCCTGGAGGAAGAGAGCTGTAAGCCAAGACCTGAAGGATGAGTAGAAGTTATCCCACAGAAGAGAACAAGGAAAGAGGCAGAGGGAATGCCATAGTCAAAGACTCAGAGTAAGCAAGAATGGTGGGTTTTTAAAAACAATGAAGTCTAATAGGGCTGGGTCTTAGAAGGCAAGAGGCAGGTTGGTGAATGAGACCAGGTCCCAAAAGGTCTGTAATCATGTTAAGGAATCTGGAATTTATCCTGAGGGTAAGGGGGAAACTCTTGAAAGGGTTATAGCAGGGAGTGTGGAGAATCGAATGAGGAGAAGATGTACTGACCCAGAGAAAATGGTGGCCTGAACCAGGATAGGAGCTGAAGGGAAGATTCAAAGAATAACTGCAAGGTTGACCATAGGGGAGCAGGGGAGGAGTAAGGTGATAGGTCAACTCCCAAGTCTGCAGCTTGGCCAACTGAATGGATGACAGAGTTGTCCAGTGAGAGAGAGAGAGTAGGGGAGGGGATGGGGGTATGGGGTGGTATCAGACAGGTTTCTACCAGCAAGTTAGTTACTTAATTAGCTAGTTAGCTATTGAGGGATCTAGACTAAATATAGTGACATGGTAACTGAAGCTAGCTGAAGGAGCAGATGAGAATGTTCAAGAAGAGGTGTCCAGTGATTTCAGCAACATGGAAGTCACTGTGATTTTGGAGGGGCGAGTTCAAGGAGGGTGGTAGAGACGGAAGGCAGACTGCAGAGCAAGCATAGGGAGAGGAGCTGGTAGTAGGCAGTGTAGACACCTCTTTCAAGAAGTTTAATGAAAAAGAGGAAAAGAGGGTCTGGGACAGCAGCTGGGTGGTAGTTTTAGATCTGGGAGACTCTGGCGAATTTAAATATCAATGCTAAAAATTCAGGAGGGACAAGGGGCTGAGAGCTCAACAAAGAGAGGCAAAGTCCTAGGGGACAGCTGGGGATGGCATCCAGGGACTGGGGAAGGTAAAGAAAGTGTCAAGGCAAGTGTGGGAAAGGAAAGAGCATAGGCTTGGTTGTGGGGATGGGTTGAAGATGTTCTCACTGAGGTTTCTATTTCTCTGTTAGTGCAAGGCAAGAATATCTGTTAAGAATGAACTTACTCTTTTTCCTCACAGTTAAAAAAATCCAGAGTAAAACAGGATTTCATTTTTTTATCTATCAGATTGGCCAAAATAAAAATATTCAGTAAATCCACCCCACTATGAAGGATACCTTCTTTAATCTATTTCTTTTGCCCATGGGAGAGTGTCTACTAGGGAAAATGTGTAGCTGTGAATTGCACTCTGTTCACGTCCCAGATGGTTCATTTTACTGATCAAGGTGAATGGCCACAGGGTCCTAGACAAAGCATTACTTCTGGGTGTGTCTGCAAGGGTGTTGCCAGATGAGATTAGCATTGGAATTGGTAGGCTAAGTAATGTAGATTGTCTTCCCCAGTTTGAGTGGTCATCATCTAATACCGTGAGGGCCTAAATAGAAAAAAAAGGCAGAAGAAAGAGGAACTTGCCTGTGGGTTTGTCTTGCCTCACTGCTCGAACTGACAAGTGTCATCTTCTCCTGTCCCAGGACTGAGATTTACACCATCAGCTGCTCTCCGCCCCATTCTCCCCCAGGTTCTCAGGCCTTCATATTTGGCTGAATTACGCCACTGAATTTCCTGCGTCTCCAGCTTAGACAGCATATCTCAAGACTTCTCAGTCTCCATAATCATGCAACCAATTCCTCATAATAAATCTATTTGTCTATATAGATCCTATTGTTCTGTTTCTTTGGAGAACGCTGACTAATATCATGTCCTTATCCATTTTTCTACCAGGTAGTTGGTCTTTTCCCTGTTGATTTTTAAGAATAGAGAAGATTTGAAGTAGGCTTCACAGAAGAGAGAAAAGAGCTGAAGAGGGTTGGTGTTCAGGGCAGCCGCCGTGCTGCTTCCAGTGCTGCTTCCAGTGCTGAGTACAGAGCTCTGCAGGCCTCCAGTTGAATAGATTTTCACTGAACTGCCTGTTTGCAGCCATAGCCTGTGATTTCTTTTTCCTTCGGGTTTACAGTTCCCTGAGGCCATTGCTGACCAACAGGCCTGCGGTCAGAGTAGTAAGGAAGGCCCTATTCTTTGAGTTCCCTGTGGGAAGGTGGGAGAAGCTCGGAAAGCCTGAATAAGCTCCAGGAATGGACTTAGGGGCCTCCTTGCTGGGTCTTGGGTTTTACTCTGGGAACCAGTTTCTCCTACTTGATCCAAAGTCCAGACTCCAAATGAACCAACACATGTCAGCTCTGCTAGACACTGTCCTTCTGGATGCCACTCTTGATGCTGCCCTCCCCCAGCTGGGTGCCTTCATAGGTACAGTGACAGCGGCTCTCTTTGTCCACACATAGTCCTAGGCCCGAGGGCCACACAGCAGAGGACTGAGGAGGCTGAGGATGGAGGGTGGGTGGGACCAGCTTCCTCAGCTGGTAGCTGTCTCCCTCCCACTCTTTTGCATTTTTCAGAGTCCCACAGATGGAGTTCAGAGCCTGGAGAGTGCAGAGAGGCCAAGTTATGGAAAAGGAAATGGAAGACCCAGCAAGTCCCCTTTCCTGGCGCAGAACTTCGAGCTTCCGGCTACTCATGAAACCTCAAAGTTGTGTGCATTGTTTTGTAAGGTGCCATCACAACATTCAAATCATGCAGCTAAAAATGGCCTAAGTAATAAAAGGATAGAAACACATTTCAATCATTTATTAGCACATGGGATGTGCCGGGTGCTGTGCTAAAAGGCTTTACATACATTGGCTCTTCAACAACCCTGCAAGAGAGTGACCATTACTATCCCCATTTTACAGATGACAAAAGTGATGCTTAGGGCCGCTAAGTGAATCTCCCTAAATCACACGGCAAGTAAGTGGCAAAGCAGGCATTTGAACTTGGCGCTAACGTGGAAACTTGTAAACCCAGCATTAGGCTCCAGCATTGGATGTCCTGCTGGTGCCCCATCAGTGCAGCTGTGGCCAGGGAGGCCCCGACTGACTGGCAAGTAGTTGACATTGCTCAATGCTTTGCAGATTCCGGTTTTTCTAAGAGTCCTACCTAAGAGTTCTGCCCCAGGAAACTCAGACCCATCCCAGGGTTTCACAAACAGACCCACCTTATTAAACAGACACTTTTCCTGAGCCACACGAGTGAGCCTCTCTTGTCTGGTGACCAGATGAAGGATGTGCACTGGGTGGACGATGGCTCCACCCACTGCAATAATTATGAAAAGGGACATTCACATCATGGTTCCTAATAGTCTAATGCATTGGAAAGGCTAGCATTTTTCAGCTAAACCTTCATAACCATTGCTTTTAGATTCTACTTCTTTAATTAATTTCTTGCCCCCACCTCCTATCTAACACTTTTGCTTGTGAGTGGAGGGGTTTTTTGTTTTTTTTTTTAAAGATTTTATTTATTTATTTGACAGGCAGAGATTACAAGTAGGCAGAGAGGTAGGCGGGGGGCGGGGAGCAGGCTCTATGCTGAGCAGAGAGCCCGATTCCGGGGTCGATCCCAGGACCCTGGGATCATGACCTGAGCTGAAGGCAGAGACTTTATTTTATTTTTATTTTTTTAACATTTTATTTATTTGACAGATAGAGATCACAAGTAGGTAGGAGGCAAGGAGAGAGAGAGGGGGGGAAGCAGGCTCCCCGCTGAGCAGAGAGCCCAATGTGGGGCTCAATCCCAGGGCCCTTACCCCAGAGGCCTAACCCACTGAGCCACCCAAGGCACCCCGTGAGTGGAGGTTTAAGCTTGGAATCCCAGCATCCATAGGGCTTTAACTTCAAGCTAACGGATGCTGGGGTGCAGACCCGTTTCTAGAATCCAGAGGGATGCGTTATTTTCTTTTTTGACCCTCTTGATGGCTGAAGGTGTGAACCATGTCACTATGTAGCAACTGAAAAGGAAATTGAGAACAAAGAAAAAAAATGACCCACCCTTCAACCCACTGTTTAAAAGGACAAACATTCAAAACATGTGGACTGTGGAATTTTTTAAAAACCTTTTACTTCATAAATTTTGTTAATGAGAGGTCTCACTGAAACTTTTTTTTTAAACTTAACTTTTATTGTTTAGGTTGATGCTGATCTGAAAGAATCACCTTTCTTCGTAACATGCACTACTGTAAGGGACATTTATGAAGACTGAACCGCACAGAAAGGAGAAGATGCTCCTACCAGCAAATTATTCTAGTCGGTTAACTCCTCCAAAAGATTGGCAATTTTGTTAAATTGTTCCAATATCTGCTTCCCCTTTGCCTCAAGAACCCAACATTTAGAAAATTCCTTAGAAATTTCTTAAGCTACAAGTACTGCATGCTTTCTGAAATGCTAAAAATGCCAAAATAGTACTTTGATTTTCAGTGCTCCCTCTCCATTGCAAGTCCCAAGTCATTATTATAAATGTCCTCAGGGTGGGGAGAAATGAAGGTTTTTTTCCACGGGTAGCAGAGGTGACTCCAATCATAATTTTTAGTTACTAATAAAGAAAAGTGGCAGCCAACTGAAATGGCCCAAAATAAATTGTTGTTGAAACTAGCATTTTTAAAATTGGTAAAGTTGGAATCTCAAAGGCTTAGAACTAATTTACAAAGGATAAGTCACAGTGGAAGCTCAAAGAGGCCTCACCTTCCAGGTTGGCATCAAGGAGCACAGCTTGGCTTCCCTCTGGGTAGGTCCCTCTTTTTTTAGTATATGTGCTGCCGAAGCGAGCACTGGGTAGGTCCCTCTTTGAGCAGGACAACAGGGACTGCCTGTGTGGGGCTTCCAAGCTTGAGGAATATACTTCTTAAAGTCCTTTATTACTTTCTGGTTTTGTTTTCTCTTTCAAGGGGGGTAGGTATACAGGGGCAAATAAGGAAGCGGGGGGCAGAATGGAAAATATATTGCCAAGTTAGAGAGACTTGATGGCATAATATCCCAATGGATGTGAACTAAATTTAATTAGCAACTGTACCCAAAGAAGGTCACTGCAAGAGGAAAATTCCAATTTGTGGAGTGCCAGGACTACGGAGGTCAGTGGCAACTCCTCTCAAGTTCTAGGAGCTGTTCCTTTGGTTCTCTCCCCTTTCCCTCTGCCTCAGCCCATCCTCATTCTTAGGTTGCACTGTGATATGATGTAAAAGAAAGCTGTGTCTAAAGAACACGTCCTCCCCAGGAAAGGTATTACCTTGTCTGTGATAGAGGAGCCAAGAGTGTCTTTGGAGATATGGCCAAGTACGAATCTCAGCTGTCCCAAGTACAGGCTGTGTGATACAGTCAAAGTACTTAACCTCTCTGTGTTTTAGAATGCTCATCTGTGAAGTAAGGACAATGGAACCTACTGTGTATATTTTTGAGTGCAACTATGAAAAAGTACATAAATGCAAGCCTTTGGAGTTACACTGCCAAGACTCTCATTTTTCCCTGATCATATTCCCACTGTGTGTTTTCATATAAGTAACTAACTTATATGTGTCTTCTATAAACATTTCTTCATAAGGTCTTTTAAAAATTAAATGAGGGGTGCCTGGGTGGCTCAGTGGGTTAAAGCTTCTGCCTTCGGCTTGGGTCATGATCCCAGGGTCCTGGGATTGAGCCCCTTTTGGGCTCTCTGCTCAGCGGGGAGCCTGCTTCCCGCCCCCCCACATCCCTCTCTGCCTACTTGTGATCTCTCTCTGTCAAATAAATAAATAAAATCTTAAAAAAAAAATTAAATGAGATGTTGGTACACCCCCTTTGCAGATAAGTACCTGGCACAGAGTAAAATGCTTAATAAATATTAGCAGAGGTTAGCATTTCAGAAAAGTGCCTATGATTTTGACCTCTGTGGCACCTGGCTTAGAACCTTAACAAAATTTTTTTTAATTGATTACATCTTGCAGGAAGTTCAACAGCTTCTCTTGAAAAGCTGACAGACAGATGTTTTGCAGCTGAGTGAAGCAGAAACACCACTACTCCCTGGCTCTGAAAATTCTTTATTCTGAAATATCTGTCTGCATTCACGCATCACAAGCAAATGACAATTGCTCTTAGCAACTCCTATACCTAGCAGTTGACGTGTTTATTTTGACAGTGATTCTAAAGCTCATTCTGATTTCCAAAACATTCAAATGTGGAAAAGCAAGTGTCTTAAAATTGAGGAAACATCATTTTGATACTTTGCGACATACATTTCACCAACAGCAATATAGGTTTTCTATGTGTGAAAAACAAAAATAAACTGTACCCGACACTGTGATTAGTACTCCACTTGGCTTCACATTTTGGGAGCTAAGTTGTACTAGGAGAAGGAGATTCAAAGGGACAAGTCTCGAGTATTTTCTCAAGGCAACTAATCTTTCATATTAATCATCATCAACTCTAAAGCACTATGCTATGTACATTATCTCCCCTAGTCTTTACAAAAGTTCTGTCCATTTAGTATTTACACACAATGAAACTGGGGCTGA
Organism: Meles meles; assembly: GCF_922984935.1. Classification (NCBI taxonomy): domain Eukaryota; kingdom Metazoa; phylum Chordata; class Mammalia; order Carnivora; family Mustelidae; genus Meles; species Meles meles. The sequence continues at coordinate 92,679,052 of NC_060068.1, forward strand.
AGGAGATCACTGTATAAGCTAACTCATCTAGATGGAAGATCATGAATTTGAACCCAAGCCTGTCAGACTCTAAATCTTAGACTCCTTCAAGTCCACACAAACTTCTTCAGTTGTAAGCTGTTATGTACATTTAGTGTACTCAGAATACCAAAAATGACTCCAAAGATCTTTTGGGGATAGGAGGCATAGAAAGAGGATAAGTATGTATATCCGTGTGTGTGTACACACACAAACACAACATTTCACTGGGGAATTTCCTTTCACTGAAGCCACATAAAGCGTAAAAACCTCACTGCTGTACACAGCTGGACAGAAGGTCAGACTGAATTAGTGAAAAGTATGAAATGTAAATTCATTTTAAATAAGACAGATTTTCATAATACCGTATGAATTTCAAAATGGGTTCCCACCCATTGTCTTCTTTCACGTTCCTAAGAAGCCCCTGAACTAGGCAAACATGATGTTATCAGCTTCACGTTACAGGCAAGAAAAACAAGGCCTGGAAGAAGTTAGGTGCCTTGCCTATGGTCACAGAGCTATTCGGTGATAAACCCACAGCTCCCTCCTCTGCAGGGTGACCTAACAAATTCCTTCTGAATTACCAGATAATTATTGGATAAGGATGATATGTATTCTTATATTAATTATTCATATATGAGATTGCCTGAAGTGCTCAAAGACGTATTTCAAACATTCCCCTTGTAAGCTCATTTACATCGCTCTTCTGTACTACTTAGGAAGACAGAGTTTGCTAAATGAAGGAAAATTTCTGCCCAGATCCCAATCAAGTTATTATAAATTCCAAATTAATAGGGTCTAAATAAATAAGAGCTTATTATGGGGCTAAAAGCTGATAATGTTATTTGTTTCTGATATCTTTTCTCATTTGCTTCAGTTCCAATTGGAGTATTTTATCTACTGCCTACTTTCTTCTGTTTCCTCATTAGAGAAATAGGGCAAGGGAAGCACATGAGGAGAGTTACTAATATACGAATAAAATTAATAAACCTAAAATTATAGAAGGGGCGGAGAAGCATCTTTTTGGTAATTTATCATAATGTTTAGTAACAGCAGTTTGTAGTAATGCAATAACTGATCTTCACTTCTCCTGAGTATCTGTTGCGTTTATCCGTTTATGCTTTACTTACATTTTTTCATTACTCCAGTGGTTAAATTATTTAAACTTAGAAGACAACTTTTACCTTATTAACAGTAAGGCAGTCTTTTGAAATGAGAGTTATGCAAGTAATTATTTCATTTTTTATCCAGACTTTTGGGGACCAAGTTTTTTTTTTTTTTTTTTAAGATTTTATTTATTTATTTGAGAGAGAGAGAGAGCACACAAGCAGGAGAGGGGTGGGCAGAAAGTCAGGTAGAGAAGCAGACTCCCTGCTGAGCAGGGAGCCCAATGCAGGGCTCTATCCCAGGACTCTGGGATCATGACCTAAGCGGAAGGCAAAGCTTAACCAACTGAGCCACCCAGGTTCCCCAGGGACCAAGGTATTTTTTGTCACTTACTCTGGGATTTATAGGCACTAAAAAGCTCAAGATCTTTTACCACCCGGGACAGGGAACTCAGCTTGAAGGACTGTGAGAACTTATCTCTCTAAAATAAACTTTATATAAAAGTCATCTGGGTAGAAATGTGGTTTTCCTCATGCTGGGTTTCCTCACACTTCTGAAGGAGTCCTGAGGGATTAAGATGAGTGAGAGACAGACCGATAGCATGAAAGGCCTGGTGCTCTTAGAGCTATTTCTTCCATGATTAAAAAATAATGAATTTTTGTTTGCTAGGTACAAGGAATAAACACTCCTGGTTTCCCTCTGTTCTGTTGTTCTCCCTCTGGTCTACAAACACGCCACAAAGGCTTCTCTGTTTCTTCCCTCAATCGCATTTCTCATTCAGACGTCCTTCCTGTTTGGGGCTCTATTTCTTACTTCCACTTGGTTCTTTCCTTTCCTGCATGGGCTTCTAAGTTTGTTTGTGTTCAGGTTTCTCACATTTTTTCTATTTTTGAATTGTTTCTCTCTGCAGGACCATCTCTATGTCTCACTTCTTTATCACGTTGCTCCCTTTTTTGTATCAGGTATTATTCATCGTCTTTGTTTCTATTTATTTCTCTTCTTCTAGCTCTGATTTCTTTATCTCGGCGCCCCTTGTTTCCTCCCCTTGATTCTCCTGTTCCCATCTCGATGCCCTTTGACCAAACACCCCTTCCCTACCCCCGACTTAAAGCCACAAGAGAAGTGTTCCATCTAGACTGGAAGAGAAAGGACAGAATATCAAGAGAATAGAAAGGTGGTGGACTGAACCTGGGAAGGGCAAGTTTAGTCATACTAATGACTTCCCCATCCTCCCAGGGTCCCTGGGGCAGTCTCCTCCACTGCCTGCAAGTGTCACAGCCACAGACTGAGGCAATGCAAAGGGAAGGAAGCAAGAGGAAGTCAAGGTGAGTGCTGGGGCAGCCACAATGGACAAACACGAAGCTGTTCCTTAAATACCAGCCAGGTCAGCATTCATCTGAGACGCTACGAAACAGGAGTATGTTTAAAGTCTGGAGCCACGTGCTCGCTTCGGCAGCACATATACTAAAGTCTGGAGCCACTCTGATCAGCTTCCTGGCAAGCTAGAACCCAGCCTCTCTAGAACCTAAAAACCAAGGTCACTATAATCAGATACAGAAGGTAAATATAATCAATTTCCACTTGACCCTAAATACTTTAAAACCACCTCTGGCGGGGAGCTAATGCCCCCCTCCAGAATACACATTTCCCTTCTGGAGACTTGACTGTGACCCAGCCCCACTCTTGACTTTAAAAAAATTTTTATTTAAAAAATATTTCCAGATATGTTTATAAATAGATCACGCGTTTTAGAGCTGCCTTGCAGCCCCTCAGTTGTACAGCAGAGGAAAAATCCGTGACAGTCACCGCTGCGGGAAGTTTGCTTTTCTCTTATCCTTCAGGAAATAGAAGAAGAAGAAAAAAAGGAAACATAATAAGTTTTTAAAAGCCCGATGAAAAAGCAGCTCTCAGAAAAACAATGTCACCAGCACAGTAGCAGTAGTGAGACGACCAAATGTACAAACAACGTGACCTTTCCTCCTTCCCCTCCTGACACCTGGGCTGACGAGGGTGGCTGAAGGTGGCCAGGGCGGGTCCTGGAGCATTGTGCAGAGCTTACTTTGGGGGCAGCAGGGGCCAAGGAGATGCTTTTCATTTCACGTTGGAGCACTGCTGGGGAAGGATGATGACAGAGCTGACTTCGTTTTTCCTTTCTCAGGCAGGTGTCAGTGTGTTGATTTTGAAACTCAGAACCAAGGAAAACACCTCGTCTGTTCAAAATCTTCAAAACAAAAACAAACTTGCACTTTTCACATGTTTTTTATTTTGACAAAAGAGGTCTTTTCTTCTTTTTTTTCTTTTCCTTTTTAGGGTGAGGTAAATAGGGGTAATTACCCTAAATTTGTAATATTGTTTGCTAGGATCCTCTCTGATGTCAGTCCTTCTGCCCCTCCCACCCTGGCCTACTCTTAAGACAAAGGAGAGAAGAGCTGGGTCTCAGGACAATGAAAACAAAGACTCAGGGCTGAGGCCTTTGTCCAGCCTTGGCACAGATTGAGGCTGGGTGAGCAGAGCACATCTCTGGTAAGGCAGCTTTAACCTGGGGTCTGCCCGCTCAGGGCCGCCTTCACAAGGGGACCCTTTGGTCCAGGGACTTCTCTTTAATAATATCTGAGGATTTGGGGGTTTGTTTCCTGGCTTTTTCTTTTCTTTTTAAGATTTTATTTATTTATTTGACAGAGACACAGCGAGAGAGAGAACGCAAGCAGGGGAATGGGAGAGAGTGATCAGGCTTCCCTGCAGCAGGTAGCCTGATGCGGGGCTCAGGCTCGATCCCAGGATTCTGGGATCATGACCTGAGCCCAAGACACACGACTGAGCCACCCAGGCGCCCCTGTTTCCTGGCTTCTTTTAAGAAGATAACAAAAGGATGAGCTGAGAACTGAATCCATATAACAGAATGACACACACAGTTAGGAATAAATTATACTCCCACAAATATACCTACAAAGATTAAGCACTGGCATTCCACTTTAGTGGTGATTCTTCCCAAGAAAATTTTAAAGAAAAATAAAAAGAAGAAACAAAGCAAAAGGAAAAAGTCGTTGGCCAGATAGGGTCCAGTTCCTGGTATTCTTGAGATTTTCAGTTCTGTTTTGCTTTGAACCCTCTTGCCCCTAATTCCTGTCTCCATGGTTGGCGTTAGATGGGTCACTGCCTGGTCTTAGGACTTTCATTCCCTTTGGTGAACCCTATCACTGTCTCTGTCTCCATTTGGTAAAATGTTGTGCTTTTTATTTTTTTAAAGATCTTATTTATTTATTTGTGTGAGAGAGAGACCATGAGTAGGGGGGAGGGGCAGAGGGAGAGGGAGAAGCAGACTCCCTAAAGCAGGGAGCCTGATGATGTGACGCAGGGCTGGATCCCAGGAACCTGGGATCATAACCTAAGCCAAAGGCAGACACTTCACTGGGTGAAGTGCCACCCAGGCACCCCTAAATTTTGGGCTTTAAGCAGCTGTATGCACAGTGTTGGCTCCTTGAATGCTGCATAGAGCCAAGCAATTGTCCAAATTGGGACCGTATACTCCCTACCAGCCTATACATCTGCCCCTGCACCTCTCCTCTCTGCCATGCTGCAGAGGGAGGGTTTACTGGTTCTCTGCATTCCACAGAAAGAGAACTAATTCCAGGCTGAGTGTTCCCAGAAAAATCTACCACCATAGTGAAAAAGCCGTTCCTGATCCTTATTTTGTCACCCAAGTATCCACTGCTAGAATGGGATGAGGTTTCTCCCTTCATTTTTTCCAATTATTGTAAGAATGCGTGACTTGGGTGGATATATTAGTTTCCTAAGGCTGCTATAAGGAAGAATCATCAAGTCGGCAGGTATCTGTTTAATAGATAGAAACATATCATCTCACAGCTCTGAAGTCCTGGAGTCCAAAATCAAGGTGTGGGCCAGACCGTGCTCCCTCTGGAAGCTCTCGGGAAGGCTCTGTTCCAGGCTTCTCACCCAGCTTCTGGTAGCCTCAGGCATTCTCCAGCATTCCTCACTCCAACCCTCGGTTTCCTCTCCTCACCGCATTTTCCTTGTATCTTTGTCTTCCTTCTGAGTGTCTGTCTCTGTGTCCAAATTTCCCCTTTTTATAAGGACACCAGTCGGCAGACTCATTTTCACGTAATTACGTCTGTAAAGACCCTCTTTCCAAATGAGGTCACATTTTGATATTTGGGGGTTAGAACTTCAGCAGATCTATTTTGGGGGACACAATTCAGCCACCACCAGTAGACAACCTTGCCCTTTAAATATTGTCTCAACTTATAAGGAAAACTGCTCTCTCTTGTTTGGTGCATCAGCACATGGAATGTTCTGGAACTAGAGTAATAACAAGATTTAAAACATGGTAAAGAAGAACCAACCGCACAGTAGGTTAAATCATCGCCGTGGCTGTGGAAAAGAAACCTCTGCTTGGCCCCTTCCCCTTGTGTGGGCTGCTCAGCCCCCTCTCCCAGGTTCCCTGAAAGAAGTGGTCCTCCTGGGACACCTGGGTGGCTCAGTTGGTTAAGCAGCTGCCTTCGGCTCAGGTCATGATCCCAGCGTCCTGGGATCGAGTCCCACATCGGGCTCCTTGCTCGGCAGGGAGCCTGCTTCTCCCTCTGCCTCTGCCTGCCACTCTGTCTGCCTGTGCTTGCTCGCTCTCTCTCTCTCTCTCTGACAAATAAATAAATAAAATCTAAAAAAAAAAAAAAAAAGAAGTGGTCATCCGATTTATACTTTCACCTGAGGTTTCTTTCCTAAACTCCCCGCACCTGGACACATCGGGGCTGTTTTTCCTTCATGTTAAGGTGGCTCTCACCAGTAACAAGGAACTTCTCATTATTAATGGGGAGGGGGAGGAGTGCTGGAAAAATGTGTCAACACAAGTACTATTGGTGGCCCAGTAGCAATTCACACTCCTTATGGTACAGCTGTGATGTAAGAATCTAAGTGACATTTAAGTGTGCTGAGATCCTGAAACGAAAAATAAAAATTGAAAAGAGAAATCATCAGGATTAGATTACCACGGCATTTTCTTCATAAAATCAGAGCACATTTGTGTTAATGAACATCTTGGGTTCTCCTAATTTTCTAGGCAGTATTCATACCAAATCTTATCCTCCAGGGCTCACACAATGATGTGGTTAACCACCTTCTCTTTCCATAGCACTCCTCCTGCCTCACCAGATTCTCTTATCGGCCTCCTAAGTTGGGGGAACAAATCTGATTAGTAGGTGAAAAAAATGATCGGGTTCAAAGTGTGTGTGGGGGGACACACGGGGGGCCTGGGTCTCCAGCCAGTGTCTCCTGTCCTTCCAGTGGACTGCACAAACTGGTGGAACACGGATAAGACGTGTTGATTTCATGTACAGGTTGGGCTAGTTTTCAGCATCTCGTTTGAGCATTCTGTTTTTGATTTTTATTTTCCAGTTTTTCAAGTTGGGTCAGCCTTGGGTAGATAAGTTGAATCAGAGGAGAGATTCCCAGTCTGACTACAAAGGCTTCCCTGGCAGGTGGGATTTAAAATGGAAGGAGGTAAGAATAAGCTTGGATGAGCCAGGTGAGAGCCAGCCAACCCTTCTTTTTGCATAGAGCAATTGGAAGCACTTCATGCAAAAGGGAGTCAGAGGACTGGATCTCCTTTTTTTTTTTTTTTTTTTTAACTTTTTCCCCTCACTTGGAAAAATTTGTTTCTCTTGCTGATAATTCACTAACATTGTACAAAAGCAAACAGTACAGAGAAAGTGAAGGTTTCTACAGTGTCAGTCCTTCTTTACCTTGGCTATAGGGCAGTCACATTGACGATGGCTCAAGTTCTTTGTCTCCAACCTCTCACCAGGCCTGGACATAAGCACTTTACTTACTGACTTATACTTCTGTAAAACCTTTTGCCGATTTGTTCATTGATATCTTGTTTTAGTTTTCATTTCTTTTTTTTTTTTTAATTTTATTTATTTGACAGAGAGAAATCACAACTAGGCAGAGAGGCAGGCAGAGAGAGAGGAGGAAGCAGGCTCCCTGCTGAGCAGAGAGCCCGATGAGGGGCTCCATCCCAGGACCCTGGGATCATGACCTGAGCAGAAGGCAGAGGCTTTAACCCACTGAGCCACCCAGGTGCCCCTAGTTTTCATTTCTTTGATTGTTAAGGAATCTAACTCTTTTTTATATGATTTGTTACCCTGAATTGCCTGTTTATAACACTGGCTTGGGTGTTTATTGGAACAGTTACCTTTTATTTATTTATAAGGAGGAAGGTGTTCTCACGAAAACATGTCTACAGAACTCCAAGGATGGATCTAAGAAGGTTTAAAAAAGCGATTTTTTTTTTTACATATTCATACTTCTCTAATAAGCTCAGCACAAACCAGGCTAAAGTTTACATCTATTAAAGAAAAAAAAAAAAGATGCAGGAGGAAAGAAGAATTTGTTTTCCAGTGTCTCTTATTATCCGAAGAACTTTTTTTTTTTTTTTTTTTTTTGAGAGAGAGAGAGAGAGAGAGAAAGAGGTAGAGAGAGCCTGGGGGTGGTGGTGGGAGGGGAGAAGGAGAGAGAGAGAATCTCAAGCAGGCTCCATGCCTAGTGCGGCGTCCAACATGGGGCTCAATCTCATGACCCTGAGATCACCACTTGAGTCAAAACCAAGAATCAGACAATTAACCAACTGAGCCACCCAGGTGTTCCACCATCTGAAGAGCATTTTTAAGGAGGTAATGAATATGCTAAGGAAATCATTCTTATCAATTTAACATACGTTCCTCATAAGCAAGTCTCTGCCATCCTATCTTCATATACACATAAGTAAAAGTAATAAAACAATTCCATGTGCTAGACTTCTACTCATTCTGATTCCTCCTCAGTTCCAGTTACTGAAGTTATCTTACAATACTTAAAAACAAACCCATTTACAGAGCCAGTGACATCACAAGGATTAGAACCGCATTCATTTTCACTCCCTCACACATTTTCCTACTGGATAAGTGGCTTTCTTGTTTAAATGGAATTCAGTGATCATAAAATGGATTTCATCCAGATACAAAATATGAAAAACTGAACTCATGGGAAATGACCCTTGCAGGGCACACCACCCTCAGGCCTGAAGGGGATTTTCTATTTCATCAACTGTTGAGGAGCCATAATAATAAAATATAAAATATTCTAAAAGATTAGAAAATCAAGAGTCACATACCACATAATTCCTCCCCAGCATTGTTTTCTTAGCCTAATGCATTCTCACTCATTCTCAGCACCCACAACCAGTCCACTTGGCCCCTCCCCAGGAATGACACCCCTGGGTCGAGCTAAGGGATCCTTCTCTGTGCTTCCAGAACACTGCATGCCTTTCTCTTATTACTTACCATACAATCCTGAAATGACATGGAGTGCCCCGTTTGCTTGTTAGCTAGGTCTGCAGGTCAAGGGCCCCGTGGCGTTCATCTTTGCCTGCCTGCCAGCTCCCACAGTACCCGCACTTAATGGGCTTTTAATTATTTCTTGTTTTGTTGTGTTACTGTTAATATTTTGAACTATGTGGAGAATCATTTAGCTCCCCCATTTTTGGGGGAAGACTTTATTTATTTATTTGACAGAGAGAGACACAGAGAAAGAGGGAACACAAGCAAGGGGAGTGGGAGAGGGAGATGCAGTCTTCCAGCCCAGCAGAGAACCTGACACGGGGCTCAATCCCAGGACCCTGGGATCATGACCTGAGCCATTAAGGCAGACGATTAATGACTGAGTCACCCAGGCACCCCATGATCCCCCATTTTTGCTCACTCGTGGCAAATACCCTTAATGGCGACCATGGCCCCTCCCTGCCCTTATCCTTGCTGGTAGAACCCTGATTTTGTTTGAAGTTTTGTTTTGTTGAAATTTGTGTTTGAAGCACAAAGCTATGTGCTCAGGAAATGACTCCTCTTGTGGGGTTGAAGTGGGGGGCATGAGTGGCGACTGGTCTGCACCATCCTGGCAGCCCCCTTCCCTGGGGCCTGTGGCCCAGTTCTAGACTATGAGGTCTGAGAATAAGTCACCTGCTGAGTTTTAGGAAAAGGCTTTTCTGATAGTATAGGGAGACTCATGGGAAGAGACGCCCTCTCTCTGTGGAGATTGCATGGGCCCTCCAGAACAGTGGCAGAGATCTTGCAATACGAGGGAGGACACAAGACTGCATGGACATTCTCCTCCATGGTGTGCTTAAGCTGGGGTCACCTGCCTGCAGACTGTCCCCAAAAGAGAACGAGCCCCTGAATGCATCCTGACTACATCACTACACAGTAGAAATAGGAAGACACCAGAGGGGACTTAGGAGCCTCCACTGGAGGAAGCAGAGTCAAAACTGAAAGTTAAAAGGAATCAGGGTTTTATCTTGCAGTAGGGAAGCCTCTGGATAAATCTGTTTGCTGTTTTCAAATTCATGGAGGGTTTTAAGGATGAGACATCAAACAGTTATTCCCCATGACTTCTGAAGACCTAACAAGAAGCGGAAACTGAATTAAAGCAGGAGAGACTCTGCCTGGATTTAAGAGAGAATCTGCCTATAGGAACGATAAAACCCTGACACAAGCCCCTGAAGAGGAAAGCCTGTCCCTTTGGAAAAGGACAAGAGTAGAAAATGTGAGTCTTTGGGTGAGTTTATTATTCACCTACTTAGGTCAATGGGAATAACCAAATGACTACCTAAAGTGTGTAATTTTATGCTAGTTTACAGAGATAAGTTACTTAAATTCAAGTGGGTGAGGAATGAGCTACAGACCTCCAAGAGTATTCATTAGGTTCTGAGTTTGACCTGACAGAGCTGGAAATACCTGTTTCATCACTATAAGGCCAGAATGTCAGCATGACATCCAGTTTATAATTTACGTTGAACACACACTACTTATCAGAGCTTTGAGATTAGTCATATGCCCAGAACGAGGACAAGGCATGAGAAATGTAGCCTCGGGGAAGGTGGCTGATTATTTCCGGAGTGTTTATTAGTAAAGCTGATCCTAATCTGAATTCACTTTTCCAAGCAAGAATGTAAAAGTGAGTATTGGATTTGGTCAGTTCCTCTGACCACATCATTACTCTTACAGTACACCTAGCATGCAAGTCACCAGGCAGCAGGTGGGGAGCAGTTCAGCTCAGGCCCACCCATTCCTGAGTCCAAGTTCTGGGTTCAAGGACCTGCTCACACAAAGGATATTGCAAGTTGAGTTTCCAGCTGTGAAATTATGGCCTGGATCTTAAGTAACCCGAGACCACAACTACCTCTTCCCCTAAAGCCGATTTTATATAAAAGCTATTATTGGCAAGACTGTCCCATCAACCCTGGAAGCTAATGTAAATACAGTAAAGGCATATCAAAATTGGTTTCAGGTTTGTTCTTGTTGATGCGATTAGGTATGTACTCTTCATTTCACTGGCATTGCGCCTGGAGCATTTCTTTTCTTTTCTTAAGATTTTATTTACTCCGGGCATCGGGCTCTCTGCTCGGCGGGGAGCCTGCTTCCTCCTCTCTCTCTGCCTGCCTCTCTGCCTACTTGTGATCTCTGTCTGTAAAATAAATAAATGAAATCTTAAAAAAAAAAAGATTTTATTTACACATTTGACAGAGAGAGAGATGGAGAATAAGCAGGGGCAGCACAAAGGAAGAAGGAGAAGCAGACTCCTCACTGAGCGGGGAGCCTGATGCAGGGCTCGATCGATCCCAGGACCCTGGGATCATGACCTGAGCTGAAGGCAAGCCCTTAGCCGAATGAGTCACCCATGCGCCCCTGGAGCATTTCTTTCTTTATAAATTTGGCAGGACAAATCTTAAAATGTGGGCTCTGTGTATTGAAAACCGTTTTTTCACAAATCAACAAATACTTTTCTGGTCCCACCAGGCATGTCTCCTCCGAGGTTCTTACTAGAACATCAGGAGTTGGCAGAGACCTGGCAGGACCACCTCGTCTCCCTCAAAATACTCTCCAACTTCTCTCCTCCTTTCTCCTTTTGAAAAACCCTTCCCACCCTTCCTGTATCTCCGCTGCATGGGGCACACACTCCCTCACTGCCCCGGAGCCCTGGAAATAGTGTCTGGGTTTTGGAATCTTCCTGACTTCAGAGGAGAGGCCCAGGAGCTTGGAGGGGCTCCGTGGGGGCTGCTGCTGTCCTATCCCCCACTTTCACAACCCCCGCTCCCGGTTGCCTGGTGCTGGCAGTGGAAGGAAGGACGGCTGCACATTTAGCTGGTGCTAACCAGATGGTCTGTTCGGGTCCTCTTTCTGTCTCTTCAGCTCATGAGGTCAAAGCACAGAATCAGCCCTTCAACGGGATGCGGGCACCTTACATCTAAACTCTGAGGTCACCGGGAGCTGGGGACAAACCCTGTTCTGCCATCTAACACCAGTGTGTCCCGGGGCAAAGTATTTCATCTCCAAGTCTCCTATGAACAGTTTCCTATGGAGAAGATAATAATACCTGCTTCCAACATTGTTCTCAAGATTAAGTAACAGACATTTAAAAAGCACCTATATGTTATTCAATGTTGGTGGGAGGCATGTACCCCTTTTTATAGCAATGAGACTTCTAAATACCTGTGCTCAGAATACAGCAATAGATAGTATTTGCCACTGGCCTTCCAGTAATCTGCCGTAAAAGGAAACCTCAGTGTCAGGCCCTCGGTCACCCAGCAAAATAGCTGCAGATCCAAAGGACCTCATCTTGGGGCTCAGAGGACTGGCTCTTTTCCTAGAGGCACAGAGGCTACAGCAACATCGCATGTAGCACATGCCTCACTGGGACGCAGGAAGGTTAATGAGATAACATCTAGGTGGAAAGTGCTGAGTGTGCTAAGTGTTACCATGTTGCAATTACCCTAATAGGGGAGCTAGCTCTCCTTGGTCCAGATTATTCAAAAGCATGTGGCTCTGAAAAAGAAGGTACAACAGGTGAGACAGAAATGGAGAGAAGGCAAACATATCCTCACCCCAGGCACACTTTTCAGCAACACTGGGAGCTGCAAATGGGGAAAGGACTTTGGCCTCCACGGTGCTACAGTTCAGTTGTTTGACTTTCTGGGTTTAGAATTACATCCTGCCACGTTTCTGCATTGCTTCCTAGAGGCCACTGAGGACAGAGCCACGGTGCACCCGCCCATCAGCCCTGTGACCTGGGGGCGAGCCATGCCCCCTCTCTGAGCCTTAGTTTTCTTGCCTGGAAAATGGAGAGAGTGGTCCCTACTTATTTCTCACGGTCCTGAGGCTACACAGTGCAAGGCCTTTGAGAATTAGAAAGTGAGGCATTGTAACTTGAATTATTAGATCTATTCTCTCATTTCGTATCTGCCCATAACCAACGTTAAGAAATAAAGTTCTCTGACTCTACCGGCAGGTGACCAGCCATCATACATTACAAACTCCAGCGGAATTTCCACAAGGATGAATTATGGATTAGGTAAAATGGTACTCTTGGTTCTCTTTTGAAGGACCAGCTTATCCACGGCTCAGTGCTTATAGTTTCTGGATCCACTAAGCCCCATGCTATTATATAGAAATATATTTTATTTATGTAGCACGTGGAATTTTTCAAAATACTTTCCCATATATTATCTCCTGCTGCTATTTTGGGTCTATGTGTAGGTCTCTGTGTCTCCTAGTGAAGTCTTTAGGGATATTTGCTCCTCCTCTTCCTGTTTTCCAGCACATTACCCTTAGAAGAGGCAGAAGCCCAGGGCTTCAGGGAGCCAGGGCGTGACCCTGGGAGTCTTACTGAACATGGCCTCAGTGGCAGCAGTCACTAAGGAAATGAAGACAGGGCCAGGCTGCCCAGTCGGGCCATACACATGGGCCGGACACAGACAGCCCTGTTCACAGGGAGACAAGTGTCCCTCTGCGACCTGCGGTCACCCGTGCAGTTTCAGGAAAGGCTCCCACATTCCCAGAGCCTCCGTTGCTACTTACTGACAAACCAGCCCCTCAATAATCTTATTGTATGTTTTCAAAATAATTCTCTGTAATGCCCCAAGAATGTCTGAACTTCTGTGTGAACTCGCTGGTTTGCATATTTTTCATCTTATTAGTGGGAACTCCGATAGACAAGGCCCATGACCTTGCCTTTCCATGAGTCTCCCGGGTGGGTGCAGAGGCAGTCTCTCCTGCTGGTGAACTTCCAGTGACTGCCTCAACCCCCCACTGGTCTCCTTCTGATTCTCCCTCACACCCCTTCCAGCCTTTCTTTCCTTGCCCTCTTCATAACCAATGTTAAAGAAAGCTTTGCTTTTGATTGCAGGTTACTCATTAGAGAATGCCACAAGATTCTGGTTCTGAATTTTTATGAGGCAAGATTCTGAAAACAGAAGGAAAGTGCAGAGAGGATGCTGCCTTTGATGACCTATTTACCCCAACCCTATGCGGCTGGGAAGGAAGCATTCAGCTTTTGATTTCAGGATGACTGCACACGACCCCAGTTCTAATATCACTTGTCATTCATAAATCCCTGAGACATCACAGACCCAGCCAGATGTGATGTGGCCTGGCCTAATCCTTCCACAGAGATGCAAGAGAGAGTGGAAGTTAAGCCTTAATTAAAAATGAGATCTGGGGGCGCCTGGGTGGCTCAGTGGATTAAGCCGCTGCCTTCGGCTCAGGTCATGATCTCAGGGTCCTGGGATCGAGCCCCACATCGGGCTCTCTGCTCCGCAGGGAGCCTGCTTCCTCCTCTCTCTCTGCCTGCCTCTCTGCCTACTTGTGATCTCTCTCTCTGTCAAATAAATAAATAAATAAAATAAAATCTTAAAAAAAAATGAGATCTGATATTGGAAAATTAAGGCTTAAAAATGCTTTGGATGGGCCTATTTGGGAGTACATTCAAGTGCATGGATACTCCAATTCAGGAGATGCTGTTATTTTACTAGATGCAGCCAATTTTATAAAATCATAAAATACCAAATTTACAGCTACAGGATGAAGTGCAACCCAGTACCTCCACCTAGGTTTGAACTCTAAGTAGCATGATATATTTTGATATACATATGCTAATTCCTCTCTGGTTTTCCAATTAAAGGTATATGTCACACGAGGACAACAGACCACAAACTTTAAATAAAATTTAAAAGTAATTCCCCAATTTTTGCTAAGTCATCTGTTCACTTATATTCTTGTTCTTTCTTTTTTTATTCTCAAGAAATCTTTACTAATAATTGACTTTGCATCCAGTACATTGTATGCAGTCTACATACAATGAGATGTAAAAAGTCATTCTGGTCATCAAACAACTGAAAATCATGATCAAGCGGTGAGAAACTTCCCTCTCAAGTTAAACCTCACTATAAGAAATTTCACTACAAGTGTATTTTTAACAACCAAGCGACTGCTATGGAAAATGAGGCCTGGGAACAGCATAAGACAGACTAGCTGTCTGACTGGGCGTCTGGATGGCTCAGTGGGTTAAGCTTCTGCCTTCCACTCAGGTCATGATCCCAGGGTCCTGGGATCGAGCCGCGCATCGGGCTCTCTGCTCCGCAGGGAGTCTGGTTCCTCCTTTCTCTCTGCCTGCCTCTCTGTCTAGTTGTGATTTCTCTCTGTCAAATAAATAAAAAATATTAAAAAAAAAAAAAAGACAGACTAGCTGGAGTAGCCAGGCAAAGATCAGAACTGAGGGGAAACTTGCAGGATGGAGAGTGAAGGATTTCAACTGTGTTTCTTTCACCTTTACTTCCCAGCAACAGGCGGAATGAACTGCACTCTTCTTTCATGAGCTCTGGATTCTCCCTTGTGGGAAGTCTAAAGGGCAGTAAAGCAGTCAAAACACAGATCTACAGGGAGAAACAGCAGATTCGAGGGGTCACAGACAGAGTATCATTACACCCCAAAAAAGTAAGAACAGATTCTAGCTGGGAAAGGTAAGCCCTTTAAACTACTGGCCTACAGAAAAGGCCGTTAGTAATTATTTATTGAATGAATGAATGAATGAATGACCAAGATGATCCCCACAACTGCCTCAGTTCCATCTTTCTTTCTCTCTTTCTTTCTTTCTTAAAGATTTTAATTTATTTATTTGACAGAGAGAGAGAAAGAGAGAGAGAGATCACAAATAGGCAGAGAGGCAGGCAGAGAGAGAGGGAAGCAGGCTCCCAGCTGAGTGGAGAGCCCCAAGTGGGGCTCGATTCCTGAACCCTGAGATCATGACCTGAGCCGAAGGCAGAGGCTTTAACCTATGGAGCCACCCAGGCACCCCTCAGTTCCACCTTTCATTTTCTTTACAGATGCCCTTGCAGCTGAATAGATAGAACTTGTCCCTGGGCTTTGTAATGGCTAGACTCATACGTGTTCCTTTCTTGCAGAATGGGAGTGTGCAGTAATTTGCAAAACACAACACAACACAACAAAAAAACAACAACCCAAAGACCCCAAAACAAAAACTGTCAAATTGCTTTCCAAAGTGGCTGTTCCACCTTACACCCCCCACTAGATACTAAAATATTTCTTGGTTGTCTAATAGTCTTGCCAGAACTGGGTATCATGAATTTTACCAAGAGGAGAAAGGTAACATGGCATCTCAATGTTTCATTTTGCATTTCCCAGATTACTAGTGAAGTAGAGTCTGTTCTCTGAAATGACAGTTAGATTCACATAATATCTTATCTGCTCTCTAAGTCTCTTGACTTCTTTTTCATATTTTTTATCTTTTTGTTTCCCACTCCCATTATTCAGACCTTATGAACAACTTCTTCCATTTTTTTAATGTTCCCATATTCTGTTTAACGAAGCCATTGGAGTTATTTCAATTTTTTTTTTATTTTTAGAAATTCTACTTGTTTTGCAAATTTACAACATCATTACTTTTAGTTTTTCTTTCCTTGTATATTTTAATCCCCTCTATTACTAATTTTTGCCAATTAAAAATGCACTTATCTTACATAAGATTGATAATTACAATATTTGATGTTATTTGGTATCTGATTCTCTTATTTTGTTTCTTGGATATCCCCCATGGTGTCTTGATTGCTTGTGTGTTTTGTGAGTTTCATTCAGGGCAGATTAACTTGTGTTTAGTTGCGGGAATTTTTTGAGGCCTTATTTGAAGGTGGGCTCCTCCAGAGAATATTTCTTTTATTTCTGCCATATGCCTGGAAGCAATTAAAACCTGAACCACTTGAAAATAAAATTTTGGTTTCCTGGCTCCTCACAGATAATGTAAATTCTGGACCACAAATCCCTGCATGGGTATGCTTGTGTTATAAATTTTCAAGGGAGATTTTTCTCCCCCCTCTACCAGCACAATGGTCAAGATAAGCAAGTTTCCTTGCTAATCCCATTGTGGGATGGATTTATACCTAGTTTACCTGTATACTGAAGATATTGCCCACTGGGGTCCTAGCTTTATCAAGGGGTGGGGGGGGTGTCTCCTATTAGACTTCACCTTGATGGGGTTCTTGCCTTGATCTCTAGTCTGCATTACCTCAGGCCACCATCAAAACCCAAGGTCAATACCAGCAGGGCTCTTCAGATGCCTCCACAGAGAAGGCTAAATTCAGAGTACAGTTCTCTTCCACTTCTTGCTTTCACTTTATTTGCCTCTGAATATTTCATAGTCTCCTACCAGCTCAGTGATACATTTGAAAATAATTTTTAATTCTGATATTTTATTTAGCATTTTTAGTTATTTTCAGCAAGTATCTGATTTGTCATACTGAAGCAAACAGGAGTCCTATTCTATTATTTATTGTATTTTTCTGTATGTTTGTAGTGTTTTGTATTTTAAAAAATATAACAATTCCAAGAAAAACTCATGAAAGGAAATAGACAAAAAAATTTGCTAAGTTAGGATGGTGAGGTTATTGGTGAGTATTCCTTAACTCTATTTTTCTGTACTATGCACGCACCAAAAAAAAAAAAAAAAAAAAAAAAAAAAAAAAAAAAAGAAAGAAAAGAAAGGAAGGAAGAAGAAAGAAATTGGTAACCAAATGGAAATCTTTGGAATCACATCTTAAATAACAGTCCATTTCTATAAACTGAATTGTCAAGTACTTCTTAACTTATTTTAATCAAGTAAACTTTAGGGAGCATGTATACCTTCTCCCTGAAAAAGACCCAAGAAGTTGGTAATGCTGAGTTTATCAAATGCAGTGAATTCACTACCCAACTTTCAAATACACAAGATGATCTTATCTAGAACTTGTTTTGAAAGAACTGGATACTAATTTTCTCCTTAAAGGACAGTAAAAGATGTTTCTAGTGAAAACATCTTAGGAAAATTAAACTTTATACTTCCTCATTAAACAGTGTAATTCTTTCAAATCTCTTTTTAAATCTCTTAAATACATAAATTGGCTTTGGAATATTTTTAAAATAAATAATTCAAGTTGAAGTCACATTGATTATAGTGTCTCAGTCTCCGGAATATTTGTGGACTGGTAAATTTGATCGTACCCAAAACTACCGCCATTCCCAGAGACAACAACCCAGTGAAGAAGTGTTTTATGTACTTACCCACAACACTTCTGACCCCTCATTTCCGTATACTCCTCAACAGGAGGTCATCAAACTCTCAAATTGTTGCCTACATGGTAGATAAAAATGGTATCTCACTTTCATTCTTTTGACAGCAGTGTAACTAACTAAACATTGCAGGAAAATGAAATAATGTTTTTATTTAAATGACTTCTCTTACTGACCTCTCTACTTTGGGTTCCTTTTAACTTTTTGTTATTATAAACAGTGCTGCAATTGTTTGTTTGGGTGTTTGTTTGTTTGCTTGTTTTGGCACATACACTTTTACATAAGGTCCTCTTACAGCCTTAGGATAAATTTAGTATTTTGCTATGTCAATATTTTGCCAGATTGCCCTACTTTGGGATAGGCACAAGTTCTTAATTTAGATAAAACTTGTTTTAAAAAATCTATATTCTTTGATTGAATTTTAAAACTAAAAATATTTCATTTATATTTAAAATGTTTAGTTTGTATTATGTTAGTATCTTACTGTCTGTCACCATCGATCTTGTTTCTGAAAAAATGTAAATACAATAGCCCAAACTTACAAAACAAATAAGTTAGGGAGTGACTATTTGCATTACCAAATTATTATTTGCTTTACAAATAGTACCAGTTTAAATTGAAAACACCTTGAAAATATTTGAAATAAGGCCAAATTTGCAAAAACCCAATTTATATATAACTTTCCCAGAATATATCAAACCCAGAAAATGAGATATACTTATTTTGTCATGATTTTACGAATCCTAGGCAGTCGAATGAATCTGCGGCTGCTTTTTTTGAGAGGCAAACTGTAGAGCGTAAGGAATCCATGAAGGATTAACGAAACTGTAATTATGTGATATTTTTTTCTCTCTCGAAACTCTTGGGTTTTTGTTTTTTTTGTTTTATTAAAGTCTGTGCTTCAAAAGCAGAAAAAATATCCACTTCTCCTCCCTGGCTTTTCAGGCTTTCCACTGCATGCCAGCTAACAGAGTGGCATATGGCACATAACACGCGTGGTCAACGTCCCACCAGCATATTTGCAGAACCAACAGTACATATTGAACGAAACCACACCTCATGCAGACGACTTTTAATCATCCTTTACCCTTTGGTGTAGGAGAATAGTGGAGAGGTGGGTGGAGGAGGGAGATCTGGTTGTTGGCAAGAAGCTCAAGGAATGGAAATACACCATGGTGGGGTGACGCTGGGGGAGCGCAGGAGGTGGCCTTCTTACTCACTGGCTCTGATTCCCTTGCCAGACAAATGATATAACAATGCTGTAGGGCTCAGAAAAATGGGGCAATGCTGGGGCCGTGGGCAGCAGGGTATTAATGATAGTGTGCCTGGTCCTCTCAGTGGCAGATAAAATACACAGATACATGCTTCTCACATTTAGCCAGCCCCAGTCCTGTCTAGCAGAGGGTTTCCCACTCTTTTGCCCCAGTTGCTCATCTTTTTCAAGCCTGACTCAGAAATACACAGTATCCCATCTAAAAAGACTCCTGTGTTTGTGAGAAGGGTCTAACATAGAAACTTGGGAGCGGGGGAAGGGCACCTGGCAGTTTTCCAGCACATTTGGGAATCCCTGCATGCACTCTGGCCATAATCAGCATCAGGCCTTCAGAATACAGGCCTGTGAGGAACAAGGGAAGGATAGCACAGGTCTTCTTGGCACTTCCCGCTTTCCTCGTTTCACTCACTGCTCCTCTTCTCCCCCTAGCATGTTGGCTACAGGCGGCCCTCGCCAGGAGCCCACCAGTCATCGCTGGAACCGCTGGAAGGCCAAATGAGGCGCTGTGCCCAGGCATCTGGCCATTTCAGAGTTTATGGCCTCTGGACTAGAGAAGGATTGACCCATTTTATTTTGGGAGATGAATGGGAAATGAAAGTAATTAGTGGGAAAAGGACTGGACTGGGCGTCTGAAGACCTGGGTTTACTTCCAGCTGGGCCATTTCTGAGCCCTGTGACCTGGGACTAACACTTAATCCCTGCAGACCCATGTTTTTCGGCTGAAAAATGTGGTGTGAACTGAATGAATTAGAGAGTAAAACTGAGCTTAGTGATCAATTTTGTGCATATTCCAATGGCCGTGGCCATGTGGCTGTGTGTGTGTATATAGGTGGAGGATGAAAAGATGAACCAAAGGAAAAATGGACTAACACAAGCACAGGGTAAATGCTCAGAAGTGAACGTAAGCAGCTGGAATAAGAAGGTGTGTCAAAGGAGAGAAACTTCCTTCCTCTTGGCACTAAATAACAAATCAACCCAAAACTTGATGGTGTAAACCAAAACCAGTGTGTTAAAAAACAACTTTAAGAAAAGGATTTTGTCGGTTATAAATTCAGGAAGGGCTTAGCTGCTTATTTGTCACATGGAATTTCTCCTGATGTTGCAGTCAGACACTGGCAGGGACGGCAACCATCTAAAGGCTCAATAGGGCTACGTTTCCAAGATGGCCCATCCGCACCGCCCGGAGCCAATGGAAGCTCAGCAAGCCTGTGACCAGAGGCCTGCCCAGCAAAACTTTCTCAAGGGAGGCAGACTCCTTGTGTGGTGACCAGATTCTTCCAGAGCAAGCACCCCAGGAGGAAAAAGTAGAAGTGGCATGGCCTTTTCCAATCTCGCCTCAGAAGTCACACAGTGAAGCCACACTATCACACTTTATTGCTCAAAGCCAGACACTAGCCCATCCTGATTCAAGAGCAGGGACAGGGGCTCCTGTTCTTTTTTTTTTTTTTTTTTTTTAAAGATTTATTTATTTGACAGATAGAGATTACAAGTAGGCAGAGAGGCAGGCAGAGAGAGAGAGGAGGAAGCAGGCTCCCAGCCAAGCAGAGAGCCCGATGCGGGGCTCGATCCCAGGACCCTGGGATCATGACCTGAGCTGCAGGCAGAGGCTTTAACCCGCTGAGCCACCCAGGCGCCCCGGGGCTCCTGTTCTTGATGAGAAGATATTAAAGAATGTTGGAGTCAAGTTTTAAAGGTGCCTCAGGCACCTGACAAGAACGCCCTGATTTTTCTCAGTATCTTTGAAATAAATGTCTTGATAATTTTATAATTTAATCAGCTTTCTGAGATAAGAGGCTTCCCAAATGATCTGCTTGGCTGGACGCTCACGAATTGAGTATACTTAAAGAACCTCTGCACTTTTCAAGTCAATGGTTTGGCTCCAAATCAGAGATCATTTTAACCTCCATTGCTGTTTGATGTGAATAAAGTTAGCTACGTAACTCCTCAGTGCAGGAAAAAGGCAAAGAACTGTGAAAAATCACATAGTCAGACTATTATTTCTAGATTGATTTAGGCACTTCAGAAAAAGGCCTCTGCTTCTGCAGATCTGGCAGCTCACTGTGGACATGGGACAACCATGCCACACACCACGTGAGAGAGAGACACCAATTCACCAGGAGTGACTCAGAACAAGCTCTTCTACAGGAAAACACTCCAGAATTCATCTGAGGTCAAACGTACGTGCCTTGGACCTGAGTGCTTCTGACACTGGCGCCCCAAGAGCAGGCACACTTCACGCCTTCTTCCTTGGGTCTAATTTCAATGATTATTCCTTCCCGTCTTATGCAGCTACCATCAGACCAATTTTAGTTCCTGGGGATTAAACAGTTTCTGAGGGTTGTTATCACTCCCCTTCAGTGAAGCACATCTTCAAACACGTTCCTGGATAATTACCATGGCCCAGTGGTTGGACAATCACCACAGAGTGCTTTTAAACACATACACACACACACACAGACACGTGCATGCGTGTGTTTCTTTGTGTTTGCTTTGTTTTTGCATTTTCAAAGCCCAGTGGTTCGTGAGAGACAGTAGAAGGACAAAATAAGAAGACATATGGTAGTGCTTAAATTATTCCCCAAAAGGGAAAGTGTCCAATATGAAATTATTCACTCTTTCTACTATTCTGGGGTGGGAAGGGAGGCATTTCAACCAAGAAAATCATAGTATACCCACAATGCCCAGAGGAGAACTGAATTATATTATCAACTTCCAAACACAGTCAGCAAAAAAAACTGCTTTGCAAAAATTAAACCTCTAATGTTTACACTGGGAAATACCTCCAGGACTTCTCTGCCATCTTCCCCATCACCCTGTACATGAGTGTGTGTATACACACACACACGCGTGCGCATGCACGCACACACACATGCACACACACCCCACAATCTCTTTTTCTTTCCAGGATCCTCATTGTTTTGTTGACTTCTGTTAATCACCTACACAGGTGATTCTGTAGTGAATACCCAAAAATGTCTCCAAAAGGAAGAATTACACCAAGTAGAATTTTGTCTTTTATCTTTCAAAATGTTCTAGGAACCTACAGACTCATCTGATCTAAGCCCTGGAAAAGCCATAAGGAAATCACTTAGATAATTACTGGAGATCTTTTTTCACCCAAAATGATAAGCAAAGGAAAGGGGAGGGGGAGACTGAGCTCCAGTTTCCTGTTGTTTTTATTCAGTTTTATTTTATTCAGTCCATTCAACCTAGCCTTAGGCATGTTATATAAAGGTTTTATGGAAAGAGATAAGCTTCAAGAAATATTTTTTAGCTTAAATCTTAAAAATAGCTGATGTGCCTTCGGCTCAGGTCATGATCCCAGGGTCCTGGGATCGAGTCCCGCATCGGGCTCTCTGCTCAGCGGGGAGCCTGCTTCTACCCTTCTGCCTGCCTCTCTGCCTGCTTGTGATCTCTGTCTGTCAAATGAATAAGTAAAATCTAAAAAAAAAAAAAAAAAAAAATAGCTGATGTATTCACATGGTCCAAGATGAAAACATTATAAAAATGTATATGTTGATGAAGATGGCCAGTAGACACATGAAAAGATGCTCAACGTCACTCATCATCAGGAAAATGCAAATCAAAACCATAATGAGATATCTCCTTATTCCTGTCAGAATGGCTAGAATCAAAAAGACAAATAACAAGTATTGGTGAGCACGTGGAAAAAAGGGAACCCTCATGCACTGTTGATAAGAATGTAAATTGGTGCAGCCACTGTCAAAAACAGTATGGAGGTTCCTCAAAAAATGAAAAAATAGAAATACTATATGATCCAGTAATTCCACAACCAGCTATTTACCCAAAGAAAATGAAAACATTAATTCAGGGAGATATATACACCCCCATGCTTACTGCAGCATTATTTATAACAGCTAAGATACAGAAGGCGCCCAAGTGTCCCTCCATAGATGAAAGCATAAAGAAGATGCGAAATATATACAATGGAATATCACGCAGTCATAAAAATGAGTGAGATCTTCAATCTGCAACAACATGGATAGACCTAGAGGCTACATACTAACTGAAATAAGACAAAGACAAATACCATACGATTACACTTATATGTAGAATCTAAAACACACACACACACACACACACACACACACACACACACACACACAAGCAGAAACAGACACGATATAGTATAGGAACAAACTGATGGCTGCCAGCAGGGAAGGGAGTGGTGGAGATGGGCGAAATGGGTCAAAGGGAGTTGGAGGCACAGGCTTTCAGTTATAGAATGAACACGTCACGGGATGAAAGGTACAGCATAGGGATGTAGTCAATGATATTGTACTAGCGCTGTATGGTGACAGATGGCAGCTACACTTGTGGTGAGCAAAGCACAAGGTATAGAGAAATTGAATCACTATGCTGTACACCTGCAGCTACTGTAACACTGTGTGTCGACTATATTTCAATTAAAAAAAAACAGTAAATGTTGAGAGGTCTGTCCCCGTGTACTCCAGTCCCTCTCCACCCCCATGCCCTGTCCCTTATAGGGGATTCTCACGTATGTTCCTGGTGTTTATGTTGATGCAAGCAAACACAAACATACCCATATTTTGCTTCCTCTCCCATTGTTTTTGAGAAGGAATTTAAGAGAGAAGGAACTGACCTTGCTTGTCCTGTGGCGAGAATCCATGAGCAGAGAAAACAATGGAATATCAGAAAGAATGGATTTGATTTCTCAGGTACTTAGATTCCCAAATTCACTTTCTCTGACTTTGGTTCTTTGGTTAAATCTCTTCTTTGGGCCTTTTAGTTCTTTAAATTTCCCAAATCCTTACAATCTGCAGAAGAAAAATTTTAGGTAATTCACATAGCTCATATCTTTTAACAATGAAAACATGTATATCCTACCCTTCAGAAGAGTGGAAAAAGCATAACAGGAAATGTTGTGTGGGGTCCCCTTAAGAAGGGCTCCCCATAATCCAGAGGCCTGAACATGGACATCCATTCAGGACCGTGGCCCTGCCTGAGGGAAAAACATATATTCTGAGCCTGAAGCTTTTCTTTATCTTACATGTACCCACACATAGAGCAAACACGGGCCTTATACAAACATCTTACACTTCGGACCCTTGGGAGTCTAAAATAGAATACTTTGTAGATTTTAGAAACAACCACAGGAATCTGGATGTGACCAGATAATTAACACTGGGCATTGTGTGGGACTGTGCCAGACCCCGAAAACAATTAAATAACTTTAAACTTATATTTTGGAAATGAAAAGGCAATGGCAACAACTCGTTTTTCAAATTAAGTTGAAACACAATAAATGATGTAATTTGCTGTCACTGTTTGGTGTGTAGTATTGTAGTATATGTCAGATGAATAAGGACAAACTAAATTGTGAATGATACATAGAATAAATTACTGAATGGGTGTGTATTATATCAAGTGCTTTACATGGTAAACATCTTCCTGAAGAGTTATAGGAGAGGTGTTTTGTGAAAATCAAATAAAATTTGGTTAAATATTTATTGATTTTATTATTATTATTTTTTAAAGTTTGCTTACTCTTCAGTAATCTCTACCTGCAACATGGGGCTTGAACTCACAACCCCGAGATCAAGAGTCACATGCTCTATGTCCTGAACCAGCTGGATACTCCTGGTTAAATATTTAAAGAAATCCTTAGGATGACTCATTTATTTTAATTTTTCATTTAAAGTGAAATACACGATCATTTTAAAGATACTTGAACAGTATAGAAAGTATACAGTAAAACTTGTTTCCATCCCACCTCAGCCCAGCTTGTCAGGCTTATGCCTCAGAAACAACAAATGGGGGCGCCTGGGTGGCTCAGTGGGTTAAAGCCTCTGCCTTCAGCTCAGGTCAAGATCCCAGAGTCCTGGGATCGAGCCCCACATTGGGCTCTCTGCTCAGCGGGGAGCCTGCTTCCCCCTCTCTCTGCCTGCCTCTCTGCCTGCTTGTGATCTGTCAGGTAGATAAACAAAATCTTAAAAAAAAAAAAAAAAAAGGAACAACCAATGTACCACTCTCTTAGGTTTCTGACAGAAAGGTTTTGCATACTGTAATATGTAAATACCTCTATTTTTAAAACAAACAAAAGCGTGTTGCAAACCCATTCCTTACTTGGCCTTAGTCTCCATCAGCATATGCGCACCTGTGCTGCTGAATATCTCCACTGGAAGGAAGGTTCTCAGGTTATTCAGCCCACCCCCACTCTGTGAGGAGTCCTCTGTGAAGTGACTAAGCATCCTTCATGGAGTACAATGAAATCACCTCCTAACAACCTCATCCCCTAAATGTGATTGTCATGCACCAAGCGTCGCCAGCTCTCCCTTCCTGGTATCTGGAAAATCATTTTTTGCCCTCTCAGTGATCATCATCCCGGACTGCCTGACGTCCCATATCAGAAAGCCATTCTTTTATACATTTTGTTGCCGTTTTTTTTAGTTGTTTCAGGCAGTAGGATAAATCCAATTCATGTTACTCCATCTTGGCCAGGGCTGGGGTGTCATATTTTTTCAACACCAAAGTGTTTCCTAAACTTGGATGTATACAATCATCTGAACAGCTCATTAAAAATAAAGATTCCTGGGCTCCCATCCAGAAATTCTGACTTGGAGAGCTGCCTGGGAATCTGTATTTTTCACCAGGGTCTCAAGCAGTGTTGACGCAGCCCGGCCATGGGCCAGACTGGCTGTCTGGGAACCACTGGCTTTAAGGATGACTGTATTTATTTGTCAGTTATTCTCAAGTGATGCCACCATATGGACACTCTGTTTTTCAGATGAACAAAATAAAAATAGGTGGTGAGGTTGATTTCTTGCCAGGCTTCAAACTACTGAATCTTGGGAAACACACCGCCACCTCTGAAGAGTGTCTGAAGAGGCCAGGGTTCTGTTCTAGAACGACAGCTCCGCTCGGCACGTGACGCAGCCGACCCAATGAGCTTGAAGGCAGGTTGGGAATCGAGTTGGAAGGGGCACATTTACTTGTCGGCACAGAGAGGGCACAAATCCCAGCAGCTTCAGTTAGTTAAACTCATTTTGGAAAATATTTTTGGCTTGTGTGGTTTTATGCTTTTAGAGTTCCATTTTTAAGCACTGGACCCGTCCAAACCCACCGAAGCTCAGCTGAAGCATCCAAGGAAGATGCTGAGTTTCACACCGATCTCTGCTGAGTCTGTAAAAATTTCGCAGATTTGTCCAAATTGCTTTGTTGAGAAATCAAAACAAAAATCACTAATCCCAGTGGGGTTTGTAGGGTCCTGTGGTTTTCATCCAAAACTCTGGCTAAAGCAGTGGTTGGTCATGTGACTTACAAGTCTAAAGGTTTCATTATGAAACCCGAAAGAAACCCACAACCTTCAGATTTAAAATATACTCCTAAGAGACTAACCTCCCCTCCCTCCCCCCCACCAATCTTCTTAGTTTTGGCCTAGAAGCAAAGACTAAGGAAACATGTCCAATCCAAACCAAATGTTGTCAGGACTCACTACATTTTAAATCCAAAGCCGTATTTTATTCCATTGGGATGACATTGTTTATTAACACTGTCTGAGGCAATTGAATTGTCTAGAAAAGTTCAGGAGAGCTGGAGGCCCTCTCTTGTTTGTATTATGATCAGAACTGTTCAGTAAACAAAATGAGTTCAACATAAATGATGAGATTTTATTTTACCATATATTCTTCCCTTAGGATATATAAGTAACAAATTGTGAAGTGAATTATATTTTCTCATCTTTAATATAAAATTTTACTCATTAAATGTCAGATCCCTTTACAACAATGACTCAAATTCTAGGATACACCAGGAAAACCTGGAGAATTTGTGACATCTGCATATTCTTATTCTTTATCACCATGTGACAAGTTATCACAAAACTCAGAGGTTTAAAGCAACAGCCAACTTATTCCATTTCATAATTTTGTGGGTTAGGAACTCTGGGAAGGATCAGCTGGTTGATTCTTCTGCTCTAGGTGATCACCTGGTGTCATTCATTGGTTTTCAGCTTGTGTCTGGTCTCATCCAGAGGGTCCTGAAGAGCTTCACCCACATGCTGGGCAAATTGGAGGGGATGAGTGGAGAGCTGGCTTTCCCCTCTTCATGTAGTCTTAGGGTCCCTTCACATAGTTCAGGCCTTCCAGAGACCAAGTTTGGGCCTGGAACTGGCAGAGTGTCAGCTTGTTGTTCACAGCAGCCATGGGCCAATTTCAAGGAGGGGAGAAATAGAACCCGTCTCTTGATGGCAGAAATGTCAGTTTGTGGCCATCATCTATCCACTACAAGGCAGCTGCCACAGTTACACTCTCAGAAATTCTGAAATAGCCAGTGCGTGGTGGTGTTCAAGCACATGCATTTTAGAAAACACCCAAGGAGATTCTGGTGCAAAGGATCCTCCCGGCACTTTTTGAAAAACACCACTCAATAAGAGGTGATGGAATGTGTGCTTATGATCAATCTGTCCATCAGTTAACAAGCACTGATGGCGTGATATGTGCCCAGAATCACGGTAGGTGGTGTGAAGAGCTGAAAGGAACATCAAAAAGGGATCTCAGCCCCAGAGGCGCTCAAATACATTTCATAGGAGCCAGGGTGCAGGGGGTGGAGTCTGAATGCTCTGACCCCCTGTGGGAGAGGGCCAGCTGCTGTGGGTGCAGCACAAAATAGTTTTCTGTAGCTGAGGTGATTGATGCACCTGGAACTTACACTACAGGAATCAGATCAGAAGTTGTGTTGGAATGACTAGATGGCCAGAATGAATTATGGGGGAAAGGGGAGCTGGATTCTTCATAGTTTCTGGTCAGAAATGGGGGAGAGCTGAGCAAAAGAGCCCGAGGCATGATGGCTCCCAAAACATTTTTCTTTTTCTTTTCTTGTCTCTCTCTCTTTTTAAAAAAGATTTTATTTATTCATTTGAGAGACAGAGAGAACACAAGCGGGGGAGAGGGAGAAACAGGATTCCTGCTGAGCTGGGAGCCCTATGTGAGGCTCCATCCCAGAACCCTGGGATCATGACCTGAGTGGAAGGCAGATGCTTAACCAACTGAGCCACCCAGGTGCCACTCCCAAGTGCATTTTTCTCCCCTCCTTCCTACCTCCCTCCCTCCTTTCTTTCCTTTCTCCCTCCCTTCCTTCACTTCTCCCTCCCTCCCTTCCTTCTTTCCTTCCTTTCTTTTTAAAAAAGTTATTATTATTATTATTATTATTTTATTTATTTATTTTTTTAGAGAGAGAGCATGAGAGCAGTGGTGGGGTGGCAGATGGAGAGGGAGACAATCCTCAAGCAGACACTCTGCTGAGTGTGGAGCCTGATGTGGGGCTCAGTCCCAGGACCCTGAGATCATGACCTGAGCCAAAGTCAAGAGTCAGACACATAACCAACTCAGCCACCCATGTGCTCCCCAAATAAACTTTTCAAAGTGCGATCTTCTTTCCCAGGATTCTGACAGGATTAATTTCCCTCATCTTTTATTCCTCCCCATTCCTGACTTTCTTTCTGATTCTTTATGCCTGCATTCCTATCCCAGCAAGTCACACAGCTCAGCTCCAGGACGGGACAGCTAGTCCTTCCAGTAACAACACGGGTTTTCTCTGCAGGCTCCTGACTCATCCTGTATATGGCTTCAGCAGCCAAAGAGTCTCTGGACCCTAAATCCAAAGCAGGCTCTGTGGGTCTGTGCGTATGTGTGCACATGTCCACACACTCACATATACATGAATGTGCATGTGCATGCAGTGTTTGTGTGTGTGTGGTGTGATGGGTGACTCCTGGGGGAGACACGGGTTGGGGGAATCTTGGGCGATGGGTCAAGATGTGAAGGATTTTAGTGGGAATTTGAGCATATTACTGAAAACAATACTGAGAAAGATCATCTGTAATCTAGAGAGATACATGTGATAAGAGATGAGAGTGGAATGAACTCTGTGGTCATGGACCAGAAGAATGGGATAGGAGGTGTGCTTGGAACAGAAGGATCTACGAGGCCATCTGTAAACAGGGGTATGGGTACCGCACACCAGTGGGTCAAGCCTGGCTGTTCAAAGATGTCCTATTGGGCTGGACAGAAAATACTTTACTCAGTGGAAAACAATTCCTTCTTATCTGGCTCTGAGGCTACTGTTAGTGCTAAGCCTTTAAGTTTTGAAGCCCAGAGTCAGCATCCAGGGATGGTGTCAGCAACCACGCAGGGGCCTGGGCACAAATGGGAGTTTGGGGCTAAGCTGTGAGCCAGGAATCAGCCAGGCAAGGAGCCAGAGCACAGGCAGCCAGCAGGCTGGGCAGATGAGGCTCACAGATAGGCAGTGATCAGGAAGATTCAAAACTCTCAGGAGCAGGACTGGGAGCATAGGCCATGATCATGGCCCTTCTGCAGATGGTCTCATTCCCAGCAAAAGCTAGGGCAGGAAGCAATCACAAATTTGTCTAGTGCTTTTGGGTGCCTCCTAGGGACAGGATGGGAAGGCAGTACTTATCTCTGTGCCAATAAAGTAAAGGCGCCCCCCTGGGCAGCCGAGGGCCAGGCTTGGCAAGCAGTGGCTGCCTCTAATAAGAAAAAAGAGCTCCCTCCTCCAGAGAGGTACAGGATGCAAACCCTCCCTCCAGGTTTAGTGAGCAAAATGTCATCTGGATTCTGCTCCCTGGCTCCTCAGCAAAACCCCTGTGCAAAGCACAGAGCACATTACTGCAGGAGGTGACCCCAGTGTGGAGGCAGGGAGGAGAAGAATTATTCTTGAAGGGCTGGAATACAATGGCCAGGTCTTGGTACTTTTGACCAAAAGTCAGGAAAACTTGGGGTTTGTCTGAGTCCTCCATACCACCTCAAACACTGGGATGATGCATTAGTCATCACATTACCCAAGGCTACCTAGGGAGACCAGAGCCGGGGGGCCTGGTGCCCAAGCATTGTGCTGTCAGCCCAGCCTGTCCAGTGAGTGGCTGGCTGGTGTAGGGGATGGCTGAGAAAAGCTCCTGAAAGCCCCGGCTGCCAAAAATACTGTTCCAGTTGAATGGTAAGTCACGTTCCCCGCCCTGGCAAATGGAGGACAAAAGCTTCTGCTGTGCTCCTTTCAAGATCCGGAAAACATCACCTCACTGTGGAGTTACTGTTAAAGACTTGAGGATGCTTGCATCAAAAAGCAAGTGTCCAAAACTAGACATTTTGTTGTTCTGGTAAATTGGTGCCTCTGACCAGTACGTTTTGGTTTTGCTAGCCAAAGAAAGTCCTAAATGCCTCTGTTTCTTGATTTGTCATCTTCCCCATTTCCTTATCTACAGCTACCAGCTTTCCCAGTGAGCATGTTGATCTGGCAAAGAGGCTCTTGACCTGATTTCTGTTTCTGTTGGGTCTGACCAGTGAGGTCTTTCTTAGACTCATCTTTGGTTCAGTATTTCTTGACTCCTTGAGATGTGCCAGGTGCTGTGCTGGGGGAATGCACGGATGGTGATAACATGGCGCTCCCCTCAGGAAGTCTGCAGCTGACAAGAGGGAAGAGGTGTCAACCAATGCTTCAGGTCTCTGACCTATGAAGGGCAGACACAAGTTTTCAACCTTACAATGGTCCGAAAGCTATACACATTTAGTAGAAACTGCACTTTGAATATTTAATTTTTATCTTTTCCCAGGCCGGCAATATGCACTACCATTCTCTCTCCTAATCCTAACGCTGGGCAGCTGCCGTGAGCAGCCGGTCCCAGGCAACCACGCGATCACGGGGGAGAACAACGATACAACTGACAACAGTTCTGTACCCATACAAGCATCCTGTTTTTCACTTGCAGTACAGTATTTCATCTGCTGCACGAGATACTCAACACTTCATTATAAAATAGGCTTCATGTTAGATGGTTTTGCCCAACAACTGAAAGTGTTCTGAGTATGTTTAAAGTAGGTTAAGCTATAATGTTTGGTTGCTTAGGTGTATTAAACGCATTTTAAACTTAGGGTATTTTCAGCTTCTGAAGGGATTATCAGGATGTAACCCCACTGTAAGTCCAGGAAGATCTGCAGTGGACAATGGCTGCCTCCCAAGGTCCATGCCCTCTTTCTTCTTCCTGTCAGAATCCTAACTCTGTTCACAAATCCTCTCTTAACCATGCATGTGTGTGCGCGCACACACACACACACACATACACACACGCATACTGAGCCTGATTTAGGGGTGAGGTCCAGGGAGTGTGAAGCTGGGCAAAATGAGTCAGAAGCTGAGTTTAAGGAGACAGAAAAAGGGCTCACACTGAAAGTCCATGCTGTTACTTGAAGAACTGGCTCTTCTATCTTGAGCTAAGCTGCATAACCTGACAGGAGAGGAGGAACACGGGCCAACAGGACTGGAAAGAAAGCCAGTGGAACTGGGTTTCATTCATTTCCACTATTCTAAAATGTTATATCATGATTATACTACAATTTATTCACATAGTTGATGGACATCTGGGTTGTTTCTAGCATCTTAATTCTTTGAGGGGAGTTGTTTGATTTTTGTTATTGTAAACAGTGCTGTTACAAACATTCCTATACAGGTCTCCTGGTACCCAAGTGAATGTTCACATTTAGAGGCCAAACCCCGCTATTTTCCCCCTGGGGGTACCAAGTGATATTTCCACCAGCAGTGTGTATTGCATTTGCTCCATATTCCTAATCACATTTCCTATTATGACACTTTTTAATTAAAACAAAAATCCTGTGACTTTTAATGCAAATCTGAATTTTTCTGATTACCAAAGAGATTAAGTATATTATCATGAATATCGTCATTTGTGTTTTTGCTGTGAAAGCTTGTTCAAGGTTTCATTTATTTTCATTTTGGAACATCTATATTTTTCTAATTGATTTCTAAGAGTTCTTTACATATTTTGGATAATAATCATTTGCTTTACAGTGTCTCTTAATAAACAAATGTTCTTCACTTTTACGTACCCAGATTTTTATGTATGCAAAAATACTTCAGTATTTTCTTCACGGCTAGCAATTTTTTGGTCTTTTTTAACAGATCCTCTACCTCAAAGCCATAAAGATATGATCTATTTTCTGCTAAAAACGTTGAAGTTTTGTCGTACACATCTAAGCATAATTTATCTGGGATTAATTTTGTGTATGGTGTGAGGTAGGGACCCATGTACATTTTTCTTCCAGGACAATTTATTGAATTATCCTTCAACTGTTCCAGGACAATTTATTGAATTATCCTTCCCTCCTCCAATGACTGCAGAGCTGCCTCTGTAGTATATTAAGTTGCCATAAGCATAGGTCTGCTTTAGGGTTTTCTATTTTGTTCTATTACCCATTTGTTTAGTTCTGAATCAATACTACCTTGTCTGAATTACTATAAGTTGAGGGCAAAGTGTTATCTGGAAGAGCAGATTCCCCACTTTTTTTTTTTTAAGATTTTATTTATTTATTTGACAGACAGAGATCACAGGTAGGCAGAGAGGCAGGCAGAGAGAGAGGAGGAAGCAGGCTCCCTACTGAGCAGAGAGCCCGATGTGGGACTCGATCCCAGGACCCTGAGATCATGACCTGAGCCGAAGGCAGAGGCTTTAACCCACTGAGCCACCCAGGCGCCCCAGATTCCCCACTTTAATCTTTAAGAGTGCTTCACTATTCTTAGGCTGTGCTCATTAATATATGTTTAGAATTGTCAAGTTCTTTGAAAAATTCCACTGGGATTTTTATTGGAATTGCAGTGAATTTATCAATTTGAGGAGAACTGACATCTTTCTAATATTGAGTTTTCCTATCCAATAAAACTGTATATCTCCATTTATTTAGGTCTTTTTTTTTTTAGATTTAATTTATATATTTGACAGAGAGAGATTATAAGTAGGCAGAGAGGCAGGCAGAGACAGCGAGAGGGAGAAGCAGGCTCCCCGCTGAGCAGAGAGCCCGATGTGGGGCTTGATCCCCAGGACCTTGAAATCACCACCTGAGCTGAAGGCAGAGGCTTATTTAGGTCTTTTTAAAATGTTTTCATTTCATCGAAAATTCAGCTGCTTTATGCTGGACATTACTCCAAAGGGCAAAAATCCCTGCCCTCATAAAACATATATTCTCGTTGGGAGAAGACAATAAACAAAATAAATAAGTAAAAGAATAAATAAAAGTAAAATAATAAATAAGCAATAAATATATAAAAGTTCAGAAAATAGTGGGGAAACCAGCTATGTGACTATCTAGGAGAAGAGCATCTCAAGCAGAGGGACCACAAGTTTAGGCTGGTTTATTCTGTCTGTTCAAAGAATTCTGAGGAGGGGCGCCTGGGTGGCTCAGTGGATTAAGCCGCTGCCTTCGGCTCAGGTCATGATCTCAGGGTCCTGGGATCGAGCCCCACATCGGGCTCTCTGCTCCATGGGGAGCCTGCTTCCTCCTCTCTCTCTGCCTGCCTCTCTGCCTACTTGTGATCTCTCTCTGTCAAATAAATAAATAAAATCTTTAAAAAAAAAAAAAAAAAAAAGAATTCTGAGGAGTCCACAATGGCTGGAGTGGAGAAAAGGCAGGAATTATAAATGAGGTCAGAAAGGTGACAGAGACCCATTCATGTAGATCAGGGTGAGGCTGGGCTGATAAGCACAGAAGGGACGTGATCTGACTATGTGTAACAAGAGTGCCTTGGCTGCTATGTTGGAACCGATGAAGCATGGAGAAAGCAGGGAGGCCATCCATGAGGCTCCTACAATAGTCCAGATGAAATGTGATGGTGCCTTGGATCAGAGTAGTGGCAGTGGGGTGGTGAGAAGTAGCCAGTGGTGAGAAGTGAAAGGTAGCACCAAGAGAACTTGCTGACAGAGCAGATGGTGGTGGGAGAGGAGGCCAGGACCAATCAGCTTGAGAGATATGTCTGAGCATCAGACATATTTACCATGATGGGGAAGAGTGGTGGAAGAATAGGTTGGAGGAAGAATGTCAGGAGCTCAATACTGGACATGGCAAGTTTGAGATTTCTGTTAGATGGCTTGGAGGAGGTGCTCTGTTGCCTAGATACAGAAGACTGGCGTTCAGAAGGAAGACTCCAAATAAAGTTATAAATATGGAAGTCATCTGTACCAGAACAGACCTCACCGGTCAGTGTCTCAACAGAAAACAATGGCACACTCAAATCAGGAATATGTCAGGAGGGTTATTTACAAAGGGACTATTAGAGGTGAGTGTGTAAAGAAATACAAGGAATCGCTGAACACCCTAAGGGTTCCAAATACTAAAAGAACAGGAGAGGTAGGTGTTATAAGAACTTGAAAACAGAAAGTTGGGTGGAGAAGGTTACCTTGGGAGGAGTTATCTTGGTTAAGAGTCCTCACAAAGAAGAGGCTGCGGAAATAAATATCCAAACATCAGTCTTCTTTCTCCCCTGACTAGGCTGCCACAGCTTGCTATTGGTCACAACCAACTAGAAGTGAGAAGGCACAATAGTTTATTGTGGCATGTCAATTAAGTACAGACAAGTCAACCACCTGAGGAAGAGACCAGGATGGAGAAATGGAGAAGAGATCTGGAGGGAAAGAGAAGATACTTGGAACAAGCAGATAAGATGGTATTTGAAGACAAGAGATTGAATAAGATGACTAGGGATTGCATAGACAGAAAAGAGAAGAGGTCCTAGAAGCTGAAAAGATGAGGAATCCGCAAAGGGGACTAAGGAATGACTAGAAAGCAACTTTAGGGAATTAGGAGGTCTTGGATGTCAAGTGAAAAAACCATTTCAATGATAGGTCTCATGGGTCTAGTGCTACTGACAGGTCTAGTAAGATGAGGCCTGAGAGTGGTGCCTGGGTGGCTCAATGGGTTAAGCCTCTGCCTTCAGCTCAGGTCATGTCACAGGGTCCTGGGATCAATCCCTGCACTGGGCTCTCTGCTTAGTAGGGAGCCTGCTTCCCCCCCCCCCCCCCCCCCCCAGCCTGCCTCTCTGCCTACTTGGGATCTCGGTCAAATAAATAAATAAAAAATCTTAAAAAAAAAAACAAAACACCAAAGATGAGGCCTGAGAGCTGACCACTGGATGTAGCAAAGCAAAGGCCACTGGTGGCACTGACAAAGAGCAGTGGGAATGGATGGGGCCTCACCAAAGCAGGTCTACCTAAGAGTGAATAATGAGAGAAAAGAATTGAGAATAGATAACTCTTTCAAGAAATTTTGCTATAAATTACAAAATTATATATAAAGGGCTTGAGGTTAAGTGGGTGGTCACTCAAAGGGAATGTGAATCAAGATAGGTTTTTTTGTTTTGTTTTGTTTTGTTTTTTAAGATTTTATTTATTTATTTGACAGAG
Organism: Meles meles; assembly: GCF_922984935.1. Lineage (NCBI taxonomy): Eukaryota > Metazoa > Chordata > Mammalia > Carnivora > Mustelidae > Meles > Meles meles. Next base: position 92,714,132 of record NC_060068.1, read on the forward strand.
AGAGATCACAAGTAGGCAGAGAGGCAGGCAGAGAGAAAGAGAGGGAAGCAGGCTCCCCGCTGAGCAGAGAGCCTGATGCGGGACTCGGTCCCAGGACCCTGAGATCATGACCCGAGCTGAAGGCAGCGGCTTAACCCACTGAGCCATCCAGGTGCCCCAAACAGGTTTTGTTTTTACATTTAAGATGAGAGGAAATAGGAGCATATCTGTTTACTAACAGGAATGATTCTCTGTTTACTAACAGGAACGATTCTGTAGTAAGGAGAAAAAATGGAACGCAATAGACAGGCCAATGGCTAGAGCAATGCCCTGGAAGAGACAAAAAGGGGTGGGACCTGGAGTACAAAGAGAGGGCTTAGCTTCAGTTAATAGCTTGGGGGGTTCATCTATAGGAACAGGAGGGATGAGGTGTGGGTGCAGAAGCTAGCAGGTGTGTGCATGAAGTGGATGGTTTGTGGATATTCTCTTTTGACGGCTTCAATTTTCTCAGTATAAGAGAAAGAAGGGTCATTGTCTGATAGAATCTGGGAAAAGCTGGCATTTTGTACAGAAAGGAAAAAATATCAAGTAGTCAACTAACTTAGTAGTCACTAAATTTCTTCTTTGCATACCTCCTAAAATAATTTTGAAAGATGTTATCTCCTCATACATTTTAAAGTGACATCTAAAATGTTTCACCATAAATTTATCATTGCATAAGATATAAATTCACTTATAGCTAGTTGGGAAGAGGAGTTTTGTTAAAGCAAAGTTATGAAATTATTGAAACTCCTGAGTTACTTATCAAAATCACAAAGATTATTACTGAAAATTATTTTTATAAATATTTTATATCTGTTACAAAAAATAGTTTTCAGTTCCGTTTAAGTAAAGGCAAAGAGTTCTTATATAAGATTCATATAAGAATAACTGAGAGAATAAACTGTTGGGGACTATACCAAACTAAAAAGCTTTTGCACAGTGAAGGAAACCATTAGCAAAACAAAAAGACAACATATTGAGTGGGAAGAGATATGTGCAAATGATATATCCAGTAAGGGGTTGATATCCAAAACATATTAAGATCTATGATCCAATTTAAAAAATGGTCATGGGTGCCTGGGTGGCTCAGTGGGTTAAAGCCTCTGCCTTCGGCTCAGGTCATGATCCCAGGGTCCTGGGATCGAGTCCCGCATCGGGCTCTCTGCTCAGCAGGAAGCCTGCTTCCTCCTCTCTCTCTGCCTGCCTCTCTGCCTACTTGTGATCTCTGTCTGTCAAATAAATAAATAAAATCTTACAAAAAAAAAATGGTCAGAGGACCTGAATAGGCATTTTCCCAAGAAAGACTTGCAGATGACCAACAGATACAAAAAGATGCCCAACATCACTAATCATCAGGGAAATGCAAATCAAAACCACAATCAGTTATCACTTCACACCAGTCAGAATGGTTAAAATCAAAAAAAGACAAGAAATAACAACTGTTGGAGAAGATGTGAAGAAAAGGGGAACCCTTGTACACTGTTGGTGGGAATGCAAATTGGTGTAGCAACTATACAAAACAATATGGAGGTTCCTTAAAAAATTAAAAATATAAATATCATATAATCCAGTAATTCCACTTCTGGGTATTTCTCTGAAGAAAACAAAAACACTAATATGCATGAAGAGACATATATCTCTCTGCTTATTACAGCATTATTTAAAACAGCCAATGTATGGAAACAACCAAGTGTCCATCAATAGATATACACAATGAAATATTACACATCAGAAAGAATGAGGTCTTGTCATTTGTGACAACATGGATGGACCTAGAGGGCATAATGGTAAGTGAAATAAGTCAGACAGAGAAAGACAAATACCATATGATTTCACTTATATATGGAAATCTGAAACAAGAACAACAACAACAAACAAAGAAACAAAAACATTCTTTTTTTTTTTTTTAAGATTTTATTTATTTGATAGAGATCACAACTAGAAAGAGAGGCAGGCAAAGAGAGAGAGGGGGAAGCAGGCTCCCCGCCGAGCAGAGAGCCCGATGCAGGGCTCCATCCCAGGACACTGGGATCATGACCTGAGCTGAAGGCAGAGGCTTTAACCCACTGAGCCACCCAGGTGCCCCAACAAAAACATTCTTAAATACAGAGAGGAAACTGGTGGTTGCTAGAGGGAAAATAGGTGGGGGGGATGGGCAAAATAAATAAAGGGGATTAAGAAGTATAAACTTCCAATTATAAAATAAATAAGTCACAGAGATGCAAGGCACAGCATAGAGAATATAGTCAATAATATTGTAATAATGTGTGGTGACAGATGGTGACTACACTTATTGTGGTGAGTACTGGGTAATGCATAGAATTGTGGAATCAATATGTTGTACACCTGAAACTAATACAACATGGTATATTAATTATATTTCAACAAACGATTATCTGTATAAATATTTTATATCAATCATTAAAAATTATTTTTAATGATCTATCTGCTGACAACTCAATTAGTTCTTGTTCAGTTTAATTAAAAGCAAAGAGTTGGAATATACCTGAACTGTAATAATATTTCCCAACAATGAGTCATTCATTTTCTCAACATGTACAATAATACTTCAAATTATTTCTTTATCTAGCTTCTTACATACCAGGGCCATGCACCATAACAATATTCATAATAGATGAGATGCATGATTAAAAACACTTTTTTCATAAAGAAGAGAAGAGCAAATGTGAAAAGGGACTCCTGGATCTCAGAGGTTCTTCGGCACTTTAGTTTTGGGAAAGGGTGTATTTGCAAAGTGACTGCTGCTTCAACCATGTATTTCGTAAGAAGCCTTCATACGGTTTTTTTTTTTTTATTTTTAAAAAAAGATTTATTTATGTATTCCAGAGAGAGAGAGAAAGACAGAGAAAGAGGAGAAAGAGTGGCAGGGAGGGGCAGAGGAAGAGGAGGGAGAGTTCTAAGCCAACAAAGTGGTGAGAGCAGAGCCAGACGTGGGGCTTAATCTCATGACTCTGAGATCATGACCTGAGCCAAAACAAGAGTTGGGACACTTAACCAACTGCACAACCCAGGTGCCCCACATATGTATGTATTTTTAAAACTGTGGTAAAATATAGGTAATATAAAATTTACCATTTTAACCACTTTCAAGTGTACAATCAGTGGCATGAAACAGATTTACATTGTGGTACAACCTTCTCTACTATTCATCTCCAGACCTCCTTCACCTTCCTAAACTCTAACTTCCTAAACTCTAACTATATCTGTTAAACAATTCCCCATTCCTCCCTCCCTCCAGCCCCTGGTGACCACCATTTTACTTTCTGTCTCTATGAACATGACTATTCCATTTACCTCCACTAAGTGGAATCATACAATACTTGCCCTTTTGTGAAGACTGGCTTATGTCACTTAGTATAATGTTATCAAGGTTTATCCACGCTGTAGCCTGTGTTAGATTTCACTTCTTTTTATTTTTAATTTTTTTAAAAGGTTTTATTTATTTATTTGAGTCTTTTTTATGATTTTATTTATTTGTTTGACAGAGATTATTTATTTGAGAGAGATCGAGCAAGTAATGGGGAGGGAAAGAGAGAGAGAGAGAGAGAGAGAGAAAGAGAGAGAGAGAGAGAGAAGCAGACTCCCCAATGAAAAGGAAGCCTGATGTGGGGCTTGATCCCAGGACCCAGGAATCATGACCTAAACCAAGAGCAGATCCTTAACTGACTGAGCCACCCAGGTGTCCCAGAATTTCACGTCTTTTTAAAGTAAAATCACATTCCATCACTTCTTGGCCTTTTGGCTAAGATCAAGTATAAAGTAAAATCACATTCCATTATGCATAAATACCACATTCAGTTTATCCATTCATCTGTCAATGGGCATTTAGGTTGCTTCCACCTTTTGGCAATTGGGAATCATGCTGCTCTGAATACTGATGTACAAATTTCCATTTGAGTACCTGCTTTTAATTCTTCTGTCTACCTAGGAGTGGAACAGCTGGATTAAGTGATGATTCCATGCTCATGTACCCATTTTGAAAACATTGGTATAGGAGAATGGGAATAGAAATGGACAAAAAAAAACCCAAAACAAAACAGCACAGTTTCAGGGAAGCAGTAGGGCCCAGTTAAGATTAGCAATCCTAAATTTAAAGTGAAACCAGCTGGCACGTTTGTGTTATTTTACTCCAGTCACACTCCGTTGCACAGGTGCAGGACTAGGGTGGAGAGAGTGTTGGCTATGACTCTGATTTTGGCTAAGCAGGCCAGCATGCAATGAAAATGCAAGGGAGTTGAAGGTCTGCGCATAATTCTTAGTGATTATAGTTATTGGCCATGAAATATATGCTGGGTAAGGATTTTAAGCAAGTTTTATAATCTTTCCCATACCTGGGAAGTCCTTTGTTAGGTTAATTTCTAGTTTCTTTATAAAAGAAAATCTTTTAAAATATGTTTTCCAATTGTTTGTTGCTCAAGTATACAAATAAAATTTTGGTTTTAGTATATTAATCATATAATCAAACCAGCCTGAAAAACTCTCTTATTATGTATATAGGTTCCTTGGGGTTCTCTCCAAAGTGGTCACACCCTCCATAAATACTACCACCGTTTCTTGCTTTTCAACCCTTATGCTTTTCTTTCTTTTTCATATCTTGCTGTGTTGACTAGTAACTGCAGTCTAATGTTAAATACAAAGTGGTAATAGATGAGTACTATTATCTTTGGACTGATTTTAAATTTAAGGAATGCTTCTAACATTTAATTAATAAAAATGTTTACTCTAGGTTTTTGGTAAGTATCTTTATCAAATAAAGGAATTTCCTAAGAGTTGGCTAAGAGTTTTTACCATGATTAAATGTCCAAGTTTTTCAAATGCCTTTTCTGCATCTGCTGAGATATCACATGGGTTTTCTCTAATAATCAGTTAATGTGTTATATTTATATATTTTTTATATTAAATGACTTGACCATTCCTTGGATTCCTAACTTGGTGGTGATGTAATATATTTTTTATGGGACTACCATCTTTGAATATTCATGACCTAAGGAGCTAGGGCTTATTATACCTGTTTTACAGATAATAAATGGAGACTCAGAGAAATACATAATATGCATAAGACTTACACTCAGGAAGTGGCAGAACAGTAATTCAAATCCAGGTCTGAATGAATATTGAGTAGAAGCTTCAGGACCTTATAGACTCTTTAAATATTCCTTAGCTGGAAAGAAAAAATAATGCTTTCCCATCAAATTAGTTCACCTTTGGTATTGGTCACGAAATGATGTTAAATGTAATTAGAGGAAAAGATATGTATAAAAGTGGGCCTAAATCCTCGTAATTCTTCATTATTAAAATTCTTTACTTTATCACATTGTAAAAATTTAAAAAGGACTAATAGGGGACAGAATAATGAAATCAAGATAAAATTTCTTAACATGTGGAGTCTCTCTTGGTCAATGTTTCTACTAGTATGTGCGTACTCAGGACCAAAGAGAAATTGAAATCATCAACATTCAAGTCTTTGTTAGAGCTTCCTCATTTCTTCAGCACAAAAAAGTGGTATTTCCTGGGCAGAAATGTTATGAGGAGATGGGGAACCAGCCTCTCCAGTTAGAAAAAGAAGACCAGCAATGCGAAGGCCTATGTGAGAGCGGTAACAGGCAGAAAAACCAGGTCACGAAGGCTATGAAAGGGGATTCCCCCCTCCATCCTGCAAGGCCCTAGAATGGGCCTCTAGGGCATAAACAAAGGCAGGAGACTCTCTACCTAAAACTTTTGCCAAAATAGAATGAAGGAGTCAATGGTTGTAGCCAAAATAATATTTCACTGCTTGTCAAAAAACAGGAAGGAAAAACTACACTGTCACCTCTTCTGGGAAAAGCAAAAATAAAGTTGTATTTCAACCTTAATTTTCCACCTTGTGGGCAAAAATAAAAGGAAAATTACTTCTGGGCAATACTGCACATATTATAGAATAATGAGCCATCTTAGGCAGTTGAGCAAGAAGCAAAGCAACCAATGTGCTTCTCTCTAGGTAAGAATAATGCAGGAAGTTTCTTTAAAGGAAACCTTAAAAAAATGCTGTATCAAAAAGGAGATGCAGGGGTCCCTGGGTGGCTCATTGGGTTAAGCCTCTGCCTTCACCTCAGGTCATGGTCTCAGGGTCCTGGAATTGAGCCCAGCATTGGGCTCTCTGCTCAGCGGGGAGCCTGCTTCCCCTTCTCCTTCTGCTTGCCTCTCTGCCTACTTGTGATCTCTGTCTGTCAAATAAATAGATAAAATCTTTAAAAACAAAACAAAACAAAAGGAGATGCAATAAGATACACCAAGGGCCATCTAAGAATGCCACATTTATCTGTGTTAAAAAAACAGTGTGACACTTGGGAATAAACTGGAACTTTTAGCATTTGGGAGGCTGATATGATTTATGTGTGGATCCTTCACCACTTCATAGTCCTCTCACCTTGGTGTTATTTTACATCAGTTTCCTTCCTCCTTCTTTCTCTCTTTCCTTTTATGTTTTAAATATTGATGCACTGGACAAAACAACAAATTTTTCTGTAAAACCAGCTATTAAGATGGTCCCAAACACAACCAGCTTGCAAGACTGGCTTCTAATTGCACAGATATGGTCCCTCTATGTCTCTATGTTGGAAGAATTCTAAGATGGCCCCCAAGGTTCCTATCCCGTGGTGTATCTGTCCTGTATAATCCCCTTACCACTTGATGTGAGAGAACCTGTAAATATAATGGCATTTATACACTATATTATGTTGTAATTACATTATGTTAAAGGAACAGGGATTTGTAGATGTAATTAAGATCCCTAATTAGTTGACTTTGAGTTAATCAACAGAGATTATCTTAGGTGGGCCTGACCTAATCAGCAGAGCCCTTAAAAGATATCAGAGAGATAGGAAGTCCAGGAGATTTCTCCTACCGGCCTTGAAAAAGCAGACAACTGTGACTGTGCTGTGAACTGCTTCTAGAAGATGTGGTATGGCAAAGAACATGAGTGTGACGGCTAGGAATTGAGAGTTGTCCCTGACCAATAGTCACCAAGAAGCTAGGGACTTTACTCCAATAACCATGAGGAACTGAATTCACCCAACAACCAGTGAGACTGTAAGCCTGGGATGGCATTGAGCCCCTGCTGACACCTTGATTTCGGCCTGATGAGACCCAGAGCGTAACACCCAGCTAACCCATACATGGACTTCTGATACATGGAAACTACCATAATAAATATAGATTGTCTTAAGCCACTAAATTAGCTGTAATTTTTCATGCAGCAATAGAAAATGAATAAATCTACCCTTGAACCTTAAAGTTTGATGACAGTATCTTTAATCTGAGGTTTTGAGGTATGGTAAGGACTTATTAGGTAATGTGGGAAGAAGAGCTAATGAGCTCCTCCATCATCTGGAAAAAGGTAGCTCTCTTGCTTTGTTTTTTTAAAAGATTTATTTATTTATTTATTTTTCTTAGAGTGGGGAGTAGGGCAGTGGGAGAAGGAGGGAGAGAATCTTAAGCAGACTCCCTGCTGAGCACAGAGCCTGACTTGGGGCTCCATCCCACCACCCTGAGCTGATGACCTGAACTGAAAATCAAGAGTCGGTCACTTAAGTGACTGAGCCGCCCAGGCACCCTGCTCTGTGTTTTACCTGAGGGTATGTGATAGTCATTCATGCTAGTCACCAAGCACCTCCAGCTCTCTCTTACTCTAGACCTATAATAGCTCTATACTGTCTGTCCTCTCTGGTACAATCCTTGTTAGATGGACTACGAGCATCGTATTGGTCAGTGTGTAGCACTTCTGAGCTAGGACACTTGACCCATGCAGGAATCCCCAGAGCTGTCTTTCCCACTGCCCCAGGGCACAGCAATGTTCCTGATAGCCTCGGTCCTAAAGTGAGGTTATGTGGGGCAGAGCCTATCCTGCTGACCAATAATCTCACCTCTAGAGTAAAAAATAAATCACTTCAGCTTTACAGTTGTGTGTTACTGCAATGTAATGTAGCCTATGCTAACTAAATGTGGGAGTTACTGAACTATATACCCAAAAGGAACAGCCAGAAACACAGACATGAGAAGGTAAGAGTTAGGACACACATCTTAAAATGTGTTCATATACCTAAATTATTTCCACTGGCCATTGTGAAACAAAGGAACGAAAAAAATGCAAACCAAAACAGAACAGCTTCGGTTAGGTTAATCTTAAAGATTAAACTCAGTTATTTTGGGGCACCTGGGTGGCTCAGTGGGTTGTCTCTGCCTTCGGCTTAGGTCATGATCTCAGGGTCCTGGGATCGAGCCCCACATCGGGTTCCCTTCCCCCTTTCTCTCTGCCTGCCTCTCTGCCTACTTGTGATCTGTCTGTCAAATAAATAAGATGTTAAAAATGTTAAATGTTTAAAAAAAAAACCTCAGTTGTTTTGCCAGCCAAATGACAAAGAATTGTCATTTAGGACATGCAAGCAAGCCTTGTCAAAACCACAGGCAACTCAAGAGAACAAAGGAGAGGAACACTCTTTTATAGAAGAAAGGGAGGAGCGGGGAGGCGGTCTTATAAACAAAAAGTCCACTGGAGTAAATTAGGAGTTTGAAGTGTAGTGGTTTTTCACCTGCCGAGTTGTAGCAGTTTCTCATTGGATGGGCTGATGCCAGGCAAGGAGAAAACCTTTCCTCTACAGGCTAGGAAAGTAGTACTCATTGGGTCTTGGAGGGGGCTGCGCTTCCTGTTAGTTCTGCATTTGGTAAGGAGAGGTAGGGCACGAGAGCTCCCCCTTCTGGCCTCCTCACTTCATTTTAATGAGGTTCCCCTTTCATAGTAAGCGCAAAACAGAAGAAAAAACAGGAGACACCAATCATTACTCAACAATGTTGATCCTCCTTGAGGATCTGTTAACATCTGAGAATATCAGAACCAACGGAGTGGCTGGCTTTTCACTCCAGGGTAAAAAGTTGGGGGAGCTCTTCCTGCACAACTCTTCTTAGGACAAATGTCATCACCAGTCTTTGGGAGTTCCATGTTCCCTTAATTTTGAGAACTTAGGGGGCAGAGCCTTCATGTCTTGCAGTGCAAGACGGTCAAAGATAATTTAGAAGGAGTGTATCTGTCTAGCAAAAACAAACACAAATAAACAAAGGTCTGATGAAAAAAACGGTGCCATCATAGGAGAAAAAAGGAGGTGAGCAGTAAAATCCTGTTTTTAAGAGGGTGAGAAACCACATCAGATTAATAGGAAGATATGTGTTAAATAATCAGTTTGATCAGTCTTAAGGTCCTTGTGAAAATAGTTTGGATGATTCCTGTGACAAATACTAAACCTAAATCTTAAAGATAGAGATTCTGGTAAAATGTTCTTTGGGAAATTAGAAATTCCATTCTAGCAGATTTGGATTTTGAAGATAAAAATACCACCGGCTCTGTGAGGAGTGGGATACTTAAAGCAGGAATGAATAAATTAAGATAATCCTATGTATATCTTTGTTAGAGTGGCATCGATAATGTATAGGCCAGAAAATGGATTGAAGAGTGAAAGAGATCTCCTGACCCCAACACCCAGTGCCTCTTGACCAATGATTAAAGAAGTGACTAGATGATACTTCTCAGAGAGTGAAATTTCATCAAAAAGATACATCACCAAGAACTACAGTGGACACTATTGCTTGTGAAATATTTTTCAATTTGAATATATTAGCTGTGTCTGCATAGTAAGAGAAAATGGAATACTGAGGCAATAATTTAGTGATCAGGGTTATAAGGGTTTATATTTACAATGAAAACATAAAGTAACTGTGACAAAACAGGTTGTTGAACTGAATCATGTAAGAGAATTGCTTCAATTCTCTATCCCACCTTTTTCATATACATGTAGTCATAGCCTTTGGGAGAGATATGGATATCGTTGGTTGTTGGACTTGTACGCCATGGGACGCATTCCTAGTGATAGTCCAAAAGCTATTCTAGTTGCAAAATACTTGCCTGCTAGTCATATGCTCTTCTCACTCCAAAGCTAGCTGATATTACCAGCATATGGCTTCCATAGGCAAGCTGGTTGCTATATTTTTCGGGTTCTATCTATATTTCCCTGGACCTGTGCAATGAAGTCATCTGGATGAGAGGACAAAATGCAGCATTCTTTAAAGAAATGTCATTCTGCTCTCACACATTCTCATCTCACAACAGAAAGTGGCAACAATTTATGGTACATTTAAATATAAATCAATACATCAGATTAAAGCAACGAATGATCTTATCGCCAAAGTGATGTGAAAATAGGCACATGATGACTTTTCATGTTCCACTCGAAACTGTGAAAAGTTGGCACAAAAGAGGTAGTTTGGGTCCTTCAAAAGAATCACTTCCTTCTAGAACCAGAATCCTCCCCTGGTTTCTCAGCTTTTCTTCTAAATAGAAATGCTGACACTTTATTAGTTAATCAATAAGACATGATACAGAGTATGGTTATCATAAAATAATCATACCCTGGAGCATTCCGAGGCATGAGCCACTTGCCTCTAATCAGATTGGGTTGAGATTACCTCTGGATAACCACACTCTGGGGAACTGTCTCATTTCTATTATAAGTACATTTTATAATAGGGAAAAATGTACATTTCTGTAGGGGGAAAATGAAGTTGGCAGCTTCTACCTAGCAATCATTTCAGTTGAGCCGAGAAACATTCCTCTTTTGAACCAAGTCAAACTACGCTTTGTCTATTCAGGCAATGTCAGAGAAAACAGGCAGCTCACATGCAGTGTGGGTAATGCAATACAATGGAAACTGTATTTTACTTTGGCATTGCAAGCTTCAAATTATATGCAAACATTAAAAAAGGCATTCGAAACTTGGCATGCGTGTTTATAAATGGCACTTTTTGAATCTGGAGTGGGTTTAGGTGTCTAGGTTACAATAACAGATGATCTCCAATGTAAAAATGGAACAAAGCCTTTCTTTAACTTCCTAAGGAGAAAGATGTTCATTTCTGCTTCAACTATAATCCCAGGCACACTGGAGATTCCGTTAAGAGCAATTTCCCTCTATTTCTCCTTATTCCGACCAGCCAAAATTTTTAATCAAATTACATATATTGTAAAGTTAAAGACAGAAAAACCCAGTGAGCCATGAAATACACTTTACAACAGTGTGTATAGCACTTACCCTATTGGTTTAGAATGATGGAAAAATCCATTTAAAATGTTAGATGAACACAGTGGGCTGCAGAGATGATTATAAACTCTTAGGGCTGTAGGTTTTAATCCTATTTTTCTGTGAATAGTATTTATATCCAGGAATTTTTAACATGGAACAAATGATAAAGAAAAAAAAAGATGAAATCACTTATGTGAATTGCTTGGTGATGGAAGTTAGACGATGAGATACAAGAAAGTCCAACAATATTGCCATAATGATATAATCAAATGACACTATGTTGGTCTTTGTTAGCTACACACCTCTCACAATAAAAACAAAATTATTTCAGGTTGAGCAGCTTTTGAATGAAAGGAGACAGAATGGAACATAATCCTGAGACTCCATGAAGAGAAACTGCCTCATTTATGGATTTCCTACACTGGAATTAAATTTAGCTTTTATATGGCAACACTGCATTTGATTAATGAGACACCTCTTCAATACTAGTTATTTCAAGAGCCTCAGAATATCTATCTTGGGTCCAAAAATTGTTTAATGCCTCCTATTATTTCATTTCCTCAGAATTCTACTTGATTTCTGCAAAACAGCTAGGGCAACTGGGGCTCCTGACTTGAAAGAAATGAGGCCTGGCCAAAAAGAAACCAAGCAAGGGGTTTTTACTCATCATTAAAAATTCAACTCACAGAACTAGATGGGAGAGTCTATTTTTAATTATTCAGAGAACAGAATTCTGAATACCTCAGATTTCCCCAAGTCGGTAGATTACTCATGTTTTCTCCTAAAAGTCTCATTTGTCTTGCCCAGGAGAGCCCCCAGACCAGCCTAAACGCAAACTGTGCGGTTAGCTCACACTCCAGAATGAAAGTCAACAGAGGTCAGTGTAGGCAGAGCTAGACTAAACAGGCTCTGGTGGAAGCTCATTCTCTTGCAGAAGCAGTGACTCCTGGCCCAGCCCAGTCCCTGACAGATGTGGGACAACTCAGAGGCCTCCAACCAACACTCCTCTTACCCCCGCTTCACCAGCCCCTGCTTCCTTAATTCCCTGCAGCCTCGACTCTGCCCACCACCACAGCATCACACCAGTTTTCTCTAAGGTCACTGCACAAATGAATGGCTTTACCAGTGTTCCCCTCCAGAGCTGTGACCTTCAACTCTCTTAATCCCCCAGCTCTTGAAATTCCCTCCTGCTTATGTGAGAGTTCATTATGAGTTTCTCTATTTTGTTGATCCTTCTCTACTTCTCTAGGTCCATTTCCTTCCCTAAATAGTAAACATCTCCCCAAAACCTGCAGTGTCTTTGTCCCTTTCCTTCCTCTCTAGATAATAAACTTTCTCTCCTAATATCAAGTGTGTCCAACCACAAGTCCAAATGACCTTTCACCCATCACTGGCTTCTTGTCTCCCACTAAGACTCAAACGTGACAAAGACTGAGCTGACTTACCATGGTCTGCAGGATTTTAGAGTGGCTCCCTGTGATTTATATCTCCTGGTATCTACACCTTTAGATCATCTTCTCCCATTCCGTGTGGGTAGAGCTTGTGATTTGCTTCTAGCCAACAATATGGCAAAGATAAAGAAATTGAGCAGATATAATTAAGGTCCCCAATCAGTTGACTCTGGGTTAATCAAAAAAGAAATTATCCTAGCTCCTGGCCTAATCAGGTGAGACCTTTAAAACAGGGTGTATCCCTTCCATGAAAGAAGAGAACTGAAGGAAGAATGACCCTCTTCCAGTGGCCTTGAAAAAACAAATGACCATGTTGTGAACTACTTAGGAAGAAGACAGCCCCTAGTTGCTGAGTGGTCCTATCATCACAAGGAATTGAATTCAACCAACAATTTGAACAAGGTTGCAAGAGGACCCAAGCTCCAGAGGAGAACACCAGCTTTGGCTGACTCTTTCACTGCAGCCTGTGGGACCCAAAGCAGAGGACCTAGTTAAACTGTGCCCAGACTTCTCAGCCAATAGGTATCTTGTGCATTATTTTAATCCAATAAGTGATTTGTTCTGCAGCAACAGAAAATTCACAAACTTACCCTTCTAACTTCTTTATTAACGCCCTCTCGGGCTCAAAGCTTTAAAGTTACCTGTGACTATCTCCTTCATCAGATACCAATTCTTGACATTTATTCTTGACGAGTATCTACTGAATTAAACTACATTCCTCTATTTTTTCAAACTCCTTATATCTTCAGCCAATATTTGCTGGACACAGTGGTGTCCACCTCTGGATATGCAATGAGGAATAAGACAGGCATGGTTCCTGCCCCTATGCAAAGTAAAGTTTAGTGGATAAAGTGAACATTGAACACGTAATTGCAAGATGCTCTGAGAGACTTCTGCAGGGGACTCTAATCTAGTTTGGTTTGGGGAGGCAGCAGAGAAGGCCTTACTACCTCAAGTCTGATAACTGTATCAGCCTTTTAGTCTGTCTCTCTGCTTCCCACTCTTCCAGGCAGTACACCCAGTGTTACTGGGTTCGCCTTTCTCAAAGATACTTACAACCAAATGGCCTCAGTTGGAGGACTTTCCATGGCTCCCTATCACCTTATAAATAGAGAAAGCACAATATTAAGGTTGTCGCAAATGTCAATTATCCCTTATCTAACAAGAACCCAGAGAGCTTTAAAGACTTGACGGAAGCCACAGAAGTGGTAGAAATACGACTGAATTCCCTGAGAGCTAACCTTGCTTCAGATTTTCTTTTTACACTGTTATTAACTCCTTTCATATTTTAAAAATCATCTGGTCATGAGTATGGAGCTATATAGTCCCTAAAGCCAAAGCACATTAACAGTTTGTGGTCTACAAGCTTGAAGCTAATCTAAGATATATTTGATTAGTATGGCTGGCTTCATGAGCCAGAGACTATAAAATGAGAGTAACTTCACATTTATTACCTAGATTATGATGACTCAGAGACCCCCACTTGTGAAAGAGGAACACAGCAGAAGTAATGAAGCTCCATACAGCTCCCTTTTACAGGCCATGCACCCACTACCCTAGTTTGGATTTTAATAAGACACAGCTTCCTTTTTCTCCAAAGAATTGCCCTCAGGAGCCTCTTCCTTTGGAAGGCTATTCCAAACCTCTCCTGCTGGGCCAAACGTCAGCCAGTAACTGACTGATACAAAAGTATGGAAGACCAACTCCTTTTGCCTCAGGGACCAATTGTGAGATGCAATCTACCATCCAGAGCTTTTGTGTGAGGTCTGATTGAAGCTAACCTCCACCTAAGACTTCATTTTTGGGTAGGTGCCCTTGCCCCATCTTGCTTTCCTCACACCCTTCTCTTGACAACAATTCTCAAATGAATCACTTGAATAAGAATTTCCATCTCAGGCTCTCCTTTTTAGGCCACTTATTCTCAAACAATAAACGTACTCGAAGCATCCCTCATTTGTTTCTATCAGCCACCAAACGGAGATTCATCTATGTCTACTACTCAGACTGGCATGGCAGTTTCCTGTGGGTCCACCACCTTCTCCTCTTCCATACAGATGTCCTCATCACTGCTCAGGAATCTAGTTGAATGAACCCCACCATGGTCTCTGCAGAAGGCTCGCACTCTGAGAAAAATGATGTCCAGGCCAAGGATGCTGCTTTTGGATGTTCCTCTAATTGCCAGCCCTCAACATGCCATAGCTGACCTGACTTCCATGCTAGCTGGCAAAATGGCCTCCAACTTCACTTTCTGCACATTGGGACATGTAAGCCCCACAGTAGCTTGGCTGATGCCCAGAGTTGTAGGAGGTCTATTTCTGACCTTTACTTCTCTAATCCTGAGGGACCAAAACGATCCTATGGGCAGGTAGCAAAGATACCATCATTACTTTACAATCTTCTTGAAACTATGCCCCAAACATTTATGTCCCTTCTGTCACAGCTGAAAAACAAAACCCTATCATGGGCATGAGTATATGGGGAAGGAACTGCCTATATGAGCATCTTCTGGCACCCAGTTCAAAAAAATTTTTTTAAATTGATTTTTATTTTAAGCCTGTATGAAGGAAACCTCCTTCCTGAAGCCATTTTGGATAGAGCACTTCCAAAAAGAATCAACCTGTTCTAAAAAAATTCTTTCTTTATACAAGTTTAGAAATGTGCTTAAATACACACAAGAAACTTTTGAAGTATAATTCTTCTAGCTCTTACAAACTTTGTTTGGTTTTATGTATTTTTATTTTTATTTTTTAATTTTATTTATTTATTTGTCAGAGAGATAGAACACAAACAGGGGGAGTAGCAGGAAGAGGGAGAAGTAGCTCTCCACTGAGCAAGGAGCCTGATGTGGGACTCGATCCCAGGATCTTGGGATCATGACCTGAACTGAAGGCAGACACTTAACTGACTAAGCCACCCAGGCATCCTTTTGTTTGGTTTTAAATAAGGAAATTCTAGAATGAAATCCAAAGCGTCTTCTACTTCACTTTCATAGAGGTTTAACATTTATGATATTGTCTCTAATACTTTATTACAAACATTTTCAAGCATACAGCAAAGCTGAAGGAATTTTAGAGTAAACATATCTATACCCAACATTTAGAGTCTATCATTAACTTTTTTCTATACTCACTTCATAATGCATATAAACGTCTATCCATTTTTCTATCCATCCATCAATCTGTGATGGCATTGAAATAATTTTTCTAAGACATCTTACACTTTGATTTACAGTAATAAATTCTAAATGAAAATAAATTCTACTAACTATTATCTCTTCAAAAAAATTATGAGAGGGGTAATCTGTTATGGTCTTACGAGGCTATACTTAAATGATCTAGTCAAGGAATCTTAAATTATCTTACCCAGCTCTAGCTCTGAGTGAATATTGTTTTATTTATTTTAGAATTTATTTATTTATTTATTTATTTTTTAAAGATTTTATTTATTTATTTGACAGAGAGAGATCACAAGTAGACAGAGAGGCAGGCAGAGAGAGAGAGAGGGAAGCAGGCTCGCCGCTGAGCAGAGAGCCCGATGCGGGACTCGATCCCAGGACCCTGAGAGCATGACCCGAGCCGAAGGCAGCGGCCTAACCCACTGAGCCACCCAGGCGCCCCAATTTATTTATTTATTTTTAAAAATATTTTATTTATTTATTTGACAGAGATCACAAGACAAGTAGGCAGAGAGGTAGGCAGAGAGAGGAGGAAGCAGTCTCCCTGCTGAGCAGAGAGCCCGATGTGGGGCTTGATCCCAGGACCCTGGGATCATGACCCGAGCCAAAGGCAGAGGTTTTAACCCACTGAGCCATCCAGGTGCCCCGAAATTATTTCTTTTTAAGCATACCCCAAACATGGGGCTTGAATTCACAACCCCAAGATCAAGAGTAGCACGTTCTGGGGCGCCTGGGTGGCTCAGTGGGTTAAGCCTCTGCCTTCGGCTCAGGTCATGATCTCAGGGTCCTGGGATCGAGCCCCGCATCAGGCTCTCTGCTCAGCGGGGAGCCTGTTTCTCCCTCTCTCTCTGCCTGCTTGTGATCTTGCTCTGTCAAATAAATAAATAAAATATTAAAAAAAAAAAAAAAAAAAGAGTAGCACGTTCTACCAAATGAGCCAGCCAGGCAGCCAAGGGAGTGAAGATCATTTTGAAGCCATTGGTAAATCAGTCACCATATAAATCACATGGAAAGTTGAGCTGTCTGCCAGGTAAGGGTTTAAGTAATAATTTTCTAAAGCCCTGGTCTGTTCAGCCATCAATGTAGGAAGCTGTTTATATTTAATCAGTAGGCAAATGTGTCTATTCATTGACTCTTATGTATGAAGTCAGAAACAGAACTTCACTTACAATATTAATGCACTAACCGAAACATGTATTTTAACACAATGATTTACAAAGAACTCAACGCTTCTCTAACATTTACATGCATATGATCTAATCACTCCAAAAGTGTTAAATTAGGAACAATATATTCCATTCCATGATGTCATTTTTGATAGGGCTCCAAGAAAAGAGACAGAGTGTGCTTTAGAAGAAAGCAGACGTGCATTTTGTTTCACTCTCATAAAAATAAAATTTGATCATCTTGGCACTCCCAAAGCAGTTTTATCATTTACAATAGAATAACCATAGAGTTGATTCAAAGAGAGATTTGGCTGGTTTATTTTCAGCTTAAAATTACTAGTTTCTTGAGAATGCTATAGGCAGATAGAGTGGTAGTAGAAACCAAATCCCTAAACAAAAAAATGAGCAAGTTGATAGTAAAACTCAGAAGCTATAGACTGCATTTACAACCAAACTTGGTGACAGAGTATCATCTCTATAAAACCCCAAACATAAGTGGGTGGGGGCAAATCACCAGCAACCACAAGATCTGCCTAGTATCTGCATCTGTGCAAAGGGAAGCACAGATAAGCCATAGGACGTCTGCCAGATAGGAGAACAGAAAACAGCAAAATTGCCTTCAGGAATTCATTGAAAGCACAGCAGGCCAACTACAAAATAGCAGCTAAAAGTGGCAGGATTTTACCTTTAACTACAGGGTGTGAATGCAGTGCACAATGGCATCTGAAGGGGTTAGAGTCTATGAACTTTTGAAAATGATCACCCAGAGTTCCCTTCCAGGCCAGAGCCCCACACTGTACCAAAATGGTGGTTCCTGGAATTGCACTTGAGAAGGATATGGATGACAGAGACCATGGAAAGAGATGATCCAGATACAAGTGGGAGAGGGCAAGGAAATCAGGAAATTTAAGGACACAAGCCCTCACATTCTGTTAATATTTTATGAAAGTTATATGAACTAGGCCTCCTTCTTAAAGTCAAGGAAAGCTAATCTCGTTTGAAAATAAGCATCATGGGGATGCCTGGGTGGCTCTGATGGTTAAGCATCTGTCTTTGGCTCAGGTCATGATTCCAGGGTCCTGGGATTGAATCCCACATTGGGCTCCGTGCTCAGTGGGAAGTCTGCTTCTCCCTCTGCCTGCCACTCCCCCTGCTTGTGCTCTTTCTCTCCCTCTCTCTCTAACCAATAAATAAATAAAATCTTTTTAAAAAGAAAAGAAGCAACATGAAAGTATTGAGAGGCAGGGTGGAGGATTGTGAGGGGTAGGGATGGAAAAAAATGAAACAAGATGGGAGGGAGACAAACCATAAGACACTCTTAATCTCACAAAACAAACTGAGGGTTGCTAGGGGTGGGGAGGTAGGGATACGGTGGTTGGGTTAGGGACATTGGGAAGGGTAGATGATATGGTGAGTGCTGTGAAATGTGTAAGCCTGATGATTCACAGACCTGTACCCCTAGGGCAAATAATACATTATATGTTAATAAAAATAATAATAATTTAAAAAACAGAATAAGGAGCACAATAACATCCCTACAGTCAATGAGAGCATGCCAGAAAGAGATGTCCATAAAACACATAGACTTTAATCTGCTATTTCAAAATGATCTAAAGAAGCATTTAAAAAGTAAGAAATAAAAGAAGGGCATAAATCAAAATTAGAAAATGAGATGACAGAATTCAGAAAGAATTAGAAATAAAAGGAGAAAATCATTTTAGACATGAAGGCCAAACTAGGAGTATAAGAAGGAAAAACAGGAAAAAAAAATGCCTTAAGAAAAATATTTACTTTTTTTTTGAGTAAAAAGAGAAAGAGATAAAAGAGTATTTGAAAAAAAAAGTGATAAATGTTGAAAACAATCAAAGATTATATGAATAACAGAAGTCCTTAACGAAGTAGACAAAATAACAAATACTAAAAACTAACTTAAGAAAATTCCTAAAATAAATAATTAAAGCTACATTAAAGGGGCACCTGGGTGGCTCAGTGGGTTAAGCCTCTGCCTTTGGCTCAGGTCATGATCCTAGGGTCTCAGGATTGAGTCCTGCATCCAGGCTCTCTGCTCAGCAGGGAGCCTGCTTCTCTTCCTCTCTCTGCCTGCCTCTCTCTCTGCCTACTTGTGATCTCTGTCTGTCAAATAAATAAATACAATCTTTAAAAAAAGAAAAGCTACATTAAAAAATTTTTTTACTCATTTATTTGACAGAGAGAGAGCACAAGCGGAGAGAGGAGGAGAGGGAGGTAGGAGAAGCAGACTCCCCACTAAGCAGGGAGCCTGACTGTGGGACTTGATCCTAGGACTCTCAGATCATGACCCAAGCTGCAGGTGGCTGCCCAACCAAGAAAGCCATCCAGGAGCCCTAAAGCTACATTGTAAACTCAATGGATTTTAAATGAAAACTTATTTGGGGATCCAGCCCAACAGGAAAAGAAAATTACACCACAGTCAGACATTTTGACAGCAGTGCTTAACAGCAGGAGAAAATCAAGTAGCGTATTTAGACATTCAAGAAAATACGAGTCACAGATATATATTGATCAAAACCTATCTTCAGGTACAAAGGGCACAAAGTGTTAAGGGTACAGTAGAATTCAAGGAATGTTGTTCCTGTAGAGTGCTTCTTCAGGAATCTACTAGAGTAAGCTTCACACTACAGAAATGACTCCGACATAGCTATATAAAGACTGATAGCATTAAATATATAATTACACATAGAACTGAATACAGGTTGAAAAGTATGTAACAGGGGCGCCTGGGTGGCTCAGTGGGTTAGGCCGCTGCCTTCGGCTCAGGTCATGGTCTCAGGGTCCTGGGATCGAGCGGCTCAGGTCATGGTCTCAGGGTCCTGGGATCGAGCCGCGCATCGGGCTTTCTGCTCGGCAGGGAGCCTGCTTCCCTCTCTCTCTGCCTGCCTCTCTGCCTACTTGTGATCTCTCTCTCTCTCTGTCAAATAAATAAATAAATAATCTTAAAAAAAAAAGAAAAGAAAAGTATGTAACAGTTATATCCTCCTACAACTGTAAAGTGTGAGCATAAAAAAATGGGGATACTACATATGCCCAAAAAAGTTTTGTAACTGCTTCCAGTAATCATAATTGTTGGAGGTATTATTAGTAATATTAGTATTAGTGATGTCAATATTATTAGCATTGTTCCTCTGAGACTGTTGCATGGGCATCTGGGATAAAACAAAGGAATTATTATGGGATATTCTAATTCTATTAACTTTTATGTCCTTGAGAAGCAAAATTCATGATGTGGAAGAAAGGAGACACAGATAAGACATGCAACATAGGGGCTCCTGGGTGGCTCAGTGGGTGAAGCCTCTGCCTTCGGCTCAGGTCCTGATCCCAGGGTCCTGGGATGAGCCGGGCATCGGGCTCTCTGCTCAGTGGGGAGCCTGCTTGCCTGTCTCTGCCTGTCTCTCTGCCTACTTGTGATCTCTCTCTGTCAAATAAATAAATAAATAAAATCTTTAAAATCTTAAAAAAAAATACAACATAAAGAAGATACAGATAAAACATCAAACCCTTATAGTCATGAATACGAATTAAACATAGCAGTATAAAAGTAGTATCTCAAGAGATATTTTATGATTAGATAAATATATATATATATATTTTAAAGAGTTTATTTTATTTATTTGACAGAGAGACACAGCGTAAGAGGGAACAAGCAAGGGTAGTGGTAGAGGGAGAAGCAGGCTTCCTGCTGAGCAGGGAGTCCGAGATGCATTCGAGATGAGATGAGGGGCTCGCTTAATGACTGGGCCACCCAGGTGCCCCAATAAATACATATTTTTTTCTAGCTCCCCTAAAAAGCCTAGAAACAATGACCAATCCCCCAGACTGTGGTCTTGATACATCACTTCCTACTGAAGGAGACCAGAGCTTCTTGGAAAAATGACTAATGTCAACTGTGATACTGTGATTTATAATAAGAAATATATATTTGGTCTTTGTCCCTGTTTTCCAGCACAGAGCTTCTAAAACCCTTGGAATTTCCTAATGATGAGAGATAAAGGTGTCTTTTGTTATGTTAATTAGGCAACTTTAAGAATGCTGCCCTGTCACCTAAAGATGGGGCTGGTTGCCAGGGAAACCAACTCAGTGCCTGGAGTGTTGAAATTTCAGTCCCACCCCATAATCTCCAGAGAGTGGAGAGGGGCTGGAGGTTGGATTAATTGCCAATGGCTAACGATTTAATCAATCATACCTAAGAAATTAAACCTTAAAAAAAATAATCCAAAAGGACAAGGTTTGGAGAACTTCTGGGTCTGTGACAATGTGGGAGAGTGGTGTGCTTGTAGACCGTGGAAGCTCCCTGCACTTTCCTCATAGCTTGTCCTATGTATCTCTCCCTCTGGCTGTTGATTTGTATCCTTTAAGTATCTTCAGTAGTAAATTAGTAATCTAGTAAGTAAATGGATTTTTCCTGAGCTCTGTGGGCTACTCTTGCAAATTAAGTGAATCTGCAAAAATGGTCATAGGAACCTTTGATTTACAGCCATTTGGATCAGAGTCCCAGGTAACAACCTGGGCTTGCAATTGGCATCCGAAGGTGAGAGGGGCAGTCTTGTGGGATCTGCTGCTATCTCTGGGCAGACAGTGTCAGAACTGAGTTGAACCGTAGGACACCTTCCTAGTGTCCAGAGACTTGCTTGTTGGTGTGGGGAAACCCACGCCCCACTCACTTTGCAAAGGGGTGATCAGAACACTCTACCAAGTATGGGGCAAGAAATGTTTAAGATGAACCTGGTAGGGGCACCTGGGTGGCTCAGTGGGTTAAGCCTCTGCCTTTGGCTCAGGTCATGGTCTCAGGGTCCTGGGATGAGCCCACATCCTGTTCTCTGCTCAGCAGGGAGCCTGCTTCCCTTCCTCTCTCTCTGCCTGCCTTTCTGCCTACTTGTGATCTCTGTCTGTCAAATAAATAAATACAATCTTAAAAAAAAAAAAAAAAAAGATGAACCTGGTACATCTTATCATACCCAAGTAAGAAAGCTAACAAATCACTGGGGTCATGTCTAAAGGACTCAGGAGGCAATTTAAAGGGGCTTCTACTGCCCCAAATGGGACACTCTGAGCTTCAATAAATATAAGAATTGCAGTGGTTCAAAATCTATCAAGTGTATATAAACCCATATGCTTATACTAATATAATTATCTCCAGGGGATGATAGAACCAATTCGTTATCTTGAAAACTGATAAATTAATGAAAATCATTTACCTTGCTTTTCCTATATAAACTGCACTACTGAACTACCAAATAGTAGATAAAAAGAAGCATCTCTTTAAAAAAATTCCAGAGAATAAAATGAAAATGGCTAAAGTAGGATATCACCAATTTGTAACCCCATGAACTAACATATCTAGACGACGATGTCATTATAAAAGAGAGACAAGAAAACCAGCTGCAATCTTCCTAAAGGGATCTAACATTAATTTGATCAAGTGTTTGGACCCGAAAAAGAACATGATAAATGGCACCATGAAAAAAATCTAGACTGCTGAAAACACTACAGGTCAAAATTACCCAGGTCCTTCAAATTATGAGGAAGTACAAAAATATATTAAAAAATTCAGGCAAGTGTAAACAACAGAGTCTAAAAATGCACACTTGGCTGATAACATCATGAACACAGGAGGTTACTACAAAGTCAGGAGAATGGTTACTTTTAGAGGGAAGCATGGGGACATGATAGGGTTAGAGAAACACACAGTGAGGCTTCTGGGTCTATTGATATTGATATGGATAATGATTACAAGGGTTTTAATGTTAAAAATAATTCCCTAAATGATGAGATGGAATGAGACAAGCAAATAAATATACCAGTCTGGAATTCTAGGGTTACATTTGGAAGTCAAATAGATATTTACATTTATGGGGATGAATAAGGTCACCAAGGAAGTAGTTGGATTTTTTAAAAGACCAGCAACTTTAGTACAGAGCCATGGGGAATGTCAACATTAGGATGTGAAGCAGAGAGTCCTTCAGAAAGTACATCAGAAAGATGGTACATCAGAAGTGTTGTGTCAGGAAGTTTGCAACTCCTTTTTTTTTTTTTTTTTTTTTTAAGATTTTATTTATTTATATGACAGAGATCACAAGTAGGCATAGAGGCAGGCAGAGAGAGAGAGAGAGGAGGAAGCAGGCTCTCTGCTGAGCAGAGAGCCCGATGTGGGGCTCGATCTCAGGACTCTGGGATCATGACCTGAGCTGAAGGCAGAGGCTTTAACCCACTGAGCCACCCAGGCGCCCCAAGTTTGCAACTCCTTTACATCCTCTCAGCACCAATGTTTACTCCAGTCACTGCTGCAATGACAAGCCCCATGAAAGATTTTTTTTTTTTTTTTAAGATTTATTTGTTTTTTCAGGGAGAGGGAGAGAGAGAAAGAGCACGGGGCAGAGGTGGGGTCAGGGGGGAAGGGACAGAGAGAGAGAAAATCTTAAGCAGACTTCCTGTTGAACAAGGAGCCAATGTGTAGCTAGATCTCACAACCCTGAGATCATGACCTGAGTCAAAACCAAGAATCGGATGCTTAACCAACTGCACTACAAAGGCTGCCCCAACAAAACTAAAGGCTTCACACAGGTGTAACCAGAGGCATAGATCAGGTAGAAACCAGATACCTCCCTCTTTCTGCCTTGGAGCGTCTCTGGCCCATGAAGTCGGAACCCATTTGGCACTTAGTGAGGACTAGAAAGATAACACATGTGGGGGCCCACCCCTGAGCTGGAGGGGTTGAGATCTGACAGATACATGTTTCCTCTCTTAACCCCCCAACAGACAGTTCCAAGGCATATTTTATATGACTCTTCAAGGTCTTATAAATAAGGGTCTTCTGAATCAAGCACTGGCTGCATTGGTCACCCATAACCATGGCCAACAGCAGAATATAACCTTGCTGGCTTTTTCTCCTTGTTTGGGATCTATCATCAGAGGTCCCTGGAATCTTTCCCCCAAATAGACAAGTCTGCATAAAAGTCTTTGTCTCAGGCTCTGCTTTTGGGAGAACTAGTTTTTAAAAAAATTTTTTTTAAAGATTTGATTTATTTATTTGACAGACAGATCACAAGCAGGCAGAGAGAGGAAGGGAAGCAGGCTCCCTGGTGAGCAGAGAGCCCTATGTGGGGCTCGATCCCAGGACCCTGGGACCATGACCTGAGCCGAAGGCAGAGAGAGGCTTAACCCACTGAGTCACCCAGCGCCCTGGAGAACTAGTTTTTTAAAGTCAAGATTCAGTTGTACTGAAGTTAAGGGTACACAGCATGTGACAGATGGGATTCCTGGGAACCCTTACAAGAGCAGTTTCGGGGGAGTGATGGAGCAGAAGCTTGGTGAGGGGAGGCTGAAGACAACAGAAGATGTGGAAATGGAGACAGTAAATTATATAGATGCTTCCTCGAGGGTCCTAAACTGTGGACTCCGGACTCCTCAGCAGCATTCAACACAACTGACAACTCTCTATTTGAAATACATACCAGCTGCCAGTGACTGGAGAGAAGAGAAATGGGCCGGTAGCTAGAGTGATATGTAGGGTCAGGGAAAGGCTTTTGAAAACAGTAGACCATGGGGATGATGAGAATGTCCAGCAGAAAGGGAAAGAGGGGGGAAAACTGCAAATGACAGGAAGGAGGATCTTAAGCCCAAGTGTCAGGTTGGCCTTTGGTACATTTCAATCAGGGAAGTAAAAGCAAAGACAGATTTGGAGGCAGAGAAGTTTGTTAGATAGTGAGGAAATAATGGAATTCATGTCTGGTTGCTCTAAGTTCCTCAATGAATTATACTGTCAGGTCAGACGTTAAAGGAGAACATCAAGAGGGTGCAGCAACTTTGAGGAAAAAAGAGGAGTGAAATGATTTTGGCAACTAAAAACACAGACATATTAGGCAAGTGATAGCTGAGCTGTACTGAGTGCCCGTTTATTTATTTCACTGGAAGACTGCCAGCTCATTTCTATTCCATTTTGAGGGTAGTGGGACCAGGGCTACACCTGGATACTGTTTATTTCTAAAAACTTTTTTTTTTTTTTTTAAACCAATGTGATGGAGTTGGAAAGAAGATTACAAGGAAGAAGACCAAGATAGAGATCCAGCTTCTCAAAACAAAAGTAAGGTGGAGGGTAAAGGGTGGTGGCCAATGGAAGTAAAGGCCAGTGGAAGGATGGTCCAGGGAGAACATTAATTTGGGTCACACAAACAGTACACTTCAGAATATTTTCTTCCAAACAATACATTATTCAGAATGATCCTGCTTCCCCTATTTTCCCCTTAGAAAAATAAAAGTTGCATGAATTTATTACAGAGTTAGAGGTGAGATTCATTAAATAACTGCTGGCTTCCCAAACCATGAGCCCAAATAGGGAAGTTACTAAGTACCACGCTGAGCAGTGACATCATTGTTTCCCTAGTTACCCAATGTGGAGGCAGAAATGAATAAGCTAGATATAAATGCAATATCTAATAGGGTGGGAGTGTTAGAACTTTTTATGGCCATGAGGTTGGTTAGCCTTGTAACTCAAAATGTGGTCATTCAAAACATGTAACCAAAAGATGTCATGGGGCTTGTCAACTCATTGCTTATGGCACTGGCAAAATATGTTCTATATTCATTTACTCTGGGGGAAGCTAAATGTAGCTGGTTCTTTGGTCATACCTAAAATCCAGACTTCGGGTTTTACAGATATGTCAACACAAAAACAGATACTTTGTATTTTACACAGAGCTAGTAGATAACAAATATCTAGTACATATCACAAGATTTAAAAATATGTATGTGTGGGGCGCCTGGGTGGCTCAGTGGGTTAAAGCCTCTGCCTTCAGCTCAGGTCATGATCCCAGAGTCCTGGGATCGAGCCCCGCATCGGGCTCTCGGCTCAGCAGGGAGTCTGCTTCCTCCTCTTTCTCTGCCTGCTTCTCTGCCTACTTGTGATCTCTGTCTGTCAAATGAATAAATAAAATCTTTAAAAAAAAAATATGTATGTGCTTAGGATGTCTGGGTAGCTCAGTTGGTTAAGCATCTATCTGCCTTTGGCTCAGGTCAGGTTCCCAGACTCATGGGATCCAGTCCTGCATCAGGCTCCTTGCTCAGTGTGGAGCCTGCTTCTCTCTCTCCCTCTACCTCTCCCCCTGCTCATGCTCTCTCTTTCTAACAACAACAAAAAGTATGTGCTTATTTATATAATACGCATGATTCATTCCTTTTCCTTAAATGATATCTACTCACAGAGACACTGAAAAGCAGAAACAATCCCCTTAACATCTCGATATGAAACTCAATATCACTTTTGTGCTTATCATACTATCTAAAAATCAAAGTTTTTTTTTTTTTTTTTTTTTTTAAGGTGATGTCTTTGACAATCAAGTGCCTTAATTCTTTTTTGGAGCAACCCTAACAGGTAAGCTAGAATGATTATTCCTGTTTTAGAGCGGCAAAACTAAAGTTTAGAAAGGTTGAAGTTTTGTTACAAACTCAATTTGTACTGCTTGTTATAATTACTTTTGTTTTAGATTGCATGTATGATCAGTGGCCCAAGAAGGCTTCTGAATTGTGCTGTGCCTTCTCCTCACCTCTAGGATCTGGAAAGCTGTGTTTCAGTGCCAAGATTGATACATTAGTAACTAGAAGACAAAACACACTGACTATGACTAACAGACACAGAACCAAGAATTCAGCCTAGGCAACTAATAAACATGCCTGAACAAAAGTACATTTCCATCAGAAGCATAGAACAGGACTTTTAATTTTTTTTTTTTTTGCAGTTTTGTAGAAATCCTCATTTTTCACAGTGTTTAATAATGTCACATCATTTGGACAATAATTTTTCTAGTTTTTGGTTTATCAAATAATATCTTTTTACTTATTTTTATGGAGCTTTCCATATAAGTATGTGCTTATTTATATAATACGCATGATTCATTCCTTTTCCTTAAATGATATCTACTCACAGAGACACTGAAAAGCAGAAACAATCCCCTTAACATCTCGATATGAAACTCGATATGAAACATCTCGATATATATGTATACATATATACATATATATGTATATATACATATATATATATTTTGGAGCTTTATCATTTAATCAAAACAATAAGTAGACTGTCTTTTTAACTCCCAATTTCCAAATAAAAGTTTAACCTCTTTTCAGAATTTTAGGGCTATGCAAATATAGCCATCAACCCAATAAAAAAATCCTTACAGAAGAACAGCACACACTTTAGAGGTTTTTGTTTTTTTTTTCTCTCTCTCCTCTTCTTTTCTCTTTCTTTCCTTATTTTTTTCCTTTCAAAATTAAAAGCAGGCACAGTATGCCTTTACCATGTGGAAAAGGGCAAAGGAACCGGATGAAAGCCAACTAGCTGAAATAATAAATCAACTGATATGGTAAGTTTTAGGCAAAATATCTTCAGGTATTCCATTACTTTCTTTTTTTTTTTTTTAAGATTTTATTTATTTATTTGACAGACAGAGATCACAAGTAGGCGGAGAGGCAGGCAGAGAGAGAAGGGGAAGCAGGCCCCCCACTGAGCAGAGAGCCTGATGTGGGGCTCCATCCCAGGACCCTGAGATCATGACCTGAGCTGAAGGCAGAGGCTTAACCCACTGAGCCACCCAGGCGCCCTTCCATTACATTCTAATACATACATATTCTAATACATACATATATTACATTCTAATATATGTTTCTTCTACTTTTAGTTAGCTCTGATAACTTTCTTAAATTTTAATTTTACTAAAGTTATAGATTTTATTAACAGTTTAAAGAGTCAAACAGCTCTAAAAACCTTGTTATAAGTATCAACTTGATTTCTGACTCCCAATCCACCACCACACCTCCAGTCAACCATTTTCAACTCCTGCAGCAGACTGTTATTTACTCTCTCCGTTCCAAATAATATGATCATTTTGTGACTTTTTCATTTTAGTCATTATTTATTTCTCAACATAGAAGATGAAGACTTAGTTATCTTTTATTTCCCTCTCCTCCACACAAATACACTCCTAAAAAAAAAAAAAAAAAGATTTTATTTATTTATTTTAGAGAGAGAGGGAGAGCACAAGCAAAGGGGGGGGTGCAGAGGGAGAGAGAAAAATCCCAAGCAGACACCTCCCTGGGTGCAGAGCCTGATGCAGGGCTCCATCCCACAACCTTGAGATCATGACCTGAGCCGAAATCAAGAGTCAGACACTCAACCAACTGAGCCACCCAGGTTAACTCAAATACAGAAGCACCCCTCAAATACACACTTTTAATCCCCAAGTTTAGCCCATTATAATTTCAGTTAGATCACTATTCAGTGCTTAAATTATCCTCATCTGTGCCACACTAATATACTATGATTGTATTTCCTTTTGTACATAATTTTCTTTGTTTTTATTAAACCTAAGGTACACAGAATAGGATTAATTGTAATTCATGACATATGCTTCACTGGGCTATGCATGGCCCTTTTTAATTTATTCAATTAGCTCTTTTTAATAATGGGATTAGCTCCCTTGAACTGACACCTGAAACAAAAGCTAGAGTCATGAGAAGAACCTGTATCTCACAATGTTCTCCTTATCTACAACCAATCCATCTTTCAGTATCCCCTTATATGAATGAACCATAGTCCTGAATTTTGTGTTGGTATTTCCTTATTTTCATTTTTATATAACTTTGTTGCATCTACATATATTTCTACATATAGGAATACACAGAGATAATAGATAAAAGCATCTTTTGGGAGTTCACTTTAGAGGTCAACTCTGCAATTTGGACCAATTCTTTCACTAAACAAGTTGAAATGCTAGAGAAAGAATATATGTATATATATATATATAAATATATATATATACACATATATAAATATATATATACACACATATATAAATATATATATATACACACATATATATAAATATATATATATATTTATTTATTTAACCTGCTTGAACTTATCAGAGATGACAATACAGTAAGAAATTGTGAGTTCACATTCGGGGAGAAGAAACCCTTAGAGGTGAGGCAGCAATCTGAGGCTGTCTTCCCCTTAGTCATCTGCTGATTTTGGAAGAGGATGACAAAGGTGCTGGTAAACAACTAAGGCCAACAGGACAAAATTGGAATTCAGTGTTAACCAAGGAGGAGGATGTAACTCCCAGGTTTTAGACTGAGAACATTAAAACCTAAACCCAAGGGGTAAAGAGTGGACTAGAAATAGATTAGCCCTTACAGAGATGGAAGCTCAGTTGAAATTTTCTCAATCCTGTAAGGGATTAAGGTGATCTAATATTGCCGATGCCCTTAAAAGTTTTCTAGAAACAAACTCACATCTTCACTGGAGTAAGATGACATCATCTCAGACCTCAAAGTATCTGTACAAGTTTTCATTTAAAATGGCGGGCATTCAAAGATAACCAAGTATTTGACAACATGATGAAAACCCAAAAAAAACAACAGAGAGGATCAAGATAAGGTAGTTACCATACATAACTTAAAAATAATTATGCTTAGTATGTTCAAAGAAATAAAGGAAGATGGAGAACTCTGGTAAACAAATGAAGCTATCAGAAAGAATAAAAAATATTCTTAAACTTAATATTCTTTTAAACTTAAAAACAATAATATTAAGATGCAAGTGAACAGATCTAAAAATAGATTAAACAAAGCTGAAAAGGGAATTAGTGAATTGGAAGAAAATGCAAATAATAACATCCTAAATGAAATAAGGGCAAAAAATGAATACTTTGTTCTGCTCTTTCTTGTTGATTTCTTTCTGTAAGAAATATAGAGGACAGAAAAGGGGAGAAGGAAAATTGGACAGCAATAATATATGAATAGATAATTATTTACATTTTTCTAAAAATGAAGTATACCAAATCTCAACTCCCCTCCCATACATACACCCAGACACATCAGAGTATAAATACTAAACACCAAGAACAAAGAGAAAGAGAAAAATGAAAAAATGACTTTAAAGGAATATCCAATAAAATAGGCGCAATGGAAGATAGAAGACAACAAAACAATACTTTTAAGATGCAAAAAGAAAATAAATCCCAAACTATGGGACATCTGGGTGGCTCAGTGGGTTAAAGCCTCTGCCTTCAGCTCAGGTCATGATCCCAGGGTCCTGGGATCGAACCCCGCATCAGGCTCTCTGCTCAGCAGGGAGCCTGCCTCACTTCCTCTCTCTCTGCCTACTTGTGATCTGTCAAATAAATAAATAAAATCTTTTAAAAAATTAAAATTTTATATAAAGTACATTGTGATATATATTTGAAAATTGCTTTTTACTTGTGATGAAATCTTTTTTAATATAAAATTTTAAAAATATTAAAAAAAGATTTTATATATTTATTTGACAGACAAAGATCACAAGTAGGCAAAGAGGTAGGCAGAGAGAGAGGAAGAAGCAGGCTCCCTGCTGAGCAGAAAGTCCAATGTGGGGCTCGATCTCAGGACCCTGGGATCATGACCTGAGCTGAAGGCAGAGGCTTTAACACACTGAGCCACCCAGATGCCCCTATAATATTTTTTATTTTTATTTTTAAGTAATCTCAACACTCAAGATGGGGCTCAAATTCACAACACTGAGATCAAGAGTCACACACTTTACCCACTGAGCCAGACAGGTGCCCTATTACTTTTTTCATTTATGATGAAATCTTAGGATAAAGTGTCATTCATACATTTATTTGTTTTGATTGCTATAAACTGTTATCCACTCTCTCACTGATAGACAGCTTCTGAGTTGTTTCCAGGTTTTTGTTGAACAGTGCTGTGATGAAACTTCTTGTGTATTTCTCTTACTTTATATATTTTAACTTTTTTTTCCACCTGAAAGAAGATTGCTGGGTCAAAAGTTTTTTTTGTTTGTTTGTTTTTGTTTTTTTCTTTGTCGTCCAACTTTGGAAGGTAATCCCAATGCATTTTTAATTTTTTTTTTTTCAGTGTACAATAATTCATGGGGAGCCTATACTTGCAGTTGCTTACTTCCATGGAAGACATTTCAGGATACCATGAGTCGCTGATGGCCCAAGGGGGCTTCTTTCGACATGTCTGAATTGTGTGCACAAGTCGAGGAAGGCTGCTAGGAGACTAAGTCATCAGAAACCCGGAAGCCTGTTTAGTTCCATCAGTGAATGCCCAGCTTCTGGGGAGGAACCAACGCTCAGGGAGATGCTCTGGTCTTCATTTGGTTTGTTTCTTGCTGCGGCTGTTGGTATCTTTGCACGAAACCTGCCGTGTTTTGATTGGAAACGGAAAACAACGGATGGAGGGGACCCATAGGTGGTCATGCTATGTTGCACTTGGATTTGTTTTCAGCCAAGGGGGAGATTTTGAGCCTCTGGTCTTTCATAACCTCTCCACAAAGAAGACTGACACAAAGGCTACGAGTTGTTTGCATCTTGTTTGTATCGATGTGTCCCTGTGCGTTACCCATCTGAGATGTTTTCTCTCCCTCTGGACGCTCTTGCTAACATCCATTTGTAAAGGAACGCCTTGCTTCATAACTGAGTTTAAAGGAGGCACCCCTCTGTGCAGAGGTGCTATCTGTGGAGCTGGTTTATGGTTCTCCATCTTTCTTTCTTCTCTTAGTGGACAGAAAGTGGCGTGTGAAACAGCCAGTGGCTATGTGGAAATGAGACAGAGGGTTTCCCTTGGGAAGCAGGTGGGAGAGGGAGGACCGGTCGATGGATAATCAATCAACTCCATTTAAAATTTTTTTAATCTCATGAGCAACACAAATAAGATTTTGAATCTACATCTTCTCCACCATTTGGTATTATCAGTCTTTTGAATTTTTGCCAGTGAAATGGCTACATCACTGTGGTCTTGATTTGCATTTTCCTGCTCACCAATAATTCTGACTATGTAATTTCCTCTTCTGTGAAATACTTTAGTTTTCCTGGCTACTTTTTATTGGGTTGTTTGTGGTCTTCTTATTGATTTTTAGGAGTTCATTATATATTCTTGGTATTATTTGTCATTTATGTATATTATGAATATCTCCTTAAGATTCCATCTTTTCACTTGCTTTTGATGAGTATAAATTCTTAATTTTAATAAGCCCTGAAAAACTTTTTAGTTTTCTCTTAATTTAACAATGGTCTTTTTATAGATTTGCTTTACTTCTTGTTGGGCTTGTTCCTAATTTAATCCAAATCGCTCCCAAAGTGTCCAAGTTTTCTCTTGAGATATTCAAATTAGGTAATCCAACAATTTCAACTTCCTGAAGAATTCTTTCCTGGGAACATTTGACCTGTTACATCCTGGACATGTTGCTTTCTAGGCTTCGCTGTCACTTTGAGGTCTCCAATCAATCCATCCTACAGACTCTCCTTTTCTTTATGTTTCTTGGATCCTAGGTCTTACTCTTTTTTACTTCACTTCCTTGTTTTTGTGGGACATATCCCCCTGTAGCTTCCTGACAAGAGGTGCAAGGGAGATAGATTTTTAGAGATCTTCATTCTGCCCTCATACTTTTGGATGGGAATGGAAATGAAATTGGAAATAATTTTCCTTCAGAAGTCTGAAGACACTGTTTCATTGTCTTACTGCTTCTACTGTTATATTTGGAGGAGTTTGGTGCCATTCTAATTCTTGATTCTGGTATGAAATCTCTCTTCCCCAACCCTCTCAGATTGTAGGATTTTCTCTTTTCCCAGTGCTTTGAATGTCACAATAGGATACAATGTGGGTCTATTTTAGACCACTGTGCTGGGCAACCATGCCCAATGCTAAAAAATTTTCTTGAGTTACCTTCTATAATTTCTTGCAGTCCATTTTCTCTGTGTCCTCTTTCTGGAAACCCTATTTTTCAGGTATTGAATCTTCTGGATTGGTAGTCTTATTTTCTTATTTTTTCTCTCCTACTTTCTGTATCTTTGTCTTTTTAAAAGATTGTTTATTTATTTCTTTGAAAGAGATACAGAGAGAGATGGAACAGAAGCAGGGGGAGTGAGAGAGGGAGAAGTAGGGAGCCCCATGTACTTTCTGACATAAATCCCAAATTCTACCTTCCGTGTTAATCTTCTAGTTCATCTAATCTTCCTTCATATCTGCTATCTTCATTTCCAAATGCTTGTTTGTTCTCTGAATTTTTTTTTTAAACATAACACCTTGTTCTTCTTTTATGAATGTAACGACTTCTCTTACTTTTTCAACATTCCACTCACTCACAGAGGTTTTCCTTGTTCTTTGGGTATTCCTTGGCTGTTTGTTCAAACCAAAAGCTGTCCACCAGAAAGCAGATTATTAACTCTGTGCATGTATGTGTAGCTTGTTTAGTCTTCATAATGAAGCAATCTAGCTGGGCCTATTCCTTGGGAGATTATCAATGTCAAGATCTTAGTTCTTTTCTCTCCCCCCAGAGAAGATTTCTATTTTTCTGCCAGCTGCCTATTGGCAGTCTGGGAGCTGAGAAGGTCAGGGGAAGTTGCTGTGCAAAGTGGAGAAGGAATAAAATAATAATTGCTTCATTAACACACTGACAGAGAAGTCTTAGCCCCATATTCACCCTTGCCTTCCAGAGATACCTGTGTCTTGGGGGATTCTGCAATGTAAATTAGGTTTCTGTTCAGCTTTCCTTATTGCTAGTTTAGGATTGCTTTCTCTAGTCCCCTAAGTCAATAACTATATGCCTTCTAGCCTTCAAAATTTTGACACTGTTGTCTTCCTTCCTGTTCTCTCCTTTATTTTAGGTTTGTGACTTTAACTGAAATTTAACTTAAGCTTTTTAAAGGACTGTCAGGGGGCGCCTGGGTGGCTCAGTGGATTAAGCCGCTGCCTTCAGCTCAGGTCATGATCTCAGGGTCCTGGGATCGAGCCCCGCATCGGGCTCTCTGCTCCGCGGGGAGCCTGCTTCCTCCTCTCTCTCTGCCTGCCTCTCTGCCTAATTGTGATCTCTCTCTCTGTCAAATAAATAAATAAAAAATCTTTAAAAAAAAATAAATAAAGGAGTGTCAGATCAATTCAACAAACATATTGTGAGCACCTATCATGTGCCAAGTTCACAGTTCATCACAACATTAATGGATCTGTGGGTTTAGGACTGTTATTAAATGCTGAACTAGAATGATAGATGCTTGTCACGTCTTTATTGTTCTCCTTGCAACCACTGGGCTACTTTCTCCAGCTCTGATGTCCTTTGTTTGGTCTTTTATCTCTAGGGTACCATTAATTCTTTTTCTCATTTTCTATTGACTGGAAACATCTTTTCTCATCTGAAATTTCCTTTTAGATTTAAGCACATAAACTATTTCTGAGTCTGTGTCTTCTTTCTACATAAAAATGTCTCTTTTACCAATCTAGAATAAATAGAGAGGATTTAAAACTCTGTCTAGTAAGAAAAATTACTTCTAATTTGTATTCAAGCTAAAAACACATCATCCTCCTCACTCTTATGGGCAGTATCATGACTCTTTCTATGCCACAGACCTGGCAGTAGTGATTCAGACTACTATAGTTAATCATTTTCATGTTAAAATGGATTATTATTTACTGTGGCTCACTGTGTACTAGGAATTTTCATATATGTTGGCTCTACTGCTTTCTGGAGGCATAGCAGCTAAATTCCAACTCTACCAGTTATTAGCTACATGACTTTGTGTGAATTTTTAGTGTGTGTGCTTCATTCCCTCATGCGTAAAATGAAGATGATAATAATGGCACCTCCCTTAAATGACAGCTTTTTCTTTGGTAAAATGAATACAATAATAGTACTTCCTCCAAAAAATCATTTTGAAGGTTAGTTGTGAAGCCCTGAGCATAGCACCTGGTGCATGGTAGGCTTCATGTGTTAGTAACAACAGCACTGTAATTATTTCTGTCCTCATCTAACAAATCAGGAAACAGAAGTTCAGAAAAGTTTACTTAATTTGTCTGCGGCTGCATAGTTTAGTCAACAGCAGTGCTGGAATGCAAACTATGGCAATCCTGTTAATATAACACGTTTTTGAGAGTTTGATATACCATGTGTCCAGGGCGCCTGGGTGGCTCAGTGGGTTAAGCCGCTGCCTTCGGCTCAGGTCATGATCCCAGGGTCCTGGGATCGAGACCTGCATCGGGCTCTCTGCTCAGCGGGGAGCCTGCTTCCCTCTCTCTCTCTCTCTCTCTCTGCCTGCCTCTCTATCTACTTGTGATCTCTGTCAAATAAATAAAAAAAAAAATCTTAAAAAATGTAGTTCTTTTTAGACTGAAGTGTTTATTAATTGCCAATTATGTACCAGACAACACGGAGTTTAAATGGAATAAAACTGACTCAGTTGGCAGGAACAATTTCACAAGGGAATGAGAAGAGAAAGTAGGAAATGTCCACGCAACGGGGTAGTCTGGCACAGCCATCAAAGCCTAGGTGGGCTGAGGAGGGCATCCACAGGGGGTGGGACCTAGGGGAGGAGGTAGCAGCTGCGACCCTGGGTAGGGTGACAGAAACTAAGTGGGATGAAGCAGGGATTTGCATGGGAAAGTCGGCAACACTGGCAAAGGAGATGGGCTACTACATGGAGGGGAGTTAATAAAATAAATAAATACATTAAAGATAATAGGAGACAGACTGTTCATTCTCAGAGAAGAGGGTTACAAAATATGGAAAAGATGAAAACTAAAATTGACTTTGTGGTATTGGAATTACAATAATCAATTACTGGAATTGAGGATAATGATGTAAGTTGTAATCTGTTCAGGAAATAGTAGTTTACAACCTTCCAACAAAGACAATCCCAAGCCCAGAAGGCTTCAGGGTAAATTCTCATAAACACTTTATGAAGAAATAATAATAATTCTACTCAAACTAGTCTAAAAAGTAGAGGAGGAAATACTTCCAAACTCCTTCTGTTAGGCCAGCATTACAATGACACCAATAATCAAAGATATTCCAGTAGGGGAAGTTAGAAACCGTGGCGCAGTCACATGTCCAGCTCTTGGTTTCAGCTCAGGTTGTGATCTCAGAGTCGTCTGAGATCAGGCCCTAGGTTGGGCTGTGTGCTCAGCCAGGAGTCTGCTTCAGAGTCTCTCTCCCACTTGCCCCTCCCACTCGTGCAAAAAAAAAAAAAAAAAAAGAGAGAGAAACTTAAAAGCTGATAACCCTCATGAACATAGATACAAAAATTCTAAACAAAATTTTAGCAAATCAAGTTTAACAAAATATTAAAAGGATAGTGCATCATAACC
The DNA here is from genome assembly GCF_922984935.1 of Meles meles. Taxonomy (NCBI): domain Eukaryota; kingdom Metazoa; phylum Chordata; class Mammalia; order Carnivora; family Mustelidae; genus Meles; species Meles meles. The sequence continues at coordinate 92,750,238 of NC_060068.1, forward strand.
AAGTGGGATTTATCCCAAAAATGTAGGGTTGGCTTAACACTATAAAACCAATCACTGGAATTCATCATGTTAACAAACTCAAAAAAGAAAAACATGGTCATCTCAACAGATACAGAAAAAACATTTGACAAAATCCAACTGAGATTCTGCTACCACCTTGTCAAGGAAAGCCTCCATTGAAAATCACAGTTTTACAGGGAGTAAAACAGCAGACAACTGTGTTCTGTTTTTGAGGATATACAAAAATGGACTCATAGCCATTCTTGTTACACACTGCTAGTGTTACGCTCTAACTTTCTATATATTATGTCTAAACGAAATACATTATGCTATAGCTTAACTCAGTGTTTCCCACTCTGTTGCATAAAACATTAGCATCCTTTGAAATATAAAGCTCTTCCTGTACCTTAAAAATGTAATTAACACATTAAAAGTTCTAACTCCAACGAAGAAACCATATCCAATATTTTTTTATGTGAATTTTGCTCATTGCTTTCCTATCAGGGTAAATTATTCTATATTTGCTGCTAAAAGGATTTTATTTTGACCCACCCATCTGTTCTTGCTTATATACTGTATAATTATTCACAGAGACTGAAAAATCAGCAAGGTTACAGCAGTGTGGAACAACGTCACGGAAGGGCAAATGTTCCTGACTTTGGCCTTGTGGCTGAACAGTCTCCTTTAAATACCACTTTCATTATGGCAGTCCTCTACTCACAGACCTCCCTAGATACACTATACCACCAACACAGAAACTGGCAACTTTTCTTAACAACTTTCCTAATTCTGTAATTTTAATCTTTTAATTTCATTTTTAAAAAGATCTTATTTATTTGAGCAAGAGAGAGCATGACAGAAAGTATGAGCAGAGGGAGGGACAGAGGGAGAAGCAGACTCCCCCACCAAGCAAGGAGCCTGATACAGGACTTGATCCCAGGCCCCTGGGATCACGGCTAGAGTTGAAGACAGATGCTTAACCAACTAAGCCACCCAGGTGCCCTTATATCTTTCAATTTCATAAAAGAATCTAAAATGTTTATCCCAGATGAATTAGAACAATAAATTGTCCGAAAAATTTAGAAATCACAAAGATATCAACTAAAGTCACTTTCACGTGACTTATAGGAGCACCTTTTTTTTTTTTTTTAAAGATTTTATTTATTTATTTGACACGGAGAGAGCACAAGTAGGCAAAGAGGCAGGTGGGGGGGGGTGTTGGTGGGAAGCAGGCTCTCCTGGTGAGCAGAGAGCCTGAGGACGCAGGGCTCGATCCCAGGACCCTGAGATCATGAACTGATCCGAAGGCAGAGGCTTAACCCACTGAGCCACCCAGGTGCCCCTCATAGGAGAACTTTAAGGAAGCTTGTCTCCGTATACCAGGAGAAAGCCAAGTGGTAAAAGTGAAATTTCTACTGGTATTTCTAGGTGCTACAGTCTGAATGGCTGTGTTCCCCCACATTTCATGTTTTGAAATCTTAACCCGTAAGAAGACAGTATTGGGAAGTGAGGCCTTTGGGAGATGAATAGGTCATGAGAGCAGAACTGTATGAATGGGATTAGGGCCCTGATGTGAGACCCACCTTTCTGCCATGTGAGGTGACAGCAAAAAGAAAATTGTTTATGAACTAGGAAGCAGCCCTCACCAGACAGTGAATCTGCCAGAACCTTGATCTTGGACTTCCCAGCCTCTGAAACTGTGAGGAATAAATCTCTGTTGTTTGTAAGTTATCCTGTTTATGATATTTTGTTATAGTAACCTGAACAGACTAAAATGCTAACACACTGTTTCATTCCATAAGCATGGAAAACACATTAAAGGGAATTGTGTCCTATGAGAGGTGAATCTATAAAAAAGCTGGGCATCAAGTCATAAACCTACCACAGAAAAACAAAATAAAACGGGAAACCCAGCGGAGCACTTTCCTTTTGTATGCCCAGGGGATTGGTGACTTATTCTTTGTGCAAAGTACTGCACATCTTAGAAGCAAATAGTTTAAATAAGGTAGTAATATATTTAAGAGCACCTTTTGAAAGTTACAATCCCTAAGGAAGACAAAAGAATCTTTTCATTGAAAAAAAGAATTCAAACACATCTGTTGTAGCAAAGGAGCAAAATGAATCGTGGTGTGCGTAGGATGCTGAATTCACAAGAAGCAGCATTTTCTTCAAGCCTGATCCTGGATAAGTAATTTTTTATTTTATTTTTATTTATTTATTTATTTTTGACAGACAGAGATCACAGGCAGAGAGGCAGGCAGAGAGAGGGGGAAGAAGGCTCCCCGCTGAGCAGAGAGCCTGATGCGGGGATCGATCCAAGGACCCTCAGATCATGACCTGAGCTGGGTAAGTAATTTTTAAAGTAGAATGCCTTTTTCTTACCACTTGGAATAGTTCTTGGATAAGTTATAAGGTGTTTGTGCTAACTGCATTAGACCAATGGTCATTTCCTATAAACAGAAACAAAATTTCAGCTAACCAAGAATAGTGTGACAAGCATTATTTTGACTCTTCCGCTGAGGCTGTAGTATGAAACCCATAAAAACAGGAAGATACTGAAATCAATTTACCATGATCTGACCTTACTTGTGAAATCACGACAAGCCCTAAAAGACATGCTCTGAAGACAGGAAAATCACAAGTGACACACTTGCATCGTACTGTATTGTGTATTTTGCCTTCCATTTCAAAAGGCAAAGGACCCATATTTAAAAAAAAAATTCTCAGAAATACACTAATATTAGTTGTACTTAGGGCTAGTGTGAATGTAGTAGGAAAAACTATGGCAAAAGCAGATTCTTGCACTGACTCAACCAAACTATTATGTTCTGTTTCAGGAAAGAGGCTTTTAAAACAGAAAGAGTTTTAAGTTAAACCAATCTACTCCTGCCTCCTTTTTAGGAGACTGTCCCTTGTAAATTATACCTATTTATACAAATAATTTTACTCCAAAAAATACTTAATGAGGAAATATATATTTTGCGGGGACTTAACATCTTTTTAGCAGTGCCATGGTCTCCGAGAAGAACACAGAAGAAATTTAAGATACATTCTCTGCTCTGCTTCACCCTGTTAGTCTTAGAATTCTAGAAATAATACTAGAGGTTGTTTAAAAAGGAAGATGTTTTCTTTCCTCGATGAAACATACTTACAGACATGAATCTTAAACAAAGGTAAAATCCTGGATACTCTATTTTTTATTGACCTGGATGGAAGTGGCCATCTCTGTTTCTAGATAGCACCTACCACCCTAAAATAGCCGAATTTTTTTCCCCTTCATTAAATTACTGGCTCATTAAATTTGCATCTAGAAAAGGACAGTTTAATTGTCCACAGTCACATCACTAATATTTATTAACTAGGACTACATCTGACAGAAATACATGTCCTATGTGTACCAAGAGAGAGCCTAAGAACAGTCCTAGCAGCATTATCTGCAGAAGGTCCAAAGTGCAGACAACCCAGACAGCCAACACAACACAATACCTCAAACCAATGAAAATGACCACATTGCAGCTACATTCAACCACAGGAATAACAAACAGAAGAAGCAAGACTAAAAAATATATCAAGTATGACTGTTTTTATAAAAAGTTGCTAAACATACAACACTGAACTATTTAGATGTATCTGGTGCATATAGCTGCACACTCAAGTGGTAAAACTATACAGGAAATGATTACCAAAAAAAGGAAAGCTAAAGCTTCCTCAGAGAAGAGAGGACAAGTGTGGGGAGCAGGTTGTGACTGCCAAGGGATCCACAAGGCTTTTGTCATGTTGGTAAAATTCTTCCACACTGCAGTTTTTTTGGCAGTTACAAGGGACGCTTATTCTCACAACCCTTTGCAAACTGTAGATGTCATGTTACAACTTCTTAAAATAAGAGTATTATGCATCACAGTAAAATAGTTCTAAAAACCCAGGGGTTACCACGTTAAATATTAATTACACATGTATGGGTGTATAATATACACACTAAAACCTACTGGTTTCAAGGGGGGAAAAAAGCACAGTAATTCTATCCTAGACTTCTCTTGTTCCTGTCCTCTTCTGCTGAGCAAATAACAAAAGAGCGAAGGAACTCAGAAAATGAAAGAGATAGGGTTTAGAAGTACACTAACAAATACTATGCCTTTTCATTAATGTTATTTGAGAATGTAAAAGATTTATGTGCCTTTTGGCTGATGGTGGAATTGCATGTATATTCTTAGTCTCTCCTTTGTCTATTGATATAACCTGCTGATGCAACTATGCAAAAGTAGCACCTGAGGAAAAATGAGCATCATTCTGTCCTTATAGTTGTGACACAGAAGCAGCTGTTCTTTGATTCACACCTAATGGCCTGCTCCTAAGTTTCTTGCTTCCACCAGTAATGTTGATTCTAATCTTTAGAAAGTCTGCTTCTTTGAAGAGAGAAGAACCACATGGTCCTCTCAATTGATGCAGAAAAAGCATTTGACAAAATCCAGCATCCGTTCCTGATGAAAACGCTTCAAAGTATAGGGATAGAGGGAACATTCCTGAACTTCATAAAATCTATCTATGAAAGACCCACAGCAAATATCATCCTCAATGGGAAAAAGCTTGCAGCCTTCCCGTTGAGATCAGGAACACGACAAGGATGCCCACTCTCACCACTCTTGTTCAACATAGTATTAGAAGTTCTAGCAACGGCAATCAGACAACAAAGAGGAATAAAAGGTATCCAAATTGGCAAGGAAGAAGTCAAACTCTCTCTCTTCGCAGATGACATGATTCTTTATATGGAAAACCCCAAAGACTCCACCCCCAAACTACTAGAACTCATACAGCAATTCAGTAACGTGGCAGGATACAAAGTCAATGTACAGAAATCAGTGGCTTTCTTATACACTAACAATGAAAATACAGAAAGGGAAATTAGAGAATCGATTCCATTTACTATAGCACCAAGAACCATAAGATACCTGGGAATAAACCTAACCAAAGAGGTAAAGGACCTGTACTCGAGGAACTACAGAACACTCATGAAAGAAATTGAAGAAGACACAAAAAGATGGAAGACTGTTCCATGCTCTTGGATTGGAAGAATAAACATTGTTAAAATGTCTATACTGCCTAGAGCAATCTATACTTTTAATGCCATTCCGATCAAAATTCCACCGATATTTTTCAAAGAGCTGGAGCAAATAATCCTAAAATTTGTATGGAATCAGAAGAGACCCCGAATTGCTAAGGAAATGTTGAAAAACAAAAACAAAACTGGCGCATCACGTTACCCGATTTCAAGCTTTACTACAAAGCTGTGATCACCAAGACAGCGTGGTACTGGCATAAAAGCAGACACATAGACCAGTGGAACAGAGTGGAGAGCCCAGATATGGACCCTCAACTCTATGGTGAAATAATCTTCGACAAAATAGGAAAAAATATTCAATGGAAAAAAGACAGTCTCTTCAATAAATGGTGCTGGGAAAACTGGACAGCGATATGTAGAAGAATGAAACTCGACCATTCTCTTACACCGTACACAAAGATAAACTCAAAATGGATAAAAGACCTCAACGTGAGACAGGAATCTATCAGAATCCTAGAGGAGAACATAGGCAGTAACCTCTTTGATATCAGCCACAGCAACTTCTTTCAAGATATGTCTCCAAAGGCCAAGGAAACAAAAGCAAAAATGAACTTTTGGGACTTCATCAAGATCAAAAGCTTCTGCACAGCAAAGGAAACAGTCAACAAAACAAAAAGGCAACCCACGGAATGGGAGAAGTTATTTGCAAATGACAGTACAGACAAAAGGTTGATATCCAGGATCTATAAAGAACTTCTCAAACTCAACACACATAAAACAGATAATCATATCAAAAAATGGGCAGAAGATATGAACAGACACTTCTCCAACGAAGACATACAAATGGCTATCAGACACATGAAAAAATGTTCATCATCACTAGCCATCAGGGAGATTCAAATTAAAACCACATTGAGATACCACCTGACACCAGTTAGAATGGCCAAAATTAGCAAGACAGGAAACAACGTGTGTTGGAGAGGATGTGGAGAAAGGGGAACCCTCTTACACTGTTGGTGGGAATGCAAGTTAGTGCAGCCACTTTGGAGAACAGTGTGGAGATTCCTGAAGAAATTAAGAATAGAGCTTCCCTAGGACCCTGCAATTGCACTGCTGGGTATTTACCCCAAAGATACAGATGTAGTGAAAAGAAGGGCCATCTGTACCCCAATGTTTATTGCAGCAATGGCCACGGTCACCAAACTGTGGAAAGAACCAAGATGCCCTTCAACGGATGAATGGATAAGGAAGATGTGGTCCATATACACAATGGAGTATTATGCCTCCATCAGAAAGGATGAATACCCAACTTTTGTAGCAACATGGACGGGACTGGAAGAGATTATGCTGAGCGAAATAAGTCAAGCAAAGAGAGTCAAGTATCATATGGCCTCACTTATTTGTGGAGCATAACAAATAACATGGAGGACATGGGGAGATGGAGAGGAGAGGGAGTTGAGGGAAACTGGAAGGGGAGATGAACCATGAGAGACTATGGACTCTGAAAAACAACCAGAGGGTTTTGAAGGGGCTGGGGGGGGGGGGAGGGTGAGGAACCAGGTGGTGGGTAATAAGGAGGGCACGTACTGCATGGAGCACTGGGTGTGATGCCAAAACAATGAACACTGTTATGCTGTAAATAAACAAATAAAAACAAACAAACAAAAAAAAGAAAGTCTGCTTCTTTGACAAACAACAACAAAAAACCTGCACGGAACTAATTCAGCCATGTCTGCCTGTAAGTTATTTGACCTGTGTTTGGCCCAAATCAAACATTTTTTCCTCCATTCTGCTAAATTAGTTGGGTAATAGATTATTATGTTACCTATTCATCTAGCCTGGAAAAAAAAATGTGAATCTAAATACTGGTGATACAATGATATCCCCAAAGTTTCCTTCAGCAATGATTGCAATACAAGTCTTGGTTAACAGACTGACATTTTCAAACTCTGATATGTCACACAAGAAAGAAAATGGTTGACCAACTGCCCACCTCTATGCTCCAGAATGGACGGTTAACAGACTGACATTTTCAAACTCTGATATGTCACACAAGAAAGAAAATGGTTGACCAACTGCCCACCTCTATGCTCCAGAACGGACTTCCTAAAGGGCACACTGAAAAATCGGTAGGACAACTTTATTCTCCTGCCTGTGATCAGGATACATTCTATAGCTCTTGGGTAGGTCAAAATCAGTTTTACATTTACCTGAATCTGATCTGGGCTCTTAGAAGTTAAATGTCATTTTTTCCAAGTCAATCCCACCAAGTAATGTTGTGGTATAAACAATGTTGAGGGCTATATGGGTCACTCTTGATCTCTACCAAAGGTTTATCTTCAAGTAAATTGTGATCCAAAGCTTGGTAAAATAACCAACAACACTGCTTAAGTCACATGTGGCCAACAGTCTGTCTATTTAATCTAACATAACACTCAGAATCAATGCCTTAAAGGCAAAAGAATTATTTGTGTATCTCCTGGCAAAGACAAACACTGAAGGAAAGTGGGAAACTCTTTTTAGGCTGGTGCATTACTTCCTCCTGAGTTAATACTTCCTCTCATATGAGGAATAAATCCTACAAGGAAGAAAGGAAAAAGAGCTATAAAGCAATCTTACAATGAAGTTGCATTATTCTACCTAAGTAGTATCTACATTATAGTCCATTATATGCCTCAAAAATAGTATGGGTCAAAGGGTAGTTCCCAAATATAACTAAATACTATAAGACCATGATACAACAGAGTTATAACCCATAACTCCTGTTCCCCAACATCACTGTTCTATTTGGAGTGACACCGAATTAGAATCAGTTCCCCAAAACATCACTCACTTTCAAATATAAATTCTAAGATTTATTTCAAAACCAAATCTCATTATGTTGGGATTAATTACCCCTTGGCTTATATAATACCACGGTTGTCCTCACTTAAAATGATATAAAAACTGACAGTACAGAATACACCTCTTCCTATGGAGCTGAAGAAAATATGCTCTGGGACAAAATGTAAACATCACACATCAAGAAAGCATCTTAACAGAGGAGGGATAAAAATATAACCTTACATTTGTGAGAAACTGGAATTCAAATTCTGGCCTTCTGATTTCATGGCAGGTGTGCTTTCAATACAACTCAGGTGTCGTTAGCTTCCTTGATAATGATTTGTCCAAAATCTTCCTATGGAAAAAAAGTGATTTTAGAAAGTAGCTGCAACAGTTCAGTCTTTTGCTTTTAATGACAAATGTGTTCTCATTTATTTTTACCGCCTCTCCCAAACAATTCCTTATAGAATAAAATCTGAGAGGGTGCCTGAGTGGCTCAGTCAGTTAAGTATCCGATTCCTGATTTCTGCTCAGGTCATGATATAAGGATGTGAGATCATGTGAGATTGGGGCTTGTGAGATTGAGCTCTGAATTGGGCTCCGTACTGGGTCCCTCTGTCCCTTCCCCACTTCTCTCTCTCTCTCTCTCTTTCCTGCTGTCTAAAAAAATAAAAGTAAAAGCAGAGGGGAAAAACCATGCATTTCAAAGCAAACTTTTTCTCTGAAGATTCCTCCCTAGCATATGAGGAATTAGAAGATCATAGCCATATGCCTTCTCTTCCCACTGCTCAGCAGCAGTCAGTGACCAAGCAGAAAGATAACCAAAGCAAGAATAGGATTTAGAGACTCCAAATAATATTACAATTTTAATTGAGCACCAGATCAGAAATTAAGTATAAATGCTTTCTAAATCAAATATGGTTTAAAATTAATTAAATACTTAAGGCAAGAAGCTTACTTGTTAATTCATTAAAGTCAAGATCACACTTATTCAGATAATTTCAACCGTCCAGCAGCTTCAACTGCAATTTTATTTTCTTTAATTAATCTCTCTCCAGATACATATAGGCATATAGCACAATCATTATTTTATGGGGTTATAATATTACTTTAAAATTTTATAGGGCAGTGTGGTGAGTTTTGTACAATTGCGAGATTCTGAGTTTTGATAAAGGATGTCAGTTCACCACTGATGAATAAACAGTTGTTGCTGTATTTAAATTAAGCTTTCCTCAGTTTTTGGACAGCCAGTGATTGCTTATATAAATAAGTAATGTGCTGTGTATACACCGAAAATAAAATTTTAAATGGTTATCTTTGGGCCAAACTGTGTCTCTTAAAGCAAAAATAGACAATTCTCTTTTTTTTTTTTAAATAGACAATTCTCAATCAACACATACCAACTCTGCATTAGACATTTTTAAAGTTGACTAACTCAGAGAAGGAATTCTAAAACAATCACCCAAAGCATGCAAAAATGTCACCCACGTAGACTAGTTTCATTAAACTAACTGCATAAGAAGCTCTGTGTCTGAAAATGGAATAGAGAAATCTGACACACAATACTCATGTTATCAGGAAAAAATTAAAACATATCAAAAATAAAAAGTTGCAATCAACCATTTCCTATCTGTGGTTTCTAATTAGTTGAATGTTGCTTTTCAGTGATTGACCTTCCTCTCATTCAACATCTTTGCTTAGGTTCAAAGTTGTCAAAACTGACAGAGAACTTGGTTGGACAGCATAGAATCTCCCACCAACAGCTAGGAGAGGAGTCTAGGGAGAAGAAGCCACAGTGGTTTTTTTCTTGCAATTATGAAGTAATAGACTTGTCTAGATCAGTGATTTCCAAGCTTGTCTGCACACTGGAGTCACCTGGGCAGTCATAACACTATTGATGCCTGTATTCCATCGCTAAAAAGTATGATTTAATTGATCTAGGTGTGGGATGATCTTTGGAAATTTAAAAGATCTCTAGATGATTCTAACATGTAGACAAACTTGGAAAGATAAAATGGCCTATGTTCTTTCATATTCCTATCTTAAAATTTTTTGATGAATTAGGTTCATGTCTTTTTTAGCACCCTTCCTTTATCAGTCTCATGCCATTTGGGGAGAATGACCAAAGCACAGCTTGTTCTGGAATACTGTCAAAAGGAGAATAAAAGGAAGAATAAGAGGATGAATAAGCTAAATTTCATAAAATGTTTCTTCATAACAATAATTACTAGGGTATGGCTTTTTTTTTTTTTTTTTAAATCCGAGGCCTAGGAACTTTGTTCACTATCCTAAAGCCAGACAGAAGAATTAGAGAACACTGTCTACAATAATCTGGGGTTTAAATTCATCTGGATTTGTATGATCTAGTCTAGCTTTCCACTTTATCAGATGGGGCACAGGCAGCTGCTGGAACAAGGAAGAGGAATAAGGAATTGGGTCTTACACATGAATAAACCTGTGGAGATACTAAGTTCATTAATGTTCTTGTTGGCAGGAATCAGAATGGCTTAGAGGCAGCCAAGTTGAATTACAGGTTTGATTTACCTAAGAGATACATGTTCTGCGGACATCAGCACTTTTTTTTTTTTTTTTTTTTTTTTTTTTTTTTTTTTTTTTTGGTACCAGCCTCAAGGCAGGCTTGAGGTGAAACAAAGTGTAGCCCTTCCTTTCACAGTAAGATTCAGTTGTATTTCCCTGTGGTTTCTCTGCTTCCTGTGGGGGTATTTGAGCTGTCTAGATGAGAGAAGAAAGAAAACAGTTTTAAAAGTTCAAAAGTGTCAGTTTATCACTAGCAAATAATGGGCACAACTAGGTATCTTTACTCCTCAAAAAAAAAAAAAAAAAAAAAAATTGCCCACAACACATGAAACACATGAGTAGACTGAAACAGGAAAGCACATATCACAATGTCAGGGATTCAAAATAACAGCATGTAACTTCATTCTGATACAGGGGTTAGCATGCTTTAGGGAGATTGAGGCACTACTCCGTGGCAATTAAAATAAATGACCAATACGGTCAACTAATATTTGACAAGGAGCCAAGAATACTCAATAGAGAAAAAGACAGTCTTTTCAAGAAATGGTGCTGGGAAAATTGGATGTTCATATGTAAAAGAATGAAACTGTATCACTATCATATACCACTCACAAAAATTAACTTAAAATGAATCAAAGACATATGTGAGACCTGGAGCAGGGGTGGCTAGGAACTATTTGAAACTCCTAGAAGTAAACACAGGAGTAAAGCATCTTGACGTTGGTTTTGGTAATTAATTTTTGAATATGACACCTAAAGCACAAGCAACAAAATAAAAAATAAACAAGTGGGACTATCTCAAATCAAAAAGCTTCTAAAAGGGCAAAGAAACTATTAATAAAGTGAAGAGTAACCTATGGAATTGGAAAAAATATTTGCAAACCATCTATTTGATGATGGCTTAATACCCAAAATATAAAAAAAACTCAAACAACTCAATAGCAAAAAAAAATCCAATAACCTAATTAAAACAAGGGCAAAGGACCTGAACAGGCATTTTTTTCCTTTTAAATGATTTTATTTATTCATTTGAGACAGAGAGAAAGAGATAAGCAGGGGGGTGAGACAGAGGGAAAGGGAGAAGCAGACTTCCCAATGAGCTGGGAGTCCAACATGGGACTTGATCCTAGGACCCAGAGATCACGACCTGAACTGAAGGCAGATGTTTAACCATCTGAGCGATGCAGGCATTCCCTTAATAGACAGTTCACTGAGAAGATAAACAAAAGGCCAACAGGCACATGAAAAGATGCTCAACATCACTAGCCATCCAGGAAATGCAAATTAAAACCACAATGAGATACCAACCTGTAAGAAAAGCCATCATCAGAAAATAAAGAGATAACAAGAGCTGGTGTTGTGAAAAAAAGGGAACCTGTGTGCACTGCTGGTGGACTGTTAGTTAATGGAGCTACTATGGAAAATACGGAGGATCCTCAAAAAATTAAAAATAGAACTACAGGGACACCTGAGTGGCTCAGTGGGTTAGGGCCTCTGCCTTGGGCTCAGGTCGTGATCTCAGGTTCCTGTGATTGGGCCCTGCATTGGGCTCTCTGCTCAGCAGGGAGCCTGCTTCTCCTCCACTCCCCTCCTCACCTGCCTCTCTGCCTACTTGAGATCTCTGTCTGTCAAATAAATAAATAAAATATTAAAAAAAATAGAACTACAATATCCATCAGTTTCACTTCTGAGAATATATCCAAAAGAAATGAGAACACTAGCTCAAAAAGATGTTCATAGCCATGTTATTTACAATAGCCAAAACATGGAAACAACCTAAATGTCCATCAATGGAGAGACGGACAGAGACGTTGTGGTATATACATACAATGGAATATTAAGCCATAATGAGGAAATTCTATCATTTTTGCGACGCCAATGGACCTTGAATGCATTACACTAAGTGGAATAAGTCAGTCAGAGAAAGACAAATACTGTATGATCTTAATTTGTAGGTGCAATCTAAAAAGAAAAAAAATGGAAAAAGAGATCAGACTTGTGTTTACTAGATGCAGTGAGTGGGGGAGGGTAAGTGGAGGGAGGAGGTCAAAAGGTACAAACTTCCAGTTATAAGTGAGTACTTGGGATATAATGTACAACATGATGACTGTAGCTAATACTGCAGTATGAAAAATAAAAAAGTTGTTGAGAGCAAATCCTGTGAGTTCTCCTCAGGAGAGAATTTTTAACTTCTTTCTTTCTTTTCTTTTTATTATATCTATAGAAGATGGATATTACCTGAACCTATTGTGGTAATCATTTCACAAAATATGTAAATCAAGCCATCCTGCTCTAAGCCTTGAACTTACACCATGATATATGTCAATCATTACTCAATAAACTGGAAAAAATGATCAGATCATTATAAGGATATGGGGATGTCACCTCCAAACCCTTTCCACTTCAGGACATAATACAATCTGTTGTCAGTTCAAAACTGTAATTGGACAAACCAAGAAATTCCTAACCTCAGCGGGAAGAGGGGCAAAAGAACCTAAGGAGAGGAGTGGGCTGCGAGTGAACTGTAGGTCGTGGACACAAATGGTGAAAAGTAGCTTATACACAACAATTTTAAAGATTTCTTTGGTTTAGTGAAATAGAAAACTTTCTGTAAGTCCATATAGCTATTCTCAAGATCATTCCTGTCTTAGTGAGGGCTGATTGTACCAAAACACATGGAGATAGGACAGAACCTATGATCCTGATTATTTCCAAACATGCAAAATCCCCAAGATGTGCTCTTTTGGCAAGTGACATGGCAATTCGTTTTTCTTTCTTTTTTTTCTTTTTTTAAATTTCTATTTCTTCTCAGTGTTGGCAATTTGGTTTTCATTTCTAGTGCCAACTGCAACCAGTTGTTTCTTTTGAAACTTTAAACTTAGGTCCAACACCGAACTGTTCATTTCCTTCTGTCTTCTGCTTTTGCTTCCCCCATATCTGTTGCCAAAGTTAGGCTAACACCCACACAATTGCCAACCCAGAACCCAGGAGTCATTACGGGCTCCTCCCTTTGCATTTCAGTGCATGCTTCCCAGTCTTACACATTATGTATCCTAGTTAGCAAATTAATCCTCCCCTCTCCTCTTCATCCCTTCCACCACCACTACAGGTCATGTCATCATCCTAACTGGTTTCCATAACCCTAATTTTGTGTTCTATCAACACTCCCACTACCCTTCTGGATGTTTCTGGCCCTATTACTCAAATATGAACATACCACCACCCTGCTTATTCTTGAAAAACTTTGTCCCTTTACTCTTGTACTCCTTTGCCTGCAATGTTTATCCCTCCATGTTCTTACTCTAGCTGACGAGCTTTTACATTTAGCTTCAGAATAACATTTTCTCCATCAAACCTTTTCTATTAGGCTGTGTTAGGTGATTCCTCTTTTGTGTTTATATCACCTTATAAATAACTTTATTGGAGCATCTGCCACATTGTTGTTATTGTTTATGTGTTTATCTTCTCTTCTGACCTATGAATGAAAAGCAAGCTCTACTTCCCATTCATTATTGTTGCTCCTATACCTGGAACCCAGAGGGGGCTTACTAAATTGATTTATGCTGAATCAGTGATTCTTCATCTATGCCCTGGAATTACCTAGGGTACTTTTAAAAATACTGAGGCCTGGGTCCATCCTAGACCAATCAAATTGAATTTTGGGGGGTGAAGCCCACGCACTTATAGTTTTAAAAATCTTCCTAGGTGATTTTAATGTTAGTGGTTGAAAACCACTATGCTGTATCATTTATCTGGAAATGCTAGTTAACGCTATACCAAGAAAACACAAAGCTTGAGGGTCTTTTGTGATTTATTTTTTCAAGGACACTGTATTAGTTACCTCTGGCTGAGTAACAAATGACCCCAACATTTAGCAACTGAAACAACCAACACTATTGCACAGCTTCTTGTGGTCAGGAATCTGGCACAGTGGGGTTCAGGGGTTCTCACAAGGCTGCCTTCATGGTGTCAGCTGGATGGTCGTCATCAAGGCTTGACAGAGAGAGGAAGAGCTTGCAGCCAAGCTCATGCACACAGTTATGGTAGGATTCGGATCTTCACTGACTGTAGGTTAGAAGCCCTCTCCCATTCCCCTGCCTCTCTGGAGGGTAGCTCACAACACGACAGACTGGCTTCCATTAAAGTGAGCGCGTGAGAGGGCAAGATAGGGTGAGCCAGATGGAAGCCAGAATCTTTCTGTAATCTAACCTTGGAAGTGACATCCTATCACTTTTACCAGGTTCTATTAATCAGAAGTATGTTATTAGATCTCGCTAAACTAAATGAGAGGGAATACAACAAGGGTATAGATACCAGCAAGTGGGTATCATGGGGAGCCATCTTAAAAGCTGCCTACTGCAGATGTTTAATGATACTTGACTTAAAAATTAATCTACTTTAAAGGAATCTCAACCAGAGTGTCTTAACATTAGGGGTATACATATCACTGATTTCTTTTTAAAACCAACTGAACTTGCTTTGAGAGAGATGAACCAAAAGTAAGCCAAAAGTAAGCTGATAGGTGTACTTTTTAATAAATTTATATTTTTTTCTTTCATTATCTAAGGATGCATCAATATAAGGCCATTTAAACAAAATAATGTTAAAGCAAGTCAGCTTGCATAACTCCACCTTTCACATGGCCTTATGAATTAGGTCAATGTGCTTTCCAAAGATTAAAAGTGCCCCTTTCTTTTTCCAAACATTTCCCCAGTTCACAAAAAACAGGCCACTTTAAGGATTTAACATATAATTTCTTTTTAGTGAAGGGCAGTTAACAGTAAATCTAAAGGCAAAATACCAAACAAAACAGGCAAATTAATGTACAAAACAGGCAAATTAATGTACAGACTATGTTAAGCTGAAGAGACTAATCAACTTAACCTGCCATTTTAGAGGAAAAAGCCAGTGTACTGCGTTACATTAAACACTGATCTTAATAACCAAAATTTAAGCCTTCCTCAAAGATTCTATCAATACAAAAGGATCTATTCATCTTTGGACTACTTATTATTCAATGCTAAGGTGGAAAGTTGAAGTTGCTTAATGATATTTACCAAAACTACACAAAATAGTAAAAGCAAAAAGAAACTGAAGTTAAAGCACAAATGGCTGGCATACTTGAAGTCTGATGTTAACAGCACATTTATCCCAAATCATAACCTCTTAGTTTATATTTCAACTACAAAATATCACCTCCCCCAAATCAATTAGTTTTTTATGTAGAAAGTGCTAGCCTCAGTATAAGAGTGCTGCATTTAATAACACCTTTTTCCTTCAATCATTTCCTAAAAATAATTGTTAAAATATTAGTCAGCAGTAGTCCATAGTAACTCTACAGGACTTACACAGTTTATTTAGGAGCTGGACTGGTATATTAAAGAAAGAGAACTGGGACCAGCACTCCTGTATCTTTTATGTCTTTAATGGTGGCACTAATCTTCATTACTCCCCTAAAATACAATATTATGCCTGATTTACTGTCTTGGGGTGAGCAGTTTCAAAGGGTTCCATTTGGCAATCCCCAATATAACCCCTACTCCACAGACCAGGGACCCAATGTGGCAGTTACTCCAACTGCCACATAAATAAATTCTAATTATGCACTTGGGACCACTGTGAGACTAACTTGAGCCAGAACACCTGGTCTGGTAGATGCTCATTTTAACAGGTAGGCTGTAATGTTGCTTAAAATTTCCAGATACCAAAATTAATTCAAATCCTATGACTGATAGTCCTCAAAATATTATTACCCTTTCCCTAGTGTAGTCAATTAGAGAGATGGTCACAAACCCTTTATGAAGAAATGTCATGTATTTATGTACTTTCTGTGTTGTAGTAGGGTTCTTCTTCCTTGGGACTCATCCACATACTCAGTTCCAGACCTGGAAACTGTGCTTTGCTTTTTCAGGGTCATAGATGTTAATCAGCACCCTCATGGACTGCCCATCTATTTTGCCCACAGGGAGACTATGCACTATTACTGGACTCTAGAACTCCTTGTGGGTCAAGCTCTTTTGGATGCAAGAATGACCCTGCCAGTTGTAATTGTGGCCTTCTAACTTCTGGCTGTTAAGCAACACCACCTGGCTTCCCTTACTTCAGGGCTATATTATTGCCTTGGATGTTAATGAGCCAACTCTGTGGCTGCTTCTCTTACCTCCCAGGTTTGCAGGCTTGCAGAGGACTGAGGACAGCTACCACCAAACTTCTAAGTGATGCTTAAGTCACTCTTACCAGTGCTCTCTGATGGACTCGGGTGAATGGTGAGATTCTAGTCCATCTCATGGAATACAATCCTCCAATGGATCATCTGGCCTTATGCAAGTTATCCATTCCAGCATGCCCATTTGCTCGGCTTCCTTATTCCTTCCTCCAGTCTGCCAGTGCAACTCATTTTTCACTTTGCTGAGATTTAACCCAGTTATTGTCTTGGTTATTGGTTGTTATTCGCTTGGCAACTAGTAAAAGAGAAACGGGGTAGAGAAGGAGGGCCTACTGCCTTGTGGGCAAGAGGCATCTGCGGTATCTCCAGGAGAATAAAATTGCTAGTTTTTACTAAAGAAGAGCTACCTTTGCAAGCCCAGAGGGAGGAGCAGGAGAGTCCAACAAGATGACCCTATCCCTTGATGTGCCTGGGTGGCTCATCAGTTGAGTGTCTGACTCTTGATTTCAGCTCAGTTCATGATCTCAGGGTTGTAGGATGGAGCCCTGGTGTTGGGCTCCATGGGAATGCCTGCTTCTCTCCCTCTTCCTCTCCTTCTGTCCCTCTCCCTGCTATGCTCCATCTCTCTCTCTCTCAAGTAACGAAACAAATCTTAAAAAAAAAGAGTCCATCCCATATTTAGGACCCTAGATTTCCCCACCTTCACATTAACAGAGCCACATTAGCTAAACATTCAAAGCTCAGAAGTCTCTGGAGTTCTGTGACATCAACATTGGCTAGCTCTTCAGCATGTACTTCAACTGACTCTGACCTTTTAGGTGATAAAGGCTACCACAGGAGATCTCCAGCTATTAATAGCTATTTAACAGTTGTTAACAGCTATTTCTGTTTTCCTTCTACAGTACTTCAATACAACTTAACAGTAATCAGCCAACTCTATTCTCTTTGTAGATGTTATTCCTCCCATATTTTTCAATGCCTGTATATCTACCATAGTTCCCCTTCACTGGGACATTGTCCCAGGCCAACATTGGTGAAATCTTTAGTAATTAATCTGCAGGCTTATACCAGGGGCAATGAGTGCCCCACCTACCAATCACAGTGGCCTCTTTGAGCAAGAAATGGATGAACCATTTCTAAATCTCAATTTTACCATCCCAGAGCCAAGATGGAATTAAATGTATAAGATTTTTTTTTTTTTTTTTTTTAATTAGGGGAAACATCTGTGAGAGGAAATAGGGAGGGAGCCAGAGAGACTGGGTGAACTGTCATACAATGATGCAAGTCTGACCCTAAGTGAAAGAGAGGGAAGGGTAGGTTGGGTGGAAGTGTTCTAGATGGCCATGTAGCCTAAGGAAGGCTTGGCAAGGCAATGGAGGAGTCCTTGAACCCCTGAAGGCCATCAGGGAAGTCTTGTGTCTGCCAAAAACAGGCCCTAGTCTCTGCCATGCTTAGTGAGCTGCAAAAGAAACAAAGTCTTGGCACAAACATAGTGATGGATTTCAGAGCACAGCAGTTGGTGTCCTTGGTCAATTAATTAAGCTTCTTGTAGTGGGGATCTGTGAGGCACATTCTCACAGTAGTCTCATCATCCTAACAAGAGGGAGAGCTGGAATTCAAATTAGGAAGTTTAGTTCCAGAGTGT
This sequence comes from Meles meles, assembly GCF_922984935.1. Taxonomy (NCBI): domain Eukaryota; kingdom Metazoa; phylum Chordata; class Mammalia; order Carnivora; family Mustelidae; genus Meles; species Meles meles. The sequence continues at coordinate 92,768,466 of NC_060068.1, forward strand.
ATGCTACAAACACTACACTAAGATGGCATCTCTTAGAGCTGCAGAGGACTGAAATAAATAGTTCTCTATCATGTTGGAAGGTTTATATGTCAGGCCGGACTAGATTGGTAAGAATCATTAGGCTCCTCTAAAGAGTCTGTACTTCATTCTATGGACAATAAAGTGGGGGAGAGGGGGCATATTACAGATTAATGTACATGAATATATTCCATATGCATTGCATACACATATGAATAATTTACAGACCCATATGTAGCTTTCATTTTCTATGATATAAAATGGTTAGCAGACTTGGAAATAGTTGCAACAAACACTGATTCCTGCACTGCATATGCGGTAAGATATATTACCCTGCATATATAGTAAGATGGTCAGAAAGCATTGACAAATCACTCGTGTCATCTAGATGTAAAGATCTGGGGGGAAATGGATTCAGATAAATTCATTTTCCATCACTCGGTGTAAGATCTTACTGTGGCACAAAGCTATCAAAAATTCATCTGATTTGCCTCGCGACTATGGCGGCTGCCGCCGCGTGGCTGGCCCTACAGCCGGGGACCAGGACCCTGCGTGCTTTCTGTACCTCCGTGTCTCCGGCCACTCGCTCCGCGATACCAAGCCCGCGTGAGTGTCTGTCGCATCCCATTCGGGCTTTGGGGGAGGTGAAAGGGCGGAACACCGAATCCATGCTAGCCGCCGCGGTGGCGGAGTCCGCAAGTCCTAGGGGAAGCTGGTACAGCAGACAGAACACCCAGATATGAAAGACCACTGAGAAGAAAGGCACTACCTCCTAGGACAGAGAAAATGACTGTTGACCAAGATTGGCCTAGTGTTTATCCTGTTGCAGCACCATTTAAACCCTCTGCTGTACCTCTTCCCATTCAAATGGGCTATCCAGTAAAAAGGGGGGTGCCTATGGCAAAGGAGGGAAATCTAGAACTATTAAAGATCCCCAATTTTCTGCATTTAACTCCTGTAGCAATTAAAAAGCACTGTGAAGCTCTTAAAGATTTCTGCACTGAGTGGCCAGCTACTCTGGACAGTGATGAAAAATGTGAGAAGCATTTTCCCATTGAAGTGGACACAACTGATTATGCTTCAGCAGGACCATCTATCCGAAACCCCAAAGCACGAGTAGTAACCTTAAGGGTTAAACTTTCCAGTTTGAATTTAGATGATCATGCAAAGAAGAAACTCATTAAACTTGTGGGAGAGCGATACTGCAAGACTACAGATGTACTTACCATCAAAACAGACAGGTGCCCTTTAAAGAGACAGAATTATGATTATGCACTATATCTGCTAACAGTTTTATACCATGAGTCTTGGAAAACTGAAGAATGGGAGAAAGGTAAGACTGAAGCAGACATGGAAGAGTATGTATGGAACAATAGCTCCTCTGAAAAAAATATTCTGGAAACACTTCTTCAAATGAAAGCTGCTGAGAACAATCTGGAAGTAAATAAAGAAGAGCTCCTTGCTACAAAAGAAGTTGAAGAGTACAAAAAGTCTGTTGTTAGTCTTAAGAATGAAGGGGACAATGAAAATACCCTTTCTCAGTACAAAGAATCAGTGAAGAAACTATTAAATTTAATGTGATTTATTTAGAAAAATCTCCTTGATTTAATTTTATGATAGATCTGTAATCATTATCTCACTTTATATAAATTTTAAAATGCTAAAAACAAAACCCATTGTTACACATTTCAGATTTGTTTTATTAGTTTCAGAGGTAGAGTTTAGTGATTCATCAGTTGCATATAACATACCTAGTGCTTATTCCATCAGTTTCCCTCCCTAATGCCCATCCCCCAGTTACCTCATCACCCCATCCACCTCCCCTTCAGCAACCCTCAGTTTGTTTCCTAGAGTTCAGTGTCTCTTACAGTTTGCCTTCCTGTCAATTTTCATCTTATTTTATTTTTCCTTACCTTCTCCTGTGTTCATCTCTTTTATTAAATTCCACATATGAATGAAAAAAAAAATTCATCTGATTTTTACTACTTTATTAAGAGTTTTGAAAATTATACTCCATGATTTTTTATGCAAAAGCACTCTTTCCACTTACACTGTGTATCAAATAGGCATTTACAGGCTAAATGAAGAACATAACCACTATTTATTATTAACATAATTCCCTGGAAATCTGTGTAAGCTCCCAAAAATCAATTTACAGATGAATTCTATAAAATAAAACCTTTTATTAAAAAGAAGACCACACAATTATTCATTAACTAGTTAGTATTGCAAAAAAGCAGGTAGTCTTAATCTATTTTATGGACATGGGAACCCAGCACAGAAATAGATGATTCTTTTACTCCACATCACGAAATCAAATATGAACCTAGAACTAGAGATGAAATCAGATTCTTACACACCTATATTCACTACTAATACAAGTGTACAGTATAGCCCTGCAATAGAATATTAAAACCTAGAGAAGAAAAGAATCTCAAGAGAACATTGGTTTAAACTTTCTGTGTAACAGCAGATATTACTATTATCTGCTTATTATAAAAAATGAAAAATTAGTTGATCTAGGTCAAATCTAAAAATTAAGTAAAACTCCAAATTCAAAGCCTCTAGAAACTCAACATACACATCACTACTATTTATTACTTCAAGACTACATATGTGAATCTGAATGGAGTTTTTAGATTTCAGACTGTTTCACTTCCTGACTTAAAGCCTAAAAACATAAACTGTAAACTCAGCAAGAGCAATTTATGAATTTGGGAGTAGGATATATCTCTAAGTGATGGTTTAGGGAACATAAACCATATATATTTATAGTCTGGCACAAGTAAATTTTGTTTATTTTTCAAACTAGGTTCCAAGTATACACATTAAACTCCATGGGCTATTAAAGGCACAAACTAGCTTTTAGCATTAGACTTTGGGATGCAATTCCATACAATGATTTCCTATGTTCCCTAGTTTTAAATGATACAGTTATAATACAAGATTTTAAAGTAGACATAAAAATTATAATCAGTGAAAGAATTTTACTAGTAAAAAACTACTTGTTATATACCAAAAGTCTCTGTTAAGTCTGAGTTTCAAACACTTGATAAACAGGCAACCAAACTGTCCCTTATTTGACCAAGGATTTATCTTACTAAATAAACATATATAATAATTACAGATAGACAATACCTGTCCTAGGACAAATGTGTTTAAAAAGAAATGCAAGTATGCAGGTCAGGAAAGATGTTAAATACGAACTTCAAATTTGGTTCTTGAGCATCCTGACAGTCAAATCAAAGAGGCAAAACTCTCATTATCAAAAAGTGGTTTCCAGGGTGCCTGGGTGGCTCAGTGGGTTAAGCCGCTGCCTTTGGCTCAGGTCATGATCTCGGGGTCCTGGGATCGAGTCCCGCATAGGGCTCTCTGCTCAGCAGGGAGCCTGTTTCCCTCTCTCTCTCTCTCTGCCTGCCTCTCTATCTACTTGTGATCTCTGGCAAATAAATGTTAAAAAAAAAAAAAAAGTGGTTTCCAAAAGTTTTTTTGAATCACATTCTAATGTATCATATATGGGACTTTATATAAAGGGTACTCTATGACATGGAGAACAATGTCCCTGACAATATCATTGAACAAATAGGGTTAAAATATTTTATATGGTTACTACTTAAAGTAACTCACCTACTCAAAGTAACTACTCAAAGTAACTCACCTTGTTTAGGTGAAGGTATCAAATTCAAATTCTACCCAGTGAAAGTAATATTGCTAGGGGGTGCTTTTGTAATACACAAGATTTTTACACTGAAGGATTCTTAGACATGGATTAGTTTTCCCAATTGGGATAACAATTCTTATTTAATGGCTAGGAGACTCTGGGACAGACAACAGAAGTAACTTGACATGATTAATACAATTTCATCTTTTAGGGGCAGACCTAAAATTTGAATCTCCAGATTCAGCAGGGAAGTTTAGTACCTCACAACAACAGCACTGACTGCAACCTAAGGTTTCACAGGATTTACCAGAAATTCTACCTTTCTGAAATGATGTCCTCTATCCACAGGGAATTACTTAGCTGCATGTTCATAGACAGTACATTCTGAAGATAAAGAACTGTAAACAGTGTTTCAAAAACAGAAATACCTAATTTTCAGCACTTTGTGAAAAAATTCTGTAAATTACCCAAAGCAACAATATATATCCAAACACACTGAATGTTTCTAAATGTATACAATAAGCCCTGGGCAGCAAGGAAAAATCAACAAGAGTTGTATCTGCTGTTCAATCTAAGTATTTCTCCTGCAATCTGCGTTGGGAATAATGAAGCGGAAAATATCTAGAGAGAGCATCTAGTCTGTATATACACTTTTGCCCTATTTTCAAAGATCCCTATATATAGATACCTACTCCAGTTTGTTCTTATAGTAAATCTTAGCACTAATAGTCTTATTTTCCTTGTTATACACTTGGAAATTATTAGGCAACTAGTATTCTTTCATTAACAAGATAATCACAATTACTTAACCTTTCTCCAAACAACTTACCTGCTCATCTTTAGACTGGGGCATCCACTATTACCCTGAAAACATACTACAACTGTTTAGTACTTTAATACAAACTTCACAGCTTCTCAAGATTTAGGTTATTTCATGATTTGTTCAAACTACAAATTAAAGTAAAACTAACAGTTTTATTTGTGGGAGCAATGCTGTATTTTGGAATCATTTATTCAAAACAATATTCTTAGATACTGAGGTAACTGATCGTATACTGCTTACCTTCTAGCAGGAAAAACAGACAAAATGGTAAACAAGTTGTCAGATTGGAGTGCTATGAAAAAAAATTTAAGTGATAAGGGATAGAGAGGGGTTTTTGTGAGGAGGTAACATCTGCCCTGTAAAGATGAGAATAATGTTCCAAGCAATTTTTGGCTGAAGTAGGTTTAACTAGTTATTCTGCTATATATGCATTCCTTCTGAATTGTTTAATCTTGCACTGCTCCCTCTTGAATGTTCTTGTTCTTAATCTGAAGACTAATTCTTTTTAAAAGCTTTTCATTACCTCCTTAATTGGTATATTCCGTAAGTTTAAGAAGTGTGCCTTCTAATTTAAATAAGTATTCTATAACACTAGGTCATTGTTTTAGTATATGTTTCTTCCAAATAACATTTAACAATCTGTGAAAAATAACAATATTTGAAAAAAAGTCTTTGTGTTACTGGATAGGTCTACATGAATATTCTAAAAAAACAGTAGTTTTGTGGTTCTTTAAGTAAAACAGACTGAAAGCAAACTGGCAGAGCAGGACCCATTCAGAAGCTGAGGCAGATGGGAGGATGGGAAACACAGTTAATGATGGCTTGGTCTGATAGCAGTGAAAGCGTAAACAGGGAAGTTAGTTGACAGAGATCACGTATGTGTGATGAAGAAGCAAATTAACTGGCAAAGTTGGAGAGAACCTTTTGCACCACACTAGCTCTTTGAGACGTGCTGCCACCACCTGGGCAATAAGAAATTCTAAAGTATGAAAAATTTTTGATTGTGATAATCAGTTAATTAACAAAATAAAATTTAAAAATATACTTTCATTTTATGAAATCAACATTTTTTGATAAGTCTTTGGATATTAAGGAAGAGCAGGGATTTTGGCCAGATGGGTTTAAAATCCTGCTCTACTCCTTTTCAAGTCTCTGATTCCTTATCTGTAAAATGGGTATGAGAACATTATCATTTGGGGTTGTTTAGTCCCAGAATTAGTAATAACAGATCTGAAGCATCTAGCCCAGTACCTGGTATATAGTGAATACTCAATAAAGAGCTTTTAAGAAATTATTATTCTTCAATATGATCTTGCAAATACCGCTAAGACCTGATTATTACTTTTTAAATCAATAACTGTGCCCTTTAAGAAATGTATTTTCAGGGCGCTTGGATGGCTAATTCAGTTAACTGTCTGGTTTTGGCTCAGGTTGTGATCTTGAGGTCCTGGGATAGAGCTTCACATCTGGCTCCTTGCTCAGCAGGGAGGATGCTTATTCCTCTCCTTCTGCCCCTCCCCCCACTTGGCCTGCACCCGCGTGCACACTCTTTCAAATAAATAAACTCTTAAAAAAAAGAAATGTATTTTCATTATGTTTCAATGAAAGGAAGAAACTAACAATAAAATTTAGGGAAGAAACCAATTTCATCAAATTAAGTCAAATATGTGAACTGTTACTGCAGAGAAATAAGCACAAAATGTTGAGCAGGTAGGAAAGTTCTCAAGATCTTTAGTCAAGTTTAGGTTTTTATAATAGAATCTTATTCAGGTTTTACTCATTCATGATTTTTTTTTCACTCACAATTTTGACATAAGTCAAGGGGAAATGCAATTTTGTACACCAACAGAAAAAGACTTTTTATTCGGTCCCCAGCATCGCCACCAAAAAAAAAAAAAGAAAAAAAGAAAAACCCAAAAAAATCCTTTTTAAACAAATGACAGAGTAGTGCTTACCTTCTCAAGAGGAAAAAAAAAAAGGTCAAAATTTTGTAATGTTCTTTTTTGGTAATGTTCTTTTTTTCAAGATAACTAGTGTGAATGGGGTGGGAGGCACGATACACTAACACAGGAATTATGCAAAGACAAATCCTTAATAGTGTAAAGCTTTGTTAATTTGGCTAAAGTTACATGAGTAAGATTTCTTAAAAATAAATACAAGCAGAGCTTATTTTCTTGTTATTCTAAATTGGCATTCTTAAAGGCATTTGTGAAAGAATAAAATCCAATTAAGGATCTTTCAAATAAAGAATAAGACCTTAAGAAAACTGGCTATGTTTCCACTAAATTACTTGTTCCACTGCCACTTACCAAGCATAAGTTAGAAAAATGGCCAAGCCCAGTCCAATTGACATAACTTTAAAGCTGAAAGAACACCAGAGATGACCTAGTTTATGTTCCACATAAAGAAGAGGAAACAGGCTCAGAGTGACTTACGGTGTATACAGATCAGCAGTTTCACAACTCACAAGCTAAGACTTCTCACTACAGAAAATAGTGCACAGTATCTGAACCAATTTTGATACCATCTTTCATGAAGACAACGCAGTTTGCATTAAGGGGCTCAGCTGTGGCAACCCCTATTATTCCTGGGCTTGCATTCCGTCCTGGAACTGAAAACTAGGTCAGTAGTATTAGGCTGTGAAGGCAAGGTTGAGACTACAGCGAAAGAGCTACAGAGGCTTCTTTCTTATGCACCCTTTCTTGCAGTTCAAGTCTCCAGTGCATTTAACAAGGGAAGCAGCAGAGCGAACTACTGGGAAGGCAGTAATTGGGTATATTGTGTATCCATAATTAAATCAAAACACACACACCTTGGCCTCTGGAGTGAAGGATGTTAAAATACATCCTGACCCCCTCCTGCAGTTACTATTTGAACCAGTTTTTTAGAGCTCACATAGTTCCCTCTAAGAGCAAGTGAAGTTTTCGGTATACACAATCCAGTAACCGAGTCTGCTTTTTCTGGCTACTACAAGTTAGGTCCAAGGAGCACAAGCTTTGAAACCATCACCCAAGTTTTCAAACAAGAATGAGTAAGAAAACAACTGCTGCTAATACAACATACAAACATTAATATATACCCAACGAACAGTATTTTAGATCACTAGATTATTTGCCAAAAGCCTGTTCCGGTAAATAATAGTTACTGTTGTTATATCTAAACTACTTATGCATGTCACAGCTTGCTCCTCAAAGAGAACATTCTATAGTCTCTCAAGAATAAAAACCTGCCGTATTTGGCACACAAAGTGAAGAGGTCTTGCAACATTCTCAGCGGTAGTCAAACAGAGCAGTTCTGTGCAAGCAATCATAAAATTTGGTCACCAACCAAACCAGAGTTAATCTCTCAGTTCCTGTAGATTAGAAGACAATATTAAGCTCACTCTTTCTGCTTGTTGACTTTTACATCCCTTTGTGTATTGAAAGAACAAGTAGCTCTGTGGGAATTCTATGCCGTTTATTTACCGAGTTTACTTTAGGCAAGTACGGTTCATTTCGTGTGTGTGTGTGTGTGTGTGTGTGTGTGTGTATAAAATGAGTGTGTGTGTGTGTGTGTGTGTGTATAAAATGAGTTAGGTTCCCCTCTTCACACAGAACGGTTGCATTTTTCCTTAGTAATAAGGTTCGGTGGAGCCACCATGGTCCAGCTGCTTCATTGTCGGCAGTACGTGAGGCTTTAACTATTGTCCAACCAGAAGATGAGAGGGGCAAGGGGTGGAGTGTGAACCGGGAGGAGGAACTCGCCAGAATCCTTCAACAGTCTCTGTGGGACCCTCACCTTGACTTCTGGCGGTTTGCGGAGACCAAATCCTTTCTTGCCGCCGCTCTTTAGTCTGTTTCCAGGGGCTACATACATCACCGCCCGCCATCAACGGTCTGGTTCCAGCAGGGCAGGGAGCTGTCTCCTGGCTGACATCTGGGGCAGAGGGCCGGCAGGGTTCCGGACCGCCTCCTGGAGACTGAGTCCACCCACGCCTCCTTCGCTGGCCCCTTCGTCCCGGCAGCAGGCGACGGTCTCGGGCTCCCGGCCAGAGGCCAGCCGGGGCGCCGCCACACGCCCGGCGCGTCCTTACCTGCAGCTCCCCGGGTACCCGGGCGCCGCCCTCCCCCCTCCTCCCCGCCCCCCTCCCCCGTCCTCCCCGCCCCCCTCCCCCGTCCTCCCCGCCCCCGCGAGTCCTCGAAGCTCAGGTCTTAGGACCCACACAGCAATGGCGCAGCCGGAAACTGGCCCCTCGACTTCCTCAGGCCCACTCGGGGCTGAGGCCGGCCTGTGGGCGGGACGGGAAAGCCGCGGCTTCCGCCTTCCTGCTTCCGGCCTGGAGGTGAGTTGAGGGTAGGGGTCTGAACTCCGGGGCCCGGCCGTGGTGGGCTGCTGGTGACCCTTTTGCCCGCGTTCCCGGAGGAGGTGGCCACGGCGCCGGCGGACTGGGCTGTGGCGGGACCAAGTCCGGATTCCGGGAAACCACCCGCTTTCCGAGCCCCCCACGTCGGGCTCTTGCCGGCTGAGGCCGAGGGGTTCTTCAATGTGGCCCCTGGGCGGGCGGTCAGATGGGATAGTAAAGCAGGCATGAGCAAGGGCGAAGCAGGGATGGCCGGGACGTGCGGATCACAGTGAAGTACCATCCGCTGCAGCTTCAGGCGCCGGGCAGGTCTGGTTTGGAGATCAAGCCCGGTCGACCCTTTACGGAGAGAAGAGTGATACTGATTCCTCCAAGTGTGGAGACACGTGCGTTTGGGTCCGAAATTGAAGTGCACGGGAGCTTTGTGGCCTTTGGACGATAACTTTTTTGTGTTAACGGCTAAAACTTAGCCACAAACCAGGTCCTTCACTTCCGCGTTAGTCTTTTTTGCATATTGCCTTAGTTAATTCATTACCGTGCTGGAGAAGCTTGAAGGAACAGATGGGATCTCTGTGTGGGCCTAAGAATTCAAGGGCAGGGGGCGGAGGCTGGACTGTTTAACAATATACTAGCAGCACTTTAGTGTTTTCTGTTGAAAATAGGAAGAGACCGGTGGAAGGATATTAAAGCCAGTGGTAGTTTAATTGAGGTAATGGGATTGTGGCTGATCTATATTTTGTTTCGTTTTTCTGTAAAGAACACGAATTGTATAATAGGGAGACCAAAAAAACCTTTAAAGAATAAAGTGAGATGTAGAATTTTTAATTATGTACCTAACCTTACAAGTTTACGACTTTTTTAGTATAAAAATTTCAAAACCTAGGAATGGATGTGCTGTAACTTATCAGTGAATTAATTTGTCTTTTTATATGTCCGTGAGCTTCATAATTTTATTTTTGAAGTAACTTAGTAAAATATTTGTGATTACTCCATAGGATTTTCTTAGAGGGTCTTTGCAATTGTAGTAATGATTTTCTTCAAATTAGGAAGAAATAGGTATTAAATGTCCGTAATGTGCCAGGCATTTTTACACATCATTTATAGGTTGCAAGTAGACAATTTTGAAATTGTCCATTTGAAAGTGTTTTAAAGTTATCCTGAAAATTGTGACTTAAACTTTTTTTCTTTTATCTGTTCTTTTCAACCCACCCAGTATGTAAAATTTAAACCTCTCACGAGTGTATGGTAGAGCTAATAAAGAAGAAGACAAACAAGCAAGGGTCATCTGAAATTGTAATTGGCCCATTAATAATCCCAGGACAAAGTTGGAAAGAAGTACTCAAGCATAAGGTAGATGACTTTAAATCCCAGCTGAAATTGTTGTTGTATATACACCCATTCCTACCCAAGTATTCTTAATTTTCACCTTTGAATAGAGGTCGACACAAAACGGAAGGTTGAAAAGCCTCTGAGGTAAAATAGAATATGTCACTCAGATCCATACCGTCCTTATTTACCAGATTACCCTCCCATACCAACCCAGTGGAACAAAATGCATGGCACCTGTTATGGGTAATTTTGTCATTTATTAAATTGTGTCCTCAAGGAGGAGTCTCCAGAGCCGAAAGAGGGCATAAAATAGCATGTCATTTTTTGCTTGTATCTCTGTATATGAATGTGGATATTTCCACGCTTTCCATACCCTGTCCTTTTCATTCTTGGAAACAGCCCTCCATTACCTTCCTTTCCCCAAGCATTTCACGTACTCTGTGCCTTGTCCTTTTCAAACACCAAATTTGATGAATCATACTTTTGTTAATTAGTACTTAACACTCAGGCTGTGTCAAAAAAATAACAGGATTCTGCTGTTTCTTGGAATGAGTGCTTAAGACAAGATTCTTTCAAAAGTCTGTGCTAAATAAAATTTGTCTTGACTACAAAGAGTGCATAGTTCCTATGACAGATTCCAGATGGTTTTTACTTTTATCTTCTATACCTTAAATCTTTTAAGTGTTACCCTAGTTTGTTTATTCTTAACTGGAGGTAACAGTCCATATTAAAATAGTACTAATAGCTAATCAATGATAACAGAATTCTGAGTTAACTAATTGTATGATGTAACTCTTTCAAAATTTGATTAATCACGAAGTCTTTTCTCTTGTTGCCCCTCTCTTCTCTTTTCCAAAGACGGCTACAGAGATGTTTGATATAAAGGCTTGGGCTGAGTATGTTGTGGAATGGGCTGCAAAGGACCCATATGGCTTCCTTACAACAGTTATCCTGGCCCTTACTCCATTGTTTCTAGCAAGTGCAGTACTGTCCTGGAAATTGGCCAAGATGATTGAGGCCAGGGAAAAGGAGCAAAAGAAGAAACAAAAACGTCAAGAAAATATTGCAAAAGCTAAACGACTAAAAAAGGATTGAAGGAATGAACAAACAGGCTATAGAACCAGAAGAACATAATTTTGGAAAATTAATGCAGTGTTGAAAGGACCCACTAAGGTTTCTTTTCTGGTTTTTATGGCAGTAATTTGTTGTAAACAAAGTTGGAGCACCTGTAAGAATCATGTTAGTTGTGACCTCTACTGCAGCAACTTTTAGATTTTGGTGTAGAAGTCTGTTGACAGTTACTGTAAACTGGCATTTATTATGCTATAAATTCTTTATAATTGACTTAGTCATTTGCCACTTTGCAGCTTATGTTCTGAAATGAAAACAGCCTGTGGAGAAAAATGACTATACATTATGAACTCTATTCAAATAATGGCTTAGAATGGGGTCCTGTTCAGGACAAAGGGAAATTGAGAATGTAAAAATCAAAACTGTCCTCAGGTGAAAGTGTGCTTTGGCTTAAAAAGGCATATAATATATTATTTACATCTTTTATTATTATTGCTTCTTTCTTGGAATAGAATAATTTCTGGCTTTCTCAAAGCCACATACTAACCAATGACCATGTTTTGCATTTTTCTCATTAGCCTTTGAGATAATTATTAGACATTCTGCCTTTTTTAAAATCTCATTTTATAAAGAATTCTCCTGTTGGCTATGTAGAATACCACCTACCAGATAGAACAGTTTTTGTATTTGTAAACCTGCCATTTTCTACTTATTGAGTAGAATAACACTATGATTTAAAGCTTGCAGTAAAAATGCCAAACTTTGTGTTTCCTTGGAACAAGTTTATTCTTTATTGTGCTATGTAGAAATGTAAAGTAGTTAAAATGTCTTACCACATAATTTGTTCATTATATAGATGCCACTTTTGTGTTTTTATTCCAGTCTTCATTTTAATTTATCTAATAATGATATTCTATGATCAAGCACGTTCATGGTGACAATTAAAATTTCAGACTTCTCATAAGGAATTCTTAAAAAGTAATAGTTAAGTCTTATTGCATAAGTGGTAAATGTTTAACATTTGGAAAAATTTCGTTCATCATACTAGTAATTGGGTGAAAAAGGCAAATTGTGTCAAAATGAGAATGTGTTAAAATTAGAAATAAAGAGCTAAAGGATATTTCCTTCAGCTAAGTAGTATAACTGGAACTTTTTACTATTAAACATGGTTTTTATAAATGCGTGTCTAATAATTTTATTCGCTGTCAGTATATAATGGCTTATTAATATTTTCCTCACCTCTGATAATGAATTTTAAATTATAAAAAATTGTCCACCAGCTTTAATTTAAAAATGAAACTAGATACTGAAATAAATTTGATACTTTTTTATAAAGAGGTCCTGGGGTTTTTTTTTTAAAGGGGGTTAATAATAAAGTAATTAAAGTTAGATATGTTATAGAAGTTAGACTTTTCACAGGGTTTTGAGTTTCATTTCTAGCTAAAAGCCTACTTACAAAAGTTAAGAGCAATATTTCTCAACTATGAAAACCTAAGGACTCCTGAGAATGCTTCTGGACTGGTCTGAACACTACTTAATACTTTCACTTTAGGTTGTCAGTTGTTACGTGCTGCCAGTGGAATGAACATATTGCAACTTCCATTTTGTTACTTAACCGAGGTAGGATATCTAGTGATCTTTTTATTGTCACTGAACTTTTAATAGTTGAAATTACCATTGAAATTAAAACTTAAAAATATGCTTCTATAGATCTACTGGCCCTCTTGGGTCCGCAGAGCACAGTTGAAGAAAAACGAGGTTAAGATGTATCTAAAATGTGTTTGGGCTTCTGCAATTACGCTGTTTGTGAAAGAAATTTATATACGTAAGTCTTGCTTATGGCCACATTTTAGAGTCAAATATCGAAGCAAAAGATATATTCACCATAATTTTTAGTTATCTACTAGAGCTGTGTTTTCATTGGTTCTCTTGTTACAATTTAAAGATACTTAACTGAAATCTGTTTTTCTATAATTTCTTTAAAGTCTTAACATGTGCCAGTTTTGTATTTGACATATGCCATTTGTTTCTTTAGCTTTAGCTTTTCCAACATTTATGGTGCCTTTTTTTATATATGTGAGATCATTAGGTTTTATAATATGGATGTCTATGTTTATGTGTATGGAGGAAATGGGGGGATGTAAAATAGAGTATTTTGAGGGTTGGGATCCTTCAGAAAAATCAGTCTTTTCTCACTGCAACAAATAGTACTATTGATGAAAGAATATTTTACTATTAGTTGTAATACTTCTTTTAAAAATCGCCTTTTGTGCTGTTCCGGAAGTTTTGAGAACTAATATAATCAGTTACCTTTTTATGGCTGGTTTTGGGAAAAACATAGGCTGCTTATAACAGACATTTTACTCAAAAAGAAAAAAATTATTTGTGTGTCAGAATTTGATTCATACTATCCATGTGATAAACTTCAGCATGGTATTACTGTATGAGATATACTTTTAGTGTACCATTTTTTGCTTTGATTTCTTGAAATTAGAGTAAGCAAACGAAGTAAGCTTACCATGCTGTGAGCTGGAAACCAGTGTTGAGATAAATTATAATTAGCAGCTCCTGACCCATTCGTTCCCTCCTTATACAGAATGTAAAGGGGCAAGGGGCACTTACAGCTCATCTGGTATTACATGAGAGCAAGTCTGATTCCTATTCACGATTGTTTTTATGTTTGCAGTTGGTTATAGCATCACTCGGATTTACTTCAGATCTGGACTATATACATGTACATATGTGTATATTTCTCAAACATATTAAAATAGATTGCATGTTCAAAGACCACAAGTTTGGGATATATAAAATAGAACTTAGGGTTTATTCCTATGTGATTTCTTGGAATCTTTTAACTTAATTTGACTATTATAGACTCTTCTCACTTCTGTTTTTTCCCCAAGGAACACAAACACAGTTTGAGAAAGCCTGTTCTGTTTAAATTTAGGTTACATTTTTTTTTTCTGTTTTATTTTTTGTTTGGTGAGATCAGGTTATGTTTTAAATAGTGGGGTTAATGAGATAAAAAAATGTAAGGCTGATTCAAGGCTGATTAAATTAAGAAATGAAGTAAGTGACAGCCAGCAATCGGTTTGTAAAAGTAGAAATGGAAAAGAGTAACAGATAATGGGAAAATTTTTTTTCCTCCATTTTTACTGATTTTCAACGTCACATATACAAGTTATAGCTAATAGGCTAGATTTGTATGATTGAACCCAACAGCCAACACATTTTCTGTACTTGAATGGTCAAAAGTCAGCTATATGCACATGTAGCACAGGCATGGGAAATCAAGAACAATTTACCTCTGAGAAAGTACATAAAGTATATATGACACTTTAATTACTTTGAAATGAACATTTTTACTTTTGGAATTAAAAAAATTTTGCAGGAGCGCCTGGGTGGCTCAGTGGGTTAAGGCCTCTGCCTTCGGCTCGGGTCATGGCCCCGGGGTCCTGGGATCGAGCCCCGCTTCGGGCTCTCTGCTCAGCATGGAGCCTGCTTCCCTTCCTCTCTCTCTGCCTGCCTCTCTGCCTACTTGTGATCTCTCTCTGTCAAATAAATAAAATCTTTAAAAAAAAATTTTTTTTTTTGCATAGGTCTAAAGTCTGTCTTGAAGAAATAAAGACATTTTCATTAAAAAAACTTACAAATGTCCAAAATATAACTATTGAAAATACAACATATGGTGGACAAACTAATACTTTATTTAATACTTTAATTGTGCTTTGCATGTGTCTGGCATAAAAGCCAAATATAAAAAAGATTGCTTAGAAAGGTAATTTGAATTAGGCCAAAGTTATAGTTATTTTATGTAGGACATTAAACTGTTTTGATACCATCTAACAGCACCACCAATCCAAAAAATATTAGTCTTGAGGAAAGGAGTGTGGATGGATTACTATAAATGTCATTTCCAGTTCTTGAAATCACTTTAAAACTGCATGCTCTAGGAGTGGTATCTGGCTGGTTTAGTCAGTAGAATGTGTGACTCTTGATCTTGGGGTTGTAAGTTTGAGCCCCACATTGGACATAGAGATTATTTTAAAAAGTCTTTTTTTTTTTTTTTTTTAAGTGCATGCTCTACTAATAATGGTGGGCCAGTATCATAATCTTGGGTATTTTCCCACAAGGACTTTTGGTTAAGATTTTCTTTTGCTGCTTACATAAAACAGGTTATTTTAATTTATTTTACTTTTTTTAAAAATGCCTCATCTATTTAGTATTTACTTTTTTTAGGTTTTTATTTAAATTCCAGTTAGTTAACATACAGTGTAACATTAGTTTCAGGTGTATACTTTGGTGATTGAGCACTTCCATACATCACCCAGTGCTCATCACAAGTGCTTTTCTTAATCCCCTTCACCTATTTCACTCATCCTCCCTCCCACTTCCAGTCTGGTAATCATCAGTTTGTTCTTCATAGTTAAAAAAAAACAAGTATTTTACAATGAAAACATAAAAATAAAAATGAATGTAAATTCTGTCATATGTTAAAATATTTACATACTGTAAGGCAAACATTTATAAAAAGATATGTATAGAATACATTTAATAAGCTAATAGCAACTTGGCAGTAGAAATAGTCTAGCATGTTAGAACATTTGCAATTTTTCTTATAACCCAGGACTCAGGAACATCTTAATTTACAGTCATTTGTACCTCTTTTTATACTGCCTGGTAGCTAGTTCTTTTTGCCTGTATGGGAAAATGTAGTAGTATTTTGTAATGATAGAATGGTTAACCTCATATTAAGAGATTGCTGGAATGGTAGTATTTTTACCAAGGGGCTTTTCTGTCATTGAGTAAGTGTGTTATGGTAATTACATTTGATTATTTGTTTTAATATTGCATTTTATAAAGTATTTTTCTCTAATTTATTTCTTAATTAAAAATTTTTACTTTTATTAAGTAAAAATGTTAACTGGTGTTTTTAGGAAGTCACTGTTAAAATGTAACCAGGGATTTCCTATAGAGCATTAAAATTTGAATCACTTATTCAGTAAATATATTTTGAGCACCTATTATAATGCCATACGTTCTGAGAAGTCTGTTTCTGCAATAAAAACTTAGTTGTGCACTTTGGAAAACGTATGATCCTTCAAAAATACTTTTGTATTATAATGGGTGTTTTAACATTACCCATCTATGTTTTTCTTCAATATACAAGCCATTGGAATCCCCACTGTCCATGCAATCGCAGAGTACTGTTTCCTATTTTTCATTTTCTCAAAGGAATTTTTTTTTTGTTCTTTTCTTTTTGGTGGGGGCGGGGGGATAGTGCGGAGGGAGAAAGAGAGACAGAGAGCGAGAATCCCAAGCAGACTCTGCTCTTCTTACAACCCTGAGGATCATGACCTGAGCCAAAATCAGGAGTCGGACGCTTAACTGACTGAGCCACCCAGGAGCCCCTCTCAAAATAATTTTTAAACTTAGGGAACTTCAGTTATTGTACCATTTCTCTGTTTACTGTCCTTTCAGACTTTTGTGTCTCTTGGTCCCAATTCCTCTCTTCAAACTCCAGGATGACTTTCCATTATCAGCTACATTTTCTTGGCCTCCACATGTTTTATCCAAGTTCATGTTTTTGATTAAATTTAGAATCTTACAGACTGCCTCTCCAGAAATGGCAGTCTTCTCATTTTTCTCTTTTTTTTTTTTTTTAAAGATTTTATTTATTTATTTGACAGAAATCACAAGAGAGGCAGGCAGAGAGAGAGGAAGGGAAGCAGGCTCTCCGCTGAGCAGAGAGCCCGATGTGGGACTCGATCCCAGGACCCTGAGATGATGACCCGAGCTGAAGGCAGCGGCTTAACCCACTGAGCCAGCCAGGCGCCCTCATTTTTCTCTTTTTTTAACTGGGTACTTTAGGAGAGCTCGCAAATTACCCTTACCTTCTATCATGATATATGCTGGGGTTCTGAAATGATCATAAAGATCCAAAATGTACTGAGCATTTACAACTACAGGATACTACACAAAGAAGCAATTGTAAGAGAGGAAACCTAAACGAACTATAAACAGAATGATGACTAAAGCAAATAAATTAAACATAGGGGTGCCTGAGTGGCTCAGTGGGTTGAGCCTCTGCCTTTGGCTCAGGTCATGATCTCAGGGTCCTGGGATGGAGCCCGGCATTGGGCTCTCTGCTTAGTGGGGAGCCTGCTTCCCCTCCCCCTCTGCCTACTTGTAATCTCTGTCTGTCAAATAAATAAATAAAATCTTTAAAGGAAAAAAAAAGTTAAACATAAAAGAAGTTAGGTTTTGGAGTGCCTGGCTGACTCAGTTGGTAGAGCATGTGACTCTTGATCTCGGGATTGTAAGTTTGAGCCCCACATTGGGTGTAGAGATTACTTAAAAATATTTATTTGAGAGAGAGTGAGCAAGAAGGAAGAGTAAAAGCGGGGGTGGGGGGCACAGGAGGAGAGGGAAAAGCAGATTTAGCGCCTAGCAGGGAGCTCGACATGGGGCTAGATGCTGGGATTCTGAGATCATGACTCAAGCCGAAGGCAGATGCTTAACCAACTAAGCCACCCAGATGCCTCTAGATTACATTAAAAAAAGGTTTCTATAGTTCATAATCTCACATTTCTTATGCATACTAAAAATGAATTCTTAAGCTTAATGGATTAGAGAACTAACTGTACAGTCAGAAAATAAAGTAATTTTTACTTATTTTATTGTTAAAAAAGTTACATACAAATGAAATACTACCACAGTATATTCATTGATTGGGGTTCTTGCCCCCTTGTGGCATCCAGGATCCTGGCTGAAAGGTTTTACCAGTGCTGGTGGGAGCCGTGGTGGGTTCTTCCTTTCCAAAGTATGGAGCAGAGGCATGCCCTTTGATCTGAGTTTGAACTGGAGGAGATAAAAGTTCTTCATTGCTCCCTTTGCTAAGGAGTTTTTCTTTTTCATAAAGATCTTGATTTTTCATTTTAATTTCTTCTCTATATTTTTCATTCTTTAGTATTTCCTGCATGTATATATAAATGGAAGAAATTATTAAATTTCTAGTTAGAAGAAAACACAAACTATAGGTTTTATAAAATAGCTAATAAATACATACATATACATGATACTTTGCATTTAAATACTATAGATATGCACAGGACACATTTTATAATTTTTATTAATATTTTATTAATTTTATTAATACTTATTTGACAGAGGGAGAGAGCACAAGTGGGAGTGGCAAAAGGAGACGGAAAAGCAGGCTTCCCACTGAACAGGGAATTGGATGCGGGGCTTGATTCCAGGCCCCCAGGATCTTGGCCTGAGCTGAAGGCAGACGCTTAACCTACTGAGCCCCCAAGGCACCCCCTCAGCTTTTTTAAACTTGTCCTGTGGGGCGCCCAGGTTCTGTCCCTCAAAGTTACTATTCTACCCATAAGGATCTATAACCCAAATTACTGTATTTCATTGAATACAATGGAAACATTGAATTTAAGATTTAAGACACATCTGTGCGTGCACTCTCTTTCTCTCCCCACCCCCACCATGAAATAAATAAATATTACCAAAAAAAAAAGAAGAAGCATCACTGTTAACATGTACCACTAAAAAAGGGCAAACTCCACACACCCTCATTTCAGAGATGTTAGAATTTGAAAAGATGTGCATCTTAAAAACGATGAAATATAGTCATTACATCTTTTATCTTTACTGATTCCTTTTTCCTTTGTCTTAACAATTACTTTTGAATCGGTAGTATTTTTAAATTTTCTTTTTGCTTACCTGTATTTTTGAATTTTTCCTTAACGTATATCATTTATAATATGAAAAAAACCGAATGTTAATGTAACTAATATCTGACAACACTGACAAAAACAGGTTCTTCCAAGTTATGTAGTTTTGTTTTTTTTTTTTTAAAGATTTTATTTATTTATCTGACAGAGAGATCACAAGTAGGCAGAGAGGCAGGCAGAGAGAGAGGAGGAAGCAGGCTCCCTGCAGAGCAGAGAGCCCGATGCGGGGCTCGATCCCAGGACCCTGAGATCATGACCCAAGCCGAAGGCAGCGGCTTAATCCACTGAGCCACCCAGGCGCCCCACAAGTTATGTGTTTTAATTTCAACATTTTATTCAACACTTAAAAGCAACATCTGGGTATCTAAATGTATGATGTCACCTTTCTGTTTCTAAAGTGAATTTCAAGTAGTAATAGTCCTTTAAAAGGGCAAACACTGATAATCACATTGGAAACAATGGTTTCTACTTAAAGGAAAAAAAGGGTTTTTTTGGGGGGGGGTATAGTGTTATAGAATTAGTTTTAGGTACAAAGAGGCCATCTAATGAAACTCCTCCTTCAAAGCAAACATGTTTGGGAAAGAATATAAATATTCATGTAATTTCTGCAACACAGACCAAGTCCCCATGAGTAGCTCAATAACCACAGTAACTGAGTTTAGGGACAGATCTTAGGTGCAAGGAGAGTTAGAGTAGTGAGGCTTTTATGCACCCTGTAGAATTCTCAGGAGAAGTGATCATCTATTGCAAAGGAAGTCTCTCTCAATGTGATACTGGAAATAGTGGAATTTAGAAAAAATACTTTTCTTATCTTCATACTCTTGAATACCTTCTATGACCTGCTGTGTCTTCATGGAAGCTCTTGAGAAGAATGAAAGCTACGGGACAGGGTTGAACTTAGACTAGTAACCCACCACAGGTAGCAAAATGCAGCTGAGAAGTTGGTCTGCAGCTTGTTTGGTTTTGGTGTAAGATCAGTCACTTCACATTGCCTGAAGCTGCGCACACTGCTTTATTTACCTCAGCTCTACTGTTGCAGTCTTACAGCTGGTGTAAGCCTCTAGCTTCTGCATCAAAGACAATTGAGGACAGAAAGCTGTTGCTTCTTTTGTTCTGTCTCCACATAATTTCTCTTTACTCACCATCACTCCGCCAAATTTCCTTCTTACAATAACCATTTAGGCAAATAAACCCACTGTGAATATGTTAATTATTTTAACATGAAGACAGATTAAAAATTTCAAAGTTGAGAAACATGGAGATTATAATTTTTCCTAGAAAAGGATTTCCTTTTTGTCTTTCTCTTTTTAAAACTAATTGTTACCAGACCCCTCCTAACAGCCTCCAGGAAATTTAAACAACATAAATCATGTATGAAAGGAAATCTAGTTTTGTAAATATTTGGAATAGATAAAATGAAAGTAGTTAGGTGGAAAAAATAGGAATCTGTGGACTTAAATAATTGTGTAACAAAGCCTATTTTACAGTAGGAATTACCATAAAATAAGAATTTTTCCTTACATTTTCTTGAACAATACCTTAAGTCTAAGTATGTTCATCAATAAAACAGTATGTTTATTTCAATGTGTAGAGATAAACCAAGAGCAAGCAAGTAGGTCTTCATAGAAATGTTTATATGTTTAAAACAAATATCCTTTTATGTGCTGCTTTTTTCCCTGACAATATTCTTCAACATACAAAAAAAAAAAGATGGTTGTATGACTTGGCATTGTACCACGATTTACTTAATGAACACCCCTACTGTTATTTCCAATATTACTCATTTTCATTAAAAAACAAGAGCAACACTTTGATGACCATCTACATAGGTCTTTGACTCAAACAGACATAATTTCCATGCCAAACCATCTTTTACTGTGACACCAAGAAGGTCACTTAAGTATTTTTCAGTTTCAGTTTCTTTTTTTATTACAAAGCTTTAGTCATCAAGATGGTATGGGTCTGGCACTAAAATAGACACATAAGTCAATGGAACAGAATAGAAAACCCAGAAATGACCCCACAAATAGCTGGTCAATTAATCTTTGACAAAGCAGGAAAGAATATCCAGTGGGAAATAACTCTTTTCAATAAATGCTTCTGGGAAACCTGGGAAACAGCAACATGCAAAAGAATGAAACTGGACTACTTTCTTATGCCACACACAGAAAGAAATTGAAAATGGATGAAAGACCTAAATGTGAGACCTAAAACTATAAAAATCCTAGAAGAGAACACAGGTGGTACAAATATCTTTTAACTTTCCTTTTTGCTAGGTAGAAAGTATGATAAAAATGGAGACCTGGACCCTTGGTGGTCTACTGACACAGAAGAAAAGTTTAAAGAAAAAACAAAGTGCATGGTTAACCAAAATAGCAACTATTACTGGAGGAAAGCCGGCTTAAATGTAAATACAACTATGGTGTTTGGTCTGAAAACCAAGATCTATAAAGAACTTCTCAAACTCAACACCTAAAAAACAGATAATCAAGTCAAAAAAGGGGCAGAAGACATGAGCAGACACTTCTCCAAAGAAGACATACAAATGGCTAACAGACACATGAAAAAGTGTTCATCATCATTAGCCATTAGGGAAATTCAAATCAAAACCACACTGAGACTCAGTTTCCGTTTCTTTATCTGAAAAATGGAAATAAAATGACTGTGTATGTATAAATATTTACACCTCAAATACTCATATGTATACTCTTCACATTGTTAGGTCTTCTGAAAGTTTGTGGTTAAGACCATGGGCTCTGAAGTAGGACCACCTGCATACAAATCCCAGTTTGGGCATGTCCTAGCTCCATGACCCTGTCAGTGTTGCTGAACTTCTCTGTGTCTCGATTTCCCTGTGTAAAATGCAGATAACAATGCTGTCTTCTTCCATGGGCTGTTGTAAGGACAGGGGAAGACCTGGCTCAGCAGAGCACTGATAAGATAGTAGAAGAGGGTACAGGTGAATTTTTCTGTAGTGGACTTTAGATAGTCGATAAATGGGTGGCTTATTTATTCATTTCATTAAAAAATAAACATACCAAATTTATATCCATCCCCTTTTTTTTGCTTCAGAGTAGAAATAAAGTTTCTTCAATACTTAAACTTTAATTAAAATTTTAATTCACTATTTTGTGAAATTGAACAACTGTTGTGAAAACTTTGTAAATAGCAGAATCCCTGTATCAATGATTATTCTTATGAAGAATAAATAGACAAAGCTCATGATTTTGCTAAACTAAAAAATCTTCAATGTTTTGAAGTGCCACAGACCTCGACAAAGGCAGTAATCATTACCACTTGACTGAGGATAGAAGTGTTAGTAAAACATCGTCTACTGACTTGAGAACAAGGTGGAGAAACTTGTACCACATTAGTCTTTCTGCCATAAACAACTATCAACTTATCAGATATTAAACAATAGGTAGTACAGTACTGTGATTCCTGAGAGAAGGGAAACAAATGAGATAAGCCCTGTATTGCTTCAGCTTTCTGCCTGTAGACATATTATGGGCTGCTGCACAGGGTGGGCGAACCCAAGCAAAAGTTGTGCTAAAGAGATGGAGACGTTGGTTACAGAGGCCGAGGAAGCCAGAGTTTGTGGGGCAGAATACCACAGTACAGAGGCAAAAAGTTCTAGAAATCTGCATAGGGGACCCACTTAAGTGTTCCACTAAGTACGAGGGTAGGGTGAGATGCTACAGGGCCAGGAATAACTAGTTAGGAGCTATAAACTGCATAACTGTTGGAACATGCATGAAAATAAAAGACATTCAAGTTCTAATTAGCCAGAGATGCCTCACTGAACACACTGAACACACAAGTATTCAGATACTCAGAAAGATCACTCTTTACGAGTAAAGTAAATGGAGAGTAGAGGTAACTCTAGACCTATGTGTTGTCCAATACAGTAGCCACTAGCCACACATTTTAAATTAATTAAAATAAATTAAAACTTCAGCTCCTCCACTGCACTAGACACATTTCAAGTGTTTAGTAGCTAAATGTGACTAGAAACACCTTTTGGATACCACTGCTAGATCCACTCTAACAAAACTTAAAAATAAGCTTCCAAAAGTTTGGCTGATAAACGTTTAATTTAATGTCCTCTGGATAAAACTCAACATTTTTAAAAGCAGGATATCAAAACCCAGACTGTAAACAATATACTATTTCAGTGTTCATCATCCAATCAAGAAGTGAAGAAGGAAAGTGTGATCCAAACCCAGTCAATAGAAGCAGAACCACACATGATAGAAATCATGAAAACATCTCATAATTATGTGATAAATATAAGGACTTTATCAAAACTACTATAATATGTTCAAAGACTTAAAAGAAAAATGAACAAAGAAAAAAATAGAAACTAAGAAGAACCCAATGGAACTTAGAGGTGAAAAAAAGAAGTGAAAAACATAATGGATTTACCTAACAGCAAATTAGACACTGCAGAAGAAAAGAACAATGAATCTGAAAACAAAGCAATAGAAACCATCCAAACTGATGTAACTGGGGGTGGGGGGGAGCTTAAAAACTGTTCGAGAGCCTCAGTAAGCTGTGGGACAATATCAAGCACTCTAATAAGTAAGTGGAGTCACAGAGAAGATAGGAAGGGGAGGAAATAATGGGTAAAAATATTCCAAATAGGCAAACATAAATCTATATATCTAAGAAACTAAAAAAAAAAAGCAAAACAAAAAAACCAAAACTAAAACCAAAACAAACAAATTCCAAGCAGGAGAAATACAAAACCAAAATACATAAAATCATATTGCTAAAAGCGAATGAAAAAGAGAAAATCTTAAGATCAGCTACAGAAAAAAGATTTATTTACAGAAGAGACAAAAATAAATACTGTCGAGTTCTCATCAGAAAGAATGCAAGGTGTAACACAATGGATTGACTTTAATGTGCTGAAAGATAAGAAAAACTGTTAACTTTATATATAAAATATATTTAAATATATAAAATCCTATATGAAAATATCCCTTCAAAAATGAAGTGATAACATTTTCAGGCAAACAAAGGCTGAATTTATCACAACCCCCTACCAAAAGAAACATTAAAGAAAGTACTTCAGGCTGAAGGAAAATGATACAAGATGAAAACCTGAATCTGCATAATAGAATTTACAGTGACAGAAATGACCAGAATGGAGGACCTTACTGCACAGAAAAATGCTAGATTTGCAGACACTATGCTATATGCTTGATGCGCTGGAACTTTACATCACCCACTGGACACCACTTGAGCACATGAGGAGTATCATCATACTGTCATGGAAACTACTGCTTTGGATTTTGAGGTATTCTTAAGGCTTGCAAAGATATCAGTTATCTTTGATGAGAAGTACAACTCGAAGTTAAGGAGACTTGTGATTATATGCAGCCCTCTATGCAGGATGGAGACAATGCCTTACTCCCTCTCTACTCCTATCCAACAAAGAGCCTCAGCCCACCAAACCATCCATGTCCTACACCACTGTCCTGGCTTCCCTGGCCTGGGCTTTGAAGCAGTAATGTCAGCAATGGGTTTTCTCCATCTGAGGCGGAGCCCAGTGGAGTTGACAATCAGAAAGTCATGCATGAGGTCAACCCCATTCTGAGAAGTTCACATCTAAGAGTCCCTGAGAGTGAAGTATTGAAGGATATCACTTTTAATTCAGCTCAAGGAAGAAAAGAAAGAAACCATACTCAAAACAAAGCATGAGCTTAGAGCAAAATCTGTTATTTCAGAACTTTCCCTGAATATACTGTTAATGACTATTCTGTGACAATTTCCTTCATTTCAACAGGCAGCAGGGTATTCAGTTGGAGCAAATTAGCTTAAAATTTTTTTAATGAAGCCTTGATACTGGGAAAAGAGACAAATTCAATTGTAAAAAGTACTACGTATTAACGTTTGAATTTATGTATTTTTCCATGTTATATTATACATTATTATTGTTTGTGAAGGATTACACTTAAGAGTTTTTCTTAAAAAAGGAAAATAGGGGCACCTGGGTGGCTCACTGGGTTAAAGCCTCTGCCTTCGGCTCAGGTCATGATCCCAGGGTCCTGGGATCGAGCCCCGCATCGGGCTCTCTGCTCAGCAGGGAGCCTGCTTCCTCCTCTCTCTCTGCCTGCCTTTCTGCCTAGTTGTGATTTCTCTTTGTCAAATAAATAAAATATTAAAAAAAAAAAAAAGGAAAATAACTGAATGCCTTTAAAAAAATCCCTGGGTGCTTTTAAAAAGCTCACCGCTGTTTTTAGCACAGTCAAGTTAATGGTTATTTACTGTGTGCAATTCATTAATTCAATGATGTGAACTCAAGCCCCAAAAGGTATAGCTCAAGTCCCTTCCAGTGCCACTTCTTGCCTAAGTTCTGGTTAAGAGCCCTTTTTGTAGCTGTAGTACTGTATTCAGTGTTGCAAATTGCTAAGTGTGGTACAAAGTTTTGTACTTTGCTAAGTTTTTAAAAATTAATAACATACAGAAAAAAAGCTTGAAAATGGAATCTACTGACATGCTGACTTAAACAACTATTCATAGACCTCAGCGATGATATAATCCCAATTCAATCACACAGTCCCCTGGGCAAATTCTAGTTTACATAAATTTTCTGAGATGGTGTAGAAATCAGCTCTGATACACAGTTATACCTGTGGGAGGTGTTAGGTAATAGAACTGAATATTAGAACTATTAAAAAAAAAAGAGGTAAAACAAATGGCAGGATGGGACTAGACATCTCTGTAATGATTCCTTGGGAGAGATTATGGAAATCGAGGCAATGTAAACTTGAACTGTGGAACTTCATTCTAGTATCTCAGAGAAGGGAGAGAACTGACGCAAGTGCTCTCTGATGGAAGAGAGCTGCAAGAAAGTTTAGATTACTCAATACTTTAGATTTAGATTAGATTAGTACTGAGGAGAGAAGGGCTGAGAAATATCTGAGTGAGTCAAAAAGGTTACCCAAGATTTTTCAGGTAACCACATCATTCTGCATCTCTGGGGCCACACTTGGACTAGAGGTGTGAGAATGAAAAATTCCGAGTCTATACTATTAAATGGAATTGAATATTTGGATAAAGATCTAAGCATACATACAAAAACACCTTAGGAATATTATCTGTTTTTACATATATATTTTAGTAAACAAGGGAAGGTAATTACAAATTACCCATTACTACTAATTTAAGATATATAAAATGTTACTAGTATTTTAAAATTTCTTTGTATGTGCCATATGTATAAATAAAAGCACATAATAGTTTGATATAATTCAAGATCCTAATACCCTAACCCTATTTCAACTGAGAATTCTTCTATCAAGAAGTGTTTCACTAAAGCTCTCTATATACATATATTATCATGCTGATGGTGTGATATGCATATTAAATATAAAATTCCATAACAGATTTTAAAATAATTTGATAATTTTCATATAGATGGATCTGTGAATGGAACAGAGCTAACGGTAAGTCCTTTATTAGGGAATTATAATGTTTGTTTTAAAAGTGCTATAAATCCAGCTAAGAAAAAAAGCAGGCACAATACACCTATGCATATTATAATCCAATGCTTCTTTGATGTCTGGTTCCATGCTTCCCTGGAGTTTAGTATTTATAAATGGTCTCCATTTGGTTTCAACTACTTGTGAATTCCAAGTATAATATATATAATTATGTTCCTCAAACTTAAGTACAAAACACATCTCAAGATAAAATCTAAATACAGTTTAAAGTAAATTAAACAGTTCTTTATTGATAGAGAGTTTATTACATTCAAGAGCAAGCAAAGACGTAGGAGTCAGTCTTATGCATAATGATAAAATTAGCCGAGTCACTAGATTTTCTTTTTCACATCTTCTGTAGGATTAAAAACAAGGCCATTTTATACTGACCAAGTTACATCACATTAAAAAAAAAAAAGAAATCAAAGTCTTTAAAAGTTTTAATTTGAAATTATAAATTAGCAATATATTTGTGGCAAAAGTGTAATGTAGATATAACTTTAATAACTACTGGATCTAGGTATATACTTTCAAAGAGCACATAAGATAAAGATACAATGAAAGTTTTAGTCTTGCAAAGAGATGAACTTTCTAAAATACTTGAATTAATAAGTACATCTCCCCAATTCATTTGTTTTTTCACCTCTTGCCACACATGTGCTATATATAATATAAATACATTTGACTTTGACAGTTCCATTAATTTCTTTCCATAATTGAAACTATACATATGAATATTTTTTATTTTAATGAATATTAAAAATTTTAAAGTATAAGCACCCTGCCTTTTGTCAATTTAAGAAAAAACATTTTGAAGAATACAAAAGATTTAGTAAATACAGTATAAGTGAAAATTTGGCAGAAAGTACGTTCCAGGTTTCCAAACCATATATATTTGGTTACTATACAGTGGTCTTACCCAAAAAGTAGCCTCCCAGAATACGCAACTTTCCTCTACCCCACAATCAAAATAATTATAATGGGAATTTGGTGTACAACTATTTCAAAATGTTCTAAGCTAAATATTCTTTTTACAGTGTCATTTTTGTAATATACCATGAAATAATTCAGGCCTAATAAATATGACAGCAATGCCCAAGCTTGAAAATGTTGCCAAATTGTTGATTTAAACTACATTTTCTAGTTCTACAAGTTGAACTGTCAGGATGAAAAAGAAAAAAAGGTTATTAGATCACATTTGTTCAATATATGAAAGGGAGAGAGAAAAAAAAGCAGGGAGGGACATAGGTCACCAAAAGGTACTCTGTATCAGACCCAAGGCAATGCCTGCTAGATTCATAATAAAAAATGAACTGAATCTTGGCTGGATGGGATCAGAAACCAAAAGGGTAAATAAATGACAACGCTTAAGTAGTATGACAGTACCAGGTTGCTAAGAAATCTATTAGAATGAGTCAACAAGCAAGCAAGTTCTCCTGTAGAGGAAGCTGCTCTTGCTATGTGTTCTTGCCAATCACTAGTGTGCTTCTGCCAAATCAATGTCACATTTAATTTATTCACATTCAAATCTATTGCAAACAGACTTTGATCAATTGCAATCACAAAAATGCAGACTGAGTTTTGTTGTTTTGACATGCTTTCTTGAACTTCTCTCCTACATTTTTGAAAAACATTTCTAATTACAAGAAGTTGATCTCAATGATTTTTGTTATTTAAGGGGACAATTGTTAAGATTTGTTTATATTCCTTGCTGGTAGGAATTTCTGGTGTTGAGTTTTCTGTCTTTGAACTTGAGCCAGATTATTACATCTCAAAATGTTACTAAAAGGAAATAATCACAGAGCTCAAGACATTAATATAGTTTTACAGGTGGTATTTCTTTTAATAAAATAAATGAACTTCCATCTATATAAAAAAAAAGACCTTTGAGCATAAAGATACAATTACTTAATTGAAAAAGAAATAAAGCATATAAAAAAATAATTAGACTCACTTTAGTCCTATTTAATTGCACTGCCCTGGTGGGAGACAAAGAAAACCTTGCTCCCCTGTGTGAGAAGTGCAGAAACCCATTATCCCTGGGAGAGAAGCAATGGCTTGTCAGGCCTGGGCTCCTAGAGTTGGGAAGAAGGGCAGAGGCTGGAGCCCTAAAGGAAAAAGGAGGCTCCATCTGTGAAGGACTGTTAGCACTTACTGAGCTGTTTTATGCCAGGTGCTGTAGGGAGAAAACAGTTCTACTCTTCTAGGTTGAGGGAGGGAAGGAAAGGAACTGGGAGGAAGAATCAAACATGTCATAGCCGTGGAGGGAGGTTACATTCTCCAGGACCTAACGCAGAGGTACTGTCCTTTGATGCAAGGGACAATAAACCTGCGGCCCTGCAAGATATACTCATTCATTCATGAATTTTTTTTTAAAAAGATTTTATTTATTTATTTGACACAGAGATCACAAGTAGGCAGAGAGGCAGGCACAGAGAGAGGGGGAAAGCAGGTTCCCTGCTGAACAGAGAGCCCAATGTGGTGCTCAATCCCAGGACCCTGAGATCATCACCTGAGCCAAAGGCAGAGGCTTAATCCACTGAGCCGCCCAGGCGCCCTCATTCATGAATTTTTTATTCTTTCTTTCATTGAATAAATATATATGAGCACCTACAATTCAAGGGCCTGGGGATACAGAAAACAAAACCTGGCTTCCGCTCTTAAGGAGCTTCCTTGGGGGCCAAGAGGAAAACAAAGGAGGTTGCCTGC
Source organism: Meles meles (assembly GCF_922984935.1). Classification (NCBI taxonomy): domain Eukaryota; kingdom Metazoa; phylum Chordata; class Mammalia; order Carnivora; family Mustelidae; genus Meles; species Meles meles. The sequence continues at coordinate 92,797,654 of NC_060068.1, forward strand.
CTCCTGACTCATCTAGGAGTCAAGGCAGGGAAGAGTTGGGTAAACACCAATGGTCAGTTTTGTGGCTAATGCTTATGGGTTCTTTCCTACTTTCTCATTTGCTCATTCATTGGTTCATTTAGATAGCAACAGCCCACTATGTGCCAAGGACACAGAGTGAGAAGATACAATCTTTAGCCTAAACTCAAGGCACACCAGTCAGAATGGCTAAAATTAAAAGTCAGGAAATGACAGATGCTGGCGAGGATGTGGAGAAAGGGGAACCCTCCTACACTGTTGGTGGGAATGCAAGCTGGTGCAACCACTCTGGAAAACAGCATGGAGATTCCTCAAAATGTTGAAAATAGAACTACCCTATGACCCAGCAATTGCACTACTGGGTATTTACCCTAAATGTGATCTGAAGGGGCACGTGTACCCGAATGTTTATAGCAGCAATGTCTACAATAGCTAAACTATGGAAACAACCTAGATGTCCCTCAACAGATGAATGGATAAAGAAGATGTGGTATATATATACACAATGGAATACTATGCAGCCATCAAAAGAAATGAAATCTTGCCATTTGTGACGACGTGGATGGAACTAGAGGGTATCATGCTTAGTGAAATAAGTCAATCGGAGAAAGACAACTATGATATGATCTCCCTGATATGAGGATGTGGAGATGCAACATGGGGGGGTTGGGGGATAGGAGAAGAATAAATGAAACAAGATGGGATTGGGAGGGCGACAAACCATAAGTGACTCTTAATCTCACAAAACAAACTGGGGGTTGCTGGGGGGAGGTGGGGTTGGGAGAGGGGGAGGGGGTTATGGACATTGGGTAGGGTATGTGCTATCGTGAGTGCTGTGAAGTGTATAAACCTGGTGATTCACAGACCTGTACCCCTGGGGATAAAAATACATTATATGTTTGGGGCGCCTGGGTGGCTCAGTGGGTTAAAGCCTCTGCCTTCGGCTCAGGTCATGATCCCGGGGTGCTGGGATCGAGCCCCGCATCGGGCTCTCTGCTTGGCTGGGAGCATGCTTCCTCCTCTCTCTCTGCCTGCCTCTCTGCCTACTTGTGATCTCTATCTGTCAAATAAATAAATCTTTAAAAAAAAATACATTATATGTTTATTAAAAAAAAAAGAAAGAAAGGATGAATACAAAAAAAAATCTAAGGAAGAGAGATGGGTTAAAAAATTAATGAAATCACAATATAATAAATTCTGTGATAATATTAAGCAAAGAATGTTTGAGACTGCAGAAGAAAAGCTGATGTTCCTATTATTATCCAAAGAGTGGGGAGGAGGGGGTGAGGTCTGAGTCTTAACAACAGGAATGAACCAGAGAACTGAGAACAGAGGAGACATGCTGGGAAGAGGTGAGTACATGCTCACAGGTTCAGAGGAGTAAAGCAGCACAGCAAATTCAGAACACTGGAAGCAGTTCATATAGCATACAGGGGTGAGAACATGCTGACTCTCACAATGTGATGTTAGGACATTTAGCTTTCATCCTGAAAGCCATGGTGAAGTATTTTGACTCTGAAGCAAGAGTAGGATTTCCAGATAAAGGAGGAGAATGCTCAATTAATTGGCATTTTGAATAAACAACAAATAATTATTTTGCATACATAGTTCTTACATATTGCATAGTATATACTTACAATTATTCATTGTTGGTTTGAAACTTAAATTTAACTAGGTGCCCTGTATTTTTATTTGCAAAATCTGGCAAACACAGCAGGAGACTTATGTGTTTATACCACATTAAAAAAAAAAATGACTCTAGCAAATGTAAAAATTAGATCAGAAGGAGGTGAGACTCTAGAGAAATTAGACAGGATGCTACTGCAGAAATAGAACTGAGACGTCATTAGGGCAGGAACCAAGATGGGTAGTGAGATGGAGGGGAAAAGACAGATTGTGATGATATTCAAAATGAGAAAGGTCTTGGTCACCAAGAGTGTGGAGGTGAACCAGAACAGGACCATTCCCAAGTCTCTGATAATGATGGATGACAGGGTAATGCCATTAACCATGGAGGAAACAGGGAAGAAGAGTATCTGTTTTAGATACACTGAATTTGAGATGTCTATAAAATACCAAAATATTGTGCATCAAATTGTTAGCTCCTTGTTCTCAGCCAAAACTCCAAATATGGAGGTGCTTCAGGACTCACCTTGAGGTCTGCCCCTTTTTCTATACTCTCTGCCTCTGTGATCATTTCCAATCTTATGAGTGTAAATACAGTCTACAGGGCGCCTGGGTGGCTCAGTGGGTTAAGCCTCTGCCTTCGGCTCAGGTCATTATCTCAGGGTCCTGGGATCGAGTCCCGCGTCGGGCTCTCTGCTCGGCAGGGAGCCTGCTTCCTCCTCTCTCTCTCTCTCTGCCTGCCTCTCTGCCTACTTGTGATCTCTCTCTGTCAAATAAATAAATAAAAATCTTAAAAATAAATAAATAAATACAGTCTACATTTGCTGAAAAATCTCAAATTCATGCTTTTAGGCCTGCTTTCCAAGCTCCAGAATTATATACTATCCAACTATCTAACTGATGTCTTCACTTGGATGTCTAATTGACATTTTAAATTCAATACATCCAAGATGAATGAATCTCAGAGGACTAGCTCAGGGTCACACAATAAGCCTAGACTTGAGACAGAAGCTTTTGCTTCTACTACGTTCTTTCCACTACTCGCTACTGACCTGCACACCTCTCAGCAAGCCCCCACTTAGGGCTCGGCATACTGCTGACCTCAGGATAGTGCTGCCTGACTAGTGTTGCCTTGACCTCCAGCAGCTTTGTGTTGCTTCACTTCAATCGGGCCTCAGCCTGTTCCCTTTCTTCACATGCTAAGACACAGACAAGCTCCAAGGCGACATCACACTGTACATATGTATCTAAAGGGGCATTCAGGTACCTGGCTGGCAGTCCTGAAAGTGACCAGCATACTCTCAAAGTGGCCTCCCTGACATACCAAATGCACACCAGTGTGCAGGATCTGGACAGGACAAGGGGCTACTGGGATATCCTCATGCCAGGAAGTGGCCCAGTTCAGCCAGCAGCAGCTCAAGCAGCCTCCCTTACACAGCTGTGTGTATTTAGTAAAAGTACTCCTATACTCCCCTTGCCTCCTACCTCCACCTAGCACTGAATCTCACCAATTCTTCCTCCAAAATGCATCTTGAGCCGTGCAGTTCTCTCAAACTCCCTTACCAAAAGCATTTCTTGCCTAGATCACAGTCTCCTAATAGGTCTCCTTGTTCCTCTAGGATTCAGTGTCCAGAGCAACCACAGACATTTCACGTCACTTCCCACTAACAAAACTTTAATAGGTCCTTAGAACAAAACTCAAACTTGCCCATGGCAGATATGGATATGGAGATACTCTGATCAGTTCCCACTTCAAGACAACACTTGCTTCCCAGCTACAAAGGGTGTGCTGAGCAGACAGTCTCCATTGAGTGGTATATTATGGCTTATTAGCAGACATTTGGGTTGTTCCTAGCCTTTCCATATGCTGTAGTTACTACTGCTACTACAAATATCCCTGTGAATTATGATAAATTACCTATTTCACCAGATAATTTTGAGTAGATTTTTAGAAGTTAGATTGCTAAGGCAGAGGGCAAATGCATATATATTTTGCTATTTGTAAGGGAATGGAGTTTTTTTTTTTTTTTTTTTTTTTAAAGATTTTATTTATTTATTTGACAGAGAGAGATCACAAGTAGGCAGAGAGGTAGGCAGAGAGAGTGAGAAGGAAGCAGGCTCCCTGCCAAGCAGAGAGCCCGATGCGGGACTCGATCCCAGGATCCCGAGATCATGACCTGAGCCGAAGGCAGCGGCTTAAACCACTGAGCCACCCAGGCGCCCCGGGAATGGAGTTTTGACTGCCTTTCCTACTTCCTTTCTCCCTTCCTTCCCCCACACCGACTGCCTAAAACGATGCCTAGCATGTAACAGGTGCTCAATATCTATCTGTGGAATGAATAAATTTGCCTCTGTATATGCACTTTATCGACTAATGAATAAACAGATTATAAAACAATTGCAAATTGCAGAGTTAAAGCCAAATCTAAACTTAAATAGCTAATAATCAAGGACAAATCATATTCTATCATTAATAAAATAAATTTTGATTTGAACTGACTTAAAGTTCTCTTCATAATGTTGAAAAAGCCTTAATAACTTTATTTATTTATTTATTTAAAAGATTTTATTTATTTATTTGACAGCTAGAGATCGCAAGTAGGCAGAGAGGCAGGCAGAGAGAGAGGAGGAAACAGGCTCCCTGCTGTGCAGAGAGCCCGATGTGGGACTCGATCCCAGAACCCTGGGATCATGACCAGAGCCGAAGGCAGAGGCTCTAACCCGCTGAGCCACCCAGGTGCCCCAAGCCTTAGTAACTTTAAAAGTGAGAAAAGACAGGCAGGCACACATTTATTTATACTCTTGGAAGCTTATACTGTTTTTTATTTTTTTAAAACCAATGTGAGGGCACGAGCTCTTGGTGCAACTATTGTGCGTTCCATTGTCACAAGGCCCTTGAGATGTCCTGAGCCAGCAAGAGGACCTGGGCATGACAGTGGAGCTGGGTGCACAATGCAAGGATGATGGCTTCGGGGAGGCAGAATATGCTGCCATTAACTCCATGTGGGGCCAGATCAACTTCTGTCTGAACCACCTGGAGAAGAATGACCACCCCCAAACCCACCTCCCGGAACTGCTTGAGTCCAACCGGCAGACACGCCTTGAGTTCCAGTTCAAGGAGGCCCTTAGGGATGCCAGTCCCTAGGCTCTTGGAACCCCCAACTAGCCCCAACCCTGTCTCCCTGGACTAGGCTCTGACCTGAGCACTCACCACCTGGCTTAGATATCTTTTAAAGGGCTGGCCTATAGGTCCCCCTGGTGGGTCTGCCTGCCTGGGTCACCCTTCTGGTACTCTCCTTGGCATGCCTGGGCCAGCCCCCATCACTCAGCACCCTCTCCTATAGTCAGGTATGGGCCTGAAAACCACCCACTCTGCCTACCTGCCCAATTCCAGGGCACTCCCCACTTTGCCCAGGCCTTGAGCAGCCACATTAAACAGGCCAATAAATGAATGAATGAATGAATGAATAAAACCAATGTGGTAAAAATGACTGTCCTTTTTTTAAGATTTATCAGTTTATTTGAGATAGAAAGAGGGAGTATGCATAGTGGGGAGAGGGGCAAAGGGAGAGGGAGAAAGAGTTCTAGGCAGGCTCGGCATTGAGCGCAGAGCCCAGCACAGGGGTCAATCTCACAACCCTGAGATCATGACCTGAGCGGAAACATGCTTAACCAACTGCACCACCCAGGCGACCCTCAGTTTGTCCTTTCGAAGAACTTTTTTTTTTTCCTTAAAGATTTTATTTATTTATTTGACAGAGAGAGAGAGAGAGACATCACAAGTAGGCAGAGAGGTGGGCAGAGAGAGAGGGGAAGCAGGCTCCCCACTGAGCAGGGAGCCCGATGTGGGGCTCAATCCCAGGACCCTGAGATCATGACCTGAGCTGAAGACACCTAACAACCGAGCCACCCAGGTGCCCTTGTCCATTTGAAAATTAAGAAAAATTTTTTTTCTTTGTGTACCTTTCACTTGTTAACCAGTAAGTATTTGCCTTAAGATATATCACTACCCAAACACAAAATTCCCAACTTTGGATGGCATCAAGGTAGGAAAGTTTAATAATGGATCAGTTATTTTGGACCTAAAACATCCCCGCCTACCCCGCACTGCCTGCCTAAGAGAAATAGTGTTACAGTGATATGTATACTGCCTGCCTTGGATATAATTCAACCATGGTGTAACATATATGCAATAAAAATACACAGTAGAGTCACAATACATCATCCATAGCATCTACCACTGACTAAAACTTGAAAACAGGCTGCTGGCAGTGCCGCCTCCCCAAAGAGACAAAGGTACTATGGGAAGGTAGATGGGTGAGTGAGTGCCTGCCTGGGTCACCCTTCTGGTACTCTCCTTGGCATGCCTGGGCCATGTTACTTCAGATGAAATCCAGGACTCCACTCCTCCCAACTCCAAAGACAGTCCAAGCACCTCCCTTCCCATGTACCTTTTCCCATCCTTCCCATTAAGGGATGGGAAAAGGTAGACGAGATAGGAACACAGGTTTGGGAAAGGATGGCTAGTGGTAGGGGCCAGAAGAAGGTCCCCATGTGGCCAGCAAGAATTGCAGCACTCACATAAAGTGCCACCACTACTCCAGCAGTAACAGTAACAACCACTTTATGCAACTGGAATAACATCAACAGACAGGACTGCCTATAACAATTACACTGGGAGGAGAGTGGAATTCCCTGAAGAGTAGTAGCTGATGAAACTAATTGAAATGACATTGAGGGAAGGAGGGACAATAAAAGGGAGAAACCACAGTAACATCTTTTATCTCAAGAAGGAATGAAAAGGCTAGAATGTTAATTAGGATTGTAGAGTGAGTTCTAAAGGTCAGGCAGTCAGGTGAGCAAGCAAATGTAAGCTCAGTGGGCATCTGTGGTTGCCTTGGAGCCAGGCTTCCTTTAGGTTTGGTGGCCAGGAGAAAGAGAGGCTCAGGGATATCCCAGCAGGGATGCAGACAGGAAAATGAAGAAACAAGGTGGGTGAGAATTCTCATGGGAACTGGTAGGGGAGAGCAGGAAAAAAAAATTAAGAAATAATAATAAACACGAAAGGAAATCAAGAGCAGAGAAGAAACTGGCCTTCTTAGGGCTCTCAGCAGGACATAGGCTGGAGTCCTCTCTTTCACTTTTTCACATAGTCATTCAATACTATTGAGCACCTACTCTGAGCCAGGCACTGTTCTGGACAAGTCAGGGAACAAAATAGTCCCTGCTCTCATGAGGCTTCAATTCTAGTAGGAAGAGACAAATAATACACCAACAAATAACATCACTACTAAATATAAGTAAGCAGATGACTGCTGCCTGCTATTGCTATAACCTTCTCACTTAATCAGCCTGCTCTTTTGGGTTTACTAAGAAACGGGAGACTTGAACTAGTGTGAGAGTACTTGCAAAGAAGTAAAACAGAATTTTCTTAGCTCCTTTCAAATTTCTTTTTTCTTGAAATGAAAACAGCTTTTCTTTTTTTCTACAAAAGTAATACAGCTGGAAACAAATACTAAAATTTAAACAGAAATCCATAAAGTTGAAAAACATAAATCTCTTACAATTTCATATCCAGTGTTAAAAAGTCTGGAGTATATCATTACAGACTTCCCTTTAAACATATAAATGCATTTACAATATGAATATGATGTAGCTCATTTTCAAATGCATGTTTACAATTATTAATAAGGTACAATAAGGTACATACTATGCATACTGTTCCATAAATTACTTTCCACTTAAAATTTTCCAGACCGCTTTCTGTATAAACTTATAGATGTATATATCCTTCTAACTGGCTGTATAGTGGCTAGTATTTCATTGCACAAAGGTAACCTAATTTATTCACTCAACCCCCTACAAATGAATGTTTAGTGTGTTTCATATTTTATAACACTACAAACATCCTTGTATAAAATTTTTATACATTTGTCAATCATCCCTTAGGATATCTTCTCAGAACTAGAATCAAAAAGCTGCTATGTATTTGGAAAGCTGCTCTCTAAAAGTCAACATCACCCTGCTCTTGTACCTATGGTGAATGTTTTCCCACCTGTCAATATATATATATAAAAAAAAATCCTTCTTTATCTTATATTTTAAAAAATCTACCCCCACACCTCATCAGTCTTTGGTTTCTCTTTTTAATTTCATCTAGGATTTTATTTTTATAAAAAAGTAGAAATTTCTTATGCTGCCAAATTTGTCAATTTTTCCCTTATGGTATCTGGCTTAGGTGTCATGTCACTCACTCTTTGGCTTGCTTGTTCCTTTTTATCCTTCAGGTATCAACCTAAATATTACCTCTACAGAGCAGCTTCCCTCAATTCCATCTAAAGAAAGCTGTCCTTACTATTCTTGCTTAGAATCTTTGTTTATTCCTACAAAGCTCTTTTCATAACTTGTACAAATGATCCATTTTTGGTATTTGTAACATGACTGCCTTTCCCACTAGAGTATAAGCTCCAAGAGGTACACAATATTCCCTGGGTGATCTGCCTATTTTCCACTACACCTCCAACATCTGCCATAGAATAGATACTCGTAGATTACTTTGTGAAAAAAGTTTAGTTCCTTCCTGGGGCAGAATGCTAGTTTTTCTCTTGAACAGTGTTCCTTCTAAAAGATTAAATGAATAGTAGAGGCTGTCAGACTAATCCTTCACTAAAGAGTAATTTAGGAAATCTGTTACCCCTTTTCCAAAAGAAATGTGTCAAGATCAGGGATCATTGCACCCAGACTGGTCAGTAAATTTTGGGCTGGGCTTAAATGAACACTGCAATATGGCTCAAGGACATGCAATATTGCTTTTATGACATCCAAGGGTACATCCATATACTGTATATATTGAGAATTTTGATGGTTTCAAAATCTATTATTATTAATTTACTTTGAAAATGAAGACATGCCATATTACTAATTTAGGATCAAAGGGAGGAGTGTTATTATGCCAGAGCACCCAAAATGTTAGGAACTTGTAATTTAGTTTTTCTTTTTAATTTTTAAAATATTTTATTTATTTCTTTGACAGAGAGAGTGTGAGTGTGCACAAGTAGGGGGAGCAGCAGGCAGAGGAAGAAGGAGAAGCAGCCTCCCTTCTGTGTGGGGAGCCCGATAAGGAGCTAGCTCCCAGGACCCTGGGATCATGACCTGAGCTGAAGGCAGAGGCTTAACAAATGAGCCATAACTTAGTTTCTATGGATATCCTCTATGATAGTAATTAATTACTTATTTTTAAAAAGTGGTATTTAGGTACAAGCATCAGCAATAGTGACAGTTCCTTGAACAGTATCAGTTAATAAGAACACAAACTGAAGGTTAAGGATGGCCTGTTTTCCACCTGCTAGATAAGAAGAGTTCACTTCAGGGGCGCCTGGGTGGCTCAGTGGATTAAGCCGCTGCCTACGGCTCAGGTCATGATCTCAGGGTCCTGGGATCGAGAGGGTCCTGGGATTGAGCCCCGCATCGCGCTCTCTGCTCCGCAGGGAGCCTGCTTCCCTCTCTCTCTCTGCCTGCCTCTCTGCCTACTTGTGATCTCTCTCTCTGTCAAATAAATAAATAAAATCTTAAAAAAAAAAAAAGAAGAGTTCACTTCAAAGGTATCAGGGTTGGTCCCTTTTCATTCTCACAATAAAAAGTTCAGTGATACTCAGATTAGAAGAGCCCTTTTTTAATGATTCTTAAGAATGGCTCTTTCCTTTTAGATGAATATCTTTTAATTGTGGCAGGAATTAGGGAAGCTTCTATCTGTGATTTTTTTTCTCATGAATACCTGTAAATAAATACCTGTAAATACACAAATTTAAGTGGAACAAAAGCTGAGTTCTAGTTTCATAGTGTAGGTAAAAATATTTACATTCTACTATATCATTTACTTATAAATACTTTTGCTTCTTAAATTGAGAGGCAATGTGATGTTTTCTTAGGTGAATGCATACAAGGTACTAACCTTCAATAAATTCATCACTGAACTTAATACATGCAAGTATTTTTTCAATACACAAATGAATTTTGTTAACAGATACCACTGTAGTGTAATAATATGCCATGGCTTTTTATAATTATTGCATTCAAATTACTATGTAATGTAAATTTCTTGGTAAAAATATCCATCTGGTGATGAAAATTTGGAATTCATTCAATAGAAAGTCTTATTATGTTATTTTCAACAAACACATATGAAATTAAATATTTTTATGATAAAATATCTTATAATTTGGTGATCATAGATAATGCAATTAGTCTAATTTTGTAGGGGGGAACAATTATTGAACTGTTATGCATATCAGTCCTCACTAAAATAATACCTTGTCCCTGTCTAAAGAAGAGAGACTGTCAAAACAGATAATTCTAGTCAAGTCAGAAATAGTTTGAAAGGACAAAAAACTTTATTTTCTTCTTTAACATTTCACCTTATATCTATTCAGAAACATTCAGAAAACATTTAACCTTATTACTATATACCAAGAACTTCACATATTAGAGATGAAAAGCAATCAATTATTTAACCTAATGTTTGTCATTTTTTTTAAAGATTTTATTTATTTATTTGATAGAGATCATAAGTAGGCAGAGAGGCAGGCAGAAAAAGAGGAGGAAGCAGGCTCCCTGCCGAGCAGAGAGCCTGATGCGGGGCTTGATCCCAGGACCCTGGGATCATGACCTGAGTCGAAGGCAGAGGCTTTAACCCACTGAGCCACCGAGGCACCCCTGTTTGGCATAATTTAAATACAAATAAAAGATAAAAGCATGACTTTTTAATTTAAAAAGATTTATTTCAAATCATAATAGCCACATTTGGCTAAGACGCTACTGTATTAGACTAGAGACGGTCTACATTTGACAGGTCTAGACAGTCTAAATCAAAGATAGGGAATATTACTAATTATTTAGAGAAGATTTAAGATGAAAGATTTATAAATTATAACAATAAAAATAAAAATTGAGAACCATCATAAGAGAGTAATATATCCAAAACAGAAATTCTTTGATAATTCGACATTTGAATAAAAATCTTCAGAAAAGGAGGTGCTTGGGTGGCTCAGTGGGTTAAAGCCTCTGCCTTCAGCTCAGGTCATGATCCCAGGGTCCTGGGATGGGCCCCACATCAGGCTCTCTGCTCAGCAGGGAGCCTGCCTCATCCTTTCTCTCTGCCTGCCTCTCTGCCTACTTGTGATCTCTGTCAAATAAATAAAATCTTAAAAAAAAAAATCTTCAGAAACTGGAAATGAAAGTCATTCAAAGATGTAGATACAGAAAAATAAATATATAAAAGGATAATGCAAGAAAGAGTGAAAGTTAATTTATATAAACAGTCTTGCTAGATAAACACAGGAAAAATGTTAATTACCTGATAAACAGAACATGGCAGCACTTCATAAATATTTGTTGAACTGAAATGACTTTTGTGGTGGTAACAAAGAGCATTTGTTACCTTAAGGCTACAAATGAAACAGCCTCAAGATTTTAGGTAAATAACTCAGGACAGACAGATATTATATTAAGGATGCCAAGGTGCAATCCCAATGGCCAAAGGGTATTATCGTGTCCTTGGCACCACCTGTCAGATCACTAGAAACTACTGAGCTGACATTTTTAATTTCCTTTTTAAAAGTTAAATATTTTCTGATTATAGACAAATACTTCCTTTATGTAGCAAATTCATAAAATACATGAAAGCACAAAGAAGAAAATCGACTCACCGCCCAAATGCTTTGTATTTACACTTTCTTCGAGTCTTTTTTTTTTTAATATTTTATTTATTTATTTGACAGAGAGAGAGGTCACAAGTAGGCAGAGAAGCAGGCAGAGAGAGAGGGAGAAACAGGCTCCCCACTGAGCAGAGAGCCCGATGAGGGGCTTGATACCAGGACCCTGAGATCATGACCCGAGCCGAAGGCAGAGGCTCAAACCACTGAGCCACCCAGGCGCAGCTCTTCGAGTCTTTTTTCTTTTTTTTTTTTCCCATTCACAGACTTCCTACTTTAAAAAATATATTCTTTTTTATTTCTGTATTAAAGATTTTATGTATTTATTTGACAGAGAGAGAAGCGCGTGCACACGCATAAGCAGGGAGAGGGGCAGGCAGAGGAAGAAGCAGGCTCCCTGCTCTAAAGCAAGCTCCCCGCTCTAAAGCAGGCTCCCCATGTGGGGCTCCTTGTGGGGCTAGACATGAGGCTCAATCCCAGGGCTCTGGGATCACAACCTGAGCCCAAGGAAGAGGCTTAAACAACTGTGTCACCCATGTGTCCCTATAATATTCCTTTTTAAATTAATTCTCATACAATATGTTTATAAAAAGCAAAGCATATGAAGATGACATTAAGCGAGAAACAGGCTAAGCCAACTGACTATATTCACACATCTTAATTGCTAATTGAGGTAACCTGCTTGAAATAAGGTCTCCAATGGTTAATTAGCCAGCAGCATTTATCAGTAAAAGATAATGTACTTAAATTTTAAAAATATGTGCAAATTTGTAAGTCTTTCATTTCCCAATATGAATCTGAACTCCAGAAAAAATTTTCTCATATTGGTAGTTGTATTAAAGACACAAAATCTTACTTAAGTTGAGAAATAATTGTCTTGGAGAACAGAGGTACTGATTAATGTGTGAATTGTTGTTGCTTATTCAAGGAAATTCCATATTGTAAAATATGCAAATAACCAGAAAAAAAAAAAAAACAGAATATAAGACTGATTCAAATTACCATGACCCAAATACTAGTACCTAAAAGACTAATCATATTCTTGTAAGTAGAATTTTTTTCACTTTCCTGGCAAGGAATTTGAAGATCAAAATTCCTAAGCATTCAAAACCCAGTGGATTTTTAAAAAACTTTCTTATTTAAATAAATTTATTTTAAAAGACATCTTTCTTTAAACATTTTCTTTTACTTGAGTGTAGCTGACACACAATGTTACATTAGTTTCCGGTAAAAACCCAATGGACTTGGAAACAAAAAATATAACTAAAAACTAGGGGAGCCTGGGTGGCTCAGTGGGTTGGGCCTCTGCCTTCAGCTCAGGTCATGATCTCAGGGTCCTGGGATCAAGCCCCTATCGGGCTCTCTGCACAGCAGGGAGCCTGCTTCCCCATCTCTCTCTGCCTGCCTTTCTCCCTACTTCTGATCTCTCTCTGTCAAATAAATAAATAAAATCTTTAATAAAAACTAATTATCTAAACATAAGCACTAATTATCATCTGTGATGATAAGTTTCATGTGTCAACTTGGCTAGGCCACAGTCCCCAGTTATTCAATTAAATAGTAACCTAGGTGTCACTGTAAGGTACTGTTAGGTTTTGTAACAGGAAACTGTAAGTTTTGTAAAAGCAGTCAACATCTATAATCCATTGATTCTAAGAAAGAACTACCCTTCATAATTTGGGTGACCCTCAACTATTCACTTGAAAGGCCTTTAAAAGCAAAACTGAGAGTCCCGTGAGGAAGAAGGAATTCTGCCTCAACACTGCAGGATCAGCTCTTGCTCAAGAATTTTCAACCTGCCGGGGTACCTGGGTGGCTCAGTGGGTTAAGCCTCTGCCTTCAGCTCAGGTCATGATCTCAGGGTCCTGGGATCGAGCCCCACATTGGGCTCTCTGCTCAGCGGGAAGTCTGCTTCCTCCTCCCTCTCTGCCTCCCTCTCTGCCTGCCTCTCTGCTTACTCGTGATCTCTCTCTGTCAAATAAATAAATCTTAAAAAAAAAAAAGAATTTTCAACCTGCCTGCCTGCCTGTGTTACAAATATCTGACGTGCCGGCTCCTACACTCATGTAAGCCAACTCTCTGAAATATATAAATCTCTTAATTGCATCTACATCTATCCTTCATTCTTCCCTTCTCTCCTCCTCTCTCATCTCTTTGATAAAGAAATGCCTCATGCCTTTTTCTGTAAGGAATCTCTATGCTCTGTAGGTCCCTACTATTGTTGTAAAGCCAAATCCATTGCAATTATGCCAGCCCAGTATCGAAATCTGCACATCTGACCATCCAAAATGTGCCACAGATTAGCACATTTAACAGAATAAGCTCATACTTTCTCTCCATAGTTGGAGTGTATTCACTTAGTCAATGAATCTAGGGATTCTGTTTCTTTAAGGAGTAAAAGAAAGATGTTAAGTTAAAAAAAAAAAAGAAAGAAAAAGAGAAAAGAAAAAGAAAATTGTTAAAAAAGTCAAACCATGGAGAAAAGGAGGAAAGATATGTGGTAACTGCAAGTGTTAATATAGTTCCTGGGATTTAACAGTACCTTTTAGTCTCAACATCCTAATAACCTGGGCAAAAAGCTAAACAAATTATGTAACTCTTTTTACTTAATAAAGGGAAACATATTTATTCTTTTAGAGAGGAAAAAAAAAACTTTTTTCTGGTAGACACTTCTATGAAGAATTTGTTTTCAAGATTTCTTAAATAAGAGATAAAGAACAATTGTAAATGGGATTGACTCCTTAATTTCTCTTTCTTCTGTCTTGTTGTTGGTGTACAGAAATGCAACTGATTTCTGTGTATTGATTTTATATCCTGACACTTTACTGAATTCCTGTACAAGTTCTAGCAGTTTTGGAGTGGAGTCTTTTGGGTTTTCCACATATAGTATCATATCATCTGCAAAGAGTGATAGTTTGACTTCTTCTTTACCAATTTGGATGCCTTTAATTTCTTTTTGTTGTCTGATTGCTGAGGCTAGGACTTCTAGTACTATGTTGAATAGCAGTAGTGATAATGGACATCCCTGCCGTGTTCCTGACCTTAGCGGAAAAGCTTTCAGTTTTTCTCCATTGAGAATGATATTTGCGGTGGGTTTTTCATAGATGGCTTTGATAATGTTGAGGTATGTGCCCTCTATCCCTACACTTTGGAGAGTTTTGATCAGGAAGGGATGCTGTACTTTGTCAAATGCTTTTTCAGCATCTTTTGAGAGTATCATATGGTTCTTGTTCTTTCTTTTATTAATGTGTTGTATCACATTGATTGATTTGCGGATGTTGAACCAACCCTGCAGCCCTGGAATAAATCCCACTTGATCGTGGTGAATAATCCTTTTAATGTACTGTTGAATCCTATTGGCTAGTATTTTGGTGAGAATTTTTGCGTCTGTGTTCATCAAGGATATTGGTCTGTAGTTCTCTTTTTTGATGGGATCCTTGTCTGGTTTTGGGATCAAGGTGATGCTGGCCTCATAAAATGAGTTTGAAAGTTTTCCTTCCGTTTCTATTTTTTGGAACAGTTTCAGGAGAATAGGAATTAGTTCTTCTTTAAATGTTTGGTAGAATTCCCCTGGGAAGCCGTCTGGCCCTGGGCTTTTGTTTGTTTGGAGATTTTCGATGACTGTTTCAATCTCCTTACTGGTTATGGGCCTGTTCAGGTTTTCTATTTCTTCCTGGTTCAGTTGTGGTAGTTTATATGTCTCTAGGAATGCATCCATTTCTTCCAGATTGTCAAATTTGTTGGCGTAGAGTTGCTCATAGTATGTTCTTATAATTGTATTTCTTTGGTGTTAGTTGTGATCTCTCCTCTTTCATTCATGATTTTATTTATTTGGGTTCTTTCTCTTTTCTTTTGGATGAGTCTGGCCAGGGGTTTATCAATCTTATTGATTCTTTCAAAGAACCAGCTCCTAGTTTCATTGATTTTTTTCTATTGTTTTTTTGGTTTATATTTCATTGATTTCTGCTCTGATCTTTATGATTTCTCTTCTTCTGCTGGGTTTAGGGTGTCTTTCTTGTTCTTTCTCCAGCTCCTTTACGTGTAGGGTTAGGTTGTGTACTTGAGACCTTTCTTGTTTCTTGAGAAAGGCTTGTACCGCTATATATTTTCCTCTCAGGACTGCCTTTGCTGTGTCCCACAGATTTTGAACTGTTGTGTTTTCATTATCATTTGTTTCCATGAATTTTTTCAATTCTTCTTTAATTTCCTGGTTGACCCATTCATTCTTTAGAAGGATGCTGTTTAGTCTCCATGTATTTGGGTTCTTTCCAAATTTCCTCTTGGGACTGAGTTCTAGCTTCAGAGCATTGTGGTCTGAAAATATGCAGGTAATGATCCCAATCTTTTGATACAGGTTGAGACCTGATCCATCAAAATCCTTGAGGAGAATGCAGGCAGCAACCTCTTCGACCTCAGCCGTAGCAACATCTTCCTAGGAACAACGGCAAAGGCAAGGGAAGCAAGGGCAAAAATGAACTATTGGGATTTCATCAAGATCAAAAGCTTTTGCACAGCAAAGGAAACAGTTAACAAAACCAAAAGACAACTGACAGAATGGGAGAAGATATTTGCAAACGACATATCAGATAAAGGGCTAGTATCCAAAATCTATAAGGAACTTAGCAAACTCAACACCCAAAGAACAAACAATCCAATCAAGAAATGGGCAGAGGACATGAACAGACATTTCTGCAAAGAAGACATCCAGATGGCCAACAGACACATGAAAAAGTGCTCCACGTCACTCGGCATCAGGGAAATACAAATCAAAACCACAATGAGATATCACCTCACACCAGTCAGAATGGCTAAAATTAACAAGTCAGGAAATGACAGATGCTGGCGAGGATGCGGAGAAAGGGGAACACTCCTACACTGTTGGTGGGAATGCAAGCTGGTGCAACCACTCTGGAAAACAGCATGGAGGTTCCTCAAAATGTTGAAAATAGAACTACCCTATGACCCAGCCATTGCACTACTGGGTATTTACCCTAAAGATACAAACATAGTGATCCAAAGGGGCACGTGTACCCGAATGTTTATAGCAGCAATGTCTACAATAGCCAAGCTATGGAAAGAACCTAGATGTCCATCAACAGATGAATGGATAAAGAAGATGTGGTATATATACACAACGGAATACTATGCAGCCATCAAAAGAAATGAAATCTTGCCATTTGCGACGACGTGGATGGAACTAGAGCATATCATGCTTAGTGAAATAAGTCAATCGGAGAAAGACAACTATCATATGATCTCCCTGATATGAGGACATGGAGAAGCAACATGGGGGGGTAAGGGGATAGGAGAAGAATAAATGAAACAAGATGGGATTGGGAGGGCGACAAACCATAAGTGATTCTTAATCTCACAAAACAAACTGGGGGTTGCTGGGGGGAGGTGGGATTGGGAGAGGGGGAGGGGGCTATGGACATTGGGGAGGGTATGTGCTATCGTGAGTGCTGTGAAGTGTGTAAACCTGGCGATTCACAGACCTGTACCCCTGGAGATAAAAATACATTATATGTTTATTAAAAAAAAAAAAAAGAGAGAGATAAAGAACAAAATAACCAACATCTTCAGTACTCGCTTTCAGATTCGGAAATGATTATCTTCTAGCCTTTTCACTTGCTAATCAAAAGCCCAAAACATAAAAGCTAGAACTCAATGAGGGAGGAGCTGTATGTCCGATGATGGCAACTGACACAGGAGGTGGCTAGTAAATCCCTTAGATCTTCATTGTTCAATGGTGGACACTGGCCACATGCAGCTTTGACAACCCAAAACGTGGCTGGTCTGAATTAAGATATGCTCTAAGGCAGGGCACCTGGGTGACTTAGTTGAGCACCCAACTCTTGGTTTCAGCTCAGGTCATGATCTCAGGGTCCTGGGATTGAGCCCCACATTGGGGGGTGGTTTCCACCCAGGGGGAGTCTGCTTGTCTCCCTCTCTCTGTGCCCTTCCGTCCATTGTGCTCGTGCATTTTCTCTTTCAAATAAATAAATCTTCAAAAAAAAATGCTGTAAGTATAAAATAAATGCTAGATTTCAAGGATTAGTATTAAAATATATAAAAATATATATAAATAAAAATATAAAAAATATATTAAAAATCATTAATAATTTTTATAAGCAATACTGCTGAAATGATAACATTTTGATGTACTGGGTTAAATAAAATACATTATTAAAATTAATTTCACCTATTTCTTTTTACTTTTTCTATTGGGCCTCCTGGAAAATCTCAAATTAAATATGTGGCTAACATATTTCTATTGCACCGTGAAGGCCTATATCCATAGGCCCTAAGTAGTTCTTCCCCAATTTTTGACAACAGGAAGGAAGTGGCCAATGGAGGACTAAGAGCATTAACATTGTGGGAATATTTCTTTATAGGTCTGGCTTATCAGCTGGGTAGTTCTATCCTAGAAGATCTTCTTTAAACAGAATTTCCTTTGGCCACACTTTTGGGAGGATCAAGACATTAGATAATCTAAGGCATACTTCTGCAGGGCATCAGTTTGTTAGCAGTGTTCCATGTGGAGAGGAGATGCCTGCTTCTAATCCCTGATGGGCAGCAGTATGACAGTCACTCTACTATCAAGCTAGAAAAGTACAATCAGGATTCTTACTAGGAAACTAAATCACTAAACTCTTGCATGAGTTAAGTTTCAATTATGCTCATAGGCCAAGTCTATTTAGTCAAGCTGTTCTTGAAAAATTAATCTCAGGATCTCTCAAGTATCCAGTATCCAGGCAAGTACTGAATAACACTCTAGAATTTTATCCCACTAAGATGATTCTGATCACAAAATTTTCAAGTACATCTGATGGACCTACACATACTCTTTAATATTTCTAAGGAATATATAATTTTGTGCCAACATGACCAATGTGTGCTCATGTTACAAAGTCAGCTGGCCTGGTGAATTTAATTATTAGGTACTGAGTATTTCAATTTTGAGCTCAATTTTGTCTACTATAGACAACAATTTTGGTTTCAATAAATCCAATGCTAAATAAGTGACCCCCCTGGAAGAGTAGTAAGATACTAGAGAGAGTGAAATAGGAAAAGAAAGCCAAACCAGAGGTATGCTTTTGTTTGGTCAGTGTTCTGGATGCTGGGACCTAATTCTTGCTGGAATGTTTTGAGGAGTCATGTTGAATGTGTCTGAATAGTCAATGTACTTCACCTGTCTGCCCAAGGGGCAGAAGGGAGCATTTATTCATTAGCTCCTATCCCCCAAGGGTCACCTGGTGTGGCAATCCTTTCACATATCTGAATTGATTCCCCATAGGTATCCCATGCTACAGTGTCAAAGCAGAAAGCTGAAGCTGCTCAGCAGAGCTACAGTAAGGTGACACATATGATTAGGTGGTACTCTAGCCGCAGCTAGGCTGGAGTAAAGTAGGACAAGAAGATATGAGGGAGGGCTCAAGAGGCATGTGATACGTTCTTCTTTTTTTTTATTTAAAGATTTTATTTATTTATTTGACAGAGAGAGAGATCACAAGTAGGCAGAGAGGCAGGCAGAGAGAGAGAGAGGAGGAAGCAGGCTCCCGGCTGAGCAGAGAACCTGATGTAGGGCTCAATCCCAGGACCCTGGGATCATGACCTGAGCCGAAGGCAGAGGCTTTAACCCACTGAGCCACCCAGGTGCCCCTGATAGGTTCTTTTATGCCTGTCCCTTACTGCCTTGAGATTAAGAATTTAAATCACTTTCGTGTTATTCCTTATGTTCCACAAGTATGTGAAACCATATGATACTTGACTCTCTTTTTGACTTATTTCACTCAGCATGGAGGACATTGGGAGATGGAGAGGAGAAGTGAGTTGGGGGAAACTGGAGGGGGAGACAAACCATGAGAGACTGTGGACTGTGAGAAACAAACCGAGAGTTTTGGAGGGGAGGAGGTTGGGGGGTTGGGTGAGCCTGGTGGATATTAAGGAGGGCATGTATTGCATGGATCACTGGGTGTAGTGCAAAAACAATGAATTCTGGAACACTGAAAAGAAATAAAATAAAATAAAATGGACAAAAAAAAAGAATTTAAATCACCTTGAATTAGAGAAAGAGTATCTTCTCAAAAATTAAAAAATATTAAACAGCTCTGAATATTATATTGGAAAAATGCAGGCTGCTCTTAGGCCATGCAAATGGGGAGAAGGAAACAAAGCAGAAAATTTCACAGTAATTTCTTTTTTTTTTTTTTTAAGATTATTTATTTATTTAACAGACAGAGATCACAAGTAGGCAGAAAGGCAGGCAGAGAGGGGGGAAGCAGACTCCCTGCCGAGCTGAGAGCCCAGTGCGGGGCTTGATCCCAGGACCCTGAGAATGACCTGAGCTGAAGGCAGAGACCCAACCCACTGAGCCACCCAGGCGCCCTCACAGTAATTTCTATGAAGCAAACATTCAAA
Source organism: Meles meles (assembly GCF_922984935.1). Lineage (NCBI taxonomy): Eukaryota > Metazoa > Chordata > Mammalia > Carnivora > Mustelidae > Meles > Meles meles. Next base: position 92,817,429 of record NC_060068.1, read on the forward strand.
ATACCACAGTGTTATACTCAAATGCAGATGAATCTCTTTAGAAAGAGTTTAAATGAGTATAGAGCTTAGAAATATTTCTACATAACTTCACATCAAATTAGGATTCTTACAGACTTGAAATAATAACAAGTAGAAATAATAAAAAAAACAGCAGTTATTCCTTATTTAATGCCTATCTTGAGCAAGGCCTGGGCTTAGTATTTTACATATACCAGTTTACTAGGTGAAAAAACTACTCTCAAGATTAGTAGTTTTCAACTTTTTGTACTATGACCTTTAGTAAGTATATTAGGGTTCTCAAAAGACACAGAACCAAAAAGATGTGTATGAATGTGTATGTATATATATATTTATATTTATATATATATATATATAGTATGTAATATATGTATTACATATATGTACATATATGGGGGAATATATATATATACATGGGGAATATATGTATATATATGGGGGAATTGACTAATTTTAGGGAACTGACTCACATAATTGTGGATGTTAGGAAGTCCAAATCTTCATGGTAGCCTGGCAGTCTGGAGGAGACCCAGGGAAGAGGTGATGTTGCCTGAGTCCAAAAGGAATCTACAGGTATAATCTACTCTTCTCAGAGGATGTCAGTCTTTTTCGCTTATGGTCTTCAACTAATTGGATGAGGCCCAGCCACATTCTGGAGGGTAATCTGCTTTACTCAAAATCTATTGATTTGAATGTTGGTATCAGCTAAAAAAATTCTTTCACAGCAAAATCTAGACTAGTGGTTGACCAAATATCTGGGTGCTATAGCCTAGTCAACTTGATACATAAATATTAATCATTGCGGGCGTCTGGGTAGCTCAGCTGGTTAAGCATCTGCCTTTAGCTCAGGTCATGATCCCAGGGTCCTGGGATCAAATGCTTCTTCAGGCAACCTGCTGAGAGGGGCGTCTGCTTCTCTCTCTATCCCTCCTACCTCCAGCTCATGCACAAATGTGCACGTGCTCTCTCTCTCTCTCTCACAAAAATAAATAAATAAATAAATAAATAAATATATAAATAATCTAAAAATAGATTGACCATTGCAGTAAAAAATACATTTTACATTACAATGGACACAAAACATATGCATATATGTATGTGAAACAAGAATTTCAGAAAACAATACTCACTGTGAGTCAGGTTTTATATGCTGGTACTTCCTATTCCATATTTTTTTCTTTTCTACTTTATTAAAAAAAAATACTTATAACCCACTAAATTGATTTCACAGCCCTCTAATGTAGCACATAAATTGAAAAACCCTGCCCTCGATGACATATTCATTTGCTCATGTTTTAGAATACTGGTAAAAAAAAAAAATGCAGGGGCACCTGGGTGGCTCAGTGGGTTAAAGCCTCTGCCTTCTGCTCAGGTCATGATCCCAGAGTCCTGGGATCGAGCCCCACATTGGGCTCTCTGCTTAGTGGGGAACCTGCTTCCTCCTCTCTCTCTCTCTCTCTCTCTGCCTACTTGTGATCTCTGTTTGTCAAATAAATAAATAAAATCTTTAAAAAAGATTAAGAAATGCATCACGGTGGCAACAGAATGTGATATTTGAGAAGGAAATTAAGTATACTTGAATACATAAAATGCAATAAACATATGTACATCAGAAAAATTACATAAAATGCCTAATTTCTTATTACCATAGCAACGACATACACATAGCAAATTAGTGTAGTATTTTATCACTGTCAAAATAAATATTTGAGAATAAAATCTGGCATACCTAACTGTGACAGTCAACTGTGGCTTGGTATCTTTGAGGGTACATTACCAATACAATCTTCCTAAGCACCACTATTAGCCCACTTAAAGAAATCATGTTATATCTGATAAAAATGATCAGCAGGTTTCTTTTTTTTTTAATTTAGATGGTGAAAAAAAAAATCACTACTTCTCCAGCATGGAAGAATAAGAGGAAAATCACAAGAAATTGTTTTGGATAAGATAACTGAGAAAGAGTGTGGATTAAAAACAAAAACAAAAACAAAAAACCTTGACCTCATTTTAACTCCCTTAACCTTTTTCACTCTGGATGTAAGCCCAGTTTTAAAACCTAAATGGGACTTTTCTTTGTGGAGTTTCTTTGGACTGATGACATGACTCATAAGGTTAACTATTCAGAACTAATTCTGTATACTTTTTAATATGCACCTAGTAAGTTATGATGACTCTCAGAAGAAACTGAGCATAAGCAAATCTAAAAATAATAAATAAAGGCACTTTATTTATATACATTTTCGAAAAAACCTTTATGTTTTGCTCCTTAAAGGTCATAAAAGATCAAAATAGAAGAAAAAAATGTGCTAAGGATAAATTACGCTCACACTCAGACCTCAGCTTTGTATAGAGGCATATAAAAAGCAATCCTTTTAGAATGAAAAAGGTGGGATGCTTGAAATTTGAGATACTTTTTAGTAAGATCTACCTAAAATCAATATTTTGAAAACCAGAAAGATTTACAATACAAACTAGAATGAAAATTTCTTGTACAATTCATAAATACCTATAGTTAGGAAGACACAGTAGCTTATGGTTGAGTATAGACTTCAAGGAGCTCAAAATGCTCAAGTGATTCACTTTCATATCCTCCCACGTTTTTCTAGAGAAGCATGGCAAATTTTATATCATTTTAGCTTTTATAAAGCTAGAGATCAGTATCAAAAAAGGTGTGTAGAAAAGGTGTCTCTAAATGTTATGCTATTGTGTTTCAAGTGTTTTATTCTTTTATTATGAGTTAAGTAAAAACATCGGAATACAAAATAACAAAAGAATACCCAAATTATAATAATGTACCAATATATGAATAACTTGTTAAAGTTGAGTTGTGCAACCAGCCATAGGATTTGGGGTAATTTACCATTTCTGTTTTTTTTTTAATATTTTATTAATTTGACAGACAGAAATCACAACTAGGCAGAGAGGCAGGCAGAGAGAGAGGAGGAAGCAGGCTCCCTGCGAAGCAGAGAGCCCGATGTGGGGCTCCATCCCAGGACCCTGGGATCATGACCTGAGCCGAAGGCAGAGGGTTTAACCCACTGAGCCACCCAGGCGCCCCACCATTTCTGTTTTTAAAATTGTTACACTAATTTTTTAATCAAACAAAGTTAAAGAGGCACAGAAAGGCCCAATAATTATACTGGCAGGGATAAACTGCAGAGCTTCAGTACTTCTGAATGGGGAGAAGACTGCTGCTTTGCCTGGTCAAATATAGCCACAATCCGCTATGCATGAGGGAGGTCAAATGATTCGCATAACTCCACTCAACAGGAACTTTTCACTGTGGATGGCAGTAAACCCATCAAGACACAGCATCTTTGGGGTGGAAGAAATGCTAGTAGTGACTAAAGAACAGGGTGTTGACCAAGCTCAAGGATATATCCTTTCTAGTCTTAGAAACCAAAGATCTCAGAAGGAAAAAAGGAAAGAAAAGGAAAGGAAAGGAAAGAAAGGAAAAGAAAAGGATCCTGGAACGAATGCACAACTGAAGATGTAAGGCTCCTGTGTAAACTTGCAGTGAGACCCAATTTCTGAAGGTAATATGTGAATGTTTTTCCCTTGCAACATTAAAGATTAGTCAGACTAATTTGCTTTTGCAGAGGAAAAAAAAAAGATACTAAAAACAGAATCTAAACATAATTTAACAGAGTTATGATATCTAGGACAGGTTGGTACGTAAAGAAAATTATGACAGCTATTAAGCACATACCAGGTGCTTAGTAAGTAACTGAATGAATACCAGAAATATATAAGCATTAAGGTTTTTAACAAGGAATTCTAAAAATGAAGCCACACTGTTTTCTTTTTAAAGATTTTATTTATTTGAGAGAGAGAGAGAGTGAGAGAGATAGCACAGGAAGAGAGGGCAGTGGCAGAGAAGGAGAAGCAGACTCCCCGCTGAAAAGGGAACCTGACACGGGGGTGGATCCCAGGACCCTGGGATCATGATCTGGCCTGAAGGCAGAAGCTTATGAACTGAGCCCCAAGAAGCCCCAACACACTGATTGTTTCTTATGCATATTGCTATGATAGCTCCTTAAGTGCTTTTAGTATTTTAGAATTTCAAGTATTTCAGTTGTCAGTTTATTCTAAATATCTTATTTTTGTATCAGGGAGCCAACATGTTCTCTTAAAATATAGGATTACAAGGTTTCATTGCATTCTTTTAAATAAAATATTTCAAGTGTATAAATATAGTTAATAATATTATATACGCCCATGTGCTCACCATCCAGCATAAGAAACAAAACACTACAGCTATAACCAACTTAAGAAATAAAGCACCATAGATAAAACACTACAGATATGACCATGATCCAGCTTAAGAAATAAAACACTACAGATACGACCGATAAAACACTCTGTGACCCCTCCCACCAACATTCTCCTTTCCCAGAGGTAATAACTACCCTCAATTTCTTATCTATCATTTTTATACATGTTTTTAAAACTTTTACCACACCTTTATATATCCATAAACAATGGGAGCAGTGATTTCCTAGATTTGTTGGTACACATATAGACTTTTGAAAACTATGTACCCATCTTGCTCATTAAGTCGACACATAATGGTAAAGGATGTATTTTCCAGTTTACTGCATATCAAATGCATCCTTTAAGTATGTTTTTTGTCAAAGCCTTGGAGCTGCATTTTAACTTATTCAGTCTGTGGAAAATATAACCATATAACTTAATTGGCAGAGCCAGTCCTCATTGTCAAATCCAATCAGCCAAATGTGACTTACTCTCTGTCAGAAAAAGTCTAACTTAATTTTTAAATTCAAATAAATGTATTATTATGTGTCCCCATGACACTTTTCTCACTTGTGGATGTTAATTTTAAGAGAGATGAATGGATAGCTAGCTAGGTAGACAGAGAAACTATAAGGCAAGGATCCTGGCCATGAGTTTGTCACCTGGCTGAAATAATGTGTTGCCCCCTTCAGTAATTTTTACTGAAGCTTTCTCTGCTTTAGTCTCAAGAGACTCTCCCTCAGGAGAAATTCACTCTCTAATAGTCTCTGTTTGGTGCCCTGGAGATTTTTAAACCCCAAGGCAATGCATAAGAGTAAGATTTAGCACGGACAAGGAGTAAGCTTTCCTTCTGAAAAGTGGGATACAGATGACTATGTAAGACATCAGAAAGGAGAACTAGCAGACCAGAAAGATCATTTTTAGGAAAGATGGCATACAGAAAAGAGTGAATATGGAAATTAATGTCTTTAAAGCTATCTGTACCTGCACATCCCACTGAAAGCCTTTGTGTTCTCAGTGGCAAAGGTATCCCAATTTGAAAACCACTCATCAACAGCAGGAGCTGGCAAACCAGGATCTACCCACCACCTGTTCTGTGAATAAAGTTACACTGCACATAGCCATACTCGCTTGTTCACGTACTGCCCGCTGTAAGTGTGTTCACACTACCACAGCCAAGTTAAATATGAGCGACAACACTGTGTCTCACAACGCCTGAAATATTTGTTCCCTGGTACTCTGGAGAACAACTCTGCTACCTCTCCTCTATAGCACTGTGTATGTGTTTTTTAAAATTCTCTTTAAATCAAAATTACATATTCACATAATTTAAGGGGCCACATTGTTCTACAAAGCTTATTATGAAAAATGGTTCTCTCTCTCCCAAAACGACTACTTTATATGCTTTCACTTGATGTCTCTGGTTATGGCACAGGCCAAACAAGGGAGTCACGAAAATGTCTGACAGTTATAAAGGAGACTCTGCTCCTGACTCCTTTGCAATATCAAAATAACATCCATTATGATTTCTTTATTTTTCAAATTTAAGCACCGTATATTAACTTACTATTGAAAAAGGATTTACCTCATCCTTCCTGAGACTTAATACTCTCAATATAGTTGTATATCAATATTCAACATTTATATGATTATGAATACACACTATAACAGTAAGTTATCTAGTATACCAGGATTATTTTTCTTTTTCCTACCTAAGCTTTATTTTCCTTGGAAATAATAAGTAAATTCTGTGTATTTTCCAGGTACTTACCTATAATTCAACCTCACTTGTTAAGTTCAGTAAGTATATGTTCATTCAGTCACTCTAATTTTCAGATTGGTACTTCTTCCCTCAAATTTGTCTGGATACTTTTTTCCTTTTTCATATACAAACTCCCAGATCTCAGTTGGGTAGAGAAGTTGCTGGGTTTTCAAACTTCCACAAAGAGAATTTAACAACATCCTTCTCTTTTCTTCAGGATACTTAACCCTGAGATCATACTATTATTTAATATATGGTTCATGTTCAAACTTTACTAATTACCCCAATACTGTCCTTGATAGCTAAGTCTCCCCCCACCCTCCTGCCAATTCAGGGTCACATATTACACTTAGTTGTCATGTTGATTAGTCTTTCTTTGTTGTTCATAACACTGACATGACCTGAAATGTGTTCCAATTTAGGTTTCCCAGTTCTTTCCTCACGATTAGATAAAGACAATGCGTTTTAAGAAATATGACATGAATATTGTCTGATTCTGTGTATTGAACAAGGGGGCACATATGATGTCAAGTTGTTCCACTTGGTACAACTTTTGACCACTTGATTAAGGTGGTATGCACAAATTTATCTACTATAAACAAACCTCCCCTCTTTGTAATTAATAAGTATTCTGTAGGGAGATAACCTGTTTTCCAACAAAATCTGTCTTAATGGTTTAGATAAAAACCAATGATTTTTCCTGAATAAGCTATTACAATGATCACTGAAAAATGGTGACTTTTTTCCAACTCTACTATTTTGCCTACAATTTATTCGTTAGCATCTAATTGCTTCTTAAACAGATTTTCAACTGGGTTATTGTTTTTAGCACCAGCCTCAACTCCACTTTTAGAATTTCCTGGCACTGACAATTACTGAGCATTCGGGGGTTCTGTGATGTAAACCGGGTTGCTTCTGGGCTTTCTTCTCTGCCAGATTAGAAGACATTTTTCAATTGTGCTAAATCTGTTACCACCTGTTCATCTGCTTTCCAGCTTCCAAAACAATGTTGCTGTTTTTTGCCTCTTCAATTTTTTTGACCTTGTAGGTTTATGTTTTTTAAAATAAATCCCTTTGTTGTCATTTTCATTAGGCTTGAAAAGATAAAGTAAATTCATAGTTTAACTTGCTAACTTTGCTTGAAGGTCCATTAATGTTTCCTTGCTTTCAAACTTTATAGAAAGGTATCATACCATATGATCATCTTCTGTAATTTGCTCTTTTTGCTTGACATCATGTTTCTGAGATTTATCCCCACTGACACACACAGCTCTAGGTCATTTATCTTTAATGAATGATGCTGTAACCCAGAGGACAAGCATGCTGCAATTTCCTCACCCAAATCCACTGTATAACCAGAAGTGATAGTGTGAGGTTTGAGGTGGGGGTCTGTTTTTCCACGAGAACATACACTCCATCTTTGCAATTTAAGGTGGCAGGAAAGTGAGGTTACATATGCAAAAATATCCATGTTAAGATATTTCAATTCAGTAACTTATAAAATGAACATCATAATACTGGGCACTGAGAACTCAATTACTTCAATCAGTAATTGTCAGTTACTTGGAGACAATGGTGAAATGGACCTCAAGAATTCAGAAATAAGATTCCTCGCTGATAGTTAACTATAAGATCAACATGTTATAGGCCAGAACAGAGATGTGAAAAGAATAAATGAAAGAATAGCTGCAGGGCCAGCAACATTTGATCATAATATAAGCACTGTAAGAGCCAAGGAAATAATATGTCAGTCAGAATAGGGAAGCAAAGAAAAAAAGACAATCACAAACGCTGAGAGACAAATGGACAAATACACAAAAAGAGACAAATGCTGGCAACCCATACAGTGTATCCCCGAAAGCCTCAACCATCATGTAGCAATTTTTTCTATTCCAAATCATAAGGTTATTCCTAGGATAGAGACAGATGTTGGGAACTGTGGCCAATTCTATTTAAATATTTGCATTCCTATGGTCAGATTATCCTCACTTTGAGATGGCCACAACAGACAGTTTTAGGCCTGATGCAATTAAACATTTATTTTACTTAACTCCCCTTATCCTAATGCCATACCCACCAGGTAACCTATTGTTTCTTTCCTGTGCCAACTGAATTTCTACTGCAAATTAATACACTGAAATTCTGGCAACTATTTCAAACTTGCATGTCTTTTAGTCATTCTGATATTTTTTAGAGCCAGATCACCTCAGACATGGACAAAAGCGAGTTTTGAGCTTTCAGCTCAGATCTTAGAACATGGACAAGTCAACAAGCTACTGTGAGGTATTATCCTACACTACCCCAACCTTTTGCTTGACTACAGCATCATCATCTCCAACTCCATTTTCTACTGGTTTCTAGAATTTCCTCTTCCTTTTTCATGGAGAAAGTAGGTGAGGTCTATCATTACAGCTTTCTTCTACTGTCTGTAAACTTATTGCTGAGTCATGTATTTTGTCAATACTTAGCAATACATCTATTTCCTTTTTAAAGTGGAAAACTTTATTTCGTTTCCTACTATTTTTTCAGTATGAAAGGAGAAGCAATATTTAAAAATATTTGCTACATGTGATTTCTAATGGAATAAACTCGTCGTTCAAAGTCTATTGCATTAATTTTGTGACATGTTAATTCAACTTGTACCACACTGATGAAAACGGCTGTACTATTTTGGCAACTTACAGTAAAATGTGCATTTCTAGGATAGCAGGACGGGCAATGCTCACCTTCAAAATATGTTCACTTTTATAAAGTCATTTTATAGTTGGCTGTCAGAAATTCAATGTCATGGAAACCATGCAATATATTGACATGGCACTGAGATTTCCACTTTTGTCAACAAAAGCCTATCCAATAATGAACCAGCTCTGTGTTAGGTGCCTGTGACAAACTAATGAATGAAACACAATCCTTGTGCCATACAGCTCACCATATAGTCAGAAAAATGGATGAACTAAACAAAGAGTGCTAACACTAAACTCAAACGGCTATACAGCTGCACAAGGCAGTAAGTATAGTTATACCTAGAAAGAAGTAATTAACTCTAGGAGATAAAAAGTTGAGAAAACAGTTGAGGAAAACATCGAAGAATTTTAAAGGGAATTAAGCCCGAGCAGAAGTGTGCCAGCTAGTAAGAGAGGGAAAAGACAGCAAACCTGAGAGATAGCATGAAGATCCTTGGAGAGGAGAGTGAGTATATCAAGTGTAAGGAGAAAAGTAGAAAACTCAGTTGGGCATATATCAGGAGGCCTTGTATGGTCTGCCAAACAATGAAACCTTCTTTTGGCTAGGCTTTCCCAAGAAGTGTGCTTAAAAATTTATTCCTTCAAGCCTTCAAAGAGGCCAGGAGAAAAAATGTGGAGGTCACAGGGTAAGTGTGTGTTTGATTTTGTAACAAACAGCCAATTTTGGAATGTGGTAGTATTATTTTCACAATAACTAGCACTGTATGAAAGGGATGGTTGCTCTAGTTAGAACTACTGTTAACCTTTTGAATTTTAGCTTTTTTCATGGGTGTGCAGTGTAGTGGCATCTCATTGTGGTTTTCCTGATGACCAGAGATGGTGAGTATTTTTTCATATGCTTAGTGATAATTTTCGTATCTTATGAAGTGACTGTTTTAAGACTTTTATCCAATTTTTATTAGCGTTGTCTTTTTTTCTTTTAGGTCATTGAGTTGAGGGGTTCTTTATACAGTCTGGAGTCCTTTGTCAAATACATGGATTGTGACTATTTTCTCCTAGTGTATTGCTTTCCTAATGTTCTCTTTGAATAAACTTAGTTTTTAATTTTGATTAAATTTAATCATCAATGCCCTCTCCCTTCTGGATAGTGCTTTCTATGTCCTGCCTACCTCAAAGTTGTGAAGATATTCCACTACGTATTCTTCTAGAAGCTTTATGAGTTTTAGTTTTTCTGTTTAGTCTGTGCTCCATCTTACACTAACATTGGTACATGATGTTAGGTAGGGATCAAGGCTTATTTTTTTTTTCCACATGGATATTAAGTTCTTCTAGCCCCATTTCTTGAAAAAACTTTCCATTTGTAATTGTGTTCCTTTGGTGCTGCTGTCAAAAGCCAACTGGATGTATAGTGTCTATTTCTGGATGCTCTATTCTTTTCCATTCACTTATTTATATATCTCTATGCCAGTACCATGCTGTCTTGATTACTATAGTAATAACTACAGAGTAAATCTTAATATCAGAAAATATAAGTCCTCTAATTTTTTTCTCCTTTTGCATGATCGCTTTCAGCTACTTTAGGGCCTTTGCATTTTCAAATACATTTTAGAATTCATATACATCTTGATGTCTACAAGTCTAATGGGATTTTTATTGGATTTGTATTTGACTGACTCTCTACATCAGTGGTTCACAAAGTATAGACCAGTAGCATCAATATCACCCTAGGAACTTGTTATAAATGAAAATATTCAGGCCTTACCCTAGATCTAGTGGGTCAAAAACTCTAGGGCTGGGACCCAGCAATCTGTGTTTTAACAAGCCTTCCTGGTGATTCTGACGCACAATAAAGTGTAAGACTTGCTGCTGCAGATCAATTTGGAAGAATTAACATCTCAGCAATATTAAATATTCCTACCCACGAACAGACATTTCTCTCCATTAATTTAGGTCTTCTTCAATTTCTCTCACCAGCATTCTGTAGTTTAAGTGTACATGTCTTGCATACATTTTGCTTAATTTATATCAGGGTATTTTATGTTCTGGTGCTACTGTAAATGGCATTTTAAGCATTATTGGCTAGCTTTTAACCATAGTGTAAAGGTGAAAGGGACAAAAGTATCTTCAGGGTGGGAGTTCACTAAAGTAGAGAGCTCAACTGATTGGTAACATCTTGAAAACTAACTAATTTTAACAGGCATGCAAGATTACAGGGTTGTTTCCAATGAACTGCTACAGGCATTAAACAAAGCAACTGTGAAGACCACTAAAAGAGAGACAATCAGATGTGCTCTCACATAATCTTGTCAAACATTTTCTACAATCCTGACAAAAAGATCAAAATATGGGTATCCAGCCTATGGCTCCAGCTGCGAAACTCAAAGAGGACAGAGTAACATGTTGAACCACATGAAGAACATAAGATAAACAAAATCTAAACTGTGGCAAGTTCTATAGGTGAAATGGGCTGGGTTTTTCAACAGATAAACGTAGCAAAAAATAAGAGGGATGGAGGAGAACCACACAGATTGACAAGAGATTTAAATCAAATATGAAGTTTTTACAAAATGGACAACTCTAAACTATAATGTACATCTGAGTGGTCGAATTAGTTAAAACTGAGAAAATGATCATTGTAAAAGTCAAGTTTGGGGTTTCTTTTGAGGGAGGTTGTACTGATACAGGGCATATTATTCTGGAGTAGATGACAGAGTTCTGTTTTTGACTTGTGTGGAATTCACCTTATAATAACCCATTAAGCTATACATTTAATTCTTGTGCTTTGCTGTATACTTGTCTTATTTTACATTAAGTAGGTTTTACTCTCTTAATACAACTATGTAGAATCTGAAATTTGACAGCTTACAAGTTTTAGTGGTAGAGCAGTGTTTGGTGATGATGAGAACTAAGGTGTGGCTATCAAAGTGGTTGTTCACTTGAGGTAGGGATATTAGTGTGGATGAAGTAAAAAAAACAAACAAACAACAACAACAAAAAAAACTGAATGGCTAAGACTTGGGAAGGCACTGAAGGAGAAGTCTGTAAGTTTGGTTCTCATCTCCGCTATCAGTATGGGGAGTGACCTAGACGTTGGCAGAGACAAAAATTATAAACAGGGACAGGAAAATATACTTAGATTGCAAAGTTACTACTCTCCCTTGGGCCCACAAAATGAAACAATACTTTTGCAAGTGACTAGGGAAAGAAGGGCATTTGAACCCACTTTGTTTCTGTGGGTTGTGGTAAAATGAGCACAAAGAGCCTCAGTACCTTTTAGACACAAACAAATTTCAGTTGAGGCTTTCTGGCAGAGAAGGGTCCTAAGAAAATATGAAAGATGAAGGATAATCTGCTAAAAAAGCAACAGAAATTCCTGAAACAGAACGGAAAAGATCAGCAGGGAGAGAAAGGGGTGTGTGTGTGTGTGTGTGTGTGTGTGTGTGTGTTGGGACGGTACAGAAGAGCACCAAGAAGGGTGAGATTGATAGGACTTTAGAAAAGAGGCAAGGAAAGGCTTCTTTTCAGTTATTCAAGAATGTGAGCACCATGGATGGAATGACTTGGTCTTATTGTTCTAACTAGAGCTTGTGTGAAAAACCTGAAATTTACAGAGGTGGGGTTTTAGGCCTAATTGCTTCAGCTTTTCCATCTAATCACTTTGTATATGAATGTTTCCAGGGAAGAAGCCTTTTAAAGTTCTAAGGATGGAAGAATCATCTTTAGTTCTGAAAACAGGAGTTCTTATGGTCAAGAGAAGGGGACTCTGGAGGGCTCCTCAATGATGCCTCCCACTGTAAACCATGGGGATAATTCTGAATCTTGGATCACAATGACTTTTCTTCCTTTTTATTCCAAGGTTCACTGATATTAGAAAGAATATCTGACAAGAATAGGGCAGGGTCAAAGTGGGAGCAACATTCAAAACTAGAAATGGGCTTAGAGACCATTCAGACCCTGGCCTAACAAACATTAATGGGGTCAGCATAGAAGAAATGAAGCACAAGTATGCCAATTTCTGAGTCATCATGAATTCTTCCCTGGAGTACACAACAAGTGGGGCCAGAGTGCTGGAGCCCATTTCTGTTGTCATCCGGGTTGTAGTAGTGATGGCAGAGGGGAGAGAAGATGGGAGGGAAGTCATAAATAGAAGAAATGGAATAGGCAGTACACTAATGAATCTGGAAAATTTCCTCTTTTGAAATACATTACTTCTTACAAAAAAACTTCAGAATACTTTATGCTATTGTTTTAAAATGAAAAATTATGAAATGTTTTAAAAATATATACACCACAGCATTGCTATACTTTATATTCTGTAAACTACCAAAACTATGTTTCTGAAGTTTAAAATAAAAATTCAACTATTAATTACTGAGTGTTTTATATTACATGCTAATTGTATATTTTAAAGTTTCTCCAGATACTTGATAGAGTTAAATGTATATGAGATTAGAAAATCTTACACTTGCTAAAAATTTAAGGGCAAAATGGACAGGACCACGAGATTCAGTGTTTCTCAGACTTTTCACCAAACACCCATATCAGAACAAAGCTCCCAGGAACTAGGCAAAATGTTCTGATGCAAACTGCTCTAAGTCTAAACTTTCGAAAATGTATTTTGTTTTGTACTGCATTTTTATTTCATTTAAAAATTCATATGAATTTCATGTTATATTCCATAACTTGTGCATTTATTTTATTATAAAGACATTTTAAATTTTCTGAGGAGTAAAATTAACACTCTGGAAGATGCATATATTTATTCTGAGGCTCTATGTAAACTCCCAATTGAGAAACACAGCATTATAGAAACATGCTATTTGAATATTTTCATTATGTATTCTTACCTCCATAGTAGGTGGAGTCTTTCTTGTTTTTCTAATCCAAGCTAGAAAGAAAAATGATACTTAAATGTAAGTTTTTGATAATTTGCACAAGCATTTATTCATTCATGCATGAAACAAATATTTATTAGCACCTGTTACATGTTGTTTTAGGCACTGGGTATACAAGAAGGAACTAAACATGAATTTCCTCCTCTCCTGCAGCACTTACACTAGTGAAAGGGAGCAGAAAACAAATACACAAACATATGATGTCAGGTCGTGATATTTATCATAAAAAAATACAATAGCATAGGGAGTTTATTAAAGAGGGGACAGTCCATATCTAAAATCAGACCTCGTAATTGTCTGAATTCAACTGAGTGCCTGATGCCTTATAGCAACAGGAAGGAACTGGGGCAGGTGCCTCTAGGGAAGTGTATCAGAATCCCATGGAAGACATACATATAGTACATCATTTAGGAACAGAATCAGATCTTCTGGGTTCAAATCCAAGCTTCATCACTTACTAGCTGTGTCACGTGGGGGAAGCTGTTTAATTTTCTAAAAAACAGATTACCTATCTGTAAAATATAAATTATAAAAGTATCTACATTTTAGAATTTGTTGTGAATGTTAAATGGTATCTATAAATTCTTAGCTTAGTCTGGCATACAGGAAGCATTAAATCTAAGTTAATATGATTATTATCACTAGTAGTCCATAAACCTATATTTTTTTTATAACAGACTCAAAAATGCTGAGATTAATAATATCTGCTTGGCCCATGGGGATAGACAGAAAACTGTGAGAAAATATACTTTAGAAATTTGGTCTTTAAAAAGCAGAAAACTGCTCGATCACTTTAGGTGATTTAGTTTTCATCACAAAACTGTAAGGTATCCTTATTTAATAGAAAAATTAAATAACTTTCTCAAATTTACACGTTAAGTAGTAATGGTGTCATTTGAGTCCAGATTTGACCCTGTCTCTAGCTCCAAAAGCTACCCATGATCTATCTACTAAGCAGCCTCACCAATTTCAGTAAGAAACAAGCAAAGAACACACAACTAGGAAGAGGAATAGGGCATAACCTTAATTACATGCTGGAAAGTAAGAATTACTAACCCCATTTTACAGATTGGGAAACTGAGGTTCAGAAAGATTGAGCAATCTGCCTAAACTCACCTAATTAGTGAGTAACAGCCTGGGAATCAACCCCCTCAGGCTCTAAAACCTGAGCTCTGCCTGCTAACTAGCTCCCTTCTCTTCCTACCAGCTCCACCAGCCTGCCTTCTGTCATCCAAGTCATAGCACCAGGAACTGTCCTCATGACAAGCCCAGTACTGAATGGCTGTTGGGGTACAGAGAACAACATTCAACTGCAGGCCTTGCACTGATTCCATAAATGTATTTTTAATACAGTCCCAGCATTTTAACCTTCTCCCCTCTAACTTCTAAGTTTTTACCCCTGTTGTTTTCCGCATTCTCTTTCTCCTTATCTTCCATTACTATTTGGTCCATTTCTAGCCACAACTTATACAGATTTTATGTTCCTTGTTAGGTTTGTAAGGTTGTCCGGGGCAAGATGCATCCATGGGGGATTTATGTTTCTACCACTTAAATGTCTCCAAACAGTAGGTACTTAATACAGCTGTTGAATGAATATATTCACTATAAAATACTTCCACTGTATGACTATTTGTTGTAATGGAACTTTTGCCTGTGTTAGAAAATCCAGCTCGGCAATAGTAAAACTCCTCTGTGCAATAATGGAAATTAGTGCTTTATGGAACTTTCAACTGCCTCTTTATGGTCAAGTTAAGTTACTTAACTTTATTTATGGACATTTATTTTTCTAGGACAGAGGCTTCTTTTGAAATAATTCAACATGAGCCGTATACCTCTAAAAGGTTTTAAGCAGTAAATCTTTAGTTTTAAAGTAAATTAGAAAGTTAATTCAGAAAAATCAAGTGCTAGGGCAGGGTCAGCAAACTATATAGCCCGCAAGCTAAATTGAACCCAAGGTTTGTTTTTACATTTTTAATTGGTTGAAAAAAACATTAAATGAAGAACAATATTTCACGACACATGAAAATTATATATAGTTCAAATTTCAGTGTCAGTAAGTAAGGTTTTATTGGAACACAGCCACACTTATTTGTTTACATATTATCTATAGCTGCTTTTGTACTACACCAGCAGAGTTGAGTAGTTGTAACAAAAATAGTAGAACCCACAGAAGCCAAAACATTTATCACCTGGCCTTTTAAAGAAGTTTGCCTGCCTCTGTACTAGGGCTACCAATAAGTAAGGCCTTGTAGCAAGAACTATCTGTCTTGATTCAAAAATACTTTCATATTATCTAAAATAAAAATCATTATTATTTTTAAAATAAAAACTATTATTAAATATTACACTTTTTACTAATGACTACCATGTAACTTGAGAGTCTGTGACCACCTATTACTGGCATGAGATCACACTGAAAAAATAAAGGCACAAAGCATACTTACTATTACCATGAGAAAGACAACTTAAAACAATAATCTGTCCTATGGATGGTCTATAAAGCAGCACTTTCAGATTTTTGGTAAGGTTAGAAAAATACTTCAACAGAGTCTCAATAATTTTTATAAATCCCAATGTAAATTAATAGATTGAGTAACTCTGGTATGTATTTTCTAAAGTTTACTGGTTTTGTATAAGTTTACAAAATTCATGCATGGAAGAATGCAATATAACTTGGATAATGTATTAAGAACTGCCTAGAATAGTCACCCTCATGGGACACACTATTCTCTCAGGAAAGATACAGGACTTCCTTAGCTCTGTTTTAAATGGCTCAAGGAAAAAGATCTTTGTTTTATCTAGATAAATAAATGCAATTGCTGAGATAAATTTGTATAATTCTACAATAACCAGATACTTGTAATGTTCTTGAGATGATGGTTGATGCCAATTTACTGCTATGTATCCAATAAAGGGTACAGCTGGAAATATTCAATGTGATCACTCATTTATATAATATTCCCTCACTTTCCCAATCACTATATGCAACTAAGGAAATATCCTGCTGAAGGTTGGCAAAGGTTAGGAAGAGGAAGGAATAAAAATAAGCATTAATATCAAATCATTATATTTCTTTTTTTTAATCCTCATAACAATCTGGAATTGAACCTCTATCCAATTATAAACTATATAATGATTTTGCCATTGCTAATTATATCTGTATGGTGGATTCTGTATCAGTCTTCATTATAATGTAACCATTGTTTGAGTAGAATTTAGCAAGATAACTGGACAGTTTATGCCTTAAGATCTTAGCATTCTTTCATCAATGTTCATTTGCATTCTCATCAGTATGCATGAGATTTTCAATGAACTTTAATACTCTTATTGGAACATAACACACTATAATATGCGTAAAAGTGAGCATGCAAATTAAAGTTCCCATTAATCACTAAGAGAGACTGGAAGAAGCAAGCAGGAAAATACTTCATGAAGCATACATTCTTCAAATTTCCATAAGCACTGAAAATGGCTAACACATTCTGAGAAGCAGTACCAACTGGGGTTAAGATAAATGAGACATTTATCACTAGAGTCAGTAAGGTGACCATTCAGAACTAAAATTATGGAGAGCTTGTCAACAGTCTGCATCCAAAAGATTACATTAGAAATATGTGTTGTTTACTTCACTCAAGGAAAAGACAACACTATACTAAAGCCTCATCTTTAAAAAAAAAGATATCTGCCAGTTCTGGGTGTGTACACATTACAAAAAACTATAAAAATAAGAATCCATATTTTTTAACTGTGAAAATTCTTCAAATGACAGAAAATGAGTCACTTTCTGATTACTGACCCTTGGGCATATCTTAAGGATATTATTAGATTTAGTTGGCACATTTAAGTTAAATATTTTGTAATGCTCATGATGATTACTGTTCTTTTTTCTAAATCTATTTTATTGAGATATAATTTATAAACAATGCAGTAAAACCATTTTAAGTGTGCAACAATTCTGAAAAACGTATACAACCTTCTAACCAGCACCACAATCAGTATACAGAACACTTCCATCGTTCCCATAAGTTGTCTAATGTCTAACCACATGCAAACACCCACCCTAATCCATTCACAGGCCCTAATTATTTATTATTTATTGCTGCACTTTCTGTCACTGTTGATTAGTTCTGCCTTATCTACAATTTCATATAGATGGTTTACAGTATGTACTGTTTTGCATCTTATTTTACTCAACATAATATTGTCAAAGTTCATCCATGTAACTGTGTCTGGAGAACAGTCTTTTAAGGTAGGCTCCATAGCCCCCGTCTCTGTCACATGCCCTGTGACTTACTTCTAACAGTGATAACAGGGCAAAGGTGATGGGATGTCTATGAGTGCATGATTATGTTAGGTAGAGTTATAGCATCTATTTTGGTGGAGCCTCTCCCTTCCCGGCTGTAAGGGAAAAACTGGCCATGTTGGAGAATCCTATGTGGCAAGGAACTGCCAGTGACCTCTAGGAGCTTAGGTTGGCCTCTGGCCAGCATCAGGTGAAAACCTGAAGCTCACAGTCCTACAACTGCAAAGAAACGAATGCTGCAAATAACCACACACATGGGAGGTGGATCCTTCCACACTCACACCTCCAGATGAGAAAGCAGCCCTGGCTGACACCTTGACTGAACCCTTGGGAGATCTTAAGTAGAGAATCTATCTAGGCTGTGCCTGGATTTGTAACCACAAAAACCGGGAGATGATAAATACGTAGAGTTTTAAACTAAGTGTATGGTAATAATTATATGGAGCACTAAAAAACAAATATGATGAGCATAGCAGCCGTTCATTCTTTTTATTGCTATGTAGTATTCCACTTATCGAAAAATGAGTGTGTTTACCACTCACTTTTTGTTGGGTGTCTGTGCAGCTTTCAATTTTGCACTTTTATGACCAAAGCTGCTATGAAAACTTTGGGTACCAGTGTTTGGGTAGACCTATGTGTTTATATCTCGGAGTTAATATCCAACAGAACTTCTGGATTATAAAATATGTGTATGTTCAAATCTATAAAGATTTAATAAACTATTTTCCAAAGTAGTTGTACCATTTACACTTCAGTCAAACTATTTATGAAAGTTTCAAGTACTTTACACCCTCTTTAACACTTGTATCATCATTCTTTTAAATTCTAACTAGTCAGTGTTATGTGTTGGTGAGAATGTAAACTGATACAGCCAGTCTGGAAAACAGTATGGAGGTACCTTAAAAAAAAAAAAAAAATAGAACTACCATATGATCCAGTAATCCCTCTTCTGGGTATATATATCCAATGGAAATGCAATCACTATCTTAACATGGTATCTGTCCTCCCATGTTCTCTGCAGCATTACTGACCATAGCCAAGGTATGGAAACAACATAAGTGTCCATTCACAGATAAATGAATAATGAAATTGTGGTGTGTGTGTGTGTGTGTGCATATATATGTATATGTGTATATATGCATACATACACACACATAAAATATACATATACATATATATTTACAATGGAATATTATTCAACCTTAAAAAGAAGAAAATCCTGTTATTTGTAACAATATCAGATAAACCTAGAAGATATGGTAAATGAAATATACTAGACACAGAAAGAAAAATACTACATGATTTCATTTTTATGTGGAATGTAAAAAAGTTGAATTCATAAAAGCACAGAGTAGAATAGTGGTTACCAGGGGAAAGTGGGGGACATGCTGAGTGAGAAGCCCCACACCATCCCACAACCTTGAGATCATGACCTGAGCTGAAATCAAGAGCTGGACACTTAATGGACTGAGCCACCCAGGTGACCCAACACTTAGGTATTAATTTAGTAAAATATGTGCCAGATCTCTAAACTAATAACTACAGATGAAAAAAATGAAGGATAGACCTAAGGAAATGAAGAAAAGATGCTGTGTTCATAGAAAAACTCAATACATTCCCAACGAAAACTGATCTAATAATTCAGTACATTCCCAATGAAAATCCTGGAAGGATTTTTGGTAGTAACGGATAAGATGATACTAAAAATCATATATAATGACAAAGGGACCAAACTAATTAAAACAGTTTTGAAAAAGAGATTGGAGGATTCAAATTACCCATCTCAAGCCTTACTACAAAGTCTCAGTAATCAAGACAGTGTGGCATTGGGAAAAGGACAGATCCATGGAGAGAAGTGAGAATACATAGCGCACACCTACATAGCCAAATGATGTTTAACAGAAGTGTAAAGATACTGTGAGAAAAGGATGGTCACTTCATAAACAGTGCTGGGAGAGTAGTTAAAACCATAAAGACAGAAAGTATAATGATGGTTGCCAGGGGCCAGGGAAGGGTAAGGAAGAACAGAGAATTATTGTTTAATGGTACAGAGTTTGTTTTACAAGATGAAGAGTTAAGGGGAGAGATGGTAATGATAAAGTCAATGTATTTAATACCACTGAACTGTACACTTAAAAATGGTTAAGATTTTAAGTTTTATGCTATGTTATTTTAACACAATAAAAAAATAGTACTGGAAAAAACTGGATATCCATATAAACAAAATTGATACCTACGCCATACCAAAAATAGATTAAAAATGGATCAAAGATATAAATCTAAAACCCCAAACTATAAAATTTCTAGATGAAACCACAGGAGAAAATATTCATGACCTTGGGTTAAGCAAAAATTTCTTACAACACCAAAATTATGATTTATCAAAGAAAAAAATGATAAATTGGACATCATTAAAATTATAAATGTGTGCTCTCCAAGAGACACTGTTAAAAGAATGGAAAGAAGGCTGGGGCAAAAAGATGTGCAAAGCACACACATAGTAAAGGAATTGTATTGAACATAAATAAAATAAACAAGTTGGGAAAAAAAATGAACCAAATAAAAAATTTCTGGGCAAAAGGTAAGAATAGACACTAGAGTAAAGAAGATATACAAATGTCAGACAAGGTCATGCAAAGATGATCAGCATCACTAGGCACTAGGGAAATAAAAATTAAAACCACAATGAGACACTACAACGTACCTATTACATGGATCAATCTAGTGACACTGACAACACCAAAAGCTAGTGAAGATTAGGGGCAACTATAACTTACCATTCTTGGCTAATGGGAAAGCTAAATGGTATAGCCATATTAAAAAACAGTTAAGCAGTTTAAGTTGAAACTCTTCTTGCCACCTGACCTAGAAATGCCACTTCAAGTAGTTACCTGAAAGAAGTGAATATTTATGTTGATATATTTATACCTGAATAGAAATATGAATTTATATAGTGGCTCCAGTTATAAATGCTATAAACTGTAAACAACCCGAATGTCCTGCAGCTGGTGAATGGACAAGCTGGTATATCAATATGATAAAATTCTACTCAGCAATAAAAAAGGAATAAACTGCTGATTCATGCAAACACATAGATGAATTTCAAATGCATAAAATGAATTGAAAGAAAGCTGCCTTCTGCTTCTAGGCAACATGGAGCAACAGGGACAAATTACATGAAACAATAATTTTCAAGACTAGTGGACATTAAGTAATGAATATAGTGATCCCTTCAGAATATTAAAAAACAAACAAGCAAACAACAAAACAATGCCTTGCTTATTGCTTTGCGAGTTTTAGGCTGTGGCATTGGAAGGGGATCCGGCTAAAATTCACCACATTATCTATGTTATGGAGATGGAGCTGGGAGTCTAGGGAGAACAAGGTAACTAAAATTCACAGGACAGACTATCAGACATGACACAGCTACACGGAGAGAAAACCGTGGAGATTGGCAGGAGGCTGCTATCAAGTATTTAGCAGAGCACTAATGAGTTCATATGAATAAGAAACTCTTAAGACCAGGAAAAGAACCACCAGAAACGATCAGAGGACCAGTCCTCACATTTTACACACGGTTAAGAATAATGTTAATTTCCACCACCCAGAGTAGAAAACCTCATGACTGACGGGGCAGGGGAGAGTGCTCAGCAATGACTTACATCAGTAGTGCAGAATTATTAGTTCTAGATTAAACTCTGTTTCAGTCCGAACTAATGAATCTTAAAAGCAATCCCTGAAAGGATCAAACTGTTTCCAAGTAACTTAACTGTGTCTCAGAACAAAGCTCAACAATATAGATAGGAATATAAAAATATCCAGTATCCAACTCGGCAAAAATTTTAAATGTCTGACATCCAATCAGAAATTGTGAAGCCAACAAAGAAGCTAGAAAATACTTCCCATATTGAGGAGGAAAAAAAAATCAACTAACCAAAACCAACTAAAAACAGACACAGATGGTAGAATTAGGAGATAAGAACATTAAAACAGTTATAACTATACTCCATATGTTCAAAAAGCTAGAGGACAGATTGAACAGGTTAGGTATAGACATGGAAGATATAAAACAGACTCATATTAAACTTGTTCAGATGAAAGCTACAATGTCTGAAATGAGGTATACCTTGGATGGACTGGTAGGAATTTGACAGTGTAAGAGAAAACATTAGTGAACTTGAAGATACAGCAAGAGAAACCATACAGAATGAAACTCAAAGAAAATAAACCTCCACAAATGAACACAGTTTGTGAACTATGAGACAACTTCAAATAGCCTAAAATTGCAAATGGAGTCCCCAGAGGGAAGGACAGAAATGGACTCAAAGAAAAGTATTTGAAGAAATAATGGGCAAAATATTTCTAAAATTGACTGAAACTACAAACCCATAGGTCTAAGAAGTTCATGAAACTTCAAGCACAAGAGACTATATAATGGTACATCATGATCAAATTTCTGAAAACCAGTTAAAAAGGGAATAACTTTAAAACAGCCATAAGAAAAAAATATATATATTATATACAAAAGGACAAAGAAAAGCATGATAATAGATTTCTTGACAGAAACCATATAAAGTATCTTTAAACTATGAAAAGAAAGAAAAACTATCAAAAAAACCTAGAATATTATAGACAGAGGAATATTTTTATATTTCAGATAGGGGTACCTGGGTGGCTCAGTCAGTTAAGCATCTGACTCTTGATTGCAGCTCAGGTCAGGATCTCAGGATTGTGGAAATTGAGGTCTCTTTGGGCTCTACGCTGGGCATGGAGCCTGCTTAAGATTCTCTCTCCCTCTCCTTCTGCCACCCCACCAAATATATATACATATGTTTCAGACATATCAAAGCTGAAAGAGTTTAATTCTAGCAGGCTCACATTTAAAGAAATGTTAAAGGAAGCATTAGACCCTAAGGAAAATGATCACAGATAGAAATATGGATCTACAAAAAGGAATGAAAAGCATTAGAAATGATAACAATATGAATAAATGTCATATTTTTGTTATTACTTAAATCTCTATAAATCCTAGTTCACTATCTAAATAAAAATAACAGTGCAGTATGCAGTTTGTAATAAGTAGAACTAAAATATATTACAATAACAGAAATGTTAGAAGGAAGAAATGGTAGTGCACATTTGTAAGGTTCTTGTATCTATCTGAAGCGGAAACATCACATCAAGATTTTGGTATGTTGAAGATGCAGTTAGTAATACCAAAAATAGCCACTCAGTAGAGATCCAGCTTTTAACTGACAGTAGGAAATAAAACTGAATCATAAACAATCCTGAATACTACTGTATTAGTTTGCTAAGGCTGCCATAACAAAGGTAAGTACCAAACATTCAGTGACTTAAATAATAGAAAGTTATTTTTTTTCACAATTCTGGAAGGTAGAAGTCTAATATCAAGGTGTTGGCAAGGTCCACTTCTTCTAAGGTTTCTCACCTCAGCTTGTAGATGGTTGTCTTTCCCCTGTGTCTTCACAAGTTCTTCCCTCTGTATATGTCTGTGTCCTAATCTCCTCTTCTTATAAGGACCCCCATCATATTCGATTAAAACCCATCCTAATAACCTTAATTTACTTTGATTACCTCTTTAAAGACTCTATCTCCAAATACAGTCTGAGGTGCTGGGGTTAAGACTTCAACATAGATTTTGGGGGAACACAATTCAGCCACAAAAACTAATAATGAGAGAGGACATTACTTCAGATTCTAAAGATAATAAAATGATAATAAGGAAATACTGTGGTCCATGTTATGCCAAAAAATTGGAAACTTAGATGAAAAGGACAGACTCTTTGAAAGAAACATGCTACCAAAGGTCACTCAAGAAGATATAGATAACCTGAGTATCTGAAATCTAATAAATTTAATTTGTAGTTGAAAACTCCAGGTCCAGATGGCTTCAGAAGTAAAGTCTATCAAATATTTTCTAAAAGTAATTTTAATTCTACATAAAGTTTTGCAATATATTGAAGAAAGAATATATCCAAGCTCATTTCATGAGATCAGCTTACATTGACACAAAACCCAAGCAAAGACATTACAAGAAAATGTACTGCATGGAGCACTGGGTGTGGTGTATAAACAATGAATCTTGGAACATGGAAAGAATAAAATAAAATTTTTAAAAAAAGAAAGAAAAAGAAGTTACTAACCAATATATCTCAAGATAAAAATATTAAACAAAATTTTAAATAAACCGATCAATGATGTATAAAAAGAGTAATACGTCAGGAACAAAGCAAGAATGTCCATTCACATCTCTTCTGATCAACAGTATACTGGAAGTTCTAGTCAGTGGAAACAGATAAGATAAAAAAAAAAATTAAAGGCGGGGCACCTGGGTGGCTCAGTGGGTTAACCCTCTGCCTTCGGCTCAGGTCATGATCCCAGGGTCCTGGGATGGAGTCCCACGTGGGGCTCTCTGCCCAGCAGGGAGCCTGCTTCCATTCCTCTCTCTCTGCCTGCCTCTCTGCCTGCTTGTTATCTCTGTCTGTCAAATAAATAAATAAAATCTTTGAAAAAAAAAAATCTATCTTCTTAAAAAAAAAAATTAAAGGCATACAGGTTGGAAAGAAGAAAATGCCTTTATTCATTGACTATATGATCTTCTAAGTAAAAAAAAAAACTGCTGAAGTTGACAAGCTACTATAATTAATAACTTAGCAAAGTCATAGCATACAAGATAATATACAAATACCTATAGCACATTTATGATAGTAACAAACAATCAAAAATTAACACTGGAAAAACTATCATAAACAATAGCATCAAAAAGATGAAATAATTAAGAATAATTCTGACAAAAGATGTGCAACATCTGTATGATGAAAACTACAAACTTTAATAAAAGAAATTAAGAAGGCCTAAATTAAATTAAGAGAAATATAATGTCCAGGAGTCAGAAGATACTTATTGTTAAGATGTCAGTTCTTGTAAAGGGATATATGTTCAACAAAATCCCACCAAAAATCCCAGGAGGCATTTTTGTAAAAATTAACAAGATCATTCTAAAATCTATTTAAAAATGATGGATTTCATGTACTCATTATATATTTACTGAGCACTTAGTATGTGATAGGCGCAAGGCAAAGAACTGGTAAGGAAGAGGGAAATTCATTACAAGGATAAGGGGTGGTACTAGCACTCAAAGGCAGATACGCATTTGAACTTCATTTAGAAAGAAATGGAACAGAGAACTGGAAACTTTCTAGAAACCTACAAAGTATTCCATCTCACTATATTCTTTTTGCAGACTGTTTATATTTTCCTCTTAGTAGATCGGCTCTTTCTGCAACAGAACTTTGTTGATTGAAGATAACTACCCACAATTATGTTATGGTTCTAGCTGTACTGAAAGACTGATTGCTACTGTTTTATCTCACTTCGAACTCTTACCTTAATTCTAAAGTCCTGATAGGGATCAAGTGTCCATCCTTGTCTTAACAGAGGGTCAGTTACCAGGGTCATTTAAACTTGAGCAAATATTCCTGATGGTGACAGCAAATATTATCCACAATTTGTATAAGAGTAAGCTAAGATTGAGAAGTACGAATTTATTTTCCCAAGTTCCTGGGGTAGTGAGTGCCAGAAATGATATTTAAACTCTGGAGGCATGCAAGTGTAAAGTCAGCACATGACAGTGAGTGCCTCCTTCAATCGTCCATTGTAGGAGCTTCGCTCTGCTCACCCTAGTACCAGGACCAGCTCTGCTAATGTTTACAAGTTCCTTTCACTGGACATGTGCTCCTGTACTAGAGTGTGACACCTTCACAACTTTCAAAGAAATGCAGTATTAAAAAAATTTCATAGATTCAGATTACCAACATTTTTGTAAGAAGAATAATGATCTAATTTTGTATAAACAATTTGTCTGGAGAAGATACTACTAAAAACACAAACTTACCCTCCCATTCTGTTGGGATATCTCCAACTTCATAGTCTACTTCTCTTTTATTTGCTGCTTCTACAATTCTTTTCTCTCGAATAGTTTGTCCTATAAGACAAAAGTGATTATTTTATTTTTAAATAAACTCATGACACAGCAGTTACCACAAGTAATATTTTTTCTTTGGATATTGCACACCTCCACATATGGTCAAAGAATTATCAGGAGAAATAGATTCCACTAGAATTAGGTACATTAGAAAAAGCAAATTCTAAACTTAATACAGAAATTTTAAATTTCCTTCCATAGTATAAAAAATTAATTTTGGTAGAAAAAAATCTAGATGCTGTGTTAAAGAAAAAAAAAGGACTAACCAATTAATCTTCAGCCACTAATGTCCAAAATTAAAAAACAACAACAAAAGCCCCATTTTAGTAATCAATGGTGTTCAAGTCCTTCAAATTCTGCAAGTATGTGTATTAGAGGTTCAAGCGGCTACTGCTACTGCCCAAGGGAATTGCTATTCATGTCCCCTACTAAGTATGCAATGAATCACAAGATCCTGCTGCCACATTACATTGGCAAACCCAAGGGAACCAAATCATAGGTTGGATTCTAAGACCCATCTGAGTAACTACCTCTCACTGGATCTAAAGGAAGAGGGCAAAAGCTAGTGCACTACAGATTTCATACTTCAGGTTTGAGATCAACACTGGTGTAGGATGGTAGCAATGTAGAAACATGAGAGCAGAGGTAGTAGTAAAGAAAAAGGTGTAGATGGGTCGGGGATGGGATGAGAATGCAATAGGCTTACTTTTCTCAATAATAAAAATCTGATTAGCATGTATTTTAAGTTCATATCAAAGACATAAAACGATGTGGTATTTTCTTCTGTTTCCACAAATTATGTCCTTCAAAGCAGCTTTGTCAAAATGGTGGTTTCAAAACGTGTTCCTTTGTCATTGAGCCTGTGTGCCTGGGGAACCAGGTAAGCTTCCTACTTCCCAAAAGTTAGCAAGTGTGCCTGCCTGTTCAGGGAATGCAAGCTGCAACAAGGAAGACAGTGGTGAGTAACTATGAGAGGAGGAGCATGGTTTAACAATGATCACATCAGTCATGGACAGAAATTTGGGCCTTACAAAATACTACTTCTCTCCCTGCTCTGGGACCAACCTTACACCATGCTAAATAGACTGAGTGACATAATTAAACAAAATGACCTTATTGCAAATCTCCCACACTACCTGAAATTCTTCCAACTAAAAATTCCTTCAATTGCTAACCACGGAAATTCCTGGGGGTGACTATGCAAGAGAAAGGAAGCCAAAAAAGCCTAAGAAGAATGAGTGACTTGCTTTATTTTCTTTGCCTTAGTAATAATAAGTGTAAGGTTGGGATTTCATGTGCAAGCCATCAATGGGTAATAACTCTGAAGTATGGAGTTAAGGAAATTCTGCATTTCATTATGGACTCACTGAATCAAGCTGATTTAATCCTAACACAGAGGTTCCCCAAGTTTTATTTTTTTTTAATTTTATTTATTTATTCGACAAAGAGAGATCACAAGTAGATAGAGAGGCAGGCAGAGAGAGAGAGAGGGAAGCAGGCTCCCTGCTGAGCAGAGAGCCCGATGCGGGATCGATCCCAGGACCCTGAGATCATGACCTGAGCCGAAGGCAGCGGCTTAACCCACTGAGCCACCCAGGCGCCCCCGGTTCCCCAAGTTTTAAAAAGAGGAGTTACCTTTTGCTTACCTTATCCTAAATATACAGTAGGTCAAGGTATTAGTAATGAAGTCCCTAAGCTGTAGGGATGAGTCAGGATAAAAGGAGGCTATAACAGTGACAGCTGCATTATTCTCATAGTAGAGGCTCAAAATAGGTATGTGTGTCTTTACTAAAATGCCACTTAGATCCACATATATAAACTCATCATTGTAACAAAAGTTACCATAAAATTAGCATATACTAAACTATGTTTACATGAAAATTTTATAAATGTTTGGATGAATTAAAATACCTGTGCCTTCATATATTTCTTATCTAAATGCCAAGATATATGTTCTTTTAGCAATAACAAGTACAGAAATGAAAACTATCTTCTAAAACACAAAATCGTAACAAATGGGTTCTGAAAGTATGTGTGTGTTCTCTAAGCTTTTAAATGTACATAAAAAAAATTGAGCATGGAGGAAGATGATAGAAAGATCTACCAGTCCCAGGAGCACCACTAAAGGCATATATATTATAGCTATATTTAAATGTTTGTTACACAAAAATTAACATCTTATTCTTACCCTTAGGTCTATAAACTTAATTTAAGGTCTCCCAAGATTTTTAAAAATCAAAAATCATACCTCTTTGTGTATAAATGAAAAGATAGAGTAAAACATGAGCTAGTTTAACTAATTCCTTGACAACTGCTGAAAAAATCTTGTTTACAAATAGATGGCATCAAAGATGTATACAAAGTGTATATGTACAGAATAAGGCCACTGGTTTACCAAATAAATTTTTTTATGATCAGATGTAAGTTCCTCCCCCCAAATAAATTGTTTTAAAACTACTCCATTCTTTGTAATGAGTCCTACTTATATAATTTTTAAGAACTGGAAATGAAGTCTATTCCTCCCACTGAGTAAGAAATTATGCACAAACTGATCACTTAATCATACTAATATGTTTTCATACAATAGTTGTAAAGACAATCCTACTTATCACAGCAAAAATTTTCACCCTTCCGAATAGAGCAATTTTAAGTACCTGAATAGGTGTCAAAACTTTGGGGTCTTATTTATATTTAAACATTGTTTTGATGACAAAAACATTAATCTAAGATATGTATAGGCTTAATAAGTCTTTTTTTTAAAAGGTTTTATTTATTTATTCGACAGAGATCACAAGTAGGCAGAGAGGTAGGCGGAGGGGGTGGGGGAGCAGGCTCCCTGCTGAGCAGAGAGCCTGATGTGGGGCTCGATCCCAGGACCCTGGGATCATGACCTGAGTGGAAAGCAGAGGCTTAACCCACTGAGCCACCCAGGTGTCCCAGTAGTTGTATTTTTTGTTTAAACATATATAGTTACATATCTTACAAATTTAATGGGTACCTTTGTATCATCCAGTGGGTATCTTTTGTATCATCCTGCAGACCACACTTGAAAAACCACACTGTTCTACAGAGACAGGCCCAGAAACACACATGGTGACACAGTGCACAGGAGCCAACATAACCAGTAAGAAACTCCTGTGGATGGAAAATGGCTGATAAATACCAATCTTTCCTAGAGAAACTTCATGTCTTTTTCTAGTTCTATTTGCAGCCAGACAAATGGCTAATTCTAGGTCTAGAGCAGAGTGGGTTCAAGATGAGTCTGGAACATCTTGCCATGCCAGAAAGTAAGGGAATTCTCAAAAAAATTAAAAAATAAAAGAGGGGCTTGTCACAAGAACTTGAGCCAGCTTACAGGGGTTGATATTTGCTAAATTTGGGATAAATCTGAGCACCAAAATAATTAAGGAATTACAGACCAGCTATTCTCAAATTGTTATAGGGAACTCTGTGGGGTGCCTAGGACCCTTTTAAGGGGACTGGGAGGCCAACACTATTTTATTTTATTTTTTTTTAAAGATTTTATTTATTTATTTGACAGAAAGATCACAAGTATCAGAGAGGCAGGCAGAGAGAGAGGAGGAAGCAGGCTCCCCGCTGAGCAGAGAGCCCGATGCGGGGCTCGATCCCAGGACCCTGGGATCATGACCTGAGCCGAAGGCAGAGGCTTTAACCCACTGAGCCACCCAGGCGCCCCGCCAACACTATTTTAATAATAATACTAAGAATGTTATCTGCCCTTGTGGTATATAACTACAATGGAATACTATGCAGCCCTCAAAAGAAATTAAATCTTGCCATTTGCAACAATGTGCATGGAACCAGAGGGTATTATGCTGAGTGAAACAGGTTAATCAGAGAAAGACAATTATCATATGATATTTCTGATATGAGGAAAGGGCAGGGCAGGGGGTTGTGGGGAATAGGGAAGGAAAAAATGAAACGAGATGGGACTGAGAGGGAGACAAATCATAAAAGACTCTTAATCTCACAAAACAAACTGAGGGTTGCTGGGGGGTGGGGCGTAGGGTGGGTGGCTTATGGACACTGGGGAGGGTATGTACTATGGTGAGTGCTGTGAAATGTGTAAGCCCGATGATTCACAGACCTGTACCCCTGGGGCAAATAATACATTGTATATTAATTAAAAAAAAATGTTATCTGCCTTTTTCACTTCCATTCTTTCATGAATGCACAGTAGAGTTCCTAGTCTGCATAGTGTTCCATTGTAGATATATACCACATCTTCTTTATCCATTCATCTGTTGATGGACATCTAGGTTCTTTCCATACTTTGGCTATTGTGGACATAGCTGCTATAAACATTCGGGTGCACGTGCCCCTTCGGATCACTACATTGTTATCTTTAGAGTAAATACCCAGTAGTGGGATTGCTGGTGGGTAGTAAGGTAGCTCTATTTTCAACTTCTTGAGGAACCTTCATGATGTTTTCCAGAGTGGCTGCACCAGCTTGCATTCCCACCAACAGTGTAGGAGTGTTCCCCTTTCTCTGCATCCTCGCCAGCATCTGTCTAAACAAATCTCTTTCAATAGCTGTGAAAAGTTTAAAGAGATCCTGAGACCAAAATGCTTGAGAACGAAATATGTCACTAGGAAAAAAAAAAAAAAAAAAAAGAATCCATAAATCCAAACTGCTAAAAGATAGCAATAAATAGAGGGATAAATAAACTGGGGAGATAAAAGGGCTCTTACTTATTACATTACTGAATAGTTAATGTAGAAGAACTGTCAGAGCTAAAATACCATCATTTTGTAACCATCACAATAAAAGACCAGTTTCTGGTAAGAGTAATGGAAGGGGATTTCTTGTTTTATTTGGAAGTAATTTCCCTTCCCTCTGTATATAGGGTGTTCTCACACATTTGAAAGGTGAATAAGGCTTACATATTAAAAGGCGTTGATTAGGAATTATGAAATTTCTAATTTGGTACCTATAAATACTGCCTTCCTATGGTCTCAGCGAACCTGTAAGACCCTTGACAGGTACCAGACAGGCAGGTAACACCAACAGCCCTAAGAATGAGACCATAGACTCAGGCATCTCTCCTTCTCTAGGACCCTGCTCCTTCACTAATCCAGGGAAGATATTTGGGCAGCCTTTAATCTTTAAACATGCTGGAGGAGGGATTTTATTCTACAATTACCAAATCAAAGGTGGAAGTTTACATTGGTTGTGACACATAAGCACATAAAATCCTTGGTGATGTCTCTAACCAGCTGCCTACTTCCAGCCCAGTATTTCCCACTGGTGGGGCAGTGGGAGGGGGAGATGAATGCTTTGGGGTAGAAAAAAGAGGTTGGGCTGACTGAGGTGACACATCTCTGAGATAGCTATCCCCTTATAAATAAGCAAGACAGATCCTGAAAGGAGCCCTTGGCTTGGAGAAATGGTGGTAGGATGGCCAAGGTTAAGACCCTTTCTGTCTGACTGACGTCTGTCTGGGCCTTTACCCCACTGGCAGTGTTGAGTGCAGCCAGGTGATAATCCTAAGTCAGTTTGCCTGGTGATATAGACATGACTGCATTTTGCATATGAAAGGAAGCTTAGAAGTGTTAGTGCCCAATACACGGAAGTGAGGGCTAATGAAAGCGAAGAACCACACTCCATTGGTTATATTTGGGGACTTTTAACCTTGTTGTGCTAAGCATTGTAAATTAAAAAAAAAAAAAATTAATTAAGAGTACTAAACTAAGAATTCTTAGATTCAAAGCCATCTTCATATATGACTTAAAGGATAATCTGACTCTGAAGTCATAACTGAAGTCATATGAAGACATAACATTTATTAAGAGCCTCTATATACCAGTCAGTGTTTAGGTATCTTCCATATATTATCTCTTGTGTTCAAAGCATCTTTTACAGATGAGGAAAAAAAGGCATAGGATGATTAGCTTATTTTTATTGACTTCTACCCTTAAGCATTTTCCATTTAAGATTTTTTAAATTAGCATTTACAAAGTTTGCCTACAGTATCATTACAGATATCCAATTAAAAACTAACATTTTATTCATAATCATAAGCTATTATTTTCCCATAGTGATCAAATGAGGCATTTCTGCTTGAAAATGTGATGATTCTATAATTTGACATATTCTACATATATTTATATGAGCATGGATGACTATCTCAGCAGGTCACAGCAGGTAATACTTTTTTTTTAAAGCAATTAAAAAGGCCTTCCAGATAAGCTTTCAGAATTTTTAAGACAGCCAACTAGTTAAATGGATTACCTAAAATCTTATTAGCTTCCTCATACTTACAGGTTCCCCAAAAGGAACCTCTGCTTCCATCTTAGAAAATCCAAAATTAACTCTTTAAATCTGATTTCATTAATTTTTTAAAAGCCATAAATACAATTTACAAAACTCAAGTCTGAAAGTACATGTGAAGAAGATCATAATTAAAAAAAAAAAAGAGATGAACATATTGCAAATTCATGCCTGTGGTTTCCACTTGGACAATAAACTCTTGTTATTTTCAAATTTCATAGTAATCTTATATGTAAACAAAAACTTAAAGTTCTAAAAATGTTATGTTATTTAGCCAACAAATATATACTGAATAGTCAATTATATTAACCCAAGAAGAAGATTTATACTAAGAAATTTAGTAGGTTTTCTGAACGCATTCCCAAATCAAGCATGGGGGTCCTAGAAATATCTAGCATTTTACTGTATTTTCTTCCCTTCTATGACTATAGAAATCAAACATTTTTGTGTAATAATCATTTGTTTTCTAAATGGCAAGGAATTTTCGACCCTCAGAAACAAGACAGCTGTAATTACACTTGCTCCCCCACCCCCAAAAGTAGGTAAACATTAAAAAGAAGACTTCAAATGATACATTCCTGATGA
Organism: Meles meles; assembly: GCF_922984935.1. Taxonomy (NCBI): domain Eukaryota; kingdom Metazoa; phylum Chordata; class Mammalia; order Carnivora; family Mustelidae; genus Meles; species Meles meles. Next base: position 92,850,230 of record NC_060068.1, read on the forward strand.
TTTAGTCATGTAATAATGTGTTCACCCTGAAGAAATAAAAGAGAAGCAGCCATTTCAGGTTTTGACTGACGTGCAAGTAATCAGTTTTTGAAAGTACTTTATTCATCTAATACATTCTACAATTCTTTGTAAGCCTAAATTACCTTCAATGTATAAAGTATATTTATAATTGAGAATCTGAACATTTAACAAAATAACACAAGAAAACTAACATTCAGTGATCCTGTTAAGACTATGTCTGAATTATGACATAGGAATTAAAATGTCTTAAATATGCAGACAAAGGAAAGGAATAAAAGGGGGTGCTAAAAATCTTTTCAGCTAAATTAAAGAGGCTTTAAGATATATCATATGGCAATTCCAGGTTTTAAAAGGGCTATTTTTAAAAAAGGATTTTATTTGTTTATTTGACAGAGAGAGCATGAGCGGGGAGGAGGGGCAGAGGGAGAGGGAGACTTCCCTCTGAGCAGAGAGCCAGATGTAGGACTCAATGCCAGGACCCAGAGATCATGACATGAACTGAAGGCAGAGGCTGAACTGACTGAGCCATCCAGGCGCTCCTTAAAAAAGCTATTTTACAGTGAGGAAATTTATGACTGAAAAATCTTCATTTTATTTTTAGTGACAATCACTATCTAAGCAAGCAAATTCTAATGTGGTACATCCTTAATATAAAAAGGAATAATATTTTCCCCTCTCAAAATTAGCACACAATCATAGTACAGTATAAACCAATATAATCAAGTATTTGATTTTCACTTTGAGGGTCTTGAACAATTGGGGCTATCAATAGAGAGGTGAAGAGAGAAACTGAAGGAATAAACAAACAGAATTTAGAGAATTAGAAAATTATGCCACTTGTACAGGTTGGGCCTAGCTCAAACTTTATTTTCAGATTTGAAATGTAGAAGGTATGGCTGATTATTTGATTGGTTTCCAGATCCAAAGAGTTTTATAGAAATGGAGTGGTACTTGGTCATTTTACCAAAGATCATAAAAGAGTCGAGGACTGCTCTATTAGCTACCCTGACATAATTCACAGAATATATGACAGTTTTAAATATGAATAATTTAGTAAAAATAAATAGAATACATCTTGTGGTGCATTAGTCTTAATTTTAAAAATACATACATTTATTTATTAATCCATGAAATTACTAATACCCTTCATTAATCTATTTAATTTAGTTACTATCAGGCACTATTTATCATTAATGAATAGAAATCTGTTTTGATATAGAAAGAAATCACATAATCATCTAATGAACTGTGATACTCATCTGCTTAAAAGGAACTATTCCAGTATTTGTGAACTACATCCTGAGTAGAATACTGGGCTCAGCTGGTAAAAGGTTGAGGTGTCAATAATTTTGAATCTCTTCTTTAAAAGATCTTCCATAGAGGTTGAATTTATAAAACTGCTCAAAGCAGAGCTTCTGTAGTTGAGACAGGGGTCCAACACTACTTCACCTTTTGCCCCCTCCCCTTCCCAGAAGGCAACCTTCTCATACTCTGGAGAGCCAACAAGCCCTATGAAAAACACAGATTCAGACCAAGTTATCACACTTTTGAGACTGTGAAATGCATTCAAGCACATGTATTGGTTCCCTAAACAAAATCAAGATCTTGCGAATGGCAGAAAGGGTATCATGTATTTTGCTTCTCCTTACCTTTCACAGAGTTCACCAAGCCATCTGCTAAGAACTCCTGAGTAATCAGGTGGAAGACAATGCAGGATTTTCCCAGCAGTTCCACAGTCCAAGGAAATCTAAGGCCTACTTCAGATGTGGAGCTATGATTTAAAGCGGAAGCATGACTTAAGGCCTGCTTCCCATGTTTAAACAAGATGAGTTCAGTGAGAAATCATTCTCTCACTTGCGAGTAAGAGGTTCTTAGGAAGACATTAAAAGTCTGTATAGCAAACAGGGAGAAACAACTTTTGGATTCACAAGTCCTCAAGGAGGCTGGCCTACTGGGGAAGCACTGGCAACAATTCCTTTAGCCCCTCAAACCTAGAAGATCCAGTGAGGAGGAAGAATTTGGGGTAGTCTAAGGCCAACCCAAGCAATGAAAAGACAAAAAGGAAAGGAAAGAAATTCTAGGAAGAGCAATTTATTTATAGTATCCCATTATTTTAGTCATTAGTTTTAATTTTCTCTACAATAAAACTTTACCTTGGCTAATAACTAATAAAACTGGGTAACATAAATTTTACCTACGTTCTCTACTCCAGTTCACTGGCAGAAATCAAGGCTAATAAATTGTGACTTCACCAAAAGGAAGCCTGTAGAAGTATGAAATGTGAAGGCTGGCCACATTTTGCTTGTGCAGGTTGCAATAAAGAGTATTATCCTGTTAATCTTCCCTAGTTATTCCTTACTTTCCATTGATGTTCAAAAAGATTAAAACTATAGTCACAAATACTGAAGATCTGCAAAACAGTTAATATTACTTTAAGATAGGTGTGTCCAAACCTATTGTGCACAAACGTAGATTACATCTACTCAAGGGTGTACTTGGTAATGCATATCAAGATACTTACCTAAAAAAGAGCCAAAAGAACCAAAGTCTTGGGGCACGTGGGTGGCTCAGTGAGTTAAGCCTCTGACTTCAGCTCGGGTTATGATCTCAGGGTCCTGGGATCGAGCCCCACATCAGGCTCTCTGTTCAGCAGGGAGCCTGCTTCCCCCTCTCTCTGCCTGCCTCTCTGCATACTTGTGATCTCTCTCTCTCTCTGTCAAATAAATAAAGTCTTAAAAAAAAACACCAAAAAGTCTTAAGCATTTTTTTATTCCTAGTAATAAATAATAAAGCTTAATATTTTTCCTACTTCTTGCTACTTCTTTATAAGACTCCAGGGTCCAGAGGTCATCTATTTTAGTCTAATTTTGCAAAATAACAATAACATTATGTTAATGTAGTTTATTAATTTTATCTGACTTATTTAGGAGATGAACACAATCATTTATTATCAGATTATGTATATGGCACTTATTAGACACTTTGTATTTTCTTTAATTCTCACAACAATCTTTATTTTTATAATTGAGTAATTAAAGCTCAAAGAAAATGTGATGAGAAAAGGTGTGTTTTCAAGTCTATCTAATTTTTACACGGAAATTTAAGAAAATGTGCTAGTACAGTCACCTCTTGTGCTACAAAACCTGATGTATCAACATCATCCACATATAATCAAATTCATACTGCCTCTCTTATTTTCTCTTGCCTCCCTTTAACAATCCAGTTTAAAATCACTTTGCATACACTTCCCAAATTCTCCCTTTGTTTTGAGACAGGCGAGCAACCTAACTATTGTATGACAACAGCACCACCTATTGGCTGTAAAGGGATTGGGATAATCTAAAGTAGCACCTGCTTCCTTACCCTTCAGAAAGACCAATGCATAATTTGAGTTCTCCTTATCTTCTGCCTTTTAGTTACACCTATTTGAAAAAAGTTTCAGCTAAGTCCACTTAAAATTTTTTTCCTCATAAGTACATCTTTTTTCTCCATCTCTCCTTTTAAAACCTGCAGAGTTCTCGCATCTCTCTTGATTCCATTGCTAACGAGTATGTGTTTTTGCTGATGTGCAGCATTTCAAATGAACTGTTGATTAAAAGGAATGTGAATTATTCTGGAACTTGAACTACCATTCAGAACACAATTTCAATGGAAAATGTGTTGAATTTGAACAAGCTGCTTACATGGAACTTTTGGAATTCAAGTAATTTGTAGGTTGGAAACTTGTTATAATACCAAAACATGTAAAAGTATTGAGTCTTTCACTGTGCTTTCCAAGGCAAATAAAGGAACAGAATTGTAACACAAAGCAATACAGCATATATTCCACCCCTGCTCAGAGTTGATAAACATTTTGTCCTGCAGAATTTGAAGCTTGTACTACACAGAGTAGAACACTCAAATATTTGTTGATAACAATGATGAGATCCTTGTAATTTTGCAGTGGCTCATTAAAGTCACACTAGTGATACAGGAAGGAACAGCTTCCATTATTTTGTCTTTTATCTCTATGATGAAAACTACCAGGATAACATTTGTAACTCTAATCACTTAAGAAGCTCTAATCATGTACTTCTGTTTAAAGCAATGCTCTACTTGGATGTCCTTATACTTCTGTGACAGAGAGTTCTATATCTTCCTGTAATATGTTCTAAGTATCCAATCCTTGAAGTCCTATCTTTATGGTAAGCCCTGCAAATTCCCATCAAGGAAATTTTGTGCTGAAACAGGAGAAACATGTAAGATTGCTCAAGTAAATTGGTCATTATGAAGTCACTTTTGTTGCTGGTACTAATCAAGTAGCAACATGTTTTTGTCCCTTGGTGTGTGCCCTGCATCTCAGTTCTAGAAACTGCTCCTGAAATTCTATTTTGAGTCCAATTTTTTTATGCAGGAAAAGACCACCACTGCCCATAAATACTGTAACCAAAAGTGTTCTCACCAGCTTCGACAGAGACTATTCTTGATTAGAAAGAGAGACCCTGTTCTCTTACACTGAAATCTGTCTGTGGCCTAATCCTGATGTCCTGTGCCCAGGTGTATGACTTTCTCCTCACTGTTAGCTATATTCCAGCCTTGCAAATCACCTCCCCTTGCAGCTTGGTCAAGATATATTCAAAGCCCTTCACAGTCTTGGTCAAAGTACTTTGTAACAGAGTGAGGTCAAATTCCTGGACAGCTCTGGAGGCACCCTAGAGGAGACCCAGGCTTCCTGGTGGGATTTCGGTCCAGCCTCTATTCTCAGAGCTCATACAGTAAACACACCATCATCTGGGTGTGGTTAATGTTCCACGTGAAGGGGGTAATGGTCTGGTTCTGCAGGTCCACGACAGAATCCTCTAGGATGTAAACTACACTAATTGAGCAACACTGGCAGGAAACAGTCATTGGGCTCTCGCGGGGCACCATGCTGGTCCGGGTCAGGAGACCCTGGTACTGGAGCTCCTGGTCAGGGGTCACCTCCCTGTGCACTGTGTCTTCCCTCAAGACATGTCTATTGTAGGGATTTGGGCACCGCTGCCAGAAAGCAGCAAACACTTGGTCCCAGGAACTATGCAGCATGCTTTGGCACAGGAAATACTTCACCACCAGCAAGGCAGCTCAGCATCCTCGCAGCAATGTGGGGTATGAAGGCCAGGTAGGGACTCAGGGCAAGCCCACCAGGCCCACAGCTTATTCCCCTCAGTGCTGCACCCATGCAGCTGCCTCCAGCCTGAGGCACTGTCTGCCACAATTGAAAAATTTTAGAACTATTTTTTAACATTAATTGATTTTACTACTAATTCCCTCCCGAACAATACCAACATTTTAACAAAAATATACTAATAGTCCTCTGATTTGTTCTTTTTACTTTAATGTTTACACCATCACTCTCATCCAGGCTCCTCTTATTTCATGCTTATATTAACTGAAAATCCTTTCTAACCATACTGTATTCTGGTGTTTATTCTTTATTGTTAAGAAGTCCTTTCTTTAGGGAACCATTTACTATTTCATTCATTTTGATCATGCTCTGTCCATTGAGGTTGGGAGAGGGAGACTATTATCCCTCTATCCAGAGGTAGGATTGTGAACTAAATTTGGCCATAGTATTACAAATCTTTAGCCACAAAAATTATTTCAGGGATGGGCACATGACACCAACTGAGCCAATCAGCACTTCCTGAGATATTGTGCTGGAAGCCCAGGAAGACTCTTCACCTCTATGATCATAACTAACAAAGACCACATAGACCTGAAACTGCTGGGGCCATTTATCTTACATCGTGGAGAAAACCTGTCTATGAATGAAGCTAATTTGGAAGGAAAAAGTGTCATGTGATACAGAAAATATAGTCTCATGATATTGAGCACTTGAACCTAGTTCAATTTCAGTTCAATGATATTTTCTATTAGGGTAGGCTAAGCTGTAATAGAAATGGACTCTAAAAATAAAATAGCTTAAATAAGTGTATCTCTTTCTTATGTGACTGTCCTGGGTGGATGTTCAGGTAAGCCAGCTCTTCCCATACAGTCATTTAAGGATCCAGACTGACGGCTCTCTAGCCATCTTCAACACTTGATTTCCAAGGTTTCCCTAAGCACTGCTATTTCATTCAGACAGAAAGAAGAAAGGGCACTGAGAAAACAAAAGGAGATTGTACTGGTGAGGCCAGGAAGTGACTCACTTCACTTCCAGTGACAATCCACTACAGAAAATGTGATCATATTGCCACACTTAATTTTAAGGAAACTGGTAAATGTAGTCTACCTGCATGTCCAGAAAGAAGGAGATAGTGGATTTTGGTGGAAAGGTAGTGGTCTTTACAAATACACTCCTGGATAAATCTAAATCAACAAGAACACTGAATACCAGGCCATATCATATTGACCCCAGGAAGGCTGTTACTGAAGTTAAACATCTGGTAAAATATTATTACCCATATTTTAGTGTTATCATAAAAAATACTCCAGAAGGAAACATAACAAATCTATCAAAAGATGTTGTCAAGGATATTTATTCATTACATTACATAAAGTCTAATCATAAAAACCATGGAAAAAGTGACATCAAATATCAGTACTAAGAATAATAGAAAAATAACCAGTATCATTTTTCTCTTATAGGACTAAGAAAGATTAGCAATACTGACCCAGTGTTACTAAGGGTACGAGAAAATTACCAAGTTCTTATACTGTTAGGAATGTAAATTAGCCAGAATAAACTGTGTTACCAAGTTACCATTTGTGTGTGGCCAAAAATGATCTCTAGTGGGGTATTTACATGAGATTTTGTACTTTCTGTACTGGTTGATTATTTTTTAATAAGAAACCTGTTTTTTTGTTTTTTTGGTTTTTTTTCAGAATAAAAGTAAAATGAGTTTATGGTTATTTTTGGAAGACAAAAAAATGGTCATATTCCTTCAAAATAGTTGTTTAGATGACTGATCTCATAGCTATGGTGAAGTTCTGACCAGAAGGCTGTCTCTTTTTGAGTTGGTTGCTATACAGCTCAGAGATGCATTTGCAGGTCACTTGGAGGGAATGTGCAGGTAACTGGAGTTTATATTACAGCCTCATATCTGGCTCCACTTTTCCCTCACCTCGATTTTACTTTCTCCCCTCAGTACAATCTTCTACCTCTATCTTCCAGTCTTTAATCTCAAATTCTCTTCTGGAAGAAGGAGGAGAATGATTTCATGACACAATTTTATTGTATCACAACTCTATCACTCTTCCTACACAAAACTTAAAATTCCACAATGCATATACATTTCTTAAAAAGAAAATCCAAATTCTTCAACTTAGTGTTTACTCATTCTAAAAAAACACAAAATTTTAAAATACATTTAAAAATACAATAAATATTTATTTATATAAACACAAATATACACACATACACTGAGTTCCTAGGTCTAACACTGTTCTGTATATGGGAGAAAGAGAAAGAAGGCTCAAGTTACTCACAGTCTGGTTCAATGGTCTTAGCAATTTTTTTTTCAGGATGACCCACATCAGAAGACCTAATGGCCTCACATTCCCAGAGGTGTACCAAGACGTATGCTATGTACAATTTGCAGCATGATAGCAACAACTTTGTCTCTGATCTGAGCCATAATGGCGGTCTCAGGGATCAGATGGTTATGAATACAGATTCACTATAATACAGAGATAAGTATAAGAGAGAAAATGTTATCTGCTATGATACCACATAGGAAAAAATAAGGAACCTAGAATTGTGGAGTATAAAGAAATGGGAAACTTTCTGTAAGAGATATTTATCAAATAGGAGTTAGGCAGACAAAGGAGGATGAAAACAAATTTCAAGGACCATTCCAGAAAATGGAAAATTATACAGACAATTGGATTTTACACAGGGAAGATGGTGAAAATATTTCTGGGTACTTGAATGATGCTACCTTAAACAGGATGTCATCTTTTTGGCACCAATGAAAAGCCAGTTAATCCATAGGACAGCATTTTTAGATATATGAAGCTAATTGCTCTGAAAAGCAAAATACTTCCAGTCTATTTTTATAAAAATATTTTTAAAATAATTTAGGGTTTTTATTCTGCCTTAGTAAATTAAACACCCTTTGTGCACGCACTTTATCTTTGGATCTCATGCTAATTACAAATAAGTAACATTGTATACTGTACTTTACCATAAACAGGTCTTACCGGCATTAGCTTTTTGACTTTTAAATAATCCCACCACAGCACAATAACTCAGTTATCTCTTATTGCCAGTCAGTGTTACTGCTTCTAACTACTGTCTATTAGCTTTTTTTGAAACTTTTATGTAGAAAATTAGAAGGGAAATTGGCAGAGGAAGAAATATTGAGTTTGCTACATCCCTAACCTATTTTTGCACACTATACCAAGTCAGTAGCTCTGGTGTGAGGATAGCTGTAGCCTGTACAACGTTCAAAGTACATAAATTTTGTGATTTCTTTTTTTCACACTACCTTGAGATTTTGTTGGATTTTATTTCAGTCAATTCCTAGGCAAATTTTCCTGAATTCTTAAGCTGTCATAAGCCTACGCAAGGTCTATCATTTGGCACACAGTGAAGTAGAAAAGGGTTAAGGTGCACAAGTTTTCAAGTTTAGACTTTTGCTTTAATCTCTGAATGATACTAAACATTTAATCATAATTCCCTCTTCATCAAACTTAAAATGTACTACCTACCTCACACCCACTAGGATAGCTCCTGTTAAAAACAAACAAAACAAAACAAAACCCAAAACATACAAGTATTGGCAAGATGTGGACCCATTAGAACTCTTGTAGCACTGTTAGCAGGAATGCAAAATGGTGTAGCTGCTATGGAAAACAATATGGTTTATTTGGTATTATATGGTTTATGCTATTACAAAATAGCATTACTATATGATCAAGCAATTCTACTTCTGGGATATAAGCAGAAGAACTGAAAGGAGGATCTTAAAGAGACAGTAGTACACTCAAATTCACAGCAGCATTACTCACAACTTCCAAAAGGTATAAATGAACCAACTGTCGTCCACTGACAGATAAATGGATAAACAAAATGTGGCGTATAGATACAAAGGAATACTATTTAGACTTAAAAAGGAAGAAAAACCATAGAATCAGGAAATAAAATGGTGGTTGCCAGGGGCTAAGGGAAGAGTAGGGAACTGAAAGTTCTTGAGTTTCAGTTTTCCAAGATGAAAAGAGTTCTGGGGATTGAGATGCACAGTAAAGGGAATGTACTTAATTCTACTGAAATGTGCATTTAAAAATGGTTAAGATGGTAAATTTATGTTATGTGTCATTTACTGTATCTTTCCATATATATAGAATTTATAGATTTTGTAAACTTGGGAGACCCCACCATAAATTATTTTAAGATGTTATTTATTTATGTATTTTGCAGAGAGAGAGAGTGCTGTACAGAAGGAGGAGCAGAGGGGGCGAGAGCAGAGATGGAGGGAGAGGGACAAACAGACTCCATGCTAAGCATGGATCCTGACACAGGGTTCCATCTCATGACCCTGAGACTGTGACCTGAGCCGAGATCAAGAGTCTGACACTTAACCAACTGAGCCTTTTCCTTAACACTCTTAAAATTATTCTTTCACCACTCATTCAAAGACACTATGCATTAGGTTAAAAAATGTCCTCATGAAGGGTGAAGATTGCACAAAAACGTGAATGTACTGAATGCCACTGTACTGTATATTTTAAATTGGTTAATTTTGTTATGTGATTTTTACCTCAGTTAACAACAACAACAACAAAAAAATCCTCATATACATTTGGCATTTAAAGATTCCCAAGGCCAAGGGCTACAGGATGAAGCGCTGTGGCTAATCTCAGCCACTGACTGCATTAAAACCTCACACAAGTCTGACAACATAAGAAGGAATAAAATAGGGGCACCTGGGTGGCTCAGTCGGTTAAGCAACTGCCTTTGGCTCAGGTCATGATCTCAGGTTCCACATCGGGCTCTCTGCTCAGCGGGGGGTCTGCTTCCCCTTCTCTCTCTGCCTGCCTCTCTACTTGTGCTCTCCATCTCTCTGTTAACTAAATGAATAAAATCTTTAAAAATAAGAAAAGGAATAAAATACTACAGTAATTCCTTAAATGTGGTGCTGCAACAAAAGTAGTTTATGGTAACAGTAAGACAGGAGAATGTGAATGGATATACTTTATCACCACCAGTACCATAGACTAAATAGGTATATAAAAGGCAACAAGCCTGTGATTCAGGGCTCCTCTCACCTGGCAAACACTTCACTTACCAGGGCTGCAAGACCAAAGAGATAGTAGAATCAGACCTCGGACAGCCCAAGAATGCCAAGACAAGGTACTTGGACTTTCTCCTTGGCACAACAGGGAGTCACTGGCAAGTTTCATAAAGCAGGACACTAACAGGTTCAAAGATGTGTTTTAAAAGAAGCACCTTGGTGACCACTTTGAGGGGGAACTGAAAGAAAGATTGGAATACCAGACTACCACAATAATCCAGAGAGAGGTTTATAAAGTGGAATAGGCCAAACTTTGGGATCAAAGAGATACAGGGTTTAAGGCATGGTACTAGGAGCTTTTCTTAAGTTCCTCCTTATAATTTCCACTTTGAAGCCTAATATCATTTTTTGCATTTTACAGAAGAAGAAACAGAGGCTTGTCACAAAATAAACTTGGGTCAAGGTCACACAATTAGTTGGCAGAGAAACTGGAATTTTAATTTCAGTCTACATGGCATCAAAGCCTGTGCATGTACATTTTCTACTACCCTGTGGTGTCAACCAATATGTAAACAAAATAGTTAAATTGTTTTATATAACAAAAATGTAAGTTTGGGTTGGGAGGGTAGGCTACATAGGGGATAGGCTGATGAGTATTGGGGATTGTATGCAAGTGATGAATTACTGAATACTACTCCATCCAAGTACTAACCAGGCCTAACCCTGCTTAGCTTCCCAGAGCAGATGAGATTGGGTGCATTCAGGGTGATATGACCGTAGACCTGAATATGACTCCAGAAACCAATATTACACTGTATGTTAACTAACAAAATTTAAATTAAAATAAAAGTAAGGTTGGGTATACTGAATATTTCCCATCAACAGCACAGTTAGCCTTCATGGAACTAAAAATCCATGTTTTATTCCTTAAATAACTTTTTAGTATTTAATGAGATCCTAAATTACATGTACTAAAACCAATTTTTACCTGGAAATATTTTTTTTAAAAAAACATAGTCTTGTTAAAGGAAACTCTTTACACTACATAAGGTTGAGCTTATAAAAAATTACTATGTCCTCTTGTAATCTATTTATACCATTTTTAATAAAACATTACATGAATTTAATGGCTCAAATAGCATATAATTAGAAGCTATAATCCACAGGGATATATTTGATCTTTAAAGTTGCACATTAAAATACTTTCTCTCTCTATATATAATATATACAACATATGTGTGTATATATGTATAACATATATAACATTTAACATGTGTAACATGTTATATATATATATATCATATATTTTTTACAAATAATACAAAATTCTATATAAATGCAAAATACTTAATTTGGGAGATTAATGTATATTGGTTTTTAATATACCTTGGCTTCCACAGAGAAGGGAAGGATGATAGGGATGGGTGGTTTTACCATGTATGTTGTGTCAAAAACAACTTGAGACTCAACCACAAAGCCCTACAAAACAGCCCTGATTGTGTATTCCTTTGCCACCACTCACCTATTTTAAGGCACTGCAGTCAAACTCTGGTGTTCTTACAGTGTCAAAGATAATATTTTGCAGTGCCTGGTTGCTTCTAGCAAAAAGATGAGAGTAATGTCTAAATAACAAAGTAGAATGAGGAATGACACTTCTCTATTATAATCTCATCAGGAAAAAAGAAAACAAAGGTTAAGGGGAATATTTTTATTGAGGGTTTAGGCTGAAGATCACCTTGGCTGAGATTGGGAAATATGGTGATCAGCCCAGGTAAAATGGCTTCAAGAGACTTAGTTGCCTAGGAGTTAGCTTTTGACAACTCCAACTTCTCGGTGCAATTTAGTAAGCATTTCCATTACCCCATTCTTAAACAAACTTGCTTATTCAACAAGAATCTTAATTTCATAACTCTAATGCCTCATTCTTCACATAAAAACAAAAACTATCCATGCCTTTGAAACTATTTGAAGTAACCTATCTGATTAAAGATCCACATTTTAAACTCAATATCTTTTTCAAAAAGTTTGAGTTAGCACCAACCCCAGGATACAAAAATAATTTGACCACTGAGTTATTTGCCAAGAAATGATATGAATATTTATCTGTTTTTTTTTTCTTGATGTAAAATGGATAAACAAGCAAACATATCTCTTCAGTGAAAGCCTTACCCAAATGTAATTTTAATACTCTCCAAATGGCAAAAAGAAGGAAGGGCCAAGGGAATGAATTTTTGTCTGGGGGGGGGGGATGAATTTTTAAACTTTGTTCCAATATATATTAGCTCTTAAAAAAATTAGATACTGGGTCTTATTCAGAGACACACTTAAATGTGTGATATGAAAGGGAAATAAATACATTTGTCAAAAATAAGAAGGCAATTTTATTTTTTTTTAAATATTTTATTCATTTGACAGAGAGAAATCACAACCAGGCAGAGAGGCAGGCAGAAAGAAAGGAGGAAGCAGGATCCCTGCGGAGCAGAGAGCCCGATGTGGGGCTCGATCCCAGGACCCTGGGATCATGACCTGAGCCGAAGGCAGAGGCTTTAACCCACTGAGCCACCCAGGCGCCCCAAGAAGGCAATTTTAAAGGGGAAAATATGATAAGAAACAAGATTCTTGATTATTTTTACTTCATGTTTAATAAGTTGCTCTAGGAGTAAACTTTCTTTGTCCTTTTATTCTATCTGCCATGAAGTAGGGATGATAAAGTCATTGACACATGGCTAGAAAGGCTTTCCTTTCACCATTGTGAGAGTATATACCCTGAGATGAAGGCCACTTTAGCTAATTCTAGGCATTCACAGCATCACCCAAGCACTTCATTTACCTCTTTTATTTTTCCCAGTTTTAAATATCTCAGCAGAAAACCCTGCCTGGAGGAGACATTATCCTGCGACAAGCTGGGTTGATTTATTTCTAGGTGGTGGGCTCTGTGGTAGGTTATAATCCTACTGACAAAGACAAGATTTTCATATTTAGACAACATGAAACATTAGAGGGAAGAGAGGAAAATGGCTGCTGTAACACTGAGGTCCGCAGGCAGTGTGCACCTAAGACAAACCATGAGCTGGTTCAGAAATGCCCGAGGGCAATCCTCACCTCCAACAGTTAAGGTACTGTCTTACTTCACAGGTCCTTACAATTAGATAAGATTACCTTGGAATGCTTTCACACCAGCTAAGTAGAAAAGCAAATATTGAGTAAACTTCAGATATTTTTTAGGCAATTAGTTAAGAGCACAGACTATGGAAGGAGACCCTCTGGCTCTGAAATTTATGGGTTTTTATTCTTTGGTATTATGTAACTTCCTTGTATCCCACTTTCCCTACCTATAAAATAGGGATAATAAGAGGAGTCAAGATGGCGGAGGAGTAGCAGGCTGAGATGACACCAGGTAGCAGGAGATAAGCTAGATAGTTTATCAAACCATTCCAAACACCTACAAATCCAACAGGGGATCAAAGAGAAGAAGAACAGCAATTCTAGAAACAGAAAATGGACCACTTTCTGAAAGGAAGGACCTGCAGAGAAGTGAATCCAAAGCAACAAGAAGATAGACTGCGGGGGGAGGGGCCAGCTCTCTCTACTTGCCTTGCCTTGCCTCCCCTCGGCAAGCAGCAGAGCAATGGAGCACAAAATCTGAACTTTTAAAAGTCTGCTCCACTGAGGGACACTGCTCCAGAGGCTAAGTGAGGGTGGAGACAGCGTGGTCTCAGGTCCCGCAGGGTCACCAAAGGATTGGGGGTGTCTGAGTATCGCAGAGCTCGAAGGTATTAGAGCAGGGAAGCTGGCTACACAGACGGAGCCAAGGAGTGAGCTCTCAGCTTGGGATTACCTTAAACTGTGATCTGTGGCACAGTTAGGCCACTGCTCTTTGAGCTATGACACCACAAGTGGCAGATCCGGGGAGACCTCCCTGGAAGAACGGCAGTGATCTGCTGGGTCTTGAGACTCCAGGCAGGGCTGTGAGTATCACTGAGACAGAGATACTCGGTCACAGGCCGGGTGAGCTTGGCAAGCAGGGAGATGTGAATGATTGAGCACTTTTCTCTGAGGGCACACTGAGGAGTGGGGCACTGAGCTGTTCACTCCTCTAGGCCAGAGATTGGGAGACTGCCATTTTCATTCCCGTCCTCCAGAATTCTATGGAAAGGGATCAGGGAACAAAAGCTCCAGAGAGCAATCTGGAGCAGATTACTTAGCCCAGCCCCTGGCAAGGGCAGTGCAATTCACCTCGGGCAAAGACACTTGAGAATCACTACAACAGGCTCCTCCCCCAGAAGATCAGCAAGAACATCCAGCCAAGACCAGGCTCGCTTATCAAGTAGAACAGCGGAATTCCAGAGGAGGAGAAAGCAAAGCATGGAATTCATGGCTTTCTTCCCATGATTCTTTAGTCTTGCAAAGTTAATTAATTTTTTAAAATTTTATTTTTGTTTCTTATTCTAATTTTTTGAACTTTTAATCTTAATTCTTTTAACATTTTTAACTAGTTTATCTTAACAATACCTTTCATAAAAAATCTTTTTGAACCTTCATTATTATAGTCATATTTTATCCTTCATTGTATCTAACTTTATTATTTGTATACACATAGGGTTTTTTCTTCTAAAAAATTTTGGGATACAACTTTTTCTAATAGATCAAAATATACCCTAAATCTAGCACAGGGTTTTGTTCTAGTCTCCAGCCTGAGCAAATTCTCTCCACTTTCTTTTTCTCTTCCCAGCCAACTTATCTTATCAACTCCTTTTTTAGAATTTTTAAAAAAATTTTCATCTTTACAGTCATATTCCACCCATTCATCGTGTTTACCCTTATTTTTGTATATATATACATACGTTTTTCTTTCTTTAAAATTTTGGGAGGTAGTTTCTTCTAAGAGACCAAAGTACTCTCAGAATTAAGGGGGTGGCTCTGTTCTATTCACCAGTCTAATATCTATATTTTCTTTTCTCTCTTTTTTTAAAAAAAATTTTTGAACTTCTTTTTATACCCTTACTACCCCCCACGATTTGGGGTCTCCTCTGATTTGGTTAACACACATTTTTCTGGGGTCTTAGCCACCCTTTAAGTATTTTATTCTCTCCTTCATATATTCTTATCTGGATAAAATAACAAGGCGGAAAAACTCACCACAAAAAGAAAGAATAAGAGGCAGTTACCGAAGGCTAGGGACCTAATCAATACGGACATTGCTAATAAGTCAGATCTAGAGTTCAGAATGACAATTCTCATGGTGCTAGCTGGGCTCTTTTATGTCTGTGGAAATAAAAGAACTAAAATCTAACCAAGTTGAAATAAGAAAAGCTATTAATGAGGTGCAATTGAAAATGGAGGCTCTTACTGCTAGGATAAATGAGGCAGAAGAGAGAATTAGTGATAGAGAAGACCAAATGACAGAGAATAAAGAAGCTGAGCAAAAGAGAGACAAACAACTACTGGACCACGAGGGGAGAATTTGAGAGATAAACAATACCATTAAGATGAAACAACATTAGAATAACTGGGATTCTAGAAGAAGAAGAAAGAGATAGGGGAGCAGAAGGTATATTGGAGCAAATTATTGTAGAGAATTTCCCTAATATGGCAAAGGAAACAAGCATCAAAATCCAGGAGGCACAGAGAACCCCCCTCAATATCAATAAGAATAGGTCCACACTCCGTTATCTAATAGTAAAACTCACAAATCTTAGTGACAAAGAGAAAAGCCTGAAAGCAGCCCAGCACAAAAGTCTGTAACATACAATGGTAAAAATATTAGATTGGCAGCAGACTTATCCACAGAAACCTGGCGGGCCAGAAAGAACTGGCATGATATATTCAGAGCACTAAATGAGAAAAACATGCAGCCAAGAATACTATATCCAGCTAGGCTATCATTGAAAATAGAAGGAGAGATAAAAACCTTCCAGGACAAACAAAAACTCAAAGAATTTGTAAACACCAAACCAGCTCTACAGGAAATATTGAAAGGGGTCCTCTAACAAAGAGAGAGCCTAAAAATAGTAGACCAGAAAGGAACAAAGACAATATATAGTAACAGTCACCTTACAGACAATACAATGGCACTAAATTTATCTCTCTCAATAGTTACCCTGAATGTAAATGGGCTGAAAGCCCCAATCAAAAGACACAAGGTATCAGAATGGATTAAAAAAAAACAAAACCTATTAATATGCTGTCTCAAGAAACTCATTTTAGACCCAAAGACACCTCCAGATTTAAAGTGAGGGGGTGGAAAACAATTTACCATGCTAATGGACATCAAAAGAAAGCTGGGGTGGCAATCCTTATATCAGATCAATTAGATTTTAAGCCAAAGACTATAATAAGAGATAAGGAAGGACCCTATATCGTCCTGAACTCTATCAACATTAAACTCAAAGGGTTTGTCCAACAAGAAGATCTAACAATTTTAAATATCTATGCCCCTAACATGGGATCAGCCAACTATATAAACCAATTAGTAACAAAATCAAAGAAACACATTAACAATAATACAATAATAGTAGGGGACTTTAACATCCCCTTTGCTGAAATGGACAGATCATCTAAGCAAAAGATCAACAAGGAAATAAAGGCCTTAAATGACACTGGACCAGATGGACATCACAGACATATTCAGAATATTCCATCCCAAAGCAAGAGAATACACATTCTTCTCTAGTGCACATGGAACGTTCTCCAGAATAGATCACATCCTGGGTCACAAATCGGGTATTAACTAGAACCAAAAGACTGGGATCATTCCCTGCATTTTTTCAGACCACAATGCTCTGAAGCTACAACTCAATAACAAGAGGAAATTTGGAAAGAACCCAAATAAATGGAGACTAAACAGCATCCTTTAAAGAATGAATGGAAAGAAAGAAAGAAGAATTGAAAAAATTCAGGGAAACAAATGATAATGAAAACACAACGGTTCAAAATCTGTGGGACACAGCAAAGGCAGTCTTGAGAGGAAACTATATAGCGATACAAGCCTTTCTCAAGAAACAAGAAAGGTCTTAAATACACAACCTAACCCTACACCTAAAGGAGCTGGAGAAACAACAAAGAAAGCCTAAACCCAGCAGGAGAAGAGAAATCATAAAGATCAGAGCAGAAATCAATGAAATAGAAAAAAAAAAAAAAGAACAAATCAACGAAACTAGGAGCTGGTTCTTTGAAAGAATTAATAAGATTGATAAACCCCTGGCCAGACTTATCAAAAAGAAAAGAGAAAGGACCCAAATAAATAAAATCATGAATGAAGGAGGAGAGATCACAACCAACACCAAAGAAATACAAACAATTATAAGAACATATTATTAGCAACTATACACCAGCAAATTTGACAATCTGGAAGAAATGGATGCATTCCTAGAGACATATAAATTACCAAAACTGAACCAGGAAGAAACAGAAAACCTGAACAGACCCATAACCAGTAAGGAGATTGAAGCAGTCACCAAAAATCTCCCAACAAACAAGAGCCCAGGGGCAGACGGCTTCCCAGGGGAATTCTACCAAACATTTAAGGAAGAATTAATTCCTATTCTCCTGAAACTGTTCCAAAAAATAGAAATGGAAGGAAAACTTCCAAACTCATTTTATGAGGCCAGCATCACCTTGATCCCAAAGCCAGACAAGGATCCCATCAAAAAAGATAATTATAGACCAATATCCTTGATGAACACAGATGTGAAAATTCTCACCAAAATACTAGCCAATAGGATTCAACAGTACATTAAAAGGATTATTCACCACGACCAAGTGGGATTTATTCCTGGGCTGCAAGGTTGGTTCAACATCCACAAATCAATCAATGTTATACAATACATTAATAAAAGAAAGAACAAGAACCACATGATACTCTCAATAGATGCTGAAAAAGCATCTGACAAAGTACAATATCCTTTCTTGATCAAAACTCTTCAAAGTATAGGGATAGAGGGTACAGACCTCAATATCATCAAAGCCATCTATGAAAAACCCACAGCGAGTACCATTCTCAATGGAGAAAAACTGAGAGCTTTTCTGCTAACGTCAGGAACATGGCAGGGATGTCCATTATCACCACTGCTATTCAGCATAGTTCTAGAAGTCCAAGCCTCAGCAATCAGACAACAAAAAGAAATTAAAGGGATCCAAATCGGCAAAGAAGAAATCAAGCTATCACTCTTTGCAGATGATATGATACTTTATGTGGAAAACCCAAAAGACTCCACTCCAAAACTGCAAGAACTTTTATAGGAATTCAGTAAAGTGTCAGGATATAAAATCAATGCACAGAAGTCAGTTGCATTTCTATACACCAACAACAAGACAAAAGAAACAGAAATTAAGGAGTCAATCCCATTTACAATTGCACCCAAAACCAGAAGATACCTAGGAATAAACCTAACCAAAGAGGTAAAGAATCTGTACTCAGAAAACTATAAAGTACTCACGAAAGAAATTGAGGAAGACACAAAGAAATGGAAAAACGTTCCATGCTCATGGATTGGAATAACAAATATTGTGAAAATGTCTATGCTACCTAAAGCAATCTACACGTTTAATGCAATCCCTATCAAAATACCATCCATTTTTTCAAAGAAATGGAACAAATTATCCTAACATTTATATGGAACCAGAAAAGACCTCAAATAGCCAGAGGAATATTGAAAAAGAAAGCCAAAGTTGGTGGCATCACAATTCCGGACTTCAAGCTCATTACAAAACTGTCATCATCAAGACTGTATGGTACTGGCACAAAAACAGACAAGTAGAC
The DNA here is from genome assembly GCF_922984935.1 of Meles meles. Taxonomy (NCBI): domain Eukaryota; kingdom Metazoa; phylum Chordata; class Mammalia; order Carnivora; family Mustelidae; genus Meles; species Meles meles. The sequence continues at coordinate 92,869,205 of NC_060068.1, forward strand.
CAAAGGAACAGAACAGAAAGCCCAGAAATAGACCCTCAACTCTATGGTCAACTAATCTTTGACAAAGCAGGAAAGAATGTCCAATGGAAAAAAGACAGCCTCTTCAATAAATGGTGCTGGGAAAATTGGACAGCCACATGCAGAAGAATGAAACTGAACCATTTCCTTACACCACACACCAAAATAGACTCAAAATGGATGAAGGACCTCAATGTGAGAAAGGAATCTATTAAAATCCTTGAGGAGAACGCAGGCAGCAACCTCTTCGACCTCAGCCGCAGCAACTTCTTCCTAGGAACATCACCAAAGGCAAGGGAAGCAAGGGCAAAAATGAACTATTGGGACTCCATCAAGATCAAAATCTTTTGCATAGCAAAGGAAACAGTCAACAAAACCAAAAGACAACTGACAGAATGGGAGAAGATATTTGCAAATGACATATCAGATAAAGGGCTAGTATCCAAGATCTATAAAGAACTTATCAAACTCAACACCCAAAGAACAAATAATCCAATCAAGAAATGGGCAGAGGACATGAACAGACATTTCTGCAAAGAAGACATCCAGATGGCCAACAGACACATGAAAAAGTGCTCCACGTCACTCGGCATCAGGGAAATACAAATCAAAACCACAATGAGATACCACCTCCCACCAGTCAGGATGGCTAAAACTAACAAGTCAGGAAATGACAGATGCTGGCGAGGATGTGGAGAAAGGGGAACCCTCCTACACTGTTGGTGGGAATGCAAGCTGGTGCAGCCACTCTGGAAAACAGCATGGAGTTTCCTCAAAAAGTTGAAAATAGAGCTACCCAATGACCCAGCAATCGCACTACTGGGTATTTACCCTAAAGATCCAAATGTAGTGATCTGAAAGGGCACGTGCACCTGAATGTTTATAGCAGCAATGTCCAAACAGCCAAACTATGGAAAGAACCTAGATGTCCATCAACAGATGAAGGATAAAGAAGATGTGGTGTATATATATACAATGGAATACTATGCAGCCATCAAAAGAAATGAAGTCTTGCCATTTGTGATGACATGGATGGAACTAGAGGGTATTATGCTTAGCGAAATAAGTCAATCAGAGAAAGACAATTATCATATGATCTCCCTGATATAAGGAAGTTCGGAGGCAATGTGGGGGGTTCAGGGGGTAGGAAAGGAATAAATGATACAAGAAGGGATCAGGATCAAACCATAAGAGACTCTTAATCTCACAGAACAAACTGAGGATTACCAGGGGGAGGGAGGTAGGGAGAGGGTTGTTGGTTTATGGACATTGGGGAAAGTATGTGCTATGATGAGTGCTGTGAAGTGTAAACCTGGTGATTTACAGACCTGTACCCCTGGGGCTAATAATATATGATATGTTAATAAAAAAATTTTTAAATTAAAAAAAAATAGGGATAATAAGATCAAATATGATCACTGGATAAAAGTAGTTACTACACATAAACTGCTAATAATGCCTAGTACTTCGTAAGTATTACATGTATTAGCTCTTGCTATTATTATAAATTATTCTTTTGGTTGATTATCATTTAAAAATCACACTATAAACTCAACAGAATTTTTAATATTGAACTTAAAGAGACACTCAGGTTATCCCATGAGGTCTCAGCAATACAGAGATTTATACAGTGTTCTCCCTAGGGTGCTGTGAAGTTATTGGGAGTAGAAGAGCCGTCATGCATCAGGTTTTGATCACAGAGTGTAAGATTATGTTTCAGAACTGGTAGTTTTGCTGCTAACAGGGAAGGGTAGCCAAAGGTAAGTTGTGCTACTCAATGTAGCTACTAAATATTCAGATTAGCCTGGCACCTTGCCCCGCAGCCATACTTCTGCCTGAAAAGCTCTAGGGACTTCAGGATCAAAGGAACAGCTCAAAACATTTGGTAAAAAGGTCAAAGGGGAAATAATTGTGGAGGTGGGGAGAGGGAAATGAACGTAACTTAGGGCTAATGAACTTTGGCAGCACTATTACCCTCCCAAGCATGGGGAGTCCACTCCTACCTGGTGTGCAGTTAAAGTGCAAAGCAGAGGGGCACTTGGGTGGTTCAGTGGTTTAAGCCACTGCCTTTGGCTCGGGTCATGATCTCGGGGTCCTGGGATCGAGTCCCACGTCCGGCTCTCTGCTCTGAAGGGAGCCTGCTTCCCTCTCACTCTCTCTGCCTGCCTCTCTGCCTACTTGTGATCTCTCTCTGTCAAATAAATAAATAAAATCTTAAAAAAAAAAAGTGCAAAGCAGAGTAGAGAAGACCATCATGTTGTCCACCCTTGATGACTAAAGCATGGGCCAAGAGTGTATTCAGCTGGGCATGCTGAAGGCATGCTCACTTCACTTTGGTATTATAAACTACTTAGCCACAAGGTGATCTTGAAATGTGGTGAATTCTGGTTCCTTCACAAAACACACACCTATGTTGTCTTGCAGAAGAGATGCTATGATAGACAAGAAAATAAACAGTAAAATGGATTCAGAGACTATGGCTAAATAGCAAGTGTGAGAAGTCACAATGTGCAGAGGAACCCACAAAACAGTTCCCAGCACCTGGAAAAAGCAAACCTTATATTCTCAGGATGCTTTATTTGAACTAATATTCAGATATAAAGTGACATGAGTGGATTATAAAAATAAACCTGGATTGGGAAAGGCCTTTTTTTTTTTTTTTAAGATTTTATTTATTTATTTGACAGAGAGAGAGAGAGAGAGAGAGAGAGAGAGCGAGAGCAAGCACAAGTGGAGTGAGGGGCAAAGAGAGAAGTAGATTCCCCACTTTGCAGGAAGTCTGATGTAGGGCTTGATCCCAGGACTCTAGGATGATGACCTGAGCAGAAGGCAGATGCTTAACTGACTGAGCCACCCAGGCACCCTGGGAAAGGCCTTTCTATAGATGACAGAACCCTAGAAACTTTAAAGAAAAGGGTTGCATAATTTGTTTCATAAAAATAAAATCTGGGGGAGCAAAATAATACCATTAAACAAAGTCAAAAGACCAAATGAAAAACTACAGAAAAAAAAGATGTTTAACCAAATGAAAGGCAAAGGGCTGAATGTTCTTAATATACAAATAGGTTGAATAAAAAGAAAACTGATAAAACAATGGATGAAGGATATTAATAGTTTTTGTATAGGAGAGAAATACATAAATAGGCAAAAAAAAGAGATGTACAACTTCATAATTAAAGAAATATAGATTAAAAAGACATTCTCACCTGGTAGATGAAAATACAGACAGTAGCACAGAGAAAAACAGGCCCTTCAAGACTGGGCCTCTGGCAACGGGCTGTGAGCCAAAGTAACACATCTCACTGCTATTCCAAAAAATGTCAATGCTAGTAAAAATAAGCTCTAAAGCTCTTGTCCTCTATCAAAGTATCAGAAGATGTCACAGGTTGTTGTTAGAACAAGGCGCAATCTCTCCATCAGTCTGAAACTGTCAATACCCCCACCCTTAACCTGTAGTAGGTAAGTGAGAAAGAAACTTCTGTCATGCTAATCCACTGGAATTTCATGGTTTTTTGGCTGTCTATATGAAATATTTCTGTAATTTTGTGTTACTTTTGCAATTAGGAAAAAAAAATAAAAGGCAACCTCCTCCCAAAAAAGACCCTGAATAAAATGCTGACATCCAAAGTATAAACAAAGTAGAGACACTGGTAACAATTTCTCCAGATTTGCACTACTAGAATTGCAGAAATAATTCTTATTTAGGTTAATACATCTGTCTCTAAAAGATTACCTACAGGGAAGTCATACTCCTATTCTTAAATGGCTTTTAGCTGGGCCATTTTGAATTTATTACCAATATTTAGGTCCGAAAGATAATTATTTCCATAGAATACACAGAACTGGGATAGGATACAGGAATAATGTTAAAAAATCAAAAGGAAAGGCCACATGCTTCAATGAACAAGACACCTTCATAAGGAAAATGAGTTCAGATTAAAAAAAAGTATCCTAATTGTTGGTAATCAAAATTACTATCCAAAAAAGTAAAAAGCTCTACAACAATCCTCCTAAGTCAAATTAAACCTAAACCATTCCATGAAAATATTTCAAGGAATGCCTTGGAAGGGATAAGATTCCAGGGAAATTTCACCTTCCTTTTTCCATCAAACCCTGCAATTCAACCTAAAGAGCTTCATTTTTAGGTTTTTGCCACTGCTACTATCACATGAGATTTTTTTTTTTTAAGATTTTATTTATTTGACAGAGAGAGATCACAAGTAGGCAGAGAGGCAGGCAGAGAGAGAGAGGAGGAAGCAGGCTCCCCGCTGAGCAGAGAGCTTTCTTGAATTATCCTTTTATATATTTATTTTTCTGTATCTACATCTTTGAATGACTTTCATTTCCAGTTTCTGAAGATTTTTTATTTATTTATTTATTTGACAGAGAGAGAGATCACAAGTAGGCAGAGAGGCAGGCAGAGAGAGAGGAGGAAGCAGGCTCCCCACGGAGCAGAGAGCCCGATGCGGGGCTCGATCCCAGGACCCTGGGATCATGACCTGAGCCGAAGGCAGCGGCTTAATCCACTGAGCCACCCAGGTGCCCTTGAAGATTTTTTTTTTTTTTTAAGATTTTATTTATTTGACAGAGATCACAAGTAGGCAGAGAGGCAGGCAGAGAGAAAGGATGAGGCAGGCTCCCTGCTGAGCAGAGAGCCTGATGCGGGGCCCATCCCAGGACCCTGGGATCATGACTTGAGCAGAAGGCAGAGGCTTTAACCCACTGAGCCACCCAGGTGCCCCGAGATTTTTTCTTTTTTTTTAGATTTATTTATTTTAGAGAGAGAGAGAAAGAGAGAGGAAGAGTACAAGCAGGGGGTGGGGCTGAGGGAGAGAGAATCCTGAAGCAGATTCCCCACTGAGCACAGAACCCTAAGATGCAGGGTTTTAGACCCTGAGATCACCACCTGAGATGAAATCAAGAGTTAGCCACTCAACTGACTGAGCCACCCAGGTGCCCCTCATGTAAGATTTTGTGTGAAGAAATGACCAGGAGCTAAAAGATAGAGAATCCTTTATCTAAAATTGTGTTTGTAGGAAGATACAGAAATAAAATATTAAACCCCATGAAAAAAAGAAGTTACTTTGTTAGGGTGCCTGCCTTTTGAATACCAAGTGGTTAAAATCTAGAAAAGGACTCTGGTCACTGCAAAATGTACATCATTGCAAAAGGTCAAACAAATAAATACATGAGCATACTTCATTAGACATAATCTGTATCCTAGCTTCTGAATACGATGGTATGCCTGATGAGTCAAGGTCATCTCATCTAAAAGCCTATCCAACTAGTTCTCCTCAACAGGGAAATCTAGAAGTTTTATGGCTCAATTTATCTGCATTGGGGGTAGAAAGTCAGAGTTACAGGCGAACTCAGCAAGAACAGAACTCAAGGACAGATGGTGGAAAGAGAGAGATTGCCAAAAGGTCTTGTGTTTCAGGCAGGGAAGGGTTACATAGGCAGTATATTTCATCAAGTCTCACAATACAATTGATCCTGTTGTGGAGAGACAGCCTCATGGAACAGATGAGCAAATCTTCTGGAATAAAACTGCAAGCTAGTTTTGCTGCCCTGTAGGGCAGGGATCTACTCAGAATACTTCCTGATCAGTGGCAGAGCAGCAAGTTTAAATGACTGGCAATTTTAAGTAGTTTGAAAAAGTTATCCCAAATGCTAATAAAATTATAAAAATCATAGCCAGAGCTAGTCACACCAATATAGAGCATTCATTTTCATACCTGAACTTGTGTTTCTACAAAGCACACTGATATAATGAAGAACAACTGGAAAAAGGTAACCAGGATGATAGGAAGTTTAGAAACTATAGCTTCTTCAGAAAACTTGGAAGAACCACAGAGTTAATTTATGGATTGGAAGACTCTGGAAGGAAATTAGAGTCATATCACAATTCAAAGAGACAGTACTGGGGCGCCTGGGTGGCTCAGTGGGTTAAATCCTCTATCTTTGGCTCATGATCCCAGGGTCCTGGGATTGAGCCTCGCATCAGGCTCTCTGCTTAGTGGGGACCCTGCTTCCTCCTCTCTCTCTGCCTGCCTCTCTGCCTACTTGTGATCTCTGTCTATCAAATAAGTAAATAAAATCTTAAAAAAAACAAACAAAGAGACAGTACTTAGAATCCCTTTGTAAAATGAGTAATACTTTCCTAATCTAACTAGTGTAGACTTTTAGAAGGCTGTCACTTTGTCCTTAAACTTTTTTTTCCGGTAGCTTCAGCAATGTCTACTATGCCAATTTACACATAACAGTTGTACATACTTTCTTGATTAATTCATATCAACCCCCAGATGTAACTAAAAATGAAAACCCGCTTGCTGGATTTTCTTAAAGCAGAATTCACCAGCATACTTTTAAAAACAAAATATTCTTCCTATCTTTCTACCTATCTAGCATAGTCATATGGTTCAAACATAAAGCATAAAATAGTATACAGGGAAAAAACTCCCTCCCATGCCTTTGTCCTATCTGCTGAGTTCCTATCCCTGCACACACATACAACTGGCAACCCTTCTTTATTAGTTTATCCTTCCAGACATTATTATTATGCACAAAGAAATCAATATAAATGCTATATATATATATTATACACATACACATAGACATCTAATCTCCCCCCTTATTTCTCCACAAATAGCTTACTCTATAAACTGTTCTGCAATTTTCCTCTGTTGTTAGTAATATACGTCAGATTTTTTCCTATTGATACATAAAGCAAATCCTCATTATTTTTTACAGATGCATCTATTGTGTATATGTAGCATCATTCCATCACTGTTCCTCTAATAATGAGCACTTGGAGTTAGGAGAAATTTAAATCACAGTCACGGAATTATCTGTTTATAAAGGACTAACAAATTTCAAACAAAAGACAGAGAATCTCCTATAGCTAAAATAGTGCTATCAAGGTTACTGGGTTCATTTGGGGGTATCTAGAATAACAGTTAAATCTAAAAGTCCAAATACAGGGGCACCTGGGTAGCTCAGGTGGTTAACCTCAACTCTTGGTTTCAGCTCAGGTCATGATCTCAGGGTAATGGGATCGAGCCTCCTGTCAGGCTCTGTACTCATTGCAGACTCTGCTTGAGATTCTCTATCTTTCTCTACCTCTCCCGTTCCCCCCAGCGCTCATTTGCGCTCTCTGTCTGTGTCCTTCCCCCCCAACACTTATCCTTCTCCCACCAGCACTGGCTTGCTCTCACTCTCTCTCTCCCTATCTTCCAAAAGATTTCAGCACATTAGTGACAAATTTACTTGCTCATACCTGGACTTTTAATTGAATTTATTATGGATAATTTTACCCGAATGATTTACTCAAGTGATATGTCAGGAAAATTGTCAGGCTTCAAGAAGCATATGTAGTTTGCCCACGGCTGTTATAGAGATTTTTTTTTTTTTTAAGATTTTATTTATTTATTTGGCAGACAGAGATCACAAGTAGTCAGAGAGGCAGGCAGAGAGAGAGGAGGAAGCAGGCTCTCTGCTGAGCAGAGAGCCCGATGTGGGGCTCGATCCCAGGACCCTCGGATCAGGACCTGAGCAGAAGGCAGAGGCTTAACCCACTGAGCCACCCAGGCGCCCCTGCCATAGGGATTTTAATTTTACTAACGGCATGTGAAAAAATAATCACTGTAAAGCAGACAGAAAATAATTACCAAGGAGTCTTTAAAATTCCCACTTTTCTCTAGCAAACACTGTGAACAAATGTCTGGAAAGAATGTCCTGTATTAACTGAAAGTAATTCTTTCCTTCTTATTAGTAGAAGATAATCTGAATGTCTGCCCACAGATATACAAAAACTTAAACCATTACAAATGATGTTTATTAACCTGGTTGGATAAACTAAAATGAGATTATAATTCATAATTCATTAGTCGATGTAACTAAAAGAGTCATAAAGTCTTCACCAAGTTTTAAAACTGGCATTCTCTTACTCTAGTACTGGTCCATTTCCTGGAGTTAAACAATTAATATTTTCTACCTACAGTCTCTCTCTGAGGAGCGAGAATTTCATATACAAAAACTGGGAATCTTTGTATTTTAAAATTCATGAAAAAAAATTGGGAAAGGTGAGAATAGTCTACAAGGACTTCAAATGGCCATTAGCACTTTTACTGGCAATATTTCAACTTGTGTGAATATAAGAAATATTCAAGGGGACAATTTAAAACTACTTCTAATTAAAGAGATATAAAGATACTAGTAAAAGGAGAATATATTTAAACGGAGGAATAAGAATGCCACTTAATGATCACTTTTCATATTTATGAAACAGGCTATAATCTTACTCCTTAGGATTAAAAAATGTAAATTTTTAAAATATCCAGTTAGATGTTATTTTTGAGTATCAATTCTTTTAAGATTTTATTTATTTATTTGAGAAAGAGAGAGAGCGCGCATGAGAGTGAGGAGGGTTAGAAGGAACAGCAGACCCTCCAACGAGCAGGGAGCCCAAAGCAGGACTTGATCCTGTGACCCCAGGATCATGACCTGAGACGAAGGCAGTCTCTCAACCAACTGAGCCACCTGGGCACCCAGAAGATCAGCTCTTCATAAAATACCTTGTTACTTTAAATTATATTTTTCTAGTCCTTTTACAAAAATGTTAATCTTTATAAATGATCTATGCTTTAGACAGAATTTTGAAACTTAAGCAATCATTTATTTTCAGCCATGCTCTATAATGTCAGAGCAAAATTGTGACAAACTGGATAATCTATGGAGAATTCAGATGGGAAGCCTTTTATAAATTTCATTTACTTTAAAACTCACTTCAGATCTTATCTTTCACACAAATGGGATATAAAAGTGGTAGTAATAGTCTAATATTAGGGGCGCCTGGGTGGCTCAGTGGGTTAAAGCCTCTATTTTCGGCTCAAGTCATGCTCCCAGGGTCCTGGGATTAAGCCCCACATCAGGCTCTCTGCTCAGCAGGGAGCCTGCTTACCCCCAACCCTCTGCCTGCCTCTCTGTCTACTTGTGATCTCTATATGCCAAATAAATAAATAAAATCTTTTAAAAAATAGTCTAATATTAAACTGTATGTTAACTGAAATTTAAATAAAAACTTGAAAAAATAAAACCTGTTTTATATATTATACAACATTAATAAACACATGCATTTAGATCTTGAATCACTTTTTTAGAAAGATTTTATTTATTTGACAGAGAGAGAGCAAGAGAGTACAAGCAGGGGGAGCTGCACAGGGAGAAGGAGAAGCAGACTTTCTGCTGAGCAGGGAGCCCGATGTGGGGCTCAATCCCAGGACCCTGGGATCATGACAGGAGCAGAAGGCAGACACTTAACCGACTGAGCCACCCAGGTGCCCCTTGAATCACTTTTGTACTCAGTAATTTTTGCATTCAGGTATGTGTATGTGAGTATACACATATATCTATAATAGTTCTGTATTAAGTGTGGCTTCATTTTTATAAACATTCATACAGACTATCATTGATAACGGCTTTTACTTTACCATTGATGTACAACACTGATTTCTATGTCTTTTTTGAATGACACAGAACATTCCGTGTTGAAAAAGTGATTTAAATTATTTAAATATAGTATTATTAAGGGGTGCCTGGGGGCTTGGTCAGTTTAGTGGCAGACTCTTAGTTTCAGCTCAGGTTACGGTCTCAGGGTCCTGGGATTGAGCCTTCTGTCAAGCTCTGTGCAGAATGAGGAGTCTTCTTGGGGATTCTCTCTCTCTCTCTCTCCCCTCCCGCCCCCTGCCATCATGCATGCACTCTTTCCTTATAGTAAATAAATAAATCCTTAAAAGTAAATAAAGAGCATTACTAATTTTTAAAAAGTGGTAGTGATAGTTAACATACCTTGCTAACTATTAAAACCTAAGCCTGGTAATTATCTATCACATTTCCAAACAGAATATCCTTACGGTTATTTATATTTTAGTCTTCCTCAAATATGCAAATTTAATAAAAACTAACATGTTTGTTCATGAAGAACACATTTGGGAACCTTAAAAAATAAGTGTGTTCACAGTTATTTGATAATAAATATATGGGTGATACTGAATATTGTTACTATGGGTGAGTATGATGTTGTTCTGCCCCTGAGGACTTCACAGTTTAGTGGATAAAACAAGTATGTCAAAATAAGCTGTAGTATATAAGTTTATGGAAGAATATTTAGGAATAATAACTCTCTTGGTTTCCTATGGCTGCCATAACAAAGTACCACAAACTGGGTAGCTTAAAACAGAAATTTATTCTCTCACAGTTCTGGAGGTTGGAAGTCCAAAATCAAGGTGTAGGCAGGGGGTCATGCTCCCTTGGATGACTCCAGGGGACACCCTGTCTTTGCCTCTTCTACTGGTGCTGGCAATCCTTGGCATTCCTGGGCTTGCAACTGCAACACTCCAATCTCTGCTTTCATCTTCATGCGGCCTCTTTTTGCCTGTTGGTGTCTCTGTGTGTCCTCTTCTCTTTTATAAATAAAATAGTCATTGGATTTAGGGCCTATTCTAATCCAATGGGACACTATCCTAACTAATTATGTATCTAAAGATCCTACTTTCAAAAGATTCTGAGATTTGGGGCAGATGTGAACCTTTGGGGGACACTATTCAACCAATCACAATGACCATGTATGAAGAAAAGGAGCAAAACAATAAAAAAAAAAAAAGAAGCAAAACAAAACTTGTCAGACTGTATAAACTTCAGGCTGAAATGCTTTACAATTTGTATTTCATTGTTAAGGCCAGAGGAAGAGCACAACTTAAGTACTTCTTAAATGTTCTTGTCAAGTGTAGTTTAACAGAAAAAGTGATTTCTGTACAGCAAGATTTCTCAGATCTATTAATATATGTTAAAATACATGTTACACATATCCAAGGGTGGGAAAGTATACATTAAAAAATTTATTTATTTATTTATTTGGGAGAGCAAGAGAGAGCATTTAAGTATTCAGTTAGGCGTTGTACAGATCCTCAGTTCAACAACAGATCTGAAATGATTTAATAGTATATCCTCAAAGTCCAAAAGAGTTATTGTGTCCTGATCTATATCAGTGGCTCTCTGAAATTTCACCCTTGTACTTTTAAAAACAACAAAATAAACTAAAGATGGCTGTTCCACCACTCCTGCTTGCAGTAGCATATCTCATCAGAAGTAAGGGCAAGGTTAGTTTCCACTCTGATGAGACATCAATAAGATGCTCTTTTCTTTTTATTAAATAGTTATTCACACTTGTGAAAAAAAAAAAAAAGAAATACAGTTATAATCACTGAAACCAAAGACCAGTTATCCTATCACCCAAGGGCTTCTTAAAAGACACCGGAGGTCTCCCAAATCACAGTTTGACAATTAATGATCTGAGTTAATTGGCAAAACAGAGATTAAAAAGAGATCTTACAGTGTTTACCAAACAGTATTTCTGTGGCATAAAGTAACAAAGTTATTCAACACCTGATTTAAAATTTGCCTTAATTACTAATTTCTAATTACTAACTTAGATATATTTGTTTCAGTTTTAGGTTTTAAAAAGAATATTTATGTCATACCATTCATAGTTTCCAGTTCTTTTTGAGAAGAACTTTTATGTATTTGAGTGCTTTATAAAATGTCTGATAGATGTTATACCTTCTTCAAAAACCTGATTCTTCAGAAAATGAATTCTATAATATGCTTGCTACAAATATGGTCTCTTCTCATCTCTTTCTTCAATGGTAGCTTAAATAATGCAAGTACAAATGCCACTTCTTTAAATATCTGATGGGTCCTCAGCACCCTGGCATGTGGTAGCTTTGTCCCCAAGCATTTTTTTTTTTTTTTTGGCCTGTCAGCTGTGAGAAACAGTTTTCTACCAATTACTGTCACAATATGAATAAATTCAAAACTGAAAATATAAGCACTGAATATTTTCAGTACATTTATCCCCAAACTACATTAAAATTGGGATTTAGCATGTAAACAAGGAATTTAGCAAGTAATAAAGAAGCATCACACTATACTTTGTCTTCTATAAATAAAAACACAATATAAGAAGATAAAGAAAAAAGCATTCATGCACAGAAGAGAAATGGGCAAATGACAGCAAGCATATGAAATGAAAAGAAAAAAAAAGTTACAGCTGCAATGAGAGTACCAACTAAGATATACGAGTCCCCAAAACAATGTTACAGTGTTGCTGCTGAGTTATTCCCTTTCAAAAGATTAATTTTGATTTAATAACAAATATTTTTTAAAGGTTTATATGGTATTCTTCTCTTTGTCCGACACTAGTTTCCCTTAGGATATGGCTCTAAATACAAATTATTTCAGCAGCTAGTTGCTAACATGATTTTGGTTTGAAGTATATTAACAACATGTGGTAAGAATGAGCAATGTTCTTCCTCTTTTTTAAAAAAAGATTTTATTTATTAGAGAGAGAGAGTGCACGAGAGAGACAGCACGAGTGGGGTGAGGGGTAGATGGAGAAGCAGACTCTCCACTTGGCAGTGAGCATGATACAGGGCTCATGTGGGGCTCAGTCTGGGGACTCTGGGATCATGACCTGAGCCTAAGGCAGATGCTAACTGACCGAGCCACCCAGGAACCCCAGAATGAGCAATGTTCTTAGGTAATTACTGTTAATACAACCTTGAATACCTAAGAGGTTCTCACCCTGAACTGGTTCTGTGCCAAAATTATTCTTTTTGGGCGAGGGGAAGGGAATGATAAAAATTCTAAATATACAGGTATGACCAATGAAAACACAGTGTGAACTGCCTATGTGTGTATATATCTATATATCTATATCTATATCTATATATCTATATATCTATATCTATCTATCTATCTATATATATATATAAAATCCCTGTGGTCTGCTCCACCAGTCTCATTTGACCAGAACTCTGCTCTCTGAATCACAATCAGTTTTGACACCATGCTGATGAGACTCAATTATTTCTAGGACATATTCTTTTAAATTCATTTCCAGAATAGGCATTAAGTTGCCCTGTGTGTATTGCCACTCAAACTTCTCAAATGCCTATTTTAGACCTTATTCTTAATGGTCTGTGTACATTATTGAGTGGAGTTTAACAAACACACAGAATGGGATGATCTGGTCTGAAAGTCCTAGTTTGTGTCATTTGTGACACCTGCCTCCCTTCCTCCCTCCTCTGCCTGACTTTCCGTTCTCTCCCTCTGATCACCCATATTCGTTCAGGCACCAAGTCACTTCTTTCCTAATGCCCCTCCCAAGTGAGCCTTTTTTACAGCCCACTACCACCCCTGACTGCAGATTAGCAAGCACTCCATGCCTGTATTATTGGAAGAGCAGGAGCTTCTGTATCATCCACTTCATCCAACTTCATTGGCACTCCAATCCATCATGTCAGGTGAATCTCACTAAAATATCCTTTTATTCATGTCCTAACTCTTTTAGAACCATTCAAAGGCTTCCCATTACCTGTAAAAGCACTTCCCAAATCATGGTTCCTAGAACACTAGAGTTTCACAAGATTTTAACATGTTTTAGTTTAGTTTTTTTTTTTTTAAAGGAAGAGGCAGAAGTCTCTTGTCAAATGTAGCTTAACAGAAAAAGTGATTTCTGTACAGCAAGATTTCTCAGATCTATTAATATATGTTAAAATACATATTACACATATCCAAGGGTGGGAAAGTACACATTTTAGAAAAAAATTTATTTGTTTATTTGGAAGAGCAAGAGAGAGCATGGGCTGGGGGAGAGGCAAATGGAGAGGGAGAAGCAGACTCCCAAATGAGCCGGGAGCTTGATCCAGGGCCCTGGGATCATGACCTGAGCTGAAGCCAGATGCTTAACCAACTTGATCCAACCTAGGCACCCTGGGAAAGTACACATTTCCTAAATTTATTTCACTGCAGAACCCTTTTACCAAAAAAACACCTTGTAACCTCTTCCAGAAAACTATGATGGTTTTAAAAAGCACAAATTCCTCCGTCTTCTCTGTATGAATTTCTAAAGTCTAACCTCAAACTATTTCTAAACTTACCTCTAACTTTTATATGAATTGCCACCTTCAACTAGACTCCACACTTGCTGTACCCCAAGTTATGTTTATGTATCACTTTGTCTTCCTTTTCTATAAAAACTGTCAACCTATTCATAGAGAAATTCTGGTTCCTTCAAAAGCCTTCCCTAACAATTTAAGAGCACAATAATCTCTTCCTCTTCTGAACTACTCCCCTAATGCCTCATCTCATGCTTGAACACAGATCTTCTGAAGACTTGCCTTTGAATTTAATTTTTGTTTGTGATTTCTTCTTCCTTACTAGACAGCAAGGTCCCTTAAGGAAAAGTACCCTATAGTACTCACAGCTTTGTAATGAATAGTGCCTTGAAAATATATGCCAGAGACAGAAAAAACTTTTTTAGTGTAGTGTGCTTTTTAGCCTCCAGATGTCTCCACCTTTCTGCCCTCTGTCCCAGAAAGTGACCAATATCAATTACATAAACAGGTACCTTGCTTTCTGGCTTCCAGTGGGACTCAGATAATAATAGGGAATACCAATGGGAGACCAGAAAGAAGGAGAAGAATAAGGTCAGAGAACATATTTTGCTGGCTCACTCCCTGCAAAATCAAATGCACTGTCTCCCTTAGCCCAAGGTCACAACTTGAGGTCTCAGAAACCGCTCCTCCCCTCACCCTTGGAGGTGGGAGACACTCTGGTGTTAGACCTCCAGTATTGGACCTGTGGTTTCCGACACCCTCTGGTTTCCCTCTGAGACCCTGCCCACAGGGTCACATAGTACCTTTATTACCCAATTTTTGTTTAAAGATTTTATTTATTTATTTGACAGACAGAAATCACAAGTAGGCAGGGAGGCAGGCAGAGAGAGAGAGGAAGCAGAATCTCCACGGAGCAGAGAGCCTGATGTGGGTCTCGATCCCAGGACCCTGGGATCATGACCTGAGCCAAAGGCAGAGGCTTTAACCCACTGAGCCACCCAGACACCCCCTCTTTATTACCTAATTTGAATATACCATCTGTTTCTTACCTGAATCCTAGTAGATACAGATGGTAGACACAATTCATTTGACTGTTTTAAAAAATACTTACTGTTCTCACAATACTAAGAATAAGCAATGGATTTCTTTTGAGAATCTGAAACTAAAAACAAGCAGTAGTCTACAATGAGTCTCGGATTATGATCCATTTGAGAGGGGTTTTATGACTTACTCATTTTTCTATCTACCCCGTGACTGGAAAACTCACATGCACACCATTTGCAATAAACATCTAATTGAATCTAATCATCTGTGGCAGACATAGTTACTGCTCAGCAAACATGCATGAGCTCCTCTACACTTCCCACGATCCCTTGCGGCTAGGTGGCGGTCACGAGACTGGCATCGGGTCAGTGGCAAATGGGTGGAAGAGATAAATGCTTCGTCCAGGCCTTACCCTTAAAATTATCCCAAGTGACACGAGCAATTTTTCCCCCTTGTCAACCTTGAAGATTTTTTCCAAGTGATGAAAATATAAATGAGAGTTACCTGATTCAAGAAATCAACATTCACAATAAGCCACTGAGGTTTGTGGTTTATTTATTAACTACCTATTATAGAATCTAAGTATCCCCTACACATAACAATTTTGCATTTTAAATATCTGGTTTTTTTAACGTCTATTTAGATATTATAGCTTTCTTATGAAAAATGTCAGTATTTCAAGATACAGTAAAGACTAATAATGGGTTCTGGAATGTATAAGGAATGAAAATATATGCCTTAACAATAACATTACTAACAGAGGAAAAAAAAAACCACACCTAAAGGCATCCTTTTATTTAGTATTAAGTAAACCTAAGAATAAGATGACAATAAAATGAGGTGATGATGATCTGAGGAGTTCTACCTCCAGACAAGGTGCCAAGAGCACCTTGCTTGGGCCTCTTGCTGTGGCAATGAGGACAAGGAGAGAAAGGGCTATTCTCTGGTTGAAACAACAAGGTATAAAGAATGGTGTGTCTAGAAACTTAGGCCATTTTTAGATTTGCTGAGTATTTTATGTCCCCTCTTGCCCATGCTTATTTTAGATTTTCAGGTTAAAAGCACTTCTCTTCAAAAAATAAGAGCAAAAGAAAGAAATACAGTAGTCATATTCTATCATCCACTAAAAATATGCTGTCTTCTCAAGCAGCGGTTTAAACTTCTGAAATTCTTAAAGATTTACTTATTTATTTGAGGTGGGTGTAGAGGGACACGAGAGTCTGAAGCAGACTCTGCACTGAGCACAGAGCCCAATGTGGAGCTCAATCTTATAACCCTGATATCAAAACCTGAGCCAAAACCAAAGGTTGGCTGTTCAACCAACTGTGCCACCCAAACTTTTTGAAATGTTTATGCTTCAAATATTTTTTAGCCTTTTTTTGGATATTAAATACTGATATTTACTTAATGGAGTATTAGCAAATAAGAACATATTCGATACCTACAAATATTTACCTAGTTGAGAAAAATCAAATATATATACACACATAAATTCTTACACAAGGGTAGACAGCCATTTTGTATTATTTTAGGGTTTTAAAAATCTCATCTCTCCTCTTGAGATTTAGTCTTTTTGGTATTATGTTATACTGATTTGAGCAATGCCCTTGGCTTTTTGTTCTTTTTTTTTTTTTTAAAGATTTATTTATTTGACAGAGAGAGAGATCATGAGTAAGCAGAGAGGCAGGCAGAGAGAGAGGAGGAAGCAGGCTCCCCGCTGAGCAGAGAGCCCGATGTGGGGCTTGATCCCAGGACCCTGAGATCATGACCTGAGCTGAAGGCAGAGGCTTAACCCACTGAGCCACCCAGGTGCCCCGGCTTTTTGTTCTATTCATGGTTTAAATATGCCATTTTGCTTGAACTTGTTTTTAAATGCCTTAGACAATTATTATGTACACAGTGTGTCACAAAATTGGTATGTGTTTAATGACTATGTGGGAACACATCAGGCCCCCTATCTTGCTGCCATCACATTTCTTGTGGCTACAGTTACAAATACTTTTTTATACTTGCCCTTTCAAAACTGTAGTTATAGCACTCCTTAAAACAGAGTTTCTATCTCTGATCTCTCATCAGGATCATTAACAGATAACAGTGTCAGCACTGTTTTGTATTGTTCTGTTGATTTTTCCATTCCCCTTGAAACAAACACCTATTTTTCCTGCAGAGTTTTTTGAAGCTTCTACTTCTAATGTAGAGGATAGAATATACATGTAACACACCAAAGAGTACTTCCCTTGGATATCATAAACTCTAAAATTATATACTGAATGCTCTCAAGTTTCTACTTTACTAATAAATTTTCTCCTTGATGATCAGGATTAGGCCATGAACAGTAAGTAAGGCTCACTTTCCTTTTGATAAAACAAATGAGAACCTCAGCCATTGATTTATAACATGAAACAGATGTCTGTATATATGTGCACGCATTTGTTTACATATAGTTTTTCCCTACATATAGTTTAATCATTAATATGATTAAATATAAAAACACTCTGTCTAATCTCTCCTTATTTCTTTTTTGCAGGAAGTTGTAACTCCTTCTTTTTTTTTAAAGATTTATTTATTTGACAGATAGAGATTACAAGTAGGCAGAGAGGCAGGCAGAGAGAGAGAGAGGAGGAAGCAGGCTCCCAGCCAAGCAGAGAGCCCGATGCGGGGCTCGATCCCAGGACCCTGGGATCATGACCTGAGCTGAAGGCAGAGGCTTTAACCCGCTGAGCCACCCAGGCGCCCCAGGAAGTTGTAACTCCTTCTAAGTGGCCTTCTTAGGTGCTGATATACCTCCAACATAGCCTTCTTAGCTCTGATATATATCTGCTCTGACTTTTAAAAATATATATGGACCCAAACATTTTCCAAGAAAGAAAGAATTTGGGACAACTGGGTGGCTCAGTCAAAATGTTAAGCATCTGCCTTCAGCTCAGGTCATGATCCCAGGCTTCTTGCTTGGCAGAGAGCTTGTTTCTCCCCACGCCTGCTGCTCCCCCTGCTTGTGCTCACTTTCTCTCTCTCTGACAAATAAATAAATAATAAATCTTAAAAAAAAAAAAAAGAATGAAAGAATTCTATCTAACAAGGGTATAAGATAATCATGGCCAGAACATGAAGTTATGTTAAACAAATATGGAAATAAATGTATTTGTATGTATACTGGAACTTTCCAAAGTTATCATGTAAGAAGTGTCGTACCTAGTTCTAGATTTCTAATTACAGGTCTCAGTAAATGAAATGTATATATTTCTATAATAAAACCTAAATCAATATCACAAAGTGGGTATTATATGGAATAAAAATAGATTTATATCATGAGAGGTTATATATAATAAAGCCCTTACCTAAAATGATACTTTTATATATTTTCCACATTACAATAACTTAATTACATACTGGCACAGAAAGATGACATTAAAAAATCTATATGACTATCTTCATACAGAACCAGTAAGATGAAAAAAGAAACCCTATATAAACCTAAATTCTTACAAGTTATCTATGTGAAAACTCAACGGTAATTTGATGGATGCTGAGAGGCAAAGAACCTGCCACCCATGTCCATGACTGTCACATGAGCTGAAGTAGTTAAAAAGTATGATGGAAATTATAAAGGGGTCAATACAAAACTCAGTTTTTAAAGAGCTGCCAAAGGAATTAACCAGAAGAGCTGGTGGTGATATGGTAGGGCAGTCAGGGAAAGGAGCTAAGGAGACAGAGAAATGGTAATACCTTAGGCAAAGAATAGTTGTAACTAAAGATGAAAGGGGTATTTGATAGAAGTAGGTTCAGAGAAAATGTTAATGTTCCAGTTTCAAATAAAAGGGTTATATTATGTAAGTTGCTTGGCATTTTGCTACAACAAGAGACCTCATCAGTCATCTGGGGAATCTGAAGTAACCCTCAAATATGACTATAAGTATTAAAGAAAAAAAGGAAAAGAAAGAATAGGAAAACCGAAGAAAATAACTGAAGAAAATACCCTTGAAAATAATATTCTTTACTTATGAATTTTATCTCTTAGACTTTCAATAAAATAGACTGAGAAACATTTCAAAATTTGAAAATTCTAAGAAAGAAAACAGTTAAGGTAAAAAAAAAACTAACTGGAAAGCATAATCAATGGTTTTACAGATAAAAAATTCTAAATTAAGAAGTTACTATCTTAAGAAAAGTGATTCAAACTAAATAGTAAAATTCAATAAAGGACCTAAGTGCTGTGGTCTGTTATTGATAGCAGAACCTGGAGAAGATTGATTGCAGGTTTCAGCTTCTAAACCAAAATATGAATCACTAACAGTAGATGAGCAGTACATACTCAGATCACATTAAAATGGTAAAAATGAATAAGATAAGGAATGGGAAAACAGAGAATAGGAAGGCGAAACAGAGTTGATAAAAATTCCCTACTTGTCATTTCCATTCTGCCTATATTCTCGAAACTTGTCAGAAGTCTCTTGGGTTAATCAATATACTCTCTCTCACCTATCAATACCAGTATGGCATATCCCTTAAGGTTCCTATATATGCCACATTACTAAAACCAACTCCAAAGACCCTCACACTTGTCCTACATTAAAAACTTGCAATATCTGGGGCGCCTGGGTGGCTCAGTGGATTAAGCCGCTGCCTTCGGCTCAGGTCATGATCTCAGGGTCCTGGGATCGAGCCCCGCGTCGGGCTCTCTGCTCCGCAGGGAGCCTGCTTCCTCCTCTCTCTCTGCCTGCCTCTCTGCCTACTTGTGATCTCTCTCTCTGTCAAATAAATAAATAAAATCTTAAAAAAAAAAATTAAAAAAAAAAACTTGCAATATCATCTGGCTCTTTGCACTTGTGAAGAAATGAATAATCTTTGAGATTCACCATTTAAAGGCATGATCTCTATCAAGCAGGGCTTAATCAGGATCATACTTTCCTTTTCCTCTAGAGACCAGCTACTAATGTAGACTACATTTATAGTCACTCGGGTTCTTGCTGGGTCACCATAGTTCCCAGCTCTCATGAAGAATAAATAATGTCAGAAACCCAGATATACTATAAACATTGCCTTCTGGATAGGGGGCTGTGAAAAGAAGATTCAGCTAGCTGATAGCAAGGGACATTTCAACATTAAGATTCTAAAATAGAGACTGCTCGAGACTAAGGATGAACTTTGTTTACACTTCAAATCTGAAAATGGGAATACCCTTTTATCTGGCTGTAACAAAAGCTTGGCAAATGACAACACACCTCTCACCTTGCCTGACCTCTGCTCATAGCTATGTATCACATAGTAGGGTGAAAACACCTGCCCAGTAAAATGCCAACAATATTACTCCAAAATATTTCAGAGGACAAGCCTAAAGTATGTATCATTTCAGATCCCAAAAAAATGCATAGAAGCTAGCAACAATCTGACAAATATAAGTGTGCCCTCATCATAGTGATGTGCAATACAAGAAAAATGCATCCTTAAAACACAAAGAGAAAAAAGTATCCAAAAAAGAGTATGTTTGATCTTTCAGGTAATACTTTTTATATGTAGTGAACTCTTATCTGACAAAGATAAATCAATGGCACAGATAATCCAACATGCCTGACAACCAAAATATCTTGTACATTTGGTTTTGAAAGCAAGAATTTACCCAGACAGTCCTCCAAAAGTGTGCCAGGCCTTGTGTTACTGAAGTTTTGGGGATCAGAGTAGGTAAAGATACATACTTGAACATGTACTAAAACGAAGCATGGCAAATTGGTAAAAAGTGGTCTATACAGTTCTATAAGAGCACATTGTTCCATTGTTCCAAAGTGCATGGATTCACAAACTGAACCTAAGGGAGAGAGATGACAGATGGCTTAAACAGCAAAGAAAGAATTAAAAACAGAATAACCAGACCTGTATCCTGAGGCAAAAAACACATTATATGTTAATAAAAATAATTCATTAAAAAAAGAATAATCAACTGAATAACTACCTAAAAAGTATTTATATCCCCAAATCCAAACTTTGCCTCAGCTCAGCAGATGCTGGCCACGTCTCTTCTCACCTAAGTAGAACTCTGGGATTTTATTCTCTGGAGCAGTCTCTGAACTGCAGGATACCAGGTACATACCCTAAATCTAACAATAACCCTAATCTTACCACTGAGTCCTATCCACTAACCATAAACCCCTAACCCTAACTCTAATCCTAACCCTAAAACTAACCCTCTGCAGAGGTCATTGAACTGCAGGATACCAGATACTTAGCCTAACCCTGGCCCTGGCCTAACCCTACCCCTAACTCTAGCCCTAACCTTAGAACTGAGGGGGGAAAAAGATGTGGTCTATACATGGAATGGAATATTACTCAGCCATCAAAAAGAATGAAATCTTGCCATTTACACTGACATGAATGGAGCTAGAGATAAGTATGCTAAGTGAAATACCTAAGTCAGAGAAAGATAAATACCATATGATCTCCCTCATATGTAGAATTTAAGAAACCAAAGAAATAAGCAAAGGAGGGGGGAAAATATAGAGAGGCAAACCAAGAAACAGACTCTAAACCTTAGAGAACAAACTGATGATTACCAGCGGGGAGGGGGCGGGGAAGGATGGGTGAAATAGGTGATGGGGATTAAGGAGTGCTCTTGTGATGGAGCACTGGGTGATGTACAGAAGCACTGAAACATTATATTGTATTCCAGAAACTAATATTACACTGTAAATTAACTAACCTTAAAAAATTAAAGGTAATAGACAAAACATAGTACAAAGTTACCTAGTGCCAGTAAGATTGTGGAGAAGAAGAAACTCACTTACACTGCTGATGAGAATGTGAAGTGTTTAAGACCTTTTTGGTAAGTACTCTGATAATATTTATTTATTTATATACTTTAAAAATATTATTTATTTATTTGACAGAGAGAGAGAGAGAGAGATCACAAGTAGGTAGAGAGGCAGGCAGAGAGAGAGGAAGGGAAGCAGGCTCCCCACTGAGCAGAAAGCCCGATGTGGGGCTCGATCCCAGGGCCCTGGGATTATGACCTGAGCCGAAGGCAGAGGCTTAACCCACTGAGCCACCCAGGCGCCCCTCTGATAATATTTATTAGTACAAATTGCACATATCCTTTGCCACAACAATGACATTTCTGGGAATGTATCTTAGAGACACAGAAGCATGAGTAGGAAGGCATATTTGCACAGGATGCTTACTGGAACATTTTTCATAGTTGTAAAAAAAATTGCTAGCAACTCAAATACCATCAATGTATTGGTCAAAGGTTAAACTGTGGTATGTCCAAATTATAGAAATACACACAGCTATCTAAAGAACTGTGTTAGGTCTATCTCTTCTGACTAAGTGATGGTCTTCACTTACTGTTAAGTAAGAAACACAAGTGCCAGAGAAATTAAATATATCAATGCCATTTTTGTAAAAACAAAACAAAACAATACCCCATGCAATTTGGGTTATGCTGTATAAAGAGAAACTGAGTAGAACTCTGTAATACTGCTCACTCTCTCACTTCACACAACTGTTTTTTTCAAATGACACATCCTCAGAGAGATCCCTTTGGAACTTACTAAACTGTCTGTCACCCTATTCCCATTCTGTAATATTCTAGTCCCTTACCTGGCTTTGCAGTTTCTCAGATTTCCGCATAACACTATATTGCATATCTATTTGTTTACTGTCTATATTTCTCACTAAAATGCAAACTCCATACAGGTGGAAAGGAAGCTTTGTGTTGTTTACTATTGTGTACCTAGTGCCTAAACTAGTCTCTGATCCATAGATATCAGTCAATAAATTATTTGTTGAATAAATAAAGAATACATTACATCCCACATATAAAAACTGAAAATACACATGGGCAGGGACAAAAAGTCAAAACAGCAGATAAAATTATTGATTTGATTGGGTGATGGAAGTGACAGCAACTTAAAGCAAAACAAACAAAAAGCTTCCTCTTAATCAGAGGTAATTTGTTAAACTTCTATATTTTGGAATACTGGGAATAGTAAGTCCTCAAATGGGGAAGGCAGGGAGAGGAAAAAGAAAGACAGGGAAGTCTGAACTGTGTATACCTGAGTGATGCAATGAAGAAAAAGCACAAATGAGAAAATAGTTTTTCCAAATACCTATAAACTTCATATGCTGGATGCAGTGGTACGTCTCTCACAAAATATTTTTGCTTTGGTTTGTAAACGAATACACAAGAAGTTAAAATATATTAAAATGGCAGATTCTGGTAACAAAGAGTAAAACAATTGCAAGTGATATTGGAAAAGGCAAGCATTGTAGACTCCTAGGAGAATAAGAACACTCTTATTATCTAAACTGAAGATACTGATTTAATATCTAACTCAAATTCTTTAACCCTGAAAAATGTCCAGGTGTATGTATATCCAAAGCACAGATACCAGACATATATACTGTTTTTTTTCCAAACCAGAATAGTTTACAGGATAGATATATGAGATGTTCTCATATATAATTACATATAACAAAACTAATTGGAATCAGTTTCTATGTTCTTATACTCTTAAAAAATCCAGTAAGTTAAAAAGATAAAGGCTAACAATTACATATATTTTTTCTGGATAATAGCCTCACTTTTTATATTTAAACTGTATAATCTTAAACAATGGATTTTTTTTCTCAGTAAGGGCACTGCACTGTTTTTACATACAGTTGTGCAAATATTAATTTTCAAATAAAGCCATCTGAGGGCATCCTGTTAAGGTTAAAGCACACACCATCCACAGAGACAAAGAGTTCTGCAAGAACAATGAATAAATTCTTAATCTTTTAGTTCACCCACAATCCATGAATATTTTAAAATCATGTACAATATGAAATCTCTACAAGATAAGCATTAAACAAAAGAAATGACTTTTTGTCGATTTTGAAAAAAAAAAACCACTTTAAAATGAGAATAAAATAATTTCTGTGAAAAGGCAACTTGTTATCTGTGATTGTTACTTGGTTGTCCATTCAAAAAAATTTTTAATACTGAAAATAATGAGTTGGTATTCTCAAAAAGTGAATTGTGGGTTACTTGCAAGAACATGAAATTATTTTTCAATTTTATAGAAAACAGGTTGTATTGTGTTCGTATAATACTCATCTTCCATCTTGAGAGGCTCTTATGAAAATAACGTATACAATAAAAACTGTAACATCACAAACTACCTTTTTTTCTTGTTTAAATAGTAAAGATGAATAAACTGACTTTTAGGTCCATATTACATTTTCTACATATGACTAAACACATATTTAGGTATCAAACGTAGACGTATTTAGTTAAAATCAATTAAACTGAGAAGTCCTTCCCTTCTGGCTGTCTATATTTTTCTTTAATCCTGGTCAGTGTAAACCCTTATTACCAGTAATTTGCCACTATAACACTGAGGAAAAAATGCTAGCCTCACGATTTTTGTCATTTTTTCCCCCTCTTCCCCTGCAGGCTGCTACTGTTGATGGCCTTTATGGAAATATAAATTCAATCAGCAGCTGCAAATTTCATGAGACGTCCATCTTCATGCTGAATTTCTAACTGAGTGTCAAAACAATCTGTGGATTTCTCCCTGATGAAACACACATTGAATTGTAAATTTCTGCAATTTCCTCATGTTTGAATTTCAGCTGCAGTAAAATAGTGCTAGCTTAGATACACTGCCTATCATGCTGAAACAAGTAATTTTTTCTTCTTATCCTCTTCATGCCATTTAAAGTTAAAATTTTTTAAACCCATGAAAGAAAATATTTCCTTCAAATTAAACAATTACATTTTCAACACAATTATAAGAAAATTCGGATATAAAAACCATTAATATATTTGATACATCTTAAAAACACACTTTTTTCTCCAAGAGACTTACTTGTTTTATATGGTTATCTGATTTATTTATTTATTATTTATTCTGTATCTGATGGTAGATAATGCTGAGTTTATTGATAAAATTAGTATTTCCAAATATAATGTCAAGATGGTACAAAAATGAAATGCAGTCATAACATAATTAATAGTAACTTCAACTTTAATGAGATAAAGTTCATTAAATATTGCCAAAGTAGAAATATTAAAACAAAGAATTATGGCAGCTAGACTAGATATTCTTCTTAATACATACTTAAAACTGAGTTAATATTTTTCACCAAAGAATCATCTTTGAATAGCTAATCAGAACTGTTTTTAAATAAAGCACTATTATGAAGCCCATGGTCATTTTACAACTAAATAAGCAAAAATATTGTGTTAAAAAGGATACTTTAAGAAACTCACTAAGTGACTTGCCTTCTTGTTCTTACAAACATCTTTTCATTAATATTACTAAGAAAATAATTCCTAACACTATTTAAAAATTCACCAAGACACTGCACTAAGCAAGCCTTACAGATGGACTATAAAACAAGTCATGAAATGAGAATCATTCATTCATTCAGCAAATATTTATAGACTATCTCCTCTATGTCAGGTAGTTTTTACCAGGCCATGGGGACACAAAAATGTACAGAATACAGACCTTTACCTTAGGAAGGTAGTCTTGAGAACGAAGAAAATCATTAAAACTTAGTGACATAAATGCTATGAGTGGGTAATTAAGGAACGACAAATTTAGCAGAGTACTGAGACAGACTACTATCTCATGAGCAGTATGGAAGCTTTCGAGATAAGTCCTAATTTCTAAGGACATACAGAGGTCATTCAGAAGAGAAGTAGAGGGAAGACACATTACAGCCAGAAGGCAGAGTATAATATAAAAAAATGGAAGCATAAAACAGTACAGTGCCTTTGGAAAATTGTTAATAACTGGGGATGGAGAACAGGGCTGATATGTGATTTGATACAATAGGTAGGCTGGAGTAAAGTCATGAAGAGCTATGAACGCCATGTTAAAATATTTATTTAAACATTATGCACAAGGCAGTAGGAGGATTTTAAGCATGGCTAGAACAATAATAAATGGTATCTTTCAATGGGATGTAAAAGTTAAAGTATCATCATTATCAATACAGGCTCCTGGAGACAGACTCAGTTCAATTCCAGCTCTGCCACTTGCTAGCCATGTGATTTGCGGCACATTACTTTCTATGTCTCAGTAACCTCATCAGTAAAACAGTGATGATGACACTTTATACCACAGGGTTAGTAGGAGAATTAAGTGCCTTCTAAGTATTAGAAGCTATTATTATTACTACCATCATCATCATCATCATCATTTTATAGTCTGGTAGGGTCTTTACATCTAACTCTAAAATGCATAAGCCCTAAAGTAAATGACCTAATCAAAATCACCTGGAGCAAGGGCACAAACTATACGAATAATTTTCACTTAGAAAACATTTACCAAATACTCATCATGTATATACATGCCAAAAAAAGCATTTAAAAAAACCCACTGCAGGAAGAAGTTAAAATAATCTCAAAAGAGATTTCTTAAAAATTATTAATATAGAGAGTAAATCAACATCTTAAATGTAAAGTTTCATTTCATTTTACATATTTTAAATGTAAAATTTCATCAACATTTAAAAAGCTCAAATAATTCTTATGCAGGAGTTTTATTTCTGTTGTAAACATATAGAAAGGATAAAATACTTTTTAAAATAATACATTGCTATTTTTTTTTCTAGAAATAAACAGACATCAAAGCCAAAGCCCTAAGCTTGAGCCAAGACAATGGCAATGCATAGGATTTCAGAACCAACCCTAGTCTCTAATGGCTGAGGCCTTGGAGGTATAGTTTTAAAATCTCTTATCTGAGAGAAAACACACCTTTAGCTGGTGATCATCTGCATAAAACACAAAAGAAATGAGCTACTAATGGAAAAGTAACTAGAAAAACTATGCCCATTAACTTTGCAAAGGAGCAAAGAAAGTAGTCACTAGTTTAAGGACTAGAATGGGTTAGGAGAAACATCACCAGTAAAAAAATAAAAAAAAACTCTACAAGAGTATCCCATGTATGTGAGGTTTTCAAATTTATACAATTTACATGCTATGAACATCATACATTTGAATACAAGATAAAATCTGGCTGGACCTATGAAATCCTTAAGGATCTAGAAGACATAAATGTGAAGACCCCTAGAAGAATAATCATGCACTACACTGGACTTTCACAGAAGAAATAATCCCTACCAAAGATAAACTCAAAATAAAAAAAAAATTAAAATTTCCATAAATCACCACAAGGGGGGAGCTTCAGCTGATGCAATAAACAAATTAACTTCCAAAAACTACAAATACAGTAATCTGAAAATAACTAAAACCACAAAAATGTGTAGAATGTTTACATATTTAAGTTAAATTTAATTTAATTAATTTAAATTACATATTTAAGTTAAATTAAATTAATGTTACATATTTACATATTTAAGAAAAGAAGAAAGAGAAGCCACAGTGAAAAAACTGGACATATGACAAATGAACTAAAATATTTTTAAAAGAACCGAAGAGAGGGGCACCTGGGGGGCTCAGTGGGTTAAGCCTCAAGGTCCTGGGATCAAGCCCCATATCGGGCTCTCTGCTCAGCGGGGAGCCTGCTTCCCTGCTCTCTCTCTCTGCCTGCCTCTCTGCTACTTGTGATCTCTATCTGTCAAATAAATAAATAAATAAAATCTTAAAAAAAAAAAAACAAGAAGAAATTCAATAAGTAAATAGTCATTGAAGAAAAAAGAAAAACCTCAAAGGAAATGGAACAGACAACCTATATATCTAACAGACATTCGGGAAGGAAATGATAGAAAGAAAGGGGAAGGTACAATATTTGAAAAGATAATAGCAGATAGTTTCCCAAAACTGATGAGCCACAGGAATGATTTCCCAGATCCAGGAAAGAAAAAAATAAGGATAAATAAAAAGAAACTGAATATGTTAACTACTGTAGTTAACATAAACAGAAATCAATGACCAAATACGGATCTTAAAAAATAATCAGCAAAAAAAGAACACATTGCTTGTAAAGAAAATTAGATTGAAGGTAAATTTTTCATAATAAACAGCTAATGCTAGAAACAACAGAATACTACTTTCAAAGAGGTGAGGGAATCGATATGTTAATCAAGAATTCAAGACCCAACTAAACCATCACTTACATCTGAGAGCAAAATAAAAACATTTTCAGAAAAATGAAATTTTAGAATTTACCTTCCAGAAATTCCCAGCGAAGGTCTGTTAAAGGAAGACAACTAGACATAAAGGAAAGTGAATGCAAAAATAAATTATGTGAAAAGATATAGATAAAAATATTGGTAAAGCTAAATAAGTAGAGAATCTTAATAGTAACAGAAAACTGAAAAATTTGGATGGTTTGATGGTTAATTTTGTGTGTCAGCTTTGCTAGGCCATGGTACCCAGGTATTTGGTGAAATATTATTTTGGATGTTTTTATGAAGTTTTTTTTTTTTAAGATTCTATTTATTTATTTGACAGAGAGAGAGATAGCAAGACAGGGAATACAAGCAGGGGGAGTGGGAGAGGGAGAATCAGACTCCCCACTGAGCAGGAAGCCTGATGCAGGGCTCGATCCTAGGACCCTGAGATCATAACCTGAGCTGAAGGCAGCCGCTTAACAACTGAGCCACCCAGGCACCCCCTTTTTAGGAAGATATTTTTTTGGATGAGATTAACACTTAAATTGGTGGACTTTGAGCAAAGCATAATTCCAACATGTGAGTGGACCTCAACCAATCAGTTGAAGGCCATAACAGAATAATGACTAACTTCAACAAATCAAGTAGGAATTCTGTCTGGAGACTGTTCTAGTCTCAAACTACAAATCTTTCCTGGATCTCTAGCCTGTTGCCTTACTCTACAGATTTTGGATTTACAAAGCCTCCACAACTGCGAGAATCAATTTCTTAAAAGAGATCTATCCTCTTGGTTCTATTTCTGAAAACCCTAATACAATGAACACTTAAAAATAAAGGGAAACTAAAATGATAAGAATAAAAAGAGGGTGCAGAAGAGGATGGTATTTAAAAAAGGTGAAATTTTATGATGTTTATTTTGTTTTTGAAGAAGCTCAACAGAGATATTACCTTCATACTTTGCTAAGTCAAACGCACACGTTAAACACCCAATAGTAATACTGAGAAAGAGAAACAATGCATAAAGCCCAAAACAGTAAAGGGGGAAAGGCTGGGGAGGGGTATGCTCTCAAAGTTTATCAGTCAGAACTGGGAGAAAAAGAAGAAGGTAAAGGGATGATTAAGGGAAAACATGAATAAAGTGAAAGAAATAAATCCAAACATACCATAAAATAGAAAATAATAAATAATAAAATAATAAAAAGATTAACTCATCCCTTGAAAAACTGAGTACTCCAGAATGTTTTAAAAGGCCATTTATATGCTGTATATAAGAGATACACTCAAAACATTACAACACAGAGAGTAAATACAGAGATAAAGATACCTAAGTCAAGCATCAACCAAAGTTGATATACCTGATTTATATAAACAAAAGCAATGGATTTTAAAAGGGCCATTACTAATGACATAACAAGGGAAAATTTACCATAATGTAAAATAATCCAGAAGCTGAACATGCCTAACAACATAGCCCCACTATACATAAGCAGAAATTGACAGAATTACAAGTAGAAACATACTCATAATGAATAAAATTGGGATATCTTAACATACTTCTCTCACAATCTACTAAAAAACAAGTATCAGTGAAGATTTGGAAGTTATGTACAGTGTATTTAACAAGTCTGATCCTGTAAATATGATCTTGCAGAGAACTACATACCCACAACTAGGTTCTTTTCAAGCAAATAGGGAATCTTAATAAAAATAAACGATTTGCTAGGCTACAAAGACAGTCTCAACAAATACCAAAGAGTGTATGCCCCATCAATATACTCAAACCATGATGCCTGTAATAGGCAGAACAATGGGCTTTCAAAGATGTCTAGATACTAGTCTCTAGAACTTGTGTTATCTTACGTGGCAAAAAGGACTTTGCCCATGTGACCAAATTAAGGGCCTCTAGGAGACGGTGCTGGTTTGCCAGGTAGACCCAATGTAATCATAAAAGGAGTGAGGCAGAAGGATCAAGGAAGATATAAGTAAAGAAACAAGAGGTTTTTGAGGGTTTTTTCCCCTAAGTTTTTTTTTTTAATTGTCTTACGTTAGTTACCATACAGTACAACATTAGTTTTTGATGTAGTTTTTATTTAATTCTAGTTAGTTAACATACAGTGTAATATTAGTCTCGGGTATACACTTTAGTGATTCAACACACCATATGCCTGCTGCTCATCCCAAGTGCACTCCTTAATCTTCATCACCTATTTAACCCATCCTTCCACCCACCGCCCTTCTGGTAATTCTAAGTTTGTTCTCTACAGTTAAAAGATTGTCTGTTTCTTTGCCTCTCTCTTTCTTTCCCCTATGATCGTTTGTTTTGTTTCTTAAATTCTACATATAAGTGAAATCAAATTATATTTATCTTTCTCTGACTTATTTCACTTAGCATAATGCTTTCTAGCTCCATTCATGTCATTGCAAACGGCAAGATTTAATTCTTTTTTATGGCTGAGCAATATTCCATTATATATATGTGTGTGTGTGTGTACATATACACACACACATAAATACATACATACATACCACATCTTCTTTATCCATTTATCAGTTGACGGACATTTGGGCTCTTTCCATAATTTAGTTGTTGTTGATAATGCCGCTATAAACATCAGGGTGCATGTAGCACTTCAAATCAGTATTTTTGTATCCTTTGGCTAAATACCTAGTAGTGAAATTAATCCATCACAGGGTAGTCCTAGTTTTAACTTTTTGAGGAACTTCCATACTGCTTTCCGGAGTGGCTGCACCAGTTTGCATTTCCACCAACAATGTAAGAGGGGTCTTCTTTCTCCCCGTCCTTACCAACACTTGTTTCCTGTGTTGTTAATTTTAGTCATTCTGACTGGTGTAAGGTGGTTGTAGTTTTGATTTGTATTTCCCTGGTGATGGTGAGTGATGTCGAGCATCTTTTCCTGTGTCTATTGGCCATCTGTGCATAGAAGCAGAGATTTGAAAGTCAAAGAGACTTGAAGATGGAAGAAGTCACAAGCCAAGAAACACAAGTGGTCACTAGAAGCTAGAAAAAAGAGGGAAACAGATTCTCCCCTAGATCGCCCAAAAGGAACACAGCCTTGCTAACACCTTGATTTTTACCCCAGAGAGAATAATTGTGGACTTGACACTCAGAACTCAGTATAAGATACTAAATTTGAGGTGTTTTAGGTCAGTAAATTTGTGGTAATTTATTACGACAGAGGAAACTAACAGTTGCCATAAAGTTAGGAATGAGAAATTTATAATAAAAGGAATACCAAACCAAGTTTCCGAATATATTTAGGGATTAAAAAAAGCTCAAAATAATACATGGGTCAAAGAAGAATTCACAATGGAAATTATAAGGTCACTATAACTTTATCAGACACAATACAATGTACCAAGTATTGAGAGAAGTATTCTAATTATTGTTTAAAGGAAAAAAATAGACCCCAAATAAATCAGGAAACAAGATTAAAAGTTAATGATTTAGGGGTGCCTGGGTGGCTCAGTGGGTTAAGCTTCTGCCTTCGGTTCAGGTCATGATCTCAGGGTCCTGGGATCGAGCCCTGCATCAGGCTCTCTGCTCAGCAGGGAGGCTGCTTCCCCCTTTCTCTCTGCCTACTTGTGATCTCTGTCTGTCAAATAAATAACTAAAATCCTTAAAAAAAAAAAGAGTGAACCTTCCTTAAAAAAAAAAAAGTTAATTATCTAATATTAAATTCAAGAAACTATAAAAAATAACACCAATGGGGGGGCAGAGAAAGAAAAATATGTGAAATACTAAGATTAATGAAATAAACCATAAAATTGAAAGCTGGGTCTCTTAAAAATAATTATAGACAGATTCCTTATTAATAGGTCAAATTTTAAAGACATTTATTTATTTATTTGAGTGAGAGAGAAAGCACAAGCTAGTGCAAGGGAGAGGGACAAGCAGATTCTGTGCTGAGCACAATGCAGGGCTCAATTTCTTGACCCTGAGATCATGACCCAAACTGAAACCAAGAGTTTGAGGCTTAACTGACAGAGACGTCCAAGTGACCCCTATTAGTTAAGTTTTAAAAGGCTAGTATAAATAAACAATATTAAAAATCTACAAATATATGTAAAAGTACCAGGGAATATGGGTGCCTGGGTGGCTCAGTGGTTATGCCTCTGCCTTCGGCTCAGGTCATGATCTCAGGGTCCTAGGATCGAGTCCCACATCGGGCTCTCTGCTCTGCAGGGAGCCTGCTTCCTCCTCTCTCTTTCTCTCTCTCTCTCTGCCTGCCTTTCTGCCTACTTGTGATTTCTGTCTGTCAAATAAATAAATAAATAAAATATTAAAAAAAAAGTACCAGGGAATATTATCAAAAATTTAATCAACAAATGTGAAAACTTAAACCAATCAATTTTTACACCATACAGAAATTATTAAAACAGATCAAAGAAGAACTAGAAATACTAAATAGAAGCTGCAACTATTAAAGAAATTGAATCCATAGTCAAAAATCTTCCTGTAAAAAAACACCACTGAGCCCAGAAAGTCTAACAAGTGCACTTTCCAGGATGCATAGGGATAGACAACATCTTACAAATCTATGCAAGAGAACAGAGAGAGGGAAAATGCCTCAGTTCTTTTTAAGAGCCTAGCAAAATCTGATACCAAAATCAGAGGAGGCCAGTTCAAGAAAGGAAAAAGAAAGCCAACCTCATTCAATATACATAAAAATCATTTATTTAAAAAAAAATGCGTGGGTGTCTGTATCCTCTCAGGTATTTTCCTTACTCTCTTGAAATCTAAAAGAGACATTTTTTTTTAGAAGTTATGTTTTATTCAGCACTACTGAATTTTCATAACAGGTGACTTTTTGAGGTTTTAGTCTGCCTTGTCGCTGGAAAAAGAAATCTTTCTAAGAGACTTTAAAGTTTTTCTTAATTTGTTATAAACTTACTGAAATGTATTGCATCTTTAAAGAATATTTCTTGCTACTCTGCTTGTTAAAAAGAAAAATGATGGTTGTTTAGTAGAAACTAGGTATACCTTCACCATCAACCCTCAGGAGAAAGAAAAGCAACAGAAAAATGAAGAGTAAGATGGGGTAAGGGAGAAAGTAGAGGTAGGAAAGTGGTGGAGGAAAGAGGAAGAAAATAGAATAGCAGCTTATATTTATGTAGCTCAAACTTTGTACCAGAAATTCTCTTAAACACTAACAAATTACTAGAACTCCAAAATAACACTATGAGGATAGGTACTGTCATTATCCCCATTATACAATGAAATAAACAAGTAAAAGAGACAAATCACAATCACTGCAGGTTTTGGGGGGGGGGGGATAAGATAACTAAGTGCACTCAGAAGCAGCACGGAAAAATAAATCCCTATGAATGAAAGGTAATGTTTTGATCGGTCGTCTTTTCTACCTTAAAGATTATGTAGTATAATTTCATTTTATGGATGAAAAAAATGGAGATTTTTAAAAGGAAAGAGAATTACACATGTAAGGTAACAGAACCCTAAAATGACAGAGTCAGGACAAGAAAACCCATCTTCAGACTCTTCATTTGTACTGATACTTTCTTTGGATAAAACTTAGTGATGAACTAGGGGCACCTGGCTGTCTTAGTCGGTACAGCACTCGACAATTGATCTCAGGATTGTGAGTCTGAGTCCCACATTGGGTGTAGAGATTCCTTAAAAGTAAAAAAAAAAAAAAAAAAAAAAGGTTAAATAAAAAGCCTTAGTGATGCACTAAAAAGATCTTCACAGTATACTGCTCATGATATTCTAACAGTACAAAATGAGGTATATAATAGTGTCATTAAACTCAATAGATAAACAGCATGTAGTTTGCTGAAGTTCCTTTCATCTTCTTTACTTTACTTACTCCAAGTAAAATGTCTCTAATTATTCAAAAACGCACTGGAAATTATGTCATACAGTGATTCCTAGGCATGTCTGATGATTGGTACCACCAGGGAAGATTTATAAAATGCAGGTCCTTAGGCCATCCATAAATCTGTGGAATCACAATCTCTAAGACACAACTCATGTTTCTGATGTCATTGTTTTTAAGGTTTAAAGAACTTCTGGTAAGAAGAATAGAGACTGTTAAAAGATACAAAAATTAAAAAAAAACACTAAAAGCTAGTTTTTATTGTAAATAAAATTTAAGAAAACTACAAGGTAGTTTTTTATTATAGATGCATGAATATATCTCATGTTCTGAGAAGCAACTGATATTGGATGAATAAAAATACATTTTATCGTCATTTTGGTAGCTTCAATTTAAAGCACTTATGTTAAATGGTGATTTGTTAACAAAACAATTAACAAGGTTTGATGAATTTAATCCTGTGGGATGCTGGTAAATGCTTATCAACTGCCTCTCTGAGTGTAATTCCATGAACGTTGACTGGATTATAGTTTTTGAATCTTGAAAGAATATTTCCTCAATTTTTGTGCTATTTACAATATAATGACTATAGACACAATGTGCATTAACATTTTTTCCATCACTTTAAGTGCAATCAATGAAATAATACATCAAGCCCTGACATGTAGCATTTGCCAATTTCTGTGGTACAAATACTCCACCATGACCAAGTTCAAGTGATACCACAGAAAATGGATTTAGGAAAAGATACACAGTAGTCCACCATTGTATCTCAACCATGTAGATACAACAGGCATAAATAACATCAAGAGCATAGAAAATAGTAAAACATCAATTAGGAAGTAATGAATCTTGAGTATTTGAGTATTTGTTTTTGATATAACATAATTACAAGTTCACACGATTTAATTTTAAGTAATGTCTGTATTGAGCAACCAGCACATCAAATTCCTGAAATATTAAAAAGTGCTCTCATAAAGCAGTGAAGGCTTGCTCCAGCACACCTCTGCACAACCTGTAAATACTACAGCTGTTTCTGAAACTTCACATAAAATCACACATATTTTTAATTCAAGAAATTCTACAGTTACTTGATTTAGCAAAAGTCAATTCATAACAAATTATCAGTATGCCCAAAGGAAACTCAAATCAATAATCTATTTGATTACATTTTAATTCAAAGTTTCTACAAAGATTTTAATGCACATTACGTTTATACAGAAAGGACTTGTATGCTTAACTCTCTGGATATGAGGTTTTTTGTTTTTCCTTTTTAAAATTTTTTTAAAGATTTTATTTATTTATTTGACAGACAGAGATCACAAGTAGGCAGAGAGGCAGGCAGAGAGAGAGGGGGAAGCAGGCTCCCCGCTGAGCAGAGACCCCGATGCAGGGCTCGATCCCAGGACCCGAGGATCATGACCTGAGCCGAAGGCAGAGGCTTAACCCACCCAGCCACCCAGGCGCCCCTGGGTATGAGGTTTTTATTCTGACCAAAATACACTGTCAACCTAACTTTAATATGATATTCCAAAATAATTTTTCTAGGACATAATCAGTTCTTATCAAAACTACTATTTATTGTAGGCTATCTCATGCGAACCCCACCTTATTGAAAAGTAAAAAAGGAAGAGCTACAGTTAGATAAAAGAAGATACTGATGATCTGTGGCAAATGCTGAGTTTCTTTTTTTTTTTTTTAAGATTTTATTTATTTGACAGACAGAGATCACAAGTAGACAGAGAGGCAGGCAGAGAGAGAGAGAGAGGGAAGCAGGCTCCCTGCTGAGCAGAGAGCCGGATGCGGGACTCGATCCCAGGACCCTGAGATCATAACCTGAGCTGAAGGCAGTGGCTTAACCCACTGAGCCACCCAGGTGCCCAAATGCCGAGTTTCTAAGCAACAAAACGGGGATAGAGAGGAGAAGATAAGTACTTTCTTTGGGGCAATCCTGACTCATACCAAGAGTGGCCATGCACTCAGGGGCTAGATATCCCAGAAATGTCAGAGATGTACTAAGAGGTACAGGCTACCACAGCACAAGCAACCTAACCAACCTTTTAAAAAAACATACAGCTAAGAGCTAATATCACACTTTACCTTTCCAACACTGCACCAGCCCCTAAACTCAAACTCCCTTATTGTAATCTGGGCTTGTAAATCACTATTCATATCTAAAACTATAGGCTTCGGCCATGTTGGGTGACATTTAGATGATTAAAAAACAAAGCAGCATTTGATTTGGGATCCTCTGGCTTTGGTGTAAGAAAGTCCCAGAGACACCTACTATGATAGCTGGGGAAACCATGGTAACTGCTCAAGCATTTATCTCCACCATAAGAAATACAACACACATCAAGACAGAATGTATCAGTGTGGCAGAATGCAAAATGAGCCAAAAAAGAACAAAGCTTCACATTCCCTCCTGACAGTTAATCCATAGTTTTCCCACCACATAGTTATTTGCTACTAGCTTTCATGCTACTTGGCTGCCACCTACCAGAAATGTCATTATATAATTTCAATATGCATGCAACTACAGCAATCATTCAACAGGATTTTGCTGAAATTAGTTCTATTTCCCCTAAAAGACAGTTATATAATTTCAGCCTTTTACTTCTCCAACTTGTATAATATCTCACTCTCTACTTCTGCTGCTTTTTCTCTTTTTCCACTTTTTAAAAAAGATTTTAGGGGCACCTGGGTGGCTCAGTGGGTTAAAGGCTCTGCCTTCGGCTCAGATCATGGTCCCGGGGTCCTGGGATTGAGCCCCGCATGGGGCTCTCTGCTCAGCAGGGAGCCTGCTTCCTCCTCTCTCTGCCTGCCTCTCTACTTATACTTGTGGTCTCTGTCTGTCAAACAAATAAATTAAATATTTTATATATAAAAAAAGATTTTAGTTATTTATTTGAAAGAAAGAGAGAGGGGTGCCTGGGTGGTTCAGTGGGTTAAAGCCTCTACCTTCGGCTCAGGTCATGATCGCAGGGTCTTGGGATCGAGCCCCGAATCGGGCTCTCTGCTCAGCAGGGAGCCTGCTTCCCTCTCTCTCTGTCTTCCTCTCTGCCTACCTGTGATCTCTCTCTCTGTCACGTGAATAAATAAAATCTTAAAAAAAAAGAGAGAGAGAGAGAGAGAAAGAGAGAGACAGAGTATGCAGGTGTTGGGGGGAGTTGCAGAGGGGAAGGAGCAGAGCGGGAGGGAGAGAGAGAAATCTCAAGCAGACTCCACGCTAAGAGCAGAGCTGGCTCCGGGCTAGGTTCCACAAACCTAAAATCATGACCTAAGCCAAAACCAAGAGTTGGGCACTCAACCTACAGAGCCACCCAGGCACCCCTGTCCTTTTCTACTTCAAAATTAAAAAAAAAAAATAAACCTTACTGAACACCAAAGGTGAATTGTATTTCCTCTGTATGAATCATTAAAAAAAGTACTCTAGCAAATATTTCATTATTAAAATATAATCCACAGTTATTGTAGTTGTTTAAGCCCTTCAGATTTTAAATCATCCTTTAAATAAAGCTTGGAAATTTACAGCACTGGTTTGTTAGTCTGACATGTAGAATTTGCTATGCAGTAATGTGGAAAGATTTCCAAATACTTGAGAAGGAAAAAAAAAATTCAAACAATCATCTTGTGTCCATGACTCTCCTGTTAAATACAGAAACACAAGAAATTGGGTATTATTTTTAGTAACAATTTTAAAGTCATTAAAAATTAAATATATCAGGTAAGCGCATACTGATTTAGTCAGTTAGACAGTTTTTTTTTTTTTAAATCTACCATTAGTAATTACACACGGGTTTAAATACAAGCTTAAACCTGAGCATATCCAATTGAACAAAGTCAGTAAATGTCCTAAAAATCAGACTTATTTGGGGCTCCTGGGTGGCTCAGTGGGTTAAGCACCTGCTTTTGGCTTAGGTCACGATCCCAGGGTATGGGGATCAAGCCCCACGGTGGGATCCCTGTTTGGCAGGGAGTCTGCTTCTCCCTCTGCCCCACCCCCTCTCTTGCTTTTACTCTCAAATAAATAAATAAATAAATAAAATCTTCTTTAAAAATCAGCTTTGGGGGGCATCTGGGTTGCTCAGTGGGTTAAGCCTCTGCCTTCGGCTCAGGTCATGATCTCAGGGTCCTGGAATCAAAACCCACATTGGGCTCTCTGCTTGGCTGGGAGCCTACTTCCCTCTCTCTCTCTGCCTGCCTCTCTGCCTACATGTGATTTCTCTCTCTCTCTCTGTCAAATAACAAAAAATTTTTTAAAAATAAAAATAAAAAAATAAAAATCAGCTTTGCTTGTGATATAGTTCTTTTATTTAAATTTGGTTTCAGGGGCACCTGGGTGGCTCGGCGGGTTAAGCCTCTGCCTTCGGCTCGGGTGTGGTCTCAGGGTCCTGGAATCGAGCCCTGCGTCGGACTCTCTGCTCGGCGGGGAGCCTGCTTTCCCCTCTCTCTGTCTGTCTCTCTGCCTACTTGTGATCTCTGTGTGTCAAATAAATAAATAAAATCTTTAAAAAAAATAAAAAATAAATTTGGTTTCAATAGGTAATGAACAAGAAACTTGAGGACAAAGAATCTGCATTCTTATTTAGTACCTATATCATGGGTGTTCAATAACTATCAAGCATATGCAAAAAATGTTCTCTATTCCCTGTAGATGGCTAGAGTTTAACATTATCCAAAAACTGATAAAACCCAAGGTCTGTTATATGGTAATTAACAGTAATAGGAAGTTTATCAGCTTTGGCATTTCCAAAATAGCTTCAATTAAGAATGACAATTGTGCCAAAATAAAAAATTGAGAAATGGCTTACAATCAAATTCAACAATCTCCATTTGGACATGTCCCCAGGTCAGGCGTATAAAACAGTAGAATACCTATAAAGATGCCTTCTACATGGCATACATATAAATTATACAAACAGCACAGAAACTTACTGCATATTTTCAAATTTCTAGTTTTGTTTTCTCTTAACTACTGTGAATGCTGATTTTACCCTCATGAATTCCTAATTCTACAAAAGGAAGAGATTAACTTGGGAATGATCAAGACCAAAAGATACCTTTGCTGGGTGATGTACAAGCAACAGTCCACAGAATACATGATACACAAGCGTATTAAATGTCATGGTATTCACGGCAACAAATTTAAAAACTGGCTTTATTCAGACTGTTCAAATATTCAAGGAGATTTATAATAGAAAAGAATAACTAGTTAGAAATAAATCCATTAGCTTTAATATAATCCTAAGTATACAAGGCACATAGCATTACATCAATATATCAACAAAGGGAACTCTTAAAATAACTTATTTTAAGAGAGTTGAAAGAAATTATTATAAAGGGAAAAATTTCTTTTTATGTACCTTTGAACAAAAGACATTAAACAAAATTAAAATCCAAAAAAACTACAGTTCTTCCATAAATTAAGTGGTTAAAAAAAATCTAATTAAGCTTATGGGTTTCAAATGAGCAAAATTATGCTAACATACTTTTATGCATCAGATATTTTCTTGGGTTGATTAAATATAAAAAGCTACCCAGCAAATTTCAATACTTTTCTCAACTTCTCTGTTTGAATGTTTGCAACATTACAACCAATTTTTATTTGTTTATATGGCTTAATAATTTTCCAATATGAAGAATAGGTTTTTCTTACAAGGTAACTGAACTGGTGAAGAAGCTTCTAACTGAAACTGCCCTGTCACACTATTTACATGACTGTTACTCAGAAAGTTCAAGGAAAATACAAATTTGGTTAAAGCAAATTACTGTTACAACTTTCAAAACATTAACTGAAATGTCAAAGTGAATTAAGTGAGATTATAGGTAAAATTTTTATATAAAAAATAAGTACAACTAAGTTTGACTATTTTTTCAATTACTATGTCCCATTTCTTTGTATGTTTTGTATACATTTTTCTAAAAGGTAAGATACTCATTCTATTTTGAAAAGATTAAAAATTCCATTAAATAGAAATGGTAAGTTAAAATTACTTAAAATGTAATTAAAATTATTTATCAAGGTAGACAAATACAGATGGCAGATGTATTCTACAATTCAGGTCTATTCAAAATGCACTGTTAATATATATTATTATTTGTGCCTATATATTCATTATTAAAGTCCTGGTACTAAACAAAATTTTGGAAGTTATAAACAGTCTCATTTATACACTAATAGAAAAATAGAAAGTACTAAAGAAAAAAAAATCTGAGAACAAATTTTAACTGTGAATTTATACATGCATATTAACTTAATTTCAGCTAATTTGCTGAGAATTAGATTAAGCAAATGATTTAGATAGTAGCCGTATCTATAATATCTGTCTGCTGGGGAGGGACAACAAAATTTCCTTAATTTCAGACATGTAGGACATGTTGAATCTGAGAGGTTTGTGGGATATCCAAATGTTGAGATCCTGAATAGGCAGCTGCATATGGTGGCTGAAAATCGAGAGAGAGGCTGGATGGAAGATAAAGTTTGAAAATGATCATCATGTATAACAATTGATTCCAAAGAAGTAGGTAAGCTCAAGAAAGAATTCTGGGGGAAGAGTAGGATATAAAAGCTGGCAGATAACAAGAATAGCTTTGGAAACTGAAAGAAAAATAGTCAGAATGGTAAAATGAGAACCAACAAGGGATACTGTGATCAAGCCTTTAAAGAAGTTAATCAAGCTAAAGTGAAAAGTATCCAATGGATTTGGAAAGCAGAACACCAGAAATCATCTTACAAAGAGTGGTTCCCACTGATTAATGGAGCTAAAGTGAAATTGCTAGGGTAGGTAAAAAAGTTAAGATCAGAGGCATGGATTCCTCATTTATTAAAAAAAAAATACTGAGCACCAATTTAATATGCCAGGCACTAAGCTAGGATATGTTGAAATGGTAGGCACTGTCGGATATACTGATGAGAAGACAGCCCTCCTAGCATTTACAGTCTGCTAGGGAAGACTAGTCATAACTATTTCAGTCAAGGATTTTAACCACAAGCAACAGAAACCTTTGCTCAGTTTGAACCAGAAAGAAAATGTTAGTTCACAGAATTGCTGGGAAGCCAAAGCAACAGGCTCAGAAACTGTAATGAGGAAGGAAACCATGGAAAGTGATGCTGTAGAACTTGGCCAGTGAAGACCTCAGCAAGCATTAACTGTGACAATTGGCAGTACCTATCTCACTGGTCCTGAACAACAGATGGTACCTCCAGCCTGAATGGTCTACTGCTGCTCGCCCCACAAAAGTCCCATTCAACCATGATCACTGCGAGCAAGAACTTGCTGCTGCCTCCATTTGTTTGTATCACTAACTCATGCATTCACAAGTGGGGAAAATACTTTGCACTGGTTGAATCATGGTCATACATCCATAGTTCAGCTACAAGGGAAGCTAGAGGGGTGAGTATATAGCTCTTCTACTGTGAAAGGGCTCTGCCTTTTAGTAAGACTTAGGGGGTACAGAATTATCCAAACACAGGAAGTTCATGTGAAGAACAGCTATACAGTTTTTAAAGAGAGTAAAAACACTGAAGTAACTAACTAACACTAGCTTTAACAAGATGGAAGCTTATTTTTCTCTCACATTAAGTAAACATGGAAGCCAGGAGTCCAGGGCTGATAATGGTAATAAAGTGCAGTCATAAGAAATCCAGGCCCCTTCCATGCAGCTGCTCTTTTGTTCTCAGTGCCGTTTCATGGCACAGTATGGCTACTCAAGGGGCCAGTCAGCACATTCGCATGCTCAGCAGCAGAAAAAGAAAGGGGGAGGAGCAAAGAACAACATGCGTTTTCCCTTTAATACTATTTTACATAAGTCATATTCAACGTACATCTCATTTCCCAAGACTTAATCGTAAGGCCAAACCTAGCTGTAATGGAAAAGAAAGAATGTAGTTGTTTGCCTGTGGCAATATGTCCATTAAAAATGAGAGTTCTGGAGGAGTCAAGATGGTGGAGAAGTAGCAGGCTGAGACTACATCAGGTAGCAGGAGATCAGCTAGATAGCTTACCTAAACATTGCAAACACTTACAAATCCAACGGGAGATCGAAGAGAAGAAGAACAGCAATTCTAGAAACAGAAAATCAACCACTTTCTGAAAGGTAGGGCTGGCAGAGAAGTGAATCCAAAGCGACGGGAAGATAGACCGCGGGGGGAGAGGCCGGCTCCCGGCAAGTGGCGGAGCAACGGAGCACAAAATCAGGACTTTAAAAAGTCTGTTCCACTGAGGGACATTGCTCCAGAGGTTAAACCGGGGTGAAACCCACACGGGGTTAGCATGGCCCCAGGTCCCACAGGGTCACAGAAGGATCGGGGGTGTCAAAGTGTCACAGAGCTTGCAGGTATTAGAACAGGGAAGCCAGCTACAGAGACAGAGCCGAGGAGTGAGCTCTCAGCTCGGGGTTACCTTGAACCAGTCACAGGCTGGGTGAGCTTGGAGCATGGCCGGAGACCAGGGATACAGGAGTGATTGGGTGCTGTTCTCTGGGGGCACACTGAGGAGTGGGGCCCCGGGCTCTCAGCTCCTTGGGGACAGAGACTGGGAGGCCGCCATTTTCATTCCCATCCTCCGGAACTCTACGGAAAGCGTTGAGGGAACAAAAGCTCCCGAAAGCAAACCCAAGCGGATTACTTAGCCTGGCCCCTGGTAAGGGTAATTCCGCCTCGGGAAAAGACACTTGAGATTTGCTACAACAGGCCCCTCCCCCAGAAGATCAACAAGAAATCCAGCCAGGACCAAGTTCACCCACCAAGGAGACCAGGTTCAACACCAAGGACAGCAGTGGAATTCCAGAGGAAGAGAAAGCAAAGCATGGAACTCATGGCTTTCTCCCCATGATTCTTTAGTCTTGCAGTTAATTAAATTTTTTTTTCAATTTTTTTTCTTCTTCTGCTAAATCTTTTTTAACGTTTACCCTTTTCTTTTTTAATGTTTTTTTTTAAGATTTTATTTATTTATTTGACAGACAGAGATCACAAGTAGACAGAGAGGCATGCAGAGAGAGAGAGGGAAGCAGACTCGCGGCTGAGCAGAGAGCCCGATGCGGCACTTGATCCCAGGACCCTGAGATCATGACCTGAGCTGAAGGCAGTGGCTTAACCCACTGAGCCACCCAGGCGCCCCTCTTTTTTAATGTTTTTAACTAGTTTATCTAATATATATATATTTTTTTCTTTTTTATATTATTTCCTTATTTGTTTTCTTTTTTTAATTTTTTCTTTTTTTTTCTGAACCTCTTTTTATCCCCTTTCTCCCCCCCACCTCCACGATTTGGGGTCTCTTCTGATTTGGTTAAAGCACATTTTCCTGGGGTCTTTGCCACCCTTTCAGTATTTTACTTGCTCCTTCATATACTCTTACCTGGACAAAATGACAAGGTTGAAAAATTCACCCCCCCAAAAAAGAACAAGAGGCAGGACCGAAGGCTAGGGACCTAATCAATACAGACATTGGTAATATGTCAGATCGAGAGTTCAGAATGACAATTCTCAAGGTTCTAGTCGGGCTCGAAAAAGGCATGGAAGATATTAGAGAAACCGTCTCTGGAGATATAAAAGCCCTTTCTGGAGAAATAAAAGAACTAAAATCTAACCAAGTTGAAATCAAAAAAGCTACTAATGAGGTGCAATCAAAAATGGAGGCACTCACTGCTAGGATAAATGAGGCAGAAGAAAGAATTAGTGATATAGAAGACCAAATGACAGAGAATAAAGAAGCTGAGCAAAAGAGGGACAAACAGCTACTGGACCACGAGGGGAGAATTCGAGAAATAAGTGACACCATAAGACAAAACAACATTAGAATAATTGGGATTCCAGAAGAAGAAGAAAGAGAGAGGGGAGCAGAAGGTATATTGGAGAGAATTATTGGAGAGAATTTCCCTAATATGGCAAAGGGAACCAGCATCAAAATCCAGGAGGTGCAGAGAACCCCCCTCAAAATCAACAAGAATAGGTCCACACCTCGTCACCTAATAGTAAAATTTACAAATCTTAGTGACAAAGAGAAAATCCTGAAAGCAGCCCGGGAAAAGAAGTCTGTAACATACAATGGTAAAAATATTAGATTGGCAGCAGACTTATCCACAGAGACCTGGCAGGCCAGAAAGAGCTAGCATGATATACTCAGAGCACTAAACGAGAAAAACATGCAGCCAAGAATACTCTATCCAGCTAGGCTATCATTGAAAATAGAAGGAGAGATAAAAAGCTCCCAGGACAAACAAAAACTGAAAGAATTTGCAAACACCAAACCAGCTCTACAGGAAATATTGAAAGGGGTCCTCTAAGCAAAGAGAGAGCCTAAAAGTAGTAGATCAGAAAGGAACAGAGACAATATACAGTAACAGTCACCTTACAGGCAATACAATGGCACCAAATTCATATCTCTCAATA
The DNA here is from genome assembly GCF_922984935.1 of Meles meles. Classification (NCBI taxonomy): domain Eukaryota; kingdom Metazoa; phylum Chordata; class Mammalia; order Carnivora; family Mustelidae; genus Meles; species Meles meles. Next base: position 92,913,529 of record NC_060068.1, read on the forward strand.
GTTACCCTGAATGTCAATGGGCTAAATGCCCCAATCAAAAGACACAGGGTATCAGAATGGATAAAAAAACAAAACCCATCAGTATGTTGCCTACAAGAAACTCATTTTAGACGCGAAGACACCTCCAGATTTAAAGTGAGGGGGTGGAAAACAATTTACCATGCTAATGGGCATGAGAAGAAAGCTGGGGTGGCAATCCTTATATCAGATCAATTAGACTTTAAGCCAAAGACTATAATAAGAGATGAGGAAGGACACTATATCATACTCAAAGGGTCTGTCCAACAAGAAGATCTAATAATTTTAAATATCTATGCCCCTAACGTGGGAGCAACCAACGATATAAACCAATTAATAACAAAATCAAAGAAACACATCAACAATAATACAATAATAGTAGGGGATTTTAACACTCCCCACACTGAAATGGACAGATCATCCAAGCAAAAGATCAACAAGGAAATAAAGGCCTTAAATGACACACTGGACCAGATGGACATCACAGATATATTCAGAACATTTCATCCCAAAGCAACAGAATACACATTCTTCTCTAGTGCACATGGAACATTCTCCAGAATAGATCACATCCTGGGTCACAAATCAGGTCTCAACCGGTATCAAAAGATTAGGATCATTCCCTGCATATTTTCAGACCACAATACTCTGAAGCTAGAACTCAATCACAAGAGGAAATTTGGAAAGAACCCAAATACATGAAGGCTAAACAGCATCCTTCTAAAGAATGAAGGGGTCAACCAAGAAATTAAAGAATTGAAAAAATTCATGGAAACAAATGATAATGAAAACACAACGGTTCAAAATCTGTGGGACCCAGCAAAGGCAGTCCTGAGAGGAAAATATATAGCAGTACAAGCCTTTCTCAAGAAACAAGAAAGGTCTCAAATACACAACCTAACCCTACACCTAAAGGAGCTGGAGAAAGAACAAGAAAGAAACCCTAAACCCAGCAGGAGAAGAGAAATCATAAAGATCAGAGCAGAAATCAATGAAATAGAAACCAAAAAAACAATAGAACAAATCAACGAAACCAGGAGCTAGTTCTTCGAAAGAATTAATAAGATTGATAAACGCCATGAGTACTGTTACATTGAAAATAAATAAATAAATTAAAAAAAAAACCCAGAAAATAACAACAACAACAAAAAAAGGATTGATAAACGCCTGGCCAGACTTATCAAAAAGAAAAGAGAAAGGACCCAAATAAATAAAATCATGAATGAAAGAGGAGAGATCACAACTAACACCAAAGAAATACAGACAATTATAAGAACATACTATGAGCAACTCTACGCCAACAAATTGGACAATCTGGAAGAAATGGATGCATTCCTAGAGACATATAAACTACCACAACTGAACCAGGAAGAAAGAGAAAACCTGAGCAGACCCATAACCAGTAAGGAGATTGAAACAGTCATCAAAAATCTCCAAACAAACACAAGCCCAGGGCCAGACGGCTTCCCGGGTGAATTCTACCAAACATTTAAAGAAGAACTAATTCCTATTCTCCTGAAAATGTTCCAAAAAATAGAAATGGAAGGAAAACTTCCAAACTCATTTTATGAGGCCAGCATCACCTTGATCCCAAAACCAGACAAGGATCCCATCAAAAAAGAGAACTACAGACCAATATCCTTGATGAACACAGATGCAAAAATTCTGACCAAAATACTAGCCAATAGGATTCAACAGCACATTAAAAGGATTATTCACCACGACCAAGTGGGATTTATTCCAGGGCTGCAAGGTTGGTTCAACATCTGCAAATCAATCAATGTGATACAACACATTAATAAAAGAAAGAACAAGAACCATCTGATACTCTCAATAGATGCTAAAAAAGCATTTGACAAAGTACAGCATCCCTTCCTGATCAAAACTCTTCAAAGTGTAGGGATAGAGGGCACATACCTCAATATTATCAAAGCCATCTATGAAAAACCCACCGCAAATATCATTCTCAATGGAGAAAAACTGAAAGCTTTTCCACTAAGGTCAGGAACACGGCAGGGATGTCCATTATCACCACTGCTATTCAACATAGTACTAGAAGTCCTAACCTCAGCAATCAGACAACAAAAGGAAATTAAAGGCATGCAAAATGGCAAAGAAGAAGTCAAACTATCATTCTTCATAGATGATATGATACTTTATGTGGAAAACCCAAAAGACTCCACTCCAAAACTGCGAGAACTTTTACAGGAATTCAGTAAAGTGTCAGGATATAAAATCAATGCATCGAAGTCAGTTGCATTTCTATATACAACAACAAGACAGAAGAAAGAGAAATTAAGGAGTCAATCCCATTCACAACTGCACACAAAACTATAAGATACCTAGGAATAAACCTAACCAAAGAGGCAAAGAATCTATACTCAGAAAACTATAAAGTACTCATGAAAGAAACTGAGGAAGACACAAAGAAATGAAAAAATGTTCCATGCTCATGGATTGGAAGAATAAATATTGTGAAAATGTCCATGTTGCCTAAAGCAATCTACACATTTAATGCAATCCCTATCAAAATACCATCCATTTTTTTTCAAAGAAATGGAACAAATCATCCTAAAATTTACATGGAACCAGAAAAGACCTCGAATAGCCAAAGGAATATTAAAAAAGAAAGCCAAAGTTGTTGGCATCACAATTCCAGACTTCAAGCTCTATTATAAAACTGTCATCATCAAGACAGCATGGCACTGGCACAAAAACAGGCACATAGTTCAATGGAACAGAATAGAAAGCCCAGAAATAGACCCTCAACTCTATGGTCAACTAATCTTCGACAAAGCAGGAAAGAATGTCCAATGGAAAAAAGACAGCCTCTTCAATAAATGGTGCTGGGAAAATTGGATGGCCACATGCAGAAAAATGAAATTGGACCACTTCCTTACACCACAAATGAAAATAGACTCAAAATGGATGAAGGACCTCAATGTGAGAAAGGAATCCATCAAAATCCTTGAGGAGAACACAGGCAGCAACCTCTTCGACCTCCGCCGTAGCAACTTCTTTCTGGGAACATCGCCAAAGGCAAGGGAAGCAAGGGCAAAAATGAACTATTGGGACTCCATCAAGATCAAAAGCTTTTGCATAACAAAGGAAACAGTTAACAAAACCAAAAGACAACTGACAGAATGGGAGAAGATATTTGCAAACGACATATCAGATAAAGGGCTAGTGTCCAAAATCTATAAGGAATTTAGCAAACTCAACACCCAAAGAACAAACAATCCAATCAAGAAATGGGCAGAGGACATGAACAGACATTTCTGCAAAGAAGACATCCAGATGGCAAACAGACACATGAAAAAGTGCTCCACATGACTCGGAATCAGGGAAATACAAATCAAAACCACAATGAGATATCACCTCACACCAGTCAGAATGGCTAAAATTAACAAGTCAGGAAATGACAGATGCTGGCGAGGATGCGGAGAAAGGGGAACCCTCCTACACTGTTGGTGGGAATGCAAGCTGGTGCAACCACTCTGGAAAACAGCATGGAGGTTCCTCAAAATGTTGAAAATAGAGCTACCCTATGACCCAGCAATTGCACTATTGGGTATTTACCCTAAAGATATAAACGTAGTGATCAGAAGGGGCACGTGCACCTGAATGTTTATAGCAGCAATGTCTACAATAGCCAAACTATGGAAAGAACCTAGATGTCCATTAACAAATGAATGGATAAAGAAGATGTGGTATATACACACAATGGAATACTATGCAGCCATCAAAAGAAATGAAATCTTGCCATTTGCAATGACGTGAATGGAACTAGAGGGGATCATGCTTAGTGAAATAAGTCAATCAGAGAAAGACAACTATCATATGATCTCCCTGATACGAGGCCATGGAGATGCAACATGGGGGGTTAGGGGGGTAGGAGAAGAATAAATGAAACAAGATGGGATTGGGAGGGAGACAAACGATAAGTGACTCTTAATCTCACAAACAAACTGAGGGTTTCTGGGGGAGGGGGGTTTGGGAGAGGGGGAGTGGGGTTATGGACATTGGGGAGGGCATGTGCTATGGTGAGTGCTGTGAAGTGTGTAAACCTGGTGATTCACAGACCTGTACCCCTGGGGATAAAAATACATTATATGTTTATAAAAAAATACAAAATAAATAAAATTTTTTTAAAAATGCAAGCTCTTGCTCTAAAAAAGAGGCATCGGGGCACCTGGGTGGCTCAGTGGGTTAAAGTCTCTGCCTTCGGCTCAAGTCATGATCCCAGGGTCTTGGTATTGAGCCCCGCATTGGGCTCTCTGCTCAGCGGGGAACCTGCTTCCCCCCACCGCCTGCCTCTCTGCCTACTTGTGATCTCTGTCTGTCAAATAAATAAATAAAAATCTCTTTAAAAAATAAATAATAGGTGTTAGGTTAAAAAAAAAAAAGAGGGATCAATGTATAAGGGAAGGTAAAAAGCTGTATTAACCACAATGAAAAGCAACCACTATAACAAAATAGGTGGTAACAATGAAGAGTGGTGAGGAAGTAGAAAAAAGATACAACATGAGATTCTAATCTGGTCTAGAAAGTAAGAAAGGTCCTGGGAAGAGATATCTAAATAGAAAGTAAAAAATGAGTAGTTAGCTAGATAGAAAGCTTAGAAGAAGAAAGGACAAGAGAGGGGCGCCTGGGTGGCTCAGTGGGTTAAAGCCTCTGCCTTTGGCTGAGGCCATGATCCCAGGGTCCTGGGTTTGAACCCCGCATCGGGCTCTCTGCAAAGCAGCGAGCCTGCTTCCCTTCCTCTTTCTCTGCCTGCCTTTCTGCCTACTTGTGATCTGTATCTGTCAAATAAATAAATAAAATCTTTAAAAAAAAAAAAAAGACAAGAGAAAGGGAAGGCAGTTAGAGACAAGGGAAACACGTATAAAGGCCTGGCATGATACAGAGAAAGAATGGAAGAATCTCGAGTGGATGAACACTAGAGAGCAAGGGGAAGAGTGGAGTGAGATAATGCTTGTCAGGCAGGCAGGACCTTTGACATGCCTCTTAAACTGAGCAGCTCAGATTTAATCCTAAGGGTGGTATGAAATCACTGGTTAAAGCAAAACAGCTATATCATCATATTGGAAGCTTGAAAATATCAGAAAGAGTGTAGTGTGGAGCCTAAATTAAAGAAGAACAGGGTTGGAGGTAGGAAATCAAGAGGCGATTACAGTTTATGAGAGAAGTGACAGAGGGCTAGAATTAGGATGGAGGTACTAAGGATAGAACTGGAAGGGCTGCAGAAGTACTTAAGAAAATATAATTGACAGGCTTGGTAAGTGAAGGGATATTGTGAGTAAGGAAGAAGAGCTAGGCCTGATTCTTAGGTGCCTGACTTGGACATCTAGGTCTGGGATAGGCTTCACTTACTAAGGCAGGCAACATGAAAAAAGAAGTAGAGGGGATTTTCTCATTTGTTTTTTGGGGGTTTTTGTTTCTATTTTTAAGAAGGGAACAATTAGTTTCAGTTTAACATGAGAAGTCTGAGGTCCCATGAAGCATCTGATTGGAGTTGTTCAAAAAGCTATTATCTCTAAGCATCTAGAATCAGTAAATAGGAGAAATGGACCCAGTATGTTTTAGAGCATTGGAGCACTGAAGCCATGGGAATGAACCCACAGCTTGAAGAAGATGTACAATAAGACTAGTAGATAGTTGAGAATGGAGCTCCAATTAGCTCAATCACTTATGAGAAGGGAAAAGAAAAACTAAGAGATGTTTTATGCCACTTTCCCCAAATTTTGTTTTAGCAGGACTGGGGTATGACCTAGAAATCTTGGAACTTAAAGTACCCTAACCAATACTGATGTAATGGGTCCAGAGTTTTCAGATAATCATTGCTTTAGATCTGTTTATTCCAGTAAAATTAATCTTTCTGGGCAGGGGGAAAGGATTCTTTGGTTAAATTAGTTGAGGTTATGTTTTATCTATATACCGTCTACTATATACCCTCTTCCTTCTTGGAGATTTCCAGGGGACAACAGAAAATAAAAAGCTCCAACAGATTCTGCATTTTGCTAGATAATCTAAGTAACCCTACTGAACAAATTGTTACCCAAATTTATTGGCTTCAGAATACATCTATATTGTAACATCTAAAAATATATCATAATATCACAATCTGGGGGCACCTGGGTAGCTAAGTCAATCAAGAGTTGGTGTAGGCTCAGGTCATGAGATCATGGGTCATGAGATTGAGCCCTGAGTTGGGCTCCACACTCAGAGAGGAATCTGCTTGAAGATTCTCTCTCTCCCTCTCCCTCTGCCCAACCCCCCATGATCCCTCGCTCTCTGTCTCTCTTAAATATTTATTTTACTTTTAATTATTTATTTGAGAGAGACAGAGAGTGAGTGAGCAAGGGGTGGGGGAAGGGCAGAGGGAGATGGAGAAGCAGGCTCCCCACTGAGCAGGGAGCTAGACGCAGGACTCCATCCTAGGACACTAAGGTCATGACCACAACCAAAGGCAGACGCTGAACAAACTGAGCCACCTAGACGCCCCAAATAAATAAAAATTTTTTTAAAAATCGAAAAAAAAAATCACAATCTGAATACACTGCGAGAGACTTTTAACAAAATGTAAGGAATCACTATAAGCCATGATAATGATGATGATAGACAGGGACTGCCAGTAAAAACTGGAGTAAAACATAAACGTGATGCCTAGAAATGATAATGTATAAAGACACCGCTTCAAGATAGGTGGAATCATCCTCATTTTATAGGTAATGAACCTGAGTCTCAGTGAATTTAGCAATTTTTCTAAGATCTTGAGATGTTGTTTTGAACATCAAGAGGAGTAAGGTTAAACCAAGTATTCTGAAGGTCAGAGAGCACCATACAAACTTCAGGTGTTATTAAATAAAAATGTATATAAATACCTTTGCTATCTGTAAACACATGCTTGTTAATCTTTCTTAGATTTCTAGAAAGTCAAATGGAAGACACACAAAGAAATAAAAAATAAAGTTGGAAAAACTGATGAGAGAGACAGGGAAAGCAGTTCACATAAAAAATGTTGTATATTACAAATGCAACCCATCTTTCAATGCTATTATTCACTGCTATTTTCTCTTCAGAGTTTAATGTGATCTGACTCTATAGAAGTGATAACAGTGGAAACAGATGAGCATGAGCTCTTGAATTAGAAGGACCTACATTCACATGCTGATTGTGTACTAGCTAGGGAGGGTAGCCCATATGTGCCTCAAATGTTTGATAAATGTAATTATGAATAATAATGATAACAATCATACTGACTACCATTTATTGATCGCTCACTAGATACTAAGCCCTTTATATATTCCCTTACTGCTCATGTTTCCAGAAAGCTGAATTATCCTCATTTTATAGGTAATGAAAAGGCTCAACTGTAAAAAATTTAAAATTTAAGCAATTTTTCTATGATTTTGAGAAGTCATTTTGAACATCAAGAGGGATAAGGCATAAAGAAGTATTCTGAAAGCCATAAGGTGACATACAAATTCTAGCATTATTAAAAACTGTATATAAATATTTTCTTACAAAGAACTGCTCTTAGCAGTTAGTTATTAAGGTATTAGATATTAAGGTATGAGAAATGTAAATATCAATTCCTTGGGAACTAAACACTGATTGACAGCTTCTTTCTACTGTATTGTTTCAAAACCAGAGACTCGGTGTTTTTAATATTTTTGGAAGCCCTGATGAGTCAAATGCTTTGACCAAAATAATCACTGAAATTAAGTAACTAAAAGATCATGATTCTATTATAATATTAACTAACTAAATGGTAATACCTATACCCAATACATTTTCTAGACATATCCCCAGGAATGATCAAGTATGTGTTAAATACACTTTTCTAATGAAAAGAATAAAATGTACAATTTCTACTAGATGCAAAGGACATAGTCACATGGGAGTAGTATTCCAGTGTATGGAATGAGGCTGACCCAGGGTCTTAACTAGACTGTTTTTAATTTAGTACTATGGGTAACACATCTTATCTCAGAAAATCTTTAATTCTTATATAGGTGCCTTTGGTCTGAAACAGCTCTTTGCATGTTATGTCTCCATGACCGGTGGTGGTGCTTGATCACTCAGAACCTATGTGATCTTCCATAGGCACGAAGTTATTCACCCATTAAAGGGCCAGTTACCAAGCTAAAGTACAAAGAGAATTACATATAACATCTATCTTTAAGGAATACTCAGTTCAGTACGGAAGACACTATCACCATTGAGATTAGTAGTCAGTTTCAATTTTATTTTCTATTTTTACTTGTCTAGATTAAACAAAAAAGTCAGATAGTATATAACTCATTATTTACTTCCATTTTGGACATCAAATTTTACAAAACAAAAATCTTATTTTTAAAAAATTAAAAAGTGTAAAGACCAATCATTTCAGGTCTCCCTGCCTAAAATAATGTCCAAATATATTTATTTGGTATATGGTAAAAACCAAACTTTTTACCATAATCAATGAGTTCTACTTGATTTGGCCTCAGACTACCTCTGACTTCATGGCATATGATTCTCCCCTTAGCTCCCTAGAGTCCAGCTATAATTCTTCTTTCTGTTCTAAAAACAGAAAACTATTCATGTCTTAGGGCCCTTTCAGATCATTTTATCAAAAGCAAAATTTAAATGGCCCTTTCCCTATCTTGTTTATCACATATCTCTTCATAACATTTCTCATTATCTGACAAAATATTACTTAAATATTTATTTTCTGTTTCCCTCTACTAAAATTAGAATGCTATGACACCTCATACCTGTTAGAACAACTATTGTCAAGACGATAATAGATGAGTTTTGGCAAGGATGTGGAGAAAAAGGAAGATTTGTGCACTGCTGATAAAAAAAAAAAAAAAGTAAATTGGTACATCCACTGTGAAAACCAGTATGGAAGTTCCTCAAAAAATTAAAAATAGAACTACCATATGATCCAGCAATCCCACTTCTGGGTATATACTCAAAGGAAATGAAATAAGTATTATAAAGAGCTATCAATAGTTCCATGTTCACTGCAGCATTATTCATAATCGTTAAGATATGAAAACAACCTAAATGCCCATCGGGCAGATAAAGGGATAAAGCAGATTGGTGTATATATATTCAATGGAATACTATAGAGCCATGAGAAAGAAAGAAATCCTGCCACTGGCAACAACATGGATGGACCTCGAGGGCATTCTTCTAAGTGAAATAAGTCAGACAGAAACAAATACTGCATGATCTCTTTATGCATGGAATCTTAAAAAAAAAACTGAACACATAGAAACAATAGAATGGCAGTTGTCAGGGAGTAGGGGGTGTGGGAAATGTTGGTTAAAAAGTACCAATTACCACTTACAAAATGAGTAAGTTCTGGTAGTCTAATGTACCACATGGTGACTACAGTTAATAGTACTGTATTATATACTTGAAAATTGCTAAGGCAATAGATCTTAAATGTTCTCACCACATACAAAAATAAAAAGTAATTATGTGAGGTGATGGAAGTGTTAACTAACTCTATTGTAGTAATAATTTCCTAATACATATGTGTGTATCAAATCATCATGTTGTACATTTTAAACTTACACAATGTTGTAAGCCAATTATATCACAGTTGAAGGGAAATATTAGAATGACATGAGAGAACATGTACCTTTTATATCTTTTTTCTATCAAGTATTCCAGCACTTAGAATAAAACCCGGCACATAGTAGATGCTCCATAATTATTTGTGAGTCAACCAAGTACTTAGTAGTTGAGATAAGATTCAAATCCAGGTCTGCCTGGCTACCCATCCTTAGAATTTGTCAACTATGTCATACAGCTTGTGAGGACAGGGTTGAATGTGACTTACTTTTGTATCCCCCATAGTCACTGCTGTATGTAAAATATGTTAGCAACACACACTTACTGAATAAAACAACATTTTGGATTTCATACTAAAAGTTCTTAAGTACTAGAATAACAAAAAACTGTATATGAGTATCTATAGGTACAGAACTAATTCATGCCATTCCTTCTTGCTAGAATACTTCCACAATCTTACTCTCCTTTCTCCATTAAAAAAATTTCTACTTTGCTTTCAAGAACTACACCTTCGTTTTCTTTTCAGTCTTCCTCAGCACTAAAAGAAATGGTTCATACAACTACTGAATTCTCATGGCACTTTCTACTTGCCATATGACCAATTTTTCTCGAAAGACTGTGAGCTAAGGCAGGAATTTGACTTCTTTTTTTTCCCCTTCTTTCCTGTCTTCCTTTTTTTCCCTCTTTTTCTCCCCCCCTTCCACTTCCTCCCTTTCTCCCCTTCTGTTCTTTTTTGAGGTGATTAAGGAGAGAAGTTTAAAATGTTTTCAAAACATAAACACATGTAGTCCTGGGATTATAATAGATTTTAATTCTTTAAATGATGTGACTATGTCTTAAATATTACCTAGTTAAACTTTCCCAAGAAAACTGTGCATAGGAGTAGACTATGACAAATTTAAGCACTTCTGATGAAGCTGAAACACCATTAATAATTTAACAGGAGATTTTCTTTTTTTTTTTTCTTTTTTTTTTTTAAAGATTTTATTTATTTATTTGACAGAGAGATACAAGTAGGCAGAGAGGCAGGCAGAGAGAGTGAGAGGGAAGCAGGCTCCCTGCCGAGCAGAGAGCCCGATGCGGGACTCGATCCCAGGACCCTGAGATCATGACCTGAGCCGAAGGCAGCGGCCTAAACCACTGAGCCACCCAGGCTCCCAACAGGAGATTTTCTAAGATCAAGAGATCCCAAATACTTCAAATACAAGATTTAAATTTACTCAGCCTCCCACAAAGTATACAAAAATGCATGTATTTTCTTATTAAAACAGCTAAAAAACATCTAAGACCTGGACTCCTTTAGTTCTGATGTTTAACACTCTCAAGAGAGCTCTTTTACTCCCTTATGTCATATTCCAATGGATTTCACAATCACAGCTTTCTAAATACACATATTGAGTGGTCTACAGTTGGTCACCCATCATATCAAAGACTTCAAACCATAAGAAAACATTAATTTCCATTTTAAAGTACTATTCTTTACAATGGGTAGCACACAATACCATTGGAATGTAGTTCTCTAACTTACTTATTTGATAAGCAAAAATTCATGTTTTCTACAGGAAGGTCATAAGACATAGAAAGGTAAAGAACATACCTGTAAGTCATCACAGGAAAAGAGGAAAAAATAAAAACAATAAGGATACAAAAACTTAGTGAGCACAGACATGTAGGAAAAATAATATAGATGCAAACAGCCCAATATACCTCAAAAGGGCTACAAAGGCAAAAACATTTTTTTTTCTTATGGGGAAAGAAGGGAAAAGGCAGAGGGAGAGATAAAATCCTAAGCAGACTCCATGCCCAGCACAGGGCCCAGTGTGGGGCTCAGTCTCACAACCCTGAGATCATGAACTGAGCCAAAATCTAGAGTCGAATGCTTAACCGACTGAGCTACTCAGGTGCCCCAGCACAAATATCATGTAGGATAGAAAAGGGATGGTCATTACTGCAATGTAACCATCATATAATCTCTTCGAGAAAATAAGAAAGGGTACAGGATATCAGAGATTTTTGTTACAAGTGTAGACATTTCAAAGAAACCCAGTAATCTACAATAATAGTTTTTTCTGAATTCAGCACAGCTAAAGTTTCAGTATATTGCTATGTCTTTTTTACAGTGTAATGAAAATTAGTCATTTCAATCTTTCCATGTTACTCCAAGGCTATAACCCTTCATTGGAGGGAGAGGATCTTGTTTAATTTATTGCACCTAAAAACTTTACCTGTCCAAAAACAGAAAAGGGGTTTTGTTTTTGTTTTTTTGCTTATTTGTTGGAGTATGAATAAAGAAATCTTTCTGCCATTTCAGCAACAAAACCTGTTTGAGGTAATATTCTTAGTTCTTTAAATAAAAACTTAAAAACTTTAGAGACAGTATATTCCAAAAGCCCCCTTAGCCAGTTTTCTAAAGTACAGAATGATCAATAAAAATAGCCTGTGACTGTACCTTCCAACCCTCAATTGGAAAGAGTCTGCATTCAATGAAATGCCAAATAGTACTGGCAGGCATTTACTCTTATAGAAAGAGAATGCTATGTTTGCATTGTTCTGTTAATAGCATACTAACAAGTATGTTTCCTGTTGGGTCACTAATGGACAGGAAAAAATACACAATAAAGCAGTGAACAGTGGACAGCCATTCACGCTCTATTGGTCTACAGTTACTAGAGAGAAGAAAGAGTAAGTCCTATAATCTTAGGCAGCTCTAAAAAAGAATACTCTCTTGTTAAAGCTCAAGAGAATATGAAGAGGAAATAAAAGAGAAAAAAGTCAGACAGATTATGCTGTCAATTTTAGTTGTCATAATGTGCTCCAGAGATAAAACATTCCTCTGAATGGCAATTGAACAGATGGAAATTTTCATTTTTGGTTAACTGGATGGAAGAATTGGACCAGTACCTAAAATGACATTGAAATGAAGCTCAAACCCCCTCCCACAAGAAAGAAACAGATGCATCACTCCAGATACAAAATAAATTATTGAACAGTGCATATATTATATTGGCATCATTGTATCCAACTGTACATCTGCACAATGTTTTAGTCTCCTGGTGAGAGAACAGACATTTCTGAAAGGGAAAATAGGCAACTATTGAAGTGAATCAGATAAGCATACCATTTGGGTAAAAAAGCCAAACAACACTTCACTGAATTTGAAGTTATTCATGCTGAGATGAAAAGAGAACCATAAATTATACTGATTCCAATGCCCTTGAACTTATACATTGATTTAAATGTGGTAGAGTCTGAAATATAAAACCACATTTTCAAGATTTTTGTAATCTTAAATAAGAGTGAATAAAAAATATGACTACTTGAGACTCTAAAGGAGTTAAGGTTGAATATCTTCTTTGCTTGAGCTGACAGAGAATTGAGTGATATATTAAACTAAAACGACATTCCTCATCTTATGCTATCATTGGAAAGGACTCACACAATAGGTAACTAGAAGGAAACCTATTTGATAACTTAAAGTTAATAATTGATCTTATGCGTTGTAAACTAAGGAAATGGGGCTGAGATGAACTCCTTTTTATTTATTTATTTTTTTTAATATTTTACTTATTTGACAGAGAGAAATCACAACTAGGCAGAGAGGCAGGCAGAGAGGAGGAAGCAGGCTCCCTGTGGAGCAGAGAGCCTGATGTGGGGCTCGATCCCAGGACCCTGAGATCATGACCTGAGGCGAAGGCAGAGGCTTTAACCCACTGAGCCACCCAGGCGCCCGAACTCCTTTTTAAAAGTAAGTTCCAAGTCACTTGCTGACAATATGGTCCTGGTAGGTACTCTGCCCGGCTTTCCTAACCAACTCTAGCTCACCGCTAAGAGCAGATTCATGCTGAAGCTTACAACATCCCATACTTCCACCTCAAGTCTTCCTATTAACCCTTCCGCTCTCTCCTAACTCATGAAATCCTTAGTCTCGCTACAGAGAATATACGAAGACACCAGCCCTAGACTGTCGGCAAATAAGCAGGATTTGTATTTTGTTTTGTTTTTAAGCCATAATCTTGGTTTGCATTTGCATTGGCCAATAACATTCCTGTGGTATGAGATGACCGTATAGGATGTGAATAGGAAGACGATATCTGAGGATGTCATCAGAATAAATTCTGACATCAGTGGCTAACAGAAATATATCCCTTACATAAGAAGATTTTACAGTTAAATAATAGAAATTCTGACTATTTATTAAGTCATTCATCACAATGTAATGAGATTTTAGGAAATATCTAAAGTGACAGAATATTTTATCAGACATGACTTCCAATCAAACTATATTTAATAAGGATTCACTATCTTGAAGACCAACTGAATTATGTCTCACAAGACTATTAGAACAGTACAGGTAGGAAAACTATGTTCACTGCAACCTTACAAAATATTAATGGAGAGTGGATATCATGGGCACAATGAATTACTAGTTCGTACTGGTGCAGTCTTCACAATGGTATTCCCTTCAGAAATAAAGTTGCACAGGGAAGTCATTCTTTGCATTCTCCCTATCGTTTTTAAACACAGGCAAATGTGAAACAGAGCTCATTAAAGATACAGAAAGACAAATATAACCTAAAAGTAAAAGTATAAGGAGGTTGAGCCCATCTGGACTTATTAGACAGAGAAAAGCCTTGAGGGGAATAGCTGGGAATGTGGGATAGGAGAAATAGTTAGAAGGTAATTGGGAAAGGGGAACTCGAGTTGGCTCCCTCCCTGGGGTGTTTCTGCCAAGGAAGGAGAATAAGAATAGAACCTTCAGGAATAGTATCATGTGGTGGCTGGATGCCCAAAGAGAGTCTGTTGCTAGAAAAAGGCCATGGTATAATATGGTAATGATTCACAGAAAAATAAGAGAAAGAAGTGGACCAGAAATCATATTTTGTCCCACTTACTCATTCTGATGCTCTCTCTTACTTAAACATAAGCTGCTCTATGGTTTCCAGCCACTCTATTACCCACTATCTGCTGGCAGTATTTCTCATTATCATTCTGTAATCATTCCTGTAGTAGGAGTGTAGATTTAATTTAATAGGTAACCTAAAATAAAAGATTTCACAAAACATTCTATGTATTCAGGTGTTTCATCTCCAGTGGTGATGGGTTCAGCAGAGGAGGCCAATGGACCATCATCAAGGAGCCAGAAGAAAATTTCTAATCTACAAGACAAGAAAGCAGGTTGGAGTTCCAGGTCTGAAGTGAGGACAGAAAGAGAGTCAAAAGGCCAATTTGAAGGAAGCAGCATGTTTTCATTTCACATTAAGTCCATCTTTAATTGCATCTTTTAAAAGTAGGTTCTATGTTCAACATGGGCCTTGAACTCATGACCCTAAGATCAAGAGTCACATGCTCTACAAATGAGCCAGCCAGGCACCCCTCCAACCCTTTTTTAAAGTACACCTCTCACTGCATTTCATTCTCATCTGAGATAGATAATTAAGATTCTTACTTTGATACCTGTATTTTTTTCCATTTGATACCTGTATTTTTTAATCAAACACAACATCAGCAAAACATTTATTGACTTTAATCATGAAATAAGCTAATTTATGAATAAAGCATTTCTTCACATGGTTTAAAAGTGTTGAAAGATAACCTTAGACAGTACATGTGGAAACTGGCAAGTTTGATGGGAAGTTCAATTCACCTCCCTAACTGTAAAGCCTCAAATGGGGCAGAGAAAAGCTGAATTGCTATTAATGAAACCGTATGTGACAAATGAACACTAAATCTACTTAGCCTTCATTGAAAAGGACCACTAGAGACCAAAGCTCTTTTAATCCCTTTGTTCATCTTTTTTGTTGAGCGGATGATTAGCACACACTTTCAAGGCTGACACATTATATACTCTATTAAGTACTGGATCCTTCAACACTATGAAGATTTTATTATACTCTTAGTAATCATTTATAATGATTTTAATATTTTCTTCTATAATGTTGTCTTCTAACATTTTTAATTATTCCTATCAAAATAATTACGCAAATGCCATCCAAAAAAGAAAAACAATTCTTTCAATCTGAAATTCTAAACACTGTTAGCTTTTCTGATTTGCAAAAGGCAAAAAGACAAAACCAAACCCCACACACAACAAAATAAAATAATAGGACATCTAGTTTTTTGAGTATTTTCTCCCAATGGTTTCAGAATAAAGCACTCTGACTCCACAGGAAACTTCCAAAAATGCAATTGTTGATTCCAAAAATCAACAGCAGCATTTGAAGATGCTGGTGTTGATAGCATTATCTCTGTGTACTAGTGTATTTTTTTTTAAATAGAGGTGAAATTCACATAAGATGAACTTACTTTGAAGTACACGGTTCAATATTTAGTACACTTGAAATGTTATGCAACCACCCTATCTATTTTGAAAATACCTAAGTACCCCAAAGTAAAACCCCATAACCATTACTCACTAGCTGCTCTCCCTTCTCCCTAGCCCCAGCAATCTTCTTTCAATGGATTTACCTGTTCTGGTTATTTCATATAAATGAAGTCTTACACTATGTGACTTCTTTTATATAGCATAATATTAATAAGATCACAGGTTCATCCAAGTTGTATGAAGTATCAGGACTTTACCCCTTTTTACGGCTGAGTAATATTTCATTGTGTGAATATAACAAAACATGTTTTTCCATTCATCTACTAATGAACATTTGGGCTGTTTTCACCTTTTAGTTACTGTGAATAGTGCTATTAACAGTCGTATATAAGTACTTATTTGAGTACCTGTATCAATTCTCTTGAATATATACTTTAGGAACAGAACTGCTGGGTCATATGGAATTTTATGTTTAGCTTTTCGAGGAACCACTAAACTCTTTTCCGAGCAGCTGCACCCTTTTACATTCCCACCAGCAATGTAGGAGGGTTCCAATTCTCCATATCTTTGCCATCACTTTTTCATTTTTATGTTTATAGCCATCCTAGTGGGTGTGAAGTGGTAACTCATTGTTTTGATTTGTACTTCTCCAGTGACTAATAATGTTAGGCATCCATTCATGTGCTTGTTAGTCATTTGTATATCTTCTCTGGGGGAATGTCTACTCAAACCCTTTGTCCATTTTAAAATTCAGTTATTATGTTTTTGTTATCTGTTTTGGGTACTAGACCCTTATTAGACATGTGACGTGCAAATATTTTCTCCCATTTTGTAGGTTGTCTTTTCACTTTGATAATCTGTCTTGGTAAACAAAGTTTTTAATTTTGATGAAGTCCATTTTATCTATTTTTTTCCCTTTTGTTAACTCTGCTTTCAGTGTCATGTCTAAGAATCCACGCCAAATCCAACACCATGAAGATTTATCCCTGTATTTTCTCGTAGGAATTTTATAGTTTTAGCTCCTATATGTAGATGGCTGATCCTTTTTGAGTTAATTTTTTTATGTGGTGTTAGGTGGGAGTCCAGCTGCATTTTTTTAAAATTTTATTTATTTATTTGACAGAGAGAGAGGTCACAAGTAGGCAGAGCGGCAGGCAGAGAGAGAGGGAGAAACAGGCTCCTCACTGAGCAGAGAGCCTGATGCGGGGCTCGATCCCAGGACCCTGAGATCATGACCCGAGCCAAAGGCAGAGGCTTAAACCACTGCGCCACCCAGGCGCCCCCCAGCTGCATTTTTTACATGTGGATAGCTAATTGTCTCAGGACCCTTTGTTGAAGAGACTCTTATTTCCCCACTGAATTGGTTTAGCACCC
Source organism: Meles meles (assembly GCF_922984935.1). NCBI lineage: Eukaryota > Metazoa > Chordata > Mammalia > Carnivora > Mustelidae > Meles > Meles meles. The sequence goes on from NC_060068.1 coordinate 92,930,816, forward strand.
TTGCTACAAACAAACTGGCCAATGGATGTAGGAGTATACTTCTGAATTCCCAGTTCTGTTCCATAGGTCTGCAGTTACCCATTTAAACTGTATATTTTTCTAAGTGCTGAAAGCACAAGTACAAGAGTTTGGGTAAGAAACACTACTCTAAGATCTTTAGTTTGATCTGATGTTTCCCACTAGGCTGGTGACATGCTTTCTCAAGAGCAACCACATCATCACTGGGAGAAGGGTGGTAAAAGAAGAAAAAAGTGACAAGAAGACAAAGACTTCTCCTAGAAGATCTGTGTTACCTGCTAGCAATACCTAATAAAATGGCCAAGTGACCAAGAAGCCACTTTCCCACATCCACATAGCATCTGCAATCATTACTATGAACCTCACAGATGAAAAGACTGCCAAGATTTCATCAGAAATTGTGGGTGGTGGGGGTGCCAGGGTGGCTCAGTTGGTTAAGTGTCCAACTTTTAATTTTGGCTCACGTCATGATCACAGGGTCATGGATGGAGCCCTGCATCGGGCTCTGTGCTCGGCATGGAGTCGGCTTATTCCCCTTTCTCTCTGCTCCTGCTCCTTCTCTCTCTCAAATAAACAAATAGATAAAATCTTCTAAAAAAGAAGAAGAAATTGTTTAAACACTTGGTGTTCTCTGCAAACGACACTCATGTTCTCTGATTTATTAATTCAGGAAATAGTGCATGAAAATGGACAGATGAAAGAAGGGAAATTACATTAGTTACAAAGATGTTTCTTGAAGCTACTTGCAAGATTCATTTTCAATATAGTTTTAAAAAGAAAAGGCTTAAGAATTATTTTTTATCCCCATATTATAACAAAAATACAAGAAAATTATTCTTCTCCTTGCTTTAGTTTACTCTCAATAATCTTCTAGTAGATGAAATACAACCTAGCTAGCTTTCATGTACCAGGTCCACTGTTCTCAACAACGAACACCATTAATGGATTTATTTACAACTCATAGTACAGTGACATTAAAACGTAGGCAAGGGTCATAAATTTTAAAAGTGTGGTAGGATCATGAATATATCCATCATTTTTATTTTTAAGAGGGAGGGGGCAACCTCTTTGGTGCCAAAAATGCCATTAGAATTAGATGCTATTTGAAATTTACTCATGAGATATCAGACATCTACTTCCTTCTTCATACCAGCTAGAGAAGCAGAACACTTAACAGCAGAAGAATTAGTCATCTGGCTGAAAGCTGTCAGCCCTTCTATTAGGTACTATGAGAATGGTACCAGGCAAAAGCTCTGCCCCAGAGTGTCCCAAGATCTAATAATCTCACTTCCTTCTATGAGAAGCTCTCTAGGTTTACAGGGAATATCTACTGAAGGGTGTATATAAGACAATCTTCTGCCATCTAATAAACCATAAGGTAGATGATGAGGGTCATATAAGAGGGAAATCTGACTTATTTCACCAACCTCTTTTTAGTGGTATACTTAGCACACCTTCCTCCCTTCTCTTTCTTCATGTCTCAAAAGGGAAGTGCCAATGGCATATAACACTGAGCTGAAAAAAAGTCCAGAGTAGCTGGGAAGATCAAATTAAAGGAATGAAGAGAGCAAGGGAGGGATAGTAGGAGGAGGGCGATGTGGAAAGTGGAAGAGCTGCTATCTAAACTAACCAAGCCTGCTTAACTCATAGATCAGTCACTTGGTACAGTGATTCCGAAACTTGAATGTGCAGGTGAATCACCTGTGGATCTTGTGAAAATGGAGATTCTGATACAGTAAGTTCAGGATGGGGCCTGAGACCCTGCAAGGACATCAGAAGACTGTATCTTGCAAACAGAAAGGTGATTGTCAGGATGACACCACAAGGATTCTCATCCAAAATGAAAGGTCTACCTTGAACATCCTCCTTCCTTTTCCCAAATGCCTCCTTAATTTTATGGCTCTTCATTCCTTCTGTATGTCACAAGTCTTGCACGTCACAGAGGTAAGCCTCACAAGCAAGAGAGGAAGCTCTCCTCTGCCCTTAACCTTCAAAATCAACCCTCAATCTTAAGTGTACTTTGATACTGTTATCCTTAATGGTTAAAGCACCCTAGAAATAAAATGACCACTAACATAGCTTTACTCCTTTAAAGGGACACTTGTATTTTAAAAGATTATTTTATCAGCCTACATTAATGTCTACTGGGGTCCACACAGACTGCCATGTGGAAAATATTTTTGAGATCCTATTTCTTACCCACCTGTGGTAACATGCCATTGTTTCCACTCAACTTTCATCTGTATACTAGCATTTTATTTTTTATCTAAAAAAATTTTTTTAAGATTTTATTTATTTGAGAGAGAGAGAGAGAGAGAGAGAGCGAGCATGAGTGGGGCAGAGGGAGAGGGAGAGGGAGAGGAAGAAACAGCCTCCCCATGGAGCACAGAGACCAATGGAGGCTCAATACCAGAACCTGCAACTATGACCTGAGCTGAAGTCCAACACTGAACCAACTAAGCCACCCAGGAGCATTTTAAATTCATAGAATCTACATTAAGAACATGCAGCCTTAAAGCCACGGATTCCACTTCTTCTGCCATGATAAGTGGCTTTGTACTTCCCAGTATATTGAAAACATAAGGTGATACAGTGTACTCAAACACTTGAAATTTTAAATCATAAATATCTGAATACAATACTGAAAATCCCATCTTAATAAGAAATTATCTAGCCAAAAGAGTAAATTAAGGGACTTATGAAGGTTTGCTAGATCAGGCTATGGAAAGGAAGCCAGAGAAGGGTATAACCTGTTATGTGGAATACTACTAGAAGGAAAGAGAAATGGGATCTTTGCAGAGAGAAGGGAAGATCACAGAGATTGTTTGAGTCACAGAATCTTTTACCTTGGAGGGAGCACATGACTCAAACCTCTGTTACATTTTTATGGTTTATTCATTCATAGCAAAGCTTTGTGAAGTCTCTGATTTCCAACATTCAGGTATATTCATAGGACAGAAATATATTTTCAGCATATTGAGAAAAAATAAAATTTTATAAGTCTATTCCACATATTTATTAAACAAAAGGAACATTTTTTAAAAGGTCACCAAGCTACTAAAAGTTCCAAAACAGCAATGATTTCTTATTGCTAAAACAATTTATTTGGAGGTTTCACATATCTTATTTCATTATTCCTAGAAAACAGATATCATATAAGAAAAATTACCCAAAATGATACACATTAGAAATTCTAAAAATTGATCATTTACCTTTTTTTGTTCCTTCAGTATCAGTTTCTTAAAGGACACAGTTAAATGTTAATGATTACCATTGCTGTTATTAAAATTAAAGCTTTAGATTTGCTGGTTTATTTATTCACTCATTCAAGTTTATAGTTGCCCAAAATGTTCCTGAATATCTCTCTGACAAACTAAGCAATAGCTACACATTTAATTTTGCTGGCTCCTAACCTGACCCAGACTCATTCTTGAGGCTCTTAGAGTTAAAAAATTTGACAATTTTATATTCCCAAAAAAGAAAAGATACAGATGGGTGCCATTTATTGACTGAAAGTCACATTAAGTACTTGGTTGCCAGTAATTTAGCAGGACACTTGGCAGGTCGCCCAAAAATAAACCTTTCTCCAAGATGCTAATACCTAATTTAGAGACTGCTATTTTAGACATTTTCAAAATTTTGTTCTTGTACAAGCATCCAATTAAAAAATATAAGGAGGAAGGAAACCAAGAACAATAAAGGTAAGAATGAAAAAGGAGATTCTGAAAAGATTTTATTTACTAATGGGTATAAAATGGTGTCCATTAAAATAATTCAAAAAAGGAAAAATAAAGTCTTATTAGTTTTAAATAAATGTGCTTAATTCTTTTATTTTCGAATTAAACTCTAGTGTCATATCAACAGGTTGTCAAGATTTATCATCAAGCTTATGAATCAAAAGTAAGTTAGCCAAATAGAGCTCAATTAAGTTTTTCTTTTAAGATTTTATTTAGTTATTTGACAGAGAGAGATCACAAGTAGACAGAGAAGCAGGCAGAGAGAGAGAGAGGGAAGCAGGCTCCCTGCTGAGCAGAGAGCCCGATGCAGGACTCGATCCCAGGACCCTGAGATCATGACCTGAGCTGAAGGCAGTGGCTCAACCCACTGAGCCACCCAGGCGCCCTCAATTAAGTTTTTTAACACCAATATGGGCAGCCTTTTCATCAGACAGAATTTGAACTGGACAAGTGGTTATATAGCTGACAAAAATCCGACACTGGCTTTGACCATTTTCCTTTCTTACAGTTTAACCAATTGTTTGTACAGTACTTCCAATGTTTCAGTTATTGTCCTCATTTGGTTATTCTGCCTAAATGAAAACACCCTAGTAAAGTCACACATGGTTATAGAAATACTGTACAACAGGACCATGCACACTTTTTGATGAGTTTCAAAACAGACTGATAGGAAACTACTGCAATCATCAATCCTTTGTGCTGATGAACATGTGCCACACAGTTAACACAGTATTGGGCTACACTTCCATCATAAAACCTTGCTGCTTTCATAGTTTCGTGAACTAGCTGTAAAGCTTGACTTGGTTCTGATAAATAGGAGGTTATTTTCAAAAGAAGAATAAAAAGCTGTAAATTTGCAAACATGTGGAGTATGTGCGCATGTGTATATACAATATAAATTTATATATATTTATATTTCACATATAAATATGTTTTATAAATACATATATATATATACATGGTGGCACTAAAAAAAGTTTAATTGGTATAGACAGTAAAGTATTTATTGTGTGGTGCATACTAATAAAAAGTTACCAAACTACAAAATCAGTTTAGGGATCATTTTTGTTAAACTACTTTGGAAAAATACAGCTTGAGGTTTTAGAAGGTGTGGGCCAGCAACAATATTTCAGATCCCAGTTGCTTCATCCACAAATGAATAAAAGTAGCCATTGAAAAGGCCCTTGTTTACAATTCATATCTGGAAGGAAATAATTGTGTCTTAAAGTTAGACACACATATACACATAGACACAAACAAGGTCAAAAATTTAAATGACTTAATGATTTCTTTATGTTTCTTACTTAAGCTGCTCATGTGGTTGTTTTTTTTTTTTAAAGATTTTATTTATTTGACAGAGATCACAAGTAGACAGAGAGGCAGGCAGAGAGAGGAAGGGGGAAGCAAGCTGCCCACTGAGCAGAGAGCCTGAGGCGGGTCTTGATCCCAGGACCCTGGGACGATGACCCGAGCCGAAGGCAGAGGCTTTAACCCACTGAGCCACCCAGGTGCCCCTGCTCAAGTGGTTTTGGTGACACAATAAAATCAGAATAAAAACATTTTAACTCCAGGGCGCCTGGGTGGCTCAGTGGGTTAAAGCCTCTGCCTTCAGCTCAGGTCATGATCTCAGGGTCCTAGGATCAAGCCCCACATCAGGCTCTCTGCTCAGCAGGGAGCCTGCTTTCCTTCCTCTCTCTGCCTGCCTCTCTGCCTACTTGTAATCTCTGTCTCTGTCAAATAAATAAATAAAATCTTAAAAAAATAAAATTTTAACTCCAATTTCCTACCAGAGTAACTTTCAGTGTTTAACAAAGAAATGAAAGAAAATCCAGGAATTATTTAAATTAAAAATACTTTTTAACATAAATTAGGCTAGATTATTTTTACTTTATTTATTTTAATGCCAGATTTTTAAAAAATTTGCTCTTTGGAAAATGACAAATGCAAAATCAATGGTTTCATGTGGAAAACTTAGAGACCAAGCAAGTGAATCTAAGATTCAGTGGGGAAAAAAAACTTATGTAAGAGTCATGAAGGAAAAATATAAGGTATCTCCAATAAAAATGGGTTTAGAGATGAGTACGTTATTTTACCAGCAACCACTGTTTTGTACAGATTGTTGAGTGGTCAAAATAAGTCGTGAGGGCAAGAGTACTTTGGGAAATACAGAAAATATATGTGAGATAAATGCCTACTAATGAAGTATTCTAAATATCATTTGAATGGTGTTAGTCCATAACTCATGTAATTAACAAACAATAATTACCCGAGAAAGTCTGCTTAATAAAAGCACATATGTATCTGTATATGTTTTACTACAGATTTGAATTGTTTTGCATGTATCAGCTTTGATAAAACTTGGTTGTTGTTTTTTTTAAAGTTAAACTGTACATAAAATTTAAATACTCCATTTCTACACTATCTTCTCAATGGCTCATAATTTTACTTTTGACTTTCAGTCACAATATATACTGATCTCCAATATTTTGGAGAAAGTATTTTCAATTTTAAAAATGCCTGTATTTAATTAAATTATACTATTTTATTTATTGTGATCTTGATCATTAACTAAAGTACTTAAAATATTTTATTCAGTGATTTGTGGAAATGGTATTCTAAAAAATAAAGTCCATTAATTTTTTTTAAAAATATTTTATTTATTTATTTGACAGAGAGAGATCACAAGTAGATAGAGAGGCAGGCAGAGAGAGAGAGAGGGAAGCAGGCTCCCTGCTGAGCAGAGAGCCCGATGCGGGACTCGATCCCAGGACCCTGAGATCATGACCTGAGCCGAAGGCAGCGGCTTAACCCACTGAGCCACCCAGGCGCCCCTAAAGTCCATTAATTTAAAAATGATGCACATACAGCTAGCACACAGATAATGTTCAATAACTATTAAAAAGGATGAAAGTGGCAGAAAGAGGTCCTAGGTTTGATGTATTGTCCGTTTCTCCTCCTCTTAAACCATCTGCCTCCCTAGATACAGCCCAGAGACTTAGAACAATATATCTGATTTCCAAAAAAAAAAAAAAAAAAACCAGAAAAGAGAGAAAAAAAAAAAAAGAGGCATTGCTGAGAACAGTCACTAAATGTAGGTTCATTTCAGATGCCAAAAGGGAGGCCTCAGAAATAACATCTTAAAAAAAGAAAATCAAATTTTAGAGATAAAATGACAAGGAAATCTTTTAGATTTAAAGTGAAACCATCAAGGGCTTTTATATTCTCAAAGGGACAATGTTTCTCCTTATTGTGCTGCTGCTTAAGAGAGAAAAGCAGCCAAAGCAGTGCAAGAAAGGAAATGAGATAAGGTAAGCCAAAGTCTATCCCTATAGAGTCTATTTCCTTCAATTTACCAGACACTAATGAAATATCTAGTCTATGTTAGGTACCAACGTAAGTGCTGAGGATAAACCCCTCCCCCCACTTCATTCAGAGTAGAAGCTAATCTACACTGCTATTCTGTCCTGCTACAGATAGCCACTTGACTACCTTCGTCACTCCCTCCAATCAAGTGTTTTGTTAATATGTTACTTTCTCATGGGACGCCTGGGTGGCTCAGTTGATTAAGCATCTGCTTTGGCTTGTGCCATGATCTTGGGGTCCCGGGCTCAAGCCTCCTAAAGGGGCTCTCCACTCAGCGGGCAGTCTGTTTCTCCCTCTCCCTCTGTGATATTGTGTTTTCTCTCTCTCTCTCTTTTTTTTTTTTTTAAGCTGTCCATATTATAGTCCCTTCCATTTAGGCAGAAGGGAACAGGGAGGAGATATGTTTTGGGGAATTTAGGGGAAGCTTTGCAGAGGGAAAAGTGCATTATTTGAGCTGAGATAAATAAATAAAAATATATAAATAAATAATAAATAAAAAATAAAATCTTAAAAAGAAATGTTACCTTTTCAATGAAGTCCCTAACTCTTCCATTTAAATTTTCAACCCACTCCCTACATCCAGTACTCCTGATTCCTCTACTCTAATTTACTTTTTCTTTTTCCCTAGGCACTTACCACACTAGAACATTTATGTAATTTGCTTATTATATATGTTTTTGTCATCTAATGCCCTAACTACAATGTAAAATCAAGGGAATGGATTTTTTAGTATTCAATTTAGTGATACATCTCTAAAGGCTAGAACTTGTGCCTGCCACAGTAGGTATTCAATAACTGTCAGTCTAATGGATAAACTCGCTTTCCTGAATACCTGATACAATCTGGACACGTCCAGAAGAACAAAGAGTCAGGGAAATGGCTACAAAAGTGATCACCTATAACACAGTGGGGGGAAGAAAGTACAAAGTTAAATACTTAGAGAACAATGAATTCTAGATTAGTTACAAGAAGTACATTGACTATATTTTCAAATATCTTGCCTGTGAAAGGAAAGCAAAACTGCAGAAGTACTTAAGTCCCAGAGTTCCTCAGTGATTATATATATACACTGATTAACAGAGTAACTGCAGCTTCTAGTATATGTAGGAAAGCAATAGTTTCAACATAAATAAAAATACTCACTATATAAACTTACATTGGTTCACTTTTTAAATTAATATATAATGTATTATTTGTTTCAGGGGTACAGGTGTGTAATTCATCAGTCTTACACAATTCACAGTGCTCACCAGAGCATGTACCCTCCTCAATGTCCATCGCCCAGCCACCCATCCCTCCCACCCACCTCCATCCCAGCAACCCTCAGTTCATTTGCTGAGATTAACAGTCTCTTATGGTTTGTCTCCCTCTCTGGTTTCATCTTGTTTCATTTTTCCCTCCCTTCCCCCGTGATCCTCTGTCTTATTTCTCAAATTCTCCACATCAGTCAATCAGAGAAAGACAATTATCTTATGATCTCATTGGTTCACTTTTAAATATCTACTCAATATTTTAATTTCTACTCACTCTCCAAGGCAACCTCTTTACTTACATGTTGATTTCTCTAATTTCTTGTGTTTACAAATATGGCATTAGTTGAATGCAAAGTAAAACTGCAAATCTTGAAACAGCTTCATGAAGTCTAGGAAAGTAAGGTAAAATCACAAAAAAAATAACTAATTTCTAATTGAGGTAGCTGAGATATACTAATAAGGACTAAAACATGAAAGGTGATTCAAAAGATAATGAATATTAATCAAGGATTAATAAAAATCCATTAGAAAATTTTATTAAGACCTCAAATTTTGCAAAAAGAATACTTTTCTTGGGGCGCCTGGGTGGCTCAGCGGGTTAAAGCCTCTGCCTTCAGCTCAGGTCATGATCCCAGGGTCCTGGGATCGAGCCCCGCGTCAGGCTCTCTGCTTAGCTGGGAGCCTGCTTCCTCTTCTCTCTCTCTCTCTGCCTGCCTCTCTGCCTCCTTGTAATCTCTATCTGTCAAATAAATAAATCTTAAAAAAAAAAAAAAAGAATACTTTTCTTAATCCTTCTGGGAGAGACAAATGTGAAACGAAGGATATCATAATGTGCTATTAGAATATTGTCAGAAAAACCTTGTTAAAAATCAGTATTTGATGAATTATCAATTCTATTAATTAGCTTACAGCTGAAATTATATAGTAAATTTTGCTGAAGGTTTTAGGTTTCATTTTTCAACATAAAGGGCTAATCAAATTTTTCCCATACCTATATACACTACCACCATCACCATCACAAGAGCTCTTTTTCTACAACACTTCATTCTTAAACAGGTCACTTCAAGTGGTCTCTTTTGAGTGCCTTCTGTCCTTCTTAACAGTGAAAAGAAAATAAAGAGAAAGATGGAAAACATGTGGAGAGGAGAGAAAATATTTTTCAGAGCAAAGCCCTAGAGGGAAGACTGGATCAATATCTGTTTAATAAGAGTTATACTTTTAGGAACTCACTGATAACAATACAATAATAGTAGGGGACTTCAACACCATACTAACATCAATGGACAGATTATCTGAGCAAAAAAATCAACAATGAAACAATGGCTTTGAATGACACACTAGACCACATGGACTTAACAAATATATTCGGAACATTTCATCCTAAAGCAGCACAATACATTCTTTTCAAGTACACACGGTACATTCTCCAGAATAGATCACATACTAGGTCACAAATCAGGCCTCAACAAGTACAAAAAGATTGAGATCATAGCATGCATATTTTATGACTAAAAAGCTATTAAACTTGTAGTCAACCATAAGAAAAAATTTGGAAAGCTCACAAATACATGGAGGTTAAAGAACATGCTACTACAGAATTAATGGGTCAGCCAGAAAATTAAAAAAGAAATAAAAAAATACATGGAAACAAATGAAAATGAAAAGACAATGGTCCAAAACCTTTGGGATGCAGCAAAAGCAGACCAAAGAGGGAAGTATATAGCAATACAGGCCTACCTCAAGAAGCAAAAAATATCTCAAATAAACAATGTAACCTTACACCTAAAGGAGCTAGAAAAATTGGAATAAACAAAGCCTAAGGCCAGCAGAAGGGAAGTAATAAAGATTAGAACAGAAATAAATGATACAGAAACTAAAAAAAGAGTAGAACAGATCAACAAAACCAGGAACTGGTTCTTGTAAAAAAATTAATACAACTGGTAAACCCCTATCCAGACTAATCAAAAAGAAAAGAGAAAGGACCCATATAAATAAAAATCACAAATGAGAGGAAAAAAATAACCAACACCACAGAAATACAAAAAATTATAAAGGATTATTACGAAAAATTATATACCAACAAATTGGACAATCTGGAAGAAAATGGATAATTTCTAGAAATATCTAAACTACCAAAACTGAAATGAGAATAGAAAACTTGAACACTGATAACTGGCAAAGAAAATCAAAACTCTCCCAACAAACCAAAGTCCAGGGCCAGATGACTTCACAGGGGAATTCTATCAAACATTTAAAGAAGAGTTAATACCTATTTATACTCAAACTATTCCAAAAAATAGAAATAGAAGGAAACCATCTAAACTCATTCTATGAGGTCAGCATTACCCTGATTCCAAAACCAAAGTCTCCATTAAAAAAGAGAACTACAAGCCAATATCCCAGATGAACATAGATGCAAAAATTCTCAACAAAATACTAGCAAGTCAAACACAACAGTATATTAAAAGAACTATTCACCATGATCAAATGGGATTTATTCCTGGGTTGTAAGGGTGATTCAATATTTGCAAATCAATCAACATGATATACCACATTAATAAAAGAAGAATAAGAACTATATGATGCTCTCGATAGATGAAGAAAAAACATTTGACAAAGTATAACATCAATTCATGATAAAAAACCCTCAACAAAGTAGAGATAGAGGAAACAGACCTCAACATCATAAAGGCCATATATGGAAAACCCACAGCTAATATCATTTCAATGGGGAAAAACTAAGGGCTTTTCCTCTACGGTCAGGAACAAGACAGGAATGTCCACTCTCACCACTGTTACTTAACATTGTACTGGAAGTCTAGCCTCAGCAACCAGAAAACATAAAGAAATAAAACACATTCAAATCAGCAAGAAAGAAGTCAAACTTTCACTCTTAGCAGAAGACATAATACTCTATATAGAAAACCTGAACGACTCCACCAAAAAATTGCTAGAACTAATACACAAATTCAGTAAGGTTGCAGGATACGAAATCAATGTACATAAATCTGTGGCATTTCTGTACACCAATATAAAGAAGCAGAACTAGAGATCAGGAATCAATTCCATTTACAACTGCACCAAAATCAGTATGATACCTAGAAATAAGCCTATCCAAAGAGGCAAAATAACTGTACTCTGAAAACCATAAAACACTTATGAAAATAATTGAAGATGACATAAACAAATGGAAAAACATTCTATGCTCATGGGTTAGAAGAACAAATATTGTTAGAATGTCTATAATACCCAAAGTAAATTATACATTCAATGCAATCCCTATCAAAATAATATCAGCATTTTTCACAGAGCCAGAACAAATAATCCTAAAATTTGTATGGAACCCCAAAAGACCCTGACTAGCCAAAGCAATCTTGAAAAAGAAAAGCAAAGCTGGAGGCATCATGATTCCTGACTTCAAGTTATATTACAAACTGGTAGTGATCAAGACACTATGGTACTGGCAGAAAAACAGACATATAGATCAACAGTACAGATTAGAAAACCCAGAAATGAACCCACAATTATATGGTCAACTAATCTTTGACAAAGCAGGAAAGAATATCCAATAGAGAAAAGACAGTCTCTTTAACAAATGGTGTTGGAAAAATTGGACAGCAACATGCAAAAGAATGAAACTGGACTACTTTCTTACACGACTCACAAAAATAAGTTCAAAACGGATGAAAGACCTAAATTTGAGAGAGGAAGCCACTAAAATCCTGGAGGAGAACACAGAAAGCAACCTCTTTGACATTGGCTGTAGCAAATTCTTACTAGATACATCTCCAGAACCAAAGGGAAAAAAGCAAAAATGAAATACTGGAACTGCATCAAGATAAGAAGCTTTTGGACAGCGACGGAAACAGTCAATAAAACTAGAAGGCAACCTTTGGAATGGGAGAAGATATTTGCAAATGGCGAATCTGATAAAAGGTTTATATCCAAAAATCTATAAAGCACGTAGCAAATTCAACACCCCAAAAAACAAATAATCCAGTTAAAAAATGGGTAGAAGAGATGTGTAGACATTTTTCCAAAGAAAAATTTTTCCAGATGGCTGACAGACACGTGAAATGTTGCTCAACATCACTCCCCATTGGGGAAACACAAATCAAAACTACAATGAGATACCATCTCACATTTATCAGAATGGCTAAAATTAGTAATATAGGAAACAACAGATGTTGGTGAGGATGCAGAGAAAGGAGAATCCTCTTACATTGTTGGTGGGACTGCAAACTGGTACAGCCACTCTGGAAAACACCATGGAGATTCCTCAAAAAGTTAAAAGTAGAACTACCTAACGACTCAGCAATTGCACTACTAGGTATTTAGCCAAAGGATATAAAACCACTAATTTGAAGGGCTACAAGCACCCTAATGTCTATAAGAGCATTATCAACAATAGCCAAATTATGGAAAGAGCCCACATATCCATCTACTGATGAATGGATAAAGAAGATGTGGTGTGTGCGCACGCACACACACACACACACACACACACACACACACACACAGGAATATTACTCAGACATAAAAAAGAATGAAATCTTGCCATCTGCAATGCTATAAATGGAGCTAGCGAGAATTATGCTAAGTAAGACCACCAGAAAAAGAGAAATACCATATGATCTCACTCATATTTGTAATTTAAGAAACAAAACAGATGAATGTAGGGGAAGGGAAAGAAAAATAAAATAAGATAAAAACAGAGAGGGAGACAAACCATGAGACTCCTAACTATAGAGAATGAACTGAAGGTTGCTAAAGGGGAGGTGGGTGATGAGTGTTACATAGGGCACTGGTTGTGATAAGCACTGTGCTTTATCTGTAATCACTAAATTCTACTTCTGAAACCAGTATTACACTATCTGTTAACTAACTGGAATTTAAATAAAAACTTGAAAAAAAGAGTTATGCTTTTATGCTTTTAATAAACAAAGCACAGAAAATAAATAACTTTAAATGATATATTCAGCTGAGAGGGTGGAAAAAGCTTAATTAGAATCTTTGCAAAGGGTGCAATTTGTCATTTGGACCACAAGATGGAGGTACCACTCACCTCAAAGGCAATAAAGATGAAAGAAATAGCTTCTTCTATGTTAAAATTACAGAACTAATTTTTTAAAAATTATATATATTCCTAAGTCATTTTTTAAAAATGGAAATTTATTCTAACAATTATATAATGCAGTCTGTACTATGATTCTGAAGAGAATTCTCTATCCAATCCCATTCAATTTCAACTCTCAAAAGTAAGCATGTCAACTCAATTTTTTAATTCATGTAGAAAAACACTTAGAAAGTTTTAAAATAGCAGCTGAAATGAATTGCTGAAGTGAGTAGTACTCTTAAAAGGGAGAGACCTCAATAAGAAAAGTTAACAGTTTGTCTGATTTATACTGACACAGAGAAACTGGGTTTTGCATAAATATGTTAATACAAATGGAGTTCATCGCTAACCTTGACAAAGCAACAAAAGATATATTATTTTCCTTATTTGTTGCAATTCTCCCACCACTACAGTGAATCATGACAAGTGCTAGGAATAGTGCCTAATCCATAGTATTTAATATTAATTATCATTATTGCCATTATTATTCTTAATGTAAAGCAATCACAAAATCTTCAAAGCAAAAGAGGACAAATGATTCTTTTCTCCTGTGTATTTTCAGCCTCACTTAGAAACAGATATGATATAGTCTAGTCACTCTTTCTTTATTAGTTTCCATTTTGGCCAAAAAAAAAAAAAAAAAAAAAAAAAAAAAAAAAAAATCCTGTATTTCCCTGGCAGGGAAAGATAGAATTCAAGACTAACTGATGCTTACATTCATTTTAAAGCCAGTATAAAGGATTGACATGTAGAACTGTGACATTTCATCCTGTTCTTCTTGTAGATGAAAGTATGACACAGATGTGGTTCTACTGGTATGAGACAGGAATGCAATCAAGGACTACAGGAAAAATGTTGGTATTTTCTGTTCACCAAAATATAGTTCAGTGTTCAAGTACATGGAATGCAGACACATACAAAAGTAGGGAATTTGATAAGCAACTGAAATAATCTCAGAAGAAAACATAATTAAGGAGTTAAATATTAAAACAAAGATCAGAAAATTAAAAATCCAACCTCCAGACTACCCTAAGACAACCTATATAAAAAGTTTATAACTATTATTTTATATTCAGCAAGGTATTTTAAAGTAAGCTCACCTTCTTCTAGATATCCCTAAACAAAATGCTTATTTTAGTTAGTATCATAAAATATTTTAGGGTTTTCTATCAATTTGCTGATGTCCAGGGTAATGATTACATTGTGATCTCTAAGAACTCTAGACAGAATATCTCTTCCTATTCTAAAAATTATATGTATTTTTTAAAATTTTTGGTCAATTCCTCAAAATATAATTGCCATTTATATCGTTGTTCATTATGGACTAGGAAAAATCCAATGTCATTTTAAAATTCTTGTCTTAAGAGTTAGCAGTTTATAAAGCAGTAGTACAGGGTTTATTTAGAGGAAAAAATATAAAACCAATGATTTTATTGTTTATTTTTTAAGATTTACTTATTTATTTATGGGGGAGTAGGGGAGAAGCAGGAGAGGGACAGACTCCCCACTGAGTGCAGAGCCAGTCACAGGGCTCCACTCCAGGACCCAGAGATTATGACTTAAGCTGAAACCAAGAGTCAAGACGCTTAACCCACTGAGACATGCAGGTGCCCCTCAATCCAATTATTTTAGAGAAAAGATGCTTCCTTCAAATCAGTTCAAAGAAACATGTTTAATAAACTGGCACCCTACAATTATTTTAAACAATGCTGCCACCTGCTGGAAAAATCTGAAATGTTTTCATTATTTCCCAAATGTTAGACTATCACATAAAAGAGCTGTATCATCATCTTCCAATTACCCTCAAAAACTCAAGACACACCTTATTTAATAATTCTGACCATGTGATTTGTCTGGTTCTTAATAACAGCATCTTAGCCAAATACTAATTCATTACAGTTTTTAGTATATTTAAATACTAAATACAAACAGGTTCAGGCAACATCATCAAAACAAACCAACTCTGTAATTACATGCAACAGTAGATGTTACAGGTTTTGGATTATCAGATGATATATTCACCCTTAAGGGAAAAAAATAAGACTGGGTATCATAACAGAAGTTTGAGGCTAGCATTAAAACTATGTTTGGAAGATCACTAAGTCCAACCAGAACTGCATTAGGAAAGTTATAGAAAAGATAGTCTCATTTCTAATGAGAGCATTTTAGACCATGAAGAATAATTTGGCCATTCATCATAAATGAAAAATATATATTCTTTAATCACCTGTTTTAAGATTTTGTAAAACAACTTCATCATTTCCTGTGGTTTTTAAAATTTTGCTTTGTTGTTGTTTTTATTCTGGGTCCATAAATATCTCAATTCACTAAACAGCTGTTTTGTGAGCACCTACTCTCTACCCAGGCATGTATACATGAACCTTATTTAAGTATTCAGAAATGAAACAATCACCTCATGTTGAAAAAGAGAATAATCCCAAGTTATATGGGTATTATAAAGACATGAAATAGAGTTGGCACTTGATGAATTGTAATTATCATTAATGTGACCATTACTAAAATGACTAGAGGCTACGCTAAATTGAGAACAAAATGGAGGAAAAAACTTCAGTTTAAAAATAGCCATTGATTGGAGTACCTGGCTGGTGGCTTCATTGGTGGAGTGTGCCACTCTTGATCTTGGGGTGGTAGGTTTCAGCCCCGCGTTGGGTGCAGAGATTGCTTAAAACTAAAATCCTTGGGGCACCTAGGTGGCTCAGTGGGTTAAGGCCTCTGCCTTTGGCTCAGGTCATGATCCCAGGGTCCTGGGATCGAGCCCCACATCAGGCTCTCTGCTCAGCAGGGAGCCTGCTTCCCTTCCTTTCTCTGCCTGCCTCTCTGCCTCCTTGTGATCTCTCTCTTTCTCTGTCAAATAAATAAGTAAATAAAATCTTAAAAAAAATAATAAAATCTTTAAAAAATAATAATAAAATAGCCATTGATTTAGGTTTACCTCATTTACCTTTCAAAATATAAGTGGGGGAACAAGCTACACAGCAAAGCTAAAGGCATCATCAAAATAGGCAAATCTGAAATACATAAAACAGCTATGTTTTATATAAAGCAGTGCTGAATAAATATTTGTTACATAAGAAATTAATGAATGGTACAAGATGAGCTGGAAGGCAAATTTAGGAATGCTGACTGGCTTATGAGCTAGCAGACATACAAGCCACAAGAAGAATTTCTATTGGCGTTCCCAAAAAAGAAATTCTGACAGAACCCCAAGCTTAGAGCAACAGGCCTGAGAGAACAGGGCAAAAAAAAAAAATGGTAAAAAAGAAGTAAGCAGCAGGCCTGAGATCAAAGTCAAAGGTCAAAAAGAAAATCTGACTTGCTATTGGCATTCTTAAGATTTCTACTGGCGGGGGCTAAAAGTGAAGCATCCTGAGTTACAAGTATAATTCTCCCAGAAAAATTTGACCGGGGCCCTATGGGAAGCCACAGGCACATAGCATTCACACAGGTATCCCTTAGTACAGCCACTCTCAAGTAAAATGAGGGATATGTTGCAAAAGTCATCTAAGGTGGCTAGTCAGGAATAAGAAAACATAACCAACAGAAAGCATAAAAAATAAGATGACTAAAGTAAGGCTAAATAAATCACTTACTACAACAAATACAAAAGGATTCTGCCACCATTTAAATAAAAAAGGTTACTTTTTTCAACATCCACTCCCCAAAAAGCAGGGGTCTGTGTGTGAAAGGGGGGGTAATGTCAACATAAAAAGAGAACTTACAAATTTCAAGAGACTTAAAAACATATTAGGAATTACAATATAAAGATTGTTGGGAGATAAATTTATACAAATTGCAAAAATAAGTCAACAAATCAATCAATCAACAAGACCAGGGACAATCAAGGAAATGTGACAAAAAGGATATTTGATCATGTTAAGGAATTGTTGGATTTCTATACGAGATGATGATTACTGTCATATTTAAAAAGAGAAGCCTTGTGTTTCAGAGGCATAATCTAAGAGGTTTACAAGTAAACTGACATCATATTTAGTATTTGTTTCAAAATAAGAGGAAAGATGAGTAGAGCCAGGGAGAAAATAAAATTTAGCCATGAACTGGTACCTGTGAAAGAGAACAATGGGTACATGGAGGTTTGCTTTATCATTTTCTCTACTTATTTTTTTTTTAAGATTTTAATGAGTTATTTGAGAGAGAGAACTTGTGAGCCAAAGAGCACAAGCAGGGGGAGCAGCAGGCCAAGGGAGCGGGAGAAGCAGGCTCCTACTGAGTAAGGAGCCCGATGCAGGGCTCCATCCCAGGACCCTGGGATCATGACGTGAGCAGAATGCAGACACTTAACCAACAGAGCCACCAAGGTGCCCCCTACCTTTATTTTTAAAGATTTTATTTATTTATTTATTTGAGAGAGAGGAGAGCCTGAATATGCAGAGGGGAAAGGGCAGAAAGGGAGAGAGAGGGAGAAAATCCCAGGACGACTCCCCACTGAGCCCAGAGCTTGAAACAGGGCTAGACCTCATGATCCTCAGATCACAGACCTAAGCCAAAACCAAACCAAGAGTCCCACACTCAATTAACTGAGCCACCCAGGCACCCGTTATCTTCTCTACTTTTTATGCCTGAAATGTTTCTTAATTCAATAGTTAAAAATAAATTAAAGGATAAATAAAACAGAAGTGATTCTTTGGTTAGAACAAAAGGTAAAATCAAACTACTTTAACATCCTTTTTAAAAAAAGGAAGCATATGGAAATGATACAAAATACTCTTCAATTTTAAATAAAATTCAATTCTATATCGACAAATCTCAATTTAAAATATTGCTTTTAAAGTTTGGTCTATACCTCTTCCAATTTGGCTTTTCAAAGGTGTTTGAGAACTCTGTATTTAAAAGACTTTTTTTAGCCAAAGACTTGAAATATAAAATTCAGGAAATGTTATTATAAATAATGTGTTTGGCACACTGATAATCCAAATACATATGAATCTAAATATACCCATATAAATTAGAAAGTATACAAGATATAATCAGGCAGTAAAAGTTTTTATGAAAACTTTAGCACAAATTTTTCTTTGCTCATGATTCTCATAAGTGTATAAATAATGCCTCATTAAAAAATGGATAAGAAAATTTAAAAAATCCTTTAGAATGTAAGACTTTCTATTAAAATGTTGAACTTGAATAGATTTATTTTATAATTATTAAAATAAGACAATTTGAAAATCACGGCTAATAGCTTAGTATAAACAATTCACTATGCAAAAAGCCCTAATGAGGGTTTATAGAGTTTTAAAAATGTATTCCAAAACTAAATCTATCCACCATGTTTGATGAAACACTTACCCTAGATTCTGAAAGAAGGCATCACTATTATCTACTATCTGTTCCTATCCCTGTCTGGCCCCCACCCAATTCTGTTTGGGGAACATCAACTGAAGCTCGGTATCATGAAAAGTAACAGTCTAGATACAACTCCTAAATAGCTGCATTCAATCAATTTTTATTTCTTTTCTGACTGCTGAAAATTAAACTATTACCTGATTCAGCTCCCTGGTAAAAATCACGTAAGCTTTCAGGTTTGAGTTCTAATAGCATGAATATCTTCGCATCTTACAAAATTATTGATCTAAAGATTAGATTATAAACAAATGTCACTTTCAGGATGGAGTCAAAGGTCATAAATGTCAGCCTGGTAGTGTGGATATATTCCTCCTTGAATGGGAAGCCCCTGAAATGAGTGTTCCTATATATCTGCCTCTTGATCTCATCTTTGCAATTACTCTCTCCCTGCTTCAATTCAAATAGCCTTAAAGTTTTAGGGATCACCTACATAAAGGTGGCTTTCAAATCTGCACTTTAATAACATCTTTGGAGCTGCAGATCTGAGTATACAATTGCCTGACTCTACAATTACCCTATTATAGCAAATTCTACTTACTCTTTTACCAACCCACCCTAAAGCCTACTTCTATTTGCATTTGTCCTCTTCAGCCTTTATTTGCAGGAATCTGTACATCACAATCCACAGGCTCTCCAGAATTAAAACAAAATCATCTTTGGCCTCTCATCTTTTCTTTCCCCTTCCACCAGTCTAAGTAATTATCAAGTTCGAAAGTTTTGCTAAATCAAAACTTGAGTCTCCTAAGATCTCTTTCCAGAATCACAGTCAATCTAGCAATGCTCCCACCAAATAGTATTTCAGCTGCTCCCTTTCCCCTCTAACTCACCTTCTACAGGGCTTCCGGAGTCATTTAATAGCTCTGACCATGTCACAAGCTTTTCAATGGCTATCCACTAAATAGAGAATAAAGTACAAACTTGAAACCTACAGTATTCAAGGCCATTTAGTATATGACCCTGTCTATCCCCTCACTAAAACAGCTTACTTTAGCTCTTCTCCACTGAAGCCCACCAGCATGGGACTACCTTCTAATTTCTGTGATATTTCCTATCCCTTCTTAGCCCTGGCTGGGAATGCTCTTCAACCACTCTTTCTGAAATTGTATTTATCATTTAAGACGCTAATCAAATGTATCCAGCTCCTTATCTCCCCAAATTCTCTCAGTTATAATTAAACATAAGGCATTCTCTTCCTTTTCTAGCATGGCTCTAATAGACTGAAAGTTGTTTCTTCAAAAAAGGTAAATATCTCCCCTCTCCTAAGTTCTGATTTAAAGGGCTGCAGAGATGAACCTAATCCTTTTCTATACAACAATCTTCCAAATATCTGAAGCTGCTCCTAAATCTTATCTTCAAAGGATAAATCTCCTCAAAATTCACAGCTAACAGTCATAGATATAATTTCTAGAAATTTTCATTTTCATAACTACTCCTGTCTGGACACTCTAGATTTTTAATCATCTCTCCTAAAGTGTGGTGTCCAGAGCCAAAGACAATAGTCCAAGCTTTTTTTTTTTTTTGCAAATTATGCATGATATTCACCTTCCTTGCCAAATTTGGACATTCACAATGTCTATTAGGAAATTAACAACTCAAAATAATCTTTCAGTAATAAACTTGTTAGTGTTAACTGGGTGCAGGTGTTTAATAAATGTGCAAAAGATAAAGATGAAAATAATAAAACAAGGTTCAAAGAGGTCCTGGTCAGAATTAAGTATACAAGAATTTGCCTTAGGAAGGGAACTCCTTTTGAAACATGAGATAAATGGAACCAGATGGATTAAAAACTCAGAGATACTGTAAATTAAAAGGGTGCAATATCAAAGGAAAGTTCTAGACAAAGTTTATTTGGGGAATCTTTTACTAAGTAATCTTCCATAGAGCAAGCAAACTTTCAATAATAATAATAATATGTTGATTAACAAATTTTCCTCAAAAACGCCAACAAATGTTACCTTCACAATCTTCTTATTGTGCCAATATGGTTTTTTTTTTTTAAGTTAAAATTTCAGCAATTAATCCTAAACTTAAATTCAGCTGACTGGACAATACTCCAGAGATTTATTTTAAATTGCATAAGTAGGGGCGCCTGGGTGGCTCAGTGGGTTAAAGCCTCTGCCTTCCGCTCAGGTCATGATTCCAGGGTCCTGGGATCCAGCCCCGCATCGGGCTCTCTGCTCAGCAGGGAGCCTGCTTCCTCCTCTCTCTCTGCCTGCCTCTCTGCCTACTTGTGATTTCTGTCAAATAAATAAAAAATATTTTAAAAAAAATTTAAATTGCATAAGTATCTTTGCTCTCATTAAATAATATCCTATGTAGAAAGTATAGTGGTTCTTTAATGACTGGTGCCACACTAATTAACTGAATTAGAAGAAAAAGTCATTTCCTCTGAAGAGTTCTTAAATACTCTTCAATGGTGATGTTAAATGCTTAACAATTCATTCAATTCAAAGAAACTCAATTCAAAGAACCATCTTTCATACCAAGGAAATAAGAAAGTTAGATGACTCATTTTTTGAAAACTTGCCTTACAACAAAGACATTCCCTCCTATAAATAGCAGAAAGCTTAGGAAATGTGTGACAGTATTTACAGACCTTAATATGTGTCTGTGCCACAGGCTTCAATTATCTAAAAATGGAGTAAGGCAGATATGTTATATAGCAGCATACAATGATTCTCCTATATCATCAATAAAAGCCTCATTTTCTCACAGCCAAGAGTACATGAATTCCAAATATCAAGCTGATAGAAGTAGAAATTAATAATCACTTTGGAAAACCATTTGGTATCATTATAAGATTAAAGACCAACATATCCTTTGACTCACAAATTATGTTGTTTTAGAATATGCATGATTTTGTTAATTTAAATCTTTCTTCAATCATGCTGTATGTATTTCCACTGAAATGATACAAGGAAGTTGATCCAAAATTTTTTTTTTTAAGATTTTTTATTTATTTATTTGACAGAGAGAGAGATCACAAGTAGGCAGAGAGGCAGGCAGAGAGAGAGGAGGAAGCAGGCTCCCTGTGGAGCAGAGAGCCCCATGCGGGGCTCGATCCCAGGACCCTGAGATCATGACCCGAGCCGAAGGCAGCGGCTTAATCCACTGAGCCACCCAGGCGCCCCCAAAATTATTTTTAATGGTCAAAAGATTTGAAGGGATACTTCACCAAAGATCTAGGGATGGCAAATAAGCACATAAAAAGATTCTCAACATTCTCAGTCATTAGGAAAATGAAAATCAAAACCACAATGAGGGGCACCTGGGTGGCTCAGTGGGTTAAAGCCTCTGCCTTCGGCTCGGGTCATGATCCCAGGGTCCTGGGATCGAGCCCCACATCAGGCTCTCTGCTCCGCAGGGAGCCTGCTTCCTCCTCTCTCTCTGCCTGCCTCTCTGCCTAGTTGTGATTTCTCTCTGTCAAATAAATAAAATATTTAAAAAAAAAAAAAAAAACCACAATGAGACACCACTATGCAATTAAAAGAATGGCTAAATAACAATAAAAACAACAACAAAAACCTGACAATACAAAGGGCTGGTGAGGATGTGTAACCAGAATTTTCTTTAACATTGCTGGCAGGAATGCAAAATGATACAGCCAATGTGGAGAAGAGTGGAGAAGAGTGGGATATTTTCTTACAAAGTTATATACATATGCACACAACCCAACAATCTCACTCCTAGGTATTTACCCAAGAGCAGTGGAAAAAGATTCACACAAAATCCTGCATGGGAATGTTTATAGAAGCTTTCTTCATAATCACCCAAATCTAGAAACAACCCAAAGTCCTGGAGAATGGATAAAGTGTGGTAAACCCATAAATGAACAACTACTTAGCCATAAAAAGGAACAACTACTGACACATGGATCAATCTTAACTGCATTATGCTGAAATAAGCTTTCTTGAGAAAAACTACCTCCTCCATAATTTCATTTATATGATATTCTGGAAAAGGCAAATTGTAGGGACCTAAAACAGATCAGTGGTTGCCAATGCCTGGTTATCAGGTAGGGGAATGAATTACTAAGGGGTAGAGGGAACTTTGGGAATGAAGGAACATTCGGTATCCTGATTATGATAGTTATAGGACTATGCATTTGTAAAAAAATAAATAAATAAATCATAAAACCACACACCAAAAAGGATAAGTGTTACTGTATGTAAATTATACTTCAATAAAAAAGGTAACAGACATTTTGCATATTTTTTAATGCTACTGGCAACTTATGGAAAAGAAACATCTTTCCTTCTGGTCGCAATTTGTGAAGAAACACCATCAACCTGCTAGGTTTTTCGTGTACTTTAAAAAAGAAAAAAAAGACATATTCCCTACCCTGACAAAATTTAGAAGCTCATTTAATGGGAATCAAGGCTTAGATATTAAGTTACAGAAAAAGCCTAAGCAGAACAATTTTGAGTGATAAATCACTGGATACACTTTACACGTGCTCTAAGTAAGGAAGGAATAATTCTTTGACTAGAGCTATGGGAAATGAATGGATCACAATACTGGAAAGACTAGTGCTTCTCAATAACGGCTATTATTATAATTTCTAACTTCCAAGTGAGGAGACTGAGACTTGGGAGGACAAATATCTTGTCAGTTTTCCCTCAGCTACTAGGTGTTAGGGCTGAAATTTTAACCCAATCCCTTCTGATCCCAAAGCCTGAGATCTGCACTGAGATGACGGAGCCACATCGAAGAGGTTATAACGGCTGCTACGTGATGTTATAACGGCTGCTACGTGATGTGATTTCAAACGACAGGTACAAACCCTAACTCCCCAAACTCCACTACTTTGCATGAACCCTAGGAAACACCACGATTAGAGCAATGATCTTAAAGTGCGCTCCACGGGGTTTTGGAGTGCGAATTCATGGGAAAGGGAACATAAAACCTTGTGAGGATCTTTTCTCTACAGTGTGCACAGTCCCACTTCTGACAGTTGGACGAAGGTGACGCGTGAGGCCAGCGCCATAGCTACTGAAAAAGGTCAACACCAGGAAAGAGGCAAGTGGAGGCGGCCTGGTCGCAAGAAGGGTGCAGGAGGAGGAAAAGCAGCTTCCCTGTCCTCCTGAGGCCCTCTGGAAAAAGACCTCCGCGGGCTTGTCCCTTTCTGGGTCGCCTAGTGGCTGGAACGAGCGCCGGGGCGTAGTCAGCTGGTGGGCTCTTGATCCCGGGAGGAGAGAGCTGCGTGGGCAGTGCGGCGCTCGCGCGGGTAGCGGCCAGGTGACACCTCACCCAGCCGCTGCAACCCACGAACCACGGGCACACTGCGGGGCGGGCCGCGGCTCCAAGTGCTCAGCTCAGAGTGAAGGGGAGACAGGGGCAATGAATTTGGGCTGTCCCCGCAGGTGACATCCCAGCCATCGCACGTTGTGTTAGTTAAGAAGACACTCTCACGTTTCCCTTATTTACTGACCGCTCAACCGCTCCTCTCGCTATTATCTCACCTCTCCAGTTCCTGTATTCCGGGACATAGTAGTATTTGTTCCCAAACTGGTCTGTGCCTACTTGCTGCTTCGCTTCCTTTGACAGCGCTCTCCATAAGGCGCGGAACAAATTCTGAGTCCAACCCATGCGGTCCGCCGGGACTCAAGCACAAATCGCAGCAGGATCAGCCACGACGGAAACACAAATGCTTGCCAGCCGCGGGCCCCGCCCACCCACTCGGTCCTACGCCCTTCTAGTAACGGCGTTTACCATTGGTCGGATGGTACGTTGCTTGACCAATAGGAGACTCCACTTTTACAGCCCGGCCTCCGAGCTCTG
The DNA here is from genome assembly GCF_922984935.1 of Meles meles. NCBI lineage: Eukaryota > Metazoa > Chordata > Mammalia > Carnivora > Mustelidae > Meles > Meles meles. The sequence continues at coordinate 92,955,463 of NC_060068.1, forward strand.
TCATGGCGGCGTCCACTTTCCGGGCTAGTGTGAAGGAACGGAATGTTAGGGTTTTTATTAGCGAGACAGGCGGGTTTGGACGACCCTCTTCGCCTCCGGAGAGCGGAGTCCACACGGAGGTAAAGAAAACCTTATTTTCTTTCTCAAACGGGCCATTTTAAATCTGGACCAATTTCTGTGTTAGTCTTGCCTCCCACTTTCCCGCCTTATTACCACATTACTTTCACCAAACTAGACTTTAATTTCTTCTGCTTATGAAAATAAGATGCCTTCTACATACCTGTAGACTGGTGGATGCACACGCGGCTTCTGGGGAAGATACTTTAGTTTTATCTTACTACTTTTCTCTCACATTACATTTCCTCCCCACTCCCCAAGGAATAAGTACTCTCATAGGATTCCTTCATTCGTTCAGTTGATATATTTACTGAGCATTTGTTTGCCAAGCATTATGTTAAGGGCAGAGCATTGGCCAGGAATTGAACAAAATTTACCATGACTAGAGCACACAAGGGCACCATTGACAAGAGATGAAGCTGGAGATGTAGTCCGGCGCTAGGTGAGGAAGATTCTTGTGTAGTTGGTGAACAGGTATGGAGATGAGAAGAAGGTGACAGTGGATTTTTGTCATCTACTTGGAGAATGGATTGAAGTTGAGAGCCAGAGTGAGAATCAAGTTAGGTAACTGTTCCAGTTGTCCAGAAGACAGCAGATGGAAGCCTGGGAAATGGTGGTTGGGTTGAAAAGGGTGAAAATATTCAAAATATATATATTTATTTAAGAAATAGAATCAACCAGCCATGTAAATTGGTTGATTATAGTAAATGATGGAAAGAGAGAGTCAACAGTGATTCCCAGGTCTGTGCTTTTTATGTAGCAGAGTGAATGTAACTTGCCCATATTGACTTTTCCATATTACTTTTAAAAAATTTTTAAAGCTTTTATCTACCCATTTGAGAGAGAAAGAGCAGGAGCATGGGGGAGGGCCAGGTGGCGAGGGACAAACAGACTCCCCAGTGAGCAGGGAGCCCAGGACCCTGAGATTATGACCAGAACTGACATCAGATTCGTAGCAGACTTGAGCCACCTAGGCACCCCTTCCCATATTGCTTTCAGAGAACCTGTGAAGAGGAGGACAAAGTTGAGTGTACATATTTAATGCTCAGAAGAAATTGAGATATCTTTAATCTGAGATGATACATGAAGTGAGGTGGAGATGAGATCATCCAGGCATTACTTGTAGAGTAAGAAAAGCAGTTAAGTGACCAAAATTCTGAGAAACATCAACATTTAAAGTTAGGAAGAAGAAGAGACTAAAAATGAACCATGGCAGCAAAACCAGGGCAACAAAATGTCTCATAAACTGAAAGAAGAGAAAGCCCTTATATGTGTCGTTTGCTGGCCCTACGCCTGTTCTTGCTCTTAGTGGTTCTCCATCCCATCACTCTGCTTATCTGTTCAATTTATTACTACTGAAACTGTATTATGTGCTTATTTTCTTATTAGCATATTGTCTTCTTGACCTCTGAGAAAAAGAGACATGAGAAAGGAGATGCAGAAGAGTTTCTATTGAGTGAATAGCACTCAATATTGAGTAGCATGCATTCAAGAAATAGGAATAAAGGGAACTAAAAGTGTGTGTTATATTTAACCAACAGTGTGAAAACTGATGGCCTTGGGAAGAGCATTTTCAGGAGAATCATGGGAATACATTTCAGTGAGTTGAAGAATGCCAGGAAAAAGAAGTAGGAACTGCCAACGCTGATGGCTTTTTAAAGAAACTTAAGGAGAGAAAAGCAGAATACAGTTGCTTATTGAAAAAATGATGCATATGATTTTTTCTAATATCCCAAAAGAAGACTTACCTGCTGCATTAGTTATCAGTGGGTGGGTAACAAAGTATCCCATGCATAAGTTATCAGTGAAAGGGTAACAAAGTACCCTCCAAAACTTAGCTTAAAACAACAAAAGATTTATTAACTCACAAGTGTTGGGGTCAGGAATCGGTGTGTGTCTTAGCTAGGTCTTCTGGCTCAGAGTCTCTCAGAAGGCTGCAATGAAGATACTGACTGGGATTATAGTCATTTCAAGACTGGACTCTGGAATGATCCACTTTCAAACTCACTCAGGACAGGATTTAATTCTTCCCTGACTTTGGTCCAGAGGTCTCCCTCAGTTCCAGTTATTTTTCACATAGACCTCTCAAATCGCAACATGATAGCTGGCTTTTATCAAAGCAAGAAAGTAAGAGAGCAGGAAAGGGCAAGCAAGATGTGAGCCAGATTCCTTATTATCTGATCTCAGAAATGGTATCTCATCAGTTTTGTTGTATTCTGTTCAGGAGAAGTGAGTCATTGGGTCTAGCCCACACTCAAGGACACAAGGAAAGGAAATTACCTGCAGGTGTGACTACCAGGAGGTAGAGACAATGGAAGTTACCTTCTAGGTTCCCTACCACAGCTAAAAACAGAAAAAAAATAATAAATTATTGTAATGCATTGTAATAATCTTTTATTTGTTTTTGGCAAGCAATTTACATGATATTTTGTGTTCTTAAAATGTTGTATCAGACTTACATTTAGTATTATGCTTTTAGAATGGACAAATGTTTCAGATATTACATGTAATTTCAACTAAATAAGTAAACAATCTTTTAACCACATTTTGATCAATTTTAAACATGTTTGGGCTGCATCTACAGTTAGTCCTCTATCTCTACCTCCTTTCAGTGCAGAGTTGACAGTAATTCCTATTCAGCTCAGTGATCCACTCTAATAAAAGCATACAGACATACCCAGAGTTTTTAATGATTTCAGAAATTCAAAATTTATGTTTATCAAAACTGATCAATCTCCTCTGATAATCTGGCTTGTTTCCACCAAGTAGTTCTGCAGTTCTTCCATTAAGATCAGCAAATTAAGCATTGGAAAGTGAATGAACTTGACTGTAAGACCTTTAGTTTTAGTGAAAATAGCTGTACTTTTTTGAAAAGAAGCAACATTCGTTTTTCCCTACTAAGTTCAGAAGTCTTATCATATCAGTAATAATTTAAATCATGTGAGCTACCGAGGGTCTAAAACGTTGGGTTTCTCCAGATTCTTTTAAACCCAAATAGTCCTCTGTCTGACAATGCAGCTAAGTATCACTCTGTTAAAATTCTGTGACCTAAACATCTTCATTAGAAGAAGTACAGTTTTGAAAAGGTGAATGTCTCCTTAGAAGGTCACCAGATTAATCCATCTGTGAATGGATTTCACTTCCCATGTAAAACATACTGCTTCCCCCAGCATACTTCACACTTGTGGCTAAAAACCTATAATCTAGTAATCCCATGGGCATCCCTCCCACCAGTTTCTTTATATGCTTACCAAAAATCTTTATTTGTCCCTAATTCTGATAATGACAGTTTTATTATTCTGATTATGCCATTTTAATAAGAACTAATGAAATACAAAGTCAAAAAGAATTGTTATTCTTAAACTAAATGGACCACTTTTTAAATGATCCAAACAAATTGCTTAAAATAAAGTGCTTTTAATGAGGTATCATTGAGAAAATCATATTATGAAAGACTGGAGGAAATTAATAAGAACAGTTTGTTTCAACTTTTCCATAATATTGGAATCACCTACGGTGATTTGGAAAAAATACTTTGGAAAAAGTATTCATGCCAATGTTGCAACCCCAGAAATTGATTTAATTGAATTAAAATTAATTAATTAATTAATTTTGGAATTTCGTTAAAGCACCATAGGTGATAATACTGTATGGCCAGGATTGACAACCATTGCTTGAGAAAGATTCCACATTCAATTGCATGTCTTAAGATTCCATAGTCATTTGTTTGGCATACGCCTTAAATGTTTTCTCAATTAAAATAATAAGTTAATGAATAAAACATTTTTAAATTTTAATTTATTTATTTATTGAGAGTACACACACACGTGCACACTTGCAAGCAGGGGAGGGGCACAGAGAGAGGGAAAGACTCTTAAGCAGGGTCTAAGCTCAGTGCAGAGCTTGACACAGAGCCCAGTCTCATGACCCTGAGTCAAAACCAAGAGTGGGACACTCAACTGATTAAGTCACCCCAGATCCCCAAATAAAACATATTTTTGAAAATCATAGAGTACATATAGTTGAGGGTATAGTTTGTAAAAGAAGATGATGTGGCAATTCCCTTCAGCATATTTAACTCTACTTCAAACAACTGGCATATAAATATTCTGATAGTCCTTGCTTTGCATAATCAGTGGATGGGGAACAATTACCATTGTTCTGTTATATTTTAAATTTCTTTGTCAAACAGTAAACTTTTTTTGTTAACATTGTTTATTAACATATTATTTGTTTCAGGGATACAGGTCTTTGATTCATCAGTCTTACACAATTCACAGAACTTACCATAGCACATACGCTCCCCAATGTCCATCACCCAGCCACTCCATCCCTCCCATTCCCCTCCCTTCCAGCAACCCTAGTTTGTTTCCTGAGATTAAGAGTCTCTTACGGTTTGTCTCCCTCTCTAGTTTCATCTTCTTTCATTTGTCCCTCTCTTCCCCTATGATCCTCTGTCTTGTTTCTCTAATTCTTCATATCAGTGAGATCATATGATAATTGTCTTTCTCTTATTAACTTATTTTGCTTAGCATAATACCCTCTAGTTCTATCCACGTCACTACATACGGCAAGATTTGTGTGTGGGGGGGGGTGATAGCTGCATAGTACTCCGTTGTGTATATATACAACATCTTCTTTATCCATTCATCTGTTGATGGACATCTAAGCTCTTCCCATAGTTTGGCTATTGTGGACATTGCTGCTATAAACATTGGGGTGCATGTGGCCCTTAAAAGCAGTAAACTTTTACTGTCATAAAAATAGGCAAGAAATGAAAAAATAGTAAAGCTAATATTAGTACACTGTAATAGAAGACATTGGAAACAATGAAAACTCATTTATTTCTTTGTTTAAAGAAAAATCCATCTGAAATCAAGAGTAGTTTGAGTGGCACTGATCTTCTCATTGTATAACTTCTAATGCAAGTTGAGTATATTTCTATATTTTGGCTAATTATCATTCTTCTTTCTGAATCAGATTCCAACATTTTGCCCTTTGCATTTCAACGTCATGAAGTATCTCTGAGAGTTTTTGTTTTTATTTTAAGATTTTATTTATTTGTTTGACGGAGAGAGATCACAAGCAGGCAGAGAGGCAGGCAGAGAGAGAGGAGGAAGCAGGCTCCCTGCCAAGCAGAGAGCCCGATGTGGGACTCGATCCCAGGACCCTGAGATCATGACCTGAGCCAAAGGCAGAGGCTTAACCCACTGAGCCACCCAGGCGTCCCTCTCTGAGAGGTGTTTTTTTTTTTTTTTTAAGATTTTATTTGACAGATAGAGATCACAAGTAGGCAGATAGGCAGGCAGAGAGAGAGGAGGAAGGCAGGCACCCTGCTGAGCAGAGGGCCCCATGCAGGGCTCGATCCCAGGACCCTGGGATCATGACCCGAGCCGAAGGCAGAGGCTTTAACCCACTGAGCCACCCAGGCGCCCACCTCTCTGAGAGTTTTTAATGTAAACGTTTTTGCCAGTGTCATTTCCTCTCAGACCTCTTCAGCCTTCTTATCACAACCACTTTTCCTCATTTATTTGGATAAGTTCACTCACCTGCATTGATTTCCTTAGTCTTTCTCTAGAGAGTCTCAAATGGCCGCAGTGTCAACATTTCCACAGTCAGCTATTTCTTCTGTAACTCCATTTACATTCCATTTGAGTTTTATTTCCAGTATTGTCACTTAGCTTATTTTTGGTGCACTTCCATTTTGTTGGTCAATTCCCTCTTTTCATTTTCCATTTTTCTAAAATTTCATACAAGTTTATCTCAGAAGCACAGAACTTTGCAGTCTCTGTATGAATTGAATAACAAATCCACAGTAACCAGTCACCTGCAGACTTTGAAAGAAGTCATGTAAATTGCTCACGAATTATGATGTCCATGTTATTTTTGTAGTGATTTGTGGACTGAAAAGCTGGGAACCAACTTTGTGCTTTATGCTATTAGTCACAGTTAATACACCATGGCAACTGAATTTTGAAACATATTGTTTGGGGGTCTGGTTATTTCAATCATGGTAACTTTCATTCCGTGCTTCATTTGCAAACTGTGCAAAGTGAGGATTGCTTATATATTTAAGTTGAGATAAAGTGTTGAAGGTAGTGTTTCTTTTTAAAGATTCCCCTCATTAAGTGATCTTTGCTTAACTAAACAACTACACAGTCCTTTTTTATTTAAGGAAGATGTCTACTCTAATTTACCCCAATTTCTTCATTGTCAATGAGTAAGGGCAAAAGCATAAACACTGATGTGCAAAGTTTACAATTCTTACCCACCTTTTTTTTTTTATTACAACTTTCTTGAGGTATAATTGACATACAGTATACTGCACATTAAATTAGAGTAAACGATTGGATGGGTTTTGACATACTTACTTGCTTTTGAAGCCATCACCACTAAAATCACTAATACCCATAAGCCAAAAATTGCATCCTAACTTTTTGTAATGCTTCTTTTTATTTCTTTCCCTGCTTCATGCTGTTCTATTCCAGGAAACCACTCCTCTGCTTATTTGACAATAAGCATAGATTACTTGCATATTCCAGAATTTTGTATAAATTATGCTTTGTCTGGCTCTTTGCATTCAGCATAATTATTTGAAATTTCTCCTTTTGATTCTTTTTTACTGTTGAGAAATACTGTATTCTGTGGATATATAGCAGTTTATTTATCCATTCACTTGTTGATGGCATTTAAATGTTTCCATTTTTGGGCAATTACATATAAAGTTGCTGTGAATGTTCATGTACGAGTCTTTGTGTGGAAATGTACTTTTATTTCTCTTGGCTGCATGCCTAACAGGGGAATGACTAGAGCCTGTATTTCACTTTTTAGAAACTGGTAGTTTTCTAGAGGCTTAACATTCCCACCAGTGAGGGATGAGAGTGCCTGTTGCTCCACATTTTTCCCCCTTTCCTGCTTTTTTGGAAATTATTTGAACATTATTTAATATTCCATTTTATCTCGTGACATCTTGTTATATAATTGTTTTTGGTGATTGCTCTAGGAATTATAAAATACCCATTTCACTTTTCATTCTCTGCTTAGAATCAATATTTTACTGCTTCATTTGGCATATAGAAACTTCATCACTCTATTCTCCATCATATATGTTGTTTCACATATTGCATTTACATACATTGTAAACCCCATCAGATAATGTTAATACATTTTTTTTCAGCTATCAAGCATACTTTGTCAGTTTTATTTGCCTAGATATTTATCTTTCTTGTTGCTCTCTCATCAATCCTGATATCCCAAGTTTTCAAATATCATTTCCTTTCTGTCTGAAGGACTTTATCTGTTCTTTTAGAGCATGAACCAGAATTTCTGGCATGCACATGCATGTATTTAACATGTACCAAAATCCCAGACACCCAGGACAGCAGGTATTCATCACAGAGCACCTTGTTGGCTCCACATAATTGAGGCTTAGTGAACCATTCTTATCCAGGAATGATGAGAACCCTCCTAAAATCACAGAAAGAGACAAAGGCCAATCTTGCAAGTAGGCCTTTCTAAGGATAGCAGTCTCTGGCATGCTGCGTTAACTCTTTTTTTGCACACCTTGCCTCCGTCCACACACACCCTGCCTTTGTTTACCTACCATATTACCCTCTTACTTTCCTTCATTTAACCACCTTTAGTTCCCTTAAAATTCAGTCCTAAAGTCTTTAGGATGGGCAGAAGTAGGCTTCCATACACAGGCTGGGATTAGAGTGAGCAGGCTGAGGAGGTAGTCTGTGGGGACTGACAAGCTCAGGTGATAGGAGTGTTAGGGGAGGCAGAAATCAAAGCCCATGCCTGGTAAGCAATTTTCTTGTTGGGGATGGGGATAGTATTGGTGATGGGAGATTGGTTACGTTCATTTGTATTGTTCACATAAATAAACATGGTAATGATAGAGCTACATTTCGCACTGTTCAGAGAAAGGAACTCAAGGAAGGGGTAATTACCTTTGTTCATGTTTGTATGGTATTTTACTGGTTATGAGGAGCACAGATTACTGTTATTTGAAAAATCATCAAATATGAGTGCCTGGGTGGCTCAGTCAGTTCAGCATCTGAGTCTTGATTTTGGCTCAGGTCAGGATCTCAGGGTTGTGAGATCCAGACTTGTATTGGGGCTTAGATTCTCTCCTCCTCCCTCCCCTACCACACCTCACCCATGCTCGTTCGCTCTCAAAAAAAAAAAAAAAAGTAAAATTGAAAAATAGAAAAATATTTTAAGAAGAAATGGGAATTTCGTTGAAAAATGTGAAAAATTATTTTTCTAGTGAAATACTGAAGCTCAGAGATGGCAGAACAGCATAATGGTCTGGAGACAAAGTGTCGAGTTCAGATCCCAGTTCAGCCAGTTATTAGATATATGGTGTTAGACAGATTACTTACATCTTAGATTTATAATCAGAAAGAACAGTTACTAATGTAACCTACCACCTAGGAAATCTGTCAGTTCAGATTAACACTTATTACACTTATTTTACTACTAATCACAGTGTCGACCAATGGTAGGCTTTTAATATTAGCTGTTACTGTTACTGATCAAAGTCAGAAAAGTAATAAGTGTTAGACCGGATATTTGAACCTAAGGCTAAACTGTGAAAACAAAGGCCTGTGTATATCTTTAAATCAAACATTTAATATGCAAAAATGATTACTAAAATGTTTATAATGTTTTTTTTTTTAAAGATTTTATTTATTTATTTGACAGAGAGAGATCACAAGTAGGCAGAGAGGCAGGCAGAGAGAGAGGAGGAAGCAGGTTCCCCACGGAGCAGAGAGCCTGATGTGGGGCTCGATCCCAGGACCCTGAGATCATGACCTGAGCCGAAGGCAGCGGCTTAATCCACTGAGCCACCCAGGCACCCCTGTTTATAATGTTTATATACCGCTACTGTAAGGACATAAAAGTATCAATTTGTACCTTTTCTAGCACTGTGCATTTTTATTTTTTTAAAAATTGACACATAGACTAAAATTTTTCGTATAGATAGCATCATGTTGGTCAGTAATGAATTCAGAAATCATTCTAGTTAAATTAACGTAAATGTTCCTTAACATCCAACCGACTAAGACATTAATTCTAATAAGACATTCACTGGACACTTACTAGTCATTGTAATGAGCACTTTTCATGTATTAACTCATTTAATCTTAATATCCTCTTCAGAAAAATGATGGTTTACAGTTATGTAATATAAGAAATTTCAGTCAACTTAATTTATAAGAGTACTTGTTAATCATCTTTTTATAGATGGTTAATTAGCTTTTTAAAAGTGTGCTTAATTGTTGTTTGAACATACTCATTGTATTTTACCTAAGGCTTAGAAACACTTCAGGGAATTTAAAAAAAATACTGTAATTTAAGCTTTTGTCCACTAGGTGTCCTCAGTTAAGTTTAAGATATCAGAATTTAACTTTTCATGAAAGTTTATTTCAGTTTCTAAATACGTTAATAAAAACGTGATCAAGTACCTGGAGAAATTCTTTACCTGTAATTGTTCCTGTTGGTATTTTTAACTCATGTAAGGTCTTCAAAAATCTATAAATACCTTTTTTTTAAAGATTTTATTTATTTTATTATTATTTACTGGACACAGAGAGAGAGATCACAAGTAGGCAGAGCAGCAGGCAGAGATAGAGGGGGAAGCTGGCTCTCTGCTGAGCAGAAAGCCTGATGCGCGGCTCAATCCCAAGACCTTGAGATCATGACCTGAGCCGAAGGGAGAGGCTTAACCCACTGAGCCACCCAGCCGCCCCTCCATTTTTTTTTTAAGATTATTTATTGATTTGTCAGAGAGAGGGAGAGCGCAAGCACAAGCAGGGGGAGCGGCTGGCCAAGGGAGAATCAGGCTCCCTGCTGAGCAAGAATCCCGATGTGGGACTTGATCCCAGGACCCTGGCATCATGACCTGAGCCAAAGGGAGAGGCTTAACCAATTGAGCCACCCAGGCATCCCATAAATCTATAAATACCTTTGAATGTGTGGTAGAAGATTTAAGCATTACTTGCAATTTTTGTACTACATGTAATTTTGGTGAAATAAGGATGTCTTTATGCTTACATTACTTTATTATTGTTTAGTTTTATCTTTCCTTTCACCCTTTTCCATTTTTCTATTTTTTGAAGGGTTTTGGGACTGGAGTTAAACAAAGACAGAGATGTTGAAAGGATCCATGGCAGTGGAGTTAACACCCTTGACATTGAACCTGTTGAAGCAAGATAGTAAGTTTATAAATTTAACAGCCTTTTTTTTGTTCAAAATGAGATGTAGTAAAATCTTGCTTTCAGATTACTTACATAAAGGTTCACAAAAAGTAGTAAAATTTCTTATTTGTGGCATTATAAATCTGACATTACTAATTTAATAAATAAGATCATACCCTTAAAATGTTGCCAGGTGAACATTTCCAAACTAAATATATTCATTGTAACCAAGATGGAACGTCCTTTGATACAGAGGGCTTTTAAGTACTGGGTTATGTGCTTTAGGTACCAATTTAAAACAGAGTTGCTATTCTGAAGGAGTTTAATGGGAAAAGAAATAGAATATAAAAAGTGAAACTATATGTTGGAGAATTAAGCTTGTAGAAATCCAGACCTTTATTTGAGCTCCTCCTGGGCTTTTCACTTAGCACTTAGCAGCTAAGTGACCTTCAGCAATTGACCTAACCTTTTTAATCCTCAGTTGCCTTAGCTATATAGTGCTAACAATAATAGTTACCTGATAAGTTTGTTGTAATTTAATTGAGATTTTAGGTTTAACATGATTAGCATAGGACCTGGCATATCATAAATGGTTACCAACACTCCTATTAACCAAAAGCATTATCACCTATACTTTTACTCCTTTGAGTCCATTGTCCATACAACGGCCAGAGTGCTTTGAAAAATGCAAATATGAACATGTCATCCCCCCCACTTAAAACATCTTGATCCCATATTACTCTTACAAGAAATTTCTAAAAGCTTCATGTGGTCTGTAGTTAGAACAAGTATAACAGTAACTGAAGTTTGTTGTATCATGTTGTGTTTGGCGTTCCCCAGAGTTTTTACATTATAATGAAGTATTATATTATTTACATTAAAATGAACCAGACAGGTTTGACAGAATTCTCTTTTTAATTTTCAACCACTGTCATAGTCCCAGCTAGTAGTATATGGGAAACATGAACAGTGAACACATTCTCACTTTAGCACATGGTTAAATCTAAGATGATCAGCAAAATTCTTTTCTTTGTTCTGAATTTTTCCAGATGCAGCATAGCACCTCGCATTCAAGGTCAGCTATGGGCCATTTGCTTATAAAATAATGACACTAACAGAAAAGGATAGCTGATTTTTTTCATGGGTGCTGGTGGGAAAGGTATTCAGTGGTGCTTTTCCAGCCATCCATTTGGAATAGAGATCATTTGTCTAACCTCTGAAGTACATGAAGCCAGTAGGCTACCAGTTGTCCAAGTCAATGAGAAATATGAGAAATTACAAATTATGTGTGCATAAAATATGTGTGAGAAATACAGGCTGAGGAGTCTTTTTGCGGAACATTGAGAAAAGTCAAGATTCTTACTACAGTGCTTTTCATCTTTGCGTGGTGAAATCTATAACTGTTTCATTTGTTTGCCAAGGCTTGTATTTTGCATTAAATCCTTTTGGCAGCAAAGAGAATAATAAAAAGCAAAATACATGTTTAATGGAAAATTAAATATTGATATTTTTCTTAAGAAAGTCAGTGCACATATAATTTGCTCAAAATAATATTTACTGACCATCATGAGAGTTTCAGTGATATCACTGAAACCAGAACAGAAACCAGAATATGCACATCTGGTAAAGAGGCATTTATTTCCAAAGTTAGGAGTTATTTTAAGAAGTCTCCCTGAGAGTAATGTTTTTACAAGTGCAATTGCATGAAGCACATTTGCATATCATTCTGTGAAGGTTGAATTTTCTTTGATATCTTCTAAATTTTTCTAAGCTATTGTTGTTCATCTTTAATAACAGGTTTTCTTGTCCATATAAAAACATGAAATTATATCTCTTACTGTGATTACTTTATAAGCAGAATAATAACCTCACAGTTAAATAATGTCATTGTTCACAGGCCCTTCAAATTCAGAATCATTTAATTCCAATAGTGGTTCAGTTGTTCCACCCAATTAATAGAATCCAAGGAAAGCTTTTGGAAACCATTCTAGCAAAGATGAAACATTTGTCATTATCGTAAATACAAATTAAATTCAGTTAAAATGTCCACCTTTGAGTATAATTTTTTGTTTTTGCATTAAGAATACATGCAGTGCCATGGTTAAAAAAAAAAAAAAGAAAAGAAAAAAGAAAAAAAGTATTTCACAAAATTCAAATAGGAAGCAAAAGTATTTTCAGAACCCGTTTTGATATATAGGTAACTCATAGTTGTGCCCAAACAAGCTGCAAGATTCTATCAATGAAAATAAAAATTGTAGTTGTTAAAATTTATAAATATTTTCCTATATAAATAGATAACTACAAAAGTTTTGTGGTGAACACTTTAGCATGGCATTACTTGCTGTCTTTTTTTACTACCCATCATAAATCAGATTTTTAGAACTGTTTCAGTGAAGAACTTTGAAGAATTACTTTTAAATGAACCTATTGTCCTACAAATTGGTATTGAATTTTTCTTTTTTTTTTTTTTTTTAATATTTTATTTATTTAGTTGACAGAGAGAGAGGTCACAAGTAGGCAGAGAGGCAGGCAGAGAGAGAGGGAGAAACAGGCTTCTCACTGAGCAGAGAGCCCGATGCGGGGCTCGATCCCAGGACCCTGAGATCATGACCTGAGCCGAAGGCAGAGGCTTAAACCACTGAGCCACCCAGGCGCCCCGGTATTGAATTTTTCTTAAAACAAGTCTATAAATCAGTGCTGCTTGGACATACTTTTGGTGCATGAACCCTTTGTAACTGGTTAACAACAAGATAAGGAGCTTGTACCAGAATGTAAGTTTAGTACATCGCTAAGCACACAATTTATTTTTAACAGCATGACTTTCTCAGTGAAGAATGAATTGTGTTCATTTATGGCACAAGCTCCTTATCTTGCACTTTTAGTAACAGAAACTAAAGAGGGCAATATAAAACAATTAATGTATAACACTTAGAACAAGTATAAGTGATCAAATATCCCCACAAACCACAAAATATGGGTGACTGGGAACAAATGGCTGAGAATTACAAGATCTGTGTGGTATCAGCATCAATATCAGAAGAGACAGTGAAAACCAGTGGAACATCTACTAGACCTGATAACTCCAAAATAACCAACGTTAATTGAAAGTTCAGCAAGCTGTTTTGACTACAGTGGATAACACTGGGAGAGGATGACATACTCCCAATTATTAAGGGGTTCACAGTAAGACTGGAAGGGGCTGGAATTTTCTGGGCCCTATGATCTCTCCATCTAATCAACTTAAGATCTCCTAAAGGGCAAAACCCTATAGTGAGGAGAAACTGCTTGGCATAGAATCCAAATTGAGCAGTATGGGGACAGTAGAAACAGAGGGAAAAGATGGCCCAAGAAAAAAAATTGAGGAGGTAAACAGAATCAAGAAACCTCTGAAAGTAAGGTGCAATGTATTGAACATTTTATTAAAAAAAAAAAAGGAAGATATTCTAGAGATACAAAATTTAAATATTATTCTAAACCAAGACTCCTTTCTATAAAAGTTTTTAAAAATTAATTTCATGTAAATATGAGCAAAATAATAGGATTTAAATGAAAGCCCATTCAAAATTTTTATAAGAACAAAGAGACTAAGTAATACCCCTTTAGACAGTGTAGCTGTGTCAGAAAGATATACCTATGAAATAGTTGAGAACTCTAACCTAGTATTTTAAAACTAAGTGTCATTTTAAAAAGATACAAGATCTGAAAGAAAAAAGTTGGAATTAAGAAAACTTAGAAATGAGATGAACAAACTCAAGAAAAAGTAATAAATGGCAAATGTTTCAGAAATGAAGACTAAAGCATAAAAAACACAAGCAAATGAATACAAGAGGTAATAGCTTAGAAACAGATGGTAGAAAGATGGATATTTTTAAAAGTCAAGGAGAAATAAAGATAAAAAATTCAAGAAATGGGGACACATGTGGGAGATAGACAAAGAAGACCCAGCATACATTTAATAGGAATTCCCAGAGAAGAAACCCAAAGGAAGAGAATGGAGTCAATATTAAAGGTATACTCCAAGAAAAGTTTCCTAAAATAAATAAGATCTAAAACTACATATAAGCGAAAGAAAATCCTTTTTTAACTGAACTAATTTGGGGCTTTATTCCCAAAGGAATGAAGCTTATTATCTCATATTTTCAGGGAAATAAAACATGAGTCAAGGGTTTTATATCCAGCCAGATTGATTTTCAAGTACAAAATAACAGACAAATTGTCAGTAACATATAAGAATTCATGGACTGTTGCTCTCACTAGCCCTTTCTTAGGAATTTACCAAAGAGTAACATCAGAAAACCAGATGAGACAGAAACATGAGCTTTCGTTATGAGCAATAAGATGAACAAATAGCAATTCTTCATTTAGATATATAAACCCATAGATCTGTCTTTTCTGCTAGATTGTAGACTCTTGAAAGACATAAACAATGCCTGTCTTACAGACAATTATATTAGCAGAGTGCCTAACATTTCAGGTGGTCAAAGTTGAATAAAGTGAGTAAATGTGTTTTTAATATTAAATATAGCATTTATTAATCCTTTATTTTTTGTGAGGCAGTATAAAACTCAGATAAAACTTTTATCTTTACATCATCTTGATGACTTAGATAAAAATGCAGCCCTTTTCACAAATGTTTGAAGGCTTAGACAGGTGAAATAACTTGCTCAGAGTCAGATAACTAGTATCAGTAATGGCTGGTCTGATACCATTTTCATTTATCACAATTTTTTTAAGGATTTTTAAAATTTATTTGACAGACAGATCATAAGTAGGCAGAGAGGCAGGCAGAGAGAGAGGAAGGGAAGCAGGCTCCCTGCTGAGCAGAGAGCCCAATGTGGGGCTCGATCCCAGGACCCCAGGACCATAACCCGAGCGGAAGGCAGAGGCTTCAATCCACTGAGCCACCCAGGCGCCCCTATCACAATTTTAATTAAGATATTAAGAATCAGAGAAAAAAAAGATATTAAGAATGACTTAATAATATTTTACTTTCTTAATTAAGATAGATCTTTTGCCATCTTGTTTTTACTGTCCTTTTTGGAATTATAAAGGTGAACTTTAAATGGTCACAGATTGAATCTTTCTATATTAATTCTACAAATACTAGACTGAGGAACTTTATTAAAAATTCTGTATTAATGAAGATTTACTCTATTGTATTTGTGGGCATAATACATTTGGGTGTTTATGGATCAGTAATTTTTAGAAATATATAATAAATGAAGTACATAAAATGATAAATTAATGTGAACTTTTTTATTATTAGCATGTTATCAGGTGGTTCAGATGGTGTGATTGTACTTTATGATCTTGAGAACTCCAGCAGACAACCTTATTACACATGTAAAGCAGTGTGTTCCGTTGGCAGGTGTGTATTAAAAATGTAATTCATGAACTTTTTGCTTTAAATGCAAAACATGAAAATAGCAGTCATATGATTGTTTCAGGCAGATTATTCAAATGTCACATTTCACATGGATATCCCTTGATGTTTTCTTGAGACTAAAAACCTTTGATCATGTCCTTTTTTTGTACACCTAGTTAGCATGCCGCAGTAACTAATCATAGTTTTTAGTACCACTTAGCATATTTCTAAGTCTTCCAGCTAATAATAAACAAAAACTTTATTTTTCAACTGATATTAAATAGAACAAAAAGATTAATGACTAGAAGCAGTAAATATACTGGCAGTCCCTCACCAAACACATATATATACACACCTACACACAACCATCTTACCTCTCTACCTACTCAAAGCTGCCTAACTTAACATACCTCTCTTTGTACTAAGTTTCTGGACTGTTCTTTACTCGCTTTCCAGTCTTGTGAGAATTATTTTTCAGCATCTAAAAAGATGTTTTGTGACTGTTATAATTCGTTCATAATGGTTACTTAATTCTTCCTTGTCACCTGTATCCAATCCAATATTTTGCACAGCTTTGAGGCAACAGGGAGAAAGGGTGTTAAGAAGATGCTGTCAAGAGGAAAAACTTCATGAACATTAATATCAACAATCACCCTGTATTAAAGCTGTTCCCACAGCACTAGAATAGGTACATAAGTCCATGGAGTATTTGGGAGGAGATTTGCAATTGTTTCTTGGCTCTGAGGCTTCACTTTGGAAATAAAGATTTGGGACACTATTTCTCTGAACCTCAGATTAATTTGTTTTAGAGATAAATTATACCTGTCCTGTCATTCTTGTAAGTTTTTTTGTGAGTCTTAAATGAAATACTGTCTTTCAGAAAGTAAGTTAAAAATTGTAACCACACTGTGAAACAATATAATTATAGGGACACTTGGTACACAAGAGAGCACCTTAAGTAGTCTGAAACTTGGTTTCTAAGAGGTTTATACATACATTTTATACTCTCACTGCACTCGTACCAAAAAAAACCCCTGAATTTAAAGTATAAGGTAGTCATATTAATTCATTTAATTCATTGTTTTCTTTTATCTTAAATAACATTTTAACATTGTTTAATTTGTTATATATCAAAATAGTATTTTCCTGTATACTACATGCTATCTAATGTTATTCCTGAGGAACTGTGATCTACTTTTCTGGTAGTTAAAGTCAAGTAAATGTTTAGTGTGTCAATCTTTTGTTTTACCATGATATTCTTCTTGGATTCACTTTCTGTCTGTAAAAGCATAACTTTAAATGTAAATGGGCATACAGTGAACATGTTTGCAAAATGAGTTAAAGTAGCATTTTTTTGTATCTGAAGATTTGATAACCTAACTTTACAAAATAATTTCACTTAAAGTTTTTATTAAGTTAATATGGCTTAGAATATTTGCTGATATTTATTTTTGCTTTACTTAATGCGTATGTTCTTAGGCACCAAAAAGATTCCCTTTCTGTACCAAAATTCTCATTAAATGTAAATGAGGGGCGCCTGGGTGGCTCAGTGGTTTAAGCTGCTGCCTTCAGCTCAGGTCATGATCTCAGGGTTCTGGGATCGAGTCCCACATCGGGCTCTCTGCTCAGCGGGGAGCCTGCTTCCCTCTCACTCTCTGTCTGCCTCTCTGCCTACTTATGATCTCTCTCTGTCAAATAAATAAATAAAATCTTAAAAAAAAATGTAAATGAGAACAACAGGTCATACCTGATAATAATATAATATTTTGTTCTATTCTTAAATATAAATTTAAAATATAAATGAGCTTTTATTTTTAATGAGTACATTAAAGATTTGTTTTACCAAAACTGGAAAATCTTGGTATACATGAAGGTTTTTAGGAGCAAATAGAAATCAGTTCTCCTTGTTTTAAGCAGAAATTTATTGGAAAGATATTTAGTGTCTCATATAACTGGTGGAAAGGTAAGAGAATCAAATGTGAAAAAGGAGCAGAAGGTAAAAGAAACTAAGGCAAAGAAAACAATCGGGTCACACCACAGGAACAATTTAGTTTGAGTTCTGCTACATGTCACCAACACAGACTCTCAACTCCAAGACTATGAATAATTGTTAAATATCCCTGAGTTTTGCATTCCTACTTAGAGTTTTAGAGTCCCAGGCAGGTTTGGGGAAGCTTAAACCATATGTCCATGCCCTTACTGCCAAGGGAAAGGGAAAGAAAATATCTGGAGTCCCTAGCTTTCTGTAACAAGAAGCAGTAAAATAAGGAAGATGTCCTTCAAATAGGAGGAGTTTGGATCCAACTTAAAAAAAGGTTCCAAGTATCCACTCCACAACCAAAAAGGCAAGTATCCACTATATAACCAAAATGTAATCATCCTTTTCCCAAAAGGTGATAGATCCTCAGTCTGCTTAATTACTACATCCAGCTCCAGTTCAAGATAAAGTCCATTCTTCCACTAGTTTTACGTTGATCTTTTATCAAACTGTGCAACCTGTGGACTCAGTTTGTTTTTAACCTGTATAAATTAATGGAGGCAAGAGAGAGGAAAAAAATGGAAATCAGTTAAAATATATAAATTATACATGACATAGAAAGGCATCATGGGTAAACCCCATAGTCCTTTTTTTGTAGCTCTCTCAATGCCAGAACTAAAGCATAGAACTTTAAGGCTTTACTTCATGTTCTCATTCATTCAAGAGCTTAACGTACTTCATCCTATATTGATCCAAACCTTCACCTTTAGGAATCAGAAACCATGATGGTCCTATCTGTGTAGAATTTCAATAGTCTTCTGTTAACTTTCATTTATTCATTTTGTTATGGAAAATTTCCAGCATATACGAAAGGAGAGAGTAGTATAGCGAACTATGTACCCATCACACAGCTTCAGCAACTATCAGTCATAACCTATCTTGTTTCATCTCTAACCCCACCCACCCACTGATTATTTTGAAGCAAATCCCGGAAGCATATTATTTCATTCATTATTGTTTATATCTCTAAAAATAGAGACTTTATTATCTCACGCAATAATTCCTGACATTAAATACCACTTGGTGTTCAAATTTCCATCATTGTCTCATAAGGGTTACTCAATGACCAGTTTTTGTGAAATAAAATTTAGTGAAGTGATACATATACTGTATTTATCATTGGCTCAGAACATATGCTGCTTCCTTTAGGACAGCATGTTTCCCTCATGAAGTAGTGTATTATAGCTATTATCATAACTGAATCTTCAACAGATCATGCTTCTATAGGTGAAGGGATACATAAGAGTGGTGCCTTGGACATCTACCAATTAATTGCATTCTTTTGACATTGAGTAAATTCCTTGATCAGAAGCAATATTGCATGGGATACCATGGAGCTATCTATGTGAGGCATTCAGCAATTCTAAGAATGATAATACTGCTAAAATGGTTATTTGGCAAAAGCATATCCAAAATCAAAAAGGGTATCTCTTCCAGTAGGGAAAAATCAGTGCCCCTTCCATGAAGAGGTTCAGTGTAGCTGGCTTATTCGTCCAGGCCCAACTACAGAAATAGGAAGGCTCCCATTTAATGACTCTTCGTAGGAAGCTGGCCTCCACATTGCACAACAGAAGACTGAAACTAGAGGTGCCTGGACATTCTCCTCTGAAGAGCTGAGATGCAGGCCTGTGATCTAGGTTTGGCCATTCATACTGTCCTACTTGAGACTGCTACTTGTTAGTATAGTATAAGTTTTGAAACACATGTAAATCAAGTATTTCTAAATTTTGATTGCTGTTTTGTAGAAACCATCCTGATGTTCATAAATACAGTGTGGAGACTGTACAGTGGTATCCTCATGACACCGGCATGTTTACATCAAGCTCCTTTGATAAAACTCTGAAAGTGTGGGATACAAATACATTACAAGTAAGTATATTTTATATTAAAACCTTTCCAAAGGGGAATTGAACCCTAAACCATTTTAGTGTGATTATTTGCTAAGATGTTATATATGTGGTTGAGGAGAGCTAGACTGCTTGAGTCCATATCTTGGCTCTGCAGCTGACTAGCTCTGTGACATTAGGCAAGTGTCTGCACCTCTGTTCAGTTTCCTCACTTGTGAATGGGGGTAGTGATTATATCTTATAGAATGGTTGTAAAGATGTTGACATATGTAAAGTACCTAGAACAATGGTTAGCATATAATAAGTGCTCAAAAAACATTAGTTATTATTATTATCTTTATTATTTAAAAATTATTGTCTAGGGGCGCCTGGATGGCTCAGTGGGTTAAGCCTCTGCCTTCGGCTCAGGTCATGATCTCGGGATCCTGGGATCGAGCCCCGCATCAGGCTCTCTGCTCGGCAGGGAGTCTGCTTCCCTCTCTCTCTCTCTCTGCCTGTCTCTCTGCCTACTGTGATCTCTCTCTCTGTGTCAAATAAATAAATAAAATCTTTATTGTCTAGTGATCTAAGGAAGAAAATTGGATTTATCAATCTATTGACCTAAAACCTTAAAGGAAAAGAAATTACTAATACTATTGCTTAGTAAAGGTAGACACTAAATAATAAAGATAGATAATAAAAGGGTACCTAGGTGGCTCAGTTGGTTAAGTGTCTGCTTTTGGCTCAGGTCATGATCCCAAGGTCCTGAGATGGAGCCCTACATCCAGCTCCCTGCTCAGTGGGGAGCCTGCTTCTCTTCTCCTTCTGTCTGCTGCTCCATCTGCTTGTACTGTCTCTCTCCTCCTCTCTGTGTCAAATAAATAAATAAAATCTTTAGAAGAAAGATAATAAAAAATAGTTTTTATGATATTTGGTTAAATTTATATATCTAATGCTAATCCTTTCTCTGAATTCTATTCCCATGTGTCTCTACCTGTCTACTAAACGAACCTTTCTCACTTGAATATAGGTTAATCTCCTCAAGTGTAACAGGTTCAAATTGAACATGATCATCCTCACATCCATTTAGTCCTCAAATCTTAGCAGTTCTTTCTTTAAACTCTCCCATGTTTTCTTCTCTTTCTCTCACCAACACTGTACATCTAGACTACTCCTAAAAACTCATAAGTGGTATTCCTGCATTACTTTGCTTACCATATTTTCCATGGTAAGTTCTACCCCAGAATTAACCTTAACTTATAAAGTGGTTTCATTGTGCCTCTACCCAAAACCTCTAAGGACTTCCATTGTCTCAATTCATCCTGGTGTTCTAAGTTATCCCACCCTCAACCTCTACTCCCTCAACCTTAGCCTCTGCCTCTTTTCCACCTAAATTATTTGCTGTCTCTAAATGATCTTTTGTCTTCTGATCACATCTTGATTGTATTATAGTCTCTTTCTCAAGTTCCTTTCCCTATGCAACTATTTTGTCTCTTAATTGTCCAAATTTTGTATCCTTTAACCAACATCTCCACGTTTTATGTTTCCCCCCCTTCCCTATCAGTCCCTCATTACCACCACTTTACTCTGTTTCTGTGAGTTTGACAATATTTTATTGTGTATTACTTACATGTGAAATCTACATAATATATAATAGTTATCATTCTGTGACTTATTTCACTTAGCATAATGCCCTTAAGGTCTATCTGTGTTGTCATAAATGGCAAGATATCCTCCTTTCTTGTGGCTGAATAATATTCCATTGTATAAAAATACCATATCCTTCTGTGTCTCTTCATACATTCATGGATACTTAGCTTGTTTTGATGACTTGACTGTAATAAATAATGATGCAATGAACATGGGGGTAAAGATATCTCTTCAGGATAGTGACTTTTTTTCCCTTGGATATATAGCTAGAGGTGGAGTTGCTGGATCATAGGGTAGTTCTGTTTTTAATTTTTTGAGAAACCTCCCTTCTGGTTTCCACGGGCTGTACAAATTCATATCCATCAACAGTGCACAAGGGTTCTCTTTTCTCCATACCCAACACTTGTTACCTTTTATCTTTTTGATATTAGCCATTCTAACAAGTGTGAGGTGATAGCTCACTGTGGTTTTGATTTGCATTTCCCTGATCATTAGTGATGCTGAGTACTTTTTCATGTACCTAGTGGCCACTTGTATGTCTTCTTTAGAAAAACGCCCATTCACTTCCTCTGCCCATTTTTTAAATTGGATTGTTCATGGTTTTTGGCTGTTGAGTTGTATGAGTTCTTTATATATTTTGGATGTTAACCTTGCATCAGAACACGATTTGCAAATTTTTTCTCCCATTCAGCAGGTTGTCTTTTTATCTTGTTGGTGGTTCCCTTTGCTGTGCAGAAGCTTTTTAGTTTGATGTATAGTTCCACTTGTGTATTTTCCCTTTTCTGCCTTTGTTTTTGGTGTCAAATCCAAAAAATCATTACCCAGAGACTGGTAACAGGGAGCTTACTGCTTTGGTTTTCTTCTAGGAATTTTATGGCTTCAGGTCTTAGATTCAAGTCTTTAATCTAGTTTTTAAAGACTAATTTGGAGCCCAGCTCATGACCCTGAGATCAAGAGTTGGGCACTTAACGAATTTAGCCACCCAGGCACTCCTCAAGTCTTTAACCTATTTTGTAATATATTTTTGTATATGGTGTAAGAAAGTGGTCCAGTTTCACTCTTTTGCCCGTTGCTGTCTGACTTGCCTAATGCTGTTTCATGAAGAGACTCTCTTTTCCCCATTTTATATTCTTGGCTCCTCTCTCACAAATTTATTGACTATATATGCATGGGTTTATTTCTGGACTCTATTCTGTTCTGTTGATCATGGTGTTTGTTTTTATGCCAATACCATATTGTTTTGATTACTGTAATTTTGTAAAATAGTTTGAAATCAAGAAGTATGATACCTATAGCTTTTTTCTTCTTTCTCAAGATTGTTTTAGCTATTTGGGATTTGGTGGTTCCATACAAATATTAAGATGTATTTTTCTGTTTCTATAAAATACCATTGGAATTTTGATAGCATTTGCACTGAATCTGCAGATTGCTTTCATTAGTATGGACATTTTAATCATGTTAACACTTGTAATCCATGAGCATTAAAGATCCTTTCATTTATTTGTGTCTTCAGTTTCTTTTATCAATATCTGATAGTTTATAGTGTATATATCTTTTACCTACTTATTTTAATTTATTTGTAGGTATTCCATTCTTTTTGATGCAGCTATAAGTGGGATTATTTTCTTAATCCCTCTTTGTGATTGTTCATTATTGGTGTATAGAAACACAATAGATTTTTATATATTGATTTTATCCTTCAGATTTATTGAATTTGTTTATTAGTTCAAAGAGGTTTTTGGTGGAATATTTGGGGTTTTCTATACATATCATCATATCATCTGCAAATAGAGTTCAAATTCTCCTTTCTAGTTTTGTGCTTTTTTTCCTTATTTCATTCCCCAGGCCAGGATTTTTTTCTTTTCCTTTTTTTTTTTTTTTTTTTTTAGTGTTATTTATTTTAGAGACAGAGAGAGCAGGAGCCAGGAGCAGGAGGGGCAGAGAGAGAGGAAGGGAGAGTGAGAACCCTCAAGCAGACTCCACTCTGAGCATGGACCCTGACATGGAGCTCAGTCTCGTGACCCTGAGATCATGACCTGAGCCAAAACCTAGAGTTGAAAGCTTAACCTACTGTGCCACTCAGGCATCCCCTGGCTAGGACTTCCAATGCCAAGTTGAACAAAAGTGGTAAAGTATCGGCATCCTTGTCTTGTTCATGATCTTAGAGGGAAAATAATCTTGGAGGAGAAACTATCAGGTTCTCCTTGTTGAAGAAGAGATGAGATTAGCTTGTGGGCTCATCATAAGCTTATAAGCTTATCACCTATCTGTGTGTGTGTGTATATGTATTATGTTGAGATCCTTTGCCTCTGTATTTGTTTTTTTCAAGAAAAAAATGCATCATACTTTATAATAAAAAAGTCACTCTTCATTCCTGATTCTTTAAAAATTCTTAACATTCTAGGAACATAAAGGAAATTCCTTAATTTGTTAAGGAGTATCTATTTTTTTTTAAGGGTTTTATTTATTTCACAGAGATCACAAGTAGGCAGAGAGGCAGGTAGAGAGAAGGGGGTAAGTAGGCTCTCTGCTGAGCAGAGAGCCCGATGTGGGGCTCGATCCCAGGACCCTGGGATCATGACCTGAGCTGAAGGTAGAGGCTTAACCCACTGAGACACCCAGGCACTCTAGGAGTATCTATTTTTTTTAAAAGACACCTAAAGCAAAGATTTTGTTTGTTGGTAAATTATTGCGAGCTTTCCCTTTTGAGTTATCTCCCTTTAACATTGTATGGGAAGTCCTAGGCAATAAAATAAAGCAAAAAAAAAAAAAAAAAGAAAAAAAGAAAGAAAGAAAGAGAGAAATGAAAGGAATTTAAACTGTCATTCACAGATGACATGATTGTGAGCATAGAAAATCCAAAGGAATCTCTAACCTATTATTAAAATTAATATGAGTAGACTTAGCAAAATTGCTGGATATAAGGTCAGTTGCATTTCTGAATTTGAGACTAACAATTGCATCAGAAATCATCATATTCCTAGTAAGAAATTGAAAAGTGTACAAGACCACTCAACACCACACAGATAGCTACAGAATAATTATGACACAAGTTAAGATTTAAATAAATTGTGGAAAGATCAGTATTGTAAAGGTACCAGTTTTACCCAGAGTGATCTATAGAATCAGTGCATTTCTAATCAAAATATTTACAGGACTCTTTTTTATGGAAGTGGGCTAAGACCATAAATTTAATTACACTAATTAAGGTGGTGTGGTATCAATAGAAGTGAAAAAAACAAAAACAGTGGAACAGGATAATCAAGAAACACACCTATACATA
Source organism: Meles meles (assembly GCF_922984935.1). NCBI lineage: Eukaryota > Metazoa > Chordata > Mammalia > Carnivora > Mustelidae > Meles > Meles meles. The sequence continues at coordinate 92,979,947 of NC_060068.1, forward strand.
TACCATCATTTGATTTATGACACAAGTAAGACTGCACTACATTGGGGAAGTAATGGCCTTTTCCACAGACTATGCTAGATCAACTAGGTATCCATAAAAAATAAAACAAACAAACAAAAAACCCCAAAAACTAATCTTTACCCTTACCCCACAACAGACAAAAAAAAAATCTACCAATTTCAGGTAGATTACTAGGTATAAAAACATAAAGTAAAACAATAAAACTTAAAGGAAAAAGAAACGAAAATATCTTCATGGTTCAAGATAGGTAAAAACACAAAAGGGTTTAAACCAAAAAGAGAAAGATTGATAAATTGAACTACATTAAGATTAGGAAGCTCTGTTCATCAAAAAACATTAAGAGAGTAAAAAAGTAGGCCATGAATTCAGTGGGAGATGATATATGTGACAGATGCATACATCTGAAAAAAGACATACACAAATTTAAAAAAAATAGAGAAATTAAAAGACTGGAAACCCATAGAGAGCTAGGCAGCAGAATATTTTTTTTTAAGATTTTATTTTATTTATTTATTTGAGAGAGAGAGAGAGAGCAAAACACGGGGCTCTATCCCAGGACCCTGAGATCAGGATGAGAAATCATGAGTCGGGGCACCTAGGTGGCTCCCAGTGGGTTCAAGCCTCTGCCTTCGGTTCAGGTCATGATCCCAGGGTCCTGGGATTAAGCCCCAGATTCGGCTTTCTGCTCAGCAGGGAGCCTGCTTCCCACCACCACCCCCACCCCTCGCCTGCTGTTCTGCCTGCTTATGATCTCTGTCTGTCAAATAAATAAATACAATCTTTAAAAAAAAAAAAAAGAAAGAAATCAAGATTCTGGCACTCAACCAACTGAGTTACTCAGGTGCCCCCAGGCAAAACATTTGCTTAGACACTTCATAAAAGAGGATATCTAAATAGCTAATAAATAAATACATTCAACTTTATTAATTGAGCACCTAGATACTTTAATTGAATCCACAATGAGGTACCTCTCTACATCCTCCAGAATAGCTAAAATTAAAGGGTCTGATAAAAAATAACAAGTGTATCTGTTGCTGTTGAGATTACAGTTGGTAGACAGATTTGGTATCAACTGTGGGTTTCTTGTTACCTAGAAGATACACTTTTGAGTATATAAATGCATACATGTGTGTCCAAGGGACATTTATAAGAATGTTCTTAGCAGCACTATTCATGATAACCAAAAACTGGAAAAAATCCAAATGTCCATTACCAGTCAAATGAAATCTGGCACATTTTACATTGAAATACTATCTAGCAATGACAAGGGAACACTCACTTCTATATCAATAAAATGTATGAATTTTATATAATATAGAACAAAATAATCAGACACAAAAGAGTACTTAATATATAATTCCTATTCAAAAATTGGCAAAACTAAAGTGATAGGAGTCAGTATGGTGGTTATCTTTCTTGGTGAGGGTTGACAGGGTGTGTAGGGAGCTCTTTGGGGGTGTTGTAATACAATGTTTGTAATGTTCTGTGTTATAATGCAGGTGGTGGTTACTTTGTGAAAGTTCACTTCGTGAAAATTCATTGAGCTGTACCCTTATGATCTGTATACTTTTCTGTATGTTTGTTACTTACACTTCAGTTAAAAATGTGGTTTAAAGATTAATAACCCATACATTTGCATTTTCTTTGATTAACATTGACTTCTTTTTAAAACTCTAAGAAAAGATATTTTGATTTCAAATTTTCTTTAGAACATAAATGTTTTTGCCAACCGAAAATAGTGTTTCATGGGGGTGTCTGGCTGGCTCAGTAGAGCATGTGACTTTCAGTCTTGGAGTTGTGAGTTTGAGCCCCACGTTGGGTGGAGTGATTACTTAAAAAATAGTATTTCATGAATTCATAGTTCTATCTGAAATAGGCAAAGCATTTTATTGATAAGAACATTTGAAAGCATTTGATAAGAAATAATTTCTTGTGCATGTGCTGGGTACAAAGAAAAATTAAGAGGGCATGATATTGTCCTTTTCCACATCCTCTATCCCTGTCACTAATTTTTCCTATTAATGCACATATTATATCTATCACACTTTTACTTCATCTGAGCTTTCCGTAAATGTGTTTTTATAGCTAGAGCATATGATACGGCTTAAAGGAATATCTTCTCTAGAGACTTCTCTGTTACACATTAAGGTAAAGAACAACTTTTTCTCATTCCGAGTTTTCATAGAGTTTTGGATAATGGACTATAAATCAGAAAATACAGATGTCAGTATCCAGGTCAAGTTCTCTAGAAATGAGTAAGATTCTTGAATATATTCAACAGTAGGTATTCAATTTCTGCTACATGTTAAAGCTGGGGATTCATTGCCAAGGAGCTTCAGTTTAGCAAAGAAAACAAATGATTTAACAAGAAGTAACAGTGAAGGCCAAAAGGGACTATCATGATGAAAGTGTACAGTGTTTTAGCAGGATCACCTAACCTATGGAGAATCAGGGAAGGCTTTGTAGAGCAAGTGGTGCTCTGGCTTTTGGCTGAAATGAAAGATGATGAGTCCATAGAAGGAGGATAAGAGTTCCAGTCCTTGGAACAACATGAGAAAACTCTTTGGGGTAACAGTGAATCTGACATCTTAAAAACTGAAAGGTACTCACAATGGCCAGAGTGCCAAAGGACAGTAACCAGAGATAAAGCCAAATAGGTAAGCAGTGTCTGTATCATGAGGGGCCTTGTTATTTTTATTTTTATTAAGTAGGTTGAATATTTTCCTAGGAGAAGCAGCAAGCTTTTTAAGAGTCTAAGCGGTGGCCAAAAATGAAAACATCAAATTGCCATTTCAGGTGAAATAATTGGATATGTTGCCAATTGGCTGGAAGGTAGCAAGAGGAGAGTCAAAGAGACGAGGGAGGAGGTTGCAGTAATCCAGGCAGGAGTCAGTAGATCCTTGCTTGACTGGAATAATGGCAATAGGATAAGTAGATATGAGAGGATTACAGACATTTGACAGGAGTTCCAAGTTGATAAGCTATCAAAAGTAGTGAATAATCAAGAATTTCAAGAAAATCCAAATCAAACCCACAGTGAGATGACCATTTCATACCTTTTAGGATTGCTGTAATCAAAAAGACAGTAACAAATGTTGAGTAGCATATGGATGAACTGGAGCAATCATAAATTATTGGTGGGAATGTAAAATGGTACAGCTGTTTTGGAAAACAATTTCTGAAAGGGTAAACGTATATTTAGCATATGACCCAGGAATTCCACTCCTGTGTATATACCCAAAGCGAAATGAAAACATAACTTTTACACAAAACTTGTAGACAAGTGTTCGTAGTGGCATTATTCAAAATGACCAAAGAGTCAAAACAAATAAAATGTTCATCAACTGACGAATACGGGTAGCCATCAAATGTAGTGTTATTCAGCAGTAGAAAGAAGTGAAGTACTGATACATGCTAGTGTGGATGAACCTTAAAAACATCATGCTGAATGAAATGAAAAAACATTATGTTACGTGAAAGATTGCAAAAGACCACAGATTGTATAATTCTATGTCTGAAACATCAAGAAATAGGCTAATTTATAGAGACAGAAAGTAGATTGGTAGTTTCCTAGGGGAGAGGGTAGAAAGAAAGGGGGAGTGCCTACTGATGGGAATGGGGTTTCTTTTTGGTGTGATGAAAATGTTCTGAAGTTGATTTTGGAGATGATTGTACAACTCTGAAAATACTAAAAACCATTAAAGTACATACTTTGAATGAGTGAATTGTATTTCAACTATAGCTCAATAAAGCTTTTATTTAAAAAGAGCAAGAATTATTCTCAAGTTCTCTATGTTGGGCAGGTGGGTAGAGTATATTGTTATTTACTAAGATAGAGAAAGATTAGGGGGTATTGAGTTCAATTTTAGATTTGTTAAATTTGAAGGATTCACAAGAAATCCAAATGAAGATAATCCAGGAAGTGAGCTATACATATCTGGTTTTTAAGAATATGGTCTACACAGAAAATTTAGGTTTGTGTCACCACCATATAGGTGGCAGTTGAAGAGAAGAGTGCATAGAACAAAACTTTGGGAAGACCAAGATTAATAAGACAGGAAAAGGAACCAAAGCCTGTAAAAGATAAGAGTAAGGGGAAAATCAGGAGTGTGTGATATAATGGAACCGGTGAAAGAGATTGTTTTAAGAAAGATGGAGTAATCAGCTGTGTTGAATGTTACTGACAGGTTAGGTAAGATAAGGTCTAGACTAGGTGATGGTGGCTATCAGTTATATGGGAAGAGTAGTATGAATGGGAGTAGTGGAGATAAAAATAAGATTGTGGTAAGTTGAGAAATTCGGGAGCTAAGAAATTAGAGCCAAAGTTTGGATTCGAAGAAGAGGAAAGAAGATTAATTAGGGATATAGCATGAAAGATTTTTCTTTTTCTGTCTTGGGGAGAGGGTTGCTGTTAAGATGAAAGAAACATGAACATTTTTTAATGCTGATGGGAATGAGCTGGTTTGGAAGCAGAGTTTATAAGTGTCCTGGAGATAAAGGAGATGATGTGTAGCATGAGATAGTGCTGAGGGGGATCTGAACACAGGTGGGGAAATTAACTTTGAATATGAGGAAGGATAGTTTTTCCATGATAACAGGAACAAAGAAGGAAGAAGGATAAATGGAAGCAAATGTGTTTGTAGGTTTGTTGATAAGACATACTCAGTGAATTTTCATTGAATGACTTTCTGATTCCTCTTTGTAATCAAAGATCAGATCACTTTTTATGACCAAGTGGTGATGTCCATGGATAGTATGGAAGTTTGAAATAGCTGTGAATATTGCAGAGAATAGTAGTGAAATATAATAGGACTAGTAGTCAGTACTGAAAGTCAGCACTGATGAATGATCTTTTATAGTGATGCCAGTTTGCTTTACTGTAAGAATCTCTTTTAGGTTAAAGTAGAGGTCAGCTGGGCCCATGGCCTCTTTCTGGAAAAAAAAAAAAAAAAAGCTCTTTCTTGTCTATGGCTGCTTTGACCCTACAGTGGCAGAAATAAGTAGGTGGTGATGACAGAAATGAGTAGTAGTCCTCAAAGCCTAAAATATTTAGTCTTACCCATTACAGAAAAAGTTTGCTGACCTCTGGTGTAGATCTGTGTGGATAAAGGTACAGAGAAGGCAGATATTTGGAGTCATCCAAAGTTAAAGTCTCCACGGAGTGAAAGAATTAATGACAAAGGAGTTGGAGATATGGTGGATGCAGTATTGAACCTCTGAATCCATGCTGAAGAAGGGGAAAAAAGCAAAGACTGATAGGAGGAACTGATAGGAGTTTTGGGTTATATTTGGATGTCTTGGAAATAGATGGGAAAAACTAAAATGAAAACGGTAGAAGATCATGGTCATACATTGAAATTGCTAATGTATCATACCTGAAATGTATGATTTTGAAGAAAGAATGAGTATAGGTGATGAGAGTGCTGGGATATGGTAGCTGAGGTTGAATGGGACCGAGAGGCCGAGTACTGACTAGATCACCTGTGTAGATGATGAAGTTCCCCAGACTGGAGTAAAGAGGAAGATGGTGAACCAGGTGATTGTCTTTTCTTCATCTCTCAAATTTATTAGAGAAAAACTGTTTCCCTCATAAAAGGGACAGAGTGCAATAAATAACATGGGATTTATATTTTTTAAAGATTTTATTTATTCATGAGAGAGGCAGAGGCAGAGGGAGAAGTAGGCTCCCCACTGAGCAGGGAGCCCAATGTGGGACTGGATTCCAGGACCCTGGGATCAAGACCTGAGCCAAAAGCAGACGCTTAACCAACGGAGCCACCCAGGCACTCTAATAACATAGGATTTAAAATTAACAGGTTTTTGAGGGTATCACATTCCTATGTGTAAGTCAAATAAATGGCTAACAGTCATTTAAAAATTGGTAACAGTGTGGAAATAAATAGAATGTTTACTGATTTTGTGACTATAATTAGAACTTAAATTTTTTTAATGTCTTTTGATTATCAGACTGCAGATATATTTAATTTTGAAGAAACCGTTTATAGTCATCATATGTCTCCAGTTGCCACCAAGCACTGTTTGGTAGCAGGTTTGTACCTTTTTCTTTTTCTTTTCAACATTTTGAAACTTGCTCTCTCTTAATACCTAGTTAGTTTTAATATAGACATTTAAACCCAAATGAATATCATAATTCTTTTAAAAAAAAAGCTCAAGTATATGCTATATTTACATTCAGTTTTATTGGCATTGTGCAAGTCTTTTAAAAAAAAAGCTCAAGTATATGCTATATTTACATTCAGTTTTATTGGCATTGTGCAAGTCTGGCACTGTGCTAGTGGCTAGGATTCGAAGATTAAGAAAGTATATTTTTTGTTCCCTAAGGAGTTAATTTTCAACCACCAAAATTTCAAAGATTTTACATGAACAAAATTCGGTAACTTTTTCAATTCAACACAATTTTAAAAAATGGAAATTATTTCCTTTTCCTTTGTTTATTGTGTTATTCAAATTAAATATCCATTTTTATGAAAGCACCTACAAAAAGAATTTTCATGTGTGAAGAAGAAAGTGTTTTTCTGGTATCTGGTATCAGGTCCCTATGATTCTATTATTTGTTTGGCACTGCATGAATGTTTTCACCTGCAGACACTAGTCAGTTGCATCGTCTGTAGAGAAGAGCTGGGCACTAACTTGTCCTCAAGGTCCACTCAGACTGTCTCCAGAGTCTCTGGAAGTATGTCCTTAATATGGAAAGGCTGAGGCATTAAGTAAAGTTATTTGATACAATAAAATAGCATAGAATTGTGCATATACGTTGTAGCAATGCAGATTTCCTGGTTGTGATACTGTGGTATAGTTACCTAACACTAACAATGGTTGGGACAACATGGATGAAGGGTACACAGGGTCTCTCTGTCCTGTATTTGCAACTTTCTGTGAATCTATTATTTCAAAATTAAACATTAGACAATAATGTAATAATACAGCTCTCTTAGTGCTAAGGTATAACTGCAATTACATTTTCTAATTATAAACATTAAAAATGATTTGGAGTATATTTTTGGCATACATTTTTTTATATTTCCATGTGGATACAGAGAAGATATTATGATTTGTAATGGTAGTTTCTTGTTTCCTTTTGGTGATGATTTATAAGAAAATTATCTTAAACCATTTTTGTTTCTGTTTTTACAGTTGGTACTAGAGGGCCCAAAGTACAACTTTGTGACTTAAAGTCTGGATCCTGTTCCCACATTTTACAGGGTATTTTTTTTTATTTGAAACAACAACTACTTTGAGTAAACCATTCAATAAAAAGAAACATTACTAACAATGTATTCTTTGTAACTGACATGACTGATGTATTTTGTGCTAGTTGTTAAAAGTCAACAGGGAAATAAAGATCCTTCTGTGCATTATTCTTATAAAACTGAACTATTGAGGAGACATTTATATAAACAATACCCATAGGGTAAACTCAAAGGATATGGGAAGTCTAGCTGAAAATCTTATCTTATTTCTACATTTAAAAAAATTATTTATGAAACTTACATTGGGGGGCACCTGGGTGGCTCAGTGGGTTAAAGCCTCTGCCTTTGGCTCAGGTCATGATCCCAGGGTCATGGGATCGAGCCCCACATCGGGCTCTCTGCTCCGCAGGGAGTCTGCTTCCTCCTCTCTCTGCCTGCCTCTCTGCCTAGTTGTGATTTCTCTCTGTCAAATAAATAAAATATATATAAAAAAAAAAACTTACATTGGTAAATTTGTCTTATGGGCATTGTTTAGTATTGTTCTTGCTAGGTGCTTTTTTTCTGAATGCAAATATTTTAGAAAAAGCTATTAAAATAATATTTTGGTTAAGATATATTAATTTGAATATTTTTGCTACTTTCTTATATCAGTATTAGATCATCGGTTCTAAACAATGGAAAGATGGCTTGTAATTTGGAAATTTACATTTTTACTCATCCCTGAGAAACACATAATATAGCAAGAGAATTTTGTGAAATGGACAACATTTGTTTTAAATTGTCATGAATCTCTAATAATATAAGTTAGATCAATGAAAATATCTACTTTGAATAGTTCATTTAGGCAAAAGTGAATTAAAATGCTGAAGTCATTATTATCCTATTATATTATTACATTATCCTATGAATGTATCACCTGTGCTTTCTAGAAAAAAAATTTTATCCAAATGCTTTCTACAATCATGAATTTTTTTAAAAAAAATTCTGTTACAACTTTCTGAAAAGTTAGAAGTCATTTTTTATTCTCTAGAATGTTTAACTTGTATGGTTTGTTACAGTGGATTTTTTTGTGGTAGATATAAGTAAATGAGCTTAAGCTATGTTACTTAATGGTGGATTCACTTTTGAATCTAACAGCTGTATTAAAAAAGATCATTTGCTCTTTCCAGTGCAAAACCAGGCCATTTATAATGAGATAACATGTGTGAGAAATGCTGCACAGACTTCATATCAATATTTAAACATAGATTATTATAAATGTAAAAAAATAATGATCATATCAATTTATGTTTAGTATTTAGTCTTCACTTCTTCAAAATCAGACATATTTAATTACACTGTATCTTTTGATTTTTCAAGTATTTACAGACTTTTCATACTGTTATATTTGCAGGTCACAGACAAGAAATACTGGCAGTTTCCTGGTCACCTCGTTGTGAATATGTCTTGGCAACTGCAAGGTAACATGCAAATTATTTGGTTTTGAAGTTAATAATTAATGATAAAAATTTCAAAAACACTATTTTTTAAGATGCATATTTAGTTATTAATTAGGCCCTTTAAATAATTGAGTTACAGTTTTTAAGTCCTGTCACTACATATCTTGAAGGTGCTTACCTTTTAAAACACAGAAAACAAGAGAATCTCTAGCAATGCAAATCTGGTAGTACTACCTGTAAGAAAAAGTATGTTGTCCTTTTTTTCTACCCAAGTATAAGTCTTAATTTTAAAACAGTAGCATTTCAGTTCATTTTCTTTAATACAGAATTATTTTGAATCTGATTCAACATTTATTCATTGATTCAATTTAATAATATGTAATGACTATCTACAATGAGCCAAGCAGTTTAGTCCCCAGAGAAGCTTCTGTTAATAGTTTATAGAATGTTATATTGAGATCTATGCTTTCTGAAATAGAACAAGTCTAGAATAAAGCTGTAAAAAGGCTGCCTAGGGAAGTGTGAGGGTGAAAAGCTAGGTGCTCGTTGTGGGTCCATGATAGGGCAGATTTATATTATTCATGCCTTACTTGGTTTTCCTCAAACCATGGGAAAGCTAAGAGGCTTTCAGTTCTCAGATGGACCTAGTAATCATGTTAGGAATCAGATAAGTCCAAATCTTATCTGTTTCAGAAAGTACTTAAATCCTCAGACTCATCCCATTGTAGACTTTTCCCCAAGCTGGAAAGAAAGAAAACCATTTTGAAAATGGGAAATGCTAGATTTTTGCTTGCTGTTCAACTTGGCTAGCTTTGATGGTGATCTGTGAAAAGAATCAAGACTACAGGAAGAGATAAGCCCTGTACCTACAGAAAAAAGATTTATTTAGAAATAGGCTTATAAAATGCATTGTATTCCTCTTTGTAATTAAAGGGATCTGGATAAACCCAATTTGTTAGAATATTGTTGAGGTCCTTTTTGAGAACATGATAGCATTAGTTAAAGTGATTTCTATTTTTTTTAGGAGTAGTTGAAATTGATATGTGATCATGGTTTTTTGCCTTTATTCTTTTCACGTGCTTGAGATAAAATAAAAATAAGTATCAGATTTCTAAGAGATTAAAGTTAATTCTTGTTATCTTGCAAAGATTGATTTGAGTATAGGAAACCAAATATAAATACATTGTCCTTACTATTACCTTTTTTTTTTTTTTTAAAGATTTTATTTATTTATTTGACAGAGAGAGATCACAAGTAGACAGAGAGGCAGGCAGAGAGAGAGAGAGGGAAGCAGGCTCCCCGCTGAGCAGAGAGCCCGATGCGGGACTCGATCCCAGGACCCTGAGATCATGACCTGAGCCGAAGGCAGCGGCTTAACCCACTGAGCCACCCAGGCGCCCCCTTTTTTTTTTTTTTTTTTTAAAGATTTTATTTATTTATTTGACAGAGAGAGATCACAAGTAGAGAGGCAGGCAGAGAGAGAGAGAGGGAAACTATTACCTTTTTTCATATGAAAATAAAACACCAAATTCATGCAAAATGAACTTTTTTTTTTAAGATTTTATTTATTTATTTGACAAAGAGAGAGAGAGATCACAAGTAGGCAGAGGCAGGGGGAAGCAGGCTCTCTGCTGAGCAGAGAGCCCGAAGCAGGCTTCAATCCCAGGACCCTGAGATCGTGACTTGAGCCAGAGGTGGAGGCTTAACCCACTGAGCCACCCAGGCGCCCTGAATTCTTTTTTTTTTTTTTTTTAAAGATTTTATTAATTTGTCAGAGAGAGAGGAGCGAGAGTGAGCACAAGCAAGACAGAGTGGCAGGCAGAGGCAGAGGGAGAAGCAGGCTCCCCGCCAAGCAAGGAGCCCGATGTAGGACTCGATCCCAGGATGCTGGGATCGTGACCTGAGCCGAAGGCAGCTGCTTAACCAACTGAGCCACCCAGGTGTCCCAAGGTGCCCTGAATTCTTAAAGTAAAATTAGTTAGCTCCTTGATTGTCTAGAAAACATTTGAATAATAAACAATAGAAAGGATGTAGTAACAAGCTTGCTAAGGGACAAGCTCTAAAACTCTCTAGTTTTGGTGGAGGAACCATTGAAAACAAAATAAAAATCAGCAGAATTCTGTCCTTGTGATCTAAAAAAAGGTTACCTATTTTTTTTTTTTGGCTGTTTTTTTCCCACTGCTTTTTGCTACTTTTGATTTTGAATATTTGATGAAAAGGCAAAAGTTAAACAACCCAAATGTATAAATATATTTGCACTAATACACTGAGAATTCTGTGTGCCATAATACTGGAAAGGTAGGTGAAGAGTACAGTCACTGTCCTAGCCATATATGTCAATGTAACATCTATTTCTTCTTAGTGCTGACAGTAGAGTAAAATTATGGGATGTAAGAAGAGCATCAGGATGTTTAATTACTCTTGATCAGCATAATGGAAAAAAGTCACAAGCTGTTGAATCAGGTAATGAAGAATACATTAATATAGAAATACACCAATGATAGTATTTTTATATTGAAAATTTTTAATTGAAACCAAGTAATTAATGTATAGGACAAGTTGCAAATTTTATGATTTAAAAAATGCCATTCACAATAAATTGATTTCCAAAAGTACATAACTAAATTATGGTTGTCTTTCTTTAAGATAGGAAAAAGTATGGCATTTCATCTACCTCTAAATTTTCAAATGCAGAAACATTTCTGAATTATTTTGTTACTTTTTTTTCCTCCAGTGAAGTCAACTAATACAAATTCATTGCCACTTAGGAAGCTACAATAAACAAGGAATAGTAACATTTTGTGGCCATTGCATGAAAATAGAATTTGCAATTTGTATTGCACATGTCAGCTGCTATCCTGGTGATAAAGTACCTCAATTTCATTTTTCCAACAGAATTTAATTTCTTTTTTGTTTTTTCAACATTTTATGTAGTTATTTGAGAGAGAATTTTGTGCATGCATAGCAGGCGTTGGGCAGAGGGAGAAGGAGAGAGAATCCCAAGCAGGCTTCTAGCAGAGGGCAGAGCCCAATGTGGGGCTCCATCCCAGGATCCTGAGATCATGACCTGAATGAAATCAAGAGTCAGACACTTAACTGAGCCACTTATGTGCCCCTAGAATTTAATTTCTGTATAGGATAACATTCTGATTTAGAAATAATCGTGGACCAGAAAAATCTTAGGATGAACTATATACAGTTTTATGATTGTTTTAATAATCTTTTAAATTAAATTAATCAGGCTCTTGAGAATTATGCTTTCTCAAATTTGGTCATTTTGAAGGTAATACAAATTTTGAATCAAACTAGAACACTTATTCTTTCCCTATTGAAGCTTTTTAAAAAATAGTAAATACTAGTATTACTGATTTTTAATAGTCCATGAAATGACTTTTAGATTAAAAATGGAAATATTGGGGCGCCTGGGTGGCTCAGTTGGTTAAGCAACTGCCTTCAACTCAGGTCATGACCCTGGAGTCCCAGAATTGAGTCCCACATTGGGCTCCCAGCTCCAAGGGGTGTCTGCTTCTCTCACTGACCTTCTCCTCTCATGCTGTCTCTCACTGTCTCTCTCTCAAATAAATAAATAAAATCTTTAAAAAAAAATGGAAATATTATATGAGAAATTTGTAAGGTGTTTAATTCAAAAATTTAATGTTAGACATGCATTTAATTGAGTTGTACAGCACAGCTTATTCTCTGAAGAAAAATTATATTTGGCAAGATTTCTTCCTCTTTAGTTTTCCTGTTTTTCTCCATTTTTATGGCTCTAATTTATATGGCTTATGATATTCAAATAATCCAAATATAATCAACTTGTATATTTTAAGTAATTCAGATAGTTGTCCTTTAATACGTTAAAATAACTGTATCATCAAGCATTAAGTGTGTGCTGACTATAATAATAGATTAACTGAATTATATTTTTCGTTGCAGCAAACACTGCTCATAATGGGAAAGTTAATGGCTTATGTTTTACAAGTGATGGGCTTCATCTCCTTACTGTTGGTACAGATAATCGAATGAGGCTCTGGAATAGTTCCAATGGAGAAAACACACTAGTAAGAGATTTTAAATATCTCCAACTTTTCTTTTTTTTTTTTTTTTTGAGTAATCTACACCCGATGTGGGGCTTGAACTCACAACCCTGTGATCAAGAGTTGCATCCTTTACTGACTGAGCCAGCCAGGTGCCTCTCGCTAACTTTTTGAATATATATATATATATATATTTTTTTTTTTTTTTTTAATTTTACTTACTTATTTGAAAGACAGAAATTACAAGTAGGCAGAGAGGCAGGCAGAGAGAGAGGAGGAAGCAGGCTCCCTGCCGAGCAGAGAGCCCGATGCGGGGCTCGATCCCAGGATCCTGGGATCATGACCTGAGCCGAAGTCAGAGGCTTTAACCCACTGAGCCACCCAGGCGCCCCTTGAATATATATTTTTAAAATGGATCTGTGAAATATACTCAGTGTCCTTCTGTAGATTAACACTTTTCTTGTCTCTGTATTCCAGTGTTCTTTTTATATTTTTTCATTATGTGAACAAATAACTCTCAGCACTGGCCAGTCCACCCCACCATGCCCCCACCGCATTCTCCCTACTTAGTGGAGAATTATTGCTCTACTGTGCATAATGTGAGTGTGCTATATTTCTCAAGTATGTTGGGGAAGAATAAAAGATTGAGAACAACTCATATAAATTAAACATAAATAGTCAAATTTTATTCTCTATATGACTTGTAAACAAAATCTAAGATGGATGTTATAGTACCAGAAGATATGGTATTTTAATACTGAACTAAATGTGTTTTAAATGTGTTAGATTCTTATGTGGTATTTAATTTCTAACACTTTTTAAAAATTTATACTATGGTTCTTACCAGGTATACCTGTGGTTTAATAACTTTCAGAATAAGCTAATAAGTTTCTAATTTGGTGGTAATAGTAATAGCTAATATTTATTAAAGTGCTTATGTGTCAGATACTGTTTTAATAAAAATTAACATATAACATGTACTGAAGCATATAGGATCTTATTTAATCATCAAATCAATACTGTGAAGGTAGCTACTCTTATAATACCCATTTTACACATGAAGAAATGAGATATAAATGGTTAGGTAACTTGCCTGAGTTGAAACAGCTTTTTAAAAACCAACGGAATTTGACTCTAGATTTCACTCTTACCACAGTGGTCATTATACCAAATACCTTATAGCATTTACTTAATACTTTAAGGTAGGTATTTATATTAATCATATTCCTTTCTTTTTTCTTAAAGTGTTTTTATTAATTTAAGTATTAAGTTAATACTTAATTAAGTATCTTTCCCCAGCATGAGGCTAAAACTCAACAACACCTAGATCAAGAGTTGCATGCTCTTCTGACTAAGCCAGCCAGGTGCCCCATTTCATCTTCCTTTCTTTAACCTCCTTTCTAACTAATTCTCTTTTATTTTATTTTATTTTATTTTTTTTAAAGATTCTTTTTTTTTTTTTTAAAGATTTTATTTATTTATTTGACAGAGAGAGAGATCACAAGTAGGCAGAGAGGCAGGCAGAGATAGAGGAGGAAGCAGGCTCCCTGCGGAGCAGAGAGCCCGACGCGGGGCTCGATCCCAGGACCCTGAGATCATGACCTGAGCCGAAGGCAGCGGCTTAATCCACTGAGCCACCCAGGCGCCCCTAACTAATTCTCTTTTAGATACTCTAAATATGACATTTTTTAGTAAATTCTAATTTTACTATAAGGTCAAAATTGTTCATACTAGAGTTTGCTAATCTCTCATGTACTTGATGAAGTGCTTCATCATATCTCAGACTAGAAACTTGTGCATTGCAAGTTTTAATTTAGAATCTTCCATTCATTATTTGTATCATGTTTCTAATCAAGTCACGCCTTTCTTTTCTCATTCATGCATTTAATAAGTATTTACTGAGCACATCTTGTTTTCCAGACAATATTACATAGTAGCAGACAAAACATAGAAAAGTCCTATTCTCATGGAACATACATTCTAGGGAGAGGAAGAAAGACATCCATCCATCCATCCAAGGAAATGAAGTGAGCCATCTAATATCTGGGAAGGCTAACATTCCAGGCAGAGGAAGGAAGAAAGGAGAAATACCCTGAGGCAGGAGTGTGCTTGGAATACCCAGGGAACATCTAAGAGGCTCTTGTGTTAAAATAGAGGATACAAGGGGAAGAGTACTAGGAGATGAGGAATAGAAGGAAACAAACAGGACAGGATATTGGCTGGTAGGCCATTTTAAGGGCTTAGTCTTTTTCTCGGGATGAAATGGAAAGCCACTAAAGACCATTGAGTGGTGATGTGTGGTGATCACTTTGGAAAGGTAGGTTGGCATGTACATCAAAGGTGAATGTGATAAATATAAAGGGTATTGACTATATATATAAATGTTGGGGTGATTTTATTCCATTTTTCTCTCCTTCTTGAGTGTGATGCTCATACTTCATGCGTTTTTGCTAGTAGTAAGTCCATATCTTGAGTAGTGTGTTTAGAATGGATAATACATTTTAAAATTGACTTGATCTAAGTAGTCATTCATGCAAAGATGACTAGAATAGCCCAGAAACTCACCTCCAGAGGACACTTAAAGGACCTGGGGACATCAGTCCCAGAAAAAGTGGAAACACATTGCCTTCAAATATTTAAGGCCCTGTCAGAATTGGAAACAGATTCCAGGCCTGCCATTTAGTAATATGGGACGTTAGTCAGTTTATTGAAGGTGACATTATGAAGGACTGTGGTCAGAGTTTTAGTGTCTCCATCTTGTAAATTAGGGTTATTATGTACCTAAACAGTAATGTTAAGGATAAAATGGAAGTATGAAGAGTGGTAAGTAATTAAATTGTTAAATAATTAATACCTATTAAGTAATAGGTATACCATAATAACTAATTTTATTATGTGATGTTTCCTTATTAATAGTACCCTAGTGAGTTTATTTTATTTTATTTATTTATTTGAGATGGAGTGAGAGAGAGAGGGAGAATGAGTGAGCAAGGGGCAAGGGGAATGGTGCAGAGGGAGAAGGAGAAGCAGGATCCCCACTGGGCAGGGAACCTGATTCAGGGCTTGATCCAGGGACCTTGAGACCATGACCTGAGCCAAAGGCAGATGCTTAGTACTCTAGGGTATAGCTGGTTCTCCCATTTTATGCTTTTCTCTTTATGTGTTTTCTTGTGCTTCCTTTTTGCTTTTAAGAGGGATTCATCTTTACATCTCTTTTTTCCTCTTCAGTAGAAACTTCTAAATCTTAAAAATAAATATCAAGAAAAAAGACATAGGTTAAGAAAATTTTATCTAATCCTAACCTTAAGGTTGTAAATATATTTGCTTTCTTTGGAAGCTTCTGAAGCTTATTTTTTAATGTTATCTTTGAGTAATTTTCTTTACTTTTGATCTGGAATTTAGATATTCTGCTTCTTCAGAGATACTTCTCTGAAGTATCTACATTCTGACTAAAGGTTCTGGACCTACCTCAGTAGTTTGTGCTGCTTGTTGTTTTGTAATGTGACATATTTATAAAAACAACATTGCCACATTTCCCACTCTTTCTAGTTGTGATTAACATTTTGGAGATATAATTCCTGTGATAAATTAAAAGCAATATTGGGATGCCTGGGTGGCTCAGTCGGTTAAGTCACTGCCTTCGGCTCAGGTTATGATCCCGGGGTCCTGGAATCAAGTCCCACATCAGGCTCCTTGCTCGGGGGGAGCCTGCTTCTCTCTCCACCTCAGCCTGCCACTCTGCCTGCTTGTGTGCTCGCTCTCTATTTCTCTCTCTCTCGCTGACAAATAAATAAATAAATAAAATCCTTAAAAAAAATTAGAAGCAGTATTAAATGTGTAAGGATTCTTAGAAAGTCAATAAATTTTACTTAGAATATTTAAAAAATAAAATAAATTTTAAAAAGTTGTATAAGTGTATGCTTCTAGTAGTGTATAATTATTTTTTTAAAAGATTTATTTATTTATTTATTTGACAGAGAGAGATCACAAGTAGGCAGAGAGGCAGGCAGAGAGAGTGAGAGGGAAGCAGGCTCCCTGCGGAGCAGAGAGCCCGATGCGGGACTCGATCCCAGGACCCTGAGACCATGACCCGAGCCGAAGGCAGCGGCTCAAACCACTGAGCCACCCAGGCGCCCCAGGTTATATACAAATACTGTTGTGAACCTGTGTTTAATTAAAGGTGAATTTCTTCTTTTTTAAATGAAAAAGAGATTAAAAATATAACTTTTCGGGGCGCCTGGGTGGCTCAGTGGGTTAAAGCCTCTGCCTTCGGCTCAGGTCATGATCTCAGGGTCCTGGGATCAAGTCCCACATCAGGCTCTCTGCTCAGCAGAGAACCTGCTTCCTCCTCTCTCTCTGCCTGCCTCTCTGCCTACTTGTGATCTCTGTCTGTCAAATAAATAAAAAAATCTTAAAAAAAAAAAAAATATATATATATAACTTTTCATGTTTTCTTCTTACACCTTATAGATTATGTTGCAGGCTTCTTGAGGTGTGGGAACTGTGCTCTGGAGACCATTGCCTTGGAGAACATAACAAGTAGTTGCAGGGAAAATGCACAGGGAGACAGGTTTTGGTCAACAAAAGAACAACAAATTCATAATAGCTCTTCTGGTGTTGCCTATTTCAGTTACTGGTATTACCATTCACTATCACCGGTGTCTAGAAATTGGAAGTCTACCTTTATTCTTCCCTGCCCCTTATCCCATGTATTAAATCAATTACACACTTCTTAATTCTTCCCTCTTAATTTTTTTCGTATCTTTCTTCCCCTTCCAGCCTCATTCTAGCTCCTCATGATCTATTTAACTACTGTAACATTCTTCTAACTTTTCCCAAACTTATCTCCCAGTGGAAGTCTTTCACTGTTTCCTCAATACTTCTAGGTTGTTAAAATCTGATGCTTTTGCCTTTTGAACACAAAACCTTCATAAGCTGTGTCTTCTAACTCACCAGCTTTAGGTCTTGCCCTTGCCATATTTTACTCTGTTGTTACTGAACTACTTAACAGGTTTTTAAAAATACTTTGTTCTTGGGGCACCTGGGTGGCTCAGTGGGTTAAGCCTGTGTCTTCGGCTCAGGTCATGATCCCAGGGTCATGGGATCGAGCCCCGCATTGGGCTCTCTGCTCGGCAGGGAGCCTGCTTCCCCCTCTCTCTATCTCTGCCTGCCTCTCTGCCTACTTGTGGTCTCTGTCAAATAGATAAATAAAATCTTAAAAAAAAAATACTTTGCTCTCTTGTCTTTCCATTCTGAGGCACAGACTCCTGCCTTTGCTTTGAAATAGTGTTCTCCTTCCTATTCTAGCTGCTTCTTGCTTTCAAGGTTCACCTTAGACACAAACTCTCTATAATTCCTCTTGTCTAGCTCAGATGCTTCCAGGTACCCAGTGCTCACTTGCAGTAGAATGTACTGTGATCATCACCTCGGGAATGAAGGAAAACTAATTTACAATAGTGTGGCGTAGTGGTTTTTGATTAGCGCAATCCGGATTTACTTTCTGATTCTGTCATTTGCTATCCCAAAGACCTTAATCAAAATATTTAACCTTTCTAAATGTTTTTGTGTAATAATGCTAACTATCTCATAATATTGTTTTGAGTATTACATGAAATAACATGTGCAAAACATTAAGCACATTGATATTTCCAGCAAATATTGGCATTCAATAATATTACCTGTCATTATTATCCTTATGCTGATCATTGTTTGACAATAAAATAAGCTACCTTGGAATCTCTGTGTCACTATAGGTATTCATTTAGTGACTAAATATATAAATTTCCTGGAACAGGAAAAGGAATTCATAAGACAGGGAGTTGGATTTGCCATCATCTTTATTCAAAGTCCCATAACTTTCTCCACTATAAAAATATTTTCAAAGCCTATATTTACCCCCTTTAAGACATTATAGCCCAAAGTAACCTCTCCTCTACAGTACTTTCATAATATATGTCATGCTATTTATTATACATTGGTAAGCATACATAGTCATAAAATGGCAGCCTTAGAAAATCAGCTAGTATGTTTGATACATAGTGAATATCAATGAATGATAGATCCTTCCTTTCCTTAATCTGTTATTAGAATTTCCTTCCTTAGGTATTGAAAAGATACTGATGATTTTGAGTCCACAAGTGATTTGATCACAGCAATGATTTACAAAGATTAATAGGACTTTAAGTTGCAGGATGGGATGGGGAATGCCTAAGGATGAAGATAAGAGAGCTAGTTCAATATTCATACCTGACTTAATACTTTCCAGTTCATATTTGGGAAAGAATGTGGTAGAGTGGATAGAACTCAGCATTAGGTCCTCTGACAAATGTGAATAAGGCCATCACAGTCTAGCAGTTCAGAATTTTTCTAGTGGGAGCAAAGAATTTCTAGTTGTGTTTTTTCTCCATTCTCCTTCTCCACTGTCATTCTGCAAGCAGTTACACATAGAGGGTCAGAAGATGCAAATAAGTTATACTTTTAAATATATATGGGAATACATCTAGGGACTTACTGGATATCTTTATGTTCTAGGTCCCTCATGTACATTATTTCATCTGATTTTTCCTAGTAACTCTGGTAAATGATCCTATTTCTATTTAAGAGATTAGAATAATGAAATTCAGAGGCTAATTCATTCTCGAAAGAGGCAAAAGAAAAGAAAAAGTGAGTGGGGAGTGGAGTGGGTTTCTACAAACCAAATTACCAAATGTAGTATTTTACTATTTCATTCTACCACTGCTGCAGTGGGATAGCTGAATGCATACGCTCATTTCTGTCACATGTTAACCTGAAGGGTGGATAAGCCAAGTGTAGTATCCACAGATGATCAGCATATATCCATTTGGGCCTCAGTATGTGTTTGTTTATATATATAGATAGAGATAGAGATATATTTTTCTTTCTTAAAGATTTTCTTTCTGTATTTGAGAGAGAGAGTGAGAGAGCATGAGAGGGGAGAAGGTCAGAGGCAGAAGCAGAAGCAGACTCCCCGTGGAACTGGGAGCCCGAAAAACGATTTGATTTCGGGACTCCAGGATCATGACTGGAGCCAAAGGCAGTCTCTCCACCAACTGAGCCACTCAGGCACCCTGTGTGTGTGTGTGTGTGTGTGTGTGTGTGTGTGTGTTTAAAGATTTATTTCAGAGAGAGAAGAACTCAAGGAGGGGGCGGGGGGAGAGAGACTCTCAAGTGGACTCTGCTGAATGCAGAGCCTGAATGCAGGGCTTGATTCCACAACGCTGAGATCATGACCTGAGCCAAAATCAGGAATTGGAAGCTTAACCCACTGAGCCCCCCAGGAGTCCATTTATATATATTTATAATTATACACACACACACACACACACACACACTTCCAAATGAGCTTTACAAAAAGGCAAAAAAATAAATCACTGTCTAAACTCTAGTGTTGGGGCGCCTCAGTGGCTCAGTGGGTTAAGATCTCTGCCTTTGGGGGCGCCTGGGTGGCTCAGTGGGTTGGGCCGCTGCCTTTGGCTCAGGTCATGATCTCAGGGTCCTGGGATCGAGTCCCGCATCGGGCACTCTGCCCAGCAGCGAACCTGCTTCCCTTCCCCTCTCTGCCTGCCTCTCTGTCTACTTGTGATCTCTCTCTGTCAAATAAATAAATAAAAAATCTTAAAAAAAAAAAAAAAAAGACCTCCACCTTCGGCTCAGGTCATGATCCCAGGGTCCTGGGATTGAGCTCTCTGCTCATCAGGGAGCCGACTTCTCTTCCTCTCTCTCTCTCTCTCTGCCTGCCTTTCCACCTACTTGTGTTCTCTGTCAAATAAATAAAATTGTTAAAAATAAATAAATAAATAAACTCTAGTGTTAGCCATAGTATTGAGAGTCTTTGGTGATCTTCCTGCTGATAAATCGTAAATGTTTAGCTACTGGTTTTACACCTACTCGGAACTGCTTAAGCTAAATTATCAACAGGATAATTTCAGCACTATCAGCACTATCAATTTATTTTGCCCAAAGCTTCTCAGACTTTGATGAGCCTTTAGATCACCTAGGGATCTTATTAAAGTGAAGATTCTTGTTCGGTAGGATTGGGATAGGACCTGGAATTTTCCTTTTTGTACTGCTGAGGAGATGCTGATATTGGGCTTGCACCTTTGGCGTATAGGTGCAGAATTTTTACTTTTGTCCTAAATTGCAGTTGTGTGTGAATATATATATGTATTTGTGTTCTGTGCTTTTTTATACCTAGTTTTTATCCTTACTTCCTGCATAGTTTTCATAATTATTATTTTTAATTACTATATAAACTGTAGAGATAATATAACATTATTAGGAATTTATATTAACATTAGTTATTTTGCCATTCTAGGTAATGCTGCATTGAATTCCTCTGAGTATATAGCTTTTTCCTGTTTAATTATTTCCCTAAGATAAATTCCCAGGAGTAATTACTAGGTCAAGTAATAAGAATAACTTTCTTTGTAATGGGTACAAAGTTTCAGTTTTGCAGGATGAGAAGAGTTCTGGAGATTAGGACAATGAAGGTTTGCACAATAGTGTGAATGTAATGTCACTAAACTCTACACTCAGATATGGTTAAGATGGCAAATTTTATGCCATGTGTATTTTGTCACAATTAAAAATGTTTTAGGGGCGCCTGGGTGGCTCAGTGGTTGAGCATCTGCCTTTGGCTTAGGTCGTGATCCCAGGATCTCTATCAAATGAATAAATAAAATCTTAAGAAAAAGTGTTTTAAAATAAAAAGAGGATTATTCCCTCCCCTCCAAAAAAAGAACATCTTTGCATTTTGTTGCATAATAAATAATTTGGCCTTTTAGAAGGATTGACCAACATGTGCTACCAACATGTTACCTCATTTATAATGGTATTCACTGTCTCAAGGGTTCTTGAAATTTTTTGCTAAATGGTCTAAAGTGATTAAGATTACCTTAATTTGCATTTTATTTCTAGACTGGCTTAAATGTAAGAATTTGCTTTTGTGGATTTTTTTACTATTTGTATTTTACTATTTGTATTTTCCTCTTATGTGAAACATATATTTATGTCATTGGCCCTTGTTTCTTTGTTAGAACCTTGATCGTGTTCTATAGATTTAAAAACAGCCCTTTCCATAGTATGTTATAATATTTTAAGTAAATATTTCTTCTAGTCTTTGTTGTCTTTTTAATTCAGATTTAAGAAATGAGTAATGTTACGATTTTACATCCTGCAGGTAAACTATGGAAAAGTTAATAATGACAGCAGAAAAGGATTGAAATTCACTGTCTCCTGTGGCTGCAGTTCAGAATTTGTTTTTGTACCATATGGTAGCACTATTGCTGTTTATACAATTTACTCAGGAGAACAGATAACTATGCTTAAAGGACATTATAAAAGTGTTGACTGCTGTGTATTCCACTCTAATTTCCAGGTAAGAATGATCCTTAAGGGAATTTAAAATGTTCAGGTAGCTAGCTTGCCAGACTGGTTGTATACAGAAGAGTAAATTATGATTTCAGTCTGAGAAATTACACTTGTAATCCACATTTGAGTTAGGGTTTTTTGAATAGAGGATTATACAGGATAAAATTTTAGATAGTATAGGATATTTGCATGAATCAGTATAATACTGTGAAACTTGACTGAGATAAATTCTTTCTTCAGCATATCGGCTCCATTTATTTACCAGATGAAAATCTCTAGCAAATTAAAAATAATGTCTTGCAGTCAATTTTTTGGTAAAAGATGGAATACTGTGTCTAATATCAAAATACAGTTTTTTGTATCTTGATTTATATATGTGAGTCTATCTCAGATTTTATTTCTAATTTATTTCCTGTCAGTGGCTAATCATTTACTTTTGAGTTGACCTTTCCCTTTCGTTTTACCAACAGCAGATGTTTTTTTCAGAGAATATTAACACAAATTACCTCACATGTTCCTTTAAATGAGTCTCTAATATAGCAAAACTTGGTATTTTCTGTATTTTGTAGTAAAGAAAGTGAGGTTCATGAGAGTTAAATACTGATAGGATGAAAACTATGGATTATTAGAGCTAGGAAAGGTGTCATCACCTGGTAAAGTTCTTAATCATTTATTCATTAATGCAAACCACTTAATTTGTGCCTGATACTACAGTAAGATATACAGTGCTTATTCTTCAGCCAGCACACATCTGTATGGCAATAGCCATTATTAAAATATTCAAATACATATTTTACTTTTTGTTAAATAGTTATTGCACCAAGCACCCTAAGAGACCTCTAGCTTCACCCCCCCCCCTTTCCTGAGGCCTCCTAGTTTACACCTCAGCCCAGCACCTAAGAGGGACTGTCAGAATCCTGCTTCTACTCTATGGCTGTTATGTGTGCTGATTGGTCAGTATCCTGATGTACTAATTATTAAATATTTTTAGTATTACTTCTGAGAGAAGACAACTAAACACCAGAGAAGTGACATGCATTGCCTCAAACCTGCAAGTAGTTATTCACAGAGCATAGTTATCTATTCAAAGAAATTCTTGGGATACTGTACCTCTTTGCTTATGCCAAGTCACTAAAAGACACAGCCAAGATTTTAAACCAGATATCCTGACTATAAATTATTGCTTTCTGCCAAATCAGAATTCCTAACACGTGTGCCCAGAATAGATTAAAAGTGTGCCAGGATACTAGTCCCATCAGCCCCTGGATAGCCAGGATAAGCTGGTCACAGCCAGAAACCTGGGCCAGTTGCCTCCTAACTAATCCCATTTCTCTAGGTGCTACATACGCAGGCTTGAATCACTGCACTACATCACATGATTTGCAGCTCTTACCCCATTATATCCATTACGATTTTTGAAAAGGAGAATAATTCTAAGTCTCAAAAGCAAAATCGGGTAGTACTTTGCATCCACTTAGCAGTAGAACCCTTTTTCAAATTAAATATTACACAGAATTCACAACCTGAAAACAAAATTGATAGTTATAGTAGTTCTATCATAACCATAAAAATCTAACAAGATATACCTGACATTGAAATAAATAATGATAGTACTGGGTTATAACACATTGACTAAAATAAGGATACATGAATCCATTCAGGTGTAAGTAAGTAAACTAATAAATTGAAAGTCTAATGAGGAGTGGGATATTTACATAGTCCCAAAGTACCTCCCTACAAAATTATGAATTACAAAGGTAAAATGTGTAGTTTTACCTTGAAGAAGCCTGGCATACATCACCTTAATCAAATAATCAAAGTTAACATCCCAATTACATGATATTCCTTCAATGATAGTCCTGCAAAGATGTATCACCTCAATTTAATCATGAGGAAACAAGAAAATTTGAAGGGCGTTCCACAAAATAACTAGTGTGTATCTTCTAAACTGTCATGGTCAGGAAGGCCAAGGGCAGACTGAAGAACAGTTCCAGATTGAAGGAAAGTTAGGAGACATGACAACTAAGTGCAGCATATGATTTTAATCTGGACCCTTTTGCTATGAGGGGCATTCATTCAGACAGTTGGTGAAATCTGAATGGAGTCTAAGAATTAGCAGGCAGTAATATATCATTGTGAATTTTTTTATTTTGTTGGATGTACTTTAATTTATGAGAGTGTGCTTGTTCAAAGGAAATACACACTCAGCCATTCAAGAGTGACAGGACTCATGTCAACTTAGTCTCTTATGTTGATTTTTTTTTTTTTAAGATTTTTAAAATTTATTTATTTGACAGACAGAGATCACAAGTAGTCAGAGAGGCAGGCACAGAGAGAGGAGGAAGCGGGCTCCCTTCTGAGCAGAGAGCCCCATGCGGGGCCATCCCAAGACCCTGGGATCATGACCCTAGCGGAAGGCAGAGGCTTTAAACCCACTGAGCCACCCAGGTGCCCCTGTTGATTTTTTTTTTTAATCTAATTTCCCAAATGAAGACCTAAACTTATCCCAAAAACCTTAACACCCAATTGAAATCCTTCCATTTACCTGAAGTCCTTATTAGTCATTCTAATTTAATTCCTGTCTCTTTCTTAAAACATTTGCAGAATTTCCTTTGTCTCTATCAGTGTGTCAATATTTAACCACAAATTGCCTTGTAAGCTTATCTGACCAAGTTATCTTGGAGATGTGTGTGTGCATATGTGTGTATGTGTGTTTTTATTCTTAGGAAATTAAATTGCTTAAGGGCGCTGAACATTTGAGAATATCTTTGCATCATTCACAGTCAGTGTAGCTATATATTCAAGGTTAAACAATACAGTCTAGAATTTTGTTACTTTAGGAAGTTTGATAATATATAACAATCAAATTTACTTTATATTATTACATCTATGTTTCCTTTTATTTGTTTATTTTTTTAAAAAAGCTTTTATTTATTTATTTGTCAGAGAGAGAGTGAGGGGTCATAAGCAAGGGGGGCGGCAGGCAGAGGGAGAAGCAGGCTCCCTGCTGAGCAAGGAGCCTAATGCAGGACTCGATCCCAGGACCCCAGGATCATGACCTGAGCCGAAGGCAGCCACTTAACTTTAACACCCAGGTGTCCCACATCTATATTTCCTATGAATAACTTTATAATCTTAATTTCCCTTTATCTAGAACCTTTATTTTTTTTTTAGAAAATTACTAATTGTACCGTACTTCAAACTTTTTAAGATGAACAGTATTGAAAATAAATAATTGCATAACAGAGCAGGAAAAAACTTCCACTATTAGAAATGTTTGTGGGCACCTGGGTGGCTCAGTTGATTAAGCATCTGACTCTTCTTGATCTCAGGATTGTGAGTTCAAGCCTCACGTTGAACATGTTGAAAAATAAAATGTTTGTGTAGAAATAAGGAAATAAATTTGTGTGGGGGAAAAAACCACTTAGTCATTCATAGTTTATCGCTACGTATCATTTTTGTTTTTTTTTTCTTTTTAGACATTTCCCTTTACATAGCCTTTTCTCTTTTTTTTAATTGACCTCATGTTCTGCATCTTGCTTTTTTCCTTCACAAGATGATTCTGTGGCTCATATCCTTCTCTTTTCTCTTGACATTGAGTATTTTCCAATGTCATTAAAAACTCTTAAAAAACAAATTTAATGATTATATGACATCCCATACTATGAATGCAACATAAATTTATATATAAATCATTACCCTAGTTTTGGACAATTATTTCCATATTTTGTTATTTTTAATATAATACTGCCAATATCCTTGAATTTCATACATCTTTGGCATGACTCCTTAGAAACGCATACAAAAACTTTTGACATGTATTGAGATTCTATTCTGTGTAGATCATGCCAATTTATACCCTTTTTATATGAGTGTATCTCACTGCTTCATAGGAATGTTTTTAGTACAGACAATATAACATATTCCTAAAGTTTTGTTGGGGACAGAAATGAACATTGTTCAGTTGTGTATAAGCAGCATATTCATAAAGATGTTAACATAGGCTGTGCATCAGCCCAAGCTTGCCCTTATTAAATAAACTTCTCACTAAGCATGGCAGATGGATCTAAAAGCTCTTCTGTTGAATAACAGCCAGTTGGGCATCTGTGAGCTAAATATTTTTTGTGAAGTTCTGGCCTATTTTATCTAGAACTCATAAGGTGTTTTTTTTTTTTACTGATGTCTTTCTTAAAACTCAGTTATTGACAGAGAAGTCCAGACTCTTGATTCAATCTTTTTTTTTTCTTTTTCTACTCTGACAGTTGAAATAGATGGATACCATGATTAATTTAAAAAAAAAAAAAAAAACTAGGTTGTTGAATCTTTCTGCAAAATTTCCAGGTTAGCAAGCTCTGACATATCCTAACAATATTT
Source organism: Meles meles (assembly GCF_922984935.1). Taxonomy (NCBI): domain Eukaryota; kingdom Metazoa; phylum Chordata; class Mammalia; order Carnivora; family Mustelidae; genus Meles; species Meles meles. The sequence continues at coordinate 93,006,419 of NC_060068.1, forward strand.
TAAAATATGAAACAAAGTTTTACTGCATCTTAAGCAAACAAAAGACATCAGTTCAGTTTCTTTGAGGAATAGAAATTGAATTAATCTAATTGCTCTAACCTAAGAGTTAGTCTTTTAAATGATCTATTCATTTCAGATTGGCACCAGCTTTAAACTGACCCACAACCACATGTTTATTTTCTGTGTTATAGGAACTTTATAGCGGTAGCAGAGACTGCAATATACTTGCTTGGGTACCATCCTTATATGAACCAGTTCCAGATGATGATGAGGTAAATATTATTTACACAAATTTACAGTGACTTTTAAATCATAAAGAAAATAATTTTATTAATTCACATCACATGAGACTTTTTTTTTTAAGATTTTATTTATTTATTTGACAGAGAGATTTCACAAGTTGACAGAGAGGCAGGCAGAGAGAGAGGGAGAAGCAGGCTCCCCACTGAGCAGAGAGCCCGATATGGGGCTTGATCCCAGGACCCCAGGATCATGACCTGAGCTGAAGACAGAGGCTTAACCCAATGAGCCACTCAGGCTCCCCAAGAAAGACTTTTTTAAAAGATTTTATTTATTCATTTGAGAGAGAGAGCAAGCACAAGCTGGGTGGGTTGGTGGGGGCGGGCAGAGGGAGAAGGAGAAGCAGACTCCCCACTGAGCAGGGGAGCCTGATGCAGGGCTTGATCCCAGGACCTAGAGATCATGACCTGAGTGGTTAACCATCTGAGCCATCCAGGCACCCCATGAGAGAGACTTTTATTTATTTTATTTTTTTTAAAGAGGGTTTTTTGTTTTTTTTTTAAGATTTCTTATTTATTTATTTGACAGAGAGAGATCACAAGTAGGCAGAGAGGCAGGCAGAGAGAGTGAGAGGGAAGCAGGCTCCCTGTGGAGCAGAGAGCCCGATGCGGGACTCGATCCCAGGACCCTGAGATCATGACCTGAGCCGAAGGCAGCGGTTCAAACCACTGAGCCACCCAGGTGCATGTCTGGCTGTTTTCACATTGTGAAAATAGTTTTCCTGTTATAATACTTTTGGAAAACCCAGAAAAATATTGAAAGAACAACTCAAATGTGTAAAATTGAATTACTGTTAACACTTTTCCTTTGCTTCATTCTTGCTTTTTCCTATGCATATATGGTTGCTTAAACATAGTTAATCTGGGCGCCTGGGTGGCTCAGTGGTTTAAGCCGCTGCCTTCGGCTCAGGTCATGATCTCAGGGTCCTGGGATCGAGTCCCGCATCGGGCTCTCTGCTCGGCAGGGAGCCTGCTTCCCTCTCACTCTCTCTGCCTGCCTCTCTGCCTACTTGTGATCTGTCAAATAAATAAATAAAATCTTTAAAAAAAAAAAAAACATAGTTAATCTGCTTGGACACACATCTTGGCATCCTACTTTACTAATTTAATAATAAACCTTCTTCCCTATCACTAATAACTATTTGTAAATTTGTGTTTTTTTGGTTTTGTTTTGTTTTGTTTTAAAGATTTTATTTATTTATTTGACAGAGAGATTACAAGTAGGCAGAGAGACAGGCAGAGAGAGGGGGGAAGCAGCCTCCCCACTGAGGAGAGAGACCGATTCGGGGCTCCATCCCAGGACCCTGAGATCATGTCCTGAGCCAAAGACAGAGGCTTAACCCACTGGGCCACCCAGGTGCCCCTGTAAATTTGTTTTTAAAATAACAGCACGCTCAGGGCGCCTGGGTGGCTCAGTGGGTTAAAGCCTCTGCCTTCGGCTCGGGTCATGATCCCAGGGTCCTGGGATCGAGCCCCGCATCATGCTCTCTGCTCAGCAGGGAGCCTGCTTCCTCCTCTCTCTCTCTGCCTGCCTCTCTGCCTACATGTAATTTCTGTCAAATAAATGAATAAAATCTTAAAAAAATAAAAATAAAAAAAATAAAATAACAGCACACTGTCATTTATATATCACAATTTACTTAAATATTTACTTATTTGGAGACATTTCTTTTGATCACTATAAACAAATCAAGATAACTATCCGTTTATAAATTGTTTATATTTCTGATTGCTTATTTGGATAGATTCCTAGAAGTAGATTTTATCTCTTGAGTTACCATTTATGACATTTTTAAGGTCTTTTTATTCACACACTTGAATTTTACCAATATATACTCCTCTGTCAGCTAGTCTGTTAGTGTCTTTTTTTTTTTTTTTTTTTTTTAAGATTTTGTTTGTTTATTTGAGAGAGAGAGAGCGAGCATGAGCAGGCCGGGAGAGGCAGAGGGAGAGGGAGAAGCACAGTCCCTGCTAAGCAAGGAGCCCGATGTGGGACTTGATCCCAGGACCCTGGATCATGACCTGAGCCGAAGGCAGCGGCTTAACCCACTGAGCCACCCAGGGGCCCCCATTAGTGTCTATCTTAGACATAAATTGATACAGATATGATCGATGGCCATGGGAGTAAAGACCCTTAAAAAAGTGGTAAACAAAAATGAATAAGACAGGGGCGCCTGGGTGGCTTGGTGGGTTAAAGCCTCTGCCTTCCACTTGGGTCGTGGTCCCAGGGTCTTGGGATCAAGCCCCGCGTCGGTTCTCTGCTCAGCGGGGAGCCTGCTTCCTCCTCTCTTTCTGCCTGCCTCTCTGCCAACTTTTGATCTCTGTCTGTCAAATAAATAAATAATAATTTTTAAAAATGAATAAGACATGCCCCCTGGTCTTAAGTAGTGGCCTCTGTATATTTTTGCTTCTGTGTTACACTGTCTAAAGGTGCTATTTTGGGACACCTGGGTGGCTCAGTTGGTTAAGTGGCTGCCTTCAGCTCAGGTCATGATTCCAGAGTCCTGGTATTGAGTCCCGCATCAGGCTCCTTGCTCAGCAGGAGGCCTGCTTCTCCCTGTCCTCTGCCTGCTGCTCCCCCTGCTTGTGCGCTCGCTCTCTCTCTCTCTCTCTCGCAATAAATAAATAAAATCTTTTCAAGAAAAGTAAAGGTGCTATCTTTCCCACCAAAGATTATTTTACTAAGCACTATTAATCATCTATATTTTTCTTATTATCTAGGATATAAGAAGTCAAATATCTAAAAACCAACATTTGTGTGTATAATTTTTTAAAGTAGGAAATACAAATAGTGCAGTTAGAAACACCTTGAGTTAATCTTACTCAAGTCTTCATATAAAAACAAAGCATCTTAAATGGAGATGAAAAGTATTGGTAGAGCAAGTTAAAATTCTAAAAACATTTTTCACATATTTAGTTCCTTTGTGAAAAAATGACTAAAACCACATGGAAATGAGTTTTTATGGGGGTGGTTGATAACATTTAGCAGCTTTTGACAAAATATATTTTATATCTGGATTTGCAACTGCTGTGGTTTACTGTAGTGTAAAGCCTGTGACTTATTTTGTTTTGGCCCTAATCCAAATAAAAGAGAGAAAACACACAGTGGTAAATCTTCAAGCAGCTGGCCAACTGCTGTATGAGTATTTTCAGATTTCATTACATATCTAATTTAGTTTATTATGGCTTTGATTAGTTTTGGTGTACAGCTGCTTTAAATGACTAAATATTCTTTTTTTATTAACATATATTATTTGCCCCAGGGGTACAGGTCTGTGAATCATCATCAGTCTTACACAATTCACAGCACTCACCGTAGCATATACTCTCCCCAATGTCTATTACCCAGCCACCCTATAACTCTGCCCCCACCACCCAGCAACCGTCAATTTGTTTCCTGAGATTAAGAGTCTCTTATGGTTTGAATGACTGGATATTCTTCTGTAAAATCTTAGTATGGTCAAATACTTTGGCTCAGCCATTTATTTTGCATTATTTAATCACTGCATCCTGTGGTTTAGGAATTACTATATGCAATAAACCCAAGTTAAAACACTATTAAAAAACCCAAAAAACAAAAAAGACCACTCGAGGCTGTATTAGGAAGTATAACAATCACTTACCAAATGAAAATAATAAAAATAAATTAAAAGTAAATCTATGACTTAAATATGGAAAAAGGATATTAGAAGAAAACTAAATTGCTTAATTTATAAAGAGTCTGTGACTCTGATGTTTTATTTATACAATGTAGTTATAGTGATAGTTTGAACTTCTTATCTAGAAGAATTTTTGCATATGGGAAACTAAACCGAACAAGTAGGAAAATAAATAGAGATTCGTAAAAAACAAGCTAGCTTTATATTTAAGTTTTTTTTTTAAGATTTTATTTATTTATTTGACAGATAGAGATTACAAATAGGCAGAGAGAGAGGAAGGGAAGCAGGCTCCCCGCTGAGCAGAGAGCCTGATGTGGGGCTTGATCCCAGGACCCTGGGATCATGACCTGAGCGGAAAGCAGAGGCTTTAACCCACTGAGCCACCCAGGCGCCCCTATATTTAAGTTTTAGAGCTATGAAACCTTATCTTTTAAAATATACTGTTTATACGTCTTAAGATAGCCATCATTCTTATAAAATGGTATGGAATAAAATTATTTTCATAAAACTTTAGTTTGAAAGATTCCTTTGAATATAGGTAGAACGTGAATATGATGATGGTTTAGATCTGAGAGAAGTCTGTCTGCACCAGACCCTACTCCTTACATGTATATTTACTATTTAACTCATATTTAAAAGTGTTTTTAGGGGCACCTGGATAGCTTAGTCAGTTAAGCCTTTGGCTCAGGTCATGATCCCAGATTCCTGAGACCGAGCCCCGGGTCAGTCTCCCTGCTCAGCGGGGAGTCTGCTTCTCCCTCTCCCTCTGCCCTGCTCATGCTCTCTCTTGCTCTCCCTCTCTCTCAAGTAAATAAATAAAATCTTTAAAAAATAAAAAAGAAGTGTTTTTATCTCAGCTCTCAAATAAATGATACTGCAGTTTCCCAGAACTGTGCAGGAACAACTTCAAAACAAAACATGGACATACATGCACACACACTCACTTAGTCTTCAGTTTCAGGTAAACTAAATAATAATCATATTGGCAGCTGGGTTTGAATCCCTGTTCTGCCACCCATTGTGGATTAAGGACAAGTTTATGGTATCTCCAAATATCAGAATCATCAAGCAAAATTGTTCTTCAGTTTCCTTTCAAATCTACCCTTGAGATAAGATTTGCTTCCCCATCAACCAAGACATAATTCCTTAGTGGCATTTCTTCTGATATGCAAGATAGAGGGGAAATTTAGTCATACTGTAAGAAATTGAAAGGCATTGGGTGATAGGGACAGGTTTTATGGTCTTTAAGCATAAATCTATATATTTAATTGGCAGGCTGTTTTATTATATTCTGAGGACTCTGCCTTCCTTTTACCCTCTTTTCCTAAAACTTGGTCATGATCAAGACAAGCCTATATAATGCCTAATCACTTTTTCCTTCCTGAGATCTATAGGGCAGCTACATTATAGTTCAAATCTGACCTCTCACCAAGAATCTTACTTTATTTTGATAGTCACACAATACATAGCTGTTTTATTTACCACTTGGTAGATAGTTGCAGTTGACCCTTAAACAACAAGGATGCTGGCACCCATCCCCATGCAATTAAAAATCCATATGTAACTTTCGACTCCTCCATAACTTAACCACTAAGCGTCTGCTCTTGACAGGAGGCCTTACCCACAACATAGTGAATTAACATATATTCTGTATATGTATTATATACTGTATTTTTACAATAAAGTAAGTTAGAGAAAAGAAAATGTTACTAAGAAAAGCATAAGGAAGAGAAAATACATTTACAATACTGTACTGTATTTATAAAAAAAAAAATCTGCATATAAGCGATCCACGTAATGCAAAGCCCTATTGTTCAGGGTCAGCTGTAATCATTTGCTGACACAGACAACCCTATTTTGCTCCCGTAGAGACTTCCCAATAATTGACAGTAGAGACTTCCCAGTAATTGACAGTAAGGAATTTAGAATATATCAAGATGTATATGTAGATGTAAGGGTTGGTTTTGTTCTTCCTTCCCATTATTTGGACCTGGACTAGATTCCTTGTAAATTACAGCTTCTCTGTCTCCTGACATTTACAAGTGTTTCTCAGGAGAACAGGCAACCTGGTGAGGTTCAAGCTCAGAAATGATGTCCACTAGAAGGAGATGTTACAGAGAAAACCTAAGTGCTAGATGGTCGTTAGACTTCATCTGTAGGTCTCAAATGATAATATGGGTACCACATCCATATATGACATTCTTACAGTAGCTTTTAATTACAAGTGTGTTTTATTTGTGATTTTTTTAGCAATAAAATAAAACTGGTCTACGGCCATACCACCCTGAACGCGCCCGATCTCGTCTGATCTCGGAAGCTAAGCAGGGTCGGGCCTGGTTAGTACTTGGATGGGAGCAATAAAATAAAACTGTAATCATACTATAATGCATTTATATTGTTATTCTTTATTACTATAAACAGTAAAATTTACAGTATTTGTGTATTAGTGTAGTATTTTTCAAAATTTATCAATATTTCATCTCAATTTTCACATAATCTGGTTTCTTTGCTCACCATAGCAATAATAATACAATAAAATATAATTTTGCTTCTCTCTTGAGTCTTCAAATGAAATTTAAATGTTTAATAGATTACATATTGGGCTTCCATAGTGAAATTAGGAGGCATGACCTTTGTGTGGTTTATTGACATTCAGAAACATTTTTGGGAGCTATCTAAGGCAGAGTTAAAGGCCTCTAAAGATAGAGTAGGGGAGAGGAATCTCCTAACCCCCAAGAACAATACATCTTCTTTCTTAAATTTTAATTCCAGTATAGTTAACAATGTTAGGTGAGTTTCAGGTGTATAATATAAGATTCAGCAGCAATTCTGTACAGTGAACATTTGGATGAAAAAATAGACTTAAGTGCAGTACAGTCATTGATTGCAAATCAGTGGACTGCTGCTAGAAATAAGTGAATAATTAGTTGAGGTTTGGTAATAGTTTTTTTTAATTTTTAATTTTTTATTAACATATCACAACACTAACCATAGCATATACCTTCCCCATTGTCTAAAACCCAGCCACCTTCTCCCTACACCCCTCCCCTCCTGCAACCCTCAGTTTGTTTTGTGAGATTAAGAGTCTCTTATGGGGGGCACCTGGGTGGCTCAGTGGGTTAAAGCCTCTGCCTTCAGCTCAGGTCATGATCCCAGGGTTCTGGGATCGAGCCCCGCATCAGGCTCTCTGCTTAGCAGGGAGCCTGCTTCCTCCTCTCTCTCTGCCTGCCTCTCTGCCTAGTTGTGATTTCTCTCTGTCAAATAAATAAAATATTTAAAAAAAAAAAGTCTCTTATAGTTTGTCTCCCTCCCGATCCCATCTTGTTTCATTTTTTCCATCCCTATCCCTTAAACCCCCCACTTTGCCTGTCAACTTCCTCATATCAGGGAGATTATATGATAATTGTCTTTCTCTAATTGACTTACTTCGCTCAGCGTAATACCCTCTAGTTCCAGCCACGTCGTCACAAATGGCAAGATTTCGTTTCTTTTGGTGGCTGTATAGTATTCCATTGTGTGTGTGTGTGTGTGTATATATATATACACACACACATATATACATATATATATATACACATATATGTGTGTGTGTATATACATATACACATATATATATACACATATATATAAAGAAGATGTGGTATATATATACCACATCTTCTTTATCCATTCATCTGTTGATGGACATCTGTGGTAATAGTTTTTTATCTGGACATGTGAGATATAATGGAATTTTGTTTGTACAACTGAGTCATGATAGGCAACATTAAGTTTAATAATGGTGCTGGTAGCGGGTGTTAGGTTTAGTAATAGATTCTGATCTGTAGCTTTAATAGCTATAATATAGCTTTAATAGCTATATAATATATATTATATAAGCTATATATATATTATATAAGCTATATAATATAGCTTTAATAGCCATAAGGAATATTTAAATTAATGTGTTCTTTTCTAGCTATCGTGGGTGATACTGGGGAATTCACTGGAAACTCACACTTTCTCTACTGTTATTATTGTTTAAATTTTATGATTCTAAATCATATCAAAAAGGCAGTGAACATGCTTAGACACAGTTTGGGGTTCCTCTTAACATAAAACATTGCTGTATGTTGTAAAAGGCAATATATAAGGTAATATATGAGTGGTCTCGGTGCTAATACATCATTGGATTTGGGGTCAGAATATATTTGTAGCAGATGTAAAAGCTGCAGAATAAGAAGCAAACCTGGCTCAGAATGATGAGATACTCAAAAAACTGAGACCATCGTAAAGCCCCTTAGTCATTTGCCAGAGAGTGAGGAGGTAGCCATCCAAAAAGTTTCCTCCGAGAGTGAATGGATCTGAAATGCCACACATAATTAAAATTCCTCTAGTTGCTGATTACTTTTATTAGGTAGGGCTCTCAGGTTGTAAGAATACAACTTTAACAGGAAAGATAACAAGTGCCTCTTATCTTTCAAAGAAATCTTCCTGGAAAACCTGTGAGCTAATGGCAAACCTGTTAGCATTTTTGACGTATTTTTCATGTACTTGGGAACTGCTTTACTAGCTATGAAAAAAATAAACTTCACTACGTAACAACTCACATTAGTTTTTGTACCAAAAATGGTTTTACTCAGTTTGATGAACACTTTATTCCCCATACATGGGTATTTGTGTATTTAAAGTCAGGTAGGCACATTAATACCTTGGGCTGTCAGGTCAGACTATAGACAAGTTCAGTCTTAGCCACATGGATGTTAATGGGCAGCCATCTCCAGATAATTCCAAAAAGTTGCAGAAATGCCATAAGCAATAGCTGCAGTGGGGGGGGGTGGGGGGGGTGGGGGGGTGTAGATGCATTTATGTATGTGTTTGTGAGGTAATTACTTTGAAGGAAACATAGGTAATTTGGATAAATTCTGGCTTGTCTATTTAAGATGTCTATTGCCTTACATTGTATGTGTGGTGTTACATTACTTTTATCATGAATTAACCATTATATTGTTACTTTCAAAATAATGTAATTGCTCTTCATTTTATAGATTTCATAACTATATTGTGAACCTAAAATTATGGGGCAAAACAATCAAATTTTCCTTTTTTCTCCCTTTTTTAGCCTACAACCAAATCACAAATAAATCCAGCATTTGAAGATGCATGGAGCAGCAGTGATGAGGAAGGATGATTCTCAATTCTGAGTACCTTTGTGTCTCTTTTGATGAAACTTTTAAAATGGGACTGTTTTTTTGTTGTTACTGTTTTCTTCCTATGTGATGACAGCTGAAGTACCCCTGAATTTGGCAATTTTTTTTCACCTGTGTTTTAAAATGAAGGTAGTATTTGTATGAAATCCTGAAGCAGACTTTTATATAGTTTATTTAATCAAAGATGTCTCCTTGATCCCAGTTGCTGTTGCCTGGGATGTCCCCTGTTGTTATAGTACTCTCTCTATACTGAACTTTCTCTTTTTTTTTTTTTTTTAACTTTCTCTTTTGAGACAGGTCCTTGACAACACCCTCCCTCCCTCTCCCCACCCCCACAGTGGGACCTTGAACACATTGTTTGAACTGTTAGATACAGTATCAGGATGAGCAAGTAAAGGTTATCAGCACTGACTTTCTACTACTGGCTGTACCATCACCTTGTTCATTTTCACTTTCAGTGATGCTTTTACTGAGGACAGTCTTATCAAAATGATAGTTGAAAAGTTAGCATCCTATTTTTAAATTCTTTTTTATTCATATGTTCAGTTTTTGCAATGATTTCATTTAGCCAACCATTGTCTAGCTTTAATTAAATATTTTTGGACTCAGTCCAAAAAGTGTGGGTCACAGAAGTTTGTTTTTTAAAATTTTTTTTAAAGATTTTATTTATTTGACAGAGAGAGAAATCAGAACTAGGCAGAGAGGCAGGCACAGAGAGAGGGGGAGGCAGGCTCCCTGCCGAGCAGAGAGCCCAATGCGGGGCTCGATCCCAGAACCCTGAGATCATGACCTGAGCCGAAGGCAGAGGCTTAACCCACTGAGCCACTCAGGCACCCGTCACAGAAGGCTTTTAACCTGGGGAAAATCCTATGTTTTCTTTATTTTAATGTGTCAGATGATAGCTTGTACTCATGCTTGATCTCCCTTTCTGAGAATCTTAATTAAGATATAACCAAGTCCTGTTTCATTCATTAAAGCAGAAAATGCCCTGGCAGGAATCTGGCTCAACATGAAATGTTGTCACAAAATTTCTACTTTATTGTCTTCTCTTCTTGTATAATAACCCACAAGTGATTATCATGAAGCTAATCTTACCTCCTCTCTTTCTTTTTGATTCTTATCAGCAGGAGACTAGAAAAAGAGGTTTTTATAGCTTGAATAACAAGTGTATAGTCATTGAGTTTTTTAAGTGTGTATGAAGTCTCTTATCAGACCTTTCTGGCCAAATGTTTAACATATGATTTTCTTAAGCCTTGACCATTATACTTCCCCACCCCACCCCTTGGAGAGGATACTTATGATCTTTGAGAATGCTATTGAAATTGGAATCTTTTTTTTATTTAAAAAAAAGTCTTCCTCTAAGCTGCAAATAACTATATCGCTTCTTTTTAGTTATATAACTATACATGCTGATTGTAAATAATTCAAACAACATTAAAAATTACAGAGGGGCGCCCGGGTGGCTCAGTGGGTTAAAGCCTCTGCCTTTGGCTCAGGTCATGATCTCAGGGTCCTGGGATCGAGCCCCGCATTGGGCTCTCTGCTCGGCAGGGAGCCTGCCTCCCCCTCTCTCTGTGCCTGTCTCTCTGCCTACTTGTGGTTTCTGTCTGTCAAATGGATTAAATCTTAAAAAAAAAAAAAAAAAAGATTTTAAAAATTACAGAATGTAATGCTCACCTGGAATCATATCACCCTAAGGTAACTACTGTTATCATTTTGGTGCCATTCTTCCATGCATCTTTTTATGCGATATATAATTTTATGTAACGGGATGTTTGGCTTGTTGTTGCTAACATGGAAATCCTCTTCTCCCACATCAGCACCTCCCTCCCCATCCAACAATCCACAGTATTAACCACGTGTTCGGCAATCCACATTATTAATTAAGTATGTGTTTTTCTTTTTTTTTTTTTTTATTTTTTTAAAGTATGTGTTTTTCACATTACAATCCTATATGGACCTATATAGTCATAGAGGGAGAAATATTTTTATTTTGCAAAAATTGAATATATACAGTTCTTTCTTGATTTTTTTTTTCAGTTATAGCTCATAGAAATCTCTGTCATTTGGTATAAATAATTGTGTCGTCTCTATTTTTACTTTCTGTATTCTTGAATCTCTAGCCTTCAGAGCCTTGATCTTGGGGATACAGCCCCCTCCCCGGACTAGCTAATTCCTAGAGATAACAAAGGACTCCATTGGGAGCATGCCTTTGATATACAAACCAACCAATCCAGAGTCCATACCCCCAATCCTCATACACCAAGGCAATATTCCCCCTGCCCTAACTCACTCCAGGGCTACCCGTATGTGCCAGCATCTACTGAAATTATTCAAACTACTCACTGCTAAACTTACTCAGTGTACTTACCCTGCCTCATTCAGTCCTTCCCATGAACACTCCAGTAAAGGCTCTACTGAGCCATGTTTTGCCCCTCCTTTGAGAGGTAGACTCCTCACCATCCCTGGTCCTTCCCCTGTGGCTAAATAGCATGATATACCATGTCTTCTGATTTTAGGGATTTGTGACTATAAGCTGCTTCCTTCATGAAGTCGTTTCTGTGTCTGCATGTCTTACCACACCTGATGAGAACAAATCTCAGGTGAAAATCCTAACACAGAAGGCACAGCAGGCTGGGTGGTTTGACATCAAATGGAAATGATATGTCCTTAAACTTCACCAGGCTTACTAACCGAATCCAACAGTCAGTGGCCACTGTGTGAAAGAGCACTCCTGATTTTGGTACACTTGCTGCTTGGTGGCTACTGCGCTGTGTTGTTTTTGTTGTTGTTATTGTTGTTGTTGGATGTTGCCTTGATTTCCTGATCTAAAGGGGGCACTCAACATATTTCCCCACGTTGGTAGACTACCCAGAGTCCAGGACAGAACCCATGAGGGTGTATAGGTTATTGGCTACATTTTGAAAAGGTCCCTCTGAAGAGGTTGAGAAGTAACTACCTTCCTAATGCTGTGGGAGTTGAATCCACTGACGGGGGAGCACTGACGAGCAGTGAGGCCATCTCAGTCATGGGGATGAAAGTACCTAGTGTCTGGAACATTAAAGTCTGGATCTGCTTGCTACTGTCTCAAATGATTCGTTCCCCAAATCACTGAGATGTATAAGGTCCTGTGTCTGGAGGCCAGTGGCACAGTGTTTAATTGTAAAGGGGAGAAAGAGAAAAGAGCATCTGGTTCTAGCTCTCCACTGAAAACCCTGAAGAGCTTAAGACCTCTCTTAAGAGCTACTGCTTATCAGCATGCAAAGGGTCTCCTGCTCAAAACAAAAACAAAGCAGCAACAACAAAAACGTGCAAGATAAAGCTGATGCCACAACTGCTGTCCAAAATGTGGATTGTAGCTCCTCTAAGATAGATTGGGACATCCTAGAGAAAGGGGCTGCTGCTCACAGCCGACACCACTCAGGACCTCCAGGAGCTTATCAGACAAACATCTAAAGGATTAAAAAAAGAAGGAGAAGAAAAAAAGGTTAGCTGTCTAGAAATACAAGCCCTTCTAAAAGATTCTGTTTTTTAAAGGGAGTGTGAGGAAAGGACTAAATATTCTGTGGACCGGGCCATCCCAGGGAGAGATTGCCTAGAGTCATCAGACCCTGCTTTTCCTCTTATCAGCTGGAGGAAAAAGAAAGTAAAGACTAGGTCTTCAAGGGGCAAAAGCCTGAAACAGAGAAAACAAAGGAAAAAGACTCCCATTGTCAGTAGGCACAAGCCCAGGGGGAAAAAACAGGGACTTTAAATCTTAGACACTAAGCCACTCTAGCAAACACAGTGCAGGTCCTAGAAATACTTACTGACTTAAAAACAAAAACAAAAAAAAGCAGGCCCTTGGATACAGGGGGAGAAAGTAAAAAGTAATTAAGTAATATATACATATAATATAATAATATATTCGTGTATCTAATACATATATATTAGAGATATATATATACATATATTAAAGTTTTATAATGTAATTGGAAATCCAAAATTTATACACTAAAATTAATATACTAAAGACTTTATATAACAAAAATACCCAAGAGGGTAACCTTATGGGGGATTACTATAAATATTAATGCCATGGTCCCATCCATTGGCCTCTCCATACCCAATATGAACCAGTGGGATTATTGATTCTGTTCAAACAACTGGTAAATATTTTGCTCTTATAGATATGGCTAATGTGTTGTTTAGTATCTATTTCAGTAGCCTCTCAGCTGCAGTTTGCTCACCTCACACAGACACAAGGAGACTTTCCCAGGCTACCCATCAGGTAAGCTTTGTCATCACATACAATCTGTAGACCAGATCTCAATACATTTGCCTTTTTCCAGGAGCACAGGTATGACATTACATTGATGACATCCTCTTCTAAGGAGACTCATTTGATGTACTCATTTAGGATATATGGTTCCAACATCTTTTAGTACTTTTGGGTTTATGATATCAACATATTCTTTATTTACAAATGTTACTTTCAAATTAAAATCAGCAGGGTTAGTGCCCTCAATATCTCCAATAAAGAGATTTGGGCAATCTCTTGTTATGCATCCTGGAGTCTCTGGACCTTTAGGATAGCCATAAGTTGCCCAAGGGCTTCTGATGCAAGAAACTGCCCTTCTCAGCCCTATACTGTATCCTATTAAGACAAGAAAAAAAATACAGGGGCACCTGGGTGACTCAATTAGTTAAGCCACTGCCTTTCGCTCAGGTCATGATCCTGAAGTCCTGGGATTGAGTCCCGCATCCGGCTCCATGCTTGGTGGGGAGTCTGCTTCTCCCTCTTCCCTTCCCATGCTCTCCCTTTCTTTCTCATTCTCTCTCTCTCTCTCTCTCAAAAAAAATAAAATCTTTAAAAAAAAGAAAAAGAAAAAAAATACATGCAGGGTTCTCTGGAAAATAGGGGCTCTCACAGACCCTGAGCCTTTGACCTTTCATACCCAGCTGCGTATTAAGCTTTAAGTCATGAAAACAGCCCACCAGAAACTCAGGACAACTACCAACGACTCCTTAAGGTAGGATAGAGCAAATCTGGGCTCTCTTGTATATCCCATCTGCAGCAGGAGGTGGCTCTCTCTATCCTTGGTCCTTTGCCGGATGACATGGTGCGGGAGGATGTCACCCCTCTCCTAGATCACTTGGCTGCCTGGGAAGACACTTGGGATTAACTGAATGAACAGCAGTGGGAGTGATAGAAGTACCTAGACTATACAGGCAGCACTGCTAGCCATCATTCATGATGGAACTCAGTGGAATGTTGCTGCTTTCCATCTCTTAGTCCAGATATCACTAATAAAGGACAGGACCCAAACTTCATGCAGTCATCTTAGTACATGATGCCCTGGCCAATAAGTGGCTTCATCTTTACATTAATTATAAACTGTTGGGCCATTGCCTAAAAATTGTCCTTTTCAGGGAGAAACAAACAAGCAAACTCTAGGATTCTCTTTCCTTACAGGTACCCAAAATCTAAATCACACATCTCCAGCTATATTAAGGTCACCATACAGTGCCTTGCCTGGACACTCCATATTACTTTCAGAGTTAAAGACATTACTTATAATAAGGAAGACACGCATTTTACTTATCAAAATACACAATGCTAGTCTTTTGGAAAGGGTATTCAATAGAACTTTCATGTCCCTATTAGGTCCCAAAGAGCTGGTTTAATTGACAGATATAAGGGCCTTCTCAAATACTTCCTTTTCGACGGGTAAACAGTCCCCTAAAGGGTCTCTGTCTTGCTCCAGGCCTTATTTTCTCTTAATTGAAGGCCCTTTGGCCAAATTATACCCCACACCAACTTAGAAAGCTTTTCCATTGCCCTTTCCTGTATTTAAAGGGAGAAGTGTCTAAGTGCCATACATATAAACATTTATTATTTTTGAGACCCTTTTTTAATGTTTTTGCCTGTCTTTATAAATTGTTTATCATTCCCCTATCCCAGAAGGGCTGGAGGCCATAGCAAGGGCACATACTCTTCTGGGACCCATTATCCAGATTGTCCATGGATTAGACAGCTATTCATCTAATATGTGACTCATTTGAGCCTAAACTTCCACCAAAAAACAAAACCCAATAAGGTATAGCAACATACCTTTCTGTTGACTTTTGGTCTTATTACCACTGGTCTGCGTGATTTCATTAATTTGCAATCTGGAGATCCAAACCCTCTAAATAAGCCATTGTTGCAAATGGCTTATTGTTGCAAATGTTGCAAATGACCCACATCACCTCAAGTGGGTACCCCTTTGGAAAGGATACCCCAGTTTCACATCCTAGATGATGTTGCCCCAGTCCAAGACCTCACTGTTAGGAGGTGAGCCCACGGGTACTTATGAGCTGCCTCTCCCAAGGCACAAATTGGACACAGGACATTTTTTCTTTTCTTCCTTTGATATTAGGGTTCCCATTATGGTTCTGAGCTTACTGTCTGCTTAGCCCATGATCCAGCTACAGTCTTTGTTCCCTGCCAAAAGGTACACTCCTGGGGCACCCGGGTGGCTCAGTGGGTTAAGCCTCTGCCTTTGGCTCGGGTCGTGATCTCAGGGTCCTGGGATCGAGCCCCACATCGGGCTCTCTGCTCAATGGGGAGCCTGCTTCCCCCTCTCTCCGCCTGTCTCTCTGCCTACTTGTGATCTCTGTCCGCCAAAGAAAGAAAGGAAGAAAGAAAGAAAAGAAATTTAAAAAGAAAAGGGGTGCCTGGGTGGCTCAGTGGATTAAACCGCTGCCTTCGGCTCAGGTCATGATCTCAGGGTCCTGGGATCGAGCCCGCATCAGGCTCTCTGCTCCGCAGGGAGCCTGCTTCCTCCTCTCTCTCTGCCTGCCTCTCTGCCTACTTGTGATCTCTCTATCAAATAAATCAATAAAATCTTTAAAAAAAAAAAAGAAAGAAAAAGGTACACTCCTGCCCTCTCATGCTTGTAGGGAAATCTGGTAAAGGTTACTATTTTCTTCCTTTCTAAATATTAGTGGAGGTTATTGCCTTCTCCTTAGGCACTTGCCTCATTACAGTAAAATCCTTCAACTCTCTGGGGAGAGAACTAGGTACTGCCGAAGATTTTTCTTCCTCTCATTTTGATCTCCCACCATGACCACCACAACCATTCTTTTCCCCTTGGCTACCTGATACCACTAATCGGTACATATACTTTACTAACATACCATTTCATACCCTGCAACAAAATAACTGCTGGACCTACCACCTTGATGTATATATAACTCATACTTTTAACATATTTTGAAACTCTACCAAGATATTGTTAGAAACTGCAAAAACTTCAAATCTATTTTCTTGGCTAATAGCCTCTTATGCCATACTCTCCACTAGAATCACCTCTAAGTTCCTTGATATGATGCAGTTGTATTAATTACATTTTCTTATTTTCTGTATTCTTGCTACTCTGGCATTTGTGGCTTTCATCCTGGCAACACTGCCGCTTTCCAGTACTAACTAATTTCCAGAGATAGCAAATGACTCCCTTGAGAGTGAGTCTCTGATATACACCCTCTCAATCCTGAGTCCCCACCCACAACCATCTCCTTTATCAAACTCAGTTTGATCAAACACACCAATGCAGTATTCTGGGTGCCCTAAATCACTGCAGGCCCAGGCCCCAGACAACTAGGGAACACTCCAATAGGCCAGAGACCAACAGTATTATTCAAACTCTCCAATCCTAAATTTATGTAGTGTACCTACCTGCTTCATCTATTCCTTGCCACAAAACCCCAGCAGAGGCTCTGGGCCTTGCTCTCCCTCTCTGCCTCCTGACTAGCCATAGTCCTTCTCTATGTGGCCCTGCATGGCATAGTGAGCCCTGCCCCCTGGTTCTGGGGGTCTGTGGTATTAACTTTCTTCATGACAATCATTTCTCTGTCTTTGTATCTTAGAACAAATCCCAGGACAAAATTGAACACACTAAGTCATTCTTTTTATTAACTGCCCAATACTCCATCCTGTGAGTGTACCCACAATTTCTTTAGCCAGTCCCCTGTTTAGGACAACGTGTATAAGAGCAAAGATTGTGAACAACCTCTTTTTCCTTAGGTGATGTATTTGGGGGATATCTGTAGTTATTAAATATCTTCTTTTCCGGGGCACCTGGGTAGCTCAGTGGGTTAAGCCTCTGCCTTCAGCTCAGGTCATGATCTCAGGGTCCTGGGATGGAGCCCCACATTGGGTTCTCTGCTCAGCGGAGGCCCTGCTTCCCCTTCTCTCTCTGCCTGCCTCTCCACCTACTTGTGATCTCTGTCTGTCAAATAAATAAATAAAATCTTAAAAAAAAAAAAAAAGTAATGGAATACCTGAAGATATTTTGCCTAAAACTTACCATATCAGTTGATTTATTATTTCAGCTAGTTGGCTTTCATCCAGTTACTTTGCCCTTTTCCACATGGTAAAGGCATACTGTGCCTGCTTTTAATTTTGAAACTATTATGTCCACTTTCTTCTGGATTCTGTTCTTGTAAATGAGAACTCCAAAACCAGTTTTCTTTGATTTTTTTCCCTTTTCTTGGGAACTCACTCTTTATAGCTGGAAGCTTGTCATCTGTGATATTTTTTTTTTCCCTCCTATCCTTAGAGTTCCATAATTTTAGCAAGATACCTGACAAATCAGCCCCCCCCCCCCCCCCCCGACCTTCTTCATCACTTCCTGGATCTTCTATGGGGTTTTTCAATCTGAAGCTTCAAGTCTTTTTTCAGCTCAGGGATATTTTCTTTTAGCATATGTTTGGCTTCTCCTTTTCTTTTTTCCTTCTCTAAATTACCAGATAATTGCATGTAAGGTCTACTTTGATCTCTCCTTCATAGTCTTATTGTTTCCTTCCTGCTTGTCTTTTTTTTTTCCTTTTATTTATTTTTTTCAGCGTAACAGTATTCATTGTTTTTGCACAACACCCAGTGCTCCATGCAAAACGTGCCCTCCCTATTACTCACCACCTGTTCCCCCAACCTCCCACCCCTGACCCTTCAAAACCCTCAGGTTGTTTTTCAGAGTCCATAGTCTCTTATGGTTCACTTCCCCTCCCCAATGTCCATAGCCCCCTCCCCCTCTCCCAATCCCACCTCCCCCCAGCAAACCCCAGTTTGTTTTGTGAGATTAAGAGTCATTTATGGTTTGTCTCCCTAATCCTAGAACAGTAGCTAGCATCTAGAGAGTGGGTGCTCAGTAAATACTTGCTTTGTTATTTCTACTGTATACTTGGAGATTTTGCACTTGATCTTTGAAGTCACTAATTCAGGCCTGACTATAATCATCAAAAGAGGCTTTTTAATTATTGTTTTATTCTCTTCTCCACCTTAAGCCTTTGTTTTGTTCTTTTTTTAAACATTTGCAGATTATATTAGAAAACTATGAAAGCTCCATGGAGGCTTCCACTTGAAACTTCTGTTTCATTTAATTGATGTTTGCCCAGCCTTACTGACATTATATATCAATAAATCTATTACAAAAGTAGTTAGACTTCTCTCCAACGCCTTTTACATTTTACAAATTGTTCTTCCACCCTGTCCTGGCTAATAGTATGTGTCTTTTGGTCCTATAAGGTGCTTGTACTATACAGTGGATCAAAGAACAGTTAAGTCAGTTGTTTACTTCCCCTCAAATTGATCCCACTTTTAACTGAAGTCATTCCTGATACACCCAGGAAATGCCTAGTTTTAAAAAACAGAAGTAAATGCACATACTTTGACAGAGCCCTAAACCTGTGTTTAATAGCAAGCCTGAATAGCATCATAGATAAGCTTTAATACTTTCTATGAAGCCTTTTCTTTATAATTAATTAAGGAAACAGTAATGGGGGAAAAAAGAAATGTTTCTTTCAAGTGAAACATTTTTCCTATTCAGCTTATACTAAAAAGCCCCATTATTTAAACTGAATAAAAACATTTAAAGAAAGCTTTGAAGACAAACCCTTTAACTGTAACAATTGTATTAACAGATGAAAATAGCTTCAAAATGAAGACTCTTGAGGAAGGGACATGAAGATGTAAAGCCTCCTATTGGTGAGGCACCAGAAAACAAAAACCTTGAGCTCTGTTATTTAAAATCTGACTGAGAGAATGACGGATGATGGGAAAAAGCCTGTCTCCACAAGCTAATCTCATTTATCTTTGAAAGAAAAGTTACTATCTCATATTGGAAAGAAAAACCTCAAATTAGATATTAAGCTTATGGCTGCATAGTTCCAATGCAGAAATATTTCATTATTGTTCATTTATATACTAACACTTGGTTATTTCTATAAAAATGATATAACTACTGAAGATTAGGAAAGCTAAAGAACTTGTCTGAGTTACAATTTTTATAAACATATATTTACTACTTTTGTTTCTTTAAACTTAATTTTTTTTTCTCTATATTCAGGCTTTATATACTGAGCCTGAATTTTAAAAACTTTTGAGTATCATTAGAGCAGTAAACTTAAAAATCAGCCAAGTCATGCCAGAAACAAAACTGGCAAAAAGTCTGGCCTGCTTGGGATTTTGCCTTTCAGAAAGTATAACAGGGAAAACTAATTACAGAAAGGAAAATAGTCACTTTGCTTTGTATTGTGATGAAGTTTGTAGATATCTGAAGATTAATTCCAGTGCTAGGATAGGATTGGTTCTTCTGTTTTAACTCTGGAAAAATACTAAATTCAGGAGACCTATCTAACAAATCTCAGTTATGAATATGGCTTTTCTTCTTGGCAAGGAAATAGGTACAGCCCTGTGCTGCCTGGAGTCATGATACTAACAAGCTTGTCTGTCTTATTAGCTATATCAGCAATATCCTCACACACAAGAAGAGTGGTTGTTTTGCTAGTTCTTTACTTTCTGCTTTTTAAAAAAATTAGACAAAAATAGAAAAAAGGGGACACCTGGATGGCTCAGTTGGTTAAGGGTCTGCCTTCAGCTCGGGTCATGATCTCGGGGTCCTGAGATCGAGTCCTGAGTCTGACTCCCTGCTCAGCAGGGAGCCTGCTTCTCCCTCGCCTTCCACTCGTGCTCTCTCTGTGTCTCTCACTCGAAAGAAAGAAAGAAAGAGAGAGAAAGAAAGAAAGAAAAGAAAAGAAAACACAAGGGAAATAATAAGACAAGCAACTGTATTGTGACCCTTTTTAATTCTCCATTCATAAGAGTCTGCAAATGGCTTATATGCTCCTGACTAACCATGTCTGTTTATCCTGACAAGGGAACTTGTAAACTTTGTGCTAGTAGGTTAATAACAGCCCCCTCAAAGCTTTTTAAGACATAAAATGTCATAGTCCTTTAGCAAGCTTGTTTGGTTTGTTATTTTGTCATTGAAAACATAAGGGAGTGATATTTAAAACCAGGTTCCTCAAGCTTATGTTTTTATGCCCTCACAGTCTGTCTAATTATTGTGTAGGGCTGGTAGCCTTAGGACTGGCCAGTGGTTTGTTCCAGGGCAACAAATGATTGGCTCAAATGATTGGTATAAACCACTTCTCTTTTGTTCCTCTCATTCTTGGTGGCAAGAGTTAGCAACATCACCAAATTAGGGCCTCTCAACACCTTCCTCTTCAAAGAGCAGCAGGAGCTGGAGAGCCACTACTTCCCAGGTGGCTCACACTCAAATCCAGCTCTCTTCACCCTGTACAGTGACATCATCCACTGTCATGTGAATCTGTGTATTTTCTACATAAATGCACTGTTAACGTTGTGCTAAAATAGGGAATAATCCTAAGTCTTTGATAATTGAGTCATTAACTGTTTTGTACAATTTTAGTGTTATATGTATTATATATGCAAAGTTTTGTTAGAGTTTTGGTAAGAACTATGAAAAAAGAAGGTATTCCAAATAACTCAGTGTTGATTACTATGAACATTAAAGAATGGCAAGATTATCAAAAAGTAACCTTGACAGTTTCTAAAGAAATAACTAATAATAAATGGACTGGAAGTCAGAAGACCAGATGCTTAATCTTAGCTTTATGACCAATTAAACGTATGAATTTGAATAATATTTTTACTTCCTTTTTCTCATTAGTTAAAAAAGAGACAGAAAATTGGAATAGAAAATTGTTAAATTCATTCCTGCTCCAAAATCACACATTGTAATATTTAGAAAGTATTTAAAAATGATATTTACTATGTGAAATGTTATATCCAAGATTAAATGAAGTTCATTGAAGGCAAAGTTGGAGTGTCTTTATTTTTGTTTTATGAATTATGTCGCACTGAATGAACATTTGGATTCTAATGGTACAAGCAAACATGCTGTTTTGCCTAAACTAAAACTTTAGTTCCCATCTACATTATGATGGAACTGCCACTGGTTAGCTGTTAGATTAAGCAAGTTCCTTAGCCTTCCTGAGCTAGTTTCTTCATTTGTGGAAAAGGGAATATAATACACCTTACAGAGTTATAAGGGTAAATGAAATAAAGTTCTGACATAAAAGAGTTGTTGAGTGAATAGAACTCCTTTTACTTAAAATCTCAAGATTATTGGGCTCTGAGCTATTGTCAAAATTCTCTCAAATTTCACCTACTCAGAACATGGTCTGCTCATTCATTTTGCCCTTCTCTCCTTCCTAGAACGTGTAAGTACTCCACGAGGTCAGGAATTTTATCTGTTTTGCTTATTGCTGTATCCTCGGCACCTAGTGTGTTGCTCTGCTTGACAAATAAAAAATGCAAAAAAATGTATATATATTTATTGAATTAGTAAACAACACCATTACCAATCACCTAACTACCAAACAATTCCACTACAATCTGTAAAAGATAAAGTGATTAACTGATTGTGTTTTTCTTATAACTTACTAGGTATGAAATTTTAAGTATTATTAAATATTAGTGAATAGCTTGGTCATTACATTCATCTTCCAGTCTTCTTACAGTGTCAAAGAATCCTATTCTCATGGTTTCTATTGGCCTGTACACCCAACACAGATCCTCCCTGTATCTTTTAGACAACTGCTATATATATATAGCAGACTTGCTTTGTGAATCTCAGAAGCTAAACAAAATTAGAGGAGCTTTATGAAGACTTGCGTTCAGATTTCTTTATGTGGTCCCCTCCAACTCTAACCCATTCCCACCTGGTAATATTATCGTTAGACAGAACTTCCCCATTGCCTTTGGCTCTAAAGTTCTTCACCTTCTCTTATGCCCCCTCATTATGGAATAATGACAGATATTTCTGGGAATTTTACATATTTCTGGTCATTGATTATCTTTATGCCCAGGAAGGATCCAAGAAAGGCAAGATGAAGACTGACAGTCTCACATGATTACAAAGGTCAGGAGAATATGGTAAATGAATGAAGGGGTGGGAGCAACAAAGATCAAATATGAGATTTATAATCATATCCTTTATTTTTATTGCCCTTTAGTTTAAGCATGTAACATAAACATATATTAGAGATTAAATTTTCTGATGTAAAATTCAACTATCCAATTAGATGACATTTTGGTTATTATATTTTTCTTGTATAATCCATTATTTTGTTATCTTGAACCAGAGGAAGGTGACATTTTTCTTCTGTATCATCTGGGAGCAATATTAATTTTCTTCAAATTAATAATGTGAAAGTGGGGCGCCTGGGTGGCTCAGTGGTTTAGGCCACTGCCTTCGGCTCAGGTTATGATCTCAGGGTCCTGGGATTGAGTCCCGCATCGGGCTCTCTGCTCGGCAGGGAGCCTGCTTCCCTCTCACTCTCTCTGCTTGCCTCTCTGCCTACTTGTGATCTCTCTCTGTCAAATAAATAAATAAAATCTTAAAAAAAAAATAATAATGTGAAAGTTTTTCACAAATAGGATCTTTTTCTTTTTTTTTAATTTCAAGTTAACATTTAGTGTATATTGGTTTCAGGAGTAGAATTTAGTGATTCATCATTTGCAAATAACATGCAGTGCTCATCCCAAAAGTGCCCTGCTTAATGCCCATCACCCATTTAGGGCATCTCCCTTCTCTTCTCCCCTCCCCTGACCCTCAGTTTGTTCTCTATATTAAGAGCTTCTTATGGTTTGCCTCCCTTTTATTTAATTTTTCCTTCCCCCCACACAGATAGGGTTTTCCAAAACATAAATTCCTTGCCCAGCTTTTTTGCATATTTAAAATATCTGAGCTGTACATTGAATTCAATTCATAATTAGTTTTTACAGCTATACTTCAAAACACTATTTTTTTTAGATTTTTATGTATATCAAAATTAGCTGAGAAAAGGAAAACTGATACAAGTTTGTTCACTTTTATGAATTTTAAATCAAATAACTTTTTGAATCAATTCTTAGGTCCACAAAGGGTAATCATCACTTGAATTTCTGAGAAATGATTTCTGCATATGAAAGTAGGCCAGATTTTTCCTGATTAAGTGAGTTTCCCAAAGGCACAATTTGGTTAGAAATAAGATGAATAAAGTGAATGAATTATTGGTGTAAGTGGTTGTGAACACACCGTAGAGAAATAGAGTGTGTATAATGTCAACCAAAGACCCAGTCTTCAACTAAATCTTCATAAATGAGTTTAGCTGACACTTTCTCTAGATAACACAAACCAATTTCTTACAAACACCCACACCCTCCCAACCCCCCAAAACACCTTCGGTCTCACACCACAACTATTGTGCCTACAATCCCTCAGGAAAATATTGACGTGTATCCTGTGGTTCAAACCATGGTAATACATCCATTTCATAGTATTCATGGCTACACTCAAGACACGTTCTCTTTTTGGGGCGCCTGGGTGGCTCAGTGGATTAAGCCGCTGCCTTCGGCTCAGGTCATGATCTCAGGGTCCTGGGATAGAGCCCCGCATCGGGCTCTCTGCTCCGCGGGGAGCCTGCTTCCTCCTCTCTCTCTGCCTGCCTCTCTGCCTACTTGTGATCTCTGTCTCTGTCAAATAAATAAATAAAATCTTAAAAAAAAAAAAAGACACGTTCTCTTTTTCTAATTTAAATTTAACCTCCCCACACACTGAACTATGAAACACATGTATGCTGGGGCGCCTGGGTGGCTCAGTGGGTTAAAGCCTCTGCCTTCAGCTCAGGTCATGATTCCAGGGTCCTGGGATCAAGCCCCACATCAGGCTCTTTGCTCAGCGGGGAACCTGTTTCCCCCCTCTCTCTCTCTGCCTGCCTCTCTGCCTACTTGTGATCTCTGTCTGTCAAATAAATAAATAAAATCTTAAAAAAAAGAAAGAAAGAAAGAAATACATGCATGTTGTATACAAACTGCCAGCATAGATTTAAGTTTTGTAAAGCAAGTCCAATGTGAGCAGTGACTTGGTAGAGCACCACCTGCATCCCTGTACCCACTTCATTCAACACAAAATAATTTCCTGATGGGCCCATTACTGGTATGATACTCAAAAGCTATTCAAACACTTAAAACCTTCCAGACACCACAAACGACTAAAGCTAATAGGGTGATTTTATATCTTTTATATCTGTACTCTCATTGGTACGTGTGGAAGCCTACAAATGATTTAATCTTTCTGCTCTAGTCAGCCTTTTTATAAACCCATTCTTGGCAAAAGCTTTTTATGCCAAGATTTTTTTTCTAACTTAATACATTTTACACCATTTACACTACTGTAATTCCAGCCCTTGTTTCCAGTCCATTAAGTTTTTCATCAAGTTAACTTTGTCATTAACATGTCTTTGCTATTCTGGTCATACTTTTTTTTACTGTGGTTTCTTTCATAATAGCTTCTTAAGTCATGTAAATTTAATACAGTGTGCATTAGTATTTGGTGTGTCATCCTTGTCATATAAGAATAGTCTCCTTCCACAATGACATCGCTTTTCAACTACTGAAACACATAGCTCCCTCAATCCTTCATTTTCTCCCTTTGAGTGCAGAGAAAAGCAGTGTGATGTGATGATAAATGGCAACTCCCGGGCAATGTTAGGAAGACATCAGGTAGTGGTGGCAGTTGTGATAAACCTGAGAACACCTGCCCAAGGGCAGCCAGCTTTCATGAATCAGGGTTAGATTTATCTGAAAGCCCAGAGTTTAAATAAAATACAAATGCTTTTCTCTTGATAAAAGTCCAGGAAAGCAGTCCTCAACCAGTATGTCATTAGGAAATAAGACCCTTGTTTTTCTCACTGCCCTCATAACACCCTTCAGTAGCTTCCCCCTTGTGATTCAGCATGGTAGTTCTAGCCATTATACCCACATTCCTCCTAACAAAAAAAAGCAAAAGGAAGAAAGCATGCTCTCTCCCTCTGAGGACACTTCTAAGTTCACATACCACCTTCACTAACATCCTATTGGCCAGAATTCCTGGCCGCACGCAACTGAAAAGAAAGCTGGGTCTTCAGGTGGCCATGTGCTCAGCTCAAAACCAGGAGGTCAATTATTGTTAACAAAAAGGAAAACAGACCCTGGAAAACAACTAACTGCCTATGCCACATGACTACTGACCTCCAGCTATTAGACCATGTGCAAATGTGGACCTACTGAAAAGAAATGCTAATTACTCAAGTGAAAAATACATATTTTTATGTGAAATAGTACCATTTTTTGATGTTGGCAAGTGATTCAAAAAAATGTTCATAGCTTGAGGATCAAAATATCTGTGGTCTACGTCCTAAGTGTATTACTTGTGATTATATATGTAGATAAGAGTATAGAAAATCATGAAAAAGATCTGCTACATGTCTTCATGTTGCAACATTTATGCAAAAGGCAAAAGAGGATTTATCATGATAGGAGGAAGTTGCAGGTATTAACACATGTTTATCCTCAGATGAGACACTCACCCACCCTTTACTAGGTATTGACACAGTAAAGAACTATATCCATCTTAACTTATGACAGGAGGAGGAGGGATGGAGTGACAGAGGGAGAGAAAGAATTTTAAGCAGGCTTCATGCCCAGTGTGGAACCTGACGTGGGGCTCCATCTCACCACCCCAGAATCATGACCTGAGTTGAAAGCAAGAGTCAGATGCTTAACCGACTGAGCCATCCACATACCCCAAAGGAGTTCTGAATATATTTTGAAGGTAGAATTGGCAGAAAGGTAGAGATGAATCAAAGATGACTCCCAGATTTTTGACCAGGGCAACCAAAAGAATAAAGTTGCTATTAAATGAGACAGGGAACACATAAGGGGGGAAATATCAGGGACTGTATAGTGGACATTTAAATTGGAGATACTTACTAGACATCTGATAGGGGAGGCCCAGTAGGCACAGATATATAGGTCTGGAGTTCAGCAAAGAGTTACAAGCTAGAGATACCCATTTGGGTACCAAGAGTAGACAGACAGCATTTAAAGCCCAAGACTGGTTCAGATCATCTGTGGAATGAGTGTACAGAGATGAGAAAAGGATGAAGGGCTGAAACCCAGGCACCCCAACATTTAAGGGTTGGATGAGAGGGAACCTGCTGAAAGACCTGAAAAGTAGGAAAAGAGGTGGTCAAATGTGGTACCCTGGAAGTCAAGTGATGAAGCATTTCAAGAAGACAGTAATCAACTGTGTCAAATGATGTTGATAGGTCAGCTAAGATAAGGACTAAAAAGGGACTGTTGTCTCATGCTCTCAACGACTACATCAGGTTCTAGTCCTGGAAGAAGAGTAAGTTTCTCCAAAAAAATTTCCCTGACAGATCCCAGTTTGAATTAGAAGTTTCTCTTTAGTGCTCCTTTGGCACACTACACTTATCTATATAATAGCATTTAAGCATTCAACAAAAGTATATCTATTATTTATTATTCCCCAAGTACTACTCTAGGCTGGCAGTCTAACAAAAAGTCAAAAATCCTTTCTCATGTAGCTTTCATTTTAATGGGGGAGGATAGGGCACAGACAATAACATTATAAAGAAACATTATAAAGAAAATTTGTGTAGTATGTTGAAGGTACTAAGTACTATGGAGAAAAATAATACAGGGAGGTGGGTACAGGGAATGTTGTAATTTTAAATAATGTGTTCAGAAAAGGTCTCTGAGAAAAGGTCTCTGAGCAAGCCATGTGGGTACCTGGGAGAAGAAATATTCCTGGCCGAAGAAACAAAACAGAAGCTCTGAGGCAAAAATACACTGGCCATGTTCAAGGAATAGCAGGGAAATTTGTGTGGTTAGATCAGAGTAATCGAAAAGGAGAGTGTTAGAAGGGAAGGAGAGGTGGCATATTGCCAAAGAAGTTGCCAGGTCTTATCCAGCAAACACCCAAGAGAGGCCAAAGGAAGAGGTAACCATTTCCTGCAGTTCTCACTAAATCAATGTTTAAACTTTAAGGCAATTTAAATCAAAATCCTACCATAGATTTTATTGGTGGGGGTGGGGTGGGGTGGGGGAAGCTGCTCTTAAAATGTACAAATGTTACTCTATGTAAACAATACAACAGTACCTGGCAAAGAGTGCATGTGTTAACTATTGGTATTAACACCACAAGACTGCAAATAACCTACACATTTATTGATAGGGAACTGGTTAAGTAAATTATGGTTGAGTCATACAATATAGACATAAAAGATGAATAAACAAGTTTTCTATGGGTATGTCTCAAGATACATTGTTTAGTAAAAAAAAAAAAGGTACACAGCAATATGTATGGTGCTTATTATTTGTGTTTAAAAAAAACAGGAAGAATAAGCTTTTCAAACATTTTTCTTTTACATCTCTAGAAGTATATCAGAAAGGCATGGAGGGGCACCTGGGGTGGCTCAGTTGGTTAAGCAGCTGACTATTGATTTCAGCTTGGGTGATGATCTCACGGTCCTAGGGACTGAGTCCTGTGTCAGGCTCCATGCCCGGCACTTAGTCTCCTTGAGATTCTCTCTCCCTGCCCCTTTCCTGCTCTCTCGCTCTCTCTCAAATAAATAAATTTTTATTTTTAAAAAAATCATGGATGGGAGAGGAGGTGGAAGGAGATTTTTCACTGTATGCCTTTTTGATATGAAAGTCATGTGAATGTGTTACCTGTTTGAAAACAACAATTTTAAAGCAGTTCCAGACTGATTAAATATCTAAATTTAATAAGAAAAAAACCTAAACAAAAATGAGTATATTTAGGACTTCAAAAAAAAGAAATAATTCTAGTATAAGAGGCAAAATGCAAAAAAAAAATAAGGAAAATATTGATCAATTTAACTACATTAAAAATTTTTAAACTTATCAACAAAAATCCTCATAAAATTAAAATATAACCCTTAGATTGAGAAAAGATATTGTAAAACCTATAACTGACAAAATTAACACAAATTAACAAGAATAATATAAGTAACTATGTAAAAATAAGCAACTGACATGAAAAGGCAGTTCAGAGAAGACATCTCAATGGCTAAGTATGAAAAAATGTTCAGTATCACAAAGAATCCTGAAAATATATATTAAAACAACAGTGGGAAACCACTTCCCACCCACCCGACTGGCAAAAATATAAGACTTAAGAACATGGAATGTTGACAAGGATTTGAGGAAATATGAACTATTCTATAATGTGGTAGGAGGGTAAATTAGCACCTCTTAGGAAAGTAAGTCAGTCAGGGTCCTCAATAGGATGCAAAAGAAACTAAATGGCTAATTTAAAAAGAAAAGGTGTTTATATTTACTGAAAAAATACTGAGAAGCTTACAGACTTCCACAAAGCCTGGATTACAGGCTTGGAAAAAAGAACAAAGAATGCTCTGCTGACAATCCGGAGCTAATTTATGCCAGTGAACCAGTCTGGGGAGCCATCCATGCGTCTAGCAAGCACAATTTCTTCTGTCACTAGATTCAATATCAGCATCCTGAGTTGGGGAAAGGGAGTGTGTGTGTGTGTGGGGGGGGTATCTGTTTGGCCCTGCTTTAGTCTCAGTCCTGTGCTCTAGCTGCTGGAGGGGCTGGCGAAGTATCACACACTTCAGCTTCTATAATGGGAGGTAAGCTCTG
Organism: Meles meles; assembly: GCF_922984935.1. Taxonomy (NCBI): domain Eukaryota; kingdom Metazoa; phylum Chordata; class Mammalia; order Carnivora; family Mustelidae; genus Meles; species Meles meles. The sequence continues at coordinate 93,035,403 of NC_060068.1, forward strand.
CCTCCTATGAAGTCTTTTAATAGGAACGTCCTCAAATATAGGAAGGAAGAGGGTTCAGATTCGGGGCAGCAAAAAATACCAAATGTCCTTAGAAGAGAATTATCTATTCTATGACCAGCAATTCCATTTCTGAGTGTAAACCCCAGAAACTTTTCTACATGTGTACAAGCAACTGTTTACTCATATATTCATTGCAACATTGTCTCCAAAAGGGAAAAATAGGAAGTTAAAATTCATTAGCAGGCAAATGGTTAAATGGTTTTACTTATACAATAAAATACTGTAGTGTAATTAAATGAATGAACAAGATCTGTATTTATCAACATTAATAAATCCTCAAAAACAGTGGTGACAAGAGAACACATTTGCAGAAGAATACACAGTATGATAGTATTTACATAAAATGTAACCATATGTAAAATTATATACTTAGATATATATGTAATAAAATAAGAAACACATGCATGGAAAAGATACATAGCTACTTCAGGATACCTTTGAGAAGAAGAGAGTAGTTAAGGTAGTTTTTTTTTTTTTTTTAAAAGATTTTATTTATTTATTTGACAGAGAGATCACAAGCAGGCAGAGAGGCAGGCAGAGAGAGAGGAGGAAGCAGGCTCCCCACGGAGCAGAGAGCCCGATGCGGGGCTCGATCCCAGGACCCTGAGATCATGACCTGAGCCGAAGGCAGCGGCTTAATCCACTGAGCCACCCAGGCGCCCCAAGGTAGTTTTAACAATGACATTTTATTTCTTTAAAAAAGGGCAAATTTGGCACCTGGGTGGCTCAATGGGTTAAGCAACTGCCTTTGGCTCAGGTCATGATCCTGGGGTCCCCGGATCGAGTCCTGCATCGGGCTCCTAGCTCATGGTGAGTCTGCTTCTCCCTCTGACCTTCTCCCATCTCATGCTCTCTCTCCCTCTAGTAAAGAATCTTTTTTAAAAAGGCAAATTTGGAAAATACTAGTATTTGCATAATGGACAATGTCAGTTTCACCCAGATCCCCTTGGATTCCTTAATGGACTCAATAAATCAACTCCTACACAACTGTCTGTCTCAGGTCTGCCTCTGGGGAACTTGGCAAGACTATCTGTTAACATAAGCTCCTACTTAGCCCAAGACATGCCATAACTCTGCCTTCCCCCTGTTACCTAAGGATGAATGTGCATGTTCAGATATAAAGTGAAATTCTGAAATTTGTGTACCAAATTCCACCCCTCTCATATACTCCAGGACATCACTACAAGAGTTGTCTTCTTTCTAACCTCACAAGTTTTTGCTTCTTTATTTATTTTTTCTGAAGTATACAAACATACTGTAAATGTCACTATCCTTAACAACAACAAAACCCACCAAAACTTCTCTAGATCCAATTCCCCTTTCTGCCATAACCACATTTCTTTGCTCCTTTACATTACAAAAGTCATAGAATTGTCTCAACTTTTCTCCAATTTCTGTCTTCCCAGTTACTCTTGAAAGTCACTCAAATGAGATTTTTATTCCTTCGACTCCTCCAAACCTGTTCTTGCCAGGGTCTACCAACGGTTTCCATATTGCTAAATCAATAGTCAATTTCTGATCCTCAGTTTACAGAAGTTGACACAGATTATCACTTCCTCCACCTTGAAATACTTTCTTCCCTTGCTGTAATAAAAGCTGGGTTTATCGTTTAGCAATTACTCGTTCTCCTCACCCTTCCACTGTGGGCATTTCTTCTTAAAATTTGAGTCATATGATGTCACTTCTCTACTAAAAAATACTTCCCTTAACTCTTTGATCTCATCAATTACTAATGTCTTCACTTAACCCCAGTGCAACCACTCTGGCTTCCTTGCTGTTCTGTGAACATGATTATCCCAGGCACACTCATGTCGAAGGGCCTTTAGCCTTGATATTCCACCAACTAGAATGCTGTAACCCAGTTGGACACATAGGTTTGCCACCTCACCTTAATATTTTGGCCCAAATGCCTCCCTCCATTGAGGTCTTCCCTAGCCACTTTAACATTGCACCTCCCTATCTCCAACTTCCCTATCCCCTTTCCTCTCTTTAATTTCTTCATAGCAGTTACCACAACATAAACACCACATATTTTATTTATTCATCTATGGTCTCCAATTAGAATGACTGTTCATTCAAGAGGAAGAGAGGTTTTTTTTTTCATCTGTTTTCTTGTCTGTTGAATCTTAAGGGCTTGGAATATAGCAGTACTTAATAAACATTTATTAAATGAAAGAAGCCATCTGACATTCTACATATTTGAAATTTCATCAGTATATGTAGATATTTAGAGATGGATTAGAGAGATAGACTCAAAGGGAAATACAATTAAGTAAATGTCTCCAATTCACAAAGGATCTTCCAAATCTACTAAACTATTTATTTATTTATTTATTTATTAAAGATTTTATTTATTTATTTGACAGATCACAAGTAGGCAGAGAGGCAGGCAGAGACAGAGGAAGGGAAGCAGGCTCCCGGCCAAACAGAGAGCAACACACAGGGCTCGATCCCAGGACCCTGGAACCCCGGGACCCTGGGACCATGACAAGAGCCAAAGGCAGAGGCTTTACCCCACTGAGCCACCTTGGTGCCCCTTTTAAAATGTTTTTATTATGAAAGCAGAGTTTACCTAAAAGGAGGGGGAAATCTTCAGTTTCCTTGACTTCAGCATTCTCTTAAACTTGAGCTTTCATGTGTTTTGCATTCCTTTCAATAGCTACTATGTAGGCTCTCAACATCATACACAAAACATTTAAAGCCTCTTGTTCAATGCAATAGGGTCAGGTGAGGAAGCAAACTGTGTATGTGCAGAAAATACTCTTCTGGCCCACAGGAAGTTCTTCCTATCCACCACACCTGGTTGTCTGGATCCTTTGTCAGGATTCCCTGCTTGAAACTTAGAGCACAAACCCAGAGGCTACGCTTGTGAGGAGCCTGGGTCAGGACTGCAAACTGCCTTGTTATTTTTTCAAGTTTTTAAAAGATAATCCCAGTTCTTGGTTTTGCTTCCTAAGCACTAACTTCTTCAGACTCCTATTTTGCTTCTCAGCTATTGTTGCCATGATCCCAAAATTTAACAGAGGTTAAGAGGATCATGACTAGACACAAGGCCAGGTAAGTTAAAAAATAATGGATGCACATACCTGACATTCATCCTCGCTCCACTCCCCAAGCTCACAGTAGCAGATAAAGAGAAATCAGTTCGTTAAACTTTGTTCTCTGCAGCATCTAGTGTGACTAACGAAAAAAGTTAACTTAGATTTTACATTTGTTTTCACTGTTCTAACCCCCACCCCGCTCCCTGCCAGTATTTGCAGAAAATTTTGTCCAGTTTCTTACTAAGCAGGGATGGAGCTGACCCAAATTGGGCTTCTCTCCTTGGTTGGGTCTGGCCTCCATTTTAGATATGTTAACCCTCCGAAAAGCTTTATCAGAAGCAGGGACTACCCCCCCCCCCCCGCGCCCCCTTTTCCCCCTCTCCACTCCAGCCTCACTTCGGCCAGGTTTTCCTCGTTTCGCATTTTTCTACAATTCATTCCTGAGTCATGCATGACGACAACTTTCTCACTATTTACGTTACGCCTCCATATAACCTCAGGTGATGGTCAGGGTGACCAAAAAGAAATGTAACAGCCCAAAGGTCAGAACCCAGATTCCCAAGTGGCCCACAGTCCCTCCGAGCGGGTCACGCTCCAGGGGTCGGGGCGCGGAGGCGCTTGGAGGTGGGGCGCTCGCTCCGGGGAGAGCTGCTGGCTCCTCCCTCCCGCCCCTCGCGGGTACCTGGCGGCGGGCGGGGGCGGTGCTGCGCGGCGTCACGCGGCGGGGTGGGAGAGCGGGCAGGTGACACGGCGGCGGCCTCCTCCCCTTTTACAGCTCAGTCCGCGGCAGGGGCAGCAGGGGCCGCTGTGAGGAGCTCTGCGCTCGCGCCGCCGCCCGCCGCCGCCCTCTGCTCCCGCGTGTCGGCCGCTTCGGCTCCGCTCCTCGCGGGTGAGTGCGGGACTCCAAGCCAGTGAGCTGGGGCCAAACTTTTCCGGGGCGCAGAGAAGCGATGGGGGAAGGGAGCGAGACCTCGGTCGGCAGGGGTCCGGAGCGGTCAGATGGAGGGACCTGGGTACGGCGCGCGGGCAGCGGGATCCGGGTGCGGGAGACCGGGGAGCCGGGCCAGGCCCTCCGTGAGCTGTGGTGAGGCGCTTCGGAAGTTCTCGCACCACGGCCTGTGGGTGCGGAGGGCGAAGGCCCTTCCCGCGAGAGGGCGGGACGCCGCGCTCACCTGTGCGCTCCCTGGGAGCCCCCCGCCGCCCCTGCCTCCCCAAGGGCCGGTGCTCCCGGGCCGCCTCGGGGCTTTCAGCCACCCGGAGCGCTCCGGCGGGGTGGGGGCCCTGCTCCTCCGGGCGGGAGGGCTCGCTGGTGGGACTGGGAGAAGGACCTGCTCGACCTTGGCCACCGAGGTCACTTTCCCAGCTCCGGGATCTGACTTCGCTAGCCACCACCCACCCCCCTCGGCAACTCCCCCAATTTCCCGAGTGCCTTTCTTTCCGTTTCCTTCCCCTCTGGGGCGCTTTTGTGTCCTCGAGGCCGGAATGAACTTGGGGGGCTGCTCTCGCCGCGTGGCGCTGCCTCTTCGGCTCCCTGAGCTACATACACTGAGTTCCGGCGACTGCCCCTGGCTGAGGAGGGTGAAGAGGACGGAGCCGTAGAATGGGTCGTGCTGGAGATGGAGATGGGAACGCCTGTTTCATCTTCCAGGCTGTCGTTGGTTAGGAAACTGGCCTTCCCCCCCTAATCAGTCAGCGCTGATTCAAACTTACCGGATGCGCAGCGAGCGCTCCTTCGAGCTCCCTGGGGATCCGGGACAGGAAGGATCGGGTCCCTCCCCGGTCCAGCTCCCTGTGGGGCTGCGGAAACACGTCCCACGCCGACTGAAGAATAGTTTTGGCGAGCCAAGCCTTTCCCCTCTTGCAGAGCTTATCCCCTCAGAAAGCGTTTTTACTTAACCCGGTACTCGCAGGTTACTTTTTGTTTCACAGCTTCCCATTTATGGTTCAACGGCTGTGAAAGAATCGTCCATACTCTGTGATTGCCTCTGCCTTCTTACTGCTCAGTTCCTTACTAATTCCCTTACTTTGTAGTTTCTGCTCCTACTACTGGCCAGAAATTGTTCTCCCCAAGGTCACCGAGGACTAGAAAAATCTTTTCCTCTCAACGGCAGGCATTTATTTAGTGTTTATGGAATGGGCACTGTTCTAAGAACTTACAGTAACTCCTAATCCACGTAGCGATCCTGTGAGGTTGAAGGATTGTGATATCTCCTAACTTGCCCCAGATCACACAAGTAGCAGGAGGGGATTCCAACTCAGGTCTCCAGCCCAACCTTGTACATGCTGCCTCACCTAGCATTCCTTGCTTCCTCCTTATTTCCCCCAGTCCTGACCTGAGCACTTTGAAGCATCACTGACGAGGTTCCCATTCTCAGATCCCGCTTGTGTGGTTTTGTATTAGTTTAGGTTCTTTCTAATTTTTATTTATTTATCGTTAATTATTTTTAGAGATCTCCTCTAGTTATGTGACTTAAGATTCTGTGCTTTTCCTGTGTCTTACTCGGTTTTAGAGTACCATCTGTCAGTTTATATTGTAATATTCCTTGTGGACTTGCCCTCTTTGGCCTCAAAGCATTTCTAGCTAACATCATTTATGTCCAGAGGCCCGTCATTGCCCTAGTCACTCAGGTGCAAAACTCAACTGTCCTGTCTCCTGTCACCTCTCTCGGAATCATGGTATCTCTTCAACTTCTACCTTGTCTCTTCTTCCAGCTTTCATTGAGCCTTACCTCTCCCTGATCCTTCTTCCCGTCTCCCTGTTCCCTACCTCTGAACACTCATTTATCACCTATCATTTGTCACTTTCTCCTTTGGATATCTTCACTTGTAAATGTTCCATGTCCACGGAAATATTGTAAACAGTGAAGGACATTACATCTTCAGGCTTTACATGTAGTAGTCGCTTGGTAAATGTTTGCAGGATATGATGCTATATGAATTAAGGTAGTGCACAGGTGCGCTTGATGATGGTAGAAACTTTTTTGGAAATTTTAAGCGAGGTTTTAAAGGTGTTAGGGAGTTAACATTGGTAGACATGGAGGAGCTGGCAGACATTGTGGAAGAGGAGAAAAGCCTCTGCTGGCTTCGTTGCTGCAGAGAGGAATCCAGTTATCCTGGCTAAGCATTACAGTTAGTTATGTAGCTGTAGGACCATAACGGTGGATAATTATGAATCCTAATCTTACCTTAGCAAAACAAGACATGAAACCAACCATAGTAACTTACCAAAAGAAGCCATCTTTTGTTGCAAAATATAACACATACATTAAAATCCATAAAACATAAATGAAGAGATGACCCCAGTAGACATATTTTGCACTAGAATGTCTTCTTTTGGCAGGAGATGTGATGATAGTTGGATGAGACTACAGACATGCCTAATATAAACCTTTTCCCAAAAGCTCTGTAAAGGTCATGTGAGCCTGGCCTAGTCCCAAGGGGAAGTGTCAGGAGGTTTGCAGAGGTTTGAAGTGAAGAGAAAAGGAAACCAAAGAGGTACCTAAAGTGAGACTAAGGAACCAAAGAGAGTTTTGACTCACTGAGTGTAATTCTACCACAGTGGATGTTCTGCAGTTTTGCCTTTGTCTCCATTTTTTCTAACTATTAGCTAATGTTTCCGTCTGATTTCCAAATCTCATTTCTAAAACTCCCACTGTTTGTGTTATATCCCAGCAGTTGTAAATGTGATTTTGTAAACTAATCCTCTACTGTTGAACAGGTGTATCAGCAACAATTATGAAAAACCTGTTACAGTAATACTTACCTTTGCAGTTACATCACTTTATGAATCAGGGTTTGTTTATGTCAGACATTGGAATGTATGTAAAAGAAAATCCCTGTCCTCAAATAATTTGTAATTAAGTGGAAGAAATAGGACTTTTCCTAATTTGTTTAGTTATTCTCCTTGGTGTCCTATGTATGCAAACATCAGTTTTAAGATATGGAAGAATGCTATTTACCAAACAAAGAATTTTGGAGACTTTGTATGTATATTTACATGTTAAATTGAGAACTAATCTTGAATTTTAATCTAACACATCATGTAGCATGGAAAGAAGCCTGCCAAAAATACATTTTGAGAGAGTATATCTTAGATGTGTTTCTGTCACTCATCCAATTTGGACCATTCACAGGTTATGAAGAAGTTGAAAATGAATGCAAATTTAGCATTTTATAAGTCTCATCTTCTAAAAAATTGAGATTTGCAGTTATTCCTTATTTAAATGTATTGAAAGCACATATTACTACATTGGGAAGTAAAATTATTGTTTGGTTAATGATAGAAGTAGTCGCATCATCATAGACACTTCTAAACAGGCTACTACTCAGATGAATAAAGTTACCATACCACATATAACATATAGGTCTGCCATGTGAAATACACATTTTCATCCATCTTAAACAGCCTCACAGGCTTGGAACACAGCAGCCTAGCTTCTTCATCCTCTCTGATATAGGTAAGAGAGCTAAATCTAGCCAAAATTAGGGAGTTTCAGAAGTACATATTCCACAAACATTTATTTTTTTATTTTTATTTTTTATTTGTTAGTTGTTTATTATCAAGACAAACTATTCCATAACCCCAATATTCGTGCTTCATAGTTCAGGAACACAGGTCAGTGACAAACTTCAGTTAAACTCAACCCAAAGAAATTCTTTACATTCCAAAATCACTTTGCACTCTGAAAGATACCAGCCCTCCTCATCTCCTCAAAATCTTTCATGGAATCATAATTTCTGTAGAATTCTGCCTATGCCTTCTTTCTTGGTTCGGCCACAGCAAACTTATAGAAAGCTGCAACCCCCAGGGATACAACGAAGGCACCAACAACATGAAATTGCAGACGCTTGGCCAGAAGGCCTCGCATCTGAGGTTTCGTCAAAGCACTAGAAGTCATGGTAGTTATTCTCCACGAGTAGACGCTGCTGTTTTCCTCACGTTGCCCCTTTGCCTCACGACCCCCTCCACAAACATTTAAATGGGTGCCCATCTTGTGTCAAGGAAAATGATCAGCACAATGCTAAAGCCAGGGCAGGGTGTCAGGGAGGTAAACAATTACAGTGCAGTGTGATCAACTATGAGCAGCACAGAGTATTGGGGAAGCCAAGTGGAAGAAGGCGGACGCCATTGTCCTCCTGAGCCAGAAAAAAAGAGTGGGAGTTAGGGCAGCAGAGAAATGAGGGGAGGGCAGGAAATCAGATTGAGGCTGAGAGAAGGCAGATGCCTTGGGAAGAGTAGAAGCAGTGTGGAACAAGTGCAGAGGAGGCCTGCAGTTTGCTGAGAGCCCCTGTGACCTGAAGGATTTGGATTTCCTCCTAAAATCTGTGGGCAGCCATTGAAGACAGGCAAGAAAGTGAAAGGCCCGTTCACATTGATTTTTTTTTAATTTTTATTTTTTAAAGACTTTATTTATTTAACAGAGACACAGCAAGAAAGGGAACAAAAGCAGCGGGAGTGGGTGAGGGAGAAGCAGGCTTCCCTCTGATGCAGGGCTCAATCCCAGAACGCTGGGATCAGGACCTGAGCCTAAGGAAGCTACTTAACAACGGAGCTACCCAGGTGCCTCTTCACATTTGAATTTTAAAAGCACCCCTCTGACATTTGTATCTTCACTTTTCTGAAACCTCTCCTCTTCCAGGTGGAGGCGCTCTCTATCTCTCTTCTCTACCTGATAGCCAGTTTCTCTTTGGAAAGGACAACCACTTTAGTGTTTACGTTCGATATCTTGATTATGCTCTGTTGGCATAACAATTTTGGAACAGAAAATAAGCTTTTATGACCGTTCTTGTGCCACATGTTTATGAAATGCTCAAGCTTGCCTTTAAGTTTTCAGTCTTCTATTGCTGAAAAATTTGGCATCTTTTAGGTCTCATTGATACTGGCAACGAGGCATTTTACATGCGTTTTCTCACGAATCCGAAGAGGCTGGCAAGGTCTGTACCATGATTCTCGTAGTACACGTGGGTGCAGAAGAGTGAAGAAAGGTGCTCAGGTGAAGAAAGCAGACAGGGTGCTCAGGACACACTGTTGGAAGTATGTGGTCAGGATCTAAACCCAGGTGAAACTACAATGTTTAGGCGCTTCCCACTCTGCATACTAACACTGTGGGTTGATATTTGAGAGGGTGTAGGACCCATTGGAGTTCTGATATCAGATGGTAGTTTGGTGAGGGCATAAGGGCAACCCTAAAGATAATCCTGATTTAGATTTTTTTAGGGTCAGTGGTAGAAATGGGAGAACTAGAAAAAAAGGGTTTGGCTAGTAGTTCCTCATGTAAATATAGCCGCTTCTCTTTCTTGTCCCAAATTTCTGGGTTTTGTCTTAATAGCACATTTGTGATGTACTTGTTTGTTTATTACAATCAAATGATAGAACAGAGACAGAATAAGGACAGTAAAGGGTGCTCATATTTAAGGATGACTTATCCTGTGTCTGTCCAGGATAAGTCATCTGCCCACTCCCCTTCTTATCTTTTTCCTGACTTCTCAGAGCAGACAGTGCTGTGTTGGCTTCTGTGGGTTAAAAAGATTTGCATCTCAGAAGCAAGCAAATAAACAAACTAGTATTGACCTCACTTTTTTTTTTAAAGATTTTATTTATTTATTTGACAGAGAGAGAGATCACAAGTGGGCAGAGAGGCAGGCAGAGAGAGAGGAGGAAGCAGGCTCCCTGCGGATGCGGGGCTCGATCCCAGGACCCCGAGACCATGACCTGAGCCGAAGGCAGCGGCTTAATCCACTGAGCCACCCAGGCGCCCCTGACCTCACATTTTAATTCCTCTGCTGTTTTTCCTTCACTTAACCAGAAGGCACCTGCTTATACCTTCAGCCTCTGAAATTCTAACAGATGTGACGTTAACTTGAAGGAAATTAAAGGAAGGAGGTAGAAGTGACATTCCTAGGAAATCAGAGTCCAGATACCGATTATTCAGTAGTTCAGAGTGAGTTCCTGTGTAAATGGAGAATGGAATTTTAAAAAATAATGTTGCAGGAAGTACTATTCATTGTTCAAAGGGAGAAAAATAAATAGGTAGTAGATAATACTTAACATTGAATGTAGCTCATGTTTCTTAAAAAATTCTAGGTTGGGCATAGGCACTTGCCATTTCTCTAAGTAAAAGACAGTAAGATGTTGTCAATTGCATATGGCTTATGGTTTATCCTAATGAAAAACAGTTCTCTTGACATCTGACAGGTTGACCCAGTGAGCTGAGCCTATACTCTTCATTTCCCCTCCTGCAGTCTGAGTGTGGCCAGGTCTGGTGAACACGGGCTACTGGTAGCTTGTTCCCTGATTCAGCTGCTGGGTTACTGGCTCAGCAGCAGTCTATTGTATTTATCATAAACCTGTTGGTGCCAGTTACACTTGTTATTGTGATGAGATCATTAAAATACCAGTGATGGTTGTGTCAGTCTATGAGATGCAAGTGCAAGAGGAAAGAGTATTGTTTCTGTGAAAGGAATATTGAATTCTTTAGAAAGAGTCCATAAAAGTGAGTGACAAAAAAGTGGACAGGAAAACTGTAAAAGATTAGAGAGAAAATTATAACCATTAGAAAGAAAATATAGTGACCTTGCTTTACAAGTTTATTGTTTTGTCTTTGTTTTTTAGTTTTTAGTCCACTTAGAAAGTTAAAACTGGAAATTGTAGAAGATAAATTCTGACTGTGGTTTCTGTAAGAAAAATTGAGGGGAGGAATTCTTCGGAAAAATATAATTACTTTGGGAAATTGGGGAATTAATGCATATTTATGTATCTTAAGGTAAAGTAAACATTTATGGGTATACACAATTTTTTGATTCTTCAAAGATTTTTTTTTTAACTAAAGATTGATTTATTTGAGAGAGAGAGTGCATGCCTAGTGGGAAAGAGTAAAGGGAAAGGGAGAGAGAATCCTAAGCAGACTCCCTGCTGAGCATGGAGCCTGACATAGGGTTCTTCCCACAACACTGAGATCATGACGTGAGCTGAAACCAAGAATCAGATGCTCGGGCCCCAAACAATTTTTTTTGATTAACCAGCTAGAACCAGTCAAAATTGCTGCTGCTGTTAGTCGGACTCTAATAGTTGATGCCATAGTGTAGTGAATAGTCACAACCTTTGCGTCTCTTGTTACTCTGAGGGCCTACATTAACAAAGGACAACTTTGGCATTGGGAGTATGAAAAGCAGGGCACATGGAGACTTTTTTTCTTTGCTTACCATATCATGCTAATGGCACATAACCCATATTTCTTATTTTAAAGTAGGCTTTCAGCGACCATATAACATTCAAGTTTATTTTACTAATTTGTAACAGTATGTAGATCCTAGGGTTGATTTCTGTCTCCTTTAAGTGACTTCTGTAAAAATTGAAAGCAAAAATTGAAAAAAAAAAAAAGTCCATAGTATAGTATTAGATAGAGTCTATTAAACTTAATAAATTTCTGAGTGTCACTAAGCTGGACAAGTTAAACTAGACAGGGTGTAACTTATTCTAGATTCAGATACTAATTTTAGAGGTATAAAAATTATTTTCTGAAGAATTACAAGTTAGTGAAAAAAGACCAAACTTGTAAAATAGAAAAAATAAAAGTACATTTTTAGAGTAATAGCATTTATTGAATACTTGCTATATGCCAGGCATTAGAATGAATTTTACATATGCCTTATCTCATTTAATCTTCATAGGAGCCCTACTGGGAAGGTTATATTGTTCCCATTTCCTGCTTCACTCCCACCAGGTTATGCCTCATCATTGTCCTTGTACCTAAGGGGTGAAGAGGTAGAGCCTTTGCTAGGACATGAGCATGTGGATTATTATTAACATGTTAAAGTGTTTTGACTTGGAAAGGACCTCTGTGATCATTTAGGTCAACCTCCTCCATGACAGGTGAGGAACCTGACATCCAGTAAAGCCAAGTCATTTAGCCAAGACCACAGCCCTGTTGGTCATATTGGGGCCAGAAACAAATTCTCCTTATCAGAGTCCATTGCTTTTCTAACCTCCTTATTATTTTTCCTTTGTTAGCCTTACTCTGAACACAACTTTACTACTGAATTTTGAAGCACCTGAATCATCCCACCCCATCTTTGTCTACAAATAACAATATTGATTACTCCGTGTATCTTACTGTAGAATATGAATGGGGCAAGTGTCATGTTTCTCTTTGTGTTACATGTGGAAAACCTGAAGCTCAAAGCAACACAGGGATGTCCTCAGGCCCATGTATTATAAAACCCAGCCCTGAACTATGACTTGTAAAGGACGTGTAAAGTGTAAATGAAATGTAAAGGAAGAAAAATACATTATGTTAGGAAAGATGATTAAACCATCTAAAAATGTCTAGATTCTCATAATGATAGACAATAATACCTCACATGAGGTAGAGCAGGGCTTTTTAATCTAAGGCTGACCTATGGATGGACTTCAGAGGGTCCATACCTGTCCAAAACATCAGATTTATATATACAAGTGATCAGAAAGATGGCCTTATAGCACTTGAGTCTCAAAGGATAAAAGTTATCAATTTAGGAAAGACATGAAATAATATATTTCATAAGTAAAATGCTTAACAAAATTTAACTGTGTACATGAAAAGGATTTGCCTTTAATGTGAATGTGGAATTAAGCATATAATGTCGATGTGACCCAACTCTGTAGGCTTTATTCATGTTACAAGGATGCAATTAGTACAAATAGTTGGACTCTCGAAGGAAGATATCATTTCCTGCATGCATGATAGTTTTCATTTCCGTTGTCCTTACTCTCTGGGAATAAAGCCCTCTACTTATTTTTGAACTAAACATTGCCTCTTTGCTATGGGCTGGACCCTGGAGATGTAAAAATATAGAAGTCACTCTCCTCATTTCTGTCTCATTTCTTATCTTACGCCCACATCCAAATTTGCAGCAATTGTGTCAGTTACGTCCACAAAGCCTATCCTGAATCTCTCTACTTCAGTAAACTCCTAAGCGTTCTGTCTCACTACAGTCAATTCTTTACTGAGCAACCAAATTAATTTTTAAAAACATAAGTCCTGTCACTCCTTTGCTTAAAAGATCCTGTCACTACTTGGCTGAAAAGCCTCTGATGAGAGTAAGATGTGGACTTCGAGAGATAGATGGTGGCTATGTTTGCACAATGATATGAATATATCAAATACTGCCGAACAATACACTTAAAAATGGTTAGGATGGTAAATTTTATGTTACGAGTATTTTACCGTAAGTTTAGAAAAGGAAAATAAATAATCTGCAACAACAACAAAAACCTTTGGTGGCTTCCCCAGATGGACCTAGAATAAAACCCCTGCTCTTTAACTGAGGCCTTAAGATCCTGTGTTTTTCCATGTCCCTGAGGCATCCAACATTACTCTCTTCCTTGTGCTCTGCTTTCTGTTCCTCTGACTTAGTAACTTTGTTCCTGGCTCTAGATCTTTGCCCTTATTGTCCTCTCCAAGACCACGTTCCCTCCAGATCTTCTCAAATGTTCTAGCTCTTTCTGACTTCCCCTGTACTGTTGCAGCCCTCTGCCGTGGGTGACCCTGTCCTCTCACTGTGTTGTGTTTCATTTTCTTCTGAACTTTTGCCACTACTTGTCTTATTTATGTTTGTGTTTGTTTACTTGTGTATCTTCTCCTACAAATAGACTGCATAAGAGTAGACATCTTGCTGTATCCTCAGTGTGGAGAAGGGTGCTTGGCACATAGTAGGTTGTTTGATATTTATTGAATAAATGAATGGAGATATGGTCCCTTCCCCCAAGGACCTTGCAGTTTCTGTTACTGATTCTCAGTCTCAGTTGTGATTCTGAGCAAGGTCTTTGAGAGTCTCTCAACTAGGTCTCACATAAAGAATGGGCAGCTAGGGCGCCTGGGTGGCTCAGTGGGTTAAGCCGAGGCCTTCGGCTCAGGTCATGATTTCAGGGTCCTGGGATCAAGTCCCGCATCTGGCTCTCTGCTCAGCAGGGAACCTGCTTCCCCACCCCACCCCCTGCCCTCTGCCTGCCTCTCTGCCTACTTGTGATCTGTCTGTCAAATAAATAAATAAAATCTTGAAAAAAAAAAAAGAATGGGCAGCTTGGTCTGCACAAAATGATGTGGGGAAGGAGAAGGAGAGAATGATGTTGGGGCCAAAAGACTAAAAAACACAGGAACTAATTTTTCTTATTCAAGGATAGAGAGAAACTTGTTATCTCTTCTATCTCCCTCTTCATCTAAAAACAAAACAAAACAACAACAAAACCAAAAAAGCATGAGAGAGAACAAAACTATAGCTATATATCAGTATTCAGGCATGAACCCTGCCCAAACCAAGCTTAAAATGAAAATTGTATATGATATTATATATCACATTCCCAGAAATGCCTGACTCCTCTAGACCATTTGCTCTTAGAGGGTCCATTATGAGTCCTCAGTTATATTAGTCAATAAGACTGTCCTGCCAAAATGAATCCATAATCTTACCAATCTTTTTATGATTCCAGAATTATCTTCTCTAGCACACACTTCCCCAATGACGATCAAAATTCACCCTTTCCATCCTGCTATCAAACTACAGGCCATTTTGTAGATAACTGGAGTTTATGTTCATGTTTTTTAATTAATATTTTTCACGGCAAACATAAAAGAAAGTATAGAGAAATATGATATGGACACATTTTCTGTGCCTACTGTAAAAAATCATACTTTCATATAATCAGAAAAATCAGATTATTTTTTGACTATGATAATAGTATTGGATTGGAAAACTAACAAAAAATAACAACAACAACAACAAAACTTGTAACATAAAAAGACCACACCCAGAATCCTACCAACCAGAAATTACCATTGCTAACATTTTGGTAAATTGCTCTGCAGCCTCTAAAGTCATTTTTAAAATGTTGAAGTTTTTCTTGAGGGAAAAGAATTGACAACTATTTAAGTAAAGAATAAGAGTCACTTAGTATACTTAAAAAAATTTTTTTTACAAGCATTTGCAACATGGACGTTTTATTTCTTCCTTTAAAGAAAACTCATATTAAGGAAATTTCCAATATAATAGTAGAGAGAATAATATAATGAACTGGATGAACACATCACCCAGGCTCATGGTTAATCTTATTTCATCTGTAAATATTCCATTATGTCTTCCAAAGATAAGGCCTTAAAAAAAGTTACTACAATTATTATACCTTGCAATAAAAAAATAATTTTTATGCTCTTAAAGGTACATGATAATTTATAAAGAAAAAAGGGCAAAATCCTGAGAATCTCTGAATAATTTATATCTGTTTCAATTATTGTGAAGGTATATCAGAGAGAATTTGGGGAACAACAAGAACATCTGCTTGGCTGAGAGGGTATTTGATCAGGAATCAGAGTAAGAGGGGAGGGTCAAGGGTGGGTGGGGTCCAGTTAGTCTATGATCAGGAATTCAATTCAATTGGTTTGAATTGGTTCAAAACTCCATTATATATTACTAGAGGGTTCTGAAAAGAGGAAAGACCTGGTCAGAGTGTTCTGAGTTGGGCAATTCAGACTGCTGGCTTGTTACACTGTCAGTGGAGAGAAAAGTAGGGTGTACAATGGAGGAGGTTGAGCCCTTGAAGCTGCACAAAGCCTTGGTGGACTGAGAAGGGCAGAGACAGTGCAGGAAAAGTGAAGAAGGTCTGGATGAGGGAAAGTTGGAGTCAAGGTTCCAAACCTAGAAACATGGGTAGATTGTGGTGCCCAAATCAGTCTCAGGGAAACTGGGTTGGGAAATGCTTTGTTTGAGATTCTGGAAATTTCTTCATTTCTATTCCTTGATAATCATTGTAGGTTAAGTGAACAGGCTCATTTGTAGAACTCGAGACTTCTAACCAAGGTGGCCTCGTACTTGTGAGATATTTCACAAATCAGGTAGTTAAAACTCATAATGGTAACTGAAGGCAGAAGAACTAGACTTTCTCTCTTGCCTCTCTTCTCTCCCACCAGGAGGAGAATCCGAGGAAGTTATTTAAGTATCTCATGCAAAACTCACTAGGAAGAAAAGTCTTTCTTTGTTTACCTAGAAATACATTTGTAAGTATTCGCCACGACGCCTTTTATAGGGCAGTCATTGTTCTTATCTTGTGTTACCTGCCATTTCTGTTTGCAGATGCTGGCCTATTGTTTGGAAGGGCAGTAGCTGGAGAGACTCACACTGAGACAATATTGAACTACGCTATATTTTTCCTCTCCAGATAAATAGTGGGGGGAAATAATAGTATAAGTTGTTGCTTCTGGAATCTTTCATACCAAAGTTATCTTACCTAAAAATTAAGTAATGCTATTTAGCAGTACTATCTTGTATTACAAATATATTTTATATACATTATGCATTAAATCAATATGTTTACTAGCCCAGGAATGTAACTGCACTTTTCTTTGGAAAATCTTTTCTCTGGTTAAAATAACCAAATTATAGGGCGCCTGGGTGGCTCAGTGGGTTAAAGCCTCTGCCTTCGGCTCAGGTCATGATCCCAGGGTCCTGGGATCGAGTCCCTCATTGGGCTCTCTGCTCAGCAGGGACCCTGCTTCCTCTTCTCTCTGCCTGCCTCTCTGCCTACTTGTGATCTCTGTCTGTCAAATAAATAAATAAACTCTTAAAAAAAAAAGGCAGAAAAAAAATAACCAAATTATGTATTTCATTTTCAATTAGAGATGTCTTTTGCAAACATGGAATAAATGCAAATCTTGTCTCAACATTGTATTAGTTTTTAACTTGTTAAACAAAACTGAGATACCTTAATAATAACCATTTTATTAAAACCGAATGAAGAAGGTTGTGTAGATACAGGAACAGCCTGCTAACTCAGAAGACATTTATCATGAAGTTTCGGTACATAAAACGCTATTGGAAATCAGTAAGAAAGCAGAGAAATCATCCCCAAGCAGGAAAAAACTGTGTCCTGAAGTCTATTGAGTAAATCTGTATTTGATCCATAGGGAGAGCCTCTCGTGTTTAATTGTAGAGTGTTTACTATTATTTTAAATTTTCCAACATCCTTGGTTATTTTATTGCCTGTCTCATAGCAGATTAAGAACATCAAATGAGAAAAAGTATGATCTTAAAGAAATGGGAATGCTGGTAAGAAGCCAAGTGTGGTGGCTCCCCAGCTGATGGGGGGAGACAGGGAGTCTATTAAAAGCAGACGCCGATATTTGAAATGCTTGGCAATTTGGAATTTTTTAGTGTAGGGCAAAGGTCATAGCTCTAGCTCTGGTAATCACAGAGTGCACTGCTCTCAGTAATATCCCCAAATCATCCAGGCAAATGCAGGGTATAAGATGATTATAATCTTTCAAAAGATGTTTTCTTTCTTTTTTTTTTCAGAAGTACTTTTTAAAGTAATTATACCTACAGATAAGCATTTCTGTTATCTAAAATGTTTATTTCTATGGAACACTGCATTCCAATGGATAAGGCTGAATAAATGAATTGTACCCATAAACAGAAAAGCAGGATGAAGTTATTTAATCTTACTATTGGTTAATTTTCTTATTCACAATTTTCTTTGGGACCACTTGTTTCTCTTCATTTTATAGGCTTATCTGTACCTTTCATGGATGTGTATTATTATGTATTGTATAGTACTTTCCCCATGTTTTCGATTATTGTGTTCTCTAGGATTCATCAATCCACATGACCCACCTCTGGGTACCATCTCCCTCCCCTAATGGGGCTCCTGCCTGATTCCTCTTCCTACCTGGACTGAATCTGTTATTGCCAATTCTGGTTTGTCTGAAAGGCAGGGTATTGGAGAGCAGTTGACTCTCACTCTTCCTCTCATTCTTGTAATTGGTTACAGGTTTTCTCTCTCTCTCTCTCTTTTTTTAAAGATTTTATTTATTTGGTATATATAGAGAGATCACAAGTAGATAGAGAGGCAAGTAGAGAGAGAGGGGGAAGCAGGCTCCCTGCTGAGCAGAGAGCCCCATGTGGGGCTCGATCCCAGGACCCTGAGATCATGACCTGAGCCGAAGGCAGAGGCTTAACCCACTGAGCCACCCAGGCGCCCCTACAGCCTTTCTCTTGTCTCCTGCTGTTACCCACACTTTCATCTCTGTCTTCTATCCTTTGAACCCATATTCCATTGTGTTCACAAACTCCCCTTGGTCCTCAGTCCCATCACCTTCTATGTATAACTGAATATGGCTCTTTCTCCTCACCCCATGTCCATACCCTGCTTATGAGAAGGTTCATCCATTCATCCCCTCAACAAATATTTGAGTGTCTGCCATATCTCAGGTACTATCTTGGTGTTAGAGAGGCAGCAATGCACAAAATGGATAAAGATCTCTGTCTCTGAAGAGCTTATATTCTAGAATGTTATGGAGTAGGGGGAATCACACAAACAAATAAATATAGAACGTCAGTGAGATATAGATAAATAATGTTGAAGAGTGCTAGGGAGAAAAAATAAAGCAATAAAGATAGGGAAGTGCATAGTAGTAGGGTGCTGAAGGTGACATTTTAGCAGAGATCTGACGGAAGTAAAGCCACAGCCATGGCAGATATCTTGAAGACGAGAATTACAGGTAGTGAGGATAGTGGCTTCAAATGCTTTGAGGCAAGAGCATTCTTTATGTGTTCATGGAAGGGCAAGGAACCCAATGTGGCTGAATCTAAGAAAAGAACTGGGAAGGAGGAAAGGTCAGAGAGATTGTCAGGGCCCAGATTGTGGAGGGCTGTATGGCCCATTGTAAGGTAGAAAGACATTGGCATGTTTTAGGCAGAGAAATGATAGGACTTGGGTGTTTTTTATTTTGTTTTGTTTTCTCTAGTGTGAAAAATACATTAAAGAAGGACAAAGGTGACATTGGGAAGACCAGTTGGGAGACTATCAGATAAGGGACGACAGTGGTTTGGATGACAGTTGGAATGATAAGTGGCTGAATTCTAGAATATAGTTAGAAGACAAGGTTGTCAGGATTTCCTGATGGGTTTGTTATGGAGGTTAGAGAAATGGAGACTTTCTCCCATATTGAAACATACTAAGGGAGACTGGCCAGAATTCCCCTCTCTTCCTGTTGCCATGTCTGAATCAAACTGTTACTTTTTCACTTGCATGATAAAATAACACTTGCCTTTTCTGAATGTCTCCCTCTCAGGCTCTCTGCACTCTGTATTTCCTAACCCTCTTTGTTTATCATTTTCCTCTTCAGTCCAATAATGCACTGTGGATTTTGACATCTGACTTGCCCATCTCTCTATTCCCACACCTACTGTCACTCTGGGGGACTTAAAAGATCCTTTTTGATACCAGTGTGTCAGTTCCTTGTCTAGGCCAAGGCCTAGTAAATCTGAAATTTTGGGGTAGAACTCAAACATCAGTATTTCTTCATCTCCAGGTAATTCCATTGTGCAACCAAGATTGAGAACCACTGCTTTAAATTTGTCCTTGCAAGATGTTCATTTTTCTATTCCTCTCAAAAGCTATCCTGTTCTCCCCATGCTCTCCAGAACCACCCCCACTGAACCCGATTTTATAAACTCTCAGCAATTGGCCTCACTTCCTGTTTTGCTAGAAAAATTGAAGCTTTTGTTGCTGAATCTCTTTGAATTTTCTGTCCGCATTTAGTCAAGTAAACAGTTAATTGGGTCCTAGTTTGTGTTAGGCATTATGCTAGACATTGAGAACAGATACAGGGCAGATACAGCTGATGCCTTCCTGGAGTGTATGGTCTAGGGCTGCGTGCAGGCAGATAAACGAGGCAGTTACAGCACTTGGTAAGTGCTATGGTGAGGCAGTAAGGTATTACTGAAGCACAAATGTAGGGCCCTAATCTGGACATGGGCCCTGGGGAAGCCTTCCTTCCTTCCCTCTTACTTAAACTCTTCTGTGATTGCTTTCCTTTCTCTTTTTCCTTCTTGGAGGATGAGGTGTCATCCTGCTCCAGTAGAAGAAGGGCACCATCTTGTATCTGTCTCCATTCTCTCCATTTCTCCTCCAGACCTTCATTGGTTGTTCCTCCTTGTTTCTCTCTATGGCTTCTTCCTCTCCTTATAAACATACTTCAGGTTTTACCAAAATGGTAAAGCTTAGTTTTGCATCTTCTTTCTCTTCTTCTGGCCTCTTAAGCAGGCCTCTTCAGAGTGACCTGTCCAGTGACTTCTGTTACAGCTTTTATGTTTTGGTTTCTGCCTCATCACTCAGCTTTATCTTCCTAAAGTCGCGGGGCTACCAGGCTGACTGAAGTTGGTGGAGACCATTCAGTTCTGTCACCCTGGGCCTCCCTGCGCACATGGCTGTGTTCATCACTGTTCCTTCTTCAGAATTTTCTCCACTTCTCATCCTGTGATTCTGCATGTGCTCATTTCTTCTGATATCATCTTCCTTGTAAGAATCCTTCCATCAGCCTACTGCTTATAAAGGTTGGTATTCTTAATTGGTTTGTCCTTACACCACTATTTTTCCTCATTCATCCATTAATGTGGTTTTAATCACCATCTAGGTGTGAAAGCTTCCACAGTCTGTTATCTTCCACCTTGACCTTTTCCCCCAGTGCTTGCTAGGCATCTTCACCTGAATGTTCCATAGGTTCGTCACAGTGAAATTTATGAATCCTTTGCCACTTCAAGCTGTTCCTCTTTCTGTGTTCCTTATCTCATCTGGTGGTACAACTATGCATATAGTCACTCAAACCAAACAAGAAACTTGAGTCATGTTACCCTTTTCCTTAATCATCTAGTGAATCACCTAACCTTTCCTGTATTGACTCGTAAATGTTTCTTGACTTTGTGTCTACCACCATTGCATATCACCCAACCATCTCTACGCTTATTGAAGCCTTTAAGCATTTTTCATTGGGATGTTTGTAGTTAAATCCTGATTGGTATTCTTACCCTTAGGCTTACCCCTTCACATTCATTCTGTACACAACTAGGTTACAACAACTGGTTTAAAACCCATCAGAGGCTCCCTCTGCCTATAGCTAAGGTTTACAGTGAGCAATGAGGGGTTGCTTTTGGGGTAAGCTTTTGCAGGGGCGGGGGTTCAGGATGGTAGAACATTGGCAGAACTATATGGTTGAATTATTTTACATACTTATGCTTCTGCATAATATTTCACCTTTTGGAAGTTTTCCACTGCCTGTGCAATATCTTTTCTCACTATTCCTCATTGATGCTTTTTTCTCAGTGCATTTGCCCATCCTGGTGCCACAAAGTGTTCACTTCCTCCCCATCACTAAGAAGTAGCTTAGATCTCATGTCTTCCCGGAAGTCTTCTAATCATTCATGTCTTTATTGATTTATTTACTGCTATTTATTGAACAACTGCATTGTTTTAGGCAGCCAACAACATCCCAGAAAGTAGGACATGAGAACATACCTGAGTGCATTAGAGCACTCAGGCTATCTGTGGTAGTGGACCAGTTGGGTTTTTTGTTTGTTGGGTTTTGGTCTATCATGGACCAAGAAGTGGTCTTGTTGCACGTGGTTAAAATGCAGTTTGGGCCACATGTGACTCACCACACAAATTCAACAACACCCAAACTGGTCTATATCTCGTTCGACAAGTATTACCAACTTGGATGTTACTGCAATTCCAATTGCTATAAACATTTCTAAATGCTTACACTTGATTTCTGAACTTGACTTGATCTGGCCAGGTAAGGAGCCATGTGTGCTTTTGTACCAGTCCACAGGCCACTTTTGGGTAGCACTGCACTAGATGGTTGCTGTCGGTGCGGTGGTAGAAGAGGGCACAGCTTACACCAGGGGCTCAGGAGAGACCAGACACTTTTCCTGAATGGTTGAGCTGTAAGGGCTGGAGAAGTCCTATTAGAGGAAGGCAAAATCTTAAAAAATGAGATCTGTTTACCAGCTAAAGGAACATGGCTTTGTAGCCATCAGGAAAAATTAGAGCATAGAGTGAGGGCAATTGGAGTAGCCTGGGACTGCTGAGTCTGGCATAGCAGTGTATAGTGCAAGAGCGCTGCTGGAAGGTAAGGGATGAGGCTGGAGTCAGGGGTTGATTTTGTGTGTGTGTGTGTGTGTGTATTTTTAAAAAATATTTTATTTACTTATTTGTCAGAGAGAGAGAGTGAGAGGGTGAGCAAGCAGAAGCAGGGGGAGTGTCAGGCAGAGGGAGGGGAAGAAGCAACCTCCCCGATAAGCAGGGAGCCCAAAAGACTCTATCCCTAGACTCTGGGATCATGACCTGAGCCAAAGGCGGACGCTTAACTGACTGAGCCACCCAGGCGTCCCAGGGGTTGATTTTATTAATTTCAGCAAATGCTTTCTAAGAGTCAGCTATGTAGCAGATCCTTCCTAAGCCCTGGGAATTAGAAGCCAAGGAGAGACAGTTTTTGCCCTACTGGAGTTTCGAAGTGTTGCTAAGAGTCGCTAAGCAGTTAGACTTTTACATGTAAGCCGTCTTCGAAGGATTTTTGAGCTGGTGCACAGCATGAACAATTTAACTCGTGGAGAGATGGCTCAGGTGGATTATGGGAAATGATAGCTATTCAATCTGGAAAGTTAGTTGAGAGGTAATTCATCCAGCCAAGACATGATCAGTGTCAGGAAGGAGCAGTCAGGGGTTGAGGAAAGGAGTAGAGAAAGGGACTTTTATAAGAAATAGGGTGATATAAACCACAGGTCTTGAGGGGTCAGTGAAGTTTAGGAAGGCTTGCAATTTCTGACTTGTGATAAGGTTGATGGTATAATTCATTGGGAAAGGGCTTTTTTGATGGGGAAGGGATCAGAGCAGTGGTAAACAAACTATCTGAGGTCACACCAGTTAGGTGCCTGCTGTTTGTCCTGGAGTGCATTGTGCTAACCTCTGTCATTGTTGGTCAGTGGGTTTCTGTATTTGTGAGCTCCTTAAGAAACTGTACTGTTTTCTATCCTAAAACTTGGCACAGAGCCTAACATGTAGTAACAAATCATCCCACGTAGTGGATTAAAATAACACAAATTTAAAACTCATGTTATTTCTTTATTATGTTCTCTAGCTCAGAAGTCCAGGTTGGCAAGGGTGATTGCTCTGCTCCATGTTTCTCAAGGTGTTGGCCATCTGGCCTTTTCTCAGAAGGCTCTAGAATGAATCTGTTTCCAGGCTTATTCAGGTTTCTGACAGAATGCAGTTCTTTGTGGGTGCAGGACTGAGGTCCCTGTGTTTTTGCTGGCTGTCAGCTAGAAGATATGCTGAGGAGCCTCTCTCCAGTCCTCAGACATCGGCCCCCACATCTCAGAGCCAGCAGTGGTGCTTCAAATCCTCGTGCTTCAAATTTCTTTGCCTTTCTCCTCTGCCACATCTCTCTTGTCTTTGTCTTCTTGCAGCCAGAAACAGTTCTCTGTTTGTAAGGGCTACCATGTAATTACCTTGCGTCTACCCGGATAATCCAGGAAAATCTCCCTGCTTTAAGGTCTGTAACCTTAATTATATCTGTAGAGTCCCTTTTGCAGTGTAACACAGTCATGGATTCCAAGGATTAGGGCATGAACATTTCAGGGGAATTATTTTGAACATGATTTTGCTAACCATATTAGTGATTATCAACCAATTCATGTAGGGACCATCATGGTTCTTAAACACTTATATATTCTGGCACCTCCTATTTGTACAGGGAAGTACAAGGAAGGTAAGTCTTACCCACTGTCACAAGGAAATAGGAGCAGAGGTAGATCACAGCCTTCAGTTCTAGTCTTTCTTCTAATCACCCATCTGTTTATTTATCCCATCCATCTGTCTATCCATCTGTCCCATCCATTCATCCTTTCTGTCATTCATTCATTCATAAGCTTTATTTCAAGGATTTGTGCTAGTTTGGGAAATGAGAAAGAAATTGAGCTACTAAGATAAATAATACCTGATTGTGTCAGCTAATTCTCAATATTTTAGAGTCTCCCATCAAATTTTCTTAAATCCATGAGATCTAGTGATGACTTTGACTTGTGGGGATAATGTTACTGTCCCTATTTAGTGAACAATCTGTTTTTAGTCTGATGTGGCCTCAGCCCTGTACCAAGGATTCAGTAAATGTATACAATTATGATCATTGCTGCTTGGTTTATTCCCTCTATGTTTGGCCATAAAATGTAGGAAACACCAATAAATATATATTATTGTTTTCATTTTTAACTTCATTCAGGTATGTAACCAGTGTTATCAGTTTTTTATTGATATTTCCAGAGATATTTTATGCATGTAACAAAGTTTTTGTCTGATACTGGGCATTAATTATACATTGTAGCAGTTATTTCATAGCAGATAGGAAAGCTGCTTCGTTCTTTTTTGTAACTGCATAGGATTACCTGGGGTGAATATACCAGCTTGTTAAGAAGTCTCACCTTGGTGGTGACTAACATAACACAATAAAAATAAATAAACAAGCAAATAAATAAATAAATAAAAAGTAACATAAATTAAAAAAAAAAAAAAAGAAATCTCACCTTGGTGGACATTTGGATAGTTTCTACTTCTTTTGCTATTAAATGATTGTTATAAAAAAAATCTTGTACATGCACCTTTCACACAGATATTAAGCATGTACATAGAACAATTTTACCTCAGCAGTTACTACCAAATTAGAGGTTGTGCCAATTCACATTCCTGTTGGCAGTGTGTGAGACTGTTTCTCTCCACCTTGGCCAACAAAATATGTCATCAAACTTTATGGTCCTAAACAGTCTGATTAGGAAAAAGTGGTATTTCTATTTTTCTCACTTGAATTTGTATTTGTCACATGGCTGACTAAGGTTGGTCATCTTTTTTTATATATTTTTTTCTATTTCTATTTCATTTTTTATAAACTCTTTGTATCTTCTGTTTTTCTGTTGGGTATTGGCTTTTTCTTACTAATTTACTGGTAGTCTATTTATTAAGGAAATTAGCTGATGAGATGCATATATTTCAGGATATGGAATGGGATGTAAGATGTATATATTTTTTCTTTGTTTTATCTTGATTTTATATGCTTAGGCTTTGTCATGCATAAACATTTAATTGTATGTGGGCATATTTAATTAATCTTAACATCTTTGTCTTCTGTGCTTTATGTCATTATTGAAAAGGTCTTTCTTATTTCAGTATTACAAAATAATTACCTCAGGTTTCACCATTTTTTTTATCTTTTTATTTTGAAATAATTACAGATTTATAGGAACTTGTAAAGTTAGTACGGAAAGATTCCACGTACTCATCTTTAGTCAGTTTCCCTAACCAGCAGATATTTTTATGGTTTTTGTGTGTGTGTGTGTTTAAATTCTTTTTTTTTTTTTTAATTTTTTTTTTTTTTAAAGATTTATTTATTTGACAGAGAGAAATCACAAGAGAGGCAGGCAGAGAGAGAGGAAGGGAAGCAGGCTCTCCGCTGAGCAGAGAGCCCGATGCGGTACTCGATCCCAGGACCCCGAGATCATGACCTGAGCTGAAGGCAGCGGCTTAACCCACTGAGCCACCCAGGCGCCCCCTGTGTGTGTTTAAATTCTTGATGCATCTGAAATTTATTTTGGTTGGAGACATGGATTCCAATTTATTTTTTGCAAATTGGTTACCTATTCACGCTAACATTATTTACTAAATAATCTATATTTTGGGGGCGCCTGGGTGGCTCAGTGGGTTATGCCTCTGCCTTCCGCTCAGGTCATGATCTCAGGGTCCTGGGATTGAGTCCCGCATTGGCTCTCTGCTCAGCAGGGAGCCTGCTTCCCCACCTCTCTCTGCCAGCCTCTCTGCCTGCTTGTGATCTCTCTCTCTCTGTCAAATAAATAAATAAAATCTTTTTTAAAAAATCTATATTTTCCTCAGTAATATAAAATGAATATGTACCAATCATGTGTTAAATTCTTAAGTATACTGGTCATTTTTAAAAAACTATTTAAAGTGCCACAAGTTGCAAAGAAGTTGAAATGTCACTGTATATTTTTCCAAGAACTACGTGTTGAGATGACCAGGTCTGGCCCTCTTTCAAAATTGTATTACGGTGTAATTTGGCCTATTTGTCTAGAATTGACTTTGTGGTGTTGTGGGTTATGCTAGGGTACAGGGAAATAACATTCAATTCTTAGCCTCTAGGAGTGCATCTTAGGTTATTGATCCCACTCTATTAAGGTAAAGCCTTTACCCTATGTAGTGCTTAAGGTTAACCATGCAATTAATCCTTACAAAACCTTTTGGAGGGGTGTATATTATCCTACTTTTGTAGATAAGAAATAGAGACTCAGAAAGATTAAAACTGCCCAGACCTCAGGTCCTAGAGCTAGTTGCCGGAACTCAGACAGGTCCTGGCCTTTGATTGGCATTATCACACAGTATTCTAGGACATGCCTCAGATCTGCCTGAGATGCCTTTTCACTCCAGTGATCTGAAATAAAAACTACTTTAACTCCACTGTTCCATCTCTGCTTTAGCAGACCTAAAGGCTTTGACCATTTTTAGTTCCTCCTTTTCAATGGAAAGTTTAGAGAAAGATGACTTTTCTAAGGCTTTTCTGACTTGGCTCTGAACAATACTAAAGGAAAAATACAATACTCATTTGCCCATCTGGTTGTCTGAATTTAGGGGGTAGATTTAGATAATTCTTAAATGCTTCCCCAGATCTATGGTTTTTTATCTTGCTCCCATTTTCTGTAGTTTTATGTCCTCATATAGGAAGGAGTGAACAAAAGCATTTAAAGAATGATAAGTATTTTCATGTGGGTTATTTAGAGGGAAAACATGTTAGAAATTCTTTAATCCAATTAAAAATCACATCTGTTAGGAAAAGTCATGGGGCATGGTTATCGTATAATAAAAAGTATTCGCAATTTTGATTCTTTATTTTAGCCTGCTAGAATATACTTAAAGACCACCACATAACATTCTGTATGCACTTTGAGTCTAAGGTTATCAGTTCACATACCATTTTAAGATCCTCTAGGTTCTTGTTAGCTGCAGTGTAGTCTATGTGATACTTTTCACGAGACAGGGGGTTTAGGATAAGTAAACAGTTGGGTTTCCAGCTCTGAATTTTCCACTTAAGTGTTAAGAATTATCACTATCCCAAAGTAAGGTCTTCCAGATAATTTTACCCACGTTTCTTGGAAGCGTGTCTGAGGTCTCCATGGACAGCCCTCAAACTGGCCTATGTTGAGACCTAGATACAAAAGGCATTTAGTGTACTTGGAACGTAGGGCGTAAGTGAGTTAATGCAAGGCCAGACACACTCAGGAATCCAGTTCATAACTAGAATCCCCCAGTCATTCATTTAAAATTGGTTACATATGTAAGACAAAGTGAAGATTGAGCAGAGTTGTAAGTAGGTAATTCTGCTTAGGAGTTCCAGGACTCCTGAGAAAATTGGTGAATTAAAGCAAAAAGAGCTTGATTCATTGTGTTCTCCTCTCTAGAAGTCATTCTGTCTTTTAAAACCTTCACCCTGCACACCCTTCTGTGCAGTGCTAGAAAATTCCGGTGAGAAACCAACTGTGTTTTGAGATTTTTTTTTTTTTTTTTTTATGATTTGTTTGTTTTAGAGAGGTGGGAAGAAGGGCAGAGGGAGAGAAAGTCTTAAACAGCTTCCGTGTGTAGCCCAACACAGGGCTCAGTCCCACAACCCATGAGCATGACTTGAGCTGAAATCAAGAGTCGGACCTTTAACCAACTGAGACACACAGGTGCCCCTGTGTTTTTGAAATTTTAAAGAGACTTCTGTCTTACAGTTTGCATTCAGTCTCACATCTGCTTGTGTAATTTTAACAGAATTATCACAATCTACTAAAGTTTACACACCACATACATTTGAATTATTTCTTTTATATGAAAGGTGGCACCTAATTGCTAACATAGGCAGGCTGTCTTTCTTTCCCCATCTATTGTATGGACAGGCCTCTTCGTGCAATGACTTTTGGCTCTGTGTTAATCTCTGTTTGAGGGTGGGTGGTCGACACTTCCGGATTTTGTCCTGAATTTGGAGATTTGTCCCACTAGAGGACTTGAACTTTCTTTCCCTGAGTCTACCTTTACTCCTTTTTGAGACTTTTCCGTATGGTGGACTAGGGAGATTAGCAGTAAGGAGAACCACAAGCCCTGTCAGGTGTAAAAGTCTCAGCTGGACTAGTCTGTGTTAACTTCTCTTATTAGATATCCCCAGGTTACATTTTTGCAGGACACACCAGCCTCGCTCCTACTTACCCTTTCAAAGATCTGCTCAGACATGACTTCCTCCAGGAAGACTTTCTTCATCTCTGCCCATACTCTAGCTACCAGACTGGATTAAGTACTATCTCCTCTTTGCTGCAAAAGCACTCTAGGCTTGAGGCACCTGTGTGGCTCATTTGGTTAAGCAACTGCCTTCAGCTCAGGTCATGATCCCAGGGTCCTGGGATTGAGCCCCACATTGGGCTCTCCGCTCAGTAGTGAGTCTGCTTCTCCCTCTTCCTCTGTGATCTCTCTCACTTTCACTTTCTCTAAAATAAATAAATAAAATCTTTAAAAAAAAAAAAGGCATTTTAGGTTTGTTGCTATGGTAGAACATATGCTGTATAACTATTTACTTGTATATGTACTCCAAGAGGGCAAGCAGTCTGTCTAGTCTACATTTTAAAAATAACTTCATTAATATATAATTCACATATCACACAATCCACTCATTCAGAGGGCACAAATCAGTGGTTGTTAGTGTGTCCACAGAGTTTATAGCCAGCACTGCAGTCAACTTTAGAACATTTTCTTCACCCCCCGAGAAAACCCAGTGCCCATTAACAGTCACTCCTCACTTCCCCCTCCAATTCCCCAGCTAAGCAAATTACTAGTCTATGGTCCATCTCTGTGTGTTTGCCTTTTCTGGACATTTCATGTAAACGAAAGCATGTAATATGGATCTTGTGTGACTTGCTTCTTTCACTTAGCATGTTTTTGAGGTTCATCTATCTTGTAGCCTAAGTCAGTACTTCATTCCTTTTTATTGCCCAGTAATATTTAATTGTATGGATATGCCACAGTGTATTTATTGGCTCAGTTGATAGACATTTGGGTTGTTTCTACTGTTTGGTAGTTAGAAATAAGGCAGCTATGAACATTTAGGTATAAGTTGTTGTGTGGACTCATGTTCTCGTAGAGACATACCTAGGAATACGGTCAAGTGGTAACTCTATGTCATACTGTTTTTTAAAGTGACTGCACCATTTTGCAATCCGAGCAGCAAGATATGAATGTTCCGTCACCTCCACATCCTTGCCGAGACTAATTGTGTCTTTTTTATTACAGTCATCCTCATAGGTGTGGAGTGGTTGTTTGGTCCACTTTTGAAAGCCCAGCCTAGGGCCTACTGCAGGCTTAACCAATGTTAGTTGATGGGCTAAGTCTTTCTTGCGATCTTGCTCCCTTACCACCTCAACACTGGAAAGCTGGGTGCAGGAGTGGATGAGCAGAGACTACCGTGCTGTTGAATTCTGAATAGCTGCTCTGCGACATAATAACTGTGTGACTGGGAGCAAGTTACTTAACTTCTCTGAGCTTCAGTTTCCTTATCTGTGGCATAGAAATAATGAGCTCTCTTTCACAGTGTTGCTATGAAGATTAAACAGATAATGTAAATGAAACACCTAGTGTAGCACTTGATACAGAGCCCTGGATAAGTGGGTGCTGTTATTCTCTTGGATTACTTGGGTGGCAACTGTCTCTCTCTCGCCTCAGGAAATAGAGACAACATTTGATTTCAGATGTGCCTGGTTGCACTGCCAGTGGTATGTGGGGTAAGCTCCCTAAGTTTCTTCAAGAAAACTCCCTCCTCACAGGATTTGTTAACACCTCCTCAGTTTTTGAGCAATCCTCCAAGACTCCCAAGGCCTGATGAGAGAGCCGATTATCATCTGTGGTTCTGCTTCTTCTTTATTAATCCCTACTCAAGCTTTAACCAACTGTTTCACAGATTTGCTTGCATCTATTAACTCATTATTAAAATGGTATTCTTTTCTGGAGTACCAAATTTTATTTTATTTATTTATTTGTAATATTTTATTTATTTATTTGACAGAGAGAGAGAGATCACAAGTAGGCAGAGCAGCAGGTGGGGGGGGGGAGCAGACTCCCCGCTGAGCAGAGAGCCCAATGCGGGGCTCAATCCCAGGACCCTGAGATCATGACCTGAGCCGAAGGCAGAGGCTTAACCCCCTGAGCCACCCAAGCATCCCCGTAGTACCAAATTTTAAAACTTCAATCAAGGCAACTTTTTAATTGCAAAAATCCCCAGTAAGGATTCCAGGTTGTCATAAGTTGATTTGGGCAATGGACACCCATCCAGGGACTAACCAGACCCGACCCTGCTTAGCTTCCGAGATCAGATGAGATTAGGTGTGTCCAGGGTATTATGGCCATAGACTGATTTGGTCAATGGAGAAAAGTCTTTCTGACCTTTGTCAGAGAAAAGGTCTGCTTTGCCTAGTACAGCTTGTTGCTGCCTTGCTATAAGGTTTTGGCTAATTTTTGAAAGCAAAAGAACTGCTTTCATCTGAGGCACACAGTGGCAAAGTTCCCACGGCAGGAAGTGTTTGTTCGTACCAATCTCATATATAGTGGTCACGAGGGAGATGGGTTTTGTTTTACTTGTTTGTGTTTTATTGTGATTTTGTGATTGTATCAGTGTTTTTACCTGAGAGCTAAGTCTCTAAAAGAAACAAATGTGACATACTTGCCCTTCAGGATCTCTGTCATTCAGCCCCAATCTGCCTGTCCAATTTAGGTGTTGCTTCTCTTTCCAAATCCTCATGTGCTACAACTGGGCTCATGGACTGTGAATAGGCACCCTCTGAAATCTCCAAATCCCTGTTTTTGTTAGAAGAAAAAAATGTGGTAAGAACAAAACCAAACAGTTGATGACTTTTGGGGTTGGGGGGGCAGGTAGGGACAGGTGGGAAATAACCTACTGGGAAAAAGGGAAAGAAGAGGGTTTTATCATCAAAGAGTAGAAAGCAGTGGTGGAAAGTAACTCTGAATGGGGAGAGTGGACTCAGACACTGGAGCTGAGAACTTGGGACTTGATGTGATTTATAATAGGGTATCATTGTAGGTTCTGGAAAAGAAGATAAAAGTGATAAGTTAGGATGACTTTTTCTTCCCTGGTAATAATATTAACCATAAGCATGCATTTAAAGGAAATAAGAGTAGAGGCAGGAGTTATCCAGGCCCATTTGCAGTGATACAGGTAGACAGTGGGGTTCTAATTGTTAGCAGTGAGGATGATGGGGAAATGTTTCATCTAAGAAAATTCAGAAAATTTGTAGCAGTTGACGGTTAGAGGTGAAAGAGTGGAGTCAAATATGACTGTCATGTTGTGGATCAGAAGAAAAATCAAGCCAGTAATATCAGTGTTGGGTCAAGAAGCCAGCTGGTGGGAGGAGTTGGGAAGATGAGTTCCTTTTGGGATTAGTTAGGTTTCATAGGACAGTGGAATATCCAGGTTACAGTGTTTATTGGCAGTTGGGAATAGTGGACTCCACGTAGGTACGGGGTCAGGGTTCAGAGTGTAGATTTGGGATGTTACTATAGTAGTAGAAGCAAGTAGATTTTAAAAAATGCCACAGGTTGAGGGGAGAACCCCCCAGTATGAGAGTATGAAATAAAAACCCAGCAGAACAAAATGATAAAGGGGTTGACTGATGGACAGGCATGAGGCCATTTAGAGAAGTGCTGTATTCTAAAAGCCAAAATCAGGGCTTCAGAAAAGAAGGAGAGGTCAGCAGTGTGGGACTGCAGGGAAATCAGGGTAGGTAAGAACTCTGAAAAAGCCTTTGAGTTTAACAAGAAGAAGGTCCCTAACCTTTGTGTACAACTCCAGTGATAGAGAACACATTTAACCAAGCAAGATGGTTACCTGATGACAGCCTCCACCTCCTCTAAGCACCACCTAGAGGTGTGGGGGCCCGGAATCCCTACTGTTATGAATCACAGTTATTTTGGATCTATTCAGGAACAATCCCTTTCCCTTATTTTATCATTAAATGCCTATTCTTAGTTTTTCCATTTGGGTTCAGCGGCGGGGCTGCTCCAACCCAGTGAAGGTCTTGTCCCTGCTGTTACTGATTTACCAACACAAGCCACAAACAGTTAAACTGTCCTGTCACAACACATGTTTTCTTTTTTTAAAGATTTTATTTATTTATTTGACAGACAGAGATCACAAGTAGGCAGAGAGGCAGGTGGAGAGAGTGGGAAGCAGGCTCCCTGCTGAGCAGAGAGCCCGATGCCAGGCTCGATCCTAGGACCCTGGGATCATGACCTGAGCTGAAGGCAGAGGCTTTAACCCACTGAGCCACCCAGATGCCCCACAACCCATGTTTTCTAATGAAAAGTAAATATGTACCAAACAGTAAGTTTGGCTCTCCATTGTCTAGCTTATTGGCAAGGACTCCTCTGTTTCTTCGTGCTCTTCCCTTTCCTTTCATGATAAGTTTTTGTTGCTTGTCTTTCTCATTTTTGCTTTCTTCTAGGTCTTGCCTTAGATTAAGATTGACACTGGGTAAACAACGAAGCATTCTCAGTAGAGAATAAAGGGGAGCTGGGGTCATAAGAAGGGTAGGATGACAGTGGTGGCTCAGGGAAGGGGTTTTATGGAATTGAGGAAAAGATTGCATGGTTACTATCCTTAAAACCACAGCTCAGCCTTCTAAGAACTCCATGAATGATGTTTGAGTGAGAGAGGAAAATCAACACACTTAATATAAGTGTGATGCAAAGTTAGATTCCTAAATTTTATTTGGAAGAATCACAAACCCTATAGCTCAGATAACACATTGGAGGAAATCCAATAAATACTGCACCTGCCTTGTGTTACATATGTACTGTATAATTTGTGTATATACTACACATATATATATGTATATACATATACTATACTATAATTAGTAATAATTAAACTGTATAATAATATGTACATATATAACAATATTCATATACTATAAAGTATATGTATTTAATCTTGTATGCTTAATATTAGGTATAACAATAGTCTAGAAGATACTATTGTTGAGATAGTGTACTAGGAATTCTGAAGTTTCTCTTTACTGGCTTCAGTGTCCATTAGTTCATTTAAATTGGTTCCTGACATATTTATCAGGACAAATCTGAGTTTTCTTTTTCTCTTTCCCACTATACTCTGTTAGAAAGGCTAATGAATAATGAAATACCAAGAATAAAGATCAGAAACTGAGAAACTGGGGCCCAGATAACTTATGCAAAGGTAGTTAACCTTATTCCTCATTGAGCTTCATCTTTGAGGTTTACTTACAAAAATACAAAAAGTTACCAAAATCCAGCACTGCTCCATGTAGGTTTTATCAAAAACACATTCCTTCCTATTGCCAATATAAATTTCCCCCAAATTGGTTGTGTTTTTCCTTTTGGACAGTAAATTTAAAGATAGAGTATTACAAATCTGAAGAATTCATATTTAACGAAATTAACCAAATATAAAAATGTTTCTTTACCCTTTGTTTATTGTATATTACTAACTTGACCAACATAAATCCAATATATATCTAAAATTTTTAAAATAATTTTTCTTATTGTAAAATTTTTTAAGTGAAATAAAGTCTATGAAAATAATTTTGGCAAAAATAAGTTACAGAATCTTCAGAGAAACTAAGGCCATATAAGATCTTTTCAGAATAACTTTCTATAGAGGTACTTATCACTTACAATTTTCCAAGTTTCAGATATCCAAATATCACAGTAGCTAGCTACTTTTTTGTCATCTAGAACTTCTTTTTAATAGTCTTCAGTAGCTCAAATAATCAATCATTATATAAAAATGCAGCCCTCCTACTAAGCCACACCACTTAAACTACAAAGGATTTCACCTTTGCAATCAAAAAATTTTCAAAAAAATTAAACAACGAAATGATGAAAAGTTGACTTTGTCATGTAAGTTATTTACAGAGAAATATTTATTATAGGCTTGTGCTTGTAACCTAAATTTGAAGCTCAGAAAGCTGAGTCTTGGGGCACCTGGGTGGCTCAGTGGGTTAAGCCTCTGCCTTTGGCTCAGGTCATGATCTCAGGGTCCTGGGATCGAGCCCCTCATCGGGCTCTCTGCTCAGTGGGGAGCCTGCTTCCCTCTCTCTCTCTGCCTGCCTTTCTGCCTACTTGTGATCTCTCTCTCTCCATCAAATAAATAAATAAATAAAATCATTAAAAAAAAAAAAAAGCAAAGAAAGCTGGGTCTTCCTGCTAGCCAGTGCAACAAAATGTGATCGTCAGCTATGATAGTTTTCTTTACTTATTGATTGATTAATACCATAGACATTTCTTGCTTCACCACCCCTCAGTTAGTTCTGTATAAGGTACAAATTTGTAGGCAGCATCCCTCCCACCATACCCCACAAGATCTTAGAGTTTTAGGTGATGTAAGAAAAGTTTACAAATAATAACATAAAATGCAGTATGATGGCTACCAAATGTAGAAGTACATGCATGAGTGAGAACCAGAATATTAACAACTAGTGTGGCATGGATGTCCAACCTATCAGATAAGATGCCAAGCCATGAAAAACGGACCTGGCTGTTCCAATGTAGAAAAGCAGAATGTCAGGACTGGTTATGTATACTGTGCTATAGGACTGCATATAATTTGTATAATTTAGTAATGCATTCACCTGAATAATAATATATGGTACTAAACTAGTCTGTCATCAGTTTAAGACAGAACAATATTTCTAACATCATGAATTCTCCCTAGATTCTCTTCAAGCAGAAGTTGAGATAAGCTTAGCAAGCAGGTTTAGAAACACCCATGTGTGCGAAAAGCCTCTCTTTCTCTCTCTCTCTCTCTCTTTTTTAAAGATTTTGTTTGTCAGGGAGAGAGAGCACAAGCAGGGGGAGTAGCAGGCAGAAGGAGAAGCAGGCACCCCACTGAGCAAGGAGCCTGATGCAGGGCTTGATCCCAGGACCCTGGAATCATGACCTGACCTGAAGGCAGAGGCTTAACCAATGAGCCACCCAAGTGTCTCAAGAATTACTCTCTTATTCTAAATAATAATGAAATTGCTTTCTTTCTAGTATCTAGCTAACAAAAGTTGCAAGTTAATGAATTGTTCTGTTTCATGTTCAAGGATTAGGTAACTGTGTACTTGGAGCATTTTTGGTGGGATTAGGGCCCTGGTAGATAGTTGTGCTGAGGGACTTAGGGCAGAATGCTCTGGGCATAAAATGTACCCAAATACGGTTTATCTTTTTTTTTTTTAATATTTTATTTATTTGACAGAGAGAAATTACAACTAGGCAGAGAGGCAGGCAGAGAGAGAGGAGGAAGCAGGCCCCCCGCGGAGCAGAGAGCCTGATGTGGGGCTCGATCCCAGGACCCTGGGATCATGACCTGAGCCGAAGGCAGAGGCTTTAACCCACTGAGCCACCCAGGTGCCCCCAAATACGGTTTATCTTGAGGACCTAGGGAAGGTATTCTCTCTCTTCGGTTGCACCAGAGGTCTCTGCAGCCAGAACTCCAGGTAAAACTATATTTACTCACTCTGTGGGCTAAGTCAGTATTTGTGGCTTTTCTAGAAAACTAAGCGTCCATTATACCTTTGTTTTGATGGAATACTTTGAATTTCCCAACAACTGAAATATAAATGCACTTTAGAAACCCAGCTTCTTACAGGTTGAGTTATATAGGTGTTGAAATATAGGCTTCTTCTTGCCTGACATCCATGCAGATGTGGCCAGTGCATCTTCACTTGGGGCTGTAGTTTCCTTTTTTTCCACTTTGTTCTTTCTTCCTGTGAGGTCTGAATTCTCATCTTATGCATATATACACATATTCACACAATTTCAGCCTCTCTTCTACCACCAACTTTTCCTGGTCCTACAAATGTATTCAGGATATTTTTGTGTTTGAAATAAATCTTTCACTCTACCACATTATATCTTCCTCCTCCTATAAATAAATAGCTTGAGTAATAGCAGCATAGGATGGGAGAGAGCCCAGAAGTCATTTGACCTGAGAGATGAACACAACTCTTCTTTGGAAAAATTTTCAGAGCTTCAGTCTTCACAACTGGACCAACTCTTGGGGGTCCCTCCAGCTTAAACCTTCCTCAAGGATAAAATTTATGTACATTTATGCTAACTAGTTTCAGTTTCTCCTTAACACTTAGAGACCTATATTTGATTTTTACCACTCAACTGTGCAGTATACTTAAAAATTTCCAAATTTTCTGCTAGTTTCAGAATTCATTAGGTTTTTTTTTTCTTCATTTTAATTCATTTTAACTGTTCTCACACTGGAAAACTAGTTTTCCTTTGTGGCTTCTTGCACACTACCAATACTAGCTGTTGGTTTAACATTCTTTGCTTTGCCTATCTTTCTCCCTCCCTCTCTCCCTTCCTTCCTTCCTTAGGTTTATTTATTTATTTGAGATAGGGGCGGGGAGGGGCAGAGGGAGAGAGAATCTCAGGCAGACTCTGTACCCAGCCCAGAGCCTGTCATGGGACTCAATCCCACAACCTTGAGATTGTGACCTGAACTGAAACCAAGAGACATTGCTTAACTGACTATACCACCCAGGTGCCCCTCTTTTCTTTCTTTTTAAAAAATATTTTAAAGTGGAACTCTTAGATATACAGAAAAGTAGAGATATATAATTAATATCCACATACTACCACAAAAATTACCAACATTTTGCCAGTTTCTTAATATCATTTTTTTAAAATATTTTATTTATTTATTTGACAGAGAGAGAGGTCACAAGTAAGCAGAGAGGCAGGCAGAGAGAGAGGGAGAAACAGGCTCCCCACTGAGCATAGAGCCCGATGTGGGGCTCGATCCCAGGACCCTGAGATCATGACCTGAGTGGAAGGCAGAGGCTTAAACCACTGAGCCACCCAGGCGCCCCTTAATATCATTTTTTAAAGAAAAGTCATCTTTTTCTTATAAAATAGTATATATTCATTTTGGAGGAGTTAAGCAATGGAAGAAAACCCAAGGAAAAATATGTCTTTTTTAAAAATAAGTCACCTCAAATCCAACCACCCAGATGTATTATAATAATCACAGAAGTAATAGTATTATCAGATAGTATTATTATATCAACATCATTCCAGAAATCTTTTCTAGGCCTGTGTGCAGATGAAATGCTGGCTCTGGCTGAGTAGCCGGACAGCTAAACAGATACGTTTTTACAAAGTTGGTCATTTACACTACCGTAAATAAAAACATATTCAATTTAATTCTGCATGATTTTATGAGGCAAAAAAGAAACTAAAGTGAAACTGAAGAGATTGTAGAACTTCAAACAAATGTTTATCTGCACAAACAGGTTTCTTAAATGAGCCCTTAAATTATGAAAAAAGATTATGAAAAACATGAAAAAGTTGGAGTTATTCTTTTTTTAAAAAATTTAGACAGTCATAATTTTGGGCCATATTAATTGACTCAGCAGAACCTAGGTTCAGCGACCAGACCACCAGGTTACTCAACTCTGTGTCTTGGTTTTCCTCATCTGGATAGAGTATAGAGTTGTTAGGGAATGTAAATGAGTTGATAAACATAAAGAAGCAACTGTATAATAAGTATTCAGTAAACATTATTTATAGTTATGCCTTTATATTTTAGAGATTTATAATATTTACATTTTGTTCTGTAGTCCTGTTATTCTTTCCATATTTGAATGGATTCTGCCCACCCCCAACCAGTCTTTTTAAAAGGGCTTCTCTACTTCTGAATTTTTTGATTCATCTATATAATCGCTTGATTTTGTTACCATATAATTTTTTCAAGAAAGCTGATGTTATATTCCCTAAGTTCTCCCATTTTTTTTTAAAGACTATTTATTTGACAGAGATCACAAGTAGGCAGAGAGGCAGGCAGAGAGAGAGAGGAAGGGAAGCAGGCTCCCCACTGAGCAGAGAGCCCGATGCGGGGCTCAATCCCAGGACTCTGAGATCATGACCTGAGCCAAAGGCAGAGGCTTTAACCCACTGAGTCACCCAGGCACCCCAGTTCTCCCATTTTTTAAAGAGGTATTTCTGCTGTGTTTGTACTTCAGCAAGATCTCTAGTTAGGTATAATATTCCTGGGTTATACTTTGTTTCTTTCAAAATGTTACATTAATTCACATATCATTGAGTGTTGCTTTAGAGAAGTCTGATGCAGCCTGAATTTCTTCTCTTTTGCATATGATTTGCTTTTTTGGGAGATTTTAAAGTCTTTTAAATTAATATTCAGGAAATTAACTCTTTTTACATTGCGTAAATTCACTGTTTTTTGGTTGATAGTCCTGTGAGTTTTGACTCATAGAGTCAGGTAACTGCCATCAGAGTAAAGATGCAGCAGCTATTTCTCTCACCTAAAACATTTCCTTGTGTTGTGTTTTGTATTCACACCTTCTTCCAAATTCCATTCCCTGGCAACCACTAATATGTTCTCTCTTTATAGCCTTGCTTTCTTCAGAATGTCGTAAATGGAATCCTCTAGTATGTGGTATATTTTACTTAGCCTAAGCCTATTTGAGATTCATCCATGCTGGAATATCCGTAGTCTTTGTTTCTATTGCTGAGTAGTATTTCATTGAAAGGATATGCCATAGTTTGTTCATACACTTATTAGTTGTAGAACATTTGGGTTGTTTACAGTTTGGGGTGATTATGAATTAAGTCACCATAAACATTTGTATATAGGTTTTTGTGTGAATTTTTTCTGGATATGTTTAATTTGCCCTCTGTGAAGTTTCTTTCTCCAGGTAAGATCACATTTGGATGTACTGAGGGTTTGAACTTCAACACACGAATTTTAAGGGAATTCAGTTCAGTGTATAACACTTGATTTTTCACCTACACCACAAATATTATCTGCTACATGCCAGGCACTAATCTAGGCACTAGGAACAGTGAAGCTCAGTTTCTTTCCTCTTGATGAATGGAAAGATAAGAATTAATAAGCAGACATTTGCAATATGATGCAGTAAGTCTGTCACAATTTTTTATGAGTACACCTCCATGAGATACCTAATCCTGACTGATTAGATCAGGGATGACATCTCAGAGGAAGTGATGTTTATTCTGGATCCTTCCCAATAGGAGGCAATAGTTGCACAATTGTTCTCCCTCCTTCCAAACCACACCCTTAGTTACCCAGCCCTGGACTCTGCCACCCAGTTAATCTTTCCAAGTACCACCTTAGTTAAGACATTCCCTGGTTGGGAAACCTCTAATGACTCCTCATCATCAACAGAACTAACTCCAAAATAAATTCCTTATTCTGGCTTTTGATGCCTCCACGATCAAGTACTACCCCTGGAATCTACCATTCCTGTTTTGACCTTTCCTTTGTTCCCCTCCTTAATTCTATGTATTATCAAATAAAATATAAATATCAAAATAGACTAACAAACATTTTGGGAATACACCAGAAGCTCTTCTATAATAGCATATATATATGCTATTATAGAAACAAAAAGCAGTCAGGATTTTTGTTTTGTTTTCTATTATATCACTGGCACCTAAAACAGTGCTTGACATGTAACAGATTCTTAAGAAAATTGGTTGATATATATGCACCCAACATAGAATTACCAAAATATAGAAAGCAAATATTAACAGATCAAAAGGGAGAAAATGACAGCAATGCAATAATAGCAGGGGATTTTAACATCCCACTTGATCAACGGATAGATTAGACAGAAAATTAGTAAGGAAACATTGGCTTTAAATGACACATTAGACCGGGTAGACTTAGTAGATACATACTGAACATTCCATCCAAAAGCAGCAGAATTCACATTCTTCTCAAGTGCATTTGGAACACATCCAGGATAGATCACATTAAGCCACAAAACAAGTCTCAGAAAATTCAAGATTAAAATCATATCAAGCATCATTTCTGACCACAATGATATGAAACTAGAAATCAGTCACAAGAAGAAAACTGGAGGGGTGCCTGCGTTGCTCAGTCAGTTAAGCACCTACCTTCAGCTCAGGTTGCCATCAAGCCCCATGTCAGGGTCTCTGCTCATTGTGGAGACCCTCTCCTCCCCACTCATGCACTCTCTTGCTATCTCTCTCTCTCTCTCAAATAAATAAAATCTTCTAAAAAAAGAAAACTGGAAAACTATAAATACTCACAGATTAAGCAACGTGTTCCTGCACAACTACTAAGTGATAGAAATTAAAAGAGAAATAATGAAACACCTAGAATGAACAACCTACCAAAACTTCGGGATAGAGTAAAAGCAGTTCCTAGAGGGAAGTCCATAGCAATACAGGCCTACCTCAAGAAAAAAGAGAAATCTCAAACAATTTAATTTTATACTGAAAGGAAGTAGAAAAAGAACAAATCAAGTCCAATGTTAGTAGAAGGAAGGAAATAATAAAGATCAGAGCAGAAATAAATGAAATAGAGACAAAAATCCAAAAGGCC
This sequence comes from Meles meles, assembly GCF_922984935.1. Lineage (NCBI taxonomy): Eukaryota > Metazoa > Chordata > Mammalia > Carnivora > Mustelidae > Meles > Meles meles. The sequence continues at coordinate 93,075,826 of NC_060068.1, forward strand.
AGTGGAACTAAGAGCTGGTTCTTTGAAAAGATAAACAAAATTGACAAACCTTGAACTTCACCAAGAAAAAAGAAAGGATGCAAATTAAAAAAAAATCAGAAATGAAAAAGAAGTCATAACTCATACCGTAGAAATACAAAGGATCATGAGACTATTATGAATGATATACACTGACAAATTGGACAGTCTTGCAGAGATAAATTCCTAGGCATTTACAGTCTTCCAAGACTGAAACAGGGAGAAATAGTCTTTTTTTTTTTTTGAAATAGAAAGTCTTAATAGAGTAATTGCTTATAAGGATATTGAATCATTAACCAAAAACCTTCCAACAGACACAAGTCCAGACAGCTTCACTGGTGAATTCTCCCAAACATTTAGAGAAGATTTAATACCTATCCTTCTCTAACTCTTCCAAAAAATTAAAGAGGAAGAAGGCTTCCAAACTCATTTCACAAGGTCAGCATTACTCTCATACCCAAGCCAGACAAGGAATTGCAGGTTAATAATCCCTTGTAAACCTAGATGCAAAAATTGGCAACAAAATATTAACAAACTGAGTTCAACAATAAATTAAAATGATCATACCCTGTGATCAAATGGAATTTACTCCAGGGATGCAAAGATGGTTCAGCACCCACAAAACAATCACTGTGATACAGCATATTAACAAAATGAAAAGTAAAAATTATATGATCATTTCAGTAGATGGACTAAAAACATATGACAGAATCAACATCCTTTCATGATAAAAACTCTCAACAAAGTGGGTATAGAGAGAATATATCCCAGTATATAAAGGCCATATATTGGGGCGCCTGGATGGCTCAGTGGATTAAGCCGCTGCCTTCGGCTCAGGTCATGATCTCAGGATCCTGGGATCGAGCCCCGCATCGGGCTCTCTGCTCCACGGGGAGCCTGCTTTCTCCTCTCTCTCTGCCTGCCTCTCTGCCTACTTGTGATCTCTCTCTCTGTCAAATAAATAAAAATAAAATCTTAAAAAAAATTTTTTTAAAAAAGGCCATATATTAAAAACTATAGCTAATATCATACTTAATTGTGAAAAGCTGAAGGCTTTTCCTTTAAGGTAAGTAACAAGACAAGGATGCTCACTATCCCCATTTTATTCAACATAGTATTAGAAGTCCTAGCCATATCACCTAATGAAGAAAAAAATTTAAAGGCATTCAAATTGGAAAAGAGAAGGTAGAACTACCACCATTTGCAGATGACATGATACTGTATAGAATACCCTGAAGACTCTACTAAAAAACTATTAGAAGTGATCAATGAATTCAGTAAAGTTTCAGGATACAAACTTAATATGCAAAAATCTGTTGCATTTCTGTACATTGATAACAAAGTATCAGAAAGAGAAATCAAGAAAATATTACATTTACAATCGCATCAAAAAGAATAAAATATGTAGGAATAAATTTGACCAAGTAGATGAAAGATCTGTACACTGGAGAGTATAAGGCATTGAAAAAAGAAATGGGGGTGCCTGGGTGGCTCAGTGGGTTAAAACCTCTGCCTCGGCTCAGGTCATGATCCCAGGGTCCTGGGATCGAGCCCCGCATCGGGCTCTCTGCCCAGGCAGGGAGCCTGCTTCCTCCTCTCTCTCTGTCTGCCTCTCTGCCTACTTGTGATCTCTGTCTTAATAAATAAATACAGTGTTTAAAAAAAAAAAGAAAGAAAAAGAAATGGAAGGTTTCCTGTGCTTGTGGATTGGAAGAATTAATATTGTTAAAGTGTCCATACTATCAAAGCAATCTCCAGATTCAGTGCAGTCCCTATCAAAATTCCAGTGATATTTTTCACAAAACTAGAGCAAATAATTATATTTGTAGGGAACCACAAAAGACCTTGACTAGCCAAAACAATCTTGAGAAAGAACAAAGCCAGAGCTATCACATACTCAGATTTCAAACTATACTACGAAGCTATAGTAATTAAAACAGTATGATAACTGGCATAAAAACAGACACATTGATCAATGATAAAAAAATGGAGAGCCCGGAAATAGCCCCACACCTGTATGTTCAAAGGAGTCAAGAATATATGATGGGGAAAGGTGAATGAATGGTGTTAGGAAAACTGGGCCTCTATCTTAAACCTTATGTAAAAATCAACTCAAAATGGATTAGAGACTTCAATATAAGACTTGAAACCATAATCCTCCTAAAGAAAATATAGGCAGTAAACTCCTTGACATCAGTCTTAATTATGTTTTGTTTTTTTGGTTCCGACTCCAAAGGCAGGGAAAACAAAAGCAAAAGTAAATAAATAGAACTACATAAAACTAAAAAGCTTCTTCAGGGGACACCTGGGTGGCTCAGTCAGTTGAGCGTCCAACTCTTCATTTTGGCTCAGGTGGTGATCTTGGGGTCCTGAGATTGAGTCCCCTGTTGGGCATTTGCTCAGTGTTGAGTCTGCATCCCTTCCTCCTCTCCTTCTTCCCCTCCCCTGGTACGCTCTCTCTCTCTCTCTCTAAAATGTATAAGTCTTAAAAACAAAAAATAAAACTTCTTTGGAGTGAAAGAAACTGTCAACAAAATGAAAAGGCAACCAACTGAATGAGAGAAGATATTCACAGATCATATATGTGATAAGAGATAAATATCCAAAATGTGTAAAGAACTCATACAACTGAACAAAAAATGAACAATCCAATTAAAAATGGACAGAGGATTTGAACAGACATTTTTCCAAAGAAGACACGCAAATCGCCACTAGGCACAAGAAAAGATGCTCAACATCACTAATGATCAAGAAAATGTAAATCAAAACCAAATAGATATCACCTTACACCTGTCAGAATGGTTGTCATCAAAAAGACAAAAAATAACCAGTATTGGCCAGGATGAGAAGAAAAGGAAATCTTTGAGTACTGTTATGGGAACATAAATTGGTTTAACCGTTATGGAAAACAGTAGAGGTTACTCAAAAAATTAAAAATTAAAAATTGAGCTACCATATAACCCAGCAATTCTACCAGGTATGGATCTGAAGAAAACAAAAACACTAATTCAAAAAATATATGTTGATTGCAGCTTTACTTATCACTTTGTTGTACATCTAAAACGAATATATTTTATGTCAATTATAGCACAATAAATAAAAATCATATCCAGTTAAAAAAAAGGCTAAGATACGGAAGCAATTGAAGTGTTCATCAGTGATCAACGGGTAAATGGATAAAGAAGATGTGTGTGTGTATAACTTGAGGGTACGATGCTAAGTAAAATAAGCCAGACACAGAAGAGCAAATACTGCATAATAGCACTTATATGTGGAATCTAAAAAACAAAATGCAGACTTACAGATACAGAAAAAAGATTGGTCATCGCCACAGAGAGGGGAGTTGGGGGTGAAATGGATGAAGGGGATTAGGGGGTACAAATTTTAGTTATAAAATAAGTCGCAGGGATATAGTGCACAACATGGGTATTACAGTCAGCACCGTATTAACTTTGTAAGGTGACGGAAGGGTAACCAGATTTATTGTGGTAACCATCACACAATGTATACAAACATCAAATCACTATGTTGTACACCTGAAACTAACATAATGTGGTATGTCAGTTATACCTTAATAAGTAAAAATTGATCAATCCTGTCCAGTAAAAAGAAAAAAAAAGCAGTAATATTAGTTGAGTAAACAAATGAATGAGTTTTCCCTTGGAGATCCCTTTGCTTGCAGTACGTGTCCCTCCTCTCTGCCAGGTGCATGCATTTTTGCCTATTGAAATTTTATTCTCAAAGCTCAGGTCATACATCCTCCCCTCCAACAGGCCTTTCTTCCTGGTCACATGGGCCAGAAGTAAGCCTTCGTTCCTTGAAGCTGTAGTACTCTCTGGCAACTGTTTGCCTGACCCTGTGTTCTGCTTTGCATTTTAGATACCTGTGCAGGCATTTCTTTTTCCTGCCAAATCGAAAGTTATTTGAATTGAGGGGCCTTGGTTTTAAAATAATATTGTATCCTGCTCAGCACTTCCTTGCACAATGACATACCTTTGGTTTTGGAGAGAAAATGAATGAGGGGAATATGGCATTCACTGGAACAAATTGGAGAAGAAGGCCTAAGGGGTGGGGTATTTGGTCTGGCCCTCTTGCCTTGCCTTGACTTCCTTTTTTCTTCTTCTGTGTTTACCACATTTCAGAATTCTTTCAGCAGATATTTCTTGAGTGTCTGTTTTACTCCAGACATTGTTCTAGGACTTGGGTTACAAACAGGAGTGAAAGTGTCCTTGAGGTACCCCTTCTTCTGACAGGGAATCAAGTCCTGTTGGTCGTGGTGGTCACTCCCATCTGTACAGTTTTTTGGATGCATGTCTCAGACTTACTCATCCCATTTTCTAGGCTCTTCCCAGATGCAGAGGCTATCTGAGGGCAGGGCTCCTGTCTTTATTGTCCCGTTCCCTACTGCATTGAACTTAAGTTTTACAGAGTTTTACACGTGCTAATAATTTAAGCAGCTTCTTTATTTACCCTGAATGTTCTCTGCGTCTTCTCTAAATTTGTTTGGTGTTTCCAGAGATAAATGCTGCATTGGGGCCAGAGACTTGGCAAGGATACTAATGGGTCTCCTTAGATTGGGAAGCCCCCTGTTATCACGAGATTGAGGATAAGCACAATAAATAGCGTGCTTTAGCATTGTGCTAAAGGTTTACATGACTTCCGTTTCCTGCTGGAGCCTGTTGCTAGTATCCATCAGAATGTCAAAAGAGATAATAATCAACTCAGAAGACACTTCCCTGCCTTTAGATTCTTTTTCTGGAACTCATCCTCTTACTGCTTAAGCCACTTCAAATTGAGTGTTCTCTTACAGACAAATCTCTTCCCTGGTACCATAACATTCCCATTTGCAAAACAGAAAATTAGATAGTTTTTTCTTATTTGATATTTTTTGTTTGATATTTGATATTTTTGGTTTTTATTTGATATTTGATTGTTTTCCTAAAAGACAAGACTCAGATTCTGATTTTTCTGTAATTTACTAAGACCTAAGATGTAGCAATGATTTCCCCTTTCCCAGGTGTTTGGGAACTTCAAGCTTATTTTGCTTTCAAAATAGGAGGTTAGGGATGCCTGGGTTGCTCAGTTGGTTAAGCCACTACCTTTGGCCCAGGTCATGATCCTGGAGTCCTGGAATCGAGTCCCACATCAGGCTCCCAGCTCTGCAAGGAATCTGCTTCTCCCTCTGACCTTCTCCCCTTTCATGCTCTCTTTCATTCTCTCCCTCTCTCTCAAATAAATAATTTGAAAAAAAAAATAGGGGGTTAGTTTCCTTATATCTTGGGTGTATGTGCTGACTAAAAGGTCTCCCAAATTTCACATCTCTTATGGGATGTTTTGCGTCACCAGAGAAAACTTACCAGTATTGATTGCGCCTCCTGTTACTGCCCTTCTTGACCCAGATGTCTTATCATAGCCAGGTGACATTCATTAGCTGGATCCTTGGTCACGAATTTTATGCCATTTCCTCATGTTGTGGGTGTTGTGTCTCAGAATGGCTTATGCAGCATTGAGAAAGGTTCCCAAACTTGGCCCATCACCAGAATCTCCCCAAATATACTAATTGAACCTAGATTTCTCTCCAACTGATTTTGATTTTCAACCACGTCTGGCAACCACTGAGATAAGGGATAGGGAAAGGAGAAAAAATGTAGTGACCTGATTCCATACCTAAAGTAAATGGTTTCAAACCTCAACTGACAAAGTCAGCTATGTAAGAACAAAATTTCTTTTTTTTACAGCTCAGTTTTTATTTTTTAATAAAGGTTTATTTTGGGGGGTGGCAGGAACCTATTTCATGCAGTTCTAAATAGGTTACTCCCCCACTTCATCCCCCTCAGCAAGTTAAAACAAGCTTATGTAAGATCATGTTACTTGGAAGGAGGAGCCCTTTAGTCCTTGGTGTCCTTGGTCAACATTGCTCTCCCCAAGACATCCAGGGTCCCATCAGCTCTTTGGCTACTTGTCCCTGCCGGTCTGTGCTGTCGCTAGCTACGTGACTGCTTCATTTTCTCCAGCTCTTCTGCAATTCTTCTGGGTCTGTCGAGGACACTCAGAAGTGTTTCTGTGGCTCCTGCTTCATGCGAGAGGAAGAGAAACTCTCTATGCCAGCCTAAGGCCCCATCAGCCACCTGTTCCCCCTCTACCCAAGCAACTGAGCCTGACCACTCCTGCCCTCTCTTCCCATAATCCTACCTGGCATCTTGCCAGGGCTTCTTGCCCTTCTCTTTGAGGTCGGCACTAATTGCTTTCCCTCCACCTCCTCCTTCATCAGTCCCAAAGCTTGCTCTTCTATGCTAGAAGACATAGAAACCTCTGATGTTTCCTCTCAGATCTCTTGCTTGTGTCATTGGGTTCTTCTGTATGGCTAAAGTGCCTAAGCTTTCCTAACTCTAAAGCCTGGATAAGACTTTGTTTCTCTTCTGCTGTTCTGTTTCATTCCTGAAACAATTAATACAACCTAGCTATGGAATAGAAATGGCAAAAAAAATCGGGGGGAGTGATAAAGGAAATCCTAAGAAGAAACAGATATATACCTTAAAATGCAAAATCCTGTATGGAAGGTGTGTCAAACATGTATTTTTGCTTCTGCAGTGTGTGTGTGTGTTGGGGGGGGTAGTACATTCACACATACCTGTATGGTAATTAACAACATTGAAAATCTGTCATTTGGGGGGCGCCTGGGTGGCTCAGTGGGTTAAGCCGCTGCCTTCGGCTCAGGTCATGATCTCAGGGTCCTGGGATTGAGCCCCGCATCAGGCTCTCTGCTCGGCAACGAGCCTGCTTCTCTCTCTCTCTGCCTGCCTGTCTACTTGTGATCTCTCTCTCTGTCAAATAAATAAATAAAATCTTTAAAAAAAAAAAAAATCTGTCATTTGGAATCATTTTTCACTGAGTCTATTTCAGGTTCTAAATTCACTTTCTTTTAATTGAAGTTCATAGTAGATGATAGAGAAAAACATTTAAACTAATATGCTGGAATATATACGTATAAATGAGTGTTTTACCTCAGGCTTCTATACATTTATTCCACTAATATTGCTATGACTCTAAACATTTCCGGATTTTTTTTTTTGAAACTCTCTTAATGTTACGATGTATAAGTTGAAAATGTTAGTAGTAAATTAATTATGAGTAAAGTTTCTCCATTGCCATGCTTCTCACCCCACTTAAGAAGGGGGAGCTCAGCTTCATCCATTTTCCTTCGGAATCATTCTTTTTTTTTTTTTTAAGATTTTATATATTTATTTGAGGGGGAGGGAGGGGCAGTGAGAGCATGGAAGAGAGAGAGGGTGAAGCAGACTCCCCACCAAGCAGGGAGCCCAATGTGGGTCTCAGACCCCGAGATCATGACCTGAGCTAAAGCCAAAAACTTAACTAACTGAGCCATCCAGGCACCCCAAGAATCATTCTTAACTTATGATCGGTTATGACCTGACTTCTAGAAGTGGTAGACAAAGATCCCCCCCTCTCTTAGAGCTATTTAAATGACATTCTGGAAAATTCTAAAATCATTTTGTGAAAAAAAGCTCAAAATTTTTTTTGAATGACATCATCACTGAAATAAATGTATAATTGCCAAAGTAGTGACTCTGAACCAACTGCTCTTACCTGGATGAATAAAATGTTGGTTATTTAAATTAGGGATTCTCAACTAGGGATTGGCAGTTTGTCAATTTATCGAAATTTTTTGGTTGTCTCAACTTGGGAGTTCTGGCATCTAGTGGGTGGAGGCCAGGGTCGGTGCTAAGCATCCTAGAGTACTTGGGACAGCTTCCCACCCCTAGCAGTTGTCTGTCCCCAAATGTCAGTACAACCAAGGTTGGGAAATCTAGGTTTAAACAAATAAGTTATTATTTTATAGTCATTCCTCTCGTTTTAATGTGCTTAAAAGTTTCTGATCCCCTTCCCAGCCTCAGTCTAACCAAACCTTTGGGATGGAGCAAACTCAAACACCCAGACCTTCTATTCACACTTAGACTCACAACCTCTTCAAGGCTTTCTTTCCACTTATGTTCAGAGGATGGGGGTGGAAGGGGAAACTGGATCCAGGGAGGAAACAGGCGGGGTGGGGAATACACAGGAAACCTGCAGTTTAATATCTAGGTGGAGGTTTCCCTAGCAGTCTTTGATTTCTTCCTGAGATTTTTACTTCTTATCTCAGCATTTTTTCTTCTTGAGACTCCATGTGAACTCTGGTTTTCCAGCATCATTACTCAGAGAGAGGCTGTGTGACACTTTTCACCTGAAGACCTTTTGCCACCGTGTAGCCTGAGGTCCCAATGCCCTGTTCTGACTCACTACTGAACCCCCCCCCACCACCACCCCCCCCCTCCCGCCATCCTCTTCTAATGAGTCAGGATTGAGTGTGTTTTCCTTTTGCTTCCAAGCTGGCTCTGCTCTTCTCCTTTGTAAGACCATCTGCATTTGAAGGCACATTTCCCTTATCAGTTCTCCAATGAGCAATTATGATTTCTGTGGAATAGCTTGATTTGCCCTGCCCTTCTCTCCTTCCTTCCTTTGTACAGGGGTGAAGTTTCAAACCACCACCTCTTTATGCAGGCAGACATGGCTTTCCACAGAAAGGTCAGCTGTTTTGTTCTTACCCTGCTATCCTCATTTCCACCAGAGACCTCCATCCCTATGCTGGTACCTTCCTGAAGCTCCTTTTGTGTCCCTCAGCAGATGTGTTCTTGCAGGTTTGTTCCTAATGTCTGATTTCCAAAGCAAAGATCAGTGGGAGCCCAGAACCTTCCAGACATCCAAGAAAAAGGGAAACCATATGGCCTTGCTCCTGGATCATGACATGCCCTAGGAAAGCCAAATGCTGACTCTACCACTTCTTTCCCCCAGAGAAGGTGTCCCGTACATATTTTACAGGGTGTGGATAAATCTCTACACATGAGGATTGATCTGGAAATGGTGGGCCATGATTTTAGATTTCCTGGGTTCCTGCTAGCTACTTCCTATCACAGGCAACTCGAAGGTCCCATCCTCATCTGGGTGCATTCCATATGGTGGAATTCTTTCAGATGAGTTCCACTTTGTGATGACTGTTAAAATAACTGTGAGCCAAATGGATGAAGTGATCAGATACCTAAAGCATATTGTCTGTGTTCTGGTGTTCTATCCATGCTGCACTGACATAAGCCACTTATAGCTTTGAGTAATCTCTAGGGAAGCTGCCCATGGGAAGGGCCTTCTGTTGGCAGCAGGCACATTTCCCACATTTGAACTTGACATCTTTAATGTGGACCTAATGAAGGTAGTCTGGGCAGTTTAACCCTCTACATTATCAAATGACCCAGTCACCATGTGATGCTGTCAAAAACAAGGAGAATTCATGGGTCAGTTATAGGTAGTTGAATTCTAGTACCAGTCTTCCATCAACAAGCTCCTTGTTAACTGCCACAGAGTTTTGAGGCCTTTGGAGGTGGGCCCCTCCAGTGCCTCCCTTGTCTCTTCTCTTGATGGAGATCTAGTCATCTGTCTACTGTTTTTGAGTTTTTAACTCTCTGCTTCACCTACAGGAGAACCCTGATTTTTGTGACATTACTAGCCCTGAAATCTTATGCTAGTAAGCATTTTAAATTGGTTATTCAGGTCCCAGTTCTGCTGTTAGCTGGAAGATATCTCTAAACCTTCACCACATGGAGTAAATTTCTTCTCATCTCTATGTACCACTGTCTAGCAGTCAAATATCCGTGTTAAATCATGTTGTAGTTAGGGGTCAACGAGATGGCTGACTCTAGTCTAAGAATAGCATTATATCTTTTGTAGGACAACCCCAGGCTGCCCCAAATTCAGTTGTTAACAGTTTCCTAGACCAATCCTTACAAGGTAATATTGGCATCCAGTCCAGTACTGTCCAGCCTAGAAAATTCTCAGCTGTGTGGTGTCTCTTCTTCTTCTTCTCTTTTTTTTAAAGATTTTATTTTATTTATTTATTTATTTGAGAGAAAGAGATCACAAGTAGGCAGAGAAGCAGGCAGAGAGAGAGGGGGAATCAGGCTTCCGCTGAGCGGAGAGCCCGATGTGGGGCTTGATCCCAGGATCCTGAGATCATGACCTGAGCTGAAGGCAGAGGCTTTAACCCACTGAGCCACCCAGGCGCCCATGTGGTGTCACTTCTAACAAGGCTAAAGGATCAGGTTTTCTTTTCATGCCCCATCCCTACACAATTCTGCAGACTTCTTCTTTCTTCTGGACCCATAGGTGTTAAAGACTGTTGGATTTCATATTATATACAAGAAAAGGATCAATGAGAGAGTCCACACTCCAGGAACTTGGACTAATGGATGCCTTTCCTACCTCACCAGTGCTCCATCTCTCACCTCCCTAGAGAACATCTGCTCCTGTTTCCCATCTAGTATGAGTTGCTCCTCTGACTGCCTTTCCCTTCTCCCTTCATTTCAAACTTGTGTTTGGGTTTAGAGAAACCAGCTCTGTTTACTCTCTGTGAATGTTTCTAACCTGCATTAATCTGTGGTTTCTTGAGCTTTTGTGCTTTTGGAAGTTTAAGGAGAGGAAAATGTCCTGCATGGATTGAGCGGGGGAAAACAGAAGAGGAAGGAATTGCATGGAAAACAGAATAATAGTTTGAAATGCTATCTCACCATATACCATATATAATTAGAATCTTGGTTTGGAGTAATTTAAACAACATTATTTTGGGAGTTTATGAGAATAATGGCTCGAGGTCTGTTTTATCTGCAGTTAAGGTGCACAAGTAAGTAGCTTTTAGCATGGTCTAAACACTTATACCAGGGCACTTGGATGCTGCTGCTGGTTAGGTGTCCGATTCTTGGTTTCAGCTCACGTCATGATCTCAGGTTGGTGAGATCGAGCCCCACACTGGGTTCTGCATTCAGTTTGGAGACTGCTTGAAGTTCTCTCTCCTGCTTTCTCTGACCCTCCTGCTTTCGCTCACTCCCTCTGTCTCTCTAAAATAAATAAATCTCTAAAGAAAAATAAAATAAATTAAAAAATTTTAAAAACACTCAGATCAAAATAGTTGGAAAACATCAAGGGAAGACTCATATATAATTGGACATTCCAGTTCTTAAAAAAAAAGCAGTAGAGGGCGCCTGGGTGGCTCAGTGGTTTAGGCCGCTGCCTTCGGCTCAGGTCATGATCTCGGGGTTCTGGGATCGAGTCCCGCATCGGGCTCTCTGCTCGGCGGGGAGCCTGCTTCCCTCTCACTCTCTCTGCCTGCCTCTCTGCCTACTTGTGATCTCTCTCTGTCAAATAAATAAATAAATAAAATCTTAAAAAAAAAAAAAAGGCAGTAGAGTTTTCTCTAGATTTGTTGCATAAAATGCCATTCAACTCTACTAGATAATGAGTTTGGCCAGATGCTTTCCGATTAAATTGGCACAATTTTTCTCTGCAAGTGATGATGTCTGACTTTGATGAAATGTCCATTCTTTATTGGATTCTGTGCTCTAAATGTCACAAGTATATATTATCTCACGTGGTCCTCAAAACAACTCTGAGTTACTTTATTTTATCTTGGTAGGTTGTAGAATCACCATTTTCCAGATTAGGAAATTGAGCTTTCATTTTGCTCAGGGTCATACAGCTGTTAAATGGTGAGATTCAAACCAAGGCTTTTGTCATTGTAGAAGGGATCCATAGGGAAGAGCTCAGGCTGACTCCAGTAAGACCCTGGCATCACCACAATTCTTGAATCTGAACTCAACTTGAGGAGGTAAGATGGATCAAAGCCATGCTGAGATACTTCCCTGAACTTGGAGAGATCCCCTGGAGGGGATGGACCCTTGAGGAATTAAGATAAAAATCTCTCTTTTGTCTGTATGTGCATTTGTGTATGGATGTTTAAGTAAGTTGGTCCAGCAAAGGTGTGGCTGATCCTATTCCTTTATTTTCCCTTTGAAATATTTCAGTTCTTTATTTTTTGGATAGGTAATGTATTCACATTAGTTAAAAACCAAACAGTATGAGGTCTACCTTCTACCCCTTCAACCCACTTTGTACCTCATTCCCTTACCCATGAATATCTTTTCAGAATTTGTTTTGTGCTAATATAAATAAATGCAAATTTATGTTCTCATTGCTTCCCTCCTTTTTAATATAAAAGTCATTTTAATTTTTAAAATTTTAATTTTAATTAAAATTAAACTTAAATTTTAATTTAAGTTTTATGTAACTTCCCCCTTTTTTTTTTCACATAGAGATTTATCTTGGATACCTTTCCATATCAGCACATGAAGAACTTCCTCATTCTTACTTAAAATAGCACAATATTTCATGGTTTAGATGTATTATCATTTACTAACCAGTCCACTTTTATTAGACATTTGGCTTGTTTCCAGTCTGTTGCTGTTCCTAACTGATGCAATGAATAACCTTGAATATGTCATTCTGCATATGTGCATGTGTATCTAAAGGATGAGTTTCTAAGAATAACGTTGCTATAAAAAAATATGCATTTATACTTTCTCCTACCAAATTGGCATTACCAAGGGTTATTGCATTCCCACCAACAATGTATGAGTTTACCATAGTCTTCTCAACATGTTTTTGGATTTGCACCAATCAGACTGATAAAAATGTTTGGATTTTAGCCCATCCACTGTAATCAAATAGTGTAAATTTCTTGCTATGATTAAAGGTGAACAACTTTTCATATGTTTAAGAGCCATTTGTCTTTCCTTTTCTATGAGATTTGCCCATGTTTTTCTTATCTTATAGGTCTTTTTTTTTAAATCAATTTCTTAGAACTCTTTACATATTAAGGAGAGTAGCATTTGTCTGTGATATGAACTGAACATATTTTTTCCTGTTTGTCATTTTTTACTTTTTAATTTTTTCCTCTTGATTTTCAGGTGGTTACATTTGTTAGTCTTCTCTTATGTCTTTTGTATTTTAAGTCAAAGTTAGAAAGTCCTTTCCCACTCCAAGACTAGAAAAGTGTTCTCTCTGTTGTCATCTAGTACTTTCATGATTCTGTTTTTCTTTTTCTTTTTCTTTCAGTTTTTCTTATTTAAATCTTTGATCTGCTTGGAGTTTATCTTGGTTTATAGTATAATGTTAGGATCCAACTTTTCCCCCTAGATGGCTATCTCATGTATCACACCATTTTTTTAAAAACTGCTGGTAATTCAATACCCACTGGTTTGAGATGCCACCTTTATCATAATACTATATGTCTTAAAAAGAAATATTTTATGTTCAAAATATAAATGTATTTATGTGTGTATGTGTGTGTGTATGTATGTGTATGTATGTATATATATATGTATATAAGCGCTTATATTCTAAATGGCTTTTAGAATGTTAGAAGAAAGTTTGATTTTTCCTGTTGCAGGCCTAAAGAATTTCTTTTTTATTGTGCTAAAACGTACATGATGTAAAATTTACCATTTTAACTATTTTTTAGTGTGAAGTTCAGGGACATTAAGTACATTTACATTGTTGTACACTATCACCGCCATCCATCTCCAGAGCTATTTGATCTTCCCACTCTATGTCTTTGAATCAAATACACTTCATTTTATGGCACACCATACATTTTTAAGATGTATGCTGATTTCAGAGGTGTTCATGTGTGGGAGAGTGTGCATCTGAGAATTTACAAAATATAGTTCCTAACTGTATCTGGTGTATTTCTGGATGTTCTGCTGTATCCCCCTGGTTTGCTTCTTCGTGTGTTGGTGTCACATTGTTTTAATTATTGAGGATTTAGATTATCTTTTAATATATAATAGGACTAGTTTCCTTTCACTAGTTTTTTTGTTGTTCTTCCAAAGACTTCTTTTTATAACTATTCTTATGTATCTGTCCAGATAAATGAGGCAGCTTTTCCTTGGCTGTTGTAGATCTTCTTTCCTTCCTTCTTTCTACCTATCTATATTCCACTTAAATATTAAAGACTTGGCATCCGGAAGACCTTGTTATGCCTGGAGATCAGCTATAAGTCCTAGTTCAGAGTAGCTTCTTGGAATGTTTGTATATCTGCTTGACTTTCTTCTACTCGGTTTTTATTTCAAAAGTTGCCATGGAAGGTAGTCTTTTCCTGATCTGCGCTGTTGCTATAAAAGGGAGGTGCACTTATGAATGTTCTTAGAATCATTCACTCCTTTTTTATCTTGTACGCAGAATGTTAGCCTTTTTCAGCAAAGTAAGCATTGTTCTTATAATGATGAAAAGTCTTAAATGTTTGCCACTGTATCAGGGTTCTCTAATGCATTTACCCTCAGTAGAAGTTTGTTGTTTTGCCAAGTATTCCTATTAAATATTTAGCATTTATCGTATTGTTTTATTAGAACTTGGCTTTATTTGCATTTATAGATCATAAACTCATTTATTTTTTTTCTTTTACCAAAGAACCCATTATAAGAGCCAGTAAATCCTGTGGAAAATGTCCTTCAGTGATCTTACGTCCAGAACCGTGCGTCTGTACGATACTTGGCTCAAAGATGCTGGTAAGTAACCAGACTTCGTACTTAAGGCGCATCTTTTCTTTTTATGTTAGATTCCAATATTTAATAGGATCTCTCTGAAACAGAATGAGAGACTGCAACTTGACACAACCTCATAACACCTCAAATATTAATTTTTATTACTAGTTAACAAAGAGGAAGTATCAAAGTTCTCGTTACAAATATGCACAAAAATAGAGCTACACCAGTGTTTATTACGATGTTTATGATATTGAAAATATTATTATAAATATCCAGATTTAATATCCAATGAAGGAAATTGGTTAATAGATGATGGTACATTCCAATTCAGCAGTCATTAAAAGTGATTTTTGGAGGCACAGTGCACTTAGGCTTGCTTCTGCCCACTTGCTCCTAAGGAAATAGCAATTAATGGCAACAATGCTGGTTCTCAAATGGGAGGGGCTGCACCCTCAGGGCTGTATCAGAAAGGGCAGGGACTGTTTCATAGGCTCATCCCTAAGTAATTCTGAAATGTCTGCCTTCTTGCTGTGCCCATTAAAAAAAAAAAAAAAAATCAATGTTCTAGGAGAGCATTTAATGCCAAGTCAAGTTTAAATATGTTAAATGAAAAATGGGTTATAAAACACCACATACATTACTTTTGTGAGAGCCGTTGTCTCTCTGTGATAGGATTATGGGTCATTTCTATTTACTTATCTATGTCTTTTTTTTAATACCACTCAAATGTGTGTTGCTTTTATAACCATCACAGAACATTTTAAAAATGTAACAAAGGTAGGGCTCCTGCGTGGCTCAGTCGGTTAAGCATCCAACTCTTCATTTTGGCTCAGGTCATGATTTCAGGTTTGTGAGATTGAGCCCCTCACTGGGGTCTGTGCTGGGCTCCCCACAGAGCCCGCTTAAGATTCTCCCTCTCCTGGGCACCTGGGTGGCTCAGTGGGTTAAGCCGCTGCCTTCGGCTCAGGTCATGATCTCGGGGTCCTGGGATCGAGTCCCGCATCAGGCTCTCTGCTCAGCAGTGAGCCTGCTTCCCTTTCTCTCTCTCTCTCTGCCTGCCTCTCTTGTGATTTCTGTCAAATTATTCTGTCAAATAAATAAATAAAATCTTTTAAAAAAAAAACGATTCTCCCTCTCCTTCTCCTCTGCCCCTCCCCTTATCTGTATATAGATGACAAAGGTAAAACGATTTTTAAATAAACAAGGAATCAAGAGTATTGTAGAGCTGAGGCAGACCTCATCAAAAGTGGTATCATCAGGAGCGCCTGGGTGGCTCAGTGGGTTAAAGCCTCTGCCTTCGGCTCAGGTCATGATCTCAGGGTCCTGGGATTGAGCCCCATATCAGCCTCTCCGCTCCGCGGGGAGCCTGCTTCCTCCTCTCTCTCTGCCTGCCTCTCTGCCTAGTTGTGATTTCTCTCTGTCAAATAAATAAAATATTTAAAAAAAAAAAGTGGTATCGTCAAAGCTAACTCATTTTAGAATTTTAGAATTAAAGACACTGAGGCCCAGAGATGTGACCTTGTTGAGAATGTGGCTAGTTGTTGGCAGGTGAAGACGGGAACCTGTGTTTCCTGGTTTTGATTAGATTTCTGGTATTTCACATGCGAATTATTTGACACATATTCAAATAATTGACACATTTGACACAGCATCACCACTTCAGCCTAGCTCTTCCCTATCAACCAAAAATCACATGTTCTCCAAATTCAGGAAGAAAAAGTGCTGCCTCTTGGCATTGAACACAACTGGAATTATTTTCCAATTTATGCAGATTTCAGCAAAGATGCACTCTGTCGTGGTTGCCATTTTTCTCAGGAGTCTGCTAAAGACCAATTTTATTTCACTAAAAAAGGTCTCAACACATTTGCCCTGGAAGAGCACCAAGGGTTTTTTCAGTATCTCATAAACAGTGAAACTTCAATCTGGTAGGGTGATGGAGAATGACTGTTTCTGTGTTTCTTCCTTTTTTTCCTTAGTTTTTTAACTTATGTAATGATTCTGAGAACATATAGATTTTTCTAGATATCCCCCTTCTTTCATAAGGTTTACAATAATTCTCATAAATTCAGTATTTAATTTAAATATTATTTGTCTTGTTTTAATGGTTTTCACCTTTTTTGTATTTTAAAAATAGTAATAAAAAAATTAACTACTTTTCAAAGCAGAGGTATGCCTTACTACCTGAAATGTCATGATTTGAACTTGGAAGCCAAGCAGATTTGGGTGCATTTTTGAAATGGACCTGTTTGGAAGCACAAGTCTCTTGCTCTTTACTATACCAAATATGGTAGCTCAAGAGAGTCAGATAATCAGTATCCTAACTCAGGAGCCAAACCGATTTAGATGATGATTAATATCCGTATAGAGCTGGAAGTATAAAATGTTTTTAAATGAATGACTTCTGAATTCCATTTCCACCATTATCCATCTGAATTCCATATTCACTATTATCCACTATTATCTCTGCTTTTTATTGGGAATACTTACATTGAAAAGCTGAGCAATCTTAGGTCATAAAAGGGAATAATAAAGCGCTGGAGGCAATTAGGGAGAAACAAAGGGAGCCCCTGAAAAATCATTGCAAACAGTACAGGGAAAGTGAGAGAGGGGGCAGGCAGTGCTGCATCTGTGGTTATGCTAATCTGAAGTCATGAGAGAGGGGAGGGGGTATGGGAATGTATAATGAAAAGACTTAGATTTAAGTTCTGCCATTTCTGTGGACTGGCTAGGAGGTCTTGAACAAATTATTGTCTATTTTAAATAGATATTTCTTTTTCAGCAAAACAGAGGTGAGGATGGTACCTATGAGCTACCAGACAATGTGCATAAAAGCGCTCTGTGACTTAGGAAGTATCTAAGCACAGATGGTGGTAGTTGTTACAGATGACAGAAAGAGTACTGTCATCTAAAAATACTTTTTTTTTTTTAAAGATTTTATTTATTTTTTTGACAGACAGAGATCACAAGTAGGTAGGCAGAGAGAGAGGAGGAAGCAGGCTCCCTGCTGAGCAGAGAGCCTGATGCGGGGCTTGATCCCAGAACCCTGAGATCATGACCTGAGCCAAAGGCAGAGGCTTAAACCACTGAACCACCCAGGCACCCCTAAAAATACTTTTAATATAGCATATGCTTTTTATGTCTATTCATATATATAATTTTAAAATAAAATGTCTATTTAAAAAACTTTTAATTTAAATTAAGATTTTTATTTAAAAATTTATTTAAATAAAATTTATTAAAATTTTATTAAATTTAAATTTTTGTAATTTAAAATTTTTTAAAATGTCTATTCATATATATATAAATGTCTATTCATATATATAAATATATGTAATTTTTTAAAAATCAGGGCCTAGAGGGCTAAAATGCTTTGTGTTAGATTTATAAGTTTGTGAGAACACTATCAGGTATAACAGGAGGGTATTTTGCTTCTGCTTAGTGTGGTATTGATCTCACAGAGCCATTAGAAATTACTCCTGGCCATCTTAGTCCAGTTTTACTTAGCTTACCCTGGGAAGGTCTGAACCCATGATCAAGGGCCAAGATTTTCAAGTGTATTCTTGGCTTTGGCCCTATTCCTGAGTGGCATTCGGGAAACCTGTTATTCATTGGTTTCCTGATTGTTAGAGAAGTAGTGGTCATGCATAATTATTTCATGTGGAAAATTCCTTAGCTACCCAAATTTAAATACAGTTAATTAACACCTAAGCTGTAAGAGGATTTATTATGGTTCCTGGATATGAGATGTCAAATTCTGAAGTCATGCTCTAGTAGCATTTTGGACTGTAGAGAAACGGAAACTTGTTAATGTTTCAAAAGCAGCTTTCCTTATGTTTGGTTAGTAATAATGGCTTTTCAATCCTGGTTATGCTTTTTTTACAATAGGTTGGAGTATGAGTTGAGTTGCTGCCATTCTGAACCTTTGGTACTTCACAAAGTGCCAGAGGTACATGTTTCTTTTCCTCTCAGCGTCTTCATCTTGGTGCATTGAATTTTAAAGGGTGTACTTGAGCTAGTACATGCTACTTAAGAAGAGAACACTCTCTTACAAGTAGTTGATGGAAAAGCTCATTAAAATTCTATCTTTGTGGCACTTCTATTTTCCCTGGACTCTCTCTGGAACACTCTTAGAAAAGAATGATTAGACTAGCAATAAGTCAGAACTTCGGTGATGACTAGGGTATGAACTTCAGACAACCTGCCTCCCCATCCTCTTATTTCATCTTGGCTCAACTCATGACACTGAAGCCCAACCCTGATGCCAAGTAGGAGGTACATGAAACACTCTTCCCTCAGCCTGTTGTGTCTGGGGAAAAAAGAGCTCGCTTCACCTCTGAATATTTTGTAAATTGTGGAATCACACAGTGAGTCTTTATCACAGACTTTAAATGGCTTTGAGCAGTTCCCCCCACAACTTCCGAGATCAAGTCACCATCCATATGTGACTTGTAGACATCTTGTCAGGGGAGTCCCTGTACCTCACATAGAAGTGGGCTCCCTATTCAGAAAAGTATAATTGTTACTGAGCAAGAAGGCAGGCAACATGAACAGTTGTTAGAGTCATTAACAATGATTGGAGTCATGAACATCATAGTAAAGGCTTTGAATTTCATTGCTTGGTAGGGAGAGCTGATGTGAGCAGAGGAATAATCTGGGCAGAGCTGTACTTTTAAAAAGTGCATTTGGGGGGCACCTGGGTGGCTCAGTGGGTTAAAGCCTCTGCCTTCAACTCAGGTCATGATCCCAGGGTCTTGGGATCAAGCCCCACATCGGGTTCTCTGCTCCGCGGGGAACCTACTTCCTCCTCTCTCTCTGCCTGTCTCTGCCTGCTTGTGATCTCTGTCTGTCA
Organism: Meles meles; assembly: GCF_922984935.1. Taxonomy (NCBI): domain Eukaryota; kingdom Metazoa; phylum Chordata; class Mammalia; order Carnivora; family Mustelidae; genus Meles; species Meles meles. Next base: position 93,095,116 of record NC_060068.1, read on the forward strand.
AATAGATGGATGGAATCTTTAAAAAAAAAAAAAAAAAGTGCATTTGGAAGTTGTATGGAAGACAAGGTGTAGCAGATTGGAACAGATGCAGGGAAACCACATAAAAGACATCTGCAGAGCACCTAGTGAGGGATGCTGAGGCCTCCAGTATAGGTGGGTGAAGCCCTGAAGCCTTGATTCTTAACTCTGACAGTTCATTGTGGTTACCTCAGTATCTGTGGATGCCTGGGACCCATGCCCTAGGATTCTGATGCGGTTAGAACAGGGTCTTTTTTTAAAATTTCTTAATTTGATTTTTAATTTGATTTTGATTTTTAAATACTACAGAGGGAATTCTGCTATCCTGACAGAATTCAGATCTGCTGTCATAGTAGCAATGCATGCTTATTGAGTCCTTATGTTGTGCTGGGCTCTTTACATATAGTAACACATTAAATCCCCTGTGAGATACATGCTGCTTTATGCCCAATTCACTGATGAGGAAAGTAAACACAGAGAAGTGAAGTCAGTGGCTCCAGATCCCATGAGTCAGTGGGAGAGCCAGTTCCAGAACCCAGGCCAGCTGATTCCAAAGCTTTGCTGAAATAGGTTTTAAAAATAAACGAAAGAACTTGATATACTGTTTTATGAAAATAACATGAAATTAGCCAGCTTTTCCCAAAAGGTACAATGATATTTTCAAAATTATAGAACTTGAAAGTCACACATAGGATTTTAAAAGAAGGTGTATGCTTAAAATATTAAATTACGGGAAAAAATTACTTTTTTAAGCTTTTTTTTTTTTTTTCCTCCGTCCTGAGCCAACCCAGCATGCTTTTCCTGGCTTGTTTTCTTTCTAGGGCTACCAGAGGAAGAACAGAAAGATGATGTCATTTGATATTTTTTCCCCCTGCTGAGTCAATAAAAGAATAAAATAAAATATATCTTTAATTCAGGAATTCCTTTACAGACACACACACAAAAAAACCTCTGTTTCAGTCATATCAATGATGTCTGTTAAGAACAGGAACATTTTAAATTGCTTAAAGAGGAGAAGAAAAAAATTTAAATCATCCACACTGTCACCATCCAAAGGTGACCATGTTAGTTAATATCCTACCAGTGGTCTTGTTTGGCACTGGCTGAAAGTCCTTATTTCGGAAAAGTCCTTATTTTCGGGAGTGAAAACTAGACATATTCATATGTTCCTATATTCAAACTTTAGATTACCCAGTGATAGAAGAAATTCAACAAAGTTGAAGCAGTTCTGATTCAGTTCTGTGCCATTTGTATGGCCAACTTTTATTTACTGTGACTTCCCTGGTGAGTTATGGGCTCGCGGCTTGCACTCCGTTTGGCCGTTGAAACTGCAGGTGGCACCCAGATGTCCTAGGGAACATGTGGAAGGGAAGAAAGGTAACTAATAGAAGCAGTAGAAGACTTCAGTGCTGTGTACCTGGATAGCTGAGTTCAAAACTTGTAGTGATTTCAAACTGTGACAATCTTAATATGAGGGGGGGGGAATTTAATTTTGAGAACTTTATGCTGTTTTTTTTTTTAATTTCGTTTATTTATTTGACAGACAGAGATCACAAGTAGGCAGAGAGACAGGCAGAGAGAGAGGAAGGGAAGCAGGCTCCCTGCTGAGCAGAGAGCCCGACGCGGGGCTCGATCCCAGGACCCTGAGATCATGACCTGAGCCGAAGGCAGAGGCTTTAACCCACTGAGCCACCCAGGCGCCCCAAGAACTTTATGTTTTTATGAATATGTCAGCAAACTTTTGTTGAATTTCTGTCTTGTGCAGGATACTTTACTAAAATTGTCCCTGCTAAGAACATCGGTGACTTCCTTTTGTTAAAGCCAGTGTCACTTTTCAGACTACATTTTAACTTTCTCTCTCTGCTTCATTTTATCCTTTCACTCCTTCAAAGATTCACTCTTCCCTTAGCCTCAAAATAGCTCACTTCTGTGGCTTTCCTTCTCTCTCTGTGGCCACTCGTTGGTCTTTTTTTTTTTTTTTCTACCGTCCGTCCTTCAAAGATTAAGTCCTAAAGATTCTGACTTGAACTACTTACTCTCCTTATTCTACCCACTTTCCTAAGCCACTTTCATGGCTCTGTTGTTCACCTTTCATGTGATAAAGATCTCCCATAGTACATCTCTGGCCTACTTCCATATTCAAATCTCCAGGTGCCTATAGGGGTCTCCATAGACATGTTTTAGAGGTAGGCCAAAGTGTAGGATGTTTGAAAACATTAGCTATCTCTCCCTGACTGGTCGTGCTCCATATCCTGCATTCCTAGTCTCAGCGATAGTACAATTACCTAAACAAAAATCTCAGTTTTTCCTTAACTTCCACCTGTTTCTCATTCCCTGTATTTAAACATTCATAACATTTTATGGTTTTTGCCTCCTTACTATATTTCAAAATGATCAGATCCTATTTATCTTCATCACTACCTGCTTTTTAAATTTTAATTCCAGTATAATTAACGTATAGGGTTATATTAGTGTCATGTACAATAGAGTGACCCAACAGTTCTGTGTATCACTCGGTGATCGTAAGTGTACTCATAATCACTGTCACTACCTACCTGTCACTAGCTAATTTTTTTATCACTACCTGATTTTTAATGGCTTAATTTAAAGATTTATTTTAGCAAAGAACTCTTTCCCAAACTGTGTTCCACAGTGTTCGTTCCACAAGGTGTTAAATGGTATTCTATACAATATCAGTTTGAGGAATGGCCAAATAAGTTTGAGAAATGTTGCATACCACCATTCTCATCTTGGCAATTCACAATGAACACGAAGCACTAAGAAATCCTGCAGAAAAAGAGTGTGTTTAGCATTCCCATTAACCTCACCCTACTTTTTCTGTGGGCAGGTTTTAAATGGCTTGCTTCCATTGTATAGATTGGGCCAAGTTTGTATAGGATAGGAAGTAAGGAACATACTCGTTTTTCTTTCGACTATTCATTTTTCCTGTCAACATTTGCCGAGTAATCTCTCCTTTCCCTGCTTGTTTACGGGTCTTCCTTTATCATATATTAAATTCCTAAATATCTTGGGGTCTGTTTTAGAGCTGACTTTTGGCTTTTTTATTTATTTTTTCAAGAGAGGGCATCTCTTGGTATTTTTTATGAAAATCCATATAAATACAGAATACATCATATTTAATAGCTAAAGCCATGCCTCCATATATCCAAGTATCAGATGTGAAACTTTGCAGCAATAAAATTGAGGCCAAGTGAGTTCTCAAACCATGAAGTCTATTGAAGAAATTTTTGCACTGGGTAGAAGTCAGACTTGAAAGGGTATTCAAAGTGTTTTGGTAATTGGCTACATCATTAGCAGTTGAAATGAGCTGTATTCCTCCCACCCCTCTTTTCTAATTGACAAAAGTGATGGTGTTTAGCAACCTAAGATTAGTCAGGACTCAGTTTTTAGTCAGATATACCTAGAAAACTGTTCATATCTATCTTCCTTCATAATGCTTTGATTTCAGGAGGCAATTTAGTGAACTTATACCTGAACTACTTAAGATTATAGAACTAATCACATCTTATTTTTTTATTGTGTCATTCTTTTTTTTTTTTTTTTTTTTGTCATTCTTTATTTTAAGAATATTTTTTAGGGGGGCACCTGGGTGGCTCAGTTGGTTGAGCGGCTGCCTTCGGCTCAGGTCATGATCCCAGTGTCCTGGGATCGAGTCCCGCATCGGGCTCCTTGCTCGGTGGGGAGCCTGCTTCCTCCTGTCTCTCTGCCTGCCTCTCTGCCTACTTGTGATCTCTCTCTGTCAAATAAATAAATAAAATCTTAAAAAAAAAAGAATATTTTTAGGGGTGGCATGGTCGGTTGAGCATTCAGCTCTTGGTTTCGGCTCAGGTCGTAATCTCAGGCTCATGAGATGGAGACCCGTGGGGCTCTGCACACCCAGCATGGTGTCTGCTACAGATTCTCTCTCTCTGCCTCTCTTGCTCATTCTTGCGCACTCTCTCTCTCTCTCAAATAAATAAATAAATAAATAAATCTTTTTAAAAAAAATCTTCAGACATTAAAACATGGTCATAATATTATAATCATACCAAAACAAAACATCAACGTCAAGAATTCAACCAGTATTCATATTTTCCCACATACCTCATAAGAGTATTTTTTTAAAGAGTAGATCTTTTTTTTTTAAAGATATTATTTATTTATTTGACAGAGAAAGAAATCACAAGCAGACAGAGAGGCAGGTGCAGAGAGAGGGGGAAGCGGGCTCCCTGTCGATGTGGGGCTTGATCCCAGGACCCTGAGATCATGACCTGAGCCGAAGGCAGGGGCTCAACCCACTGAGCCACGCAGGTGCCCTCATAAGAGTATTTCTAACTGCTAGTTTGGTCACTTTTTATATTTGAGGCATTAAAATAATTACTCAAATGATTTATCCTATAAAAATAGCCCATGTTAGGGGCACCTGGGTGGCTCAGTGGGTTAAAGCCTCTGCCTTTGGCTCGGGTCGTGATCCCAGAGTCCTGGAATCGAGTCCCGCATCGGGCTCTCTGCTCAGCAGGGAGCCTGCTTCCTCCTCTCTCTCTGCCTGCCTCTCTGCCTACTTGTGACCTCTGTCTGTCAAATAAATAAAATAATAGCCCATGTTAGAAATATTGATACCAATTTTGACCTTATTTTTTTTCCTTTTCTACTTGAACAACATTCTAAATATATTAAGAATGCTAGATTACCTCAATTTTTCTTTTTTTTACATCAATTTTTCTATAAGTCTCTATATACATGGATCCTTTTCTTGTGGTCAGGTGATCTTAAGAGACTTCTGGGATAAGTCTGACATTTTTCCATTTTGAGATTTGTTGCTTCTTTCATCATGTTTATAGAATTTTTGTTTATCTTTGCAATACAAGAATTTTACATAAATAGAGCTAGATTTGCTTATTCGTGAGTATCTACTTCCTGATACATGATAAGTACTTTGATATAAAGATTTAGTTTTGATTATCATTTTTCAGAAAAATGTTTCGTGATTTATTTGAATATTTTTCAGTTTTTCTTTTCTATTTTACTTCTGTTCAGGAATACCTATTATGTTTGCAAGTCCCCTGTTTATTTGGCATATATTTTTTTTTCTCAAATGCTTTTTAAAAAATTCATTATTGAAGAATAATTAACATAAAACGTTATATTAGTTTCAGGGGTACAAGATACTGATTCAGCAATTCTATACATTACTCAACACTCACCATAAAAGTGTCACCATACAGTATTATTGTAACATTATTGACTCTATACCCTGTACTGTACTTTTCATTTCCAAATCACATTTTATCTTGAGTTGCAATTTTTTAATTGATGTAATTCTCCTGGCCTGGAATGAGCAGTGACCAGGTGAAATTCTTTCGACATGGTTGTGAGGCTAATACAGTTTTTTTGTTTTATTTTGTTTCTTTTTATTTATTTATTTTTAAAGATTTTATTTATTCATTTGAGAGAGGGACAGTGAGAGAGAGCAGGAAAGGGGAGAAGGTCAGAGGGAGCAGACTTCCCATGGGGCAGGGAACCCGATGCAGGACTCGATCCCAGGACCCTGGGATCATGACCTGAACTGAAGGCAGTCGCTTAACCACTGAGCCACCCAGGTGACCGTATTTTGTTTTTTTGTGCTCAGGTTGATTAGCCTATTTTGGACACCTAGAACCCATACTTTAGGTAGATGATGCTATGGTCCCTTTCAATTCTATGATTCTATGATACAGTATATATGGAAATGTCCTAGTTTCCTTGGGAGAAAGAAGAAATTTAAGAAATAGCAAGCGCAGACGTATTTTTGATAAAAAGTAATCTGGATAGAGAAACTCTAAAATGTTACTAGTGGTGATAAATGCATGGTGGAACTTTGCTGGGTGTCTTCTTTTCCCCAGATCCATTCTGCATCCTGCGCTGGACCCTGGGGAATGACCAGTATAGACTATAACCATGGGCTTGCTCTCCTACTCTCTGGTTTCTGGTTGGGTTCAGCCAATGGAGAGTCCCAGGAGATCAGGGAGAGTGTGGGGGTTGGTAATGAGATATTGATTCCCCAGGCACTTACTTTCAGAACTGCCTTGTGCTGGCCCAGTCCCTCCACTAAAGGTCATAGCTCTTCTCCAGGAGGGCTTCTCTATTTGACTCCTGAGTTCCAGTAACCACTACCTCCCTTTGCCCTTTGAGGCCTGTGGTTGTAACAGCCCACCCTTCCTAGCCCTATCACTATCCCTGGTGATTTCCCTTTATCCTTCCCAAGGACAGTAGATCATTGACCGAATAGTCTGCTGTCAACATTATGATCTAGGTGCTTGCTTTAAGAAGTGCTGGGTGCTGTCAGTTATTTCTTGGCTAAATGGATGTGCACTTACTTTTTGTTTTTAGATCCAAGAGTCGAAGACTGGTTCCTCATGTCCTCACCTCTGCCACAAACCATCATCCTGGGACTCTATGTCTATTTTGTCACTTCTCTAGGACCAAAGCTCATGGAGAATCGAAAGCCCTTTGAACTCAAGAAAGTGATGATAACATACAATTTTTCCATAGTTCTCTTTTCTGTGTATATGTGTTATGAGGCAAGTGTCTTCAGTATTCCTAGTGGGAGAATTTTGCCTGACTCTTTCCTGTTTTGCTGCCGTTATGTTTCTTGTTATGATTATAATGGTAACACTGAGATTTAAGGGATTTTAGAAATTTATCTTAAATTTTTGCCCCCAAATTGTTATCTATTTACCTGCTATTGAACTATTTAGAGGATCTCAGTATAGTCTACCTCACAAGTAGTGAGAAAAATTAAGTCCAGGAACTTGCACATAGGTAATCTTAGTAGATGATTGAATGAATCTGTGAATGTTAGTTTTAAGGAAACTCATACATGGAGAAATTAAGTAACTTACTCAAAGTAACACAGCTGGTTTTTGGAGGACTGATATTTGAGTCCAGGTGTGTCTGATACTGGGAGCTCATCTTGACTATGTAATGAGTTATCATCATTGTGGTAGGAACCTCAGATGAGCTGTAATGTAGTAGACTGTTTAGGTTTGATTTATCTGGGCCTTGAGGACTCAGACTATTTAGACTCCTACAAAGCAGTAGGTAAGGGAGCCTGTCCCTTAATTGTCAATAAGAGAGACAGGGATCTTTCAGAACCCAAGAGTGGACTCATGGATTCTCTCTCACACACTGTACTGTCAACAACTTTCACCCAGCTTCACTTACCTGCTTTTCTGAGATTCCTTGTTTCTTTTTTCAACATTGGCTGACTTCTTAACCTTCTACTCCTTATTTACTTCTTTGCAGCCTAGCTTGTGCTTCCTCATAACTGGAACTCTTGAGGGCCCACCATGACCCCTCTGGCCTCTCTTGACACCGTGACCTCTCCACATGCCTCCCTCCAACTGGATTCTTGCTGTAAATCCACTTGATTGAGTCACCTTATGTCTGCTGTAGCCTCATGTCTCACCTGTCTCCTCAAGTCTGGACTTACCTTGCTACCTTCTAGTTCTTCTGTTTTATTACCAAAATCAACTACAAGCTATCTTACTGTCCCTTCTGGATCATGAGTAACTGAAAGGGAAGGGGTAACAGGTGGGGAGCAGAAAAAATTCATGCTTTTACCAAGTTATGACAGAAAGGAAATAGCCTCTAGGATCACGTTAAGTGCAGACCTAGAAGCCAGGAGACCAGGAGCTAATTAGTACCAGTTGTGCTACTAACCAGCTGCCTGATTTTTGAGCAAGTTACTTAAGCCCTCTGGGCCTTAGTTCCCTCTTTTTACTGAGTCAGGATTAAACCAAAGTGTTTCTCACATCCCTTTATGCTCTGTGTCTGATTATGTCATTCAGTATAAAGCCCCCAAATATGTTTCTCAGGAAGGAATTTAATTATAGCCAGTAAGTTTGGGTTCCTATTTTAGCAAACACAATGTAAAAGAAGTTTTGAAAATATCTGAATTTGGTGGTTTCTATCTCTCATTAATCACTCATACTAGAGTTGCTTATATGCCAATGTTGGGTTTATTACCTGCCAGATACAAATAATTGCTCATTCTTCTTGATGGCCTGCAACATAGGAATGTCAGAAGCTTCACAGACTATTAGAATGTTCTTAAACTTAATATCAGGAAAGCACTAGTTTCCACTCTTTTAAACAAAGAGTTTGGCAGCCGGGCATCATGTCATCTCCAGGACACTGAACACATCACGTGGTTTGTTGGGTAGGGCACAATTGCATTAGATATACAGAGGGAGACACCTCCACTTATGGATGTTAGGGTAAATAAGAACAAGATGAAAGGGAAGCGCATCAGACTAAAGGAACCCACATGCCTTATTGAATAGTGATGATTTTGAATGTGCTAGTTACTTGGCACCAGACAGATATTAAGAGAGAGAGACTTGTGAAGACCTAACCGAAGGCCATGTCACAGAGCTTCTCTTGTTCAGCTTAGTCCTTATTTGGGGTAGCGTAAAGTGGAGAACCAGTCATCCCAGTTAGGTAAGTAGACTTCGTTTTACGTGCAGCAGTCAGTAGAGAGTCTGACTGGGAGAGAATATGACGCTCACTGACGGATCAGGTCTTTGTAGAATTAGCTATTTTCCTACCACATTCCCTTGTTTCTTTGAGAAATATTCATTGATTTGGTTTTGTAAGTCATTTTTCTTACCCATAAAATATGTCTCATATTTTTCTGAATCGTAAGATAGTCTTTTTTTTTTTTTAAGATTTCATCATTTACCAAGTAAACAGTAGGATTAACTATTTTGCGAATCAAGCTAGGAGCAAATATCAGGAAAGGATAGTGGGATTTTGAATTAGCAATAATCGCGCCTCAGATAAACCTCATTGGCTACGATACTGCCACTGTGCAAAGCTAGGATAGTGGGATTTTGAATGCCACTGTCTAAACAGCTGTTCTTTCTCTTTTGCTTCTTTTTGGTTTTTTTTTTTACCATAAAAATATCATTCTGATAAACCCCATAAATTTTTGCTTTTAAAAATGAGTTTATGGTTAAGTTTTCATTTTAGCTTTAATAGCAATTAAAAATAGAAATTTAAAATGTGCATGAATGGCAGAAAATGATGTAACCATTATAGAGAGAAAGAAGACATTCCAGGGAAGGTGTTGGCACTTGTGAGAATAGGAGGTTAGAGAAGAGCTGGTCTTATTGTCAGAACACTCAGTTAAGCCAACCATTTAATATACTCATTAAATGAAAATTAGAGCCCTTAGCTTTTCATTTTTAGATACTGTTTTTTTATTTTAAATTTATTTGAAGTTTTTATTTGGATCAGATACTGTTTTAAAAGAACTTCCCACCATCATACTAAAAGAATGTCAACGTAATCTTTGAATTAAGGTTCAGATAAAAACAATAGGCTCTTTCTTCTCACCACTAGTCTAAGGTCATTTTGTGGGTGTGCTGGAATTAAGGCATGCACTCTTATTGTTAACATTTTTGTCTCTTACTTGTCATGTGAATCCAAACTGAACTAATCTCTGAGACTTATGTTTGATCAATCTTGATTTTAAGAACCATAGACTACAACTTCACATCATACACACTAGCCAAGGGCAGAAAAGCCCAGTTGTGGCAGCCACTAATAGTACAGTAAGAAACTTTGGTTGTCCATTTATTTCTTGACTGATTGAGAAGATCAGAAATTGCCAGAAAAGACTGTTTTCAGACTCTGGTACTCCCTTCAGAGTATACAAATATATTCGTGGGTATATATAGATATACATATATTTACATATACTGGCATACGCCTACCAGTATTTGCTATTGAAGCAAAACACTCCCAGTGTTTTATTAGAATAATCATCATAAGAAATGGACATTTGAGTCAGAACACAATTGATATAAGTAATACATAACTGTATGATTTTGAAAATTCCTGTTGCTTTATCAAGTGAGTTCCCATTTTATAATTATTCTGGCCTGCCTTTTCCTCAGCGCTGCATGCTGAGTCAGCTGAGCTTGTGGTAAAGAGACACAATCAAAAGTACCATTGTTGTAGCTGTTGAGCAAAGTCTTCCTTCTTTAATATACATGTGCTCTCTTACAGTTTGTGATGTCTGGCTGGGGTACAGGGTATTCATTTCAGTGCGAAGTTGTTGACTACTCACAGTCACCTTCAGCATTGAGGGTGAGTTTTTCTTTAGAAAAACTTGTAACTCAAGTGTTACACAAATGTTACTCAGATGTTTAGAGTTTGTTTTTTTAACATTCAATGTGAACTCAGAAGACGTAAATGACCCAATTCTCGAATTATATGGACTGAAAGAATAAAAGCTAAAAATTATCAGAAAGAATCAAAGTCAGGGGCGTAGTTTTCTGTTAAATGAAAGTTGGTACTTTTATTTTTTAACTTCCTGGATTTAAAAATGAATTCATATCTGGGTCCTCAAAAAATTAAAAATAGAATTACCCTATGATCTGGCAATTCCGTCTGGGTATATGCCTAGAAGAATTGAAAACAGGGACTCAGAGATATATTTATACACCCATATTCATAGCAGCATTATTCATAATAGCCAAAAGGTGGAGGCAACCCAAATGTCCATGGACAGATGAAAGGATAAAGAAAATGTGTCGTATCTATACAATGGAATATTATCCAACCTTAGCTAGGAAGGAAATTCTGACATGTGCTGTAGCACGGATGAGCCTTGAGGACATTATGCTAAGTGAAATCATACAGGCACAAAAAGACAAATACTGTGATTCTATTATATGAGGTACCAGGAGTAGTCAGATTCAGGGACAGAAAGTGAAATGGTAGTTGTCAGGGATTGGTGGGGAAGGGGGATCAAGAGTTACTGTTTAACAGGCACAGAGTCTCACTTTTGCAAGATGAGAAGAGTTGTATGGATGGATGGTGGTGATGATTGCACAACCATGTCAAAGTACTAAATGCCACCAAATGAACACTTAGTAATGGTTAAGATGGTAAATTGGGTTATGCGTATTTTGCCAAATTAAAAAAATAAAATTTTCCTCCATATAAAAAATAAAATAAATTCATATTTATGTGTGTTTCTGCAGATGGCACGTACCTGCTGGCTTTATTACTTCTCCAAATTTATTGAGCTCTTAGATACTGTGAGTATGTGGTCACCACATTTGCTAAATGTTTGATATTTTAGTAGAAGCAATAAACGGCTAGAATTCAGTTGTCTTGATAACTCTGGTTATTTCTCTACTTCAGGCAGACCTCCTATTCTCTTTTACCTTTTATTATTAGTAACTTTAGAGAATAGAGAGGATAAGCATTTTTTTTCAGTCTTTTGCAAATTCTGAAAGGTTTTCTTATGTATCTACCACCTCACTAAGATAAGCATGTAACTGTCACTGCAAAACTGTGCAACTTTATGGAGATGAATGACAGGTGTTTGGGGAAGCAAGTTCATGAAGCAAGGAGCAGAGAACATTTTTACCTTGGGTTCTTTCAGTATAAACCAAAGCACTATGTCATCCAAATTTCTTTAAGAGGGTAAGTGCTTCAAAATTCATAAACTTACATTAGGATATTATCTCTGGGATATCAGTAATTTTGATAATATCAAAATGATCTCCAGATGCCTTTCTAAAATTTATGCTTACTAGATCTTCTCTCTTCCAACTTAACATCCTGTTGAGGATCAACTCTGAATTTGGGTGATTGGGGTCTGGGAGAAGCAAGTGCCATGGATTATGGTCCTTGAGGAGAGGAGAAAGCCGTGTTCTTCTGTTTTAACAGTAGCCAAGGAAAGCTGGGTATTTATCATATATATGGGGCATGTAGGTCTCAGATACCTGAAACCAGTTCTGGATCTAAGAGCAGTGTCTTCTTCTTCAGGATACATATTACAATTACATATTAGAGAATACATACTTTTCTTTTTTCAATTTTTCTTTTTTAATTTAAATTCAGTTAATAACATATAATGTATTAACTAGTTTCAGAGGTAGGGGTCAGTGACAGAACACATATTCCTTGTAGCAAATCTCAACATGCTTTACCTTCTCAGCTGATGAATCACATAATGTTAGAATTGGAAAGGATTTTAGTGAGCATAGAATACAGTGGTTCTCAAACTTGGGCTTGCCTTAGAATCACCTAAATACACAGATGCCTGGACCCCACCTCTAGGGTTTCTGACTCAGTGTGTTGGGCTCAGGAAGTTGCATTTCTTTTAAGTTCTCAAGTGATGTTATTGCTGTTGGTCCAGACTCTACACTTGGGAGACCTCTGTTATGGTCAGTGGTTTCCAGCCATCATGGTGCAGGAGCATTAACTGCATTAGAAAACCCCAAAAAACCTGGGCCCCATCTCAGAGATTTAGAGACTAGCCATGGCTATTTTTATAAAGCATCTTGGACATTGTAATATACAGCCAGGGTTGTGAACCACTGATCTGGGCCAGAGCTCTCATCTGAAAATAAATTGAAGCCAGGAAGGTAAGTAACTCACCCAGAGGAATGCCACTATTGCTTGGGACCAGGACCCCAGATAGTTGGTTTGGGACTTTTTCATTGCATCATGCTGCCATCTTCCATGTGCATAAGCAAATGCATTTTGGCTTTATTGTTTTCTGCTTCGGATGTTCTCGTTTATTGCCAGGTTCCATAAGGAAACAGTTGCTACCTCTATGTCCTTCCCTAAACCACATTTCTTAAATATTACTATGGATACTTTTGTTTGTGGTGCTCTGCTTTGTCCTATATTTAGAAGTCTGACTCATCACTGGTATTCTGAATTTTGAATATTTTTTGAACACTTAATTCTGCTTTTGAATTTTTTCTTGAAAAAAATTTGCCCCTGCAAAAGCCTTCATGTTCTCTTCTTTGTTTCTGCAAACCATGGATACATTCAGTCTGGATGGTGCCTTTGTTGCCTTTCTCCTTTTTTGCAGGCCACTTTCCCCCCATCCTATTTCTCCAATCCCTTGATTTTTCCCCGTTTCATCTTCCTTTAATAATAATACGCTAACTTTTGCTTTGTTGCAAGTTCTCTTTTCAGTTTGCTTAATTCCTTATCTAAATTAGTAGGATGTCTTAGAGAGCAATATAGAATAATTTCTGTCCTAAGAATTGAGATTCTTTGCTTTCCCATATACTTCAAAATCCACATGGATGTTTTCCTACCAGTAATATTTCTTTCAATAATATTTGGCTATGTTCGTCACTTTGCGTTTTTGATTTTCAAATCCACATACATTTTCTTTAACACCTTTTTATTGATTCTCCCATGACTAGTCATCATACCTAAGTTCCTTCATACTTACTAGCTTTTTAGCTGCCCCTTGGAGAATCAGCTGCTTCTATCAGCATTCTCTAAGGCAGCCCTTTCAATGCAAATTATGATATGAAATAGTTTGTACTTTGCCAGTATTTTTGTAGATAAATCAGTAGATCGATCATTGCATGATTTTCTATGAACTTGATTTTTTTAAAATTATTTCAGATCTTTTTTGTTCTGCGTAAGAAAAATAGCCAAGTGACTTTCCTGCATGTCTTCCATCATACCATCATGCCATGGACCTGGTGGTTTGGAGTCAAATTTGCCGCAGGTAGCCAAGGGAGAGTTGGGATCATGTGTTATAAACGATTACATTTCTGTATGTTGTAAAGACAAATTCTGCCCTTAAATGTGATTTAGAAGAAACTCAAAACATCAAAGGACTACTTGGATCAAACTTCTGACTTTCATTATTACCTGAAACATAAAAGTAGGACTTTAACCTAGATCCTTCCCCTACCCTCCATTCTTTAGATACACGTGATTTTTGGGTATAATCTCTTACCCATAATCCTTTAGTCGTTTTGTTTGGATTTTATTCTTTTCCCATATAGTTCTATTAAATATCATTAAATAAATAAACAGTAAAAAGATAAAATGGTAGAAGCCTTACTTTTATAGAAATATAGTTAGTTATCTATTCCTTATAGGTTTCCAGGAAGTTAAAATGTTTATCTCAAGTTCCAGTCTTCTTTGCATTCGAAATTCCAATAACTGATACACACCTCATCCCCTACCAACTCTTTAAAGATGTGTCAAATTGTGGTTGAAGGATGTTGTTTGAAGTTGAAACTGGTTTAAATCAAAAGCTTGGCAAACAGCCTCTTTTGTTCATTTCGTTTTGGTTTTATGCCTCTGAACATCTAGAATCGGAAAAAACAGGTTAAGTAATTTTACCCTATCATCAAGTGTTAAATAAATTATGTCCCCAAGGACATGTACTTATTAGCAGATGTTGGTTGGGAGATTTACTTAGGCGAGTTTCCTAAATTTAAGAAGTCTTCGAGTAGATCTGCAGCCTTAAAATTTCTCTGAATAGCTCATTTCTATGAGGCATTCTGACTTAGTAGGACAAAAAAGAGAAAACACAATTGAGGAACACTTGTTTGAATTTTAGAGTCTCTAGGCATGGGGAAAAATCCTCACATCTCAGAGCATGAGAGGGCATGAATGAGCCATTGGCATAAAAGAGGTACCAGAATCTAGAGGAGGTAAAAGGACTGTCCCTACCATGGCCTATAAGCATCAGATTTTCCAATATATGAGGTGTTTTCTTTGCCCAAATTGGCATTTGTATGTCAGAGTTTTTAAAAGTAAATGTCACTTATTTTTTCTGGTAATGTATGTTAATATAAAAATAGTCTCATCTGTGTCCATTTTATAAATCAAGGATAGCCATATTACTTAATCTCCATAATTTTACTTCCTTTATATGTTTTTGTTTTCTCTCACATGCACATCAGTTTCCTGTATAGTGATATTCATTGACATCTTTATTCATGTTGCCCCAAAATGGGAAAATACCTAAGCATCCATTAATAAAATGGTTATGAATTCCTGTGTATATATAATTGTGAAATGCAAATGATACCAGGAGACATTTAGCTCGTCCTCTCTTTTAAGCAGTTTGACTCCAAAATTATCAGACATAGGTGTCTATTCTATTTTAAAGTATGCTAGAAAAAGTTCTTTCACACCCTTAGAATTTATTTGTTCAGATTTCTTCTCTGAGACCAGAATATTACATCACAACACTGAAAAATATAAATAGGAAAAAGATTGGGAGGCATTACCCCAAAATACAGTGATTTAGAGGGACTAACACAAAAAGTGCCTTCTCTCTCTGTCTTTATCCTTCTCTGTATTTTCTAATTTTTCTATATTGAATAGCTGTACATTTTATAATGGGAAAAATGAGCTTTATTTGAAGAGTAGAGTTGAGTACTTCTCTAATGTCTATCTGAGACCCATGGGTAGTCTGGCATCCATTTTCAAACAAGCATTACTTTCTTTTCTTAAGATTCTATTTATTTATTTATTTATTTGAGGGAGAGAGAGATCACAAGTAGGCAGAGAGGCAGGCAGAGAGAGAGGGGGAAGCAGGCTCGCCGCTGAGCAGAGTCTCCGATGCGGGGCTCGATCCCAGGACCCGGAGATCATGACCTGAGCCGAAGGCAGAGGCTTAACCCACTGAGCCACCCAGGCGCCCAAGCATTACTTTCAGTAATAAAAACTGAAACATGAAATTCTTTGGTTTTTTAGTGTTACTGTATTTATGGACATCAAACACTTTGTAGTGGGTTCATTGTCCGCACCTTAATCCCCCTTCTCCTTTACAAAATGTAAATACTTTCTTATATGTTCAGTGAGTTGGCATTTCTGTTCAGTCTTGCATGTGGAATCTAGAAAATACTTGTATACCTAATACCTATATAGTGACAGGTACAGCAGTAAGAACTCAGATATTTCTAGAAATGTGGTCTGGCATTGGTTTTCATTCCTAGAATGAAACCGTCCAGTTTACATTGTTCTTTCAAAAACTTGAGCACAGCTGATCTCAATCTAGTCTTTAATTTCCTGTTTGCCTGCTGTACAATTCTCTGGCATAAAAAGCATTCCAACTTTTCTTTGGAATCTGATGGGAATGTTTTTATATTCATTATGCACATACTCCCTTCCAGAGATATGGAGAATTGTGGCAATTACCCAGGTGATTCCTTTATTTTTCTGAAAAGGAATAAAATGAGATGGTACTAATTGCAATACATTCCAAGATGTTAGCTTTGCAAAACTATTGTTGCAAAGAGGAAAGCAGGTTTAGAAAATACTTTATTAGGAAAGCCTTCCAAAGAAGATGTGAAAAACATTACTAATCCAAATGTGACTGTTCTATGAATAAACTTATTAACATATCTGAGGGAAAATCAGCAAGTTAATCTTATTTGATAGCTGATTTTGATTAGTAACCCTCACTAAACTAGCTAGCACTAGTGTTAGCTACACTAGTGCTTTCTTAAATTCCTGTCCATAAGATCCTCATTTTAGGACATTAAAAAAAAAAAGATTCTGGATGGAAAATAGTCTATTGAAAAATGGGACAGGTATCTTGGTGAGAAAGTCTCTGATATAGTTTGTTTCCTGTGTGTTTATACAAGACACAAAAGGACATAAGAGGTATTCGGCTTATGCCCTGTTAAGCAGCTTGACTCCTTAACTATCAGAAATAGACAAATACTATATTTTTAAATCACCCTAGAAAAGGTGTTTTCACACCACTATAGTTTATCTATTTCAGTTTCTTTTGGGAAAAAAGACTAATCCAAATGTAAATAATAAAAGGTGGGAGGTTGGTAATAAGCTTCATTAATTCAGTTTCTTCTGACTTGAAATTTATGATAATTAAAGAATTGGCTGCATTTTTATTTATTCTACTTAGAAAGAGAAAGTTTATGAAGCACAGTACAGCATAAATGAGGCATTGGAGGAATATTTAAATTACTCCAAAATAATTATTTAAAACATGTTATTTTAGAGGAGTACTTTAGCAGTGGTAGTATCTAGAAGTGTCTAATAGTTACACAATTATGAATGATTATCAAAATGTAATTAGTTTCTACTATGCAACAATTTTTATTTTGCTTTAAACTTTCTGTAATACATAGTGTTTATGAACATGGTCCTTTTTCTAATGTAATTGTTCTATATTTTGACGTTTCACTTTATTTCGAATTAAAGAATACTAGAATAAAGAAGTTAAAATATTTTGGAGAAGAATTTAAATTCCAGATCAAGATCACTAAGCTGAATCAGGCAATACATAAAGAATGCAGCTTCTTTGAGATTGTGCCTCTTAGGAAAGATGCTAAGGCAGAGTTTTCTGTTTTTTTTCTCCTGCTGTCGGCCAGTCACCTTGTTACCCCTTCCAGGGCACTACAGGTCCAGCTAAAGACAATTGAAATGATCTTTACTTCTGTTCTCCCAGGGTTCTTTGCTTCTACTCTAAATTGGATGTGATCAGTAGGAGATGTAGTGATTAGAAGAGGAAAATCAAGATAGGAAGACACAATTGATAATAATCAAATGGAAGCAGTAAGCAAAGATGGCTTAACAATTAATGAATGTTTATTTTGGAAAAACAATAATTGTCTTTAAATAATTAAAGCAAACTTAGCATAGCCTCCTAATAAAAGGAGTGTATGTGTATTTTTATTGCCAAAGTTTCATAGCACAAGAGAATGGATTGTGACGCATTCATATGGTGCAATACTATAATACTAACAGCCATAAGAAAGCAAACTGCTAATCACAGCAACATGGACAAATCTTTAAATTATGTTGATTGAAAGAAAGTAGGCTCCAAAGATTATCCTGTATAATTCTATTTATATGAAGTTTAATAACAGGCAAAGCTAATAGTAGATAGAAGTCAGCATAAAGTTTATGTTGAGAGATATATTCTTGGAAGGGGGACATAGGAACCGTATGTGATGTTGGAAATGTTCTATATCTTGACTTTGGTGGATGGCTATGTGGGTGTATATCTATGTGCACAATCATCACTTAAGGTTAGTGCATTTGTGTACCTTATATATGGCAACCCTCACTGAAAAAATGGATTTGATTACTACTATTAAGTATATACCATTTCAAAAAAATAAACTTAGTTTGCTAAAGTGAACCCAAATCAAAAATCATGTTGCCATCTTAGGGTTAAGATATAACAATAAATAAAGGCATTCTTATTAGTTTTTGAAAGTTTGCATCTTATATTTCACTGAATGAATATGTTATCCAGCTCCCTCTAATTTGATAGCAGATTAACAAATTGATGTTGTATATGTTTTTCTTTCTACTATAATTGAATAATTATTCTAAAATCTCAGTTGACAAAAATGAATCTCATTTTAAGGAGCATTGCCCCCAATTTACAATAATTTTATTTTCCAGGTGGTTTGGGAACATTCCATGCCTTTCTAAATACAGCCGTACATGTAGTCATGTATTCCTACTATGGGCTCTCTGCACTGGGACCAGCCTTCCAGAAGTATCTATGGTGGAAAAAATATTTGACATCATTACAGCTTGTGAGTAATTAATTTTCTTTAAAACCAGATATAGGGGCGCCTGGGCGGCTCAGTGGATTAAGCCGCTGCCTTCGGCTCAGGTCATGATCTCAGGGTCCTGGGATCGAGCCCCGCATCAGGCTTTCTGCTCCGTGGGGAGCCTGCTTCCTCCTCTCTCTCTGCCTGCCTCTCTGCCTACTTGTGATCTGTCTGTCAGGTAAATAAATAAAATCTTAAAAAACAACAACAACAAAAAAAAAACAGATATAAAACTAAGCTGGAGTCATTTCTCTTCCCTATGAATCCGAATACTAATGAAGGAACAAAAGTTACAGAACAATAGGAATATAGAGTGTGTGGCCTCCATATTGCATCCCATCATTATCCTTTCCATGTTATTTGAACTTTCGTAAAGAATTGTGTTGGAAACAAAGTATATTTTTGGTAGCCAAGAGCTCAGACAGTTAAACCAGAATGTGTATCTTTAGGCTATCTTTGTACTATTTTATACTTTTCTATAAAATAAATATATTTATGGGGTGCCTGGGTGGCTCAGTCATTAAGCATCTGCCTTTGGCTCAGGTCATAATCCCAGGGTCCTGGGATCAAGCCCTGCCTCAGGCTTTCTGCTTGGTGGGAAATGTGCTTCTCCCTCTCCCACTCCCCCTGGTTGTATTCCATTTCTGACTGTCTGTGAAATAAATAAATAAATAAATAAAATAAATCTTAAATAAATTTGTGATAAAGATAATCTCAAAGTTATTTGCACTGCAGCAAGCATAATATTAAATTAGGAGTTAGAAATACCATTTAAATGACTTTGAGGGAAGGAATGTAACTTTGAGGGGATTATGAGTCTTCCTGTATGCCTGGCTCTAAGTCTGTTTTTCCTCCAAATGGTAAACATACATGCGGATGAAAGAAGTAGGGGAACAGTATACTGTATATATTGACAGATTGACAATGCTCTAAATAACCAAGTATAAGGAAATAGTGAAATAAATTATTTTAATTCCTACTTTGCAATATTATGAAATCAAGAAAATTATTCACCATTGCTTTCTTTTTAAGTATTTTTTTTTTCTGATTGTGAAGTAACATATGCTCATCGCTGAGAAATTAGAACATCTAACTAAGCAAAGAGAAAGAAAAATAAAACTAATTCCGCATGTATGTGAATACCGTTGCATGATTTGCATTATACTGCATAGACAATTTTGTATTGGGCTTTTTTTCCACTTATCTACTCTTACATGTTGTAAAAACTTTTTTTTTATTAATGTGGCAAAGTGCTAAAATAGAAGAAAGAATAGATATTATTTCAAATGTGTTGGTTATACACAAACACGCCTGCATTGGATATTGGCATGTCACCGAGGCTTCCAAAGGTGTCATCTTCATGTCTGCCAAATGAGAGAAATAAGGGTAGCTACTGCACAGGAATGTCATGGAAGTTTCTTAAGATAATGCAGGGAAAGTTGAAGATGATCAAAAAAGAAACTGAAAAGCTTAAAACTACGGTCATAAATGGAAGATTATAGGTAACTGTTTTTTTTTTTATTTATGAATTTTTACTTGTCTAACATTCCCACAGAACACATGTTGCCTTTTAATCAGGAGAAGAAAGAGATGCAAAAAATCTGGACATTAGCCTGGGGAGTGTTCCTCTTAAGATTATGTAGACTGTTCTGGAACAAAGAGCCCTTGGACATCATGAGGAGTGTCATCAATATTGTTTCACTCCTTACAGATTCTCTGCTGACATTGGCAGGATATAATTTTATCCTGATATGACTGTGGGTGACAAGTGGCAGATGCCAGGACTCAGGGATGCATTGGCTCCTACGAAATTGCTAGGGCTCTAATTAGAATGATTGTGTTTCCCCAAAATTGAAATACTTCGTCTAACAACAAGATAGATTATTTGAAATTGAAGCTCTTCTAGAAATGAGGCCGTAAGAAAATGGTCCCACCCATGTGTATTTCATCAAGTCAAAGACTCAAGACAGAGACTTGCCAAGAAAACCTGCTCAGATGGTTCTTTCTGTGGGTACGAAGGGCGTTCTGCCTCGCCCAGCTTCTGGGCCATTTACGTAGGGCCGCTGGAGTTGTACACTTGGGCAGGACTGAGTAGTGGTTTCCCATTCCCATCTGGATTTTGACAATGTCCCACCCACTCTGACTCCCATGGAGGCTAGATTTAAAGATAAAATCTCCAACCCAAGAGTAGGCTAAGATGTGTTTGCGGAGTGTTTAAGCATAAGCAGCCAGGAATGTATTAAATGATTGCTCCTTTGTGACTGCATATCTGAATAATATTTTTCATTCTTTCATCTTTTAGGTCCAATTCATTATTATCACCATCCACATAGGCCAGTTCTTTTTCATGGAAGATTGCAAGTACCAGTTTCCAGTCTTTCTGTACATCATCATGAGTTATGGGTGCATCTTTCTGCTGCTCTTTCTCCATTTTTGGTACCGTGCATACACCAAAGGCCAGAGGCTGCCCAAAACTGTGAAAAATGGAATCTGCAAAAGCAAAGATCACTGAAATGCAAGCACAACATGAATCTATGAATGAGACTGGTATCTTACTTTCCTTGACAATCAAGAGCTTTATCCATGTGAAGTGCATTTTGTATATTTTTCAAAACGAAGAGCTTGTATTTTTGTGATAAGTTATTGGGGTTTCTGATATTTGAGAGCCCAAGGTCCCAGATAACAGTCTAATTAGAGCCTAAAGCAGGTAGTTTTTCAGCTGCTTTTAAACCTAATCTAAAGGTTTTATTTAATGCATTTTGTTATGGTGAAAGGAGGATATGAAACAGTATAGTACTTACTTTTCAAAACAGTCCAGTATAGATGAAAATATCATCAGATATTTGACTGTGAACAGAGATCCATGCCCTACTATAGATTCCTTCTGCCAGCTCTGAAAACCTCTAACTGGGAGTTTTGGCTGTTGATTATATTCAGAAGACACTGTATTTACTCTAAAGCTAAATTCCTATCCTAAAGAGCTAACACTGGTGAATATTAAGTGAATTTTTGGTAAGTTGTCATTTAACATCACTAACAGTAATTTTTAATGGATCTCTTGTGTAGCCACCACCAATTTCACTGATAAGACTTCCCTAAAACACTTTTGTCGTATATACTGTTTAAAAGTAACAATTCTTTCGGTTAGTACCTTGATGCACTTAACACTAAGGTTAAGTTAATATTTTGAAAACAAGAGGATTTGTTCTGTAGCTTAATGAGCACTGTGCTATTACTATTTTGCAGTTAACTTTGTGTATTTCTGGAAAGAGGTGAAATTTATCAATGGAATAAGTACTTTGTAGTTCAGTGGGAAAAATCTGTTGTTGTATTATAATGTCACTTTCTCATATTGTTATGGCTTAAAGGAATATCTTGTTAATATGTATTGGTTACATATGTAAACGTTCAAATCCTTAGCACACTGCCGGTACCCTTAAGTCATAAATGATTTCAGACCTCCCACTATACACAGTTTCCAGAGATGAGTTAGAGTTGTTTGTGAAGCAACTGGAGGAAAATGGTTGCACAGAAATTCTCCAGGGACTATATATGATTATGGTAAGGGTCTCAATAAAGAGAGAAAGAGAGAGCCTGTTTAATAGTTGGTATAGATACAGTGCATGGAAAAATGTTTCCCAGAGTTATGAATTAATTAATAGCCTGGATTTCTTTTTTCAAACCTATAAATTATATAATGAAGATTTGAAATTCATTTTGCTTACTTTTGTTTTTTCACAAGTACTGCTTTCTAAAATTCTCTTGTTTTTCTCTTTTCTTGTTGGCAAACTGAAACTACTGGTCAATAGAGTTTTGTGTCAGAAACAATGATATTTGGACATTTCTGAATTTTTCCCCATTGGTTTTTCATTCTTGTTATATTTATACTTGATTTTGAAGGACTGCTTATGCGTATATGACTTTAAACAATTAATACTTATGGGTCTCAGTTATGTAACACACAGTGATAGCGTTATCCATCAGAGCCTGAGTTTTTCCTCACTGTGAATTCTTATCGTTCGATGTGTCACACCAGGTATTTAATCTATACCCTTGCCTTCTCTCTCACACTTACCAGATTTATAAGGTTATTTGCTTTTAAGTGACCTTTACTGATTTCACTTGCTTACAATATGAGAAGATAAGAGTTGATAAATGGGGGAAATATTTATTTTCCTCGAAAGAAAGAAAGCAAACACAGCAAGAAAGAAAGAACAACAGTTATAATTTATTTCTCTGAGGGCCTCAGGGTTCCTAAACTGTTTTCCTATTTTGGTTCTTTTCATCCAGCCTGCGCTAAAACGATATAGTGTAGAGGGTGTTGTTACACAATGCACACAATTCCCAAACACCCAAGTAGACTAAAGACCAAAAGGAAGCACAAAGAAAAGAAGGTGAAACAGGAGAGTTTGGTTTTCACAATACTGTCTATCCAGCAGTGTGCAACCTCTCCTAACCTCCCTGTAGCCTTTAAAATGTCTGACTTGCTTAAAATGTCTGACAGCGTGTGATGGAACCATGTTCTAAATTATGTGAAGAGAGTGGAGAGCTGGAATGTTACATGAAAAGGAATCACAGCTAGCAGAAGTATCCTTCATATATATATCATTAGATCAAAAGGTATATCACTGGATATAGGATATGCATGGACAATATGTTATTAAAGGGCTCTGTGGGTCACATAGAGTTTCTGTTGGGGTTTCATCCACTTTTCAAAATTTTATTGCGTTTGGGTTTGCTTACCTAACAAATAAAGAGACCAGTTACAAAATCTAGTTTATGATATGAGGTTCTATGAATCATTTTAAATATCTATGGGATATTGCTAGTTTACAGTCTTAATTGAGTTGAATTTAAGAATTCAATTTAAGAATTCAAATTTAAGAATTTAATAATTGAACTTAAGAATTCAATTCAGTTGAGTTGAATTTAAGAATTGAGTGGACTATATTGTTACCTAAATTACAAAATTATGAGATGTCTCCGCAATTATCTCTTGTTTCTGTTAAATTTTTAAAGACTATGGAAAACTGTGGATATTGTCAAAGAGAGAGAAAGAGAGAGAGAGTGTGTGTGTGTGTGTGTATGCATTATAGTAAATTTGTGGTAGTGTGGTTGTATGTGTGTCTTTTATCTTGGAATCTAACTGCATATGTTTGCATGGGTAGGTGGTTTTAACCTGAATACTCATTTAACCAAAGCATTTTACACATTTGTTGCACCCTTTGTATATTCAGAACCCCTGCTAGATGTTATAGTGATACAAAGATGTCTTGAACATAGTTGGGACCTCCTGAAACTTATAGACTGACAAGATTTTATGTAACAGGGCAGCTAGGTGCCATATGCGTGAAAGTTCTGGCACTTAGAAAGCAGGGAAGGCACTGTGAAGGATTTACAACTTATGTGTTTAGGATGTACAGAACTTCAAAATGGGTGGTGGGTTAGTGGACAAGGTGTTGTAAGTGAAAAGAAATAACAAATCAAGGTCTAGGAAAGGAAAGTTTAGGGAATGGCCAATAGACCAGATTATAGCAAGGCTTCCTGCTGTGGACCCAGAGAGATGAGTCCAGAAGGAGGCAGGCTCAGACCTTGGAGGCACGTGGCTGTGACATCTGGGCTTGATTCTCCAGGAAGTTAAGAGCATTCAATGGTTTTTGAGGGAGGTGAGGTTTGATCTGAGGCAGTACCTTAAGAGTGATCTGGTGGGGTGGGGTGGGGTAGGGCTGCGGCTTTAGACACTAACAGCAGAGAGCTAAATTGGTTGAGCAAGGATGAGTGGAGGAGAGCCAACATATGTGCCTTGAAAGAAAGATGGATTTGAGAGAGCTTCTGAAGGGAGAGTCTCATCGAGATTGACCATGGATGAGTTGACTAGCAGAGTCCAAGGAGACAGTAGAGTGGTGTGGAAAGTGGGCTGAATCTAAAACCATGAGGCATGGATGTTAGATGTGAAGTGACCTTAGACCAGCCAGTTAACCTCTCTCAGCTTCTCTTTCTTCATCTATAAAATGAAAACAATAGCACAAGTTTTCCTTGCTGGGTTGTTCTGTGGCTTAAATGACATAATGTATTTCATTGGTAAAAATATTGGTAAAAATACGAAGTAATTGGTAAAAATATGAACATATGCCTAGAGAATACAGACTCAGATTTAAATGGGGAGGAAACAAGATAGTATTTGGAGATGGGGTTTTAGGAGGTAGGGTGGGTTGGATGTGGTCATGGGGGGGGGCATACAATGGGAGTAGTGCCCTTATAAGAAGAGATTTTTCAGGCGCCTGGGTGGCTCAGTCAGTTAAGTGTCTGCCTTCCACTCAGGTCATGGTCCCGGGGTCCTGGGATTGGGCCCCGCATTGGGCTCCCTGCTCGGCGGGGAGCCTGCGTCTCCCTGTCCCTTTGCCTGCCACTCCCCTGGCTTATGCTCACTCACTCTCTCTCTGTCAAATAAACAGATAAAATCTTTTAAAAATAAAAAAAAAAAATAAATGGGGAGGAAAAGATGGTGAATCCCTAGTTCAAAGAGAACAGAGTTTATGGTTCTGTCTACTTTAGGTGGAGTAAGGTATGTGGTGATTGCAGAGGGGACAGAATAAATGGATTGAGGGATTTTTTTTCTTTTAAAAAAACAGCATAAACATGTTTATTCTAGAAATGACTTGTAGAATGAAAAAGTTGCATAAACTATCGGAAATGGATGTGCTTAGGGATTTCAAATATTTCCTAGCTTCTAGCAGAGTCCCAGTGAGGCTGGAGACCATACATTTGTAGTGGTCCCAATCTGCGTGAATTGGTTAGGCCCATAATCCTGTGGGCATGGAGAAGACTTGCACTACTCAAGGTGGGGATTTGCAAGGAAGATGCAGCAGGACAAGGGAGGACATTGACAATGCCAGCAAGACTGGGTACAGTGGTGCATTATGGGAGCTGAGACTCTCAAAGGACAGTGGTGCTTACTAAGCTCCTTATATGTCTCAGGCAATAAGATCCCTACAATATCCCTACAAGATAGACATAATGAGGTCGCTACAGATAAAGAAATTGATGCTTATACAATTTACATACATTTTGATCAAGATCAGGAAGTTATTAGCTGTTAAAGCTGTGTGTCAACCCAGCTTTCTTTGATTTTAAAGCTCTTGCTCTTAACCATCATGCTATACAGCCAAGAAAGTTGATGGAATAAGGGAGTGAACTGATTTTTAAGTTTAGCCAAGATAGACAAAAACCTAAAAATAACAGTTAAGATAGAAGTCTTTTCTTTAATATTTTTTTTAAAGATTTTATTTTATTTATTTGACAGAGAGAGAGAGATCACAAGTAGGCAGAGAGGCAGGCAGAGAGAGAGGAGGAAGCAGGCTCCCCGTGGAGCAGAGAGCCCGATGTGGGGCTCAATCCCAGGACCCTGAGATCATGACCTGAGCCAAAGGCAGCGGCTTAAACCACTGAGCCACCCAGGCGCCCTAGAAGTCTTTTCTTATATAAGGTTCTAGAAGTATGCAGTCAGAGTTGGGCTGGTATACTATAGTATCAGAGATCCAGAGATTGTCTCACAGTTCTGCCATATGTGGCTTCTGTTCTCGTAGACACCTCATGATCCAAAATGGATGTTGGAACTCCAACCATGAATACACATTTCAGTCGGTATGAAGAAGGAAGAGGGTAAGAGAAGGAACTGTTCTCTCCGTTTAAGGACTTATAACAAAAGTGATACATCACTGGCCAGAATTTAGTGATGTGGGTCACAAGTAGCAGAAGGAAATCAGGGGAGTAATACTCTATCCTAGCTGACTTTCAGGCTAAAGTCAGGGATTCTATGACTCTGGAAGAAGGAGGTGAATTGGGGCGCCTGGGTGGCTCAGTGGATTAAGCCGCTGCCTTCGGCTCAGGTCATGATCTCGGGGTCCTGGGATCGAGCCCCGCATCGGGCTCTCTGCTCTGCGGGGAGCCTGCTTCCTCCTCTCTCTCTCTCTGCCTTCCTCTCTGCCTACTTGTGATCTCTCTCTCTGTCAAATAAATAAATAAAAAAATCTTAAAAAAAAAAAAAAAAAGAAGGAGGTGAATGGAAATAGCGGGGGCTGTAGTCTGGTCAGCAATTCAACGTATAGAGGTAGTACTACATGACTCTGGAAGTGAGTGGCTGGTACAGAAAGTATATGATGGTTATTGGAATTGAACAGATAGATGAAGTGTTAGGCATGGTATTGTACAGAATATCCACAATGAATGTGGATGAGCCTCAGTGAGGAAGAGTCTTGGAATGAATATGAGCTAGATAATGAAGGACTCTGAATAGGGGTATATAGCCAAGAAGACAGTGGATGGCAATAATGAGAAGAGCAATGTGACACAAGCCTCAAAATCTTGGATTGTGCATGCATGGCATTCTTTTTCAAAATAAACCTAATTTTAGAATAGTTTAGATTGACAGAAAAATTATGAAGTTAGTGCAGAGAATTGCCATATATGCATACTCAGTTTCCCTATTATTAACATCTTACGTAAATCTAATACATTTATTACAGTTGACGTGCCAATGTTGATACTTTATTATTAACTGAAGTCCATACTTCATTCATATTTCCTCAGTTTCCACCTAATGTCCTTTTTCTGTTTCAGGATTCCATCCAGGATGCCATTATATTTAGTTGTCCTGTGTCTTTAAGCTTGTTTTGGCTGTCATGGTTTCTCAGACTTCCCTTTTTTTCTTTTTTTTAAAGACTGATTGATTGATTGATTGATTGATTTTAGAAAGAGGGAGGGAGAACACGGGGAGGGACTGAGGAAGAGGGAAAGAAAGAGTCTTAAGTAGGCTGTATGCCTAGCACAGGCCCCAAGGTGGGACTCTGTCTTGCAACCCTGAGATCATGACCTGAGCGGAAATTGAAGAGTCAGACACTCACTGACTGAGCCACCCAGGTGCCCCAGGTTTTTCTTATTTTTGATGACTTTGACAGTTTGGGGGAATACCGGTCAAGTATTTTATAGAATGTCCCTCACTGGAATTTATCAGATGTTTTTCTCATAAATCAGGTAGGAGTTATTAGTTTTTAGGAGAAGACAGTAGAGGTAAAGTATTATTCTTATCACATCGTATCAAGGGTAGATACTAACAATATGACTTTTCACTGTTGATTTTAACCTTGATCACCTGGTTGAGATAATGTTACTCTTTTTCTCCTTTTGTATTTTATTCTTTAAAAGGGAATCACTCTGAAGTCACACTTAAGGATAACGGTTTGAGTGCAAAGTATCTACACAAATTATTTGGAATTCTTCTGCCTAGGTTAGTTGCCTGTTCTCTCCCACTTATTTATTCAATGATCCCTTTATGTTAGTGTAGACTCATGAATATCTATTTGCTACATTAGACTATAATCTAATACTACATTACTTATTTAATTGCTCGAATCCTTCCAGTTTCAGCCACTGAGAGTTCTGCATGGTTTCTGTGTCATTTTGACATATTTCCACTTCCTTCTGGGACAGCAAGATGCTCCAGACTCATTTTGTGTATTTCCTGCCCTGGTTCTAGAATCAGCCAATTCTCCAAGGGGTCCTGATTCCTTTCATAGGGGAATGGTATGAGAAGCCCAGAGCTGGCAATTGGTGTGGTCATGGCTACTGGAGGGTTATATTCCATTCCATAATATTCCATTGTATATATAGACAGGCCCTCTTAGCTGACAGCAGAGAAATGCAGGTGTATATACTAACTAGTACACACACCCGTAAATATTTCTATATGTAACCATCTGTATATCTTAAGGTAAACACATTCATGTTGATACCTTCAGTTCTAATCTACTACCACATGGATCATTCTAGCCTTTGCCCCTTGCTTGCCTCTAACTACAGTAGTGAGAAACCTGACTGTCACATGTGCCATGAATTTACTTAATAGTTCAATTCTAATATATGTGTAAACTGATTTCAGAATTGTTAACCCATTGCACACTTTATCAACCAGAGTTCCTTTTGTTTTTCATTGACAGACTCTACTCATTCCCACAATTACTTAGGTCAGTACCTTTACTCCTCACCCTCTCCTATGAGGTTGTTTCATATATTTCTAATACAATTAGGTTTTTTTATCATTCTACATTCCTTGACTCTCCCACCTTCTAAATGATTTTTACAAGCTTTGCATCTTTTAAGTTTGACTCTGTGCTCTAAAGTTCTTTGAGTTTTGACAAATGTGTGGTGTCATATATTCATCATTACTGTATCATACAGAATAGTTTCACTGCCCATCACTGGTTCAATCCTTCCCCACCCTAAGCCCCTGGCATCCACTGATGTGTATACCATCTCTGTAATTGTGCTTTTTCCAAAATGTCATATAAATGGGAATGTTTCAAGTTTTTATTTAAATTCCAGTTACTTAGGATTTAGTGTAATATTAGTGTCAGGTGAATAGTTGTGATTCAATACTTCCATACGTCACCTGGTGCTCACCCCAAGTGCCCTCCTTAATCCATATCACCAATTTCACCCATTGCCCCTTCCACCTCCCCTCTGGTAACCCTCAGTGTGTTGTCTATAGTTAAGGGTCTGTTTCTTATTGGTTTTTTTTTATTTATTTTATTGCATTTTTCCCATGATAAATGATTTAATACAACCAAGTTCTTTTTATTCCTCACATGGGATGCCTTTTATTTTCTGATCTTTGCCAATTTCTGCAGATACTTCAGTCTTTCTTAAAGTGCTTTCTCCTGCTCAAAATCTTTACAGATCTTTTCAGCCCTCTTAGCAACACCTTCGTCTTTTGAATTTCTGTTTTGCTATATACCACAGGTAGTCATCCCATATCTAACTTACTCAAACTCAGTTGCAGATTCAGTCTTTTCCTGTGATTATGAAATCCCAAAGTCCCTGAAACCCAAAGCTTGAGTCAAGACTGACTTGGGCACTGAGAGACCATTGGTCTTTTTATTCGTCCACATAAAGTAACTATTAATATGTTTAACCACAGAAATGTGAATGTTTGACTGTGGGATGCTGCCTGAACCCTGCTGTGATGTTGAATAATATCTGGCATATGTACAACATAATCCCCTCAGAAAGATCCTGGAATGTACTTAGTAATCCTCAGAGGAATGGAGGTATTTTAATTTTCTAGGGGCAGGTAGGGAATGATTCTGAAGAGACTGAGAAATACCTTTGGCTCCTGAGGGCAGAGAGAACCTTCACCTTTCTTCTGATAGTATTACTACCTAGAGAGGTAGTACTCCAGGAGAAATGGCTGCAAGGTGCATTTGTTCAAACAGACCAGGAACTGGGCTTTTAGAATGGTCCTAATGTAGAAAGGAGCCGTTGAATTCTTTTTTTTTTTTTTTAAGATTTTATTTATTTGACAGAGAGAGAGATCACAAGTAGGCAGAGAGGCAGGCAGAGAGAGAGGAGGAAGCAAGCTCCCTGTGGAGCAGAGAGCCCGATGTGGGGCTTGATCCCAGGACCCTGAGATCATGACCTGAGCCAAAGGCAGCAGCTTAATCCACTGAGCCACCCAGGTGCCCCTAGGAGCCGTTGAATCCATGGGGAGAGGGAGGGAAGGTCTATAGACATCACAAGGACCATCTGGATAGTCAGATGACAAAAAGCATTTGCACCCCTCCTCCCCACCCTACTGCCCATACCTTGAGAAACCTGGAAAGGACTAAGGTTATATTTTCATTTGTTAAAATAAATAAGGTCTAGCCAGTAAGAATAAAGGTCAGGGTTAGAAATTGGACTATTAAAATTTTTTTTAGGGGCACCTGGGTGTCTCGGGTTAAAGCCTCTGCCTTTGGCTCAGGTCATGATCCCAGGGTTCCGGGATCAAGCCCCACGTCGGGCTCTCTGCTCAGTGGGGAGCCTGCTTCCCCCCTCTCTCTGCCTGCCTCTCTGCTTACTTGTGATCTCTATCAAATAAATGAATAAAATCTTTAAAAAAATTCTTTTTAAAGTTTTTTTGGAGTCACAAATTTGTGGACAAAGAATCGTGTCTGACTTATAATGGTAAAATTACATCTAGTCCTAGATCTAGAATCTAGAGAGGATTTTAGTCTTGGTCTTATTTTTTCCATTTTATTGAAATAAACTGCTCTGTGGCTCACATCTTGGAGGTCTTTGAATCAGCTTTCAAACCTGAGGCTACTGATTGAGAGCTCAATGAAGTCTCTTCTGGTTTCTGTTAGTTCATAGCCCTGTGGTGTTCTGTGGACTGATTGCTTACATTATGGTTCTTTTCCAGGTATTTTTCTTCACCTGTGTACTGTGTAATTCTCCAGTTTTCTTCCTTGTACCATTTTGCAGGTGAATCAAGGTAAATTATTTCCACAATTCCCCTACTCATTGTAAGAGTAATCACAGTTGCTGGGAAAGATGCTTTAAGACTGTGATTTTAAGAGTATGAATCAGTTTCATACCTATAGGCAACATAGCCTAGATAGCAATTCCTCATTTAAAATATGCCCAGGGGTGCCTGGGTCGGTCAGTTGGTTGAGTGTCCTACTCTTGGTTTCCACTCCAGTCGTGATCTCCTGGATTGGGCTTGAGGGGAGTCTGGTTGAAAATTCTTTCCTGTTCCTCCTCCCCACCACTTAAGTGCTCTCTCTAATAAATTAACAAATCTTTGCAACATTCCCTTCACCATTATTTACTTCATTCACTGGAGAGCACTTTTGCATAGAACTGAAAGATATTTTGTCTTCGTCAAATCAAACGAAGAGTTACTTTAAGAGAATAGCATTTAATTTCTTGTTCCTGGTTACAAGAGGGAGGGGAGGGTCTGTTGCTACTGGATGGTAGTGGTGGTGGTGTGATACGTGATTGTTTTTCATATCTAGTGGCCTCCTTCCCCACTTTGTTACCACTTTGGTAACTGCCAGTTTCTTCCTTCTGGGCTACTCCTGACTACTGTGGACGAATGATGCAGATTTTTCTTGGTCTTCTCTCCCGGGGGGGACACATGCATCTCCAAACTCGATATAACCACTGCTTTTAGAATCTTTTGTTATCTGAGTTTCATAATCACACTGCCACTTTGTACAGGAGTCTTTGTCATCATTCCTTAATAGTCTCTAATACTTTAGGATTGTGAGACCTGTACTAAAATTAATTCTATCTTTGTTTAATTCATTATTGTATGCTTGTATAATTTTTTCCTTTTCTTTTTTTCAGCTTTACTGAGGTATAATCGACACATAGGAATTGTGTACAATTTAAGGTGTACAGTTTGATGTTTGTATATCATGAATAGATCACCACAATCAAGCTAATTAACATATTCATTATCTCACATAATTACCATTTTCTTTCTTTTTCTGTGGTGAGAATACTTAGGATCTATGCTCTTAGTAGATATCAAGTATACAATACAGTACTGTTAACTATAGTCACCACACTGTACATTAAATCTCTAGAACTTATTCGTCTGCATAATTGAAACTTCATATCCTTTGACCAATATCTCCCCATTCCCCAGGACCCCTAGCCCCAGCCCCTGGCCACCACCATTCTACTTTCTGTATCTGCAAGTTTGACCGTTTCAGATTCTATATACAAGTGAGATCATGCAGTATTCGTCTTTCAGTGTCTGACTTATTTCACTTTGTATAATATCCTCCAGGTTTATGCATGTTGTCACTAATGACAGGAGGTCCTATTTTAAAGTTTAATAATATTCCATTGTATATATAGACAGCACATTTTCTTTATCCATTCATCCATCCATGGACACTTAAGTTGTTTCCATATCTTCACTGTTGTGAATAGTGCTGCAGTGAACATGGGTGTGCACATATCTTGTTGAGATAATGATTTCATTTCCTTCAAATATATACACAGAAGTGGGATTGCTAGATCATATGGTAGTTCTTTTTTAAATTTTTTGAGGAATCTCCATGCTGTTTTCCATAATGGTGGTACCAGTTTATATTCCCATCAACATTGTGAAATGTTCTCTTTTCACTACCTTGCCAACACTTGTTATCTTTTGATAATAGCCATTTTAACAATTGCACAATGATATTGTGAGCCAGGCTGTAAGGAAGTTATGCAAATCAGGGCTAAAAGCTCTGAGCAGAAGGGAGGAGAAGAATGGCAAAAGCCAGGAAGGAATGTGTTTTGTTTTGCAGAGTCAGTGGTTCCAGGCAAGGGGAGGCCCAGGTAGGTGTTACACCTGAGAGTCCCTTGCTAGGTGTTTTGCCTTATAATCCCTTATATGAACCAGTTTGAGCCAAGATTGGAGCTGAGGACCTACATAGAAACCCCTGTGAGTTGTTCTTTTTTCCTTTTTTTAAAGATTATTTACTTACTTATTTATTAGAGAGAGAGAGTGAGCACGAATTGGGGGGTGGGGTGGAGGGAGAGGAAGAAGACTCCCTGCTGAGCGGGGATCCAATGCAGGGCTTGATCCCAGGACCCTGAGATCGTGACCTGAGGTAAAATCAAGAGTTCTACACTTAACTGCTGAACTACCCAGATGCCCCTGATTCCCTTTTTTTAAACATCATACAGTAATGCTTTACCGAACGTGGTATTATTCCCTTTTACAGAGTGAAATAAGTGATAAACAACATCTATTTCTGTCCCACCAAAAAAGGGGAAAGTTAGATATTGTGTTATCAAATAAATAATAAGCATTTAAGTGCTTCTAGTTGCTTTGCTCTGAACTTTTAATAAAAAGTCATGTCTCTAATACACTGAGATTGTAAAATTGAAGAATAAAGCTGCTACTCTAAAAAAATTTCAGTAGCATCAGAGTGAAGAGAGTTCTTCTTTGGAGGGCACCTGGGTGGCTCATTTGGTAAGCATCTGCCCTTACTCTGGGCCCTGATCCCAGGTGGTACATTCTTCTCCAGGGGAGAAAAATTGATACATGCAATGACATGGATGAACTGTGAGGACATTATGTTAAGTAAAATAATCCAGTCACAAAATGGCAAATACTGTGTGATTCCATGTATATAATGTACTTAGAATAGTCAAATTCAGAGACAGAAAGCAGAAGGGTGGTTGCCAGGGGTTGTGGGAAGGGAGGAATGGGGAGTTTTTATTGACTGGGTACAGAGTTTCAGTTTGGCAAGATGAAGAGTTCTACAGATTGGTTGCACAACATCGTGAATGTACTTAACATGACTAAACTGTATGCTCAAAATGGTGAAGATAATAAATTTTACGTTGCCTCCTTCCCCTTTGTATTTACTATGCCTGTCAGATCTGGTATCCGAGTTATGCTAGTGTTTTTGAAGGAGTTGGAAAGCTTTTAAAAATCTTTTACAACATTTTGAAATAGCTTATTAATTGTATGTGGTTTGAAGGAATCACTCGGGTTATTCTCTGGCTCCCTTCCTCCCAGCCATCACTGCTAAAATTCATCTCTCATACATTCCTGGCCTCTACCTTCCAAAAGACCCCATTCCTTCCTGCTCTTTTTCAACAGTACCCCTGCCTGCTCCCTGTTTCACAGCTGGGACAGACCAGGTTTGGGGTGAGGCCACATCTTATGCTGGCCCTAGAGCAGGTCCTAATGGAGTAAGGGTTGGGTGAAGGTGCTCAGCACCCCTATTAACCTCTCCTTCATCCTTCCCTTCTCTTCACAAAAGAGCTATTTCTAGCCCCTATCCCGTCTCTTTCCCTTCCTCCGGAGACCTCCACCCTACTTTTGAAGTGTTTGTTTTTGCCTTTATATGTACCTTTTCTGTTCCTAAACTCTCACCATGATCAATTCTAATCTCACCTTCCTGTTTCCCTACCGGATAGAAGAGAAAAACTGGGAGCAGAGAGGATGGCGGCTGGGTGGGAGGGCTTAGGAAGGAGCCCATTAACTAGATCCCCCACTGTCTGTAGAAATCTCTAGAGAGCCCAGAATGGGTGTGTGCTCGCTGCAGTGGAAGGAAGTGACAGGAAGTGACAGTGCTGTGTCACAGCCACTGCCCCATTACTTGGCAGCTCTCCATGCGCTTCTGCAGAGAGCCTTCCATCTGGATGCTACCATGCATCCTTTCCCCAATCCATCTTTTCTGGATTAGCCATTATTCATTGGAAAATGCAGATCTAATTATGACTCTCTCTCCTGCTTAAGCCCTTTAATGGCTTCCCATTACTTGAAGGATAAAAGAGGAAAACCTCTGACTTGCCCTCAGGCCCTACCGAGTTAGCACCTGCCCAGCCTTCCTGCTGCACAGATAGACTCTTACCCCAGTTCTTGGCTGCATAAAGACCTACCCCCTCTTCTGGTTTCTCAGGTTCCTCTCTTAAGTTCTATCTGGAACCCACTCGACTGACTACCTCCCTGATCTTCTGCTACGGCCACCACTGCCCCAGCATATACACAAACCCCTTGAACTGAGTGCCTCCTATTTTTCAGTTTATATGTTTAAGAAAGCCTTCCCAACTACTCAGAGTATATCAGATTCCCTGTTGTATGCTTAGAACTCTAGAATAGGGGGCCATTTTTAGCACACTTACAGTATTTTTAAGTATTTGTATGATTGTCTGGTTCGTATTTGCTCTCCACCCTGGACCGTAAGCTCCGTGAAAGCCATAAATGCATTTGCTTCACTTCAGATTATATCCTGGGTGCTCAGCTTAACCCTGCACAGAGTATACAAAGTCAGCTTGAAATATCTTGGCAGTAAAAATAAAGGCTACTTAAAGACTAAAGGGGACATATTGACAGACCACAAGAGCTGGTTTCAAAGAGACAAGTAACAATAATGAATCATAATTTGTTAAATTAGCAAAGATTCATGAGTCCATAATGATACTGAAAGAAGCAGCAGATGGGGGAAAAAAATCCAGAAGTGGAGTAGAGAGGACAAAGGCTCTTATTTATAGTGGAACATCAGCTAAAACATGTAGAAGAAATGGCAGCTAGAAAATTGCTGTTTGCAACTACCATTGTAATAACTGATTACCAATGGAATGTTAAAACCATTGGGTATAAGTTTGCAGGGGAACAGAATATTCATATGGCCTCATAAATTGAGCTACAGATTATTTATTTATTAAGTATGAAGGAAAAAGATAACTTTTAAAATGAAGAGTTCAGGTGGGTGCCACCTTAACAAAGTAATTAATCTGCATCAGAGATAATGGGACAAATCAACATGATCTTCCTGATGGGAGGCAGTTGGAAACATACAATATCATCAACACGGTATTCTTGCTAAATAAGATGAATCTAATCATAGGGAATCATCGTTACGATTGCTGTAACGCAGGCAACACATCCTGGCCTTTTCATGTTTGTCAATGTCTTGTAAAAAGGAGGAAGGTTATTCTAGATCATGGAGAGTAAAGAGACAAGACAAGTAAATGCAGAGTGGGGTCCTTAAAATAGGTATAAAAGAAATTTTGAGATAACTGGAAAAATTTAAATACGGATTGTAGATTAGGTAAAACTAACATATCAATGTTAAACTTCTTTTTTTTTTTTTAAGATTTTATTTATTTATTTATGAGAGAGCATGAGAGTGGAGGGAGAGGAAGAGGGAGAAGCAGACTCCCCGCCAAGCAGGGAGCCCAATGGAGGGCTCCATCCCTGGACTCCAGGATCATGACCTGAGCCGAAAGCAGACCCTTAAACCCACTGAGCCACCCAGGTGCCCACCAATGTTAAACTTCTTGAGGGTAGGGGAGCCTGCATGGCTCAGTGGGTTTAAGACTCTGCTTTTGGCTCAGGGCATGATCCTGGGGTCCTCGGATCAAGTCCCGCATCAGGCTTCCTGCTTGGCGAGGAGCCTGCTTCTCCCCACCCCCCTCTGCCTGCCTCTGCCTACTTGTGATCTCTGCCTGTCAAATAAATTAAAAAAAAAAAAAAAAAAAAAAACCTTCTTGAGGATAAATGGTATTATGGTGAAGTAGACAAATGCCCTTGTTTTTAGGAGATACTGAGGAACTATGGGGGTTCAGCAGGGGAGGCTGGGGGGTGGCACATGAAGCACTGTGTTAACATCTGATGAATGTATGTGGAGACTATGTAGGCATCATTGGACTCATCTTCGAACTTTTCTGTAGGTTTGGAATATTTCCAAATAAAAGTTGGGGAGGTAAGTGTTAGGATAAGACGGCTTTAAGCCTGGTCACTAAGAGGGCTTGCTGAAACTTCCTTATCCCTAGATTAGATAGGCTTACCTTGTCCTAGTCACCCCTGGCCAACCACAGGCTTCTCCCAGCTCCTGTTCCCTGTGCCCGCTGCTCCAGGGCCCATTATATTTTTTTTAATTAATTAATTTTTTTTTTTCAGCATAACAGTATTCATTGTTTTTGCACAACACCCAGTGCTCCATGCAATACGTGCCCTCCCTATTACCCACCACCTGGTTCCCCCAACCTCCCACCCCCACCCCTTCAAAACCCTCAGGTTGTTTTTCAGAGTCCGTAGTCTCTTATGGTTCGCCTCTCCTTCCAATTTCCCTCAACTTCCTTCTCCTCTCCATCTCCCAATGTCCTCCATGTCATTTGTGATGCTCCACAAATAAGTGAAACCATATGATACTTGACTCTCTCTGCTTGACTTATTTCACTCAGCATAATCACTTCCAGTCCCGTCCATGTTGCAACAAAAGTTGGGTATTCATCCTTTCTTTTCCTTCCTTTCTTTCTTTCTTTCTCTTTCTTTCTTTCTTTCTTTCTTTCTTTCTTTCTTTCTTTCTTTCTTTCTTTCTTTCTTTCTTTTATAAACATATAATGTATTTTTATCCCCAGGGGTACATGTCTGTGAATCACCAGGTTTACACACTTCAAAGCACTCACGATAGCACATACCCTCCCCAATGTCCATAACCCAACCACCCTCTCCCAACCCCACCTCCCCCCAGCAACCCTCAGTTTGTTTTGTGAGATTAAGAGTCCTTTATGGTTTGTCTCCCTCCCATCCCCATCTTGTTTCATTTATTCTTCTCCTATCCCCCTAACCCCCCATGTTGCATCTCCACGTCCTCATATCAGGGAGATCATATGATAGTTGTCTTTCTCCGATTGACTTATTCCAGGGCCCATTATTATGAAAGTGATGATTCTGGATAGCGGAACAGATTTGGTCAACTTTGTGTGCAGGCAGATCCCAAAGAAAACCCAGCAGGGCCTGAGCCATGCTTGCTGTTTGACCTCCGAAACTCACTGTTCAGAGAAGTTCCAAGGCCAGAAATGTGCCTATAGGGCAATGATTCTCAAACTAGACTGCACATTAGACTCTCTGGGGAATCTGATGCTGAGGCTGTCCATTCCCAGAATAGTTAAAGCACCATGTATGGAAGAGGACCCCAGGCATCAACAGTCTATTTGTTTTTTAAGATTTTACTTATTTATTTGAGAGAGAGAGAGCACAAATGGGAGGGGCAGAGAGACAACTAGACTCACCACTGAGCAGGAACCCTATATGGGGCTCGATTCCAGGACCCTAAGATCATGATCTGAGCTGAGCCAACTGAACCATCCAGAGGCTCCAGGCATCCGTAGTTCCTGAAGCTCCCTGGGTGACTCCCCAGGTCAAACAGACAGGTTTGAGAACCACTACCTAAAGAAGTCTGCCTGTGTGGGGATAGGATTAAGTGAGGACTGGAGTATTCACTCCCAGCATTGGTCAGAGAAGAAAAGCAACCCATTGGGGGAGCCCAGGTTATGATAGGATGCAGGCTTAGAAGGGAAAAACATTTCTTATTAGCTTTAGCATCTATTTTGGAGGCCTCATGGGAATTTCTGCATGATCATGTTGTCTAGACGTAAAAACTGTTTTATTCTTTCTAATCTGGATGTTTTTTTATTTTTATTTCTTGCCTTGTTACACTAGTTAGAATCTCCAGTACAATGTTGCATAAAAATGATGAGAGCAGACATCCATGTCTTGTTGCTGATCTTATGGAGGAAGTGTTCACTCTTTCACCATTAATTATGATTTTAGCTATAGGATGTTCATAGATTCTTTTTTTTTTTTTTAAGATTTTATTTATTTATTTGACAGAGAGAGAGATCACAAGCAGGCAGAGAGGCAGGCAGAGAGAGAAGGAAGCAGGCTCCCCGCTGAGCAGAGAGCCCGATGCGGGGCTTGATCCCAGGACCCTGGGATCATGACCTGAGCTGAAGGCAGAGGCTTAACCCACTGAGCCACCCAGGTGCCCCAGGATATTCATAGATTTTTACTGAGTTGAGAAACCTCCCTTCTATTCTCTGGTTTGTTGAGGGGTGTGTGTGTGTGTGTGTGTGTGTGTGTGTGTGTGTGTGTGTTTAAATCAGGAATGGATGTTGAACATAGTCAAATGCTTTTTTCTTTTCCCTTATTTAAAAAAAAATCCAACTTTTAAAAATGGAAATTTTCAACATTACAAATGTAGCCAGAATAGTAATAAGGAATCCTCATGTATCCATCATCCAGATAGGTAGAAATGCAAATTCTCAGGCCCCCCAAAAGTCCCACAGAATAGAAACTCTGGGAGGAGAGTCCACTCATCTGGATTAACAGGTCCTCCAGATGGGTGTGATGTATGCTATGGTTCTACAAGCACTGCCCAGAAGAGTTTAAGGAGCTTTTGAAAAGATAACTACAATATAGGGATCACACCTAAAATTTTAAACTTGCAATTCCTGATTACCTTCAACTATCTGTCCAGTGTTCCAACTCCCAATTGCTCCTACTTGCTTTTTAAAATTTTTTTGTTTTTATTATTTTTACAGTTGGTGGAATTATAGTTCAAATAATGTCTACACATTGTGACTGGTTCATGTGTCTCTTAAATCTCTTCTGGGATCTCTGTCTGGCCTCTACTCTCCCACATTCCAGATTTTGCTGGTTGCAACCCCCCATATTCTCCCATCCTCCACATTTCCTGAAAATTGGTAGCTGGATCATAACAATGAGGTGTGGTCAAGTTTAGGTTCTATTTGGGGGGCAGGAGGCAAGAATCCTTGGTAGATGGTATTATGGTCCTTGTCTCTTTCCAAAGCTCCCAGCCCAAATAGGCCTCAAGCCTATTTCATTGTACCTCCTCTGCTCCCATCTCCTTGGGTTCTTTACTTTTTTTGGCTCAGTTTGGAGGCCTGACTTGAATGCTGCTTATGGCCTTTATTGAACTGAACATTCCTTTGGGATACTACTTCTGGTAACTTCTTCAGCTTTGAACATAGAACACACAGGAGGCATTCTCTCCTGTTTTGCTGCCCAGGCCCTCAGGACACTTCTTGGAGAGCCTGTGGAACCCTACCTGCAGTGGTCACCTGGCCTGGAGGAGGGAATCAGGTAATAGCATTTCTGTGGTCTATCTCTTCTCCCCAGAGCAGCTACCTTCAGAGGGCCTGGAGTCAGGACTGGCATCTGTGTTTTCTTAAGTTTCGAGGGTTCTGGTGTGTGGACAGGCTGGGGGGCCACTTTAGAGTGAAATCTACATGGACGCTCTTCCTCCTATTCCCTCCTTGGGGCTGGAATCAAAACATTGTCCCACTGTTAATTCCAGGGGCAACTCAGTGAGAGATTTTCCGGAGAGAGCTAGATAAGAAAATGTAGTCAAACAGGTTTGAGTGTCTACAAAGTCTCTAATTTTAAATGAAAAGTCACGAATGGTATATCCGGTCAAGCTGGAAACTGAATGCTGCTGTTTTGTCCATTAAATGAAGTCCTTTGATCCCTTCCCCCTCCGCTTTCATAGTTGGTGTTTGGGTTATCATGTAGATGGACTAAATTCCTAGTAATCTGTGAGTTGGTTCCTGTGCCCTCTTTGGTCTGGGGTAAACTCCTTGTTTCTTTTTTTTTTTTTTCTCCTCACATAACCAAAGACCTGTGACAGTTATTCTGGAGGGTGGGGTGGAGACCAGAGCGGGTGTGAGAATGTCTGGTCAAATCTGGCCCTGTTTTGTTTCTTGATTGGATTGCTGGTTGCAAGGGTGTGTTCAGTTTGTGAACATTCCTCAAACCTTCTACAGATAATTGTCCATATGTGTTACAATCAATAAAAAGCTGAGAGAAAGAAGAAAGGAAGAAGAGAAGGAAGGCAGAAAGGAAGGAGGGAAGGAAGAAGAAGGGGATCTGTGTCAGGAGTGAAGAAAAGAAAAATAGGAAATATGAAATAATCATCATTAGTAAGGACAAATGCTTAAAATAATTTTTCAAAATAGGTATCCATGCTAGTTCCAGCTTCTTGACTCTGAAAGAAAAGAAGAGCGGTGTTGTCCCAAGCAAACACAATAACTATTGTTGCCTTTGTGAGCCCTTCAAGAGAGCCGAACTTGTACAGACAGCCGGGCCCCAACCCCAGCTCACAGCCCTTTCCTTGTTCCAACAGCTCCTGCTGCACAGTCTCATTTTCACCCCTGCTCTGGCTTCCGAATGCGCGCCTTGCCCCACTTCTCACTCTCTGGTCTCCCATGTTCATGGGGGTCCACAGGCCTCGGCCACCAGGATCCTCTGCTGCAGAAATACCCCGTCAAAGCGCTTACTGTGCAGGAAGCACAGCTTACAAGTGTGTGGCAGTGAGATCTGGCAGCCATGTTTTCTGAAATTTTTGCACATTCTCCCCCTCCTCCACTTTTCTGTTTTTTTGATAAATTGAATTATCTTTGGCTATATTAACTACAGTTGCTATTTGGGATGAATCTTTTTAAAAGGCAGATGATGTCATCCTCGTGTTGAGACGTTTCTTCAAAGCGAGCTTAGGTGCTGCGGGGCAAGACAAGTGATCTGCTAATACTGGAGTTTATTGTTTGACTACTTGGGTCCTACCCAAAAGTTCAGTAGCATGTATTGATTTGTCATTCTGATGGGGCTAGAATTCAATTCTGGTGCCTTTGGCAGTAGAATGGAAGAGAAGGTCTTTGATGGAGGTCTAGAGCTTAAGCCTACAGAGAAGGA
Source organism: Meles meles (assembly GCF_922984935.1). Classification (NCBI taxonomy): domain Eukaryota; kingdom Metazoa; phylum Chordata; class Mammalia; order Carnivora; family Mustelidae; genus Meles; species Meles meles. The sequence continues at coordinate 93,136,333 of NC_060068.1, forward strand.
ACCGAGAATTCAACAAGCCATCAAGCTGTCACCGGTTCAGGGCAGGCTGGGGAAATAAGGACAGTGGCGGGAGGGTGCAGGGAAACCTAGTTTCAGGGGCGAAGCAGCAGGATCGAGGGCCAGAGAAACGGATCAGTTGAAGTAGTCAGCCCAAATGGCTGAAATGGGACCGTTGAGAAGGCTTCTGTTCTCTCTATATTCTTCCTTCCTCAAAGTCCTCATGTACCTGCAGGGCTCCAGCTTACCCAAGTCTATCTCCCACACCCTTTCGATCTAATATTTTCAACCATGGGTCACCCCTATTTGGATGTTTCACTGCCAGTCAAATGCTGCGTGTCCAAACTTCAACAACTTTTTTTTTTTTTTTTTTTTTAGATTTCATTTATTTATTTGACAGAGAGATCACAAGTAGGCAGAGAGGCAGGCAGAGAGAGAGAGAGAGAGAGAGCTCCCTGCTGAGCAGATAACCCGATGTGGGGCTCCATAGTCCGATGCGGGGCTCGATCCCAGAACCCTGGGGCCATGACCTGAGCCGAAGGCAGAGGCCTAATCCACTGAGCCACCCAGGTGCCCCTAAACCCCAGCTTCTTTTGGCCTTTGGTGTTTAGCAGGAACAGGTCCAGTGACACCAGTGAATTCTGAAACACCAGTCAGTATTTTCCCCACAGTGTGCATAAACATGAAGGGGAGAGAACGTCAGAGGCATACCAAGTGGGCGAATCCTAGGTGGTGGCCCAGGCTCCCTTCCAAGCTGATGACACACTCTTCTACCAGCCTCCGGGATGGGAGTTTTAAGGTTTTGCCTCGTCAAAACTAGAAATCTGTGCAAGTCACGGATCTCTGGAGTCACTAGTTAGGAGACAAATCACAAAAACCTACGGAGTAGAGATACCCGTAGGTACCTCTTTGGGAGGAATCAATAAAACTGAATTTTAAACAAGCTACTGTGGTGATTCTTATGAATAGTCAAGTCCCTTCTCTTTGTTCCTTCTTGCTTACCCAGACAAAGCCTGTTTCACTGTGACTAATGGTGCAATCTTTCTGCCAGTCTTCTAGGTGACATTTAGAGCCACATCTGGCTTTTTCTTTTAACTCATCCCTTATAGCTGAACATTCGCTAAGTACTGACGTTTCTACCATCCCCTCTTCTGCCATGTAGTAGCTAGAACAGACATTAATTGAGAACTTATGTATATAAGATGTATGTTTTTTATTGTCATATGAAGAATTATAATACATTTAATGATTAAAAACAACACCTGTTGGGGCGCCTGGGTGGCTCAGTGGGTTAAAGCCTCTGCCTTCGGCTCAGGTCATGATCCCAGGGTCCTGGGATCGAGCCCCACGTCGGGCTCTCTGCTGCATGGGGAGCCTGCTTCTCTACCTACTTGTGATCTCTGTCTGTCAAATAAATGAATAAAATCTTAAAAAAAAACCCAACAACACCTGTTTATTTGCTTACAGTCCAGCAAGTCAGAAGTCTGGCGTGGGGTGACTGTGCTCTCTGCTGAGTGTATTAGGTGTTAGAAGCCTGAAATTAAGACCTCAGCCAGGCTCATTTCTCCTGTGGAGGCTCTGGGGGAAAAATCTGCTTCTGTGTTCCTTCAGGGTGACAGAATTCACTTCCATTTTGAATCTCTGACTTCTGCCAATAGCTGGAGAAAATTTTCTCTTCAGGGGCTCATGTGATTAAGTCAGGCTTGTCTACATAATCTCCCTATTCCAAGATCAACTGATTTGGAACCTTTATAGCATAGGCCCATTCCCTTTACAGCAGTACCTGGGGTCGTGTTTGACTGAAAATGGGAGGAGCAGTAGATACACCTGGTCTAGGAATCTTGGAGACAGTCTTGGAATTCTGCCTACCATACAAGGGAAGCAGAACTCTTAAGAAATCTACTTGTATTTCCTTAAGGAAGTCGTTCAGTAGCTCTGTGAAACAGATACCACTATTATTTTCATTTTTTTTTTTAAAATTAGAAACTGACACACAGGAGAAGAGGCTTGTCCAATATTACAGAGCTGATTTCATAACACTCCACTGCTCATGGATCTTCATGTCTATATTCATTCAGCTACCTTCCAAATGGCTTTCATGTTTGCATGATCTGGTTCCTTGAATTTATGCGGTATTCCTTGGCCAGACCAATGCTGGTTAAAATTTTTGTCATCAGGGGCACCTGGGTGGCTCAGTGGGCTAAACCTCTGCCTTAGGCTCAGGTCATGATCTCAGTGTCCTGAGATCGAGCCTCGCATCGGGCTCTCTGCTCAACCGGGAGCCTGCTTCTCCCTCTCACTCTTTGCCTGCCTCTCTGCCTACTTGTGATCTCTGTCTGTCAAATAAATAAATAAAATCTTAAAAATTTTTTTTGTCATCAAGTGATACCAACAAAGAAGCCCTGTCCTGATGTGCGAGAAAATGAACTATGCCCAAATATGAGAATCCATTCAGCTGCTTCTCTGGCAAATGTTTTATTATGCTAACTAAGAACTGTAATGGTTTGATTGTGAAGTGGCTGGGAAGGTGTGTGTGTGATTATAGCACAAGACACTGGGTATGGATTCTGTCTTTTCAGACTTAAAAGGGAGGAGCGAGTGCAGGTAATTCTTAAAAATAAGACAAAACAGAGTATTAGATTCAGTAGCAAATTTTATAGGTCATACTGAAAATATAAAATATATTTTATAAAATATAATATAATATATGAAATAATATATGAAAATATAAAATATACTGCAGAGTATATGTATGTAAGACATATTTAGAGACAGAATGGATTGAATGAATCTTTAGGAGATGAATAACTTATGAAGCTTAGTTTTACTTGCTTATCCATTTATTCCTTCAACAAGTATTTGTGGATTGACACCATGTGCCAAGCATTGTATCAACCACATTTATTTATTGTTTTCTCCTCAAGTATTGCAAGCTTCCAAACTGGTTTTCCTGCTTTCACCCCACACCTACCCCCATTCCAGTCCGCTACCCACACAGTGGCCAGATGCTTTAAAAAAAAACCTACTGAAGACAAACCATAAATGACTCTTAATCTCACAAAACAAACTGGGGGTTGCTGGGGGGAGGTGGGATTGGGAGAGGGGGAGCGGGCTATGGACATTGGGGAGGCGAGGCGAACCATAAGAGACTATGGACTCTGAAAAACAACCTGAGGGTTTTGAAGGGTCAGGGGTGGGAGGTTGGGGGAACAGGTGGTGGGTAATGGGGAGGGCACGTTTTGCATGGAGCACTGGGTGTTGTGCAAAAAGAATGAATACTGTTACGCTGAAAAAATAAATAAAATGGAAAAAAAAAACCTACTGAGATCTTGATACACTCTCAAAACTTTCTAATACATTTTCAGCCAATTCAGAGTAAAATTCCAAATTCCAAAACCTAAGGAGCTCTTCTCTTTGTGTCCAAACCTATCTCCTCCCTTCTTCCTTTCACTCACCCACTCTAGAGAACACAGACCTCCTTCCCATGTTCCCTGGACGTGGCCATCATGTGTCCACCTCATGCTTTCATGTGGGTCGTTATTCCATCAGCTTAGACGGTCCTCCCCCTAGACAGTAACTCCTTTATTTGACTCAGATTGTTTACTCAAATGTCACTTCCGCTGGGCACCTGAGCCAAAATAGCATTCCTGTCTCCAACATCCTCTCCTTTTTCTTCTACTTTTCTTTCCGACACTCAATTACCACCTGATAAATTATATATATTTTTATGTGTACAGTTGGCTTGCTGTCTCCTCCCCCACTAGGATGTCAGTTCCTGGGAACAGGGACTTTATCTTTTCTCCTAAAATATTCCAGTGTCTGTAACAGTGCCAGGCACATTGTAGGAACACAGACATACTGAATAAGTGAATGAATGAATGTAAATCTCTATTTTTTGTGGTATTTATTTTTTAAACGCTGAAATAAAAATATGATTTAACAGTTTCAATGAGATAGTAGGGTTTTACATTTTCCATATGTTTTTAGCCTTTCTCTAGCACCCATATCCATAGAGTATGAATATAGTTTCTGGGGGTACATTTCCCAATAGAGTGGTGACAGAACGGACCAAAAGCTTTGGAAATCAAATCACAGATTTTAAAACTTTTAAGAACCTGAACAAATGGACTGTCTTCATGGTTTAAATACCAAGGAACGTAACAATGTAGTTGCAGTACAATCCAAATGGCTAAAGTCTAACGTAAGCAGTGAATGACTTGGGTTTCAGCAGACAAGTTCTTCCAAAATAACCCATCCAACCAGCTGGGAGACTTTCCAGGCAGTAGAATGACTGAATTCAGCAGTCAGGAACTCTCTTGGCACAAAAGGCCTTGCTCCCAACCACTCCCTACTCAGTGACTGAGAAACACAATTTCCTATCCCATAATACATTTGATACCTCTGTTGATTTTTGCTCCACAGCTTGGAATTTACCATTGTCAGTGACAAGTCAGCTTGTGATGGTGAAATTGCCAGTACTCAGTGTCCCTTATAAAGATGTTCAGAGGCTGAGTCAAAGCTTCTACAAGATCTTGATGGCCCTACACTTAAATATGGCAGGGAAGAGTATGCACAGAAATTTCCCAGTTGTTTTTATGTGATGCCAAAAGACTGGTAGATTATCAGTAGCCCAATTTAAAATGCATTCAGAGACTGTGGCCTCTGATATGCAGATCATTTGGAGATATGTTTTTTTCCCAGTAAAAGGAATTATCTTTTGTCTATAGCTCATGGTGGACTCCTGGGAAAACATTGGGGAAGCAGGGCATAACCTTTTCTATCAGATTCCAGTTCCACAATGGTTGCTGGTGGTGACAGATAGACAAGGTTCTGAAATTACTTTTCTTTCTCTAATGCCCCATTGGAGTCCTTTCTGATAAGGATTCACTCCTTGAAGGTAAAAATTATCTTTATATTACCTTTATTGTTTTTTTTTAAAAAAGATTTTATTTATTTATTTGACAGAGATCACAAGAAGGCAGAGAGGCAGGCAGAGAGAGAAGGGGAAGCAGGCTTGCCAGCGAGCAGAGAGCCCAATGCGGCGCTCCATCCCAGGACCCTGGGATCATGTCCTGAGTCAAAGGCAGAGGCTTTAACCCACTGAGCCACCCAGGCTCCCCTGCTTTTTTCTGATTAAAAAAGTAATACACACATGTCATCTCAGAATTTTGGGGGGCTTTCTAGGATGCACTGAATGAAGGTGGGAGTCTGATCTTTTACCCAGATTAAAAAAAATTTTATTTAGGGGTGCCTGGGTGGCTCAGATCATTCTCAGGGTCCTAGAATTGAGCCCCGCATCGGGCTCTCTGCTAGGCACAGAGCCTGCCCCCCCACCCCCCTGCCTGCCTCTCTGTGTACTTGTGATCTCTCTCTCTGTCAAATAGATAAAATCTTTTAAAAATTTATTTATTTATTTGAGAGACAGAGACAGCTAGTGAGCACGAATTGGGGTGGGGGAGGGGAAGGGCAGAGGGAGAAGGAGAAGCAGACCTTAGGACCCCGATCTCATGACCTCAATGGGAAAGGCAAGTGCTAACTGACGGAGCCACCCAGGCTTCTCTTACCCAGATTTTTATTACGGTATCTTTTTTTAAAAAAATATTTTATTTATTTGACAGAAATCACAACTAGACAGAGAGGCAGGCAGAGAGAGAAGGAAGCAGGCTCCCCGCAGAGCAGAGAGCCCGACGCGGGGCTCGATTCCAGGACTCTGGGATCATGACCCAAGCCGAAGGCAGAGGCTTTAACCCACTGAGCCAACCAGGTGCCCCTTTATTACAGTATCTTATCCTGGATACTCACTGAAGTGACCAGATATGACCCCCCCCCCCCCCCCCGCTTCAGATTTGAACTTTGAACTGGAGTTGAAGGTATGGAGTGGTGACCTCATTTGTCCCTTTTAACAAATAGCAAATCAGACCAGCAATTTCTAGGGAAAAAATTCTGAGCAGTAAAACAGAACTCATAGCCCAATGGCAAAAGACATAAATTTTCAGGCTGATATAAAACCCAGAATTCCAATTCAAGGGATTACTCTACCAAAAGAAAAAAAAAACGGGAAGCTGAATAGGGACTGTTTCCAGCTTGTTATTGTTCCTACACGAGTTGACACTCCGTGGGATCAAGTCCCCTTACCCAGTGTTTCAGTGTCCTTCCACTTGTAGAGGAGATGCACGGGCTTCATTTCACTGCCTCCCAGTCTCAATCCTATTAGCAGCACCTGCACCTTTACTCTACCTATGAAAGGCGGACAGGGATTTGTTCATCCAGTCCACAGGTTCCGATCAACGAATTACACACTTTCATTGACCCTCTAGCAGAGACAGCGTTGGGGGGAGGGGTGGCTTGGGGAAGTCCGGCGGGCCAGGTTCGCCCCAGGGCAAAGCGGGGGCACCCCTCACAGTCTGCGCACACGCTGGTGTACGAGCGCGGGACAAAGGTGGACAGGCGACTCTGTCCCCGGCCGCTCTGCGAGCAGAGCTCCCAGGGCCACAGCAGTTTGGGTGGAGACGCCGGCTCAGTCAACCGCGCCTACCTGGCTGGGAGGAGGTGTGCCGGGAATCCCAAGATCTGGGTGTCTCCGCCTCTCAGTTCCCGTCACGTGTCTCCGCGCCACCCAATCAGCGTCCGCAGCGCACAGGCTCACAATTCAAACTGCGGCGCAGCCAGCTCGCGGGGATCCGCGCTGGGGCGGCCACCGCCGCCGCCGCCACCGCAGCAGCTGCGTACCCGCCATGGAACACCGCATCGTGGGGCCCGGCCCGTACCGGGCCACCAAGCTGGTGAGTGCCGGTGCCGGGGCCTGGGCAAAGCCACCGGCCCCAGGGTCCCCGGGCCTGGCCGTGGGCCGCGTGCTTTTCAGTCCTCGCCTCGGCAAGGTTGGGGCGGCCCGAGGAGGGACCCGTTTTTTCAGGGCGGCCGTTTTCTGAACGATTCTTAAAGGAAGGCTTACCGGTTCAGGAGCTCGACAGGAGTGGGTGGGAGCAGTTTTATTCCCGAGACATTGGCCTGGTTTTCTACAGTAAGTGATGCCTTCGGATTTAAAGCTCCGGAAAGACCAGGGTGACCCCACCCCCACCCCCTTTGTCCTCTGGAATCGGACGCCTGTGGCGGGGAGAGGAAGGACGGCGTGGGTAACCTCAGGGCCCTCCACCCCTTGTAACACTCACCCGTCGCCACAGAACGGGCAGGGTGTGTCTCCGTCCTGAGTGTCACTTGTGGTGACACCTGAGGTTCTTTCTAACGGTGCCCGGAACGGACGTGGGTCTTAGCCGCTTTTCTGTCTCCCAGGGAGCGTTTCTGGTTCTGTCAGCATCGACCTAAATCAGCGGTTGGCCCGAACGGATGTTCTGAAAGAGCCTTTACAGACATTGAAGGTCCAGGGTGCTGCTTTTTCTCCTGGGAGAAGAACTTTGGTATTCAGGGTTCTGATGCGTAGTTGATTTCTTTGTGACCTGGAGCAAGTGATTTTAGTGATTTGCGTTTTAAAGGATCACTATAATGGAATAAGTGGTGACAATTTGGTAATGTCAATTGCAGGTGTTTGGAGACTTTCTATGGAAGCCTGCTGGTAATTGGGAGGAGGGGACCCTCCTCCCAATGGTAAAACACTTATGGCCACATATAATTTGGGAATTAGTCTCATTGTGTAACCTAACGGATATCCCGGAAAAGATAGGCGCAAGGTGGGAGGAGTTACCGCACTCATCTTTGCCAACAATCTGCTATAGGCATGCATATAATGATTCATTCATTAAAAAAAAATCAGCAAATATAAATTTAGATTTTCCTTTGGGCTAGCCTCTAGGAGATGTGGATGGTGCTGACAGGGGACACAGTTTTTTTGTTTTGTTTTGAATGTTTTCGTATTTACTTACGCTTCACAATTGCTTCTATCACTTGGAACCATCTGGAATCTGGGCTATTGGTAGGTCCATGTTTAGGGATGAGATAGAGATTGTGCTTCATCAGGGACTTTCGAAAACTTTACTCTCCTTTGTGGGGGGAGAAAACATCCCTTTCCCCTAAATTTATTCACAACACTTATGCAAGGGAAACAGAAGCTCAGAATCTTGGGGTAGGTAGTTCTCATCCTTCCTACTTTAGACTAAAAAAGTTACATCATAATTGGAACTGTTTTAAATCTCACTCACTGAATTGTGTGAATTACTACTTTTCGTGGATGTATAGTACCTATGTAATAAGGCACTGCTTCATTCTGAGTCACATTAACATATTATCAAAGGAATTTATAAAGAAACATGTTCTTTGTTCTCCAGAAGCTGTCAGCCCCAAAGAAGTGATATTCAAGTCAAGTTTAGCTAAGACTGATCAAATTAAGCAGGAAATTTAATTATGTGACTAATTAATGAAAGCACTTCAATTTTACCAGAACTTCCCAGGTGGTCCATTCACTTGTCAAATTTATTCTATTTGAGACCTTTGATCTTAAACCAAGATTTTGGAAGCACAGAAAACTATAGCAAATTTTTTTTAAAAAAGTGAGTTTTCCTGCTTTACCTCTGTGATCTCTGTCATCATTATAGATGATTTAACCTCATTATATGTACAAATGTTTCTTGGAGCATAATTCAGTTGTGCCTTACAACTTTTACCAGGTAAATCACGAAGTTTGTGACTAGTCCTCTCTTTACTTACCTTCCCCAGCTCACCTTTCCATCTCGCTCTCCCCGCTTATCGTTTCCCCCTTTTCCCAAGATCACCCTCAACTCAGTCCTCAGGAAAGGCTTGGGAAAATCATTGGCATAGAAGGAGCAGGTCTTTACTTCTTCCTTTCATGACTCCCTTTACTTTTTCAAACCATGTACACCTCCATTTTCTTTTTTTTTTTTTTTTTTAAGATTTTATTTATTTATTTGACAGAGAGAGATCACAAGTAGGCAGAGAGGCAGGCAGAGAGAGAATGAGAGGGAAGCAGGCTCCCCGTGGAGCAGAGAGCCCGATGCGGGACTCGATCCCAGGACCCTGAGATCATGACCTGAGCCGAAGGCAGCGGCTTAAACCACTGAGCCACCCAGGCGCCCACACCTCCATTTTCTAAAGCACCAAAGTCTTATCTGAAAATAACATTTTATGGACGAGGTAAATTATTATGCCAAAAATCAAATGACTGACTCTAAGTCATTACATGGTGAATATGGAAGTTAAATTAGCAACTTATTCATCTTCATTGAAATAGCTTTCACTGGGCGCCTGGGTGGCTCAGTGGTTTAAGCTGCTGCCTTCGGCTCAGGTCATGATCTCAGGGTCCTGGGATCGAGTCCCACATCGGGCTCTCTGCTTGGCAGGGAGCCTGCTTCCCTCTCACTCTCTCTGCCTGCCTCTCTGCCTGTGATCTCTCTCTGTCATAAATAAAAAAAAATAAAAAATCTTTAAAAAAAAAAAAAAAAAGAAATAGCTTTCACTTTTGTAACCCACATACAAATACAGTTGACCCTTGAACAATGTGGGGGTTAGGAGTGCCCACCCATGTGCAGTTGAAAGTCCATGTATAACTCCCCCCAAACTTAACTACTTATGGCTTGCTGTTCCCTGGAAGTCTTACGGATAACATAAAGAGTCAATTAACACATTTTATACGTTGTATGTGTTACATCCTGTGTTCTTATAATAAAGTAAGCTAGAAAAAAGAAAATGTTACTACGAAAGTCATAAGGAAGTGTGCCTGGGTGGCTCAGTCGATTGTCTCCGCCTTCAGCTTAGGTCATGATCAGAGTGCTGGGACTGAATCCTGGGTCTTAGGCTCCATGCTCAGTAAAAGAGTCTGCTTCTCCCCCAGCGCCTCCCCTCTGCTTGTGCTCTCTTTCTCTCTCTCCCAAATAAATAAATAAAATCTTTTAAAAAGAGAAAATCATAAGGAAGAGAAAATACATTGACAGTACTGTACTGTATTTGTTGATAAAAATCTGTATATAAAGCGGACCTATGTAGTTGAAACCTCTCTTGTTCAAGGGTGAACTATAGTTCATCGTTTTAATAGAAATAATGAGCAGAAAGAAAATTGCTTTTATAAAAACTGCTTTAATCTACTGAGTCTTTGAATTTAATGCTGAGTTACCTCTATCATCTGATGCAAGTGGTAAACTTTAAAATACCTACAGCTGTCACTGAATCTGAGAACTAGAATGGACATGAACAATTGTCTAGTTCGGTTTCCTCCTCCTCTTGAGGCCTAAAGGGGTGAACTGACTTGATCAGGTTCTCCCTGCTAGTCTTGGCAAATTCAGCTAGATGTAGAGTTTGGTTGTCTCTGCGCTCTGAGGCCAGGTGCATGATAACACCATTATCACAATATTTTTGGTACTAAGAAGGAAGGAAATGGAATCAGTATCCTGGAGAAAAGAACAGGAAACACGTTTCAACACTCACTGCTGTATTTTGTATTTTGGCTCATGATGTGAAGTAAAAACAGTTGTATTAGTCCTTATTTCAGATCCCTAGCTTAAGGGATAAATAAGTAATACAAAGTTTTTTAAATCACGAACAAATCTCTTTTGTTACCTTTGCTATAAAGATTTTCTCTCCAAATAATATGTCATGGGAAAAAAATCACATTTTTAAGCTCTGTCTTGTTCTTTGTTGACATATAGGATATTTTCCTTCCAAGTGTAACTGAGAATTTCGAGTTATTTTACAGCAACCATAATTCTTCTCTTTTGCTGGAGTAGCCAAATAACAACATAATTCTTTTTAGAAGTAAGTAGGAAAAGAGATTTTGGTTTTTTATTTTTTTTAATTTATTTTATTTTATTATTTATTTATTTATTTTATTATTATTTTTAAAGACTTTATTTATTTATTTGACAGAGGGACAGAGAGCATGAGAGGGGAGAAGGTCAGGGGGAGAAGGAGACTCCTTGCTGAGCAGGGAGCCCAATGTGGGACTCGATCCCAGGACTTCAGGATCATGACCTGAGCTGAAGGCAGATGCTTAACCACCTGAGCCACCCAGGCGCCACTTTATTTTATTTTTTTAAAGATCATGGTTCTCACTAGGTTTTAGAATTCTGAAATGTTTCATGTATTGAGTAAATATAATCCATAATGATAAATGCCATTAAAATCAACATAAATTAAACATTTCATTTTATAAGTTGCTTTTTTAAGAGATGTGAGCTCTGATAAAGATGTCTTTTTTTTTTTTTTAGGATTTTATTTATTTATTTGACAGACAGAGATCACAAGTAGGCAGAGAAGCAGGCAGAGAGAGAGGAGGAAGCAGGCTCCCTGCCAAGCAGAGAGCCCGATTTAACCCACTGAGCCACCCAGGCGCCCCTGATAAAGATGTCTTCTAGGGGCGCCTGGGTGGCTTAGCGGGTTACGCCTCTGCCTTTGACTCAGGTCATGATCTCAGGGTCTTGGGATCAAGCCCCGCTTCGGGCTCTTTGCTCAGCAGGAGGCCTGCTTCCCTCTCTCTCTGCCTGCCTCTCTGCCTGCTTGTGATCTCTGTCAAATAAATAAATAAAATCTTTAAAGAAAAAAAAAAGAAAAATTTCTAGTGTGAAATAAAAACCAGCTATCAACAGAATCAGTAAAAATCCAGACATAATGTTTTTTGTTTTTTTTTCCTGTGTGTAGAATGCACTGAATGAAAAGGTCATTCAGAAGAGTAAAAGTTTTAGAATTAAGGAGACTATAGGTGACTGATCTACCAGACATTTAAACTTAGTATTAATTGACTGTAATCACAATGGTGTACTATTGCATAGGAAGACATAAATAGCTCAATGGGAAAGAAAAAAGAGATCAGAATAGAATCAAGAAAGATACTATGTAAGGTAACTTAATTTTGCAATTCACTGAAAAAAGGGTGACATAATTGACTCTCCATTTGGAAAAAAATAAAGTTAGAGATATTCTCCTCCCACCATAAAAAATTCTAGTTGAAGATTCAAATATTTTTTTAAAATCCCTTTAAAATATTAAAAGAAAACTTTGATAAATATTTTTAATACCACTGGGTGGGGATATCTCTAATTTCCTTCCTCTAAACTAAGGGGATTCAGGATTTAGGAAATCCTGAAGCTATAAAGAAAATAAAGATATATTTGTTTCATTAACATCACCATCAACAAAACCTTCATATAGCTAGAGACCACATAAATTGATTAGCCAGGAGAAAATAATTCTAATATTTTTTAAAAGGATTAATATTACATATTCATTCAGAGCACCTTTATTAAACACATGTACCATAAGACAGGCACTGTCTTCAGCTGTGAAGATACTGAACTGAACAAAATAGACTAACTTTCCTTACTTCTATGCACTTTGACTTAAATGCTAGATTTAAACATTTAAAAAAATTGATTCAGAAAAAGAGGAAGACAACCCAATAGAAAAAGGTCAAGTCTCAGATAAATAAAGATTACTTAAGATGAAGATAGGAACATACAAACAAAGTATAGAGACATCATTTCTTGAACATGGATTGGCAGAAACGAAAATAGTAACATCTAGTGATGGCCGCAGATATGGCAGCATGCTCTTATATAGCTGGTAGGACTGTGAATTGTTACATCTGATTTAAATATGCTGATAAAATTTATAAATCCATTCTTTCACAAATAAAAACATTGGTCCTTTAGGTTATTTATTTATTTGAAAGAGAGAGAGAGAGACGGGTAAGTGCGGGGGAGGGAGAGGGACAAAGTCAAGCCAACCCCATGCAGAGCACAGAGCCCACCCCATCTGAGGTGGGGCTCTCTCTCAGGGCCCTCATGACCAGAGGTGAAATCAAGAGTCAGATATGTAAGCAGCGAGTCACCCAGGTGCCCCAGGGGTTTTAAAGTAATATTTTGAAAGAACAATGTGGAAACAGATCCATGCCCATCAGTTAGAAAATGGTTAAGTAAATTATGGCATTCATTCATTCATAAGAGTGGACTAGATCTATAGGTATTGACACAGAAAGACATCTATGCTGTGTTCAGTGCAAAAACAAACTGGGGAGTGTGTATAGTATGACTGATCACATTTTTAAAAAAAGGTTTTATTTATTTATTTGACAGAGAGAAATCACTAGTAGGCAGAGAGGCAGGCTCCCTGCTGAGCAGAGAGCCCGATATGGGGCTCTATCCCAGGACCCTGAGACCATGACCTGAGCTGAAGGCAGAGGCCTAATCCACTAAGCCACACAGGCGCCCCAGTTGATCACTTTTCTTAAAAAGGAAAGCAAACAACAATCCTAGTAATAAATAACATACATTAAAAAAGGAAGAATTCTATGTGTGTGATAGGTATGTGGGATCCGAGAGGGACTGAGCAATCTCTTTTGTATATGCTTCTGCATTTAATTTGTTACAATGTGCATTATAGCCTAATTAAAATAAGTAGAGGAACTACTCACCAGCTTGAGTCAATTATTAGGCATATTTACTTCTGGTTTGAAATATAGGATTCCTGGGACCCATGTCTTCATTACATTTATTAAGTAATGTATGAAGTACTATGCATTAAGTTTAATTGGTAATGATTATGATAATTGAGTCAACATAAAATAAATGAAAATCTTTCTTATTAACTCCTCTTCCTTCCCCAATCCCAACATGTTTGATCAAGACTAATACGAAGGCTAGGTGTCAGCAGAGAATTAAAATGACAGTGATTAAAAATATGTGGAGGGGCACCTGGGTGGCTCAGTGGGTTAAGCCGCTGCCTTCGGCTCAGGTCATGATCTCAGGGTCCTGGGATCAAGCCCCACATCGGGCTCTCTGCTCAGCGGGAAGCCTGTTTCCTCCTCTCTCTCTCTCTCTCTGCCTGCTTGTGATCTCTATCTGTCAAATAAATAAATAAAATCTTTAAAAAAAAAAAAATATGTGGAGATTGTTTAAAACTTATGTTTGTGTTTATAGATATAGGTGGTATAATGAAATGAGTATACTCAGTAAGTTTTCATGTGAGCACCCTGTGTAACTGATCAAGAGATGTAACATTCCTAGCACTCCATAGGTACCCCTTGCCTTTCTTTGTTTTGACCTACTTACAAATTAACCACTGTTATGATTTCTTTTTTTTTTTTTTTAAGATTTTATTTATTTGACAGAGAGAGATCTCACAAGTAGGCAGAGAGGCAAGCAGAGAGAGAGAGGGAGAGAGAGAGAGGAGGAAGCAGGCTCCCTGCCGAGCAGAGAGCCCGATGCAGGACTCAATCCCAGGACCCTGAGATCATGACCTGAGCCGAAGGCAGAGGCTTAACCCACTGAGCCACCAGGTGCCCCCCACTGTTATGATTTCTAATACCATGGATTAGTTTTTGTCTGCTCTTTGACTTTATGTAAATGGACCATATAGTTTTTTGTTCTTTTTTATTTTATTTTTTTTAAAGTAGGCTCCATGACCAGTGTGGAGCCTAATGCAGGGCTTGAACTCATGACCCTGAGATAAAGACCTGAGCTGAAATCGAGAGTGGTATGCTCAACTGAATTAGCCACCTATGTGCCCCCAGCCTTGACAATCTTTTATTTGCAAACTTCCTACTCAAAAGAAAAAAAAATAACTTTTAAAAATGTATTTTATTCATTCAATAAGTATATACTGGAGATATTACTACGAAGTTGTCCTTTCACGTGAACTTAATGGATTCTTACATTAATGAGAAACAAATGATCAAAACTATGGGTAAAACTGAGCCAAATATGTGTAATTCACTTCTTAGAGCCCTATGTTTAATATGATTTTCCTTCATTCAATGAATAAGTACTGTTTATTACATGAAAAGCATTATAGGGAGAAAAAAAATGAGAGATGTATGAGACATAGTGCCTGATGTCAAAACATGTTTAAAAAATCTGCAAAATATTTTCCTATTTAAAACAAAACAAAACAAAACAAAAACAAACCTTAGACATCCACCCCTTCATCAGCCTTCCCTAGATTAAATGATTTCATTTAAGGATTCACATATGGTATCCTTCCTACATAGTTAAACCAACAGCTTTTTCAGACCCTAGGCTTCCTGCCAGCCTTCCTTAATGTCCTGGAAACTCACAGTCGTACTCTCATAAAACATTCTCCCTCCTCCCAGCCTTCTCTTTCAGGTGTATCACTGCACAAACTGAATCTTTACTTGTCTCCTCCCTTCCCACTGAAATCAGAAAATCTTTTTTCTAACAACTACAGTTCTGATCTCGGCATATTCTTTTTATTTTTTTCCCCCTTCTGGCTCCTTTTCCCTTCTGATCAGGCCTTTTCTTCCAGGTTTCTCTTCATTCCTCCTCCTGCCCAACCCCCTCTGCAACGGTGGTCCACTCTTCTTCCACACAACACCAGGGGCATCGAGGACCAAGTCTGGGTCTGTGTAAGCATGCACCCTGAACATAGAGCACAGCACCCAA
Organism: Meles meles; assembly: GCF_922984935.1. Classification (NCBI taxonomy): domain Eukaryota; kingdom Metazoa; phylum Chordata; class Mammalia; order Carnivora; family Mustelidae; genus Meles; species Meles meles. The sequence goes on from NC_060068.1 coordinate 93,151,686, forward strand.
CACACAGTAGGGATTCAGCAAGCAAACGCTTAATTGGTCATTCACTTTTTCTACTTTCTTTAACTACCTTCTAACTTGATGCAGTTGAATTCTACTCTGATTGTGAATCTTGTCTTCCTTATAACCAAATTCAGACATCATTTTGCCTTAGGTATATATTAATCTTTCTACTTCATTTGACACTATTATATGCCATCCTCCAAATTAAGTTGGTCCAGATTTAAATAATTTTTAACATCTTAAAAACACACAAGAAACAAGACAAGCCTCTGTAGGATAACATTTAACTAGAATTTCTAAAACAAACAAAAAAACTCCTCGAAACATGATTGAAAAGACAGACACTCCAATAGAAAAAAAAAGGAAAACAACTTGAACAGGCATTTCACATGAAAAGATCTTTAAACTTACCATAATATATGCAAAGATGTTCAACTTTTTAATTAGAAATGAAATGCAAAAGTAGTCCACAATGCAATACTACTGCATGCCTCCAAAATGGCTAAAATGAAAAGAGAGGCAACACTAAGTGCTGCTGAGAATGTAGAACAACTGGAAACCTCCTATGTTGCTAATGGGAATATAAACCAGTACAACCACTCTGGAAAACAGTTTGGCAACCTTTGTAAAAGTTAAATGTGTGCATACCTCATACTCCAGCAATTTCCATTAATTATATATCCAACAGAACATAGATATATGTTGACCAAAAAATACAGTGTTCATAGGAGCACTATTCTTAGAAGAAAAAAACAACCCAAATGTCCATCAACTTAAGGAAAGATAAATAGTGGGGCGCCTGGGTGGCTCACCTGGTTAAGTGACCGACTCTTGATTTCAGCTCAGGTTATGATCTCAGGGTTGTAAGATTGAGCCCTGAGTTGGGCTCCACGCTGAGTGTGGAGCCTGCTTGGGATTCTGTCTCTCCCTCTGCCCTTCCCCTTGCTCATTCTTTCTCTTGCTCTCACTCTTAAAAAAAAAAAAAAAGAATAGATAAATAGTGATTTATTCATGCAATGGAATACTCCATAGCAATAAAAATGAACTACTGTCATACGCATTAACATAGATGAATAACATAAATAAAATGTAATCTTGATATAAGATGTCCAGAAGAAAAGTAAAATCTATATGATTCCATGGGGTGCCTGGGTAGCTCAGTTGGTTAAGTGTCCGACTCTAGTTCCACCTTGTTCCTCCATTCAGCCTACTTTAAAAAAAAATTCGAGTCTCTGTCATCAAGGCAGTCTCTTCAATGGAAGAACTGCATTCACTGTCTTAAGTATTTGGGACGTAATAACCTTTTAAAAAAATCAGTTGGTTACTAAATACTTTTCTCCTTTACTTCCCCAGTGGAATGAAACAGTTGAGCTTTTTCGTGCTAGGATGCCCTTACGGAAACATCGCTGTCGTTTCAAAAGTTATGAACGTTGTTTCACGGCGGCCGAAGCTGTGGATTGGCTGCACGAGCTGTTGAGGTGCAGTCAGAACTTTGGCCCAGAAGTGACCCGCAAACAAACAGTTCAGCTGCTGAAAAAATTTCTCAAGAATCATGTTATTGAAGACATCAAGGGAAAATGGGGTCAGGAAGATTTTGAAGACAATCGTCACTTGTACAGGTAAGGATGACAAGTAAACCCTGAAGAGGAGGACTGTGGGGAGGATGACTGGACTTGGTCAGTCTCTTGAAACTTCCTCATGTGGAATAATCTCTCTTTTCCAGTGGAATGATGCTCCCACTTGTGATTTGTTGAGTGAAGAACCACGTGTGTTGTTAAAATAAAACCTATTGCAATGTTCCAGGGCCTGTAGAGTACCCCCTAGTGTGGTTAGTTGCAGTGACTTTTCAGAAAGGACATCTGTTCATGCCTTCTGCACACCTGGGAGGAGGGCCATAGCACTTTTTGAGAATCTGAAAGGATGAAAGAGCAGCTCTGGGGTGGACCTTTCTAGCAGTGAGAAGGGGTGTATACCCAGGGTTAGTGGCAGAGTGGGTCTGATCTTTAAGCAGATGTTGGGCATGTATGAAGAATTGTGCTAGAATTCCCTTTGTCTCAGTTGAACCTTGGCAATGTATGTCTGCTGTTCTCCAAATGTTTTTGCTCATGTTTTAGTGCTATTTTGTGATAGGACACTTACCACCTGATAATCCAAGGAAAATATGCATGTCTCTCTGCTTGGACTTTCCTTTTCACTACATGCTAGGTGGTTTTATTGCTTGAGGTAGAAGGGACCTATCTAAGCTTTAGGAACACGGAGAATATTAAAGAGAAATGAAGCTGCACATGTCCTGAAAAGAGGAAGTGTTGAGTTATTGACAGGCCACCCAGAGGGCTGAGAACCTGAGTGGGGGTTAAAAGAAGAAATGGAGAATATGGACCCTTAACATTTACTTTCTTTTACTCCAAAAGAAAAATGAAGAATGCCTTACAACACGTTTAGTGAGGCAGTTTGGAACCACTGAGACCCTTGGTGAGCAGAGAAAACCTGTCTATTCCTACCTGAACCATTTCTTTGGCTCCTTGTGGACTGGCTGCTAGGAGAGGTTGCAGAGCACTGTGAGGGTGGCCTCCAGCACCAAGGCTAACCCTAAACATTGCTGCATGTTTAACATTGAATTTCTTTTTCTCCTTTTTAAAAAGATTTTATTTATTTATTTGACAGAGAGAGAAATCACAAGTAGGCAGAAAGAGGGGTAAATAGGCTCCCTGATGAGCAGAGCGCCCGATGCGGGGCTCGATTCCAGGACCTTGAGATCATGACCTGAGCCAAAGGCAGAGGCTTAACCCACTGAGCCACCCAGGCGCCCCTAACATTGAACTTCTTTATAGAATTTTGTTGGCAATCTTCAGCTTCCAGATATCAAGATTGTCATCAGGGCAAATAGTTGTATTTCCATTTGGCAGTTATTTCTGGCTTGCTCATCCAACTTTTAGTTAGGATCTTGGGTGATTTTAGCTTATTCTGAGACCACAGTGTTTGTTAACCTTAGGCAGTGGAGATGCTAGCCCTGGTTCTGCATGCCATACTTCACTGGGAATTTGTAAGTGATTATTTCTCTTGGGAAACTAATTGCTTATACCCCATCACAACTTAGCGAGAACACTTCCAAAAAAAAACCTCTGGATGAGTAGCTTCCAATCTGTTCTATTGTGACCTTAAATGGGGTAACTCCATTGTGTGCCAGCAGGCTTTCAGAATCCTCAGGAGAGGGAATTTGGAGCATGCTCTAGGAATTCCAGCAGTGTCAGGGTATGTTTCATGTCACTAGGAAGCCCCCTTTAAAACCTCAAGTGCCCAGACAGATTCTATTTGTCTATTAATGATTTTCCCTTTACTTTCTGTAATACTGTGAATCATAGAGGGAGCAGGATTTTCTTCCATTATTTACCACCTGGAAACTCATAGCTTTCCAATTTCCTGAGTGAAAGTTTTGTATTCTAACTACTGACGTTTGCCAATTTCTCAGATTAATCAGGGATAAAATCTATGTGCATATGTAAATCATTTGTTAGGAGCATGTGCCTTGAATTGAGAATGAGCTAATGAGCATGGAGGCAGCTGTTGGACGCATGCAGATTCTGGGACTGGTGCTCAGGATCCTCACACCTGCGTGCTAGGGCTCCAGGCAAGAGTTGGGGTGGGCTGCCCTACCTGCTCTCCTTCCAGCTGCTGTCCTAGTAGAATAGGACTGCTGCCACATTATAATGGAAATAGATGAGTGAGATTAGGACCTAGAGGCAGGTTAGATTTAAAAATAGATGGAGAGCCAGTGAGGTGGAGAAATTCCAGAACGGGCTTTTAAATATCAAGCCTTATGGATGGGGGTCCTTTCTAAGCAGTGTCAAAGAGGCTGGAATGGCCAGCTGAGCGCTCTTGCTAGCACATAAGGAACTAAGGTATTCAAGGACCTATGATGTGCCGACATGTCCACATTATCGTTATTTAACACGACATCGGTTGATACAGTGTATTTTCCTAATTTTAAAGATTAGGAAGTTAATAAGGCCAAAGTTATTAACTTTTCTAGAGTCCCTCAGCTGGATTAAAAAAAAAAAATGAATCCTGACCAAGAAGAGTTAGGATTTGAACTGAGATGTCTGTATCTGAAGCCTGTCTTCTTATGGTATGCTATATTGCCTCCATTTCCACAGCACGAGGTGGACTTAACCTAGTAAATAAATTAGTGACTGAATGAGTAAACACACAATAATAAAAAAGAAGTATTTGGTGTGGCCACCATGTGTTTATATATTTATAGAATTCCAGTGATGTTTTAAGTACTGGGTAATACATTAAATGATTAGCCATGGTTGTCAAATAGGGGAAGTAAGGTAAACATCATTAGCCCAAGCGCTTATAAATATAGCTGGGGGTGGATGGTTTCTTGGGTCTATAAGTTAAAGAAAGCTACACGAAATACCGAAGGCCATTACAGCATTTTTTTAAGGACAGAAAATGCACATGCATACATACACACATGTATGTTGTATATGTTGTAGTATCTGTTGAAGAAGCTTTTATTTTGGAATATGTCCAATCCTATTTCTAGTTTTAAAAGAATGTGTGTCATGTTTCTTCTGTGATTACATTCATCTTTGTTAACCCTGATTTTCTCAAGAATCAAAGAGATAAGTATAGAAAAAAGAAGGAAATAGTGAATTTTCTTGTTAAAGAAAGCAAGATCCCAACATCTAAATGTCCATAAGTCAGAGTGTTACAGAGAAGTACCTAGAGCTAGTTACTAAACTTGTCATTCCTGTTTCTAATGCCTATCTGGAAAGACTTCTGAATTTGCTGCCACTCAAGGGTCTACATAGTTGAGCCAGACTCTGTCGTCTGTGTCTAACAGTTTCCTAGTCCTGTACCTCTGATGAGGAAAGGCATTTATGTATATTTGTATAAGAACTTTTAGTTTATAAAGCAGTTTCCCTTCCATCATCTCATTTGATCTTCATGGCACCCTGGGAGGTGGACAGGGTGGATATTTCATCCAAAAGAACCAGATGTTTTTCTCTTGGTGAAACATTTAAACCAAAAACCAGGAATGTTCTAGTTAAGGAAATTCCACACTGATCATCGAATCTGTCCATTTAACTTATGTGAACAGGCAGTTATACAGGAGTATTTAAACCTACTGTAATGGGTTACATAAAAATTGAAGTGCCATTTTGATAATTGTTTGGATGATTTAATGAGGAAAGCATTTGACCTGCTGTAGATCTTTAGGAGGCTGAGGTTCCTGGTCTGGTAAGACACAGCCCTTGACCTGCTCTCATTACTGATGCTACCTAGCTCTGGTGGGTAGTTGTAATTGGGAAGGTGTTTGGTGTTCACAGATAGGAATTCACTGGCTTAGGTGTAGTGGTTGAGGTCCAATATGTAGAGAACCATTTTCTTTTCATTTTCCCACCTCTCCCTGTTCCCTTTTTCTATTTCCTCCTTTTTCTTTCTGTGTTTCTATCTCTTTATGTGTATCTCTATCATGTTACTACTTTTTACTTTTTTCTCTTCATTTCACTTTTTCTTTCTGTTCCCTTTCCCTCATATTTACTTTTTATTCTGTCCTATTTCCAAAATACTGATTTTAATTTGAAACTAGAAGTTGTTATGTGGATATTATCAGCTCTATTGAATAATATTACTTTCACGTTCTTCATTTAAAAAGCAAGAATCATGCTGCCCAGTTTTAAGATTTCTACATAAAGCCAAAATAATAGAGACTGTGGTGTTGGTGAAGGGCTAGATACCTAGACTGGAGGCACAGAATTGCTGGTTCAGAAACGCACACAAATATGGCCATTTGGTTTTTGACAAAGGTGTAAAAGCAATCTAAGTGGAAAGATGGTATTAGAACAACTGGATATATATCCTCTATGTGCAAAAAAGTAAACTGCAATACTTTATGCAAAAGTTGATTCAAAGTGAATTGTAGATTTAAGTGTAAGACTGTAAAAAAAATTTTTTTAAAAAGATTTTATTCGTTTATTTGACAGACAGAGATCACAAGTAGGCAGAGAGGCAGGCAGAGAGAGAGGGGGAAGCAGGATCCCTGCTGAGCAGAGAGCCAGATGTGGGGCTTGATCCCAGGACCCTGAGATCATGACCTGAGCCAAAGGCAGAGGCTTTAACCCACTGAGCCACCCAGGTGCCCCAAGACTGTAAAAATTTTAAGACAGCAAAAAAATCTTTATGCTCAAGAGTTAGGCAAAGAGTTCTTAGACATGACACCAAAAGCATGATTCATAAAAGAAAAAATATGATAAATTGAACTTCATCAAAATTAAAAGCTTTCGCTATGTGAAAGACACTATTAAGAGGATGAGAAGACAAGGTACAGATAGGGAGAGAATATTTGCAAACCACATATAAGACAATGGACTGCTCTCAAGAATATGTAAAGAACTCACAAAACAGCAGTAAGAATACAAACAGCCCAATTAAAAAATGAATAGAATACTCACTTGAAAAGATGTTTAATAAGATTAGCAGTAGGGGAATGCAAATTAAAACCATGATAACATGCTGGTTTGTGTCTATTGGAATGGTTAAAATAAAAATACTGACAATCCGGGCACCTGGGTGGCTCAGTGGGTTAAAGCCTCTGCCTTCGGCTCAGGTCATGATCCCAGGGTCCTGGGATCGAGCCCCATGTCCGTCTCTCTGCTCCGCAGGGAGCCTGCTTCCTCCTCTCTCTCTGCCTGCCTCTCTGCCTAGTTGTGATTTCTCTCTGTCAAATAAATAAAATATTAAAAAAAAAATACTGACAATATCAAGAGCTAGAGAGGATATAGAGCAACCGGAAATTTCATCTGTTGAGGGCAGGAAGCTTGAATTGGTTGTCATCTTGGAAAGCAAGTTTATAATTTTCTTTTAGAGTTGAGAATATACTTACATATGACTCAGTGCCCCCCCCTCGGCATTTACCCTGGAAAAATGAAAATCTGTTTTGACTCAAAAAGCTTGTACGTGAATATTGATAGCAGCTGTATTAATACCGATTGCCAGCCACTGAAGACAAACTAGATATCTTTCCATGGGTGAATGGATAAACATTTTTATATCAATACAATAGAATGCTACAGTGTGCGCAGGGGTGGGTGGTGGGTGGGTAGGTTGGGGTGACTATAAAGTCAGAGGAGGAGCTTTGGGTAATAATGGAACTGTTCTGTTTCCTGATTGTGGTGGTTATACAGATGAATATGTGTGTTAAAATTGATAGACTTCCATACCAAGAAAAAAAGAAGATCAATATTACTATATGCTAAAAACATTTTTTTTTAATGCTGGAGATTTGAAAGTCTCTGTACCTCTGGCAAAAGAAATCTGAATTTACATTGTTTGGGTATGTGACTCTTAAGTCACATTCTGTGGCCCTGGGAAAAGTTTTTCATCAACCTTTTGAAGGAACAGTTTTAGGACCCTCACTTTCAAGTTCATGGACTATTGGCTCCCTCTAGTGGCCATCCTTATTTTTATAGTAAACTCAGAGAGAGAGAGAGAGAGAGAGAGAGAGAGAGAGAGAGATTTTGCTGTCCTGTGATAATTGGATATGTTTCTTAGTGTTTATAGGCATCAGTTTTTCATTTATAAAATGAAAGGGTGGCCTAGCTCTTTAAGGACTTTAAAAATTCTTTTTTTTTTTTTAAGATTTTATTTATTTATTTGAGAGAGAGAGAGATCACAAGTAGTCAGAGAGGCAGGCAGAGAGAGAGAGAGAGAGAGGAGGAAGCAGGCTCTCCACTGAGCAGAGAACCCGATGCGGGGCTGGATCCCAGGACCCTGAGATCACGACCTCTGAGCCGAAGGCAAAGGCTTTAACCCACTGAGCCACCCAGGTGCCCCAAGGACTTTAAAAATTCTAAACATTTATGATTCCGAATACTGAGTACTTATTGCATGTGTTTGTTGATCTAAGGCAGTGAAGGAGATAAAAAAGAAATACAATGTAATTCTTTTCTTCCCTAACTTGGGATTCTCTTGAGAGGTAGAGTATACATATGTGAAAAGACAAGTAGCAGGACCAAGGTGTTATTTAATTAAGTAACCCAAACGAACTGGAACAAATAATAAACTAAGGTACTAAACTGACAGTCCTTTGGTTGATGCATCCATTTTGTTTGAATGGCATAGTGTTTTTAGTCATTAAAGTTTTTTCCCATCTCACTTTTATTTTTCACTTTTGGGTATTTTGTGAAAATTATATTTTAAAATTTACAAAATATAGAAGAGTATATGCAGTGAAAATCTTCCTTCCCTCCTCTCTCCCCCAGCTTTCCTTTCCTCAAAGGCTCCTAATATTAATAGCTCTAACACAGTGTCTTAAAAAATTGTGAACCGGGAGGCGCCTGGGTGGCTCAGTTGGTTGAGCGACTGCCTTCAGCTCAGGTCATGATCCTGGAGTCCCAGGATCGAGTCCCACATTGGACTCCCTGCTCGACAGGGAGTCTGCTTCTCCCACTGACCTTTCTCCACTCATGCTCTCTCTTTCATTCTCTCTCTCTCTCTCAAATAAATAAATAAAATCTTAAAAAAAATTTGTGAACCCGAAGGTCTTCAGATGGAGCAAGTTGACTGCAGTTGCCACACCTTCTACCCTTCCCCTCCATTATTCCAGACCATACCATGACTTTTTAAAAAAATATTTGATTTATTTGACAGACAGAGATCACAAGTAGGCAGAGAGGCAGGCAGAGAGAGAAGGGAGGAGGTGCTCCCCACCGAGCAGAGAGCCAGATGCGGGGCTTGACCCCAGGACGCTGGGATCATGACCTGAGCTGAAGGCAGAGGCTTTAACCAACTGAGCCACCCAGGCGTCCCAGACCATACCATGATTATTTTTTTTTAAATTTTATTTATTTATTTGACAGACAGAGATCACAAGTAGGCAGAGAGGCAGGCAGAGAGAGAGAGGAGGAAGCAGGCTCCCTGCTGAGCAGAGAACCCGATGCGGGGCTCGATCCCAGGACCCTGGGATCATGACCTGAGCCGAAGGCAGAGGCTTTAACCCACTGAGCCACCCAGGCGCCCCCATACCATGATTATTTGTCTGCCTAACCGGTGCAGGAAATGTATTGGTGACCCACTTGGTTTGGATTGGAGTGTTTGAGACCTAATGGAGTAGGAGGTAGAGGATTTCAACCTGGGAGAATGTGGTAGGATCTGGATAATGAAAGGGGACGGGAAGGGAGAGGATATTTCAGATAACAAGGATACCAAGACAGAGTCTCTCCCATCAGAAATGTGTAAGTGTAAGTGGACTGTATTGGGAACAGAGAGGAGACTGGCCTGGCTGCAGAAGTTTTAGGTCAGAAAGTCATGGGGATAAATTTGGTGCAATTTCTTAAATATTGGGGTGTGGATAGACTTTAATTTTGTTAATTTATTTTTAATCGAAGCGATGTGTTACATAATATTATGATGTATTGTTACCAAGTTTCAGGTGAATCGCACAGTGATTCAACAGTTATATATATTACAAAATCCTTACCACGATTAGTATAGTTACCATCTGTCACCATACAAAGTTATTACAATATTATTCATTAAATTTCATATGCGGTACTTTTTAGTATCATGATTTACTTATTTTATAACTAGAATTGTGTGCCTCTTAATTTCTTTTATGTATTTCACCCATATCTCTCCCCTCTAGGAAGCACTGGTTTTGTTCTTTGCATTTATGAGTCTATTTTTGTTGTTGTTCATTTGTTTTGTTTTTAGATGATTTCATACATACATGAAATCATATGGTATTTGTCTTTCTTTGTCTGATTTATTTTACTTAGCATTAGTATCCTCTAGATCCATCTATGTTTTTGCAAATGACATTGCATTTTTTTTAATGGCTGGTAGTATTCCATTCTGTCTGTCTAGCTAGCTAGCTAGCTACCTCACATCTTCTACATCCATTCATCTATTGATGGAGATTCACATTGCTTCCATATCTTGGCTATTATAAATAATGCTGCTATAAACATAGGAGTGCATATGGCTTTTCAAATTAGTGTTTTTGTTTTCTTCAGGTGAATATCCTGAAGTGGAATTACTAGGTGCATGGTAGTTCTACTTTTAATTTTTTAAGATACCTTCACACTGATTTCCACAGTGGCTGCATCAGCTTGCATTCCTAGCAACACGGCATAAGGGTTCCCTTTTCTCTACATTCTTCCCAACAGTTGTTATTTCTTGTCTGTTTGATTCTAGCCATTCTGATTGGTTGGAGTGGTATCTCATAGTTTTGATTTGCATTTCCCTGATGATGAGGGATGTTGAGCATCTTGCTGTCTCTTTTGGCCGCCAGTATGTCTTCTTTGGGAAAATGTGTGGTCAGGTCCTCTGCCCATTTTTAATTGGATTATTTGTTTTTCTGTTGATTTGTAGGAGTTCTTTATATATTTTAGATATTAAGCCCTTATCAGATGTATCATTTGATGTATATGAAAAAGGCCACTCACTGAAAGTATTGATGATGGTTCTGTTGATGGTTTCCTTCGTTGTGCAAACGTTTTTAGTCTGATGTAGTCTCAATAGTTTATTTTTTGCTTTTGTTTCCCTTTCCTGAGGAGACATATCCATAAATATGTTGCTGTGACTGATATCCAAGAGATTGCTACCTATGTTTTCTTTTTTTTTTTTTTAAAGATTTTATTTATTTGACAGACAGAGATCACAAGCAGGCAGAGAGACAGGCAGAGAGAGAGGAAGGGAAGCAGGCTCCCCGCTGAGCAGAGAGCCCGATGCGGGGCTCGATCCCAGGACCCCGGGATCATGACCTGAGCTGAAGGCAGAGGCTTTAACCCACTGAGCCACCCAGGCGCCCCTCTATGTTTTCTTTTATAAGTTTTTTTTTCTTTAATCCTTAACCAGCTTTCATTCCTTTGAATTCGTGATGCCTCATGACTATTCTTAATAGGGAATGGAGGAGCATCAGTTGGGAATCCAGAAAATTCAGGGAACATTGTTCATTGCATGCTCCCCTAAGAAGAAGGGAAAGCTTTTTCGGCCAGAGAAGGTAGATTGAATCAGAATGGTTCTTAAATACTGTTGATTTGGAAACAAAATGATAAAGATTACATAGGTGTCAAACAGATTTTCTCAGTTAACCCTATGCCCCAAGTCCTGAGAAGAGTGGGAACTTGGCTTGCAGGCTTGCAGGCTGTGAGAGTAGCCTTGTGAAAGCTGTGGAAAGGTAGGGCGTACCACTCTCTGAATTTGATAAGCTTGTAATTTAGGAGTGGGAGAAGCCGGACAGGTGTTTTATGGGAGTGTCAGAAAGCAAAGTCCGTCTCAGCATTTTTAAGTACCCAGTGTCCAGTCAGCTTTTCACTTGATTAATACATTCTGTTAAGATTCCTGCTAATTAGATTCTCAGGTATGCTGCTTCTGGCTGTCCTCCTCTTTTTGTCTCCTTTCCCTTCTCAGGTATCAAAAGAGCCCTTCCTATTTTGCCAGGCATAGTGCTAAACTCTTTGGATGCGTGATCCATGCTTCAAAGACTTCCAGTTTAGTTAGGAGGACAGATAAATCCAAATTCATTGTCACAGTTGTAATGATTATGGAGTGCTGTAGGAGGACTCAGGAATCAGCTCTGCTGTGTAAGTCAGAGAATACTTTGCTCCAGAGGTGATACTTGGGTTTAGTCTTGATGCATCAGTAGGTGTTGGCCAGGCAAGGAAGTCCAGGTGGAGGGAATTGTATTTAAGAGCAGTCATCATAAGTAAGCTTGGAGGATGTAAAAACTTGTTTGGTGTGGTTGCACAGGGAGCGGTGGAAGATAAGGCTGGGAAAAAATTTGCTTTTATCTGTGTCCCCCATACCCAGCACAATGCCTCGTATTCATTGAGAAAGAAGTTCAAAGGTTAGTAGTGAGGCGTTCACTTTTTATGGTGCTGGAGTTAAGCAATAATCCCTCCACCTGTTCCTTAGTTAGAGTGGCTCTTTCTTTTCCCTCATGGAGTGAGCTGTAGTTAAGTATAATATGAAGTCAGTAATGGAAGGGTTGTAACAAACATACAAGATTTGGAGTGAGGCAGGCCTGGGTGTGTGGGGCTGGATATGAAAGGAAATTAGTGTTAGGGTTTGGGGTGCACCTGGAATGGATACAGGAGAAGGGAGCAAGGGGTTGGGTGTGCCTTCAGACTCTGATGCAGGTCTGACCTCTGGAAAAGACCACAGGGTGCAGTTCTGAGAAATTCTCGATGAGGCTATTGGGAAGTCCTTGGAAAATGGTTGCTTGCTAGAGGAATCCCACTCTTCTGGTAGAACTGGCTTGGCTCCAGTAACCACCATGTGCTCACCAGTGTTCTGTAAGCATCATGGTGAAGTGTGAAAGATTACAGTGGCTAGAGGCTGCAGGCTGTCCTGGAGGCTGTTGGTCCCTTGAAAGGAAATGTGAACTGTGAACGCCCTGCTTGACATAGTCCATCACTTGTGCTGAACACATCTGCTTCTCCACGCATGTTTATGGGCTTTCTTCCAGAGGCAAAACCCAGGAAATGGAAATTACTGGGAAGAATACATCCCCTCTTGCTGAAGCCAGTCTCATGGGTATAGCTGGTCCTCATCCTTTTTCTTCTCGACTTGCCATTGTAAATTCCCTCACTCTCAGCTATCACCTTGGACAGCTTTGGGTGGTTTACCTAGTAGTGAAACCCCAAAGTTCATTACTGAGAGCATCTGAACCCTTGATAACCATACACTTGTCAGCCTGATGTTTCTGTACATGCCCATTCACAGTTAACAGTGGGACTAAGAAGTATCAAGAGGGAGCACAGGTTTTCCTGTCCTTATTGCAATAAGAGCAGCCCACCCTCCGGCTGGTCAGGATGAGGCCCTACTGCCATGACAGCCATTCCACTTCTTGTGTGCTTCTCCCTGTCACAAGGAGCCTAAAGTGCCCTTGCTATGTCTCTTGGCAAGAAAACCTGTGTGTCTTTTTTGGGTGTAGGACCTCTAACTATGGAGCCAAGAGTTGTGGGGATCGTTCACTGGGAGGGATGGTAAGTAGGGCTGTTCTTAAACTCCACTCCTTGATCCTGGGCCTTGTATTCTCGTGGATATAGGACACAGCACCATATAGAGTCTTCTGACTTAATTCATTTACTTTTCCTTTGTCCTGTATGTCCAGCTTGTCTCCAATACAACACTGTTTTGATTACTGCAGATATAACTCTTGAAATCAGTTAGTGTGAGTCCTCCAACTTTGTTATTTTTCAAAGTTGTTTTGGCTATTCTAGTTCTTTTGCTTGTCCACCTAAATTTTAGAATCACTTTGTGTATTTCTATAAAAATTTCTGTTATAATTTCAATGAAATTGTGTGGAGTCTGTAGATCAGTTTGGGGGAGATTTGACAAATTAACAAAATTGAGTTCTCCAGATAAATCATGAACATGGTACAGTTCTCATTTCATTTAGGTCTTCAACTTCTCAGCTGTGCTATGTAGCTGTGGATGTACAAACGGTGCACATATTTTGTGAGATTTATATCTAAGTCATTCATGTTTTTTTGGTACTACTGTAAATGGTGGTAGTTGTCTTTGTAAATTCGCACTTTTCTTTATCTAAGCTCTGGATATTTTATACATTGTCCTCTGTTGTAAATGGAATTTATTTTCCAACTAGTTATTGTTAATAGAGTAGGAGTGTCTTTGAGACCAGATCACATCTCTTCTCTCCTTAAAAATACTTATTTCTTTCATCATAATGGAATCTTGGTTGTTGTTTTTTGTTTGTTGTTTTATTTGAATTCGAGTTAGTTAACATCGTGTAGCATTGGTTTCAAGAGTAGCCTTTAGTGATTTGTCAGTTACATATAACACCCTGTTCTGATCCCAAGTGCCCTCCTTAATGCCCCATCACCCATTTAGCCCCTCCCCTGCCCACCTTCCCTCCAGCAACCCTCAGTTTGTTCTCTATAGTTAGGAGTCTCTTATGTTTTCCCTCCTTTTCTGTTTTTATCTTATTTTTCCTTCCTTTCTCCTTTGTTCATCTGTTTTGTTACTTAAATTCCATATATGAGTAAAATCACGTTATTTCTTTCTCTGACTTATTTCACTTAGCATAATACCCTCTAGTTCCATCTACATTGTTGCAAATGGCAAGATTTTATTCTTTTTGATGGATGAGTAATATTCCATCACATACACACACGCGCGTGCGCGCGCGCACACACACACACACACACACACTACACCTTCTTTATCCATTCTGTCAATGGATATTTGGGCTCTTTCCATAATTTGGGTATTGTTAATAGTTAAATATAAATTTTGGTGTGTATGTACCCCTTCAAATCAGCATTTTTGTATTCTTTGGATAAGTAGTTTGTCGTACAATTGCTGGGTTATTGGGTAATTCTATTTTTAACTTCTTGAGGAACCTCCATACTGTTTTCCATAGTGGCTGCTCTAGTTTTCATTCCTACCAACAGTGCAATAGGTTTCCCCTTTCTTTGCATCCTTGCCAACATCTGTTGTTTCCCGAGTTATTAATTTTAGTCATTCTTACTGGTGTGAGGCAGTATCTTATTGTGGTTTTGCGTTATACTTCCTTGATTATGAGTGATGTTGAGCATTTTTTCATGTGTCTGTTCTGTTAACCATCTGTATGTCTTTGGAAAATATCTATTTAATTTTATTGGTTGTTCCTTTGCTGTGCAGAAACTTTTTATCTTGATGGGGTCCTAATACTTCATTTTCCTTTTGTTTCCCTTGCCTCTGGAGATGTGTCTAGTAAGAAGTTGGTGTGGCCAAGTTCAAAGAGGTTGCCGTGTTCTCCTCTAAGATTTTGTTGGTTTCGTCTCTCACATTTAGGTCTTTCATCCATTTTGAATTAAGTTTCATGTACAGTGTAAGAAAGTGGTCCAGTTTCATTCTTCTGCATGTGGCTGTCTAGGTTTCCCAATGAATTTTTTTCATTGGATATTCTTTCCTATTCTTTCCTGCTTGCTTTGTTGAAGGTTAGTTGACCACAGAGTTGTGGGTTTGTTTCTGGATTCTCTGTTCTGTTCCATTGGTCTATGTGCCTCTTTTTGTGTCAATACCATACTGGCTTGATGATTGCAGTTTTGTAATACAGTTTGAAGTCTGGAATTGTGATGCCTTCCACTTTGTTTTTCTTTGTCAACACTCCTTTGGCTATTCGGGGTCTTTTCTGGTTGCATACAAATTTTAGAATAGTTTGTTCTAGCTCTGTGAAAAATGCTGGTGTTATTTTGATAGGGATTGCACTGAATGTGTGAGTGCTTTGGGTAGTATAATCATTTTAACAGTATTTGCTCTTTCAATTCATGTGCATGGAATTTATTCCATTTTTTTGTGTCTTCAGTTTCTTTCATAAGCGTATAGTTTTCAGCATACAGACTTTTTACTTCTTTGATTAAGTTTATTCCTAGGTTTTTTTTTGTTTTTTTTTTAAGATTTTATTTATTTGACAGAGAGAGAGTACAAGCATGGGTCGTGCAGGGAGAGGGAGAAGCAGGCTCCCACTGAGTAGAGAGCACAACATGGGGCTTGATTCCAGTACTCTGGGATCATGACCTGAGCTGAAGGCAGCTGCTTAACCGACTGAGCCACCTAGGTACCCAAATATCTTATGGGTTTTGGTGCAATTATAAATGATACCGATTCCTTGATTTCTTTTTCTGTTGCTTCATTATTGGTGTATAGAAATGCTACAGACTTCTGTACATTGATTTTATATCCTGCAATTTGCTGAATTTATGTATCATTTCTAATAATTTTTTGGTGGAGTCTTGGGTTTTCTATATAGAGTATCATAGCTGTGAAGAGTGAAAATTTGACTTATTCCTTGCTGATTTGGGTGGCTTTTATTTCTTTTGGTTGTCTGATTGCTGAGGTTAGGACTTCCATTACTATGTTAACACAATGGTGAGAGTGGACATCCCTGTCTTGTTCCTGACTATAGAGAAAAAGCTCTCAGTTTTTCCCCTTTGAGCAGGATGAATTAGCTGTGGGTCTTTCATATATGGCCTTTATAATGTTGAGGTATGTTCCTTCTATCTCTACTCTCTTGAGATTTTTTTATCAAGAAAGGATGCTGTATTTTGTCAAAAGCTTTTTTCTTCATCTGTTGAGAGGATCATATGGTCTTGTCTTCTTTTATTAGTGTAGTATACCATGTTGATTGATTTGTGGATATTGAATCACCACTGTAGACCAGTTATAAATTCCACTTGATCGTGGTGCATAATCCTTTTAAGGTATTGTTAGATTTGATTAGCTAGTATCTTGTTAAGAATATTTGTATCCATGTTCATCAGGGATATTGGTCTGTAAATCTCCTTTTAGTGGGGTCATTGTTGGGTTTTGGAATCAGGGTAATGCTGGCCTCCTGGAATGAGTTTGGAAGTTTTCATTGAGTTCCTTTAAGTTTGTTATTAATTGATATATGTATTTGACTGCTCCCAAATTGGGGGCCTAAATCTTTGCAGTTGTTAGATCATCTTTTTGGATAGATCCCTTTATTATGATACAGTGCCCTTCTTTGTCTCTTGTTATTTCTTGGTTTAAAATCTAGTTTGTCTGATAGGGGAGCCTGGTGGCTCAGTGGGTTAAAGCCTCTGTCTTCAGCTCAGGTCATGATCCCAGGGTTCTGGGATTGAGCCCCGCATCGTGCTCTCTGCTTGGCAGGGAGCCTGCTTCTTCCTCTCTCTCTGCCTACCTCTCTGCCTACTTGTGATCTCTGTCTGTCAGATAAATAAATAAAATCTTTAAAAAAAAAATCTAGTTTGTCTGATAATAAGGATTGCTCTTCCAGCTTCCTTCCTTTTTTTTTTTTTTTTTTAAAGATTTTATTTATTTGATAGAGAGGGAGATCACAAGCAGGAAGAGAGAGGGGGAAGCACGCTCCCCACCGAGCAGAGAGCCCTATGCAGGGCTTAATCCCAGGACCCTGAGATCATGACCCAAGCCAAAGGCAGAGGCTTAACCCACTGAACCACCCAGGCGCCCCCAGTTTTCTTCTGATGTCCATTATCATGATAAATGGTTCACTACCTCCTCACTTTCATTCTGGAGGTGTCTTTGAGTCTCAGATGAGTCTCTTATAAGCAGCATATTGATGCATCTTTTTTTTTTAATCCATTCTGATGCCCTACGTTTTTTGACTGGAGTATTTACAAATGGATTGAATCCATTTACATTCAGAGTAATAATTGATAGATATGAATTTAGTGCCATTGTGTTACCTGTAAAGTCGCTGTTCCTGTAGATTATCTTTGTTCCTTTCCAGTCCTTGCTGCTTCTGGTATTATCTTTCACCCTCAGAATCCCTTTTAGTATTTCTTGCAGGGTTGGTTTAGTGTTCATGAACTCCTTTAGTTTTTGCTTGTCTTAAAACTTTATCTTTCCTTCTATTCTGAATGACAGCCTTGATGGAAATAGTATTCTTGGTTACATATTTTTCCCACTTAGCACATTGAATATATGTTATTCTTTTGTGGTCTGCCAAGTTTCTATGGACAAGTCTGCTGCTAACCTTCTGTGTCTGCTCTTGTAGGTGAAGGACTATTTGTCCCTAGCTGCTTTCAGAATTATCTCTTTATCTTGGTATTTTGCAAGTTTGATTATGATATGTCTTGGTGTTTATCTGTTTTTGTTGATTTTTGAGGGGCATTTTCTGTGCCTCTTGGATTTGAATGCTTGTTTCCTTCCCCACATTAGGGAAGTTCTCAGCTGTAATTGTTTCAATAAATCTTCCACCCCTTTTTCCTGCTCTTCTTTTTCTGGGACTTCTATTATATGGATATTATTGTGCTTTGTGCAGTGGCTGAGTTCTTTAAGTATATTTGTGATCCAATAGTTTTCTTTCCCTCTTCAGCTTTTTTTCCATAATTTTATCTTATGTATCACCTATTCATTCCTCTGCTTCTTCCATCCTCATTGTGATTACATCCAGTCAGTTTTGCATCTCAGTTACAGGATTTTTTATTTTGGCCTGACAAGGTTTTAGGTCTTTTTTCTTTGCAGCCAGGGTTTCTCTGGTGTCTTCTATGCTTCTTTCAAGCCACGGTAGTATTCTTAAGATTGTTGTTCTAAAGTCTTGTTCAGATATATTGCTTCAATTGCTTCTATCTGTTTTGATCAAATCCCAGGCTGTAATGTCTTCTTGATCTTTCTTTTGGGGAGACATCCTCTATCTTGTCATTATATCTGGGTATCTGTCTTGCATATTATGAAAGTTATGTTTCCTGCTTCTGAAAGTAATACTGTAGTAAGAAGGGGTCATAGGCTGTCCAGGGCCTGGTGATTCAGGAAGCGTTTCTAGTGCATGTTGTGTGCACTCTGCCATTATATTTTGGCTGCTCTTTCCCAGAGGTCTGTCCTTTGCAGACTTCCTGCTTGCCGTGGGGAGTGTTTAGACCTTTAACTAGGTGTGCTTTGATTTGTTTGTTAAGATAGTTTGATTAAAAAAAACCCTTATCGGAGAAAAAAGGAAAAGTAACAAAAAAGGAAACAAATATATAAACTGATTATGAAGAAAAAAAGAAAAAAAACAAAAAACCCTGATCCAAAAAATGAAAAAAGGAAACAAACAACAAATGAACACAATACTATATGCCTGATTCCAAAGAAAAAAAGAAAAAAAAAACCCAAAATTCAAAATACAAAATACACGAAAAAAGGAAAAGAAGAAATCCTGGTTCTATTTCTACCACAACGAAAGCTGACGCTTTGGAGCTCTTTATCATCAGTAGACTTGGTATATGCAGGGGAGCCGAGGAGGGAGCGGGGCGGAGCTGTGTTGGGCTTCTGAAGCAGAGGCCCAGCAACCTGGCTCACCGTCAGACCTGCCTCACACGTTGCGCAAGGCACCGACCTGTCCTAGAAAAGCAGGGTGGTGGCTGCAGTCTGGTGAGCACAGTGAGAAGCCGTGATCGGGTTTTCTGCCTCTCCTGCTGGTGAAGGGCACCCAGTGCCTCCTCAGGGGCCTTCTTTGCTTGGAGAAGCAGGATACCCTCTTCCAAAAGGCCTCCAGGAAGGGGAAAAATATATCCTCGTGTGACCCAGGGGATCCACGCATCATGGCCTCCTGTGCGAACCCCAACTTGGCTCCCTCCCCTCCCTGGCACTGTGGCTTTTTTCTCCCCCCAGTGCATCTTTCTGAACCCCGCATCTGCTACATTCTCTTCGGTTGTGCTGATTGTTTCTTAATCCTCAGATTCATTCCCTAGTTGTTCACAATGATTTGTTTTTGATCAGCTGTGTTCGAGGGTTGAGGCTGGCTTGGTCCCCCTGCTACTCCACCATCTCAATTCCTCCGCGACTAATGGAATCTTTATTCATGTGGAGTAAGCAGTGATTTCTGAGCTCAGAGAGGTCAAGTCTTCCTTCATTTGACAACTCCTTTTCCAGTTTCATCTTTTCTTCTCTTTCCCTCAGACACTTTATGTTCCTGATGTATCTGCAAGCAGTATAGTGAAATGTAATCATTTACAGTTTTTCAGCATTTACGTGATACCACCGCTGGTCTTGAACAATAGGTCTGGTGAGCCCGGTGGAACTCAGCTAGCTGCTGCGGGTTTGCCCTGACCCAGGGGTTTCTTGGGCACCAGTCTCAGAGAGGTCAGCTCCTATAATAAGTACTCTCAGCCTGGCTTTTCTTCTATGGAGGTTTAGGTTTACTAAGGCAAGGAGGCAGGCTGGCAAAACCTGTAGACGCTGCAGATTTCTGTTGATGCTAAAGAAATAATTTTGGCATATATTGTGGGAAGAACTTTGTCTTTGCATTGTGTTATTTATGACTCAAATTTATTAAGATTTATAAACTGTTTTCCTTGCAATTTAGATGCCCTAGAATATTTTTTATTAATTGATTAGGTAATAAATTCTCTTTTGTTTCAAGTAAATTCATCAGAGGCTAGTAATTTTGAAATGGTTTATTTTATTTTTTAAAGATTTTATTTTTAGTAATCTCTACACCCAGCATAGGGCTCAGATTTGCAACCCTGAGATCAAGAGTCGCATGCTCCATCAACTGAGCCTGCCAGGGACCCAGGAATGGTTTATTTTTAATTGCTTTTTTCTAACCCAAATTTGGCAAGAGGTGACAGTAGGAGACCTGGATTGTTGGGTTGGATGATTATCTGTGGCTGATTCCGTTTCTGGACTCATTTTGTTCATTGTGCAAGTAGATTCGGAATCCATGATCATAATGTTGGGATTTAATTTAGAATACTAAAAGCAAATACAAATATCGTCCACTAGAGGGAGCTCTGCTCTTTTTAAAAGTTCTCATTTGTATTTAAAAATATATCTTGTACAAGGGTGTATAAAGTTTATCTGAATAATTTATAAGAATAAATATATGTTATATGCTATAAGAATATGTTATAAGAATAACAAAGTGAATACCTGTTTACTGCCAATTTGCATCATCTTCTGCAAGAGGTCATCGGTATCCTGCATTCTGCATTTATCATTTCCTTGCTTCTCTTTACTGTTTTAATACTTACACTTGTATCCTTAAGCAGTGTATTTTTTTGGCTTTTGAATATTTTTCTCTGTTTGATCTTTATGTAGCAGATATGATAGAGTATGTGTTCTTCTCGGACTTGTTCTTTTATTTCTCATGATGTTTGAGATTCATCCATGTTGGTGTATATATAGTTATGGAATTTTCTCAGCTATTTTATATTCTATCAGTATACCACAGTCCCATTTATCTGTTCCCCTTCCACTGGAGATTTGTGTTGCTCTCATTTCTTTGCCTTTTTTTTTTTTTTTAAAGATTCTATTTATTTATGTATTTATTTGTCAGAGAGAGAGAACACACAAGCAGGCAGAGGCAGAGAGAGAAGCAGTCTCCCCGCTGATCAAGGAGTCCAATGTGGGACTCCATCTCAGGACCCTGGGATCATGACCTGAGCTGAAGACAGCGGCTTAATGGACTGAACCACCCAGGCGTC
Source organism: Meles meles (assembly GCF_922984935.1). Taxonomy (NCBI): domain Eukaryota; kingdom Metazoa; phylum Chordata; class Mammalia; order Carnivora; family Mustelidae; genus Meles; species Meles meles. The sequence goes on from NC_060068.1 coordinate 93,172,616, forward strand.
CTTCCCCCGGCCCATTTCTTTGCTTTTATAAACAATGCTGCCATGAGCATTTATGGGCATGTCTCCTTTTGTACACGTGTAAAGAGTTTCTTTAGGCCACCCAGAGTTACATAGAATAGAATTAGTTTAGAGGATATTGCACGTTCAACTTTACTAGGTAATGCTAAACTGTTTTCCATAGTGGCTACACTAAGTTGTATCTCAGTAGTAGAAAACATTTGATATTGACTGACTTAATTTTTGCCAATCTGGTAAGTGTGAAATGCTTGTGATGTTATTTGATTACTCATGGATCAAGTGTCTTTTGTATGTTTATTCATCATTTCGATTCCATATCTGGAGATGCCTGGTTCATGTCTTTGGTCTTCTTCAAGATTTTTTTTTCCTTATAAATTTTTAGGAGTTAAAAAAATATATATATTCTGAGGGTGCCTGAGTGGCTCAGTGGGTTGAAGCCTCTGCCTTCTGCTCGGGTCATGGTCCAGGGGTCTTGGGATCGAGCCCCTCATTGGGCTCTCTGCTCATCAGCGAGCCTGCTTCCCTTTCTCTCTCTGCCTGCCTCTCTGCCAACTTGTGATCTCTGTCAAATAAATAATTAAAATCTTTAAAAAATTAAATATGTATATATATTCTGGATATCAATCCTTTCTGTCAGTTATTTGGATGCAAAGATCTTTTTTTTTCATTTTATTTATGATGTCTTGACAAGCAGAAAAGTTTTTTTATTTTAATGTCAAATGAATGTGTCAAATCCTTTTTTATACTTTGTGGTTTTTGTATCTTGCTTAGCTGGAGTTCTTTCATTACTGAAAGTCAGAGAGATATTTTCTTTTTTAAGATTTTATTTATTTATTTGACGGAGATCACAAATAGGCAGAGAGGCTGGCAGAGGGAGAGGGTAAAGCAGGCTCCCTGTTGAGCAGAGAGCCCGACGCGGGCTCGATCCCAAGACCCCAAGATCATGACCTGAGCCGAAGGCAGAGGCTTAACCCATTGAGCCACGCAGGTGCCCCTGGAGAGATATTTTCTTATATCATAGTCTAAACTTATGATTTTTATTCATAGTGTGAATTTGAGATTGTTCTGGTTTTCTGTTTTTGAAAATCAACCTACATCAAACATAAATGGCTTAAAGCATTTTATTCTGCTCATGGTTTTTGTGTCAAGAATTTAGAAAGAGCTCATCTGACAGTTTGCCCATTACCCATAAGGCACTACTTGGGCTATGAAATTCACTTTTAAGATGATTTTTTTCTCTGCTCAGAGATGTGGTTGGTGCCTTTGTGCTTCTTGGTTGCTCTCTCATTTTTTATGGGGTTTGCTCCTCTAGCGCATCTTCACATGGGTTATGCTTTTTGCAACATGATGGTCTTAGGGTGGTCACTATCCTTACATGGTGGCTGGCTTTCAATCAATCTTGGTCATGTCCCAAGAACGAGCATCCCAAAAGGAAGTATTTCCTATAGGCAAGAAGAGAAAATTGCCAGGTAGCTAAGAACTATGCCTAGACTTGGTAATATGTGACTTCTGCCATATTCTATTTGTCAGAGAAGTCACAAGGATTGCTCACATTTAAGGGTGGGGGTAGAGAAATAACCTCATCTTGTTGAATTTTTGACCTCATCAAAGTCACATTGAGGAAGAGAGTCACATTGGGAAGGTTGGACAATACTTTTATGGCCATCCTTGCAGAAGGCATTCTGGCTACAAGGACATTCATTTGCAAACTATATTCATCCCCTGCATCATGACTCCCCTAATATATCCCATTATGGCATCTCATAAAGCAATCACAGGCCCATAGCACTTCTAAAATTCAGTTGAACATGTGTCTGCCATTCCTTGATTAGGGCATAATTCTACGTCCTGTGAGTGATTCTGCATGGTTCCTGGCTCTTTCTGCTGGAGTCTTGACTCTACATGTTAAGTCATTTTTCCTTTTCTATAAGAGATGGCCCATGTTTGCAGGGGAATAGCTTTTTCATATACTTCCTGGTAGTGAAGCTTGAGATTCTTGACTGTTTTTTGCATTCGAACTGTGTGCTTTTTAGTCCAAGTGGACGGTGATTCTCCTAGTATTACTGTCTTAAAAATTCTGTGGGTTTTCTATGAATTTTACTGTGGCTTATTCCATTAGGCAAAAGTCACACATATCTTTGAAACAGGTTCTTTTTTCGCCTGGGCTGCTGAAAAGTCTGCTGTGGCCCATCACCTTAAAGAGTCTTAAACTCTTAGTTTATCCAAGATGGTTTGTAAGGTACTGCCTTTAATCTTTATGAAGTTACAGAAAAAGTCTTTTTTTAAAAGATATATTTATTTATTTTGGACAGACAGAGAGGGAGAGAGAGCGAGCAGACACATGAGTGGTAGAAGGAGCAGAGGTGGATGGAGAGAGAATCCTCATGCAGGCTCCCTGCTGAGTACAGAGCCTCATGTAGGTCTTGTTCTCACAACCCTGAGATCATGACCTGAGCTAAAGTCAAAAATTGGTTGTTTAAACAAATGAGCCACTCAGAGGCCTCAATAAAAGTCTTTTATGTGACTGCCCTCAGACCATATTTTAGAGACATCTTGAATTTGATATTGGTTGTAAGGCTATTTTTACTTTGAGAACCTTTTGTTAGGGTTGAGATTTGGGAATGAGAAATAGTTTTGTTTTTGAATCAAGTCATGGCTCCTTTGTATTTCCTCTAAATTTTGGTTAAAAACTCCTTTTTTCCTTTATCTCTATCTATCTGTACCTTGTTACCGAGGCTAAAAGAAACCAGTTGGCACTTTAAGCATTCATACTGGAAAACCCCTTTTCCAGATCCACCTTTTGTGTTTTTCATGTCTCAACGGGGGACAGTTTTGACTGATTGGTACCACTATGCAACAGAGGTATTTCCTACAGCCTTCAACCACAACTTCCTCACAGAGCTGCCAGCCTTCGCCCAACAATTCTCTCTGAGCTCTCTGGCTTCACTGCCGGTCCTGATAGAAATGCCCCAAATTTCTCTTAAGCCTCTCTGTGGTTGTGTAAAAAAAACTAGGCACAAGCATACTGGCTTCAAACAGTCCTTGTTATTTTCACATACTTTTGTGGGTCAGGAATTTGAGTATATAACTCTCTAACTGGATATTGTCTGGGGCTGCTGAGCCTGGAACATCCATCTCCAGGATGACTTCTGCACATCCAAGTCTGCAGCTGAGGTGCTCCTTGACCTGTTTCCTTCCATGCAGTATCTCATCTTCCACAGCCTGTTTTTGTGGCTCAGGCATCTTAGCATGCTGCTCGTGGGGGTGTGGCCCCCTGTACATGGTGGCTGGTTTCTAAGAGGGAGCTTGGCAGGAAGAGTGCGAGTTCTCAGAGGCAGAGAGGGCATTCCAGGCTGGTTAAGGGCTAGTACCTAGAACTGGCACAGTCTCACTCCTACCTCTTCCAGTTACCAGAGCAGTTGGAGAGGGCTCACCCAGACCCAGAAGAATAGAGAAACACACTCTAGCTATTGATAGGGTAGTGGCAAGATCCCTTCCAGAGGAGTATGTGGAGGGGAAGTGTGCTCTGTAGCAGGGATGCAATTTCACATTTCCCCAAGGGATAACCAGTTGGACCAGAACTCCTTATTGAACAGTCCACACCTTCTCATTGATCTGTAATGTCTTTTCTTTTTTTCTTTTTTTTTTTTTTTAAAGATTTTATTTATTTATTTGACAGAGAGAGACCACAAGTAGGCAGAGAGGCAGGCAGAGAGAGAGGAGGAAGCAGGCTCCTTGCTGAGCAGAGAACCCGATGCGGGGCTCGATCCCAGGACCCTGAGATCATGACCTGAGCCGAAGGCAGAGGCTTTAACCCACTGAGCCACCCAGGCGCCCCTGTAATGTCTTTTCTATCATAAATCAGGGTTCTGAAGAAATCGGTATGTTTGTTTTAGATTATCTGTCTAGGCGCCCATCATTTTCACCTGGGAGCCATTTTGCAGGGGACAATGTCTGGGAATATTTTTGGTGGTCACCCTTGAGAGGCTGTGCTGTTAGCATCCAGTGGTTGGATGCCAGGGAGGCTGCCAACAGGGAGGCACTGCACAGGACAGCTCCCCACAACAAGAATTATCCAGCCCCAATTGTCAGTAATGCTGAGGCTGAGCATCTGCGGTCAGTGCCGTCAGTGCTGCCCTACTGTATTATCTGAATGAGACTTGATGGCGGGTAGGGCAAGTTTCTCATTTCCTTTTTCTTCTTTAAGAATGTCTAGATTGTTTTTGGCATTTCCATGTAAATTTTATAATCAGTTTATCATATTTCATAGAACATTTTATATTTTGAATAGAATTTCTTTGTAAGTATATATCTTCATGAGGAATAGTGATGTTGACATTTTACCATTGAATATGGATATTGAATCTTATTATTTACCAACATGATGTTTCTCTCTATCGATTTACTTCATTAATGTCTTTCAATAAATTTTTATAATGTCCTTATTAAAAGGCTGGCATATCTTTTGTGCAAGATGGTTTGTTCTCTTGGCCAGTTAGTTGTGAGGCTTTTAGTAAGTTGCTCTCCTCTTTTGGGACCTCATTTTCCTAAGTAAAAAATGTGACGTTTGGATGCAATCATCTCTGACAGGCTTTGAAGCCTGAGATCACATGATTAAAGTGTTAAAATGACATGGAAAACTTATAGTGCACACGGTAAAAGTAGTCCATTAGGGGGAGATTTTCTACATTTCGTCTCTGGCCAGGTGGCTGTAAAGCTCCCACCCTGGCCAGCAATGACTGCACATATTATGACAGAGACCTCCTCTTCCCAGGGAGATGGAAGAACGTGGCTCCCTTGTATCTCTTCAGTCACAGTTCTCCACATAAGAACTTCTGTTTTGGTTTTGGGAAAGTATTACTTGTTTCTGGGTGTTGGGGATACAGGAAACACATTTTGAACCCAGGAGACGGTTTATAGGTCATCCAATGCAATCCCTTTATTTGACAAATGAAACAACTTTGACTTAGAGACACTGTTACAGACTACTCATGAGAGAATTAGGGCTGGAACTCAGGTCAGATTTTCACATTTTAGTTGAAGGGGTTGGGAGGATTAACTGTGGTATCAGTGGTAGGCTGGGGGTAGGGATGGTATTGCATTTTTAAAGAACTGACAGATGGGTGACCTGTGATTTCCCTGGACGCATTATATGCGTATGTGAACGTGAGAGAGTGTGTGTGTATCCGAGTGTGTGCATACGTGCTGTACTTTGGTTGACAGTAGGACTTCATTGTAATTATTAGCTTCTCAGAAATAGGATTGGACTTCTGTAAGCCAGCCTTCGCTTAAGAGGTAGAGTAACTTTGACTGGCTTTAGAGATTTATTTAATTTGTATTTTGGAATTGTTTGGAAATGCCTTGGCAACCTGTTTAAAAAATTTAATCTGTCTTTCCTTTTACTTGTCTTTAACTCGAATTAATGATTTCATTTTTTTTTTCACTGACTTTTCAAATAAAGTGGAATTACTGGATATTCTTTTAGAGAAGATGAAACTGGACTTTTTTTCATTAGCCATCATTTTTCAAGTCTATTGTGACTATTTTTGAAATGTTCCTCCATAGTGCTTATTATATGTGATTCTCCTGATTAACCTCAATACAGACTTTTTTGGTAAACTGTAGACATTTAAAAAATTCTTTTTTTCTGTATGTATTTAAAAATAAGATATTTATCATTTATTTGGATTATTTTTCCTCTGGGTATCATGGATAAGATTTTAAACCTTTATTTTGGCTTAAATAAATAAAAAAGTAAACTACCTATTGGCTTCCATGTTAACATTAAGAAGGAGAGTTCTTGTGTTACTTTTTCAAGGCAGTGCAATCTATCTTTTTCTAACAGAAAAAGATCCTCTGAGGAAAATGTTTATTTAACTACCTTCTGTTGTTCTTTACCAGGTATAGTCTAGAATAGTTTAAAGATTAGATTGTATTTAAGCTTCTGTGTTAGCCCAAGGAGTGATGGTGCCAATGTCTTGGAGAGGTAGGGCAGAGAAGGGTACAAAAGGCAGAAGAAGGACATTGGGCACCTTCTCACCTCCTTCAAGATCAAGGCTTTCATCTCATTGTGAAGTGTTCCATATTCAAGGATAAGAAGATTGTATTTGAAATAGATGTAAAAATGAATAATAGGCTAAAAGATTTTATTTTTTTGTGCCAATATACTCTTTCTCAGCAAGTGTCACTGAGGATTAGTCTGTCCATAATTTCTCTTTGCGTATGTACCATTTATAAATTTTGGAGAATTGTGAGATGGTTAAGTATTTCAAGCTGGGTGAAAGAAATGGCTTGCCCTAGTAGCTGTTAAGAACATCTTTAATCATGAAAATTGTTTGATAAAAGAATATATTTCTATTTCTTTATTTCATAATGTGTCACATGTTTGGTTCCTGTTTTTCTTCATAAATGTTCATCTGATAGGGGTAATGAATGAACATTGGAAAAACTCATATGTTGGGTACGGTGAGCCACATGTGATAAATTGATTGAGCATGACCTCATTTATTATCTGAGGTTTGGAATTATTATATAAATTCCCAAGGATACGAGAAATGGGAACTATTGTTAAAATATCTGTGTCTCCCATTGACCAATAATAGAGATTTCTTTCTTGGTTTTTAGATTTCCTCCTTCCTCACCCCTGAAACCATATCCAAAGAAGCCTACATGCCAAAAGGATGTTATTAAATTTCCTGAATGGAATGACCCCCCACCAAGCACTTCACAAGAGAACATCCCAGTGAGGCCAGTTGTGATGGTAAGTGTGTTACTAAAAGCTGGGCAGGGAGGTGGGGGTGGAGCAGGGTGGTGATGGTGGTGGTGGTGGCTGAGGGCAGGGCTAGCAGCCTCCAGATGTGGGAAATGGTCTGTGAGTCATCAGCCTTAGTCTACTTCTTTCTGTGAACAATGGTCCCAACGTGCTTTAAAACAGTATCTTACGTATCAATAGCTGAGAGAACAGTAAGAAGGAAAGATTAGCTGTTAGACTTTTTCTCTCTTTTCTGCTAACATTTTGACTAAATACATGGTAGGTATTTTTCGTAGGTTCAGACCAAGCAGATTTCTGTGGCAACTCCCTTATGATCTCCTTTTCTCCTTTGTTCTAGAAGTTACTCTTCTCCCTCTTTGTATCTTCCTGAATTTTGTTCTATTACTAGTTGAGAGTGGGAATGTTAGGGTGTGAAGTATTTTGGAATGACCCCTAATAATGAACAAAGATAGATTCTGCTAGTTTGGGGAAACCTAAGCTTATCGTAGAATAAAGTAATTTGGGGAGGTACTTTTTCCTTAAAATAGTACCAGTAGCAGACTATCATGATTGAGACAATGCTAGAAAATAAAATACAGAGAGAAACTTTCATATGGCAGTTTTTAAGAACTGTACCCACACAAATATTTTAAATTAATTTAGTGTGATAGATGTCCAGTTCATACTTTTCTTTGCAAAGATGTGATGTAAACATTTTTAGGCAATTTAATTAAAAGAAAAAGCAACTTTTTTTTCCTAAAGAGATTGTATTCTCAGTTTGAAGAAAATAATAGTTAAGAAGCTTGGGCTTGGGGCACCTGGGTGGCTCAGTGGGTTAAAGCCTCTGCCTTCAGCTCAGGTCATGATACCAGGGTCCTGGGATTGAGCCCCGCATTGGGCTCTCTGCTTGGCGTGGACCCTGCTTCCCCCTCTCTCTGTCTCTGCCTGCCTCTCTGCCTATTTGTGATCTCTGTCTGTCAAATAAATAAATAAAATCTTTAAAAAAAAAAAAAGAAGAAGAAGAAGCTTAGGCTTTGGGGCACCTGGGTGGCTCAGTCGGTGAAGCCTCTGCCTTCAGCTCAGGTCATGATCTCAGGGCCCTGGGATCAACCCCTGCATTGGGCTCCCTGCTTAGTGGAGGGTCTGCTTCTCCCTCTCCGTCTGCCCCTCCCTGCCCAGCTTGTGCTTTCTCTCTCTCTCTCAAATAAATAAAAGCTTAAAAAAAAAAAAAAAGAATCTTAGGCTTTTTCAAAGATAATTCAAGGAAAAGAGTGTTACCAGTGATAGAAATAGGGACTCCCCATAACAAATAACATGGAGGACATGGGGAGATGGAGAGGAGAGGGAGTTGAGGGAAACTGGAAGGGGAGATGAACCATGAGAGACTATGGACTCTGAAAAACAACTAGAGGGTTATGAAGGGGCGGCGGGGGGGTGGGGGGGTTGGGAGGTTGAGGAACCAGGTGGTGGGTAATAGGGAGGGCACGTACTGCATGGAGCACTGGGTGTGATGCCAAAACAATGAACACTGTTATGCTGTAAATAAACAAATAAAAATAAATAAATTAAAAAAAAAAAAAAAAGAAATAGGGACTCCATAAGGGCTTGCAGGTTTGCAGGATGGCAATGAATTTGGTTTTAAATTTGTTTGGTGATAAATATGGCCTGTATTAAATGGAGGTGTCTCACAGGCAGATGGTGATATGATCCTGGAATGTAAAGGTGAGATCATATTTGGGAGTCATTAATTTATTCATTAACAAATATTAATTGTCTGCTGTGGACCATACATTGTTGTTAGCTCCACAGATACAGTTTTAACACTAAAAAGGCTCATAGTCTAGTGAAACATACAATACAAAAATAGAGAATGAGAAAACAAAGTGGAACTACTTCGGGTATTTAAAGACTTTTAATTCATTCCTAATGAGGAATACTTAAGGTCTCGTTGATAGTTCCTGTCCCAGAGAAAGTATAAATGTAAGCTTCATGAGATCAGGTACTTTTTTTTTTTTTAACATTTACATTTATTTTATTTCTTTTTTAATTATTTTCATTAACATAAAATGTATTATTTGCCCCAGGGGTAGGTCTATGAATCGTCAGGCTGAACATTTGCATTTAAACATCTAACCTGACCCCATTGGTAGAGTTTTTATTCAAAAGACCTTTTTTCTTTATAAGGTCATCTAGTGTTGTTTATACAAGACATAAAATACTATATTAAGATAATATGTATTTATGTCATAAGTATAGTAACTTCCCTTTTGTATTCCACCTGGTTCTATGAAATTGTAATATTCCTGCTATCATCTATAGAACCAAGTACTCAATAGCACATTTTAATGCTCCATTGACAATGACTTGTATCTTCTGTTTTCATTATCTAATTTTCCAGGAGCCCTGAAGTGGGTATACCAGTGTCCTAGATTCATCAGCCATTTTCTCCTAAAGCTTATAATTTCCCTTGTTGTCTGCACCTGTGTTTGTTTTGATACTTGTATAAAACAAAATGAAGTAGGAGAGGTTTGCACTCTCTGCTTATTGTAATTCCAGCAAAATTTTGGCTGCTGCTTCTTGAGCAATGTCCAAAGGAAGACTGGGCAGGGCAGGATCTGTTTCCCTACTTGTGCCTTGATGTGGGTTTTAGAATGGTGAGGTTCATAGTCAATAAAGGAACAGTTCGTTTTTCTTAAAGAACTTCAGCTTGCCATTTGTTTCTTCTATTTTACTTTCCCTGTTTCCCTATTTTTGCCTCCTCTTTGCTTGTTGGTTTTTGTTTTTGTTTTATCCTGTCTTTTCTCTTGCTTTGCCATTGTTTTATTATTTTATTTTTTTTTATGTGTATAAAGCAAAAAAAATAATAAAAGTCTTGCTGAGGGGCAGTACACTGTGAAAAATAAGATATGGACTCTGGAACTAGACTACTGGGTTTGGATCTTAGATCCTCCATTTACTAGCTATTGGAGATTGTTTCTCTGTTTTATTCACTGTGTTTGTGTCTCAGTTTTCTTAATGGTGAACTTAATGGTGAAAAATGTCATTATTTTCTTAGTGATAATAGTACCCTCTGGGTTAGGCTTGTTGTGAGAATCAGGTGAGTTTATAACTATGAAGCACTTGGAATGGTGGCTGGCACACAGATGTTCACTAACTGTTCATTACTATTGCTGTTATTCATTTATTTAATAAAATTGTTTTCAGGCAGAAATAAAGGAAAATAAATTACTTATGATATCATCCAGAGAGAATTAATATTAACATTTTTGTGATGTGTCCTTTTTTCCATACAAACTTTTGACACAAAAATGAGATCATGTTGAGATTTTTATAGCCTGTGTTCTCACTTAGAACACTGTGCTTAGCTTATTTTTTCATGTTATTAGACATTTGACATCATATTTAATATCTGCATCTTGTCTAACATGAAAGTAATGTATTTTATTTGTCGAGTCCTTTACTGTTAAATATATACTGTGTTTCCAGTTTTTTAGGAGACAATGTAATAAGCAGTATCTTTAGAGATAAATAGTTGAATATATGCGTTGTATTTTTCTTTTTTTGTTTGTTTTTTAAAGATTTTATTTATTTATTTACTGAAAGAGAGAGAGAAAGAGTGGGAGCATGGAGGGAGAAGGGTAGAGGGAGAGGGAAGAGAATCTTTTTTTTTTTTTAAAGATTTTATTTATTTATTTGACAAAGAGAGAGAGGTATCACAAGTAGGCAGAGAAGCAGGCAGGGGTAGTGGGGGAAGCAGGCTCCCTGCTGAACAGAGAGCCCGATGCGGGACTCAATCCCAGGCCCCTCCTGAGATCATGACCTGAGCCAAAGGCAGAGGCTTAATCCACTGAGCCACCCAGGCGCCCTGAGGGAAGGGAATCTTAAGCAGACTCTGAGCCCAGCCTGGAGCCCGATGCGGGGCTCAATCTCACAACCCTGAGATCATGACCTGAGCCGAAACCAAGAGTTGGACGCTCAATGGACTGAGCCACCCAGGTGCCTTCATAGTATTTCTTTAAGATAACTTTTAGAAGTAGGTTTGGTAGGCAAATGCAACAGTTTATATGCCTGCCTTCAAAAATGAACACCTAATTTAGTTATTTAAAAAAAATTCACAAATCCTCATGGTCTTCAACTTTCTTTTGTAATTCAGTAATTCTCCAAAAACAAAATCACAAAACACCTTTCTGGCTCTGTTTTTCCAAGTTTATAAGATTTTTCTATAATGATACTTCTGTAAAAAAAAGTATTACAGAAAATCTTTGTAAATGATTGTGCTGTGGAGCTCTTATTTTTCCTGCCTTCTGCAGTTGCCTAAAATCTGGGGGTGGCTCTTCAACTTTGTACTTATTTGATCTTTGGTTATAAAAGAATAGAGAATTTTTAAAGAATTTTTTTAAAAAATATTTAATTTATTTATTTGACAGAGAGAGAGGTCACAAGTAGGCAGAGAGGCAGACAGAGAGAGAGTGAGAAACAGGCTCCCCACTGAGCAGAGAGCCCGATGCGGGGCTCGATCCCAGGACCCTGAGATCATGACCTGAGCCGAAGGCAGAGGCTTAAACCACTGAGCCATCCAGGCGCCCCCAAAATAGAGAATTTTTGAAAGTAATAGACTTTGAGTTTGTTTTAAACAATCACTCCATTTGGACAGTGTGTAAATATGGATAGGTATTTGACTTAATTCTGAATTTTATTTTACGGCTACATCATTGATTAGTTGGAATTCCCATAGGGAAAAAATAGTCAATGTCATGCTTATTGCCATCGTTCTTTTGTAATTTATGAATACTCATTTATAATGTGACCTGATCCTTAAGAGTTATATTTCACTTCTCTGTAGTCCATGCAAAGAAAGTTTGTTCATATTTCTAGTTATTATTTTAAACCAAATTACAAAAACCAAGTCAAAGAAATTTCTGATAAAATCATACCACTATCTATTGAAATATTTGCCCTTTCTTTATTTCTACCCTCCCCCCAATTAGAACTCTGAGATGTGGTTCAAGCGTCACAGTATTGCCATTGGAGAGGTGCCAGCTTGCCGTCTCGTCTACCGCAGACAGCTGACAGAGGCCAACGTAGAAGAGATATGGAAGTCTATGACATTAGCATAGTATGTGCATTTGATGTTAATAATAATTTTCAGTATTGTCTGTTTGCTTCTCTATTACTCTCTGCATATTTAATTTTCTGAAGTTATATTTTAAAATCTTTTGTATTAGGGTCGCCTGGGTGGCTCAGTCATTTAGCATTTGCCTTCAGCTCAGGTCATGATCCAAGGTCTCCCTCTTCCACTCCCCCTGCTTGTGTTCCCTCTCTCGCTGTGTCTCTCTCTGTCAAATGAATAAATAAAATCTTTTAAAAACATAAATAATAAAAAATAAAATATTTGTATTATTTGTAGCTATGCTGCTTAGCCAACATAATTTAACTGAATTCCAGAAATTTTCTATTGTCATTTATATAATAGTTAAGAATAGAAATTTAAAAGTTCTTGAACTTTCTAGTAACCCTGAAGTTTGATGTTTAATGAAACATAATGGTAAATTTGGTCTTCTAGATATTTGTTATACTACAGGTAACAAAGTAAATGATATCATAAAGCAAGATTTATTCCCCCCTCACAAACATACTAGTAGCAATTTCTCATCCCTGAATAAGCTGGTTTTGTTTTTATAATATCTATACTTATGAAATAATTTTCTTGGCATTCAAGGTGTTATGTTATTAAATTAGTGGAGCAATCTATTAATGATCAAGGGATCTTTAAAATTTTTTTCATCATATTAAATTTCTAGCCTTTTTGCCAAAGATTGGATAAAATGCTTGAAAATGATACATTTTATTTTATTTATTTATTTTTTTGAAAATGATACATTTTAAAGATTGATCTTTTACATGCCAGGTTTTGGGGTAATATTGATTTTTATTTTTTAATTTTTTAAAATTAATTTTAAAAAATATTTCATTTACTTATTATTAATTATTTATTTATTATTTTAAGATTTTATTTTTTTAAAGATTTTATTTATTTATTTTTTGACAGAGACAGAGATCACAAGTAGGCAGAGAGGCAGGCAGAGAGAGAAGGAAGCAGGCTCCCCGCAGAGCAGAGAGCCTGACGTGGGGCTCGATCCAGGACCCTGAGATCATGACCCGAGCCGAAGGCAGAGGCTCACACCCACTGAGCCACCCAGGCACCCCTGGGTAATATTAATTTTTTTTTAAAAAGTGATTAATTTAATTATATATCTTTCCAGTTTACAGAAAGTCCTTGGCCTGGATTCTTTGGAAGAAGTCTTAGACATTAAACTGGTTAACTCCAAGTTCATCATCCATAATGTGTATAGTGTGAGCAAGCAGGGAGTTGTCATCCTTGATGATAAGTCAAGTAAGTATATAAAAACTATTCTGGTCCCATTTGTCCCACTATGTTGGCTGCACAGGTCCATCCGCTTCTTTATTAACCCTTCCCTAAACTTTTACCTCAATAAATGTACCCCCTCATTATGTATAGCCTTGTCTCACTATCTCATGCCTTTTAAATAATTGTGTGGATTAAGAAAGTGTCGAGGAAAGGTGAACATCCAGGAGTCAAAGCCTTAGCACAATCCTTCTGGAGGCTAGTTCAATGTTAGCCACGCTGGGCATTAATTAGTTCTGTATTCACAGAAAAATCCCTGAAAAGTAAGTTTAAGACCTGAGTACTTGAGTCAGTTTGTGACTGACTGGATCTTGGAAATTGATTTTAGGTTTCAAGTGGGTCTGATTGATTTTCGGTTCTCACTGACCTTTTCATTATGGTGTCTCTGTGGTAGATTTTCTGGGACAATCTTGATTTATGTCATTTTTTTTTTCTTGTTAATAAAGGTAGCCCTTTAAATGCTGAAGATGCTTTAATTTTTTAATACCTTTTCTTCTAAGCCAGTTTACAAGTCAGGAAAAAAAAGACATTTAGCAGCTGCCTATCCTGTTTTTTTAATTTGGAAAAATAAGGATACAGTATCTGTAGTGGGCCAGAATCCCCAAACTGATTTTAAAGCTTTCTTCTCTTGAATTGGGGATAGGGCAGAATTGGATGGATTTTTTGGAATGGTTCTTTTTACTTCCAACCCTTGATTCTGGGAATAGCTGGAACTAGAATGATATTTGGATGTGGGAAGTTGGTACAGTACTTTTAGGTTTTTATAAATTATTATTAAATTTAGGGCTGGAGGCTCCTGGCCAGCAAGGTAGAACTCTACCTGAAGGAGCCTGAGCAGCTGTGAAAGGGAAAGAGGTTTTTCTAGGTCCTGATTTCTGACTTTGAAACTTGAAACACCTCCTCTGTTATGTAGCCTCTATGTTGGGAATGGAGGATCCAAGCAAACAGAAATAAATTTATGATTTTGTGAGTTGTCAGGTTAATATCAACCTATACAATTAAATTACATAGAATGATGGGGATATTGCTTTTGAAATACATCTAAAATCCTTCCACATTCTTTAAGTAGAGCAAACATTAATACTTTTACCTACTAGTTACATGATCGGTCATCTTTTGTCTAACCAAGTTCTTAGAAAGAAGAGCACTTCCACAAGCCTCAGGTTCATTAGAGTTAATACAGGTTGACCAGTATCTTTGCAGTTTTTCAGAGTGAAGGAAATGGAGAAGTAGAAGTATGAGTGCAGGACCATCTCATCAGATGTCTGTGTCAGGACCAGGAGGGAAGGAACTCAGGAAAAAGGCTCAGCTGGGATTTTTTTGTAGCAATGTGAAAAGTTATTATTTTAGGGCTGCCCCAAAACTAATAGTCTATATTAGTCGGTCAGCGCCTTGCCCTAGAACATTTTGAAAACTGAAACATGCAAAATGATACTTATATTGAACAATGGACATAGAGAATTCACCCCTTTTTGGGGAGGGGGTTGGTGAACTGAATTCACAAATATAGTTGGTAACTTATATTTTTTACTTTTTGTCTTTTCCTTCTTTAATTCTTAGGGTATCTGGTTAGTTTGTTTGTTTCTTCAGAATAAACTGTCAAATTCCTGCTTTTCACCAAAGCTTTAAAAGGTGCATCTTGTCCTTTGCGAAGTTTACAGGCGTGATCTGTACAAGTCCATGTTGTGACACTGCTCCTAGGAAGACGTTCCAGTGCTTACAAATGCTGTTCTATTACTAGGTGATGTGCGATTTATGATAGGCAGATATGTTCATCTTATTTGGGCAGGTTATACATTCTTATGATTCTGTGTATGTATATAAGTCCTTGAGTTTTATGCAGTGAATCAGATAATCTTTTTATTTTCATTTCTCTGCAGAAGAGCTTCCTCATTGGGTACTGTCAGCTATGAAGTGTTTGGCAAATTGTAAGTACTAATTTTCCCCAGTTTTATAAGATTAACAGAAATTAGTGCTCGGAATTAGAAAATATTTTTGTTCAATGGCCTGAACATTGATTTGACACCTGTGAGACTGATAGTTAATTATTTTGGGACTAGTGTGCTTTTAGTGAATTTGTGACTTGGTGAAAGGGCTGAGTTACAGAACATTCTTGAAGGAATGTTGTTCTTCTCTTTTTTGGTGAATATAATCCCACTACAGATAAAATCCGTACTATGTCTTCTGGCTGTTTCATCACAGTGAAGAAAAATTAGTTATATTAAATATAATATTGTACAGATAGCTGCCTGTTGACAATTCATACATTTTTATTTTTAAAACCTCTTTTTTAAAAATTTCTAAAACACATATTCTCCATTATACCCTGTATTTACATCTCAGTGTGCTCAGCAGATCCTATCTACTATCTACTATTGACACAATCTACTATTGACATAAAGAGATGTTTCAGAAGACTAGGCTGATTGATAAGCAGGATGCTCTAGAAGGAGAAGAACTTTCATGTGGAGAAACAAGGGATATTTCAGTTATTGGATGTAAGATGACAGGGCCTGAATCGTGGTGTCCTTCTGAGGATTTGCATAGGCTTCCACAGTCCCTTTCATGGGCATAGATATTCACTTCACTGGATATCATAGACACTGTAAAGAATGTGTATTATAGTATCTCACTAACACTGCCATTTTTCTGGGTATTTTTTAGAAGGTTTAACCCAAAGAAGGGATTCTAATGGTAAATGGCTTAACAAAAACAAGGGATTTTAATAAGAAGAATTCCAGTTATTTTGGCTGAATAATAATGGTGATATTTGGGCTATGGGGTCTTTAAGCCTCACAGAAGGCCTCAGAAAGGAACCTTTTGGGTAGGGCTAGCATGTACATATATAAATGTAATAAAATTTTGAATTTGTAGACTCTGAATGATTTACTTACCTGGTGTTAGTTTTGTCTGATTATAGAATGAAATTAAGGTAACTATGCAGTTTATTTTAGGTAATCTCAGTCATAGTATATGGACAATGATTATATACAATCATTTTAAATATGAATACCAATTATTAGCTTGTGTGAAGTCTAAAGTTTTCTGTGTTTATTAAATTTTCATTGGTTTTTGCTTAATATTCTGGAAACTCTAAGATGTAGAGTGATTCAGCTTGGGAGAGTGCTTTTTATTCTTCCTGCTCAACCATTTGAAGTAAATTAAATTTAAATTATATCTTTGGCCAGAGTTGGCAATGATGAAATAGAAGGTATAAATGCAAAGTTAAATTACCCATTTCTGAATTCCTGGCAAACCAAGGATTTGGATGTTGATCAGCTGGGAAAGAATAGAGGAAACTGGTAACAAATCTAGGCTACAGTATGTTCTGTAATGCATATGTAGATGTGGTTGTGATATAGATTTTTCAGTGATGATCAAAATGTAGTAAAGAGTACAATTTTTCCCTCAAGGAAGTAGTAAACATAAAGCCACAAAAACTTCTGAAAGAAGAGTAGACTAACTGGAATTACTCAACAACGGGAGGGAAAGATGTAAAGAGCAACTTCACAATGTTCTCTGCATGTGTGAGGTGTCTTGTGTTAGGTGGAAGTTCTCAGGAATAGGACATGGCTCACGTGAATTGAGTGCAGTGCTTTGCTGGTGATTGGCATATCCATGAGAATGCTTGTTTGTGTGTCAAAGGAAAAAAAAAGTGGCCAAAGGGCAAGCACGTCTTTTTGAATAGTTTTGTGACATTATTAAGTTTTCCAAATTCTCATTGGCCTCCCAAATTTACTTGAGTCTTTCAAAGTCATGACCTGTTCTTTTTCCTTCTTGTCCTTGTTGAGGCAAGATTCCCATTAAAGTCATCTAATAGGGGACAACAGAAAGGATGGGCTGGCTGATTTGCAGGATATTTTGAAGGCTTCTGCCTCCTTTTCTGTAAATTTGCTACTCCCCTTTTTCTTGCAGGCCCATTGATAGACCAATATACACATAGGTCTGGGTACTTTCATTGTTGGCCAGCCTCATGGTTGGCCACAGAATGATGGACTGATAGTAAATGTAAGAACAGGTTAACTGTGTTTTTCTTCTTTGTGCATGTAGATTATAAGGATTCAATAAAGAAAAGGAAAAAAAAAAAAAACCAGATACAGGCAACACTTCTCCAAGATCAGTTAGTAAAAACATTTATAAAAGATGTTCTGAAGATGATGATGATGATCATCCTCAGAAGATGATTAAGAAACAAAAAGTCTTAGAAATATGACCTCCTCTCATAGGGCCCACTGTGCACTTGCATTTTTATGGAAACTTTGTTTTGTTTGTGCATGTTTTTAGGAAGAATGATGAAATGTTCATAAAGGGACACTGCTTACACACTGCTCACAACCGCTTACCATCAATCGCTTACTTATCTGGGAGGGAGTAATTCAAGACAATGTGGATTGCTTGCTGAGTCATACCAAGCTAATGATTTTAATTGACTAAGCTTGGGGTATTTCAGAGGAGGAAGCAAGCAAGAATGGTGGCTCTGTTGGCTGCTAAGTTAACATGGTACAACAGATAGGTCTTTTGTTATTTTCATTTTAGTCGATCAAATTGAGTTATTTCATAAGAAGTATACAGAATATTGAAAGGTAAGAGGGTTTTTAAGGAGACCAACAAAAAGCCATTTTCATGTGGTCCCATTGGCCTTGAAATGTAAAGGCCCAGAATGTTTAACTGGTTTTTTTGGTTTGATCCTTTCCCTTTAGTTGGAGTGATTCTGAAGGAAGGGTTTCTTTCAACTTTATTGGTTTATCTTTTGTTTCCCTGAGAATAGAGATCTGTTTGGGTCTAGTTGTTTAGTCGTGTGTACTGCGGGCCCAGAACTGACCAGTGCACTTGCATTCCTTTCTTCTATGCTGTCATGGAAATTGAGAGGACTGGCCAAACTGTTCCTCATGAAGCTGCTTGCCATTTCCCTCAAGGCATGGGCAGCTCCGGTTTGTCTCTCCACTTGGTAATGTAAATCTGTGGTCTGTGCGTGGTTTCTTGGGGGGCATTTGCTGCCATATCTGTAGAGAGCTATGCATTTCTTCCTGTTCTTCTTTGGTCCCAGAAACAACAGAATCTTTGGCTTGCTTCTGCTTAGGGTATGGCTGGACCACATTGTTCCAGGCTTCTTTATAGTTACCGCAACTTTGGAATATGCCCTGCTTGATACACTAACTTTTGAAGGTTGGTTGGAGATCAGATAGTGAGTTTTATAGTTAGAATGAATTATAGGACACAATGTTAAAATCATCTTTTTTGAATATCTGTAAGAAAAAGAGTAAGTTTTTATTAGTCTGAAGTAGGTTAGTTCAAGGTAGAATTTGATAAACTCAGCTCTGGACTCTAGGATTTCATAATACAGCAATGATAAAATAATGAAAAATTTCGCAAATTGCTATATAACTTGCTATTGCATATGTGAGCTAATTATCATCTTGATCAACTGTGTCAAGACTAGGAAAATGAATATTTCGCAGAAAATAATCATCATTTACATTGAACAAAAATGTCTTTCAGAAGGTTGTAAAAGAAAGAGTGGGTTTCTTTTAAAATGCAAGTAAGCCATGATTTTCCTCATTGTTTTATAATTATGATTTAGACATAAAGAATATTTGTTTAGGGGTGCCTGGGTGGCTCAGTGGATTAAGCCGCTGCCTTGGGCTCAGGTCATGATCTCAAGGTCCTGGGATGGAGCCCCGCATCGGGCTCTCTGCTCTGCAGGGAGCCTGCTTCCTCCTCTCTCTCTGCCTGCCTCTCTGCCTACTTGTGATCTCTCTCTCTGTCAAATAAATAAATAAAATCTTTAAAAAAAAAGAAAAAAGAATATTTGTTTAAGCAAATGTATAATGTCAACTTAGATAATGCTAATTTCCCCCAACTTATCTGATCTTGGATCTGTACACACCATACATATGCATAGAGACTAATCCTTTGACATGGTCATCCCATTAATGTTTCTTTTACTCTCTCTCTCTCTTTTTCTAACAGGGCCTAATTGTTCAGATATGAAGCAGCCTATGTATTTAGGATTTGAAAAAGATGTCTTTAAAACCATAGCAGATTACTATGGTCGCTTGAAAGAGCCTCTACTTACATTTCATCTTTTTGATGCCTTTGTCAGTGTATTAGGTAAGTTGGAATACAATGAACTTGTGTCTGTGTTATTGACATTGAATCATTTCATTTTTCTGTCTTGAGACTTCCATTAGTCAAACCTCCATCGCATATTTGTTTTTGTTTTAAAGATTTTATTCCTTGGGGCGCCTGGGTGACTCAGTGGGTTAAGTCTTTGCCTTTGGCTCAGGTCATGGTCTCAGGGTCCTGGGATGGAGCCTCATCAGGCTCTCTACTCAGCAGGGAGCCTGCCTTCTTGCCCCGCCCACCTCTCTGCCTGTCAAATAAGTAAATAAAAAATCTTTAAAAAAATATTTTATTCATTTATTTGAGAGACAGAGACAGAGACAGAAAGTGCAAGACAGAGAGAGAGCAATCATGAGTGGGGTAAGGGTTAGAGGGAGAAGCAGGCTCTTTGCTGAGGTGGGAGCCTGATGACGACAATGGATGATGATGACGAGGAGGGATGGATGGACATGGAGCTCCATCCCTGGACCCTGGGATCATGACCTGAGCTGAACGCAGATGCTTAACTGACTGAGCCACCCAGGCGCCCCTCCATAGCATTTTTGAGATAAAAACTGATGAGGTGTTTGCCTGGTTGCAGTCCTACTCTATGAAGGAGGAAAAGAAAATGGTTGAGCTCTGTCGGGAAGCTCAAAGCGAAGGCCAATAGTTTTTACTTCTTAAGAAAGAGTAATATACTGTTGTCATTTTTATACAAAAAAGGACAACTTCTGTGGTAGAGAAGAATGTAAATTCAACATTTACTGTTCAGAGTAAATCTACTACTCTGGATATGCCTTCATGAATAGTCAAGTTATGGGGGATGTATTTTCATTTAGAAAGCTAATTTCCTTTCATAGAAGGAGCAGGTTTTTGTAGGACTATTTGTTATTTGTGACATGACAAATGAATATATTAACTTTATCATTCTCTGAAACTTGTTCCTATTCTTCACATAGATCTATACTACAGAATTTACGTATCAAAAAAGCAGGGTAGAAAGGAAAAACAATCCACATTATTGCTATAGGTCTTTTTTATATTATTCCTTTCTTGTTGGATATCAGATTTTCCTGTTGTTATCGTGACTATTCAATAAATATTATTGTATTATTGTCAAAATGTTTGAATGACCATATCATTGTGTCAGTATCATGCTCTGTTATGTAAATTTGTGGGCACTTGCATACTCTTTTTCCTGAGTACGGTGGGGTTTAGCCATCTTTCCCTTCCCTTCTCTTCCCTTTCTCCTCTTCCCATCTTATTTTCTTCTTAGAAAATATGGTTGCCACCATAGTATCCTCATAAAATAAAGTATCAGCAATATTTGAATAATGTACCTGATCTTACAGTACTTTAAATTTTAAGATTCTGTAGGTTTTCTGATAAGGAACAAAACACAACAAACTGTAAATCATGTGCATAAGAATGAGTGTTTTTTTAGAGAGATTAATATTGGGAACAGATGAAACGATTAGGCCTGTTACTGGAGTTTGAGACCACTGGTCGTCTTGGTATTTTGTGTTCAACCAAAGAGGATCGAGGGCTTCTGTCCTTTTGAACATCATGTCTAATGACAAATACTTGCTGCTCTTTAATATGCAAATGGACTCATTGAACCAATTCTCATTTTAGCCACTTAACTGCCGTTGTGCCACTGGTAAAATAAGAATTCTAAAAATTGTATTTTTTTAAATTTATTTATTTATTTTGGAGACAGAGTGAGAGAGAGAGTGCAAGTAGGGAGGAGGGTCAAAAGGAGAAGAGAGTGTGTCTTAAGAAGACTCTGCACTGAGCTCAGAGCCTGATGTGGGGCTTGATCACACAATCCTGAGATCATGACCTGAGCTGAAACCAAGAGTTGGACACTTAACCAACTGAATGACCCAAGTGACCCTAAAGACTGGATTAAAAACTACTTCTTAGGCTTTCGTCTCATTTTCCATTTTCATAATGTTCTATGGTAAAAATGATCTGGTTTGGAAACCCAAGTACTTGAAACTTTTTTTAGAAAATAAATTCCTATTTGAATCAGTTGTGTTCATGACATTACTGGTCCGTTATACCACTATTGTCCATTTTGATCTCAGCTAGGAATTAAAGCTGATTATTTCCAAGTTGATATCAGAATCGGCCACCCTCAAAAATATTACTTATACAGGGTTTAGAGAAAGATGGACAGAATGGAGAATTTATGGCAGTTTGGTATCAGTAAGAATAATGTGTGTGGATTGTCAAAATGTATTAACCTTCCCTGATGCAGTCCTTCTCAAGTGAACATATATAAGATAGTCTCCATTGAAAACCATTTATTTTTAGATCCTATTTAGTCAAAGAAGAAGCAGAAATGTTCTGTTTCTCTTCTAGATTATCATAACTTGATCACTATATGATTAGCAAAAATCATCTGGTATAGCAATCCTGTTAAAGTCTGTGGTAAAAGGTAATCTATATATGGGTATGTACAAGCCAGATACATAGGTTGAATCTCAGTGGGGTTGACTCATTTCTTCAAACCTTTTGACTTACTTGGATTACAGTAGGATGCTACTAGATAAGTAACTAATAAAGTAGATAATCAGTCTACTTTGTATAGAAGCTAGAAATTCTACAGTACTTTCAGTGGAAATGACTTTTAGTTTAATTAATGGATTTTGGAGGTTTATTCCTTTACTTCTAGAATGAGATAAACCAGCCTGATGCAAAACCTGTGACCTGAGAGCCATTAGTCACTGATAGTGAAGCAAAACATCTGAGAGTTCTTAAAGAAAAAAAAAAAATTTTTGAACTTATTCTTTACTTATAATAGAAAAAATGATTTCATTCATCTTCATTTCCAAAATGGCAATTTCTTAGTAAGACCAGAATTTGGCTGACTCTTAAATGGGGTGAGTGAGGTGGTCTAGCATCCTTCACTCACACTCCACATGTACCCTGGAACCCAGTGAGCTGGGTAGCTTGCCATAATTTGCCATACCGAGGAAAAAAGGAGACATAGGAAGCACAGAAGGGCAGGGGATGGTGTTTGGACAGTTGGGTGACTTGTGGGTTAATTAATGTTAAAATCTGAACTCCTGCATTAGTGATCTCTGCGCCAAAGAATTATCTGTCTCTGACTGATAGATACATCTGGTTTGACCTTTGTGTTTTAAAAAGAAAACTTAATTAATTTGCAAACTTGAAAAGCAGGAAACTTACCTAAGAATTTATGACTCTTTCAAGAGAAAAACTGGTGTATCTGGCAGTTCTGGTCTTGAATTTTCCTGGGCACAGACAGCTGCATCTCTGTAGCTAGAGCCACCACTAGAAGGAGCAAGTGTTCCAGAGATGTGAACTCCCAATTTGCAACCTCTCCAATGCTTGCCACTGCTTCTCAGACTCTCAAGCCCAGTTCCCAGTGACTCCCTTTGCTCATTTATTCCTTTTGTCTGCTCCTGCAGGCAGTTGGGCTTCTGGCTCCTGGTTTATTTGTGAGGTGGCTGCAAAATGGAGTAGTTCTTTGCTGTTCCCTACTTCCTAAATGTGGAGTTTAGAAAATGCCACTGAAATTCACCAGGTTGATTGTACACTGGAATATCCAACTGAATAGTTGAGATCTTCTGGGTTTTTTAATTTGGAAACATCTTATAAGGGTAGATTTTCCATTCTTTGGTTCATTTGTCTAATGACTTCCCAGAGATCTGGAGACTCGTGCCATCTTTGCCTTATTACCTCTTGCTCTTATGTTCTTCAGATTATCTCAGGATCCTCATCCCACCATAATTCTTAAGGGAAAACAATTCTTTTTCTTTTTTTTCCCAAAGAGTTCCTAGTTGGTGTGCTTGACCAGACAGAGGGCTCTTGCCCATGTTAGTGCAAGGTTCTTGCTGGTGGTACTCTCTGCTCAGAACCCAAGGTTTATGGCTAGAGCTTTTGAAGATATAGATAGCCAAGTTAAGGATGTTGAATCACCTCCAAATAAAACGACTGCTGTTATATCAAGGTTGTCAGAGTAAAGTGGGGTTAGGTACTCCTTAATGATGGAAATTTAGGGAAATGCTAGATATTCCTTGGCTATAACAAAATACCGAAGCTAGTTATAAATATACTAGTAATCGCTAGAATAACTGAAAAAACTTTTGGGGAAAAATATGAAGACCATTCTCATACCATTCATCGGGATAAATTCCAGCTGAATTAGAAAATTAAATGTAAAAAATGCAAATCTAAAATGCAGTTGATATTTATCTGCTGTTGGGTGGGTGAAACATTTTCTCAGCATAAAAGCAAAGAAGTCATAAAAATGTTATAGCAGTTTGGAACTCTTAATGTAGGAAAGGGCATCATCTTGTACGTGGGTGAATCTCTGCCTACTTTTAAGCAATTCACAAAGGCTACTTGTTTGCCTTTTCTTCAAAGCCTCTGGAGAAGTAGTCCCTCTTGCTATGTCTTTCTTTAGATGGGGAGTCCTTGCCAACTGCTCTGTAGTCTGAATTCTTTTGCCTTAGTATAAACCTTTCCTTTTTATACCTCTTCTCAGTGAAAATGAAACAGATCCCTCCCCCCGCCCCTTTGGTTGTTCAAAAACTACCAATGAACCTTCTCGAGTCCTTGAGTCTTTTATTCTCTGGCTGAATAGACATGGGTCTTATTGGCCTTTCAAGAAAATCTGGGCCCTCTTAAAAGTCTTACATTTCACTTCTTATTTGAAGCTCCCACAAGGGATAGCTTATTGATAACATTACATATGTGGAAACATCAGGCAGGTCTGCTTTGCAAAAATAAAAATTTTTGTTTGGGGTGATTTCAGAATGGAAACCTGATGTAACCGTTGGAGAATGGGAAGGACAGTGACACAGGTAGGGGTCCCACAAAGCACTGAGAACTCTCAACCTGTCATGTGGTCTTCATGGCTGAGGTGTCACTTAATATCTAACAAAACAACATTATTTTAGTTGTATTTATTTTTATCATAAGGAATAGTTGGGTTTCTTTGAGTATTTGATTATTTATTCACTTATCTTCCATCAATCCAGCTAAATAATGGAGTATTTCCCTGATGGAAAAAAGTCTTACAAGTGAATTATGTAAGTTCTTTGGTGGATTGTTTATTATTTTTTCATTATTTTATTCTTATTTCACCAATGGAAACATCACCAAACTCCAGTAACTTGGTTTGTTGACCTAAGTGTACCCACTTCGATGAGTCACTCTGCCTTTTGAGACCCTGGTTTTCTCATTGATAAATGGCAGTAATGCCTGTCATGCTTCTAGATTTCAAAATATGAAACCTAATGCAATGGGTTACACTTATTTACCTACTAAGTTTCATTCTTTTGTTTCAAAAAAATATAGAAAATTGGACCAATGTATAAATTAAGATAGGGCAATCATATGTTGCTATCTGGCCATGTCTTCTCTCAGATGATAGCAAGATATTTTTTATGTGAAACTACTTGTGATAGATCTTTATAATCTGTAATTGGGGTAAGGACTCGTATATCATTCTGAAATGCAAGAAACAAGTTACTTTGTTACAGAATGTCCTTGTCATTATCTTGAAAAGGAAGACTCAGTATTTTTATGATGATGTTGAGATTATAGAAATAATGAGAGACAAAAAGTTATTCTATTAGCTTTTATTGAGCAAAATGAAATTAAACCAAAGAATAAAATATTAACCACATTGAAACTCTTTGGTTATAAAATGAGAGAGAATGTTAATGTCCTTCTGAAGTTCTTAAAACCTAAAACGCCCCCCATGAATCTAAAAAACTGCAAGAAGCTCTTTAAAATCAGCCATAGTTTTTGATCTTGAAGAATCCAAAGGTACTTGTTGAAGATATGTTTGAGTTCAACAGTAGACTGGCAAGTGTTAATTTATTTTTATTTTTTTAGGAGATTTTATTTATTTATTTGACAGAGAGAGAGGGAGAGCACAAGCAAGGAGAGTGGGAGAGGGAGAAGCAGGCTCCCCGCTGAGCAGGGCGCCTTAGGCCGGCTGGATCCCAAGACCCTGAGATCATGACCTGACATGAAGGCAGCCACCGGCTTAACTGAGCAACCGAGGTGCCCAAGGAGGCCTTCTTTGTTATCATTTGTAATTTAAAACTAAGTTCTGTTGTAGTCATTTTTCCCGAGTTCTACAACATGCTTTCATCAGTAAGCTTTTACCGAAAGAAAAAGAAAAGATAGATAGTGGTCAGCAATGAGAAAGAAGTTAGGAAACAGAAACAGAGAAGTCAGATTAAACTATTTTTGAGAATCTAAGTATTCCTATCTGTGTTTGAATTGAGGAAAGCATTATGTAGCACTCCAAGATTCAAAAGCAGATCTAGAAGTGAGTCTTGCTTTGACATTTCAACAGATTGAAAAATAACATCCTTGGGACTCGATGCCAAGGACTGAAATATTACAAGCACATCAAACCTCAACCTTTTCCCCACACACCTTCCCTTTGATCATATTCATACCGCTTCATGGATCTTTACTCCTTACCTTCATCGAGGGTCTGTCTCCTGCGCTCAAACCAGGATTTCTTCTGGCTCTGGCTCTGTATTCCTGGATGTTTGTTCTGTAAGAGCCTTGGTTTAAACTCAGTAGTTTGTAAGCCACTGTTTCAGAAATTGTATCTTAGATGTGAAATCTATGTAGCAGGACAGTATTAAACGAAGAAAAGACAGAATATTGTACTAATATTGGAGTACGTTGTATAAAGTAAGAGTAGGTACTTTTATATACTTTTTTTTAGTTAAATACCTATGTATTTGCACATATATTGTGATATAAGATATGTTTTTTTAATTTTAGTTGTAGTAAGAAAATTTTTGAAAAAAACACTGCTCTAAATTTCATCTCTAACTATATAACATGGTGATTATGAGGGTTTAATAACTGAGAAGGTCTCTCAGAAAGTATAATACTGCTCAAATATTACTATTTTAGTTCATTGTCAAAGACGCTTATACTACCAATGCTTTGTACTTTACACTTAGATAAAACCTTTTTACCTATGGATCGTATTTTTTAGAGTTACATTCAGTTTTTCATTCCTTTGTGTGGTGAAATTAACATTTTCAAGTGGTTTAGAAGTTTCTTCAGGGATACACTGGATTGTATTTTTACTTAATGAGAGAGAAATGGGAATGGTTATCACCTGGCTTTCACTTTGAACTCTCAAGGAAATGGTTTTATGGACCCTCTATGATATAAAGGAGCTAGTTTCAGATTTCACTATGTTGAGAAATTCTCTATTCTTTTTACTGTCTAATCCTTGTCCCCCAGTTGAAAAATGCAGCGTGGTATTCTCTTCCACTATCTACCTGTTCAATATTTGTGCATATTCTTTGAGTCAACCTTTCTTCTTGTAGGAATTTATCCTTAGGAAATAATTGGCACATGGACAAAGTGGGTCATATAGCATGGTATTTAGGTGTGCGTGCCCCCCTGGTGTGTGCAGGCTCACATCACATTCTGCCACTAAGTAGCTGTGTGACTTCGGCAAGTGACCTCATCTCTTTAAGCCTCACTTTCTTTTTCTGTAAGTGGGAATAATGGTTATTATCTCCCTTACACAGTTGTTAGAAGGATTAAATGGGACAGTATTTGGGGTTTAGAACACTGTTCAGTACATAATAAAATGCTTAATAAATGTTAACTATTTTCTTCATCATAGAAATTAAGTTTTATTATTATAAATGTTAGCTGCTATTATGCTAATTTTTTAATTAGTTCTAACTTTTAATGGTGGAAAGATAAACTCCAAAAACCACTATCAAATAAAATTCTTTTCTGTAGTGGAAGATCTTGTCCTCAAGTGTTATAGTATTTTGTGAAATTCATATGTTTTTACGTGTAGTAGAACTATTCACTGTCATCAAGATTAATGCCATGGAAGTGCTGCATATCACTACATTCTACAAACAAAGATTTTATTTTATTTTTAATCTATTTTTATTTGGCATGTATAATGATGTGATAAACAGGGGCACAGTTTAATGTCTTTGGGACTAGATTCTTACCCTTGTCTATAGTATCTATGTTTCTAATACTAAGGGAATTCTAGGTGTACAACTTTTTTTTTTTAATATTTTATTTATTTGACAGAGAGAAATCACAACTAGACAGAGAGGCAAGCAGAGAGAGAGGAGGAAGCAGGCTCCCCGCAGAGCAGAGAGCCTGATGCGGGGCTCGATGTGGGGCTCGATCCCAGGACCCTGGGATACAACCTGAGCCGAAGGCAGAGGCTTTAACCCACTGAGCCACCCAGGCCCCACAACTTTTTATGCTATTGCATAAAAATGTGTACAACTTTTTATGCTATTGCCTCTTTAAACATTCAAAAATATTTAAAAAGAATAATTTAAAAATATTAAAAAGAATAATAAAGTAGCCCCCTGCCAGTTTCCCAATATTCTACTGATTAATATTTTTGTGAGTACAAGTTGTAACTTTGATATGGTTGAGAAATGCTGTTAGTTTATGTCTGCTTTATTCCGTAGGTTCAATGTCTTTTAAAAATATAGGTTTACTTAATGACTACCTAGGGCTTTAAGGCTTTTTCCCCAGGCTCTAGGAAATTTTTCCTGTTAGATTACTTATGATATAACACAAAGATGCTAGATGGCTGCCAGATAAACTTTTAAAAACATAATCCAAAATTAAAACTTTTTCATTTAGGATTATGTAAGTAACCAAGAAAAATACATCTGTGCATGTTAATAAAAGATATGGACTATGGTATTAATTCAAGAGTGTTATGTTTTAAAGAACAATTGATAATTGCTGACCATTCAATTTTAACACTAAATTAAAATGAAGAAAAGTTTGTTAAAAGGGGGTTGGTAATTGTGTGTTGATATTTATGCATGTAAAGGAAGATGAGAATATAGTTGTGAATCCCAGCTGTATTCCTGGGGCAAGTCTTAACTACTTTGGTATAGACATTAAATAGTTTGACCATTTTTTAAAAAGTTAAACTTCAGTTGCCATGTGAGTTAGTATGTCCACTCTTAGGTGTATACAAAACAGTTGACAACATATGTCACCCAGCAACTAAATATTCATAGCAACATTAATCATAATAACCAGAAAGTGGAAATAACAGAAATGTCCATCGAATGAAAAATGAAAAAAAGGTAGCATATCCATACAATAGAATGCTTTGCAATTATCAAAAGGAATGAAAGGCTGTTACATGCTATAACATGGTTGAAACTTGAAAACATTATTCTAAGTGAAAGAAGCCAGACACAAAATGTTTTGTTTGATTCCATTTATATGAAATGTTCCGAACAGGCAAATCTGTGACAGTGATAGTGTTTTCCAGGGGCTGAGGGGAGGAGAGAATGGGGAGTAACTGCTGACTGGTATGGAGATTTCTTTTTGGAATGACAGAAATATTCTGGAATTAGATAGTCGTGATGGGCATAACAATGAACATACTAAAAACTGCTGAATTGTACACTCAAAACAAGATAATCTCACTGAGTGGGATTAAGAACAGAGTAGACACTGCAGAAGAAAAAGATCAATGAACTTCCATATACAGCAATAAAAGCTAGCCTAAAGAAAGCACAAAGAGGGCAAAGTCCAGGAAAAAAAAAAACACACACACACACAATAAAACAACAGGCATCAAACACA
Organism: Meles meles; assembly: GCF_922984935.1. Taxonomy (NCBI): domain Eukaryota; kingdom Metazoa; phylum Chordata; class Mammalia; order Carnivora; family Mustelidae; genus Meles; species Meles meles. The sequence continues at coordinate 93,201,538 of NC_060068.1, forward strand.
GCCCCAGTGACATGTAGGACAATATCAAGTAATCTGATAGACATGTAATTGGAATCCCGGTGGAAGCCCCTAAAAACTAGCTCATGAATTTTTCTGTTTAACCCCATCCCCATCATTCTTAGAGCGCTTTCTTACTTTCTGGCAGGAAAAGCTCTTCTTGTTCTTTCTCTCCTGAGCCCTGGAATCAAGCATTTTTTTAAGAATTCTTGGTTCCTTTGAGTAGAGAGTGAGATATAGAAGCCAAGATTTAGTGCTTGATGTGTTCATTGTTATTGGAAGTATTGTTTGTAGATCGAAAGAATTCTCCTGTTTGCTATAGAATCCCCCACTTCCTCCATAATTTTGGGACTGCTGTGATTGTTCATCGATGCTTATGTGACATGTTCATCCATGTTTATGTGATCCGAGTCTGACATTGCAAATGATCAAATGCAGTAACAGCATCAGCAGCTCCAGCTACCTCCCCTCAAAGCCCCCCAAACATGGCTTAAGACCCTGAATTGGCCCTTTTGCTTCATGTCACAAGGTCAAAACATGGCTGGGGCTTTTTAATTTTTGCAGTCTGAGGTGTGTGAAAGTAATTTTGTTGCTTTTTATTGGTCATGTGGGTTTCTTCTTGGGTGAAATACTTTTTCTGTCCTTTATTCATTTTTTCTTTTGGTTTTTTTTTTTTTTGGCATTCTAAAAATATATTTTAGATACTATTTCGTTATACCTGTGTCTTACAAATACTGTTTCCTAGTTTGTTGCTTCTCTTCAGGTTTTAATCAAAAGGTAAAAAACTTATGTTTTATTTTGGTCAAATTTATTTACTTGTGTATCTTTAAGAAATCTTTCAGGCACAAAGAGATTTTGTAATTCTAAGATTTTTAAGTTTTGTTTTTTTGTGTTTGGGTATCTAATTTCTCTTGATTCATTTAATTTATTTTTATTTTATTTATTTATTATTATTATTATTTTTTAAAGATTTTATTTATTTATTTGAGAGAGAGTGAGAGAGAGAGCATAAGAGGGGAGAAGGTTAGAGGGAGAAGCAGACTTCCCGTGGAGCAGGAAGCCCAATGTGGGACTCGATCCCGGGACTCCGGGATCATGACCTGAGCCGAAGGCAGTTGCTTAACCAACTGGGCCACCCAGGCTCCCCTCATTTAATTTATTTTTAAATTGACTGTATTAATCAAAACCACATTGAGATACTAACTTATATCAGTTGGAATGGCAAAAAATAACAAGACAGGAAACAAGTGTTGGTGAGGATGTGGAGAAAGGAATACCCTCTTACAGTGTTGGTGGGAATGCAAGTTGGTACAGCTCATCTAGAAAACAGTATGGCAGTTCCTCAAGAGGAGCCACCCAGATAACCCAATAATGCACCCATTTTAAGTACAGTTTAGTGAGTTTTGATGAATGTATACTAGTGTAATTACTATTGCAATTAAGGTAAAAGACCCTTTCCATTACTCCTGAAGATTCTTTTTTTTTTTCACTTTTTTTTATTATGTTCAATTAGCCATTGTATAGTACATCATTAGTTTTTGATGTAGTGCTCAGTGATTCACTAGCTGCATAAAACACCCAGTGTTCATCACAAAATGTGCCCTCCTTAGTGCCCAACACCTGGTGACTCCATCCTATCCGCTCCCCGACAGAAATCTTCAGTTTGTTTCCCTGAGTCCATAGTCTCTCATGGTTCATCTCCCTCCCCAGTTTCTCCCCCTTCGATTTTCCATCCCTTCCCCTATGGTTCTCTGAACTATTCCTTATATTCCACATATGAGTGAAACCATAGAATTGTTTCTCTGCTTGACTTATTTGACTTAGCATAATCCCCTCCAGTTCTATCCATGTCGATGCAAATGGTAGGTATTCATTCTTTCTGATGGCTATGTAATATTCCATTGTATATATGAATCACATCTTTTTTTATCTATTCACCTGTTGAAGGGCCTCTCAGCTCCTTCCGCAGTTTGGCTATCATGGACATTGCTGCTATGAACACTGGAGTACATGTGCCCCTTCTTCTCACTACACCTGTATCTTTGGGGTAAATACCTAGTAGTGCAATTGCTGGGTCATAGGGTAGCTCTCTTTTTAATGTCTTGAGGAACCTCCATCCTGTTTTCCAGAGTGGCAGTACCAGCTTGCATTCCCACCAACGGTGTAAGAGGGCTCCCCTTTCTCCACATCCTCGCCAACACTTGTTGTTTCCTGTCTTGTTAATTTTTGCTATTTTAACTGGTGTAAGGTGATATCTCATTATGGTTTTGATTTGTATCCTGCCACATTGTTGAAAGGACAGCTTTTGCAGTATCCCATAGGTTCTGGACCGGTGTGTTTTCATTCTCATTAGTTTCCATGACTTGTTTAAGTTCTTTCTCAATTTCCTGAATGACCCAGTCATTCTTTAGTAGGATGTTCTTTAACTTCCACGTGTTTCAATTCCTTCCAGATTTTTTCTTGTGATTGAGTTCGTTTCAAGGCACTGTGGTCAGATAACATGCAGGGAATAATCTCAGTCTTTTAGTATCGGTTGAGACCTGATTTGTGACCAAGTATGTTATCTATTCTGGAGGAAGTTCCATGTGCATTCAAGAAGAATGAGTATTATGTTGTTTTAGGGTGGAATGTTCTGTATGTATCTACAAAGTCCATCTGGTCCACTGGGTCATTCGAAGCTCTTGTTTCTTTGTTAATCTTCTGCTTAGATGACCTGTCCATTGCTGAGAGGTCTCCTACTATTAATGTATTATTATCAATATGATTCTTTATTTTGGTCAACAGTTGGCTTATGTAGTTGGCTGCTCTCATGTTGGGGGCAGAGATACTTAAAATTGTTAGATTTTTCTGTGGGATAGACTCTTTAAGTATGATAATAGTGTTCCTTTACATCTCTTACTACAGTCTTTGGTTTAAAAATCCAATTTGTCTGATATGAGAATTGCTACTGCAGCTTTCTTTTGAGGTCCATTTGCATGATAAATGGTTCTCCATCCCCTTACTTTCAATCTGGAGGTGTCTTTAGGTTCAGAATGAGTCTCTTGGAGGCAGCATTTGGATGGGTCCTGTCTTTTTATCCAATCTGAAACCCTGTGCCATTTCATTTTTCAGGCTGTTCATGTTGAGAGTAACTATTGAAAGATATCAATTTAGTGCCATCATATTGCCTGTGAAGTCCCTGTTTCTGTAGATTATCTCTGTTACTTTCTGGTCTATATTACTCTTGGGGTCTTTTTTCTTTTATAGAACCCTCCCCTCTCTGGCTGCCTTGGTGGTCACATATCCTTTCACTTTCTGCCTGTCCTGGAAGATCTCTGTCTGTCCATCCATTCTGAATGAGAGCCTTGCTTGGTAAAGTATTCTTGGTTGCATGTTCATCTCATTTAGTACCCTATTATGTCTTGCCAGGTCTCTATGGACAGGTCTAATGTTATTCTGATGTTCCTCCATAGGTAAGACATCTCTTACCCCTAGCTGCTCTCAGGATAGCTGCCTTGGCTCTAAGATTAGTAAATTTTACTATTATATACTGGGGCGTTGGTCTATTTTTATTGATCTTGGGAGGGGTCCTCTCTGCCTCTTGGACAGGGATCCTCCTTTTCTTCCCCAGATTAGGTAAGTTCTCAGCTATGGTTTGCTCAAGTATGCATCCTCGTTTTCTCTCTCTCCACCAGTAATTCAGGGATCCCAATAATTCTGACTTTGGAATATTTCACGGGGTCATTGATCTCTCTACTTCTGATCTCATGAGCTTGTAGTTGTTTATCTTTATCATTCCTGACTTCCTTCCTTTCTATCAGCTTATCTTCTAGATCACTAATTCATTCTTTCTCATTTACCCTGGCATTCAGAGTATCCAGTTTAGACAGCATCTCCTTCACAGCATTTTTAATTTCAGTGACAGTAACTCTACATTCTGCCCTTAAAGATTCTATACTGTCACTAATTGTTTTCTCAAGCCTAAATAGCAATTTTATAAATGTTACTCTGAAGTCTTTTTCTGACATCTTCCGTAGATCCATATCCGTTAAGTCTGTGGCAGAGGCCATTGTCTCTGGTTCTTTCCTTTGTTGGGAGCTCTTTCTCCTAGTCATTCTCTTGAGGGATGGCTGAGGGAATGTACAGAGTCCAAAATATCAACCACGACACAGGCAAGATGAACCCAAGGAAAATCTGGAGTGTCAGAAGCTACCAATATCATGCTGATTTCATGGGTGTTCAGGATAGTTTGGTAGATATCCAGCTCAATTCAGGGGACCGGCAGTGGCAGTGAGGTTCTCTACTCCTCCACCATCTTGCCTTTTTTTCCACTTCTGAAGTTTCACTTGTGCTCTTTTTTCAGTCAGTACCCAACTCCATACTGGCATCAGACAACCAGAAATAGAAGTTTTCTATGCTATAGATTGGGTTTTCTTTTTAAGAGTTGCATACAAGCGAATGTATGAAGTATGTACTTTCTATCTGGCTTCTTTTGCTCAACACAGTATTTTTGAGATTTCATTCATGTTACAGGTACCAGTAGTTGTTACACTGTTTTGCTGAATATTCTATCGCATGGATATAGTACAAACCACAATTATCTTCTCACTTGTTGAGAAACGTGGATTGTATTCAGTCTTAGACTACTATGAATAAGGCTCTATGAACATATATCTTAACTTCTTTTGTATAAATAGGAGTGGAATTATTGGGTCAGGTGATAAATGTATGTTGACTTTCATTATGAAACTGACAAGCTGTTTTCCAAAATAGTTGTGTCATTTTACATTCCCATCAGTGATGCATGAGAGTTTTAGTAGCTCTAAATCCTTATTAAAATTTGACACTGTCATTCTTTTGTTTTACCTCACCTAGTGGGTATGTGGTAGTATATTTTCATGGTTTTTAGCTGTATTTTTGTGATGACTAGTAATGTTAAGCATGTTTTTGTTTGCCCAGTGGCTATTCTGTATCTTCTTTTGTGAAGTGTCTTAAAATATTCTGGTTTTTATTGGCTTGTTTGTTCTTTTATTATTGAGTTGTAAGAGTTATTTGCATATTCAGTGTGTAACCCAGACTGTGGTTTTTTCCTTTTCTTAACAATGTCTGGAAAAGCAGAAGCTTTTCATTTTGATCAAGTCCATTTTGTCGTTTTCTTTTATGATTAGTGCTTTTTTGTCTCAAGAAATCTTTGCCTAAGTTTAAATATTGTATTGCTTCACATATAATGTTACCACCTTACCATAATATCTTTTTATATTCTTTCTCCTGCCCTTTGTGATATTGCTGTCATACATTTTTGTCTGACATGTATTTTATAGCATCTGTTATAAACCATATTGTATGTTATTTTTTCTTTAGACAGGTAGTTTTCTTTTAAAGAAATTAAGGAATAAAAAACAAGTCTTATTTATTCATATGTTAATCTTTTCTGGTAATCTTCATTCCTTTATGCAGATTTAGGTTTCTATCAGGTATCACTTTCCTTCTGTTTGAAAATGTCCTTTGACATTTTTTTTTTTTTAAGATTTTATTCATTTATTTGAAAGACAGAAATTACAAGTAGGCAGAGAGAGAGAGGAGGAAGCAGGCTCCCTGCTGAGCAGAGAGCCCGATGCGGGGCTCGATCCCAGGACCCTGGGATCATGACCTGAGCCGAAGGCAGAGGCTTTAACCCACTGAGCCACCCAGGCACCCCTAACATTTTTTTTATGGTATAGGTGTCTTGGCAGCAGATTCTCTCAGCTTTTTTGGGGGGTAGGGAATTCTGAAAAGTCTTTGTTCAGACTTAGTTCTGAAAAGTATTTTCAATGGATATAGAATTCTAAGTTAACAGTTTTCTTTTATCAGCACTTTGATGATGTCTTCTGGCTTGGATATTTAAAGATGTCTTCTGGCTTGAATTATTTCGGATGAAAAGTCTGTGATCATTACTTATTTTTGTTCCTCTGTTTATAATGAATCTTTTTCTTTCCTTCTGCTTTTGACAATTTCTTTATCACTGATTTTTTAGGAATTTAATTATAATATACTTCTAAGAGGTTTCAGTGTTTATTGCCCTTTGATTAACTGAATTTTTTTCCTATGTTGATTATTAGATTTCACACCAAATTTGGAAAAAGTTTTTAGACATTATTTCTTCAATTATTTTTTCTGTGACCCTTCCACTTTTCTAATGACTCATTTTAGGTCACTTGGTACTTTCCCTCCGGTTGCTGCAGCTCTCTTCATTTCTTTCCCCTACTTTTTGTCTTCTTTGCTTCTGTTTTGGCTAGTTCATTCTATTGTCTAAGTCTTCTTTGTTTTCTTTTGAAATGTTAGTCAGCTGTGGTTCCCTTCCAGTGAGTGTTTTGTTGTTGTTGTTGTTTGTTTGTTTTTTTTGAGGATTAATTTTTTTTCATCTCTAGAAGTGCCATTTGGTTCTCTCTTACGTCTTCCATTTCTCTCCTTCCTGTATTCATATATATGTATATATATATATATATATATATATATATATATATTTTTTTTTTTTTTTTTTTAAATACAAGAACTAGAATACCTTTTGTAACACACTTTTCTCTAAATCCTTCATCTCTGTCATTTCTGGTGCTATTTTTATGATTTTCTACTGATATATTTTTTGGAGAGGTCACACCTTTCTGCTTCTTGGCTTTTCTAGTAATTTTGTTTGAACAAAATTTTTGTCAATGTTGAGTGTCTAATTTTATTGTCTTCCTTTGAAGATGGTGAGCTTTGTTCTGTTAGGCAGTTAATGTAAATGAATTAGACTCATCTGCATCTTATTTTTTTTTTTTTTTTTAAATTTTATTTATTTATTTGACAGATAGAGATCACAAGTAGGGAGAGAAGCAGGCAGAGAGAGAGAGGAGGAAGCAGGCTCCCCGCCAAGCAGAGAGCCCGACGCGGGACTCGATCCCAGGACCCCGAGATCATGACCTGAGCTGAAGGCAGCAGCTTAAACCACTGAGCCACCCAGGCGCCCCATCTGCATCTTATTTTTAAAGCTATTTTTCAGATCCAACTAGACTAACCTTTTCTGATGGGGAGTCTGGTCCTACTGTTGAAGCATAAACTGCTAGCTTTCTACATAATGCCTTCTGTCATGAGCAGGGTTGTCTACTCTGTGAGCTCTGGGAACCATTCAGCTCAAAGCTCATGGGTTGTTTTTTGTATGACCTCAGCTTTGCTTTAATCATGTATGTGCTTTTCGGTATTCATCAGAGTCTCAGGGGATTTTGCTGCAGCTTTATGGAACCCTTTTCCTGTGTAGTTCCCTGCAGATGGAACTCTGCTCTACAAGGGCCAGCTGACCTGGCCTCCAGGAACTCCAGTGTTTCTCTTCCCTCTACTTGAGATGTCATCTTTGTTCCATGTTTGGAATGTGCCACTAGGCAGAATGTGGGGAAATTGTATAGCTTATTTGTTTTGTTCCCTTTTCTTAGGGATTGTCATCCTGTCTTATTGCCCCATGGATAGAAACAGTTATTGCATAAAATTTGCCTAGTTTTCTAGGCAATAAATTTTATTGCATAAAATTTGCCTAGTTTGTGGAGGGAGAGTTAGTCTGGTCCTTGCTATTCCATCTTGCTTGGAGTCAGAATTTCCTGTATTTTTAATAAGGCAAGACACTGTCATTTCATCTTGTTTCTTGACATATAGTTATCAGTTTATTCCAAACACCACTTTGGAACAGACCATTCTTTCCTCACTGATTTGTGATGACATTTCTATGATGTATTAGGTTCCCATGCATACTTATGCCCCTTTCTAGACTTTCAGCATTGTCCTATTGGTCTTTTGTGTATTCCTAAGGTAGCATCGGACTATAGCTTTGTAACAAATCTTGCTTTCCTAAGGTAGCATCGGACTATAGCTTTGTAACAAATCTTGCTTTCATGTCAGATGAGTCTCTACTCCTAATTCTTGCATTTTATGGACATTGGATAACTTTTTTTATCTTTTTATCTATTTGAATTATTTGATTGGTGTAAGAACTTTCTACCTACTTAAATGAACTTTTTTTTTTAAAGATTTTATTTGTTTATTTGACAGAGATCACAAGTAGGCAGAGAGGCAGGCAGAAGTTGAGGGGGGTGGAAGCAGGCTCCCTGCTGAGCAGAGAGCCTGATGCGGGGCTTGATCCCAGGATCCTAAGATCATGACCTGAGCCGAAGGCCGAGGCTTAACCCACTGAGCCACCCAGGTGCCCCTTAAACGAACTTTTTATTTGAATTATTTGATTGGAGTAAGAAATGAAGGCAAGTCAGCTGTTGTAGTTCATCCTTAAAATCTTGTGTTCAGCCACACAGATGCTATATCGGTTATATCTATAGCAGATGAAATGCTATTAAAATGTAAGTCTTTGCCTAAAGAACAATTTTCACTTAGGTTTTAAGACCCTAGGATTGTACATTATACATTAAGAGGTAATCCTGGCAAAGACTTCTGTAATTGTTATGTAAACAAGGAGCCAAATATTAAATGGCTGTCAAATGTTGTAATAGACTCTCATTAAGGTAATAGGGAGGGCACGTTTTGCATGGAGCACTGGGTGTTGTGCAAAAACAATGAATACTGTTACGCTGAAAAAATAAATTAAAAAAAAAAAAGAAAAAAAAAGTTTTACAGGACCTTCTAACATTACCAGACGTTGTTTGTTTGTTTGTAGTTTTTAAAGATTTTATTTATTTATTTGACAGAGAGAGAGATCACAAGCAGGCAGAGAGAGAGGAAGGGAAGCAGGCTCCCCGCCGAGCAGAGAGCCCGACACAGGGCTTGATCCCTGGACCCTGGGATCACGACCCGAGCCAAAGGCAGAGGTTTCAACCCACTGAGCCTCCCAGGCACCCCCAGACATTGTTCTTTGTACCTAATAATAAGTGGACATGAGATTTTTTGCCAGTGACCCCAGGAGTCGTAATTGTGAGAGTCTTTGTGAATTATGCGATGTAAGTTTGTATACTTGGATGATGTTTACACATGTTTATTTATTTATTTTTTTTAAGATTTTATTTATTTATTTGACAGAGAGAGATCACAAGTAGATAGAGAGGCAGGCAGAGAGAGAGAGAGAAGCAGGCCCCTGCTGAGCAGAGAGCCCGATGCGGGACTCGATCCCAGGAACCCGAGATCATGACCTGAGCTGAAGGCAGTGGCCCAACCCACTGAGCCACCCAGGCGCCCCACATGTTTATATTTTTTCACAGCCTATGTAATATGGTTATGCAACCTTTGAGGCAGTTAGGCTTGAGGAGGGCATTCCTAGATGATTTGTCACTCAGTAATACAACTGTGCTGGGGCATTGTGAAATTTTACTTCTTCTCTTATTGTAGAGGCCCAGAGCCAAATTCACATCTGTGTACTACTATGCAATACATGTTTTAACTGGCTTTTATTTATTATTTTTTTTTAACGATTTTATTTATTTGACAGACAGAGATCACAAGTAGACAGAGAGGCAGGCAGAGAGAGGAGGAAACAGGCTCCCTGCTGAGCAGAGAGCCCAATGCAGGGCTTGATCCCAGGACCCTGGGATCATGACCTGATCCGAAGGCAGAGGTTTTAACCCACTGAGCCACCCAGGCGCCAGAGTTGCATCTGATTCACATCATATTTTCCACCCTAGTATTTTAATGCTTTGAAGTTCAGTAGTTGTAATGGTGGTAGTTGCAGCAGCCAACATCAATGCTCTTAAAACTTTCAATTCATCTAAACTTCCCTTTATAGCCCATGGGGCCCCATAATAGTACAATAATTTGGTTTTACAACTGTCCACAACAATTTTTTAAAAAAACAATTTTTTTAAAAGAAAAACAATTAAAAAAAAAAAAAAATTCATGCCCAAGCATATGCAATCAGTGGGAACTGGGCCTGAAGCCAGGTATTCTAGCTCTGTTCCTAGCAAGGGATAGGTCATTGTCATTCCTTCATTCATATGTTCAGAAAATGTTTATAAAGCTCCTGTGATCTACAAGGTGCTCTTTTAGCCATTGGAGGTATATCAATAAACAAAACTGACAAGAATCCCTGCCCACGTGGAGCTTATATTGTAGGAAGGCAGAGGGGAGACCATGGTACATAACAAAAAAGTAAATTCCATAATACATTAGGAGGTGATTATGTATAATTAGAAAAAAAATAAAGCAGGTGGGGGAACAATATATATACATGAGACATAATAAGATAAGGTGAAATCTGAAGTGGCACTGCCACTTCATCCAGACCATCACGCCCTTCATCTTCTTCCTTCTGTGCTACCCTCGCAATCTGTTTTCTCAACAACTGCCAAAGTAATAAGTAATTCAGGTTAAACGACTCCCCTGCCCAGAGCCCTCCCATGTTTTCTCAGGTTACTCATAATAAAAACTGAAGTCCTTAACAATAGTCTACAAGGTTCTGTGTGGTCTGGCTCTGGCCTTCCAGTGTAATGGCATTTCCGACTTGAATGTTCTTATACGCTGCTCTCTCTTTACACTGGCCTCACTGCTGTTCCTCACACCCTCCACATGGACCCTCATGTCACAATCTCCATAATCGCTGTTTCCTCCGCCTTGCAGATGTGTCTTCGATATTTCCCTGGCTCACTCTCATTACCTTCAGATCTTTGCTCAAACTTCACCTCCTTTTAGAGAGACCTTTCCTAAAAACCCAGAAGTGTTTTTCTGAGCACATCCCATCACTCCCAGCTCCTTTTCTCTATTTCTATCCATAGCATTTTTTCCACCTGACATATTTATGTGCCACTTTGCTAATTAGCTACTGGAAAGTAAACTCCATGAGATCAGGAAGGATTTTATATTATTCCCCACTGTATGTCCTCTTCTAAAATAGTTCCCAGGGGTGCCTGGATGGCTCAGTGGGTTAAAGCCTCTGCCTTCGGCTCAGGTCGTGATCTCAGGGTCCTGGGATTGAGACCCGCATCGGGTTCTCTGCTCAGTGGGGAGCCTGCTTCCCCCTCTCTCTCTGCCTGCCTCTCTACTTGTGATCTCTCTCTCTGTGTCAAATAAATAAATAAAATCTTTTAAAAAAAAAAATAAATAAATAAAATAGTTCCCAGAATATAGACAAGGCTTACTGAATATTCACTGGATAAATGAATGAATTAAAATATGGTCATAAACATTTTTTCTCTCCATAGATTTGTTTATGTAGAATTGAAAGACGGTCTAGTGATGATAATCAGCAACAGTATTTTCAGTGAACATCTAGGACTGCACTGTGTTTGTTTTTTAGAGCACATCTTATTTATTTATTTATCTATTATTTATTACTTTAGTTTCATAGGTAGAATTGTGATTCATCTATGCATACAACACTCAGAGCTCATTACATCATGTGCCCTACTTAATACCCATCACCCAGCTATCCTTTCCCCCCAGCCCCTTCCCTCCAGCAAATCTCAGTTTGTTTCCTATTGTGAAGAGTCTCTTATGGTTTGTCTCCATCTCTGATTTCATTTTTTTTTAAAAAGATTTTATTTATTTATTTGACAGACAGAGATCACAAGTAGGCAGAGAGGCAGGCAGAGAGAGGAGGAAACAGGCTCCCCGCTGAGCAGAGAGCCCATGCGGGGCTCGATCCCAGGACCCTGGGATCATGACCTAAGCTGAAGGCAGATGCTTTAGCCCACTGAACCACCCAGGAGCCCCTGATTTCGTTTTGTTGTATGCTTCTCTGTTTTGTTTCTTAAATTTTACGTATGAGTGACATCATGTGATAGTTGTCTTCTTCTGACTGATTTATTTTGCTTAGCATAATACCCTCTAGTTCTAGCCATGTTGCTTCAAATGGCAAGATTTCATTCTTTTGATGGTTATGTACTATTGTATGTATGTGTATATCTATATATTTATATATCACATCTTCTTTATCCATTCATTTGTCGATGGACATCTGCACTCTTTCTATAGTTTGGCTGTTGTGGACATTGCTGCTATAAATATTGAATAAATTCAATAGTAAATTGAATTACTATTTGTATCCTTCAGATAAACAACTTGTTGAACTGGGTGTATTAAAGGTCCCCTCCTGCCTCCTAAAGGCACACCCACTGCCTTTAGGATCAAACCTAAGTTCCTTGGTCTAGCATTCAAGGCCTTCTAAGGTCTCGTCTATATTGACCTTTCCAGCTCCACTTCTCTGCCAAGCCCTCACCTTCACAGCCCATGCTGAGTCCTAAGGAGTGACTTACAATTCCCCTCAGTGCCCCTTGCAGATGTCTCTTGCAGCATCTCTCAAATTTTGCTGCTTGTTTTTGATGGGTGTCTTCTCACATCGCATAAGCTCTTCAAAGTAGGGGACCTGGCATACTTTCATATTTCGAGGACTTGGCACAGTTCCTGGCAGAGCATAAGTGGTCAGGAAATCCTTACTGAAAGCCAAAGATGGTTTTGCCTTGAAGACAGAGACTAGCAGAAACTTGAAGAGGTTGGGTATGGAAAAAATAAATTGATGAAAACAGTTTCGTCTCATTAGAGGGCTTGTTTGGGGACAAATGGGATTGAAGAGAATGCAATATTAGAAAACTTTAATTTTTAGCACAGTATTAGAATACTCTGAAGTCTGTTGGAATACTCTAGTTTGGGTGAGGAGAGATGGCATATAACATGATTGAATCGGTTTACTCAGCTAGAAAAAAACAGCTTACAGGAGAGGAAGGGTTATTTGACATGTGTTGTTTGGAAACAAGTGCAGCCATCTGTCAGTGGTCTGACTGTAGGCCTGTCAACCCTATTATTCAGTCTGTAAGAATCATGCCAAATAGTGACCCTCCTCATCCTGGGGACAAAATATAAGGAGGAGAATTCAGGGTAGTATTGGTATATTTATGTACTTGCTCATGCTGTCTCAGTCTAGTAACTATGAGTGCTGAGGGTTAGGTTAGACTCAACCTGATCTTGGTTCAGTGGGAAAGAAGGCTGTGAATATCTGCTTGCATCTGGCAAGGGTGTGAGGGAGGGAAATGGCTGTATTTGTTTTATACATTTGTCATCCCTAGTTGATGGTTTATATTTTCTGTGCTGATTCAGTGGATCTGTAATCAGTTGGCCCAGCATAGTTGAATATGTGGACACATTTTGTATAATCTTAATAATATGTATTTTGAAAAATGTAAACATAATAGAGTCAAGGAGGCTATTGGTTTTAAAAGATTAAAAATTTTTTTCTCAAAAGGTTTGTTACAGAAAGAGAAAATGGCTATTGAAGCATTTCAGATTTGCTGCCTTCTCCTGCCACCTGAAAATAGGAGAAAGTTACAGCTCTTGATGAGGATGATGGCAAGGATCTGCCTAAATAAGGAGATGCCACCCCTATGTGATGGCTTTGGGACCCGAACACTGGTAGGTTGATCTCTAACATCTAACTTGACTTGAGTTTTTGGAATACAGTTCAACTGAATAAAGTTTACTAGCTTGGCAACCCAAGGAAGGCGCCAAGGTAGGCTTGCTGAAAGAGCCACAGCTTGGAAACCGCGCAGGCAGGATTATATTTCCAGTGTTGGTGTATTAAAGAACATAATGGAAAGTGAAGTGAGTAGGGATAGAATCTGAATGTAGAGGCATCTGTGGTCTCCTGCCTATTGTCAACATAAACGGAAGGAAGGGAGGACAATAAGGATAAGGGTCCCCTCATGAAAAAGACATACTTTCCTCCAAGACAGAAAAGGTTGTGAAGCATTTGTTACTGTAACAAGTAGGAGAGGGGCAGCACATATAATGGGGTAAAGAGGAAAGAAATAAAACAGAGTTGGACCAGACAGCCTGGGGGGAGACAGAGAATTTGTTCTCTTGGGGTATGATCTAACGGTCCATGAGTAAGGATATTTCTTAAGATATTTTCAATTTGGTTTAAAAACATAAATGCTAGTTTTGAATTCTACTTTCTTGTGTCAGCATGTCTTTTAAAATAAGGCTCATGTTTAGAATTTCTTCTATGTAATTTTGTTGTTTTTTTTTTTTTAAGATTTTATTTATTTATTTGATGCAGATCACAAGTAGGCAGAGAGCCAGGCAGAGAGAGAGGGGGAAGCAGGCTCCCTGCTGAGCAGAGAGCCCGATGTGGGGCTTGATCCCAGGACCCCGAGATCACAACCCGAGCCCAAGGCAGAGGCTTTAACCCACTGAGGCACACAGGTGCCCCTTCTATGTAATTTCTTAATTTTCCTCAAAATTGGGGCTCTTGGAGCAAAACTCCTCTTCTCTGGGGTATACATACTTCCCATATCCTGGTGAACCACAGTATACCCCTGGGGGTCCTCTGGCCCCATTTTAGAAGTGTTGAGTAAGAGTAAAGGAACACTCAGTGTCCAGTAGAGTGAATCTTGTTTGACCTTCCTTTTGGTTGAGTAGATGGGTAATGGGGCTAATGGACCCTTCCGAAAAGCTGAAAAAAACTTTGCACCTATTCCCCAGAAGAATGCACATGGAAAATTTTGTATAGAATTTTAGGGCATTAAGGTTCCCTAGTGTCCATAGCCTCCAGATGAAAAATGTCTGTGTGTCTCTGTACACATAAGTGTGAGGGTAGATAAAGTATCATCTGCAGTATGTTGATGACATGCAGTCTAATTAAACAGAATTACGTCATTTCATGCTTATAGTGTTTTTTTTTTAAAGATTTTATTTATTTATTTGACAGATAGAGATCACAAGTAGGGAGAGAGGCAGGCAGAGAGCCCGATGCGGGGCTTGATCCCAGGACTCTAGGATCATGACCTGAGCGAAAGGCAGAGGCTTTAACCCACTGAGCCACCCAAGGCGCCCCTGCTTATAGGTTTTGAAACAAGATTGTCCACAATAAAATTAGTAGGGAAGGGGGGAAAATCCTTCCAAATCATAGTTAATATGAATTCTATGGAAGCAACTACATAATATTTTTTATATTTCTGTCTGTTGTAAAGAGTCTCATCACTTATTGCACTTGTTATAAAGTCTCATCATTTTATTCAAATGTTATTGTCAGTTGTACACCCAAAATCCTAGAGAAACTAATAGTTAAGTAGGAATAAGTGTAACAGTTGAGGCACATAGGTTGTGCTAGCATATTTCTAAAATTCAAAATGAAATAAGGATATTAGTAAACAAAATGGCTTTAAAGTACTTTGAACTTTAAAGTGCTACATAATTCAAGTGATGGTGGTGATCATAATTTTTCAGAATTTGTTTATATATATTCAAAACTGTTTGTAAAGAGGTGTGCTTTAAAAACTGCTCAGACAAGCAGTCTCTGCTGAGTCTCTGTGAGATGAGATGCACCTTCTGTTCACACTGGTTGATAAGAAGATCAGCCCATTGAGATGACCAGGTGTGGCCAGGTGCCAGATAAGATGTGTACCCTGGGCTGTGGCCCATTTCTCATTGACTGGTCACCTTTGGTTTTTGCAGATTTATTAAATGCAGTTCAGCATTGGAAAAAACAACAACAACAAAAAAACCTCATATGTGTTTATTTTAAAAATATCTCCCCCTCTTTTTTCAGATGGTTCAGACATTTTCCCGTTGCATCTTGTGTTCCAAGGATGAAGTAGATTTGGATGAGTTATTAGCTGCTAGGTTGGTGACGTTTCTGATGGACAATTACCAAGAGATTCTGAAAGTCCCTTCAGCCTTGCAGACCTCCATAGAGGAGCGTGTGGCTCATCTACGAAGGGTCCAGGTAAAGGAAGGGGTATAAACAGTCCTTTAAAATTGCCAGCAGAAAGTCCTGTAAACTTGCTAGGCCTCTTGGGATTTCTAGATGTGAAGAATTAAGTGAATAAATGTGCACAAATTGCTTCCAACGGGGCTTGGTACATGGTGACCACCATGTGTGTTTGGTAATTTGGAAAATTTTTGAAATGTTTACTAATTTTGTTATATTGGTCAGTGCTCCATACTTCTGATTGCAAATTCCTTAAATGATAACCTGTTTGGATTTTAGTTTCCAAGAGTTAAAATTGGCCTTACCTGCCCTATAAAACTGTTGTGAAGAGTAGAATGCTCTACTACTAGAGCATTCTAGTAAAACCCCTAGATTAAATGTCTGATGTACAGCACGTCCTCTTTGAAATATAGCCTATTCTTATTTTTGTTGTTATTATTATATTAAAGTGATGCAAAAGAAATATAATACATGACTTATGTGGGTCCCATAGTGGGGTGTGTATAAGTCTGTGGGTACAGACACTTGATAAAGGCAGACAGAGGTCTGCTTGGCTCCTTCTGAATGAGTGGCCCTCTTTCTGCTTAAGTACTTTTTGAGGTTCCACAATTAAGGACCGGTGAAATGCTACTTCCTGAAGTATTATTAAAGTTGATAACTGTTCATGTTTTCAGTGTGCAACTTAAATTTTTAATAATTAAAAATTAAAATTTTAAAAATGAAAAATTAAACTGTTCATGTTTCCAGTGTGCCTGTGTGGCTTTATTGGTTGAGTGTCTGACTCTTAATTTCAGCTCAGGTCATAATCTCAGTCTTGTGGGATTGAGCCCCTCTCTAGCTCGAGCTCTGCTCTCAGCTGGGAGTCTGCTTCTCTCCTTCTCCTGCTCCCCTACTGCCATGCTCTGTGTGTGTGTCTAAAATAAATAAATTTTAAAAAAACTATTAAAAAATTAAAATAGGAGAAGAATAAATGAAACAAGATGGGATTGGGAGGGAGACAAACCATAAATGACTCTTAATCTCACAAAACAAACTGGGGGTTCCTGGGGGGAGGTGGGATTGGGAGAGGGGGAGCGGGCTATGGACATTGGGGAGGGGAGGCGAACCATAAGAGACTATGGACTCTGAAAAACAACCTGAGGGTTTTGAAGGGTCAGGGGTGGGAGGTTGGGGCAACCTGAGGGTTTTGAAGGGTCAAGGGTGGGAGGTTGGGGGAACAGGTGGTGGGTAATGGGGAGGGCACGTTTTGCATGGAGCACTGGGTGTTGTGCAAAAAGAATGAATACTGTTACGCTGAAAAAATAAATAAAATGGAAAAAAAAATTAAAATAGTTTCAGTAATTATCAACCTTAAATATGTTGAAAGAATTGGAAAATATAGAAAATGCACACCAAGGGCACCTGGGTGGCTCAGAGGTTTAAGCCTCTGCCTTAGGCTCAGGTCATGTTATCAGGGTCCCCGCATTAGGCTCTCTGCTCAGCAGGGAGCCTGCTTCCCCCTTTCTCTGCCTACTTGTGATCTCTCTCTCTGTGTGTCAAATAAATAAATAAAATCTTCAAAAAAAGAAAAGAAAATGCACATCAAAAACTGTAAGAGTAACACCCAATGTTCAGTTAGTATTACAGTATTTCAGGTGTTTTTCTTTGCTTTGTCTTTTGTTTTCTTTTTTCCTTTTCTTTTCTTTTTTCTTGCTTTTTCTTTTCTTTCTCTTCTTATCCTCTCCTCTCCTCTCCTCCATTCTCCTCTCTTCTCTTCGCTTTTCCTTCCTTTCTTCATTCCTGCCTCCCTCCCTCTCGTTTATGCCTTATTTTCTCTTGGCAATACAAGAAATATTTCCTATATCACTAAATATTCTTGACTGACCTCACGGTGGTTGAGAGCTTGGACCCTAGAGCTAAGTAGTGCTTGTATTCCTCAGGTGACATTTATTTGTCCTGTGACCTCAGGCATATTTTATTTTATTTTATTTTGCTTTATTTTTCAGGCACATTTTATAATGTGTCTCTGCTTCAGCCTCTACCCAGTACCTCTCTTTTCTCATCTGTAAAATGGGATAATAACAGTTAATACCTACCTCCTAGGGATGTTTTAGGGGTTGAATGGCTTAAGCTGTGTAAAGTGCTTAGTATGATATTTATTACATAGTAGCCCCTCAGTTGGTAGCTGCTGTGGTTAAGATTATTATCATCATTAGTGTTATATTATTCCACAATATTGTTATTATTGGTAGCATAGTATTCCATAATATGGATCTATACCATAATTTATTTAAATGGTTTTCTTTGGCTAATATTTAAGTGGTTTCCATTTCCCCCTCTATTTTGCAAATAATAAAACGGTAAACATTTTTGTAGCTAGATTTTTGGGGGGATTATCCATGTTTATGTTCTAAGAATGAATTTTTAGGAGTGGCATTACGTGGTCAAAGGCCAGGGATGTATTTTAAGTATTGATTGGGTATTGCCAAATTTCCCTTCAGAATGATTGTTCTGATCAATTTTCCCATGAGTAGTCTAAGAAACTTTGCATACTTCTTATTAATATATATATATCTTTGCCAATTTAATTAGTAAAAATTTTAACCTTACTGCTGCTTTAGTTAAATCCCTCCCAATATGTTTATGACCCAAACTTAAAAAAAAAAAAAAAAGTAGAGAAGAAAAGAAATAACTGAATTTCTGCAAAGAGAAGTGATGGCAATAGCGATGTTGCCCTGTCTAGTGGCTCAGTTCACGGTTCCCAAAGCACAGACAGAGCATGCAGCACCTCCTAAGTGAACCCTTTGCTCTTTGCTGAAGATCAGAAGGCTGAGCTCTGCTGATTGATTTAACAGCAGATTAGCATGATCTTGTGGAGGGGCACTGCCCTGGCACTAAGTAAAGCCAGTAACCGCTCATTTGTCCAAGTACATTTGCTCTCTTGGAAGTACTCAGTAGAATCACAGAACAGTTGTTTCATACTCAGAGATCCACTCTCTCACATGGCCTGCTCAGTCCCAACAGCATGGCAGATCCAGGGCAGGGCTTCTCGGAAAAGGAAGTGCTCGTTGGATTGTTCTGCAAGTTCCAGGGCTGACCCTGTGATAGGTAAATTGTGAGGTGGGCATTGTCTTTGACACCAACCTATTAGCCTTGACTGCAATCCTCTTCTTCCTTTTGTGCCCTTTAATCATGGGTATCTGGTATTTTTCTTACTAGGGTTCTGGCTGCAGAAGAACTATAGGTGTTATATTTTGGGGAAGATGGAACTCTTGGAGTCTGAACTTAAATATTTTTAATTTCTTTGTTATTCACGTAACATTGACATACAATGTTATGTTAGTTTCAGGTGTCCAGCAAGGTCACGGAGCCATTCTGGACCATTTAGTGGTCCCTGCAATGAGTGTAGTCACCAATCAATATGACTACATTATTGGCTGTACTTTCCATCTCTGTAACTTATTTATTTTATAACTGGAAGTTTGTACCTCTGCATCCCCTTCATCAATTCTTTGATTTTCCCCCACCTCCATGCCCCCTTTTCCCTGGCAACCAACAGTTTGTTCTCTGTATTTGAGAGTCTGTTCAGTTTTTTTGTTTGTTTGTTTTGTATTTCTGTGGTGTTGTTATTTCTCCTCCTTTATTTCTGATTTTATTTGAGTCCCCTCTCTTTTTATGTTGTTAAGTCTCGCTTAAGGTTTATCAATTTTGTTTTTCTTTTCAAAGAGTCTGTTCTTGGTTTCATTGATTTCCTTTTATTTTTTTATTTTTTAAAGATTTTATTTATTTATTTGACAGATCACAAGTAGACAGAGAGGCAGGCAGAGAGAGGGAAGCTCCATGGTGAGCAGAGAGCTCGATGTGGGGCTCGATCCCAGGACCCCGAGATCATGACCTGAGCTGAAGGCAGAGGCTTAATCCACTGAGCCACCCAGGCCCCCCTTGATTTTTTTTTAACTCTCTTTTTCATTTATTTCCACTCTATTCTTTATTATTACCTTCCTTCTATTAGCTTTGGTCTTTGTCCTTTTTTCCTATTTCCTTTAGGTGTAAGGCTAGGGAATTTATTGTGACTTTTCTAGCTTCTTGAGATAGGTCTTCATCACTATAAACTTCCCTCTTTGAACTGCTTTTATTGTGTTCTGAAGATTGGGACCATTGTGTTTTCATTTAATTTGTCTTCATGTATTCTTTTATTTCCTCTTTGATTTCTTCACTGACCTATTGGTTATTTAGTAGCATATGTTTGTGTCTTTTCTAGGTTGGTTGGTTTGTTTGTAACTGATTTCTACTTTTACACTATTTTGGTTGGAAAAGATGCTTGTTATTATTTTAGGCTTCTTAAATTTATTGAGATTTAAATTTATTGTGGCTTAACATGTGATCTATCCTGGAGAATGTTCCATGTGCACTTGAAAAGAGTGTGTATTATGCTGTGTTTGAGTGGAAATTTCTGTATATACTTGTTAGGTCCACCTAATCTAATGTCTTCTTCAAAACCACTATTTCCTGGGCGCCTGGGTGGCTCAGTGGGTTAAGCCGCTGCCTTCGGCTCAGGTCATGATCTCAGGGTCCTGGGATCGAGTTCCGCGTCGGGCTCTCTGCTCAGCGGGGAGCCTGCTTCCCTCTCTCTCTCTCTGCCTGCCTCTCTGTCTACTTGTGATCTCTCTCTGTCAAATAAATAAATAAAATCTTTAAAACAAAAAACAAAAAACCACTATTTCCTTATTGATTTTCTGTCTGGATGCCTCCTCCATTGATGTAAGTTGGGTGTTAAAGACTCCTATTATGATTGTATTACCATCAATTTCTCTCTTTATGTCTGTTAATATTTGCTATGTTTATGTAGGTGTGAAATTAATATTTTTAATGGACATTCATTTATTTATAAGTCTTAGCATCACCTTTCCTCTTTCTTCTCCATTTTCCCTTTTGCCCTGTACAGTGTCTGCACATTTGTTTTCTTGCTTTTTACTGTTGACGTATTTGGAGATGTTTTAGTACTTCTCCAAACATAACAGCCATACTATATGTGTGCCTCTATCCATTCCCAAGGAAGGGAAGTCAGATCCTCCAGATGTGGGAAGAAACCTCCAGAGAAGGAGGTTCACTATTGTAATGAATTACTTTTGTCAACATGTTTAGTTTATGTTTCAATTTAAGATTTTATTTAAAAGAGCACACCAGGTTTTCTGTTTATTAAAATGGTTCTTGGGTTAAAAAAAAGGTAAGAACTTATTTAAAACTGTGGCTTTAAGTGATTTTTTTCAAATTTATAGAAACACTTTTACTTTTTAATAAAGACTTTTTCCAAACGAATTGAAGAATGACATGGCATTCCCAGGAGGAGATATGCTCTATTTGATCTGAACCAGTTTTGCAACTTATATGAAAATACGCTTATGTCTTTTACTATTAATCCTTTTGCCTCAGATAAAATACCCAGGAGCCGATATGGATATCACTTTATCTGCCCCGTCATTTTGCCGTCAGATCAGTCCAGAGGAATTTGAATACCAGAGAGCATACGGCTCTCAGGAACCTCTGGCAGCTTTGTTGGAGGAAGTCATAACAGATGCAAAACTCTCCAGCAAAGAGAAGAAGAAAAAATTGAAGCAGGTAAAAAGAATGTTCTTTAGAAGCCATGTCTTTTTGTACTAGTCTTAATATTGTTTTTTTCTTTTTATTCTCTGCTTTAATGGGTTTCATGTGAATCTCATCTTCTGAGATGTAGCAGTTTTGAAAGTATATTATTCAAGTCATATACTCCAGAAGTCTCATGGATGTACTCAGTTGTGAGAGCTTCCCACATCTTATTCTCGAGTGTAGATATTTTACCATTATTGAGCTCTTCCTTTATGGAGCTGCTCTCTGTTATTTGTCTTTTGTTTGGGTAATTGGCACGATGTGAGTTAACGGAGCAGTTACTTTAAATTCTGAGAAGCTAACAAATGAAGACAGATTCTCCTGATTTTTTCTGAAAAGTAAATTGTACTGAATTTACAGATATAAGATTTGTAAAATTGAAGAGGCTTTGGTTTTAGATAGCCAGCATTTGGGGTTTAGTTCCTGCTAGGCAACACAGCTTTGGGTTTCATTGAAGAGCTTTTAATAAAAATTGATTTACTTTGACCATTCTTAGAGTAGTGATTCAAGATTAAGGGAATGGTTTTTATTTTTCAAGACTGATTTCTGCAAGCTTGATTCCTGATCATACCATACATTTGGGATTATACACAGAGCACCAGAGTTCTAGACTCCCAATCATATTTTTCTCAGTAATTTTGGAGAAGAGTTCAGTGTTAGGGATCAAAGAAAAAGCATTATTGCCTCTCTTTAAGCTTTTATATAAACTGGAACGTTTTCCCTTCCATTTGAGTAGAAGCAGGTGGGGCTGAGTTGGAGAGGCAGGGAGATCGTGAAATGTAGTTGGGCCAAAATTTTCTTCAACCGTATAGAACATAAGATATTTTCAAGTCAGAATTACGTATGACTATTTTTAAAATGAAGTCTATTTATAGTTAGCAAATGGAGGAAATTTTAAGAAATGGGACTGAAACGAGAAGTTGTTTGAAGATCGGATCAAATTAAAGTTGAATTAGATCTATAGCAAGTGGAATTAAATGATCTCAAAAAGAAATGGATTTGTGTTGGAGTGAATTTGATTATGATTTGTCATCGTCTTATTCTCTTTCTGATGGAGAACAATAAACATTAAAACAAAATAAAGACAACCTCATATGGAATCAGATCAGGAAGTCTTTAATTTTAAAATTAGATCACCTAATTTTCTTGGTTCTTATCTGTTTTTTTACTCATCTTGGATTTTTTTTTCAGTTTCAAAAATCCTATCCCGCAGTCTACCAAGAGCGATTTCCTACACCAGAAAGTGAAGCACTTCTGTTTCCTGAGAAGCCGAAACCGAAACCACAGCTGCTAATGTGGGCACTAAAAAACCCTTTCCAACCATTTCAAAGAACTAGAAGTTTTCGGATGTAGTACTTCCATGGCTATTAGAGAGCTCTGTTGTTGCCTTGAGCAAATGGGTGGTTAGAGAAGGACTATGGTGGTGGAAGAAGGAAGAGCAGACAATAGAGACTACTGAAATATAAAGTGACTGGACTTCCAAAAATGAGCCATTATCAGTATTTTTGTAAAACTCAGTGCTATTTTTAAAGTGTAAAACTCAGTCAAAATTTAGATGAATACATAGTGGTAATGTTAATGTGTTTGTAATTGTTACAAAATTTAAGGATTTTTATTTTTTTATTCGTCGTTTTTCATGGTGTTAATAAAAAAATTATGTGTACATTTTAGTTACTGATGTCTTTGTTATAACCAAGCCTTAAAAATAGTGTATATACTTGAGTAAGAAAGACAGTGGGTACTTTTACTGTGATGCTGTTGATATCATAGCTTAATAGTTCTGATTTCTCTTTTGTAAAATCTCATTTTCAATGTTGCACCAAGATTCTTAATGTCCTGTATTATGATGACTGTGTCTTTCATTGAGGATTTATTGGATGTTATGGCAGATATAACTAAAGCTGGTTCTTTAATAACATATATATTTGCTGGTGTTTACCTCTAAGTGGAGAAGATGTTCATTTTCCTGCAGTGGTATAATTTCAGTCTTGGCTGAAAATGGAGATTTGAACTGAATAAACTTTTTTGGTCCCCCTTATACCAGTGGTTGTAAATCAGATCTCTGTTATTTCATGAAAAACACAAATGGATTAAGTAAAATGAGACTACTTCCTTTATATTTCCCCCAAATCCCTCAACCTTTTGAAAATAAATGGACTGTAAATAAATATTGTATTTTGTTTCAACTTGGTTAGACTTTAGTTCTTTTACTTCTCCAAAAAGGGATTCTCTAGTATCATCCACGCTTTTTTCAAGCCCAGCTAACACCTTGATAATCGTCATTCTGAACTCTAGATCTGACATCTTACTAATGTCCATATTGATCAAGTCCCTAGCTGTCAATACTGGCTCTTGCTCTTCTTCTTCTTCTTTTTTTTTTTTTTTGAGGTGAGTTTTTCCACCTTGTCATTGCATCCAGATAAGAATAGAAGAATGAGAGAACAAAATACTGAAAGGTAGCAACAACCCCAGAAAAATATACACTTAACCAAAGTGGAAAAGTCCTGAAATGGGGGGTGGGGGAGGGGGAAGAAAGGAGAAAAAAAATTTTATATATGTATATGTATATGTACACACTTGATTTGGGGTGTATTTTGGTCTGTTAGAAGAAACTGCCTCCCAAAATTTTAAATAAAAAACATCTATCTACAAAAATAAGGGTAAACATGATGAAGGGATGGAATATGACTGTGAAGGTGAAATTTTTTTTTTTAAGATTTTATTTATTTGACAGACAGAGATCACAAGTAGGGAGAGAGGCAGGCAGAGAGAGAGAGAGAGGAGGAAGCATGCTCCCTGCCAAGCAGAGAGCCCGATGCGGGGCTCGATCCCAAGACCCTGGGATTATGACCTGAGCGAAAGGCAGAGGCTTTAACCCACTGAGCCACCCAGGCACCCCTAAAGGTGAAAATTTTAAAAAGATTCTAAAAAAGGGATGATAAGAAGTTGGTTGAAAAAAGAAAAAAAAAAAAGGAAAGAATGTGATCAGGCTGGAGACTAGAACAAAGCCATACATTAGATTTAGGGTATATTTTGATCTGTTAGAAGAATCTGTATCCCAAAATTTTAAAGAAAGAAAAATCTATATGTATACAAAAAATAAAGCTAAATACAATGAAGGTACAGACTATGACTATAACAATGAAAATTTAAAAAGATTTTTTAAAAGGTATTGATAAGATAAAATAGTTAAAAACATTAAAATATGAAAGAGGAAAAATTTTAAAGATAGAATGAGAAAATTTTTTTTAAATATTTACCTTTGAGGGGCGTCTTGTGGCTCAGATTGAGCCCCACATTGGGCTCCCTGCTCCGTGAGAAGCCTGCTTCTCCCTCTCCCACTCCCACTTTTCCACTCCCCCTACTTGTGTTCTGTCTGTCAAATAAATAAAATCTTAAAAAAAAATTTACCTTTGAAAGACTAAAGGATCATGGAAAAAAAGCCATGAGTTCTCTGTGTATTGCTTTCCCCTCACTCTGAAGTTCTGCAGTTCTTATTGATCTGCACACTTGGTCTTGGCCAGATGTTCCTGCTCATCTTCTGCAGGAGGGACCTGTTGCACTGATTCTCAAATGTCTTTGTCCAAGGCGGAATTGTGCCGACCTTGCCAGGGGCCAGGCTAAGTAATCTGCTCGCTAGCTCTCATAGCTTTTGTTCCCTGAACGCTTTCCGTAGAGCTTTGGAGGACCGGAATGAAGATGGCGGCCTCCCAGTCTCCAGGCAGAGGAGCTGAGAGCTCCGGGCCCCACTCCTCAGTGTACCTTCAGAGAAAAGCAGTCAATCCTTCCCATCTCCCTGGTCTCCAGCTGCGCTCTCAGCTCACCTGGCTTGTGGCCAAGCACTTCTGTCTCTGGCACACAGCTCCGTTTGGAGTCTCCAAACCCAGCAGATTCCCGCCTCCAGAGAAGGAAGCTGAGTCTCCCTGGATCTGCCACTTATGGGGTCCCTGCTCGAAGAACAGTGGTCCAACTGTGCCTCGGATCACAGTTTAAGGTAACCCCGAGCTGAAAGCTCACTCCTCGGCTCCATCTTTGTAGCCGGCTCCCCACTCTGATACCTGGGAACTCTACCACACACAGGCACCCCTAGTCTTTTTGTGTCCCCGTGGGTCCCGAGACAACACTGTCCCCGTGAGAGCTCCACCCCCGCTTAGCTCTGGAGTGATGTCCCTCAGTGGATCAGACTTCTAAAAGTTGCAATTTGTGTCCACTGCTCTACTGCTTGCTGGGAGCTGGCCCCTCCCCCCGCAGTCTATATTCCGTATATCACCTCGGATTCACTTCTCCACACGTCCTACCTTACAGAAAGTGGTCACTTTTCTGTTCATAGAATTGCTGCTATTCTTCTCTTCCCTCTCCTGTTGAGTTTGTAGGTGTTCAGAATGGTTTGATAACTATCTAGCTGAACTCCTGGGACCTGATGGTATCTCTGTCTCCTCTCTTCCGCTATCTTGCTCCTCCTTCTTGTTCTGCCCTTTGGACTGAATTTTCCTTGCCTTTTTGATCTGGTCCTGTTCTTTTGTAGCAGAATGCCTCCTATATTTGACTCTGATTTTGTTTACTTAAAAATGGATAAAAGTAGGACACCTGGGTGGCTCAGTGGGTTAAAGCCTCTGCCTTCGGCTCAGGTCATGATCTCAGGGTCCTGGGATCAAGCCCTGCCTTGGGCTCTCTGCTCAATGGGGAGCCTGCTTCCCCCTCTCTCTGCCTGTCTCTCTGCCTACTTGTGATGTCTTTCTCTCTCAAATAAATAAATGAAATCTTAAAAAAAGAGAAAGTTAAAAAAGTGGATAAAAGTATTCCTATTGATATGGGTACCACCTTTCCTTACAAATATGTAAAGTAATAGGAGATGTTTAGTGTTTCACGATTTGTTTTCAAACTTTGGAATAACGTTTAGAGGAAAGAATAAGTCTACTTCTGCTCTCTTTGCCCTTTAACACAGGGTATACTTTCCAAAATCTCCTCTCCTATTGAATATCTTTAGAAATATACGATCTTTTTTTTTTTTTTTTTAAGATACACACACACACAAGATTATTTATTTTAGAAAGAGAGCATGGGGTGGGGAAGGACAGAAGGAGGGAGAGAAAGAAAATCTCCAGCAGACTCCTGGCTGTGTGAGGAGCCTGATGTGGGGCCTGATCCCACTACCCTGAGATCATAACCTGAGCTGAAATCAAGAATCAGACTCTTGCTCATATATAGCATAAAACTGATTTTTATATCCAACCTCCGTGATAGACTTTTCTAGTAATTCTAAGCATCTAGTGTGATCTTTTTGGATTTGCCACATTCACTACATTCACTACATAATAAGCAAACAATGACAGTTTTTCGTTTTTCATTTCTGTGGTTGACAGCATTTAAAATGTCCCCTGTGATCCTCTTGGTATTTGTCCCAATGTATAATCTTTCCTTGAGTGTGAGTTGGATCTAGTGATATATTTGTAACAAACAGAATATGCAAAAGTGATAGGATATCTCTTTTGAGATTAGATCACAAAAAGGCTCTGGTTTCCATCTTGCTTACCCTCTCCCTTAATCTCTCCCAGGCCTGCTCTGAGGAAAGCCAGCCTCCCTGTTGTGAGCTGCCCTACGGAGAGGCCCATCAGGCAAGGAATTCCTGTCTCTGCCCACTAGCTAGTGAGGACATAAGGCCTACCAATAGCTGGATGAATGATCTTGAAAGTGGATATTCTGAGGCTTGCCAACAGCCACGTGAGTGATCTTGGAAGAACGTACTCAGACAAGCCTTGAGGTGAAGGCCACCTTAGCTGACACCTTGACGGCACCCTGGGACAGGCTCTGAGCTAAAGGACTCTGCTAAGCTCTTCCTGGATTCCAGACCCATAGAAACTGTGAGGTAATAAATATTTGTTGTTTCTAACCACTTAATTTTGGGGTAATTTGTTATTACGTGATAGATACAATACACCTAATTCTGATTCCCTCCTTCCACCCTCCTTCCCTTTGTCCCTTTCTTCCTTCCCTCCTTCATTTTTTAAAATTATAAAATGTCACTATCCCTGGTAATGCATTTGTTTGCAGTCTTTTCATATTTTTATATATTAGTTGTAGCCCTTGTAAACAGCATATGGTGGGATTTTTTTTTAAGATCCCAGTGTGACAATTTTTGTTTCTAACTGTAACATTTAGACAATAGTATTTAATATAATTACTCTATATGTTTATATATTCTATATGTTTATTGATGCTTTATAGCTCTTTGTCTCCACTTTCTTGACTTTGAATTTTACAAATCATTTCATGTTTTCTCCTATTAATTTGCAACTAAACACTGTTTCTTATCTTGTTGGGTTCTTTTTTTTTTTTTTTAAGATTTTATTTACTTATTTGACAGACAGAGATCACAAGTAGGCAGAGCAGCAGGCAGAGAGAGAGAGAAGAGGAAGCAGGCTCCCTGCCGGGCAGAGAGCCCGATGCGGGGCTCGATCCCAGGACCCGGGATCATGACCTGAGCCAAAGGCGGAGGCCTCAACCCACTGAGCCACCCAGGTGCCCCTCTTGTTGGGTTCTTGAAAATTACATCTTATATACTAATTTATCAAAGCTTAAAGTTAGTAAATATCATTTACCTTCCTCTCAGACTGTTCAGGGTCTTAAAGTACTAATAACACCCTCCCAAAACAGATAGTATTCTGTAATATATTTTAATTTTATTGTTTTTAAACTTCATACTATGTTATTTTTATATGTAGTCCTTGTTTTAGATTTACCCTATTTTACCACCTTTTTCCTTCTGAGAGTACATTCTTTAGAATTTATCTTCAGTATATGTTGTTTTTGTCTGAAAACTTTTTAATTTTGCCCTTACTCTTTTTTTTTTTTGAATAGCTTTATTGAAATGTAATTCACATGATATACAATTGACCCATTTAAAGTGCATAATTCAGTGGGTTTTGGTAAGTTACAATTTTAATTATTTAAGTTGTGATTAAATATATGTAACAAAATTTGCATTTTAATCATTTTTGAGTGTATAATTATAAATAATGCTCTCATTCTTTGAGGATATTTCTGCTATTTATAGAATTCCAAGTTGAGGGTTGTTGTATTTCAGTACATTGTAGTTATTTGTTTGTTATCTGGCTTCCATTGTTACTGAGAAGTCAGTCGCCACTCTTTGTAGATACAATGTCGTGTTTTGGCAGAGTTCTTTTTAAAATTCTGCCTTTGTCTTTGGTAGTCTGCTGTTTATAGTGACATACCTCGTTTATATAATATACTCTTAAATGATCATTCTGCTTGGTATTTGTGGGGGTTCTTAAATAAGAGGATCAAGGTCTTTCACCATTTATTTTTTGTTTTTGTTTTTTTAATGAGTTATTTGTTTGTTTGTTTTAGAGAGAAAGGGTGCAGGGAGAGGGGCAGAGGGAGCGAGAGAGTGAGAGGATCTCAAGCAGACTCCCCACTGAGCAGGGAGCCCAAGCTGTGGCTTGATCTCATGACTCTGAGACCACGACCATGAGATCATGACCTGAGCCAAAATTAAGAGTCAGAAGCTTAACCCACTGAGCCACCCAAGTGCCTCTCTTTTTTATGTCTTTGACATAATCTCTCTGCTTATGATTCTTTAATTAAATATATTTTAGATCTTTTCACCCTATCCTCTGTCTCTTAATCTCTCAGGTACCTTCCATATTTTTGTCTTCCTATGCTGCATTCTAGAAAATTTCTTAAGTCTTTCTTCCAGTTCAGCACATCTCTCTTCACGTGTGTTTAGTGTTCTGTTAAATTCCTGTATTCCTTATTTTGGAATTTACATCCAGTTTACAACTCAGGAGTCTGAGAGTCAGGTTGAGGAACTTCCCGAAGCTCTCCCAGCTTGTGAATGGCTTGGTTGATGGCCACAGCCAGCTCTGCTGGATTGCACGGCCCAGGCTCCAGACTCCCACATCTTACTGGCTCCTACTGAGCACTGCTTAATCGTGTTTATGAGTGCTGGGTGAATGTTTATGTAGAAGCACACACATTATTTTTCAGTTTATACTTTCTAAAACTCAAGAGCTCAGACTTCTTTTTGATTTATATTGTTTTCATTGTCCTAACCTAGCTTTGCCAAATTCACTTCCCTTGTTTCTCTGGTCACTTTTTGTGAATATCTGCTGAAGATTTTTCACTGAATTTCCTGCATATTTTCAAAAATACTATTAACAGTGCTGAAACCAATTTCTTAGAACTCTGTGGTGCAATCAGGTATTTCTTTTTTTGTAGGTATGCCTTTTAAAACATTATTAGTGCATTTGCTTTTGTTTTTAGGTCTGCTAAGTAGAATATGTCCTAGGGATTGTCACTAATCTGAGAGACTATGGTAAGGAATTTGTCAGATGAGTGTTACATATAGGAAACTTGAGGCGACTTAACAGCACATTTTCAAGGTTGAGTAAATCTCAGGTATGAAGAGGGTAATGGAATTCAACCATTCTTCATTCTGATTTTTCACACATCTTTGTGTTCCCCTATCTGCCTTCAGGGAAGTCATACCTGGGCTCTAACAAACATGGTAGATGTATCTGTCATAACTTAGCTTTTGTGTTATCCAGGAGCTTGATTCTGATTCCCATACCCAAAAGAGAGTTTCTGTACATTTTTATAGGAAATGTAACTTAAAAAGAGCCAGTATTTGTGAACCATTGATGGTCAAGAAGAGGAAACTGAATGTTTCTATGTTTACAATGTCTCCAAAATCTTCTGTCATGATTGAAAGAGAAATCAATTAAAATGACTCTTTACTATATGGGTGTGGCTGACTTTTTATTTCATTTTATTATTATTTTTAAAGATTCTTATTTATTTATTTGATATAGAGAGAGACTGCGAGAGAGGGAACACAAGCAGGGGGAGTGGGAGAGGGAGAAGCAGGCTTCCCACCAAGCAGGGAGCCCAATGCAGGGCTTGATCCCAGGACCCTGGGATCATGACCTGAGCCAAAGTCAGATGATTAATGACTGAGCCACCCAGGTGCCCCTCAATTTTTATTATTTTTTACCTTTACTCTGAAGAACAAACCTCGACAAATGTTAAGTCCTGGAGTAAAGCAAACTGTTCTTATCTACTAAAATCAGCATTAAGAGGTAATTCAGTTGTCTGTCTATCCATTATCATAGTATTTGCCCAAATTTGAAGTGTTTACTTCAAAATGAGACACTAGAAAGTCTACTTTTGTGACATTTGGAATTATTTTGCATTTACATTTTCTTGGTAATGACAACATAACCTGCAAAAAAGTATAACATCTTGGGGAGCCTGTGTGGCTCAATTGGTTAGGTAGCTGCCTTTGGTTTAGGTCATGATCCCAGGGTCCTGGGGCCAAGCCCTGCACTGGACTTAGCAACGTGTCTGCTTCTCCCTCTCCCCTTGGGCTCTCTCTCTCCTTCTCAAATAAATAAGTCTTCACAAAAAAGTATAACATCTTGAATCATTACATATTGGGTCTTCCAGGCAAACAAATTACTGTAAAACATAAACTATGATTATTCAGACTTAAAGAAATTATTTGCTCCTGGGTACCCAAGTAGTTTTAAAGTTGGGATATGGTACCACATTAATAAACAAAGAATTTGCTTATTTGTATCAACTTGGAAATGTATTTGTTAATTTGGTAGAACAAATATACTCCCTGGGATAACTTGAGGGTATGTTCACTAATTTAAGAATATAATGAGGCTGTCTGGGTGGCTCAGTCAGTTAAGCATCTGCCTTTGGTTTAGGTAATGATCCCGGGGTCCTGGCATTGAGCCTCAAGGTCATGGTGGAGGTTGGTCTCCTTGCTCAGTGGGAAGTCGTCTTCTTCCTCACCTTTTGCCTCTCCTCCTCCCCCTGCTCATGCTCTCACTCTCTCTAATATAAATAAATAAAATCTATTTTAAAAAGAACATAATGAGTAACTTCTGATAGATTTTTTTGTGTGTATATATATATTTTTTAAAGATTTTATTTATTTGTCAGAGAGAGAGAGAGAGAGCGAGAGTGAGAGCAAGCACAGGCAGACAGAGTGGCAGGCAGAGACAGAGAGAGAAGCAGGCTCCCCGCCGAGCATGGAGCCCAATGTGGGACTCGATCCCAGGATGCCGGGATCATGACCCGAGCTGAAGGCAGCCGCTTAACCAACTGAGCCACCCAGGGGTCCCTGTGTGTGTATATTTTAGTATCTATGTAATCTCAGTATTTTAACTTCCAATTTGAGAAAATGAAATGGGAAAAATAATGGCACAAAAGGGTACTAACCCATTAAAAAATAAAAAATACCACATGTTTAGTGCATGTTTGTGTTGCTCAGTAAATTTCATAATTCAGTGAATCTAAGATTTAGTTTACAAACCATGTACAGTCTTTGCAAATTCCATTGTGGAGAATTATTAAGTGAATTGTTTGCTTTGAGTATCTAGAATAAATTATATTTTCCATAAACTGTCCCTGTCTCAAAACAAAAAATAATATATGTATTTGGCTGTGTGTATTCACTGTATAATACTTCTGTTGCGGCTCTTCTGTCAAAACTGAGAATAGTATCCAGGCCCTTTTTAGGGCTATAACAGAAGTTATTCTCCCTGCTTCCAGCCTCCACAAATTTTCCCCCTTGCTGCTGACATCTCTCTAATAGTAATAAGGTAGTCTTCTTGAGTATTCTAGTAAAACAAATAAAGCTTAATTTAAAAAAACTCAGAGGACTAAAAATCACTTTATTTTCATAAGAAATAAGTAAACTATAATTGATATTTGAAAACTGAAGTACTTTGCTCAGTGTGGGGTACTCCAACATGGGCATGAAGAGACATTTTGCTCATGGTTTCCAGTAAGAATTTGTGCCCTATGGAAGGGTCTTGGCAACAAACATTTCAGTGATAATTTACCAAAATAGTGGAATGGTTTGCTGTGAAAAATAGTTATGCCAGGATAAAATGCATTCTCTGATTTTGAGAGCCTATGATTCCAGTTTATTTCTATTTACTGATATATATATATATATATATATATATATATATATATATATATATTTTTTTTTTAAATTAGTTGTGTTTTAAGGGTGTTTTGTGGCTCAGTAGGTTAAGCATCTGCCTTTGGCCCAGGTAATGATCCCAGGGTCCTGAGAGCAAGCCCTGCATTGAGCTCCCTGCTCAGCGGGGGAGTCTGCTTCTCCCTCTTCCACTCCCCTTGCTTGTGGTCTCTCTCTCTCTCTCTATCAAATAAATAAATCTTAAAAAAAATAATTGGTGTGTTTCAGCAAAACGCACCATGAAAAAAATGTTTTGAAGATTAGAAGCATGTGGCTGAACATTTCTTCTTGAAATCTTACGTTAAATGTTCTTGAGATCTTAAAACAGACCATAATATGAAGCATAAAGGAAAATAACAGCAGAAATGAGACTTCTTGCTTTCAGATTCTGCTTTTTTTTTATTATTAAACATACGATTTTGCCCATATGCAAATTTGTCCTAAAGATTCCAATCTTAAAAAAGCTTCCTGATACTTAGAAAAAAATTTAAGACTTTTCTAAATAGGATGTATAAGGTGGTCAAATCTGATTGGATAATACTACTTCAGTGTTTAACTCTTAATAATTACCTGAAGCAGTAATTAACATTTAAAACACACACTGACATCATTTATAAATTTCTTTAAACTTTCTACTCATCAAAATGCCAAGCATAATTAGCCACAATTACTGCTTAAAGATGATGAAGGCTTTGATTTCTGGAAGTTCCTCACTCTTCTTTTCACAGAGAATTGAATTCAGTGATCTGTTAAGTCCCCAGGAGGTGACTGGTTTAGGCCGAATCTTCCCAAGTCAGGACCCGTCTAACAAGGACAGATGATCCCAGGAGGGGCAGTCTTGTGTTGGCAATGATTGTACCAAAAAGGAAAAACTAGAGATTTTATTTATAAAAGTTCTGTATATTTTATATAATTAGTAAGCCATTAATTGTGAAAATAAGTTTGAAAATTGATCTTTATTGTGGCAGAAGTAACCGTGGGGAATATTTTGGTTCCTGAATGAGGATGTTTTTCTCAAAAGCCCCACAGGGCTCTATTGCTTGTTAAGTGCTCTCCAAAAGTGGGCTCCAAATAGTAAAAATGAACAGTTATCTACATGCAACAGCAGATAGTTTGGGTTAAATGTCAGACTGTTA
Source organism: Meles meles (assembly GCF_922984935.1). Taxonomy (NCBI): domain Eukaryota; kingdom Metazoa; phylum Chordata; class Mammalia; order Carnivora; family Mustelidae; genus Meles; species Meles meles. The sequence continues at coordinate 93,234,938 of NC_060068.1, forward strand.
GATTTTAAAGTGAAAAAAATTGTGTGCAAAATTCATTTTGAGAAAAAAACCCCACAGAAGTAGGATAATTTTGTGCCAGTCAGCCCCTTGCCTCAGCTGCCTTTTCTGCAATGTGGGAAGAACCACCTGCTCTTTCCTTAGAATAAAGCTTGTTTTATACTCTTATTCCTCAGACGCATTTTTTAATCTCTAGACCAAGCCCTTTGTCATAAGTGTGGAAATAGCATCTGGGGCAAAACATGTGTTTACAAACGATGTTTTTGGAGTTGACGACATCAGCGTTCTATAAGCAGTCCCTTAGGCAGAGCCCAGGAAACAACTTAGAGGTCACTGCGAAGATGAGTGACTTTCCCAGGGTTGGACAGGATCGCGAAGGGAACGCTGTGTTAGCAACCGCAGTGGGAGGCTTTCCTCTCCCGCCCCCGAGAGAAACATGACTAAGGAAACCCTGTATTAGTTGGGCAAATGCCCGCTCTAGGCAGTACACCCACTCCCTTCTTCCTAACTGAATTAGCAGCCAGAGGTCCTTCCCACTAGCATGTGCAGCACCATATTGGTTAGACATCAGAATATTTGGCTTTTAGGGGCGCCTGGGTGGCTCAGTGGATTAAGCCGCTGCCTTCGGCTCAGGTCATGATCTCAGGGTCCTGGGATCGAGCCCCGCATCGGGCTCTCTGCTCCGCAGGGAGCCTGCTTCCTCCTCTCTCTCTGCCTGCCTCTCTGCCTACTTGTGATCTCTCTCTCTGTCAAATAAATAAAATCTTTAAAAAAAAAAAAAAGAATGTTTAAAAAAAAAAAAAGAATATTTGGCTTTTAAATTGTAGCACTACCAGTAAAGAGTTGGGCAGGTGACCTTGGGCGAGTCACACCCTCTCTGCAGTCAAGCGAAGGGACTGCATTTCAGAGGTCACAAACTGCAGTGCCTTCTGGGGACAGGAAGATATTAGAAGTTATTAAGAGTGGAAGGGCCAGCGGTGGGATGGAGTGTGCAAGTCCTACACCACAGTATTTGAAACAAAAATGAAATGTCAAATGCCACAGTTGGCTTAAAAAAAAAAATGCTATGTGCTGAGATAACAAAATTTGCATTAGGTGCGTTGTATCGCTTCTGGTCCTGGTGTTTGGCGATTTTTTTTTTTTTTTTTTTTTAACCTTTTCCCACTCTTGGCCCCTTCTTGCCTTGGGCTTATTTTCCTCTCTCGGTCCTGAGCTCTTCTCCTTTTGTTCTGAGTGGAACATGCGTCAGCACAGTCAGTTCTATATGAAAATAAAGAAAACCTGTCAAGGTAAGTTTAAAGTTAATGCTAAGGCATCATGAATTGCTTTTTTCCGAAAGAAATTCTATCATCATCCTTAGGCTTGTTGTAAATGTGTCTAACTTAAACGGCCGTTTGCCTCTGTTTATATTATGCTGGTTGGTTTCATCCACAATAGCAAACAGAACATTCTTCTTCATTAGTGTCAATGCTTCCATGTTATATGTTTGCATCTGTCATCACAGTTGTTGATGAAATATTCAAGAATTCCAGGGAGTCATTGTGCCAACCGAAATTGCTAGAGCCAACCTTCAGTCTCCTTGAATATGTTTATTTTCTCTAACAGGTGGCTTTTTACCTATGTTGTCTTTTTGGTGAAAACAAAACAAACAATACTTTTCATTTCTGGAGCACTTGGTACAGGGCTCGCACCTACATTTTCTGACATAATCTTTTCAAATCCCCATGGGCACACAGGTGCAGATGGGTCACCAGGTCCAGAGAGGTCCTTGGTGGCAAACACCAAACTTCAACTCTGTTCTTCTCTTTGATGACCCAGTAGTCTCCCCTTTCACCTCACTAAATCCTGTCTCTGTTAGGGGACATGTGTGGGCTTGATCCAAGCCAATCTCTGCAAAAGGGTGCTTTGGGGGGGTTCCCTTTATCCTTCATCTGTGCCCCTTCGTTCTCATGGGGCTTCTTTTCTCACCTCCTACCTCGGCTGTGCTCCTGTTTTTCTTGAGCATTGGTTTCGTCTGAGGTGCCTGTTAAGAGCTGGCTGAACAGCTCAGTGTCTGATATTGTATGCTCGCTTCAGGGTCACCGCCACGTTGCCAACCTTTGCCCTCAACATATCCCGGCTGCGCGTCACTTCTTCGGAAAGACTAGTTAGCTCTCCAAATAGTTAGAGCTCTGTCAGTTATTCTTTTTTGCCTTTACTTTGATTTTTTTAGAACCTTAATATGGCAGGCCCTCGGCTGGGCAATGATGGAGGAAGACCCCTGGCTCAAACTCCAAAGGCATCTAGCCTGGGGGGTGGGGGAGTAGAAGGGGGGGTGGGGAGGCATCCTCCCACATGCCAGTGCAGACGATGACCTCGGTGTCATGGAGCCCTGTGCAGGGCACAGAGTAGAGAAAGGTGATTTTTCCAGGGCAGTGGGAGGCACAGGGAAGATACCACTGAGGAGCCCTGAAGAATATGTCCACCAGGAGGAAGGTGGGGCCAGACATTTCCTTCAGTGGGTCTGGTGTGAAATAAAGCTGTAGAAGCAGTGAGAAGTAATTTGTCATTCCCTGTCATCCATATAATACTAGTATTTGCATAAATACTATTTACATTGGATGGCTTTATTTCAGGGGGTGGGTGATAGGGGGATTCCATGACCTATGGCAGTGTAAGGGGTAGGGGAGTTATTTTAAGTGAGGACTGTAATGGCCTCAGTCCAGTAACATCTGCCAGTGGCTTCCTCTTCTGCTTAGCCCAGCCCTGTACACCCAGGCCCTGTGCTCTTGAATTTGCTTATGAATCTGGTTTAGGTTGTGGCAACATCATGGTCTCTCTTTTCAAGTGTTCGCAGGGCACGCCTGTGTTCATTCGTCCTGGTGCATTTATAAGGGTTGAAAAAAATCATTGGTATCGACAAACCTTCCTTATGCTTTATTTAGAAGCAAGATCCTTTTATTTGCTCATTTCTATTTTTCCCCTCAACAGCCTGATATATTCTATGCCTCCGGGTCTATACCGTTCCATTTCATAACATTTAATGAATGTTAGAACTGGCTCCGCAAATGCATTGCCTTAATCTTGTTGCCTACAGTGCGATGCTTTTAATATTTTCTCCACATGTGAATTCAGTGTTTTCCTTCAGCATTTCTTTAACTTCCATGTGGTTCATCCCCTTCTACTGCAGGGAGTCTGGATATTTATAGATTTCTTCCTTTCACTCTATCTTCAGTAATTTTCTTTTTACATTCAGTGAACACATCCATCACAATAAATTGTCCTTTCCCTATTTGTATTGACTTGCATTTATATAAACCAGACTCCCTTTTCGTATCATTATTAACGTTCATGGCAGTTTTTAGCAGCTTGGGAAGCTGGCTATTAGAACTGGCACAGAGCTGCAAGTTGTCCTGTTAGATCAAATGACTCATGTCATGATGCTGGGTTTCAAATTTTATCATTAAGTTAGAGACAGAGTTTATGTAGTTTTTTTTTAAATTGACTCAATATAAAATTAGAGTATTAAATAAGCATCTCTAAATTTTTCCTCATTTCATTAAAATGTTCTTGACCTGATAGCCCTTTTGTGCATGGAAAGATGCAAGGTGTTCCCAGTTAACATGGTTGAATATTTTCATAAACAAAATCCCAATTTTTTAACCTTTTATAGCCCCTCATAGATATTAGTAGGGGATTGAGTTATAAGCAGTTAACATCAACCATACTGAGATGCGATGTCTTTCTGGTAGCTCAAAATTTTTTAAAGTAGTAGAGAATGATAGAGTTTGAAAACTCATTTAGATGCTTCAGACACAGACTTCTACTAATAATATAAGCTTATTTCTATCACTGTGTACGTCATCAGTTTGTAGATGGTAAGAAAGGATGTAATAAACAGGGCTCATACTGGTGTTCCTTAGGCAGAAACAAACTGGGTCTAGAGATCATTGAACTTCTATAACTTGTGCAGTTTTCTCAGAAAACAGCGTTCAGAGTATGCCCGTGTGCCTCTGAAAACCTCCTGGAACGGTCATTCTGCTGGAGGACCGGACCCCGTGCTCTCCTGTCACTAACCATCTTGACTGGTCAGCAGCTTCTTCAGATACTAGAGGCTTTTCCATGATTCCACTTGTTAGATGCCTTCTCATTTCCTAACTGCATTTTGGGAGTGCTTAAATATTTGCTTCAAAACCCTACAACCTTGTTATATTTTTCTGTAGTAAATTTTGAATGTTAGAAATGGTGAACTTATTTATTTTGGTTCATTCTAGTTCTCATTCCAATGTTTTACTTCTGTAGCTTTTTTGGTGTGTCTCCAATATAATGAAAGTGATCAGTTGATTTTTTAGGATTTTAGGACTCATTCATCTCTACTACCATATTCTAGCCAAGAAACACATTTTCTTCCTCCATGTTTCAGCATCTCTGAAACTAGGAAGCATCTTTCAGTTGACGGTGTGTCACAGTTGAATGGGCAGTGTTTAAAAATGTTTAGGGGTGGGGGCACCTGGGTGGCTCAGTGGGTTAAAGCCTCTGCCTTCGGCTCAGGTCATGATCCCAGGACTCTGGGATCGAGCCCTGCATCAGGCTCTCTGCTCAGCAGGGAGCCTGCTTCCTCCTCTCTGCCTGCCTCTCTGCCTACTTGTGATCTCTATCTGTCAAATAAATAAATAAATTCTTTAAAAAGAAAAAAAAAATGTTTAGGGGTGGAAAAATGGACGGTGTCCTAGATTTTATAAAATGTGGCATTTTATTTCTCTCTCTCTCCTTGTTAAACCACATTGTCAGTTGGTGATTGCCCTACAAAAAGAGATACCTTTCTATCGTATACAACTTTATGGGTTTGGAGATAAGTGTACTTTCATGAAAACCACAGTTTATGCCATAAACATCTGTCATCTGCCCTCTTAATTTTGTGTGTGTGTGTGTGTGTGTGAGCACTTCACACAAGATCTACCCTCTTAGCAACTGTTTAAGTGCAGAATAGTATTGTTACTACAGGCACTATACTGTTTGGTAGGTCTCTAGGGCTCATTCGTCTTGCATGACTGAACTTTATACACTTTGACTAATACCTCCCCATTACCTCTCCTCCCAGCCTGGTAATCATCATTCTATTCCCTGCTTCTGCGAGTTTGGAGACTTTAGATTTCTCATTTCATGGTCTCTCGTAGTATTTGTCTTTCCGTGTCTGCCTTACTTCATTTAGCATCATGTCCTCCAGGTTTATCCATGTTGTCACAAATGGCAGGATTTCCTTCTTTTCTTGAGGCTAGATAATATTCTATTGTAAGTATATACCACATCTTCTTCAAGCATTCATCTGTCGATGGACATTGAGGTTGTTTCTATATCTTGGCTATTGTGAATAATGCTGCAGTGAATGTGGGGGTGCAGATATCTCTTTGAGCCTGATTTCAATTCTTTTGGTTGCATTTTCAATTTCTTTTGGATAGTGGGAGGTGGTTCATGCTGGCAGTTATTTTGTTTATGTATGGAGTAAACATTCCCGAGGGTTCTCTGAGCTTGCTTCTTTTCTGTTCTGATAGTTCTTTTTTTTTTTTTTTTTAATATTTTATTTATTTTTTTGACAGAGATAACAAGTAGACAGAGAGGCAGGCAGAGAGAAAGGAGGAAGCAGACTCCCTGCAGAGCAGCGAGCCCAACATGGGGCTCGATCCCAGGACCCTGAGATCATGACCTGAGCGGAAGACAGAGGCTTTAACCCACTGAGCCACCCAAGCACCCGTGTTCTGATAGTTCTTATGCAAGTTTATTTTCACTTGTTCATGTATTTATTCATTATTTTCAATTAGTAGAAGTATTTAACAGAAGGTATTTTTTTTTTTTTTTAAATGTGCTATGTACTTTCCTCTCCCAAATTTCTGTGTATATGACTCTATTCTTGGTCAGGCCAAGCCATTTTTCGGAACTAGGAGTGGAATTAGGAATTTGTAATAATTATGCTAAGTGAAATAAGTCAAGCAGAGAGAGTCAATTATATGGTCTCACTTACTTGTGGAGCATAAGGAATAACATGGAGGACATTGGGAGAAGGAGTGGAGAAGGGAGCTGGGGGAAATAGGAAGGGGAGACAAACCATGAGACACAGTGGACTCTGAGAAACAAACGGAGGGTTTTAGAGAGGAGGAGACTGGGGGTTTGGGTGAGTCTGGTGGTGGGTATTAAGGAGGGCACGTATTGCATGGATCACTGGATGTGGTGCATAAACAATGAATCTTGGAACACTGAAAAAAAAATAAAATTACAATATTAAAAAAATTAAATAAAAATTAAAAAAATTTTAAAGAAGGAATTATAACAAGAGTGCAAAGAGAAGGAGTCAGTGTTCAGCTTTAATTATGACAGAATGTTTTTAAAAAGTTTTAATTTAAATTCCGGTTAGTTAACATACAGTGTTATATTAGTTTCTGGAATACACAATATAGTGATTCTGCACTTCTGTACAACACCCAGTGCTCATCGTGACAAGCGCCCTCCTTAATCCCCATCACCTATTTTATCTATCCCCCACCCACCACCCTCTGGTTACCATCAGTTTGTTCTCTGTAGTTAAGAGCCTGTTTCTTGGGGCGCCTGGGTGGCTCAGTGGGTTAAAGCCTCTGCCTTCAGCTCAGGTCTTGATCCTCGGGTCCTGGGATCGAGCCCCACATCAGGCTCCCTTCTCAGTGGGAATCCTGCTTCCCTTCCTCTCTCTGCCTACTTGTGATTTCTGACTGTCAAATAAATAAATAAAATCTTTGGGAAAAAAAAAGTCCATTTCTTGGTTTGCTCCCTTTCTCTCTTTGTCCCCTTTGTTCATTTGTTTTGTTTCTTAAATTCCACACATGAATGAGATCACATGGTATTAGTCTTTCTCTGACTGACTTATTTTGCTTAGCCATTATATTCTCTAGCTCCATCCATGTTGTTGCAAATGGCAAGATTTCATTCATTTTTATGGCTGAGTAGTAGTCCATGGTATACATATATACCACCTCTTTTTTATCCATTCATCAATCAGTGGACACATGAGCTGTTTCCATAATTTGGGTATTATAGATTATGTAGATATACACATCAGATGTATGTATCCGTTTGAATTAGTATTTCTTAAAAGATTTTATTTATTTACTTATTGCCGGAAAGAAGCAAAAGGGGAAGGAGGAGGAGGAGAAAGAATCTCAAGCAGACTTTTTGCTCAGCATAGGGCCCTGCGCGGAGTTCGAACCCATGACACTGAGATCATGACCTAAGTCAAAATCAAGAGTCAGACACTCAACTGACTGTGTCACCCAGGTACCCCATGAATTAGTATTTTTGTATCCTTTGGGTAAATACCAAGCAGTGCAATTGCTGGATGGAAGAGTAGTTCATTTTTTAAAGTATATGGGTAACATGGAAAGTTTGACTTAGTTAAGAGAAGGAAGGATATTCTAATTTTTTTTAAGCTTCAAAACATATTAAGAAAAAAAAATTGGTAGGCCTAACTTGTGGAATTTCTTTCAGAGTCTAGAGGGTTTGAATTTTCTAGGAAGAAGAATTTGGATCAAATAAAGGCACATCGGACCCTTTTGGTTGCATGGGACAATGATTTTTGTTCTTTTCCTTATGGTCTTTGTTTTCCTCCTTCTTAGGGCTGTGCCTCAAATGGAGAGAGTCTAGCAATATCAGGAAAGGCATGGAATTGTCTGAGAACATTAGAGCTAGTGGTCTGCTCCTTGTCAGAGAATGAGGGTGGCAAGGACTCTAGTTCTTGGTCAACTTAAGCCTTTCCTTTGAGCCATGACCAGCATAGTATCACGTAGTGGGGAAAGCTGGAAAGGTAAGACATACTGTGCTCCTGTTGTGCAGGAGACCATGTAGTCCTACCATGCCTGGAGCCCTCCACAGCCTCAGATGATGCAGCGGACCAGAACAGGCCTCATCAGAGTGAAGAGACTGTATTGTGAGAGCCTTCATGAACAGAGGGCAGGATTTAATTTCCTCCATCAGAACTGCCTGATTACAGGCCGGACTGAGTAGTTGACACAATGATCTTGTGGCCCACGAGACCTAAAATATTCACTGAGCCTTTTCAGAAAAATGTTGCCAACTCCTAGTATAGGAAATACTGAATTTTAGGGCTATAATAATAAACATAGTGTATTGATCTCAGGTAATTGAGGGTGCTAATGATTATAGAAAGATGTAAAATAATAGATTATTTAATTTGATGATTTATTGGAAAATAAAATTAGGAATTGCTTGGTTTGCCTAGTTATCACAGACTCTGGTGGCCTAAAAAGCAACCTATTATTTCTCATAGTTCTGGAGGCTGGGACATCCTAGATCAGAGTAGTGGCAGATCTGGTGTCTGGTGAAGGCCTGCTTGCAGGCCTGCCACCTTGTCATATCCTCATATGGCCAGAAAAGACCTAGCTAGCCCTCTAGCCTTTCCTTGTAAGGGTGCTAATCCCAGTCTTGAGGGTGGAGCCCTCCCAAAGGTCCCACCTCATAATACAATCACACTGGGATTAAGGTTTCAACATATGAATTTTATTGGGAACATGAACACTCAGTACATAACACGAACAATGTAGAAATTATATAAAATCTGAATTAAAATAATTTAGAAAAGAGCAGAAGCAAAGAGACAATCAAATCCAGAACTAAAATAGTCCAATAAAGCTCTAAGTGTTACCATTTATTGAGTACCAGCCTGAATCAGAAGTTTATAATGGGCTTATAATAAAAAAGTGGAAGAACTATGTTATGAAAAATCATGTATCATCTTGACAAGTTAGAAGGATGCATCAAATGTATGTATTTATGATTTAAATGAAAATGATTATAGTAGATATTTTAAAAATATTTTATAATTCCTCATTTTAACTTTTAAATCAAATATTATCTTGGTTGCATCAGATAACAAGGTATCCGATATGTTTAAATTTTATTAATTGGCAAATCTTGATTTTCTTACTGCCCAATAGAATAGAGTCTAGTTTGAAAGACTGAACAAGCAACCATAAATAAATTGCTTTGATTTGCCTTCCCTACCCTCCCCCTCCTGCCATCTCCATATAGCGTGAATGAATTTGCCACCCCAAAGCTATATCCGATGCATCAGGCAAAATCACCACAATGTGGGCTCGTGTCTATGTCTGTTAGCCATCTGTATATCTTCTTGGGAAAAATGTCTATTCGGGTCGTCTGCCCATTTTTAAATCAGATTCTTTTTTTAAGATATTTTTATTTGACAGAGAGAGTGAGGGAGAACAAGCAGGGGAGCAGCAGAGGGAGAAGGAAAAGTAGACTCCCACTGACCAGGTTGCCCAACATGGGGCTTGATCCCAGGACACTGAGATCATGACTGAGCCACCCAGGTGTCCCAATTTTTTTTTTTTTTTTTTTAATGTTGAGTTGTGTTTGTATGTAATTTGAAAGCAGAGTTCCTTTTCTGTCCCTTTTTCCTTTGGCTGATGTCTCTTAAGTCATAGTGGTGATGGTTGAAGATGTCTGTGAATATACTAAAAATCATTGACTTTTACTCTTAAATGGGTGAATGGTATGGGATGTGAAACATATCTAAATAAAACTGTATAAAAACAAACACAGGAGGGAATAAAGAACTTCTTAGTCCCCAGTACAGGGAATAGAACTAAAAATAAAAATATGTTTCAGTACCATTATGTGTTAGAAACTTACATATGGGTAGATATGAGTATCAAAAGTGCATAGCAACTTAAGATAATACAAACATTTGCCTCTGTTGAAGGTCATAAAAGGCTATTCCAAATAGTGCTTTTATTTATATAGGTGTATTGTCAGGAGAAAACTATTTTGTTTTTATTATCGAAGTATAGAAAATACAGTATTAGGCAGAACAAAACAGAGTTATATTTTCCAGTTTTAAAGTAATTAAATTATAGACCTGGAAGCCTTTTTTTTTTTTAATTAAATATAAAGAATTTCCAGGCCCTTCATGAGGTCCATTATGCCTGGGCTCACCTAAGTTGCACACCGGGTAGATAATAATAAGGCTGATTTTTAATTTAGAAATATAGGAATAAACATTCACATTAATTCCATCCTTATTTTAAGGAGTGAGATTAAGAAATGTTGGCACTAAGAAATGGCTCAGGTCATGATCTCAGGGTTCTGGGATCAAGCCACGCATGGGGCTCTCTGCTCAGTGGGGAGCCTGCTTCCCCCTCTCTCTGCCCGCCTCTCTGCCTACTTGCGATCGCTGTCAAATAAATAAATAAAACCTTTAAAAAAAAAAGAAATGTTAAAATGCATTCATTTTAACAATGTTTCCATTGTTCAAGGGATTTTTTTGGACACCATTTTCTTTTAACTTCTTAATAATTATGTCTCCTTCATGTGTGTGTGAGTGTGTGTGTCCATATATAGTATTCATTAGTCTCATCACTTGTTTCCAAATGCCTTTTGGCTGTTTCAAAACTCCATCTCCCCTTAAAGGAAAAAAATTCACCACTATTGAGAATATTCCAAAGTATTTGCTAAACGGGGTCACCGAACTAGTTAGAAGATTAAGATTAAAACACTATGCTCAGGAATTTGGCAAGGACCCTGGGCGTGGAGGACACAACAGAGGTCACGCCACAGAGCACTGTAGTTTAGCATGTCCCTAAATAGCATGGCCACCCTGAGATTTTTATCCCTTCTGGTACCAACTGACCTTGGAGTCTTGGCTCATGTCTGTTAGATGCATTAGTTCAGGTTGGAGTGTTGGTGCAAGCTAAGGGCGTGTGCCTTGCACCAGACACCAGTTGGTGGGAATGTGTGAGTCCTTTGGGAAGAGAATCCGTTTCCTCCTTTAATCTGTTCCCAGCCAGATTCATACAGTCAAAGATTTCCCCAATGTCCTTTACAAATGTGTTTTTAATATTGGAGATCCAAAATAAATTTGGATTTATTTTATTGGTTACGGTGGGCATGGATTAGTTTTGCCGTTAAAAACATAGAATACAGAATAGTTGCCAAAAAAGAGATGTTTTTCTTTCAGGTTCTAGGCACAGAGATAGCACCTGGGCTGTGATACTGGGGAAACACAGGAAGGGCTGTGACACACCCAGCTCATTGCTCCGAGGTCTCTCTGAAGGAAAGAGAGAGCCTTGACCTTTAGAAAATTGTGCTTATTGGTTCAGTAACGAGTGGGCGGTGTGCACGGTGGAAGAAATCAGGTGAAGGGAAAGAAATAGTGGAGAAATGTGCACACGGTCCTTTTCCCTTTCTAAGCATCAGTGGGAATCCACTCAGAACTTCAGTTTACTCTCTTGTCTGATTTGGACCGGAGAAAGTATATTAAAAAAACAACAACACAGAACAACAAGAACACAAGGCTGGTAAGGCATGTGTTTTGCTCTACTTTGTTCAGAGGCGATGCTTCTAAGTTCCCATGGGGCCTCTCCTGGCCATTCTGACCATTGTTAGTTGGAAAAATGTAAGCCTCGGGAAGCATTTTTCTTCATTTTCTTCTCAAAATAGAGGCAGGAATAAGGCAGGAAAAATATAGATGAGTAAATATTGTCATTGTCGCCTTAGGATAATTGGTGATAAAGTGCTGGTGGATCTTACTTTTTTTCAATCAGACCATTTACTAATTGGCTGTCCCTGGAATGGTGGTTTTTCAGCTTTCTCCTTCACTTCTGTTTTCCTGCGTATGTCCTTTTTTAGGGGTGGGGCAACTCTACCCTGGCTAATGATCGAATATTCAGGCAAGTATATCATGTTGTTGTAAGCTCATTAAATTCTTGTCATTTCTTCTGTGATGCTGAGAAGTGCTGTTTACAGGGCTTTTTTGCAATGTAGAACCATCTTCCGTGAGACCCGTGAAAGCTCCTTCTCCGATAATTAGTCTCCTGCTTTTAGTCAGAGCTGGTAAGAACTCTGGATAAACTGCCAACACTTGTGTATGTGCGGAGTTCTGTGAGCTACCTTGAGCTCCCAGGACAGATGACATTTTCAGATGCTTCTGGAAGTCTTTCTCAATTAACTTGGAGCAGTGGCTCTTAAACTTCAGTGTGCATTAGAATCACCTGGAAGGGTTGTTAGAGGCCAGACTGACAGGCTCCTTCTGGAGAGGTTGCTCCTGGAGTCTGGGAGGCAGCCTGAGAATTTGCAGATCTAACAAGTCCCAGGTGATGCTGATGCTGTTGTGGGGGACCACACCCCGAGACTCATGCAGGCTTCTGGGCTTGTGACCCCCCTAAGTAAAATGGAGAAGCCAGCACAGTGACTGAATTACTGAATTAATATTTGCTACACTTCACGGAGTGCAGAGTATTCTGTGAGGAGTGTGGGGGGAACACTTCTGGTAAGCATATACAATTCCTTTCACCTCAGAAATTAACAGTAAGATGACATTTCTGTTTTCTAAATAATATGAATCCCACAGAGGATGCTAGTTAACAGAAGTCTTCTCTCTTTTGTATAAAATAGTAATCTAATAGTTTCCTGTTCAGTATAAAAATGGAATATATTGTTTCACATAAGCAGCAATGCACTACTTTTGAGGGGTTTTAACCCCCCCCCAACAGTAATGTGAGAGTTATTTTAACATAGAGAAGGTATGGGCTTCAGAAAATCTTTGCAAATGTGTTGCAAAAACAACAGTGATTTCACTGTTGAAGTCCAATTGTAAAAGCAGACTTGACTTACCTTTTTGGTCCTATCTTCTATAAAAAGTCAGAGTTGCTTTTTAAAAAATTACATACCTCTTGCTCCTTCGACCCTGTGGAGCTTATGAGCAACTCTTCAGAGCATGGCCCAAGAACTTGGCTTTGGGCTGGGCTGGTATCTCAGCTAGTTTGTTTAGGTAAATTATCAGAAACATGTCTTGGGCTTTTTACTTCCTTATTGTATATTTGTTTTCTATTTCTTTGCCTTGTATTCCTAGCTTTATTTTCTTTACTCTGTTTCTTTGTGTTTAATTTGCTCTGCTTTCAGCTTTGTGAGATAAACACTTAGAATGCAGCGGATTTTGTCTTTTCTAATAAATGCATGCAAGGCTATACATTTTCCTTTAAACACAGCTTTAGTAGCCTCCTCTGAGTTTTGATACATTTCATTTTTATCATAAGTCAGTTTGAAATGTGTTCTAATTTCTCTTGTGATATCTTGGGTCTATGAGTTATATAGAAGTCTGTTTGCTAACTTGCAAACCTAGGGAGTTATTGAACATCTTTGAGCCTAAAATTCTTTGTCTTTAAAATACAATGGAGTTGTTGGGAGGACCTGGTGCGCTAATGTAATGAAAATGCTGGTACAATTTGAAAATGGCAAAGTCCATTTTCAGTAAGTATTAGCTACTGCCCAACCCCCCACCCGGCCAGCAGTCTAAGGTAGAAACTTACATGGCTTTCCCTCTTATAAATAGTTTGGGTTGGAAAAAATCCCTCATTTCTCCTAATTACTGTCTATAACATCTATGAAGCACCCGTAGTATTTGTACTTGACAGATTTGCTGTATGGAGATTTTCTGACTGATGAATTTAGCTATTTTTCAAGCCTCACTTTTCTGCCGATTTTATTGTATAAGTAACATCCATGAGAAACTCTGATTCTAGTCTTTATCTCAGGAACTTTATATCCTAGAATCTAAAAACTACATTTTGACTTTAAAACAATTGATGCATCTGGATTCTTTGTGTATATTTAATAAACATATAATTTTCACTCACAGAACTTTGATATATTAGTATTTTAACATTTGCTATTTCCATACTTAGAAAATGCTGACTTCATCATGCATGTATGTAAATATATATCATAATTTATTTCCTGGGGCTGGCAGCTCACTATATAGGGTTCTGTGAGCCAAGATGGTAGACAGATTGTTACTAGGTGTCTATTTCAGTGTCCCAGCACCAGAGTCACAATTTTGCAAAAGTGGCTTGTTTTTGGTCTCTGCTTTCCTTTTGCTAATGCTCTCCTACCTCCTGCTTCCAGTCTGTGCCCCCAGCTATTCTAAGATCCCCAGTTTATATGTCATTCAGTAATTACAGTTTTAATTCAAAGGTTTATGGCATGCTCCCATGGTGAGAAATTCACGTATTTCTAAGTGGTTTCAAGCACTTCTCTTCAGGACTGTCTCATGTACTAAAACTGGAGGAGATACTGCATAGAGCAGAGGGCAGGGCTCTTTCCCCATACCATCAACTGTGAGAACTGCGTTGCAACTTTATTCATTTAGACATTTTGGAGATGTGTTTGGTAGAATAAAACAATTTTATTTTGTGTGTGTGTGTATGTGTGTGTGTGTTTAGATTGTGTTTATTTACTTGACAGACAGATCACAAGTGGACAGAGAGGCAGGAAGAGAGAGGAGGAAGCAGGCTCCCCACTGAGCAGAGAGCCCAATGCTGGGCTCGATCCCAGCACCCCGGGATCACTACCTGAGCCTAAGGCAGAGGCTTTAACCCACTGAGCCACCCAGGCGCCCCTGTTTCGTTTTTAATTCAAGGCTTCCAAAAAATGTTTACTTGCCTTTTGGAAAAAAAAAAAACCAACTCCCAGGTGATTCAGTGAGTAGCCAGCATTCAGAGCCCCTGTGAAGTTAATCTAGGAAATTTCATTTTCCCTTCTCTGACTTTCCTAGCCAGCCTTTACTTAAAATAGCTATTCTGCATGACCATGTTAAGAGAAATTCCTTTTTATTCCACGCTTAGAGACAAGGCTTAAATTGCCAACACCCTTAGGGGTTTCTCCAAAAGTTAAACATAAAATTACCATAAGAACCAGAAATTCTTTTGCTACTTATATACCCAAACAAATTGAAAATAGATGTTCCAACAAAAACTTGTACACAAATATGATATTTTGATTTATGATATTTAGTCTTCTCGTGTTTATGGCACAGAGCTCCTAAAATCTTCAGAATTTTACTAGATGAAAAGAAAGATGAAGGTGTTTTCTGTTATGTTAATGAGGTGACTTTTGGAAAGCACCTGAGGATGAGGGGTTTCTTGTCAGGAAAACAACCCTGTGATGAGAGGATCAGAAATTTCAGTTCCACTCTCCTGACTTTTAGGGAGGAGAAAGGGGCTGGAGAGAAATCAAGTTGCCAGTGGCTATTGATTTAATCAACCATGATATGTAAGGAAGCTTAGTTAGAAACCCCAAAGGAGCAAGTTCAGAGAGTTCCCAGGTTGGTGAACATGTGACGATCTGGAGAAAGTGGCATGCATGGAGAAGGTATGGGAACTCAGGGCCTTTTCTCCATGCCTTGTCCTGTGCATCTTTTCTATATGGCTGTTGCTGAGTTAAATCCTAATGAGTAAAATGTTTCTGTGACTTCTATGAGCCACGCTAGCAAATTAATTGAATCTAAGGGGGTGGTCGTGGAAACATGGAATCTGAAGGCAGTTGCTCTGAGGCACAGGTGGTAACCTGGATGTGTACTATTTGTATGTGAAGTGGGGGGAGGGGGCGTCTCGGAGGACTGAGCCATTTACTTATGGAATCTGAAGATACTGCAGGGTACATCTTGTCAGAGTTGGGTTAAGTTGGAAGGACACAGCTGGTGTTGGAGCCTTGCTTGGTGATATGGAGGGAAAAAAACCTGTTCACAGTGGAATTGGGTACAGAACCATTGTAAGTGTTAATAACAGTATTATCCACTGTAGCCAAAAGGTGGAAACAACTCAAATGTTTGATGACTAGGTAAA
Organism: Meles meles; assembly: GCF_922984935.1. Classification (NCBI taxonomy): domain Eukaryota; kingdom Metazoa; phylum Chordata; class Mammalia; order Carnivora; family Mustelidae; genus Meles; species Meles meles. The sequence continues at coordinate 93,250,594 of NC_060068.1, forward strand.
CAAAATGTAGTATTTGCATATAATGGAATATTACTCAGCCATGAAAAGAAACGAAGTAACAGATAGATGTACAACATGGATGCACTTTGAAAACGTTATACTGAGTGAAAAGTCAAACATAAAAGTTGACATACTATATGATTGCCTTTAAATGGAATATCCAGAACAGGTCAACCCATACAGACTGAAAACTGATGAGTAGTTGCCAGAGGCTAAGAGGGAGAATGCAGAGTACCCCCTTAATGAATATGGAGTTTTCTTTAGGGGGATGAAAATGTTTTGAAACTAGGTAGAGATGATGTTGACATAATGCTGTGAATGTACTGAAAGTGACTGAATTGTACATATTAAAATGGTTGATTTCAGGTTGTGTGAATATTACCTCAAGTGAAGAAAAATGAAGCAAACAATAATAAATAAAGATAGTACTGGAAAATTTCCATAGAGATGACTTTGATGACAAATACAGTCTCTCTAATTTACTACCAAGAGAGCAAACAACCCCCAAAAATCCCCTGAAGAGGTAAATAATGGGTTAGAAAAGGATTTACTTGAAACTACTGAAGCTTTGGTGAGAGCATTTCACTCAAATTTACATAGTCCTGTTTGAATTCCTTTCTACTCTGACTACTAGTTGTATTTCCTTCGTACTATGGTAGCAATGTGGTCGCTGTCATTTTTGGAATCAAGCTGATGGAAGGTTGAGTTAACCATACATATAATTTGGGTTATTTATGAGACATGTTTTAGATAGATAGAGTGTGCTTAGATAATGGGATAGGTTGTATAGTATCCCCCAATGATCTCCAGGTCCTCATCCCTGGAAACTATGAATGTTACCTTTTGTGACAAAGGAGACTGCAGATATGATTAAATCAGGCATCCTGAGATGGGAAGATAATCCTGGTTTATCTGGGTAGGCCAGAAGTGCAATCACAGGTGTTCTTATAAGCAGGAGGCAGAGGGGGATTAGACACACAAAGGAAGGGAAAGAGACCCCTGAAGCAAGATGCTACATAGCTGGCTCTGAAAACAGGAAGGTTCTGCCAATTCCCAGAATGCTGGAAAAGGCCAGGAAATAGATTCTCCCCTATAGCCTCTGAAGGGAGTGTGGCCCTGCTGACACATTGATTTTGGCCCAGTGTAAGAGAATAAATATGTCTTGTTTTAAATTTCTAACTATGTGGTTACTTGTTATAGCAGCAGATGAAACAAATACATATGGCAATGTAAGTTATCGTTAGTTACCCTGGTGTTGGAATGGCTTCCAGTGATATCCCTGATGCCCATTGGGTCCATCCACACAGCAGATTGATAGGAAAGGATAAAATTACAGTTTTTATCATGATATAAATGTATCACATGTAATATAGTGGAAGAAATTTATATGCCCAGTAGCAAAGTTTAAAATGTTAGAGAACCAGAAGTCAATTTTGGAAAATGATTCTAATTTCCAGACTGGTAAAATTGTTTTCAATAATTTCTAGTCCAAGTAGAAACTATCTCATCCCAGCAATTTCTTGTCTCCTATCAGTTTCCAGGGCACCGTGTGTTTTCTTCTCTTTTGATAGGAAATGTGTGAAATTGAGTTTATCAGAGTTTCTGAGTGAGACCCAAACCTGTGGCCATACTACAAATAGTGTGCATGTGAGCTCCCATGTTTTGAGCTTCCTAGTGTAGTGGATTATGTTAGTGTTGCACCTGTCTCCTCTGCTGCCAAAATCCAGTGGTTCCAGAGGAAATAGCTCACCCATGGCCCGCCATGAGGTAAAACTGAGGAAAGAAGTATTTAAGGGACTAGGCTGCTAATATTCCCTAATATGCAACCTACGAATTGGGAGAGCAGATTAAATAGGGGGAGTAATTGTGTAGGTCCGGAGAATGGAGCAGCACTATAAAAATGGATTTGAATTGCCCCTAGGGAAGTTTTGACAGACTCTGGCCTGGGGACCAGATCCTACTCTCTGACTCTTGACCAGTTAAAGAGTTTGCCAACTCCTATTCTTGTTAGGTTTCCATTTCAGAGGAATTATGTTGTATAAGTTATATAAGATACATACTGTATTATTTAAGTTATTAAAGAATTTACTCCAATGTTGACTGAAAGAAGTATCCCTAAAGGAAACCAAAAACCAAAAAACTGGACGAAAGAAGGGAGCAGAAGCTTCAAAATAAAAACTTACTTTTGTCACAATATAAACTAAAAGCTCTGAGGCTCAAAATCATGAAGATAGAGTCAAGAAACAAGATAACCAAGAGTTACAGTTAATGAAAATGAAGAGAAGACCTATAGATGAGAACCAGGACCTTCTCAGGCAGGAAGTGAAAAGGCAGAAGGAAAATGAATATGACAGGATAGAAAAACTAGCTTTGTGTAGTCAACAGAAAGGCATGAAGGTCAACAGCAGCTGCATTATGACCAGGTCATTGATTTTGATAAATACTGCCCTTTTTTGTTAGGATTTATTAGGATAAGCAATATTTCACTCAACAATGTTTCATGACTTTTTTCCAGAGTCATGATCCTATTGTACTGAGAGAAAACCAAACAGAACATACAATGGACGAAAAAATGATCTTAATGAAATATTTTGTAAAACAAACAAAACTGTTGTCCTATGACAGCACCCAGTGAGTATTCAGCTAAAACTGTAGGAATAAAAGGACCCTAGAAATGTGTCAGGCAGCTAATAAGAATATTTTTTCCCAGATTTTAGAACACTTGTGATCTTTATTGTCTCTCTTAAGTTTGTACTTTGTTGTATTTTCTTATTTAAAATAAGTATTTACTTTGTATTTAATTGTATATCTGTTTCTTATGGAATTAATGATCTATAACTGTACTAAATATTCTATATGTACCCTTGTATTCTCTCTATATTTTTACATTGTATATACAAATCCTACCTATATTCTACATATAAAAGTATGCTGAGACTGGATATTATATACATATTTATATAATTTCTTTTTAAGATTTTATTTATTTATTTTAGAGAGAGAGTACACATGTGAACAGGGAGAGAAGAAGAAGGAGAGGGTTGGGCGGACTCCGCTGTGAGCGCAGAGCCTGACTCAGGGCTCGATCTCGCCATCCTGAGGTCATGACCTGAGCTGAAATCAAGAACTGGATGCTTAACTGACTGAGACACCCAGGCACCCCTCTATTTTATAATTTCATTTATTTTTATATTTTGCATCCAATACAGGTTGTCTAGTTCCCTTTTTGTCTTGTGGGTAGAAGATTTTCATTCAGTGAGCACCTGACCATTGTGCATATCTAGGAAAATAAATGAGGTGAAATTTGAGGGAATAAAATTAAAATTTAAAGTCCTTGAGCAACAGCGAGCTTACAATTCATTGAAGTAAACAGAAATTGCTTAAGCAATTTTCAAGGCCCTGATAAAATGTCATCAGCATGATTTAAATGTGAGATTAGCTAATATAAGTAGCAATTAGAATTAGATTTAGCTTGTACGTTTGCAGTTAAGATGGAAAGCTCTTATGGGGACTCTTTTATTGCACTCAGAAAAGAAATAGGAGGAAGAGAAAGGAATTGCATTTTCCTGTACTTTTCCTGTGGTGCATTGCTTTGCAGGATCCTCAGGGAGCAAAAGAATAGATGAGTAATATAAGAGAAAACTATATTAAAGGATTTAATTATTTCAGAATTGCCCATTTTTTTTTTAAAAAAACAAGGAATAACCACAGAAGCTTCTATTTAAAAAAAGAAAGGAATTAGCTGCTTTACTTAAGGAAAAGGGCAACAAATACAGCAAGTAAGTGTAACAAATAATTTTGTGACCTCATTCAAAGGTCTTCTTTCTGAAGAGTCCATTTATTTTTTGATTCCCATCTAGCCTCTCATCACTGTCTGTCTGGTTCCATAAAGAGCAATGTTGGGGACCCCGGAGGGACCACGGCCCGAGGTGTACTTGATGCTTGTCGAGGCCATCATATTTCAGCATTCAACGGGAATTCACTTCCATTTCCAAAATTTGCTTACTTCTCACCCACATTGACCTTTGCCTCCTGTCATTGATCAAAAAATATTAGCGTCTGCAGAACAGAATCTCAGGCTCCTGGAATGGTAGGGACACAGAGATCCTCAGAGACCATCTCTCTCAACACCCTCAGTTTGTAGCATGACAGAGAGGTCAGGGTGGTGAGGGTGCCCTTCAAAGCTCTAGTCTCTCCTTGTAGAGTGCGAACCAGAAGGACACCCTGGGCATTTTCCATCACATTTCCCTGCTAAATCTCTCCTATGAGCTGATCTTTAACATTGATTTAGAATCATTAAAAGCACACCCTTCAGGCAATCCGATGAAAGAGCCTATTATAAAACATCTGAGAAAAGTCATCCATTCTCCTCTCAGGTATTTTTCAAAACAATTTTTATTAAAAGCAAATAAAATGAAACCAAGAAGTTAAAAAAATTATGAAAGATTTTGTGATTTATTGGGTTTAATTTTTGGTTTTATTTTAGTTTTCTTTGGAGACGTTTTCATGAGCTATACTGTCAGAAGAACTAAAGCCACTCTTAAAAGGCAAATTTCCAAAACCACTTCATTAAGACATACCCCACATACATTTATATTTATTTAAAGTATACAGTTCCCAGTTTTTAGCATATTTTTCAGGATTTCAGGATTTTCAAGATGACCACAATCTAATGTTAGAACTTTTCCAGTACCTCCAAGAGAAATTCCATATCCGTTAGCAGTCATTCCCCATTCCTGCTCACTCCTCTTCCCCTAGCCCTAGGCAACAGCTAATTAACTCTCTGTCTATGTGGCTCTGTCTGTCCTAGACATTTCATACAAATGGAATCATACAATATGTGACAGTGTATGGTCTCCAATGACTGGCTCTGATTTCTTTCAGTTAGTATAAAACTTTAAAGATGCATCCATATCCACATAAAGTATGTGTGAATATGTCATTCCCTTTTATGGAAATAATATTCCATTGTAGGCATAGAGCACGTTTGGTTCATTCATCAGTTGATGGATATTTAGATGGTTTTCACTTTGTAGCTATTATGGATAATGCCGCTATGAACATTCGTGAGCAAGTTGTATGGTGTATGCTTTGATATCTTTTGGGTGTGTTACCTACAAGTAGAATTCTTGGATTATGTGGTAACTGGTGTTGACCATTTTGAGGAACAGTCACACTGTTTTCTAAAGTGACTGCACTATGTTACAATTGCACTAGTGTCTTGTACAAGGCCAATTTCAAAATTCTGTCAAAAATTATTAAATACTGAACATCTATGTGAAATATTCTGTTTGAAGTGCTGTAATGTGTCCATGATATTGATTGATTTGTGGAAAAAATTAGAACTTTTTTAAAGGAGATTCTTTCCAGAAGGGGACCATATTAGTTCTCATCCAGAGAGGGGACCAAGTCACACCCAGCAATCTGAACAGGGAGAATTAAATACAAGGAATTACGAATTAGAAAAACATGTTTAAGTTCAGAACACGTAGATTAAAGAACATAGGAATAGCAAGTGTAGGAAGACGTTAACTATCACGAAATATAGCAAATGTAGCTATTCCATCTGGGGCTGAGAGACAATACTCAAGAAAAGAATAGATTTGGAGGGGCGCCTAGGTAGCTCAGTGGGTTAAAGCCTCTGCCTTTGGCTCAGGTCATGATCCCAGAGTCCTGGAATCGAGTCCCGCATCGGGCTCTCTGCTCAGCAGGGAGCCTGCTTCCTCCTCTCTCTCTGCCTGTCTCTCTGCCTATTTGTGATCTCTGTCTGTCAAATAAATAAATAAAATCTTAAAAAAAAAAAAAAAAGAATAGATTTGGAAGTGGGTCACCCACACTCACCCCTCAGGCCGAGATGCAGACGTTGTTGAAGAGGGCTAGGCTTGTGTTGCCCACGGGCTAGTGAAGTTCCTTGATGTGGCAGAGACCAGCAGTGAACTGTCTTCTGGTCCAAGACCACGAGCAGGGAAGTGCCTACTATGGTTTGGCAAAACTTGCCAGAAGGTAGGTTCTATGGGGCCTCCTACATACCACTGGCAAATGACCCATATACTGGGACGACAGTGAAATTTAGTTAGCAACCCTCACTGGGAGCTGGTGAAACTCCCATTGAGTGTCCCACACACAATTGGTGGCAGAAGACCCAGAAAGAATGAAGGAGCGTTCCTTCTGCTGAACATTGCTGTTGCTGTCCTGCATTCTACCAACAAAACATCACACAGCACCCGCTGACCAGGAAGAGGTGTTACCAGAGTCCAGAGTAGGGCAAAGTGTGGATTTGGAGTTGAGAGGCCACAAATCAGTAACTGGCAGTCAACTCCTTTGGCTTCATCTTTCCACATGCATCCTTTTCTACACATAGGAACTTTTGTACATCACAGAACTAAAAACTTCTGTTTTTCAGAGACATGGAGAAGTTCTCAACCCCTGCCCCCCAAATGAGGAGACACACAATTTCAACAGTCATTTATTTCCTAAGTTCACTCTATTCCTTATTTTCCAAATTCAGTCACAGTCCCATTGGGTGTTCACTTACCTAAAGGCTAAATTAAATGGCTTACATACCAAATAGTGAAGGGAAGAAAAAGAAAATGTTTAATATACATGAACACACTCACGCACATAGCATACAAAGAGAAAAGAGAAACTATGCAGTTCTCATTTCTGTAATTGATGAAGAGGTTGTCAGTCATACCTCTGACTGCCTTCTTTTACTGCCTGTTGCATGTTCTCATTGCCTTTAGAAGATCAGGGTTGTCTACCCGGTAGAGTGACCAAACCTTCATTTCTAAGATTCTGAGTTCTTGATAATACTGCCTTTTAAAAAATTGATTCTTGCACTTTTCCATTAACCTTTAACCTTTAACCTCCATTAACCTCTGTTGCTGCTTCCAGAGGATTCTTTGCATCCCAGATGTAGTCGTCCTTGCTTCCACTGTTTAGTAGCACCCCAATTTTCTCTTGGTAAACAGAATCATTCCAGCTGCTAGGATTACCACCCACCCCTGCTGTTGATTGGCATAAGGAGTTCAAAGTGGTCTTCTCACCCTACAATTCACTGGAACAATTCTTAAGTCTCTTGGTGAAGCCTTGCCTTCTTGAGAACTTAGACTTCCAAATCAGCAGTGCTCAAGTTGCTGGGAAGGGAAGCAAAAAATCTGCAAAAGGATTGTTATGTATATCATGAGAAGAGCTGCTTTTATTTCCACCCTTTCATTCCCAGATCTGTGTCTTATGGCTCTGGGGGAGATAGCACCATATAAAATCTTAGAGTGAGAGCATATACTTGATTCTTTCAGAGTATTGTCTCCCAGTTGGGGCTATAACTGAGTTGTCAGTAAGCAGTTCAACATTTCAGTCAGTCCAGTTGCTTCTGGGCAATGGTATATGTGATGAAAATCACGTGTAATTAGTTGGGCATAAGTCCATTGCTATAGTTCATTTGCTATAAAATCAGAAGCAGTGTTGTGTGGAATACCATGATGTTGGTTCATGAACGGTGGTTCTGATGGAGGTGCTGTGGGCAGGAAGATCAATCCATATCCAGAGTATATGTTTAATATAATGAAGACGAATCTCCATCCCCTCCATAACAGAAGAGGTCCAAGGGAAACTGCTAGCAGGTGGCTGGCTGGTTTCCCTGGCAAATGGGTTCCCCTGGTAAATCAGGGGCTCAGAGTTGATCTCTGCTGTTGGCTGATTAGAAAATTGGGAGTGTTGGTAGCCGGTTCAACCTTAGCAAGGAGAGATCTGTGTTGTTGAGTCTTTTTAGAGCCTCTATCCCTGACACATTAACCAGTAAGCTCATGGTGTCTTTGAGTCTCCCTGAAATAGCTGGGGAAAGAGTAGGACTGACATCATCCAGCGTGATTTTAAAGAATTTCTGTTGTGGATGCCCTTGGGTGAGAACTGACATGCGACACAAATTTCTTCACGCTAAACCCATTCTGAGAAGTCTATGCCCATAATTTTTCCCTTTCTTTGTTGAAACTCAAGCAAGTCTTTGGCCACTAGACCTAGGGATTTTCTTATTAAATCCTATTTTCAGGTCACCGTTGCATCCTTTGTGCCATTTATGGTGAATGTGTCCCCATGGTCTTTGGTGGTCAATTCCCACCTTATGACTTCTGTTCCTCTGGAATCCTGTCATCACCTTGAAATCAGGAGTCTCCTATCAATGAAACTCCCTTCATGGTCATACTTGGTCTGCACATGACCCTTTTCAAGGATACAGGTGCTCCACCCAATTATATATTTATTATAATGCTTAATGAAGGGAGTATATTCCGAACCTTGGAGAATATAATTGGTGTGGTGCAGGTCATAAGTAATAAATCTTCTTTAACGTTCCTATCTCCCTATGCTTTTGTTGTCCCTGCCATTTCACCTCATTAAATGTAGACCACTGTTGGGACCAAGTTTCAGCCAACCAACCACATAAATTGTTAGAGCCACTGGTAGCTCTTTAGGCTAACACATAAAATTCAGAATCTCTAGTAAATACACACATATCAACAAATGTGGCCCAGTCTAATGTATTTCATCCTCCTTATTCTAACACCCTAGAATCTACTCCCCCATAGACTTCCCAGGTGTATGCCAATAATTTAACAAAATCTTGAAATTATTTGGAGAGTGAGCTCTTTCCTTCTGTATCAGACCGTGTGCCTAATTCCCTGGAGCATGCTGAGAATTAACCCTAGTTTTGAGTAGAGTGTCTACAAGACGTGGTTGGAGTTCTGGTGAGTCTTCAGGAGGATGAGCATCCCCACACAAGTCCTCTTCCCTAGGTGATGTTATCATAGGCTTTTCAAGCCAAGAGAAGCTGATGTCCTCAGACAAAGGAGGCAAGTTACTCCCATGGACAGGACAGACTCAGGGTGACTTGACCTTTTAGAATTCACTTTCATTTCAGTATAATCAGTTGTTGTCTTTCCATATTTTAGGCCTTCATTTCTTCTAAATCACTGCCTTCATTTTCACATAAGAGACTGGGCAAGATTGTGAATTCAACTCCTGTTGAAAATTCAGCAACCCTTGCTTAGATTTTATGTTTGATTTTTAGCAGTTTCTACCTGTGGCTACAATAACCAGAGAAAGCAAACATCTCTGGACTTTTGGGTGCCATATAGTTAGTTAAATAATACTTAATCTGGCCATTAGGATGTCTCATGTTATGAAATAGTGGTTGGAATATTTTCTGAGGACCATAGGACCCATGAAAGATAAAAAAGAACTACATTCAGTCCTATCACTAACCTGCTCAGCTTTGCTTTTTATATCTTTGTGTTTTTTATCTGCAAAATCATAAACTTTTCCTCCTGACCTTCAAGAAGTGAGCATTGTGAATGGATAACATTTTTAGGTTCTAGGTTTCCTCACAACGCGCCAGTTTCATAATGCAACAAAAGTAGATAAGGTCAATGAAATAAAGTCCATAAATGTCTGTCTGCTTAGTTGAAAAACGTATTATGAAGATTAACTGTTTCCTTAAGAGTGGGTATGTCTCAGTTGACAAATACTGATGTTCTCCCTATCATCCATCAACATTTCTTGTATCAGTCTCCATTATCTTCACGTGGCGGGAACAATGGCTGTCAGGCCTGGGTCCACCTAGTCTCTCATTTCCCATTTGGAGTCCAGATTCCAGGGAATGTTGGTGATGTTGAAGAGACTCATGTGCTAATATGACACATGTCCTAAGAAGTTCTTTAGGAATGACTGTTTAGCCAAGTGGTCCTAGTCCCGGATCCTGGGCCCTTGGCCTCATGGGTTGCTGCCCAGTCACCCTGGGTGCTTGTGTGCATGGCTTGTCTTATTCTGGTCATGCTGTACTTTGGGGGGTTGTGTCAGTACAGTTTCCTGCTTCTCTGAAGTGGGAGGGTCCAGAATCCCTGCACAGAGGCTGGCTGTAGCCACTGTCTTTCTAGGGAGCCCTTTTCTTAGGACACCCTTGGCTCCATGCTCTGCTCTGTTTTGGTCTAGGGAAGTCCTTTCTGTCTTCTGGAGTGATAGATAGGCTGAGGTGGGAAATTCACCTTTTTGGTTTGTCTCAGACACTTTGTAAATACCTCACTTTGTTTTCCCCGCCTTAACTCACACACCCCCTCAGAAATTAAGGTCAGGAAATTTCATAGGCCTTTGCTGCTTTCTGCCTCAGTTTACCCCTTCTCTAAGAGAGTGGATGAGAAAACTGACATTCTACTTGTAAAGCGGGAGGTATAGTAAAAAAATAAAGAAAATTATATAGTATCTCATAACTCTTTTTTCTACCATTTCATTATAAATATTGATAGATCCTACTTGGAAGTTCACAAAGTACTTAAACTCTGGCAATTATAAATTATAGATTATGTAGTATATTACATCTGTTATAAATGTCATTGTGGCATAAATATACATTGAAACTCTTTCCTTTTAAGCACTTTCTCTTGAACTTTCAACATTTGAATTGGATTCAGAATACAGAACAAACACATCTCTGAGAAGTGTCAGACGTGCTAGATTTCTTTCTCGGCTCCCATGGAAAAAGTAAACACAATATAAAACACCCATTAAATTTTAGAGGTTAACAATGTCTTTTATGGAAGTTATGCTAAAAAGAATTCCCGAGTTCTGTAAACTTGTAGATTACAAATGAGTTATGGTCATGTAGAGATGACAACTGAGCAGTTGTCAGATTAAATAATTTCCACACAAAGGTGAAGGACTTTTAAGCAACCACAATTTCCTTTCAAGTCTAACTTCTCAAGTAATTTATTTGAAAAAACTGAAATGTCATACAGCAAGTTTCAGGATCTGCACAATTGTTTTAATTTCTCCCAATTGGCCTGGTTTGATTACCACATGTGGAGTTGGAGGACAGGTCAAGAAAGTAAGAAATGCTAAAACAGGAGGAAGTGAAGTGAGCTTGTGAACATGGCCTTTTTCCATGAAAAGAAAGATGGCAGATTGTTCTGTTGAGAATTACACAATGGGAAAAGCAGAGCAGCCCTTCATACCTGTGAAATAGAGTTTTCCTAATCCTACTTCTCCGTTATTACTTGCCCCCAGTTCTTCAAAAAGAAAAAGCCAAAAAACAATTTCCTGCCTTCTTGTATGGAATAATTTTTTAGTTGTATTTATCAAATCTTTAAGTATAGATGTGATAAGTAGGAGAAATAACTTATTTGTGGCATAAAATGATGGTGAATTTAAGTTTTCTGTTTTTGTGGGTTTTTTTTTCCTTATCCTTGACGGTCACCAGAAGGTCTTTTTTTTTTTTTTTTTTTTTTTTTTTTTTTTTTTTTTTTAAGATTTTATTTATTTGACAGACAGAGATCACAAGTAGGCAGAGAGGCAGGCAGAGAGAGTGAGAGAAGCAGGCTCCCTGCCGAGCAGAGAGCCCGATGTGGGACTCGATCCCAGGACCCTGAGATCATGACCTGAGCCGAAGGCAGCGGCTTAAACCACTGAGCCACCCAGGCGCCCCACCAGAAGGTCTTATATGGAACTCTGAGTTGCCCTTTCTCCAGGAGAGAATGAGTTGACTGTTGTTTCATAGACCTGTGCTCCTGGGGCTGTTGCCTGGAACTGATGCTGAAGGAAGACTGTGAAGTTGAAGGGTTGAGGTGGAACCACAGAGGCTGTAGTAGTGCTGAGCGTGGGGCCTGCTGAAGAGACACTGTGACTTTTGGTGGCAGGGCAGACTCCCGTGGCAGGCTGGATCCTGTAAATGACATGGAAGCCCACCATGGTGTGAGCCATTGGGTTCGACATGACACTTCGAGGTTCTGTCACCAAGACAGACAGAGGATCAGAGCAGAGGCCCTTCTTTAGCATTCCTACATTGGTGGATGGGGCATATAGCATCCTGGAAATGATGGAGATTGGATTTCCTGGGCCAAGACTAGTTAGAATTAAATTAGGAAACTAAAGGAGCATGACACTTCTTGGACCTGGGGGCTGTGGAACAGATCCAGAGTCAGAGTCAATATATTCGTTTCAAAAACATAAGTAGTAAAGGGGCACCTAGGTGGCTCAGTTGGTTGAGTGTCTGACTCTTGATTTTGGCTTAGGCTATTGCTGTGAGATTGTGTCTCATGTTGGTCTCTGTGTAAAGTGGGGAGTGTGCTGGGGATTCTCTCTCAAATAAATAAATAAATCGTTAAAAAAATTCCACAAAATATAAGTAGAAGTTTCTGCCTTCTCCCTTCTACTTGGCATATATAGCCAAGGCAAGGCCGTTTTAGTTTCTTTCTCAGACCAGTAAGTTCAGTTCTGTCAAGAGTTAGGAAAAGCCAACAATTTAACAAATGTTGACTCAAGAACTACCCTGTTAGGTAGGTAGGTACTACCCGCTAGGTACTGTGAATATGAGGGAAAAAATGTGATAGCTTCCTTTGAGGAAGCAGGAAGAATCCACAGCAGTTATAAGTTATAAAGAATTAATGATGTCCATATAAATTCTGTATGATGGATGTGGCTGGGGCTGGGAGGTTGACTTGAAAAAAGCATTACAATTACAATAATTAACCTCCAGCCATGTTTCATGGGGGAGAAAGGGATGTGTTTAGGCCCAAGGAATTGGAAGACAGTGGATAGAAATCCTATTTCTGTTTATCCACACTGTCAGTTCCCCATTATAAAGCATTTCATGTGAGAAGCAGTTGAGTAGACCAGGAATTGGCAAGATTACTTATTGTGAATATCCGGAGACTTAGGTAAGGTTGATACACTTAAGCTCATAAAATTTGCTAACTTGTTACTCAGGAGGAAACCAGAAGATCATAACTTTAAGAAAATTATAAATTACCATAGGAAGAAAGTGAAATGGGAAATCCTGAGGGTTCTCTTGAAGAAATTGAACCCAGAGTCAACTGATAATAGTTGAGAGCACTGGGGCGCCTGTGGCTCAGTGGGTTAAAGCCTCCCTTCAGCTAAGGTCATGATCCCAGAGTCCTGGGCTCGAGCCCCGCGTCGGGCTCTCTGGTCAGCAGGGAGCCTGCTTCCCCCCACTCTCTCTCTGCCTGCCTCTCTGGCTACTTGTGATCTCTGTCTGTCAAATAAATAAATAAATAAAATCTTTAACAAAAATAGTTGAGAGCATTAATGAGCTCTGCGTTAGAGAAGCAAATGAATATCAGCCTTTACAAGGAAGATGATAGGAAATAGTCCTTTAATTATCTTCAAGTGGGAAAAATAAAGGCAACATCCCATGCTGTTCTTAAAGCCACTATGTTAAACCTTATCCCCCCCTACTTAGATTAAAATTACAAACTTATAAAAATGCCAAAGAGACTTTTTTTTTTGAAAGTTTTATTAATGAATGGATTCCTTTTAATAGAAGTCCAGGCAGAACCAGAGATAATCAGAGAGACCTAATGGACCAGATGGGAATCAGAGACCATAGTTTTAAGAATTAGGTAGGAATATCATTCCAACACAAGAGAACAAGAATAAAACAGTGTGGGGCTCTGGGCAGTGCATTCCACAGCAGAAGCTAGAACTCTATAAAGCCTAGGATAAGTAGCTTGTAGCAGAGCATCAAGGCAGGAAAGATCCCTGTCTTGCTGGAGGGAGACACTGCTCTGGTCCCGGTACCACACTGACCACTGTTAGAAATGGGGCAAATGACTTCACTTTCTTGGCCTAAGTCCTAAGACTTTTAAAACTTAAGAGCAGGCATGTATGAATATAGTACCAGGTAGCCTTTGTCTTATACTTAACTGCCCTTATAATTTATGCTTAGTTGTCTCCTGTCCAGAGGTTTGCATAGCCACTAAGAAGGAATCAGTTGAGAGCCGAAAGGGGGAATTTGAAGGATTCTAAGCTATAGGATTTTGTCTTTGTTGTGTGACAATTCAGCCAGAAGACAAAGAAGCTTTATCTTCTTTCAAGTGTGTGTGTAGGTGTGGGGTGCTGGGGGGAGGGGGATGTCCCAGGAAACCAGGAGAGGGAGTTACTAGCATAACTAAACCAACTAAAGAGACTAAGAAGCATGAATGAGGATTCTTTCATGTGGTTATGGTTTCCTTACATTGTTCAAAAATCATAAATTGAACCATATTCTTTTTCTCTGACAAAAAAAAAAGGAAGAAAAAGAAAAGAAAAGAAAATTTAGTGACATTGTTTCGTAGAATTTCTTTCAGCAACACCATCTCAGGACTAATTACTATTTTTGGAAATTGAGGGAAAATTCAGGCCTTGCCTGAATGAATACACATAATGTCTTGGAAGGACAAAGGCTATTTTTCTGTCATATTCACATACACGGTTTTGCTGTGAAGAAAATTCAAGCCTTTCAAACAAAGAATATGTGGTCACTGCAGATGAGGTCACACATAAGCAAAATGCAACTTTCTGTCCCAGCTAAGTTGTCCCTACTGAAGTCAGAGGAGAACCAGAGGGAATGGTGGGCTGAGATCCAGAGGAGTGAAAGTTGAAGATTTTCAGGAAGGGAGTGACCAGCCCTGTCACATGCTCCTGGCATGACTGGTGGCTGACCACTGGATCACACAACATGGAGACATTGTCCCCATGATAGAAACTTTTTCTGTGGTTGGGATGGGTTCAAAAGAGAACAGATGGGGACGTGAACATACCAAGTGAAGACAACTCTCTGAAGCTTTGCTGACCATTTGTTATTATACCAGGGGAATGTCAATGGAACATTTTATGACAGGGAACAGCCTTCTTTAAGATCTGGGTGTCATTGCTTTGGAAGTCATGGAGAATCAAGGTCATTTGTGATTTAATCGTTCAAGATGGTGCCTTCCTAGAAAGTTGACTTTCCTCACAGTTTTTCTTATTTGAGTGTCCTTTTGGACAAAAATTCATCATGGACTGCAAGTGCAAAGCTAATGACATTTCCTTCCCATATGAACTTGAGTTTTACATTTATTGATTATAAAAAAAGAGAGCTGGTTGGCTTGATTTGGTGCTGGGCAGGATCCCACAGAGAGACTTTCTGCCTTAGAACCTCTCCCTCCCTGACTTTCTCCCATTAGTTTCCTGAGAGTTTCACAGAGTGTCTGGTAACAGCTCTGGCTTCCTCTGCTGCCATGTGGTGACCCCAGTCTTGGAACACATTGGCTCCCTGGGTGGGGGGCGGTGGGCGGGAGGGATGAAATCATTGTTGTGCTTAAGTGTCCCCTTTTCCTGAGAGGACTGTCACAGCAAGGGAGTCTGTATTTTTAGAATTAGCATGTTCTGTTTCGGTTTTGTGAACATTCATTTTAAACCTACTATATTTAGTAAAGGTTTAATTATCCACGTAGGGAAACTAGTTTCAAGCTGTCCCTTTTCATTCCTTGCTCATCAAAACAGCCCCCTACAGCTGAGAATGGCAATTTCACCTACACCTGGTGAGGGCGATGGACGGGGAAAAATGTCACTGCGGGATGTGGGTGTGAGCAGAGCAGCAGGGGAAGCCCCTCTCGGCATCCCCCAGCCCTGCACCAGTCCCTCCTCTCTCATTGCGACCTCACTGCTGCGGCACACCCTCTCTGGCCTGGGGCTGGTGGCAGCGGCGATGTGTTGCAGTGCCAGCGAAGTGTCTTCCCTTCCCACATGGAAATCATGATTAGATTTTTTCCAAAATGACACTCAGTTTACAGGATCTCTTTGGGCCATTTATAAGCACAGACGATGTTGGGAAGCTGTGCACAAAATGATGACATTTCTTGTGTTTTTCAGAGATCCCATTCATTCCTTTGTTTCCTCACTCAATTCTGGCAGGCCCTTCTCTTCTCCAAAGTTGGAATGCTGAGTTGGGGAGTGGCAGGTGGATACGGGCATGGATGCGTTTGATGCATGGAGGTCTCTGGTGGGAGATAGGGCAAGTGCCCACTGACACTAAAAATGCTCTGAGACTTAAATGTAAGATGGTAAATGCTCACTTAGTCATTCAGCAAATATTTATTGACTGGCTGCAGGAGATCCATGGAGCCTAGAGCGGGTTTAGTGGGAGAAATACAGTTGGATATGAGTGAGAGTGAGAGCTCAGAGGAGAAGAAATGTGGGCCTATGTAACCAAGGAGCCTCAGGTGGTTGGGTCCTTGGATGGAAGGGATGCCAGTGCTGAGATCTCCAGTGGTGCTCCCCCCAATGACTGTGATTATGAGTCACCTAGGAAGCTTGCTAAAATGCAGATTCCTCTTCTGAGTCTGGGGTCTGAGGTAGGGCCTGAGGCTCTGCATGTCTAACCAGCTCCCGTCTCCTGCTGATACTGCCGGTGCATGGCTCACATTTTGAGTACCAAGGACTTGGAAGGGTGGGATACAGCAAAGCACTGGGTGTTCGGGGAAGTGAGTTTAACAGGGAGGGACCAGCATATACACAGTCTGAACATGGTTCTTCTCATCCCCTACTGAGGCACTGGCAAGGTAACTGTTCCTTGCCTTCCATAATCAGTTCTCAGGATATGTGTCCTCCTGCCAACACATTTCTCCCCTTTGAAGTTACTCTGCGTTCACTTTAAACTTTACCTTCGGTAAATACTGGGGCTTTCATTTAAAAGTACATACTGAAGATACTTTTCCATTGCTTCTTTGAATTAGCCAGACAGAAAAAAAGAGGGCAGAAATATGTCACCTTTGATAAAACTGAGGACAGACCCCCAGAAGATAATCTATTGGGAGAGCTGACAAAACAGTAGAGATCAAATATGGCTGCAGGAAGACTCCCAGTGGGGGTGTTTGCAGATGTAAGTCTCAGACACGGTTGGCAGGAAAGCATTTCTTTACATAGATGGCACTCTGAGGGTCAAAGCCAATTATCTTGGCTTTGGAATCATAGAAATGACAGCTGCTTGTGGTGGTGGAGGAGAACCAGATCTCTGCGCCCTATTTCATTACACAAAGAAATGGGAAAAGCAGAGTTGAATTAAAACATGTAGAAATGCCATTTTTGTCTGTCTCCTGGTGAGACATGAGAGAGTGGACAAGAGGCTGAACTATGTCCTGCTCTCTAGCTGCCCATATTTGTTGGCTGGAAAGAGAGGTAAAAGCTAAAATAAATTGCATGTGCGCCTTGTCATCAAGAGTTTCTCCCTAAACTCTGGAGAATGCCTGCTAGCCTGGAAGTGTTCACACCCTTCCCAACGTGAACCGGTTCCAAAGTCCAGGAAGGATGCATGTAATTGAGAAATGAACACTTGAAGGCAAACAGAACAGATTTTATGTAAAAATAGTAAAAGACAAAAGGAGGGGAGGGAACAATGGATATATATGGCAGAAGGGGATCCTCACAAGAGCAAGTAACCATCAAGATGTTGAAAATTATGACTAAATACAAGGCTACGAGCTAAGACAACTTAACACTACAATTGAAAGCAGAGCAATTGAGACCTTGCGGAAAGTAACAGTGACATGGCAGGTGGAGATAAAACAACTTGCAGAGTTCAAGAAGGAAGGAGAAGAGAAAAACAAAGCCATCTTTGAAACACAAGGATACTGGAATAGACACAGAGGAGGATAGGCACTGCTGAGGTCGGTGACGGAGAAGTGAACAGGGTTAAGAAAAGCAAGCAAAAATCAACTAGAAATGAACAAGCTTAGAATGGATTAAAGAAAATATGAAAGATATGGAAGGGAAAAGAAATGCAACATATACATTATTGGTATCCTTTAAGAAGACGCCTGGAGATAATAGTAAAGTACTTTAAGGAAGTAAAATACGACTTGAATCTCCGAATGAAAAGGTTGCACTGTGACTCCGGAAAACCTAGTACACAATGAACAACACTGACAGGTTTCCAAGTATTTCCAAATACTGGCCCTCAAAGACAAAGAAAAAGTCATTTAGACAGCAAAAAGCAAACTGTTAAAAGGGTGGGGGGGATCGAGCTGGCATTGTAACAAAACAGATCACACAGTGGAATATCAAAAGCAAGAGAAGGGAATCATAACATAAAATATGAGTACCAGCGTGTCTTACTTACCAGACTCTTAGCTTATTGCAGAGGGTAACCCGGACCCGGTGTCTGCCCCTGTCACCTGTGCCTGTAAGCAATAGCTGCCATGCGTGAGTGCCTCTCCACCCACATTGACTAGGCTGCTGTGCAGATCAGCAATGCCTGCTGGGAACTCTATTGCCCGGACCATGGCATCCAGCTCAACAGTCAGATGCCAAGTGATAAGACCACTGGGGGAGGAGATGACTCTAGTACCTCCTTCAGTGAGACAGGGTCTGGCAGTCTTTGTCCCCAGGGCACTATTTGTAAATCTGGAACCCACTGTCACCGATGAATTTCACACTGGCACCTATTGCCAGCTCTTTTACTCTGAGCTTCTCATCACAGGCAAGGAAGATACTGCCAATAACTGTGCCTGAGGGTGTTACATGGTTGGCAGGAGACGATTGACTTTGTCTTGGATTGAATTTTGGAAATGGGTTGACCAGTGCACAGATCTTCAGGGCTTCTTGGTTTTCCACAGTTTTGAAGGCGGAACCTCTGTGTTGATAGAACTTCTCTTGACCAACTATGGCAAGGTGTCCAAGTTGGAGTTCTCATTTATGCAATCCCTCAAGTTTCCACAGCTGGAGTTGAGCCCCTACACCTCTATCCTCACTACCCACACCACCCTGAAGCACTGTGATTGTGCCTTCATGGTGGACAATGAGGTCATCTCTGAAGTCTGTCATAGAAACCTCTGTATGGAATGCCCGGCCTCATCTAACCTTAACTGCCTTGTTAGCCAGATTGTGTTTTACATCACTGCTCCCTCAGATGTGAAGGAACCCTGAATGCTGATCTGACAGAATCTCAGACCAACCTGTTGCAGGTTGGAAAACCACTTTCCTCTGGCCGCAAAGGTCCATCATCTCTGCTGAGAAAGCCTACCTAATGAACCACTTTCTGTAGCACAGATGACCAATGTGTGCTTTGAGCCAGCCAACTAGATGGTGAAATGGGACTCTCACCATGGTAAATACATGGCTTACTGCCTATTGTACTGTGGTGACGTGGTTCCCAAAGATGTCAGTTCTGCCATTGCCACCATCAGGACCAAGCACAGCATCCAGTTTGTGGACTGGCACTCCACTGGCTTCAAAGTGGGCATTAATTACTAGCCTCCCATATAGTGCCTGGTGGAGACCTGGCCAAAGTACAGAGTTGTGTGCATGCTGGGCAACTCCACAGCCATTGCTGAGGCCTGGTCTTCCCTGGGCCACAAGACTGAGCTGTTGTATGCCGAGTGTGCCTTTGTTCACTAGTATGTAGGTCAGGACATGGAGGAAGGAAAGTTGACTCAGGCCCATGAGGACATGGTAACACTTGAGAAGGATTATGAGGAGAAGGAGAGGGTGAAGAAGAAGGAGAGGAATACTAATTACCATTCCTTTCAGCATGTCACCCTCACAACTTTAGCTGACAGGGATTCAAGCTTTCTGGTTAGATTGTCTTTAACTGTGATCATGTCTTACTTTTCCATGGGTACCTGTAAGATTTTTCCATCATGTTTCAAAGTAAAGGCTTTAAGAAAGAAAAAAAAAATGAGTACCCAAATTTGACCAAACATATGACCATAAAAATAAATGTTAATTGTTCTACTCACCTATTAAGAGACTCACGGTTACAGAGTGGAATCCCGTTATGAGTGATACAGGAGATGTGTGTAAAACAGTGAAGCCCATGAAGGCTGAAGGTGTAGAGAGTTGGGCAGACACTGCTGTAGCATGAATCCCGCCCCTCCTCCCAATTCAAATGTTGAAGCCTTAATCTCTCTATGTGGTTATATATTGCAGATAGAGCTTTTAAAGAGTGATTAAGGTTAAATGAGTTCCAAAGAGTGGGGCCCTGATCTGATAGAGCTGGTGCCCTTACAAGAAGAGAAAGAGACACTAAAACATTGTCTTTGCCATGTGAAGACACAGAAGGTGGTAGTCCCCAAGCCAGGAAGCGAGATCTTACCAGAATGTGGCTATTTGGCACTCTCATCTTGGATTTTCTAGCCTTCACAGCTGTGAGAAAATACATTTTTGTTTTTAGAGTCACCCAGTCTATGGTATTTCTTAGCGCAGCCAAACCAACGAACAGAGATAAAAAAAGCAAATGCCAATAGAGCGAGAGAGAGGAAGAGAGAAAGCAGCAATCATAACTATATGGTTGTATTCAGAATAAAAAGTATTAAATTAGGTAAAAAGGGCACTTGATAATGGTAAATCATGATGCAATTTAATGTGATAAAAGAGTTATCATGGAAACCACAGTGCCAAAGTTAAAGGAAACATAGGAATAGACAGAAATGTTTTGATAATAGAAAACTTTAATTCTTACCTTTTAACTACTGACAGAGAAAGTACAAAAAAAAGCAAGTAAGAATATGGACCCTTTGTATGACATAATGAGCAAGCTAGCTTTTGCAGATATAAATTAAGCCATATACTCAGAAAACACTGTACGTGCTTTCATATATCACTGAAGAAGTCAGGCAAATTATATATCAAGCTGTAAAGAAAATTGCAATCAATTCTCCCAAGTAGAAATAGACAATATTTTCTGACAATGCAATGAAACAAAAAGTTAATAATAAAAACAGAAGAAAAAAAACACCTTACCTTTTGGAAACAAAAGAACACTGTTTAAATTCTTAAAACTGAAATTGCAGAATATTTAGAAAAAAAACCCCAAAATTAAAACAACATACTGGAGACTGAGATCTCTGTAAAGCAGCATTTAGAGTAAAATTCATAGCATTAAAGACTTAAAAATTAAGAATCAAAGTAAGTGAATTTTAAACATCAAATACCACAATTTATAAAATAGTATGCATTGGAGAAAACAGAATAAAACATTAATAAAGATAAAAGCAAAAGTTAATGAATTATAAGAATTTTTTAAATGGCAAAACTAAGTCTCCAAGTTGCATCTGAATAAAATATTAAAACTGTTGGCTATTCTCATTTTTTTGAAATTTTAAAAAATTAATTTTACTTTCAGTATGGTTGCATACATTTTACAGTTTTAAGTGTACAATACAGTGAATCAGCAATTCCATATATTACTCAATGTTCATCAGGATGAGTGCACTCTTAATCCATATCATCTGTTTTATCCATTCCCCATCCATTTGCCCTCTAGTAACTATCAGTTTGTTCTCTGTAGTTAGGAATCTATTCTTTGGTCCCTTTCCCCTTCTTTGTTCATTCTCTTTCTTAGAGTGATATGTCAGTAACATCACATGGTATTAGTATTTTTCTGGCTTACTTTGCTTAGCTTCATACTCACTGGTTCCATCCAGGTAATTGAAAATGACAAGATTTCATTCTTTTTTATGGCTGAGTAATATTCCATTGTATGTATATTCTTTATCCATTTATTGTTCAGTGGACACTTGGGGTGTTTCCACAATTTGGCTATTGTAAATGATGCTAAAGTAAACAGAGGAGTGTGTATATTCTTTTAAACTAGTGTTTTTGTATTCTCTGGGTTGTAGGAAAATATATTGAGCATAAATTTGCTGTGTTAATGACATACATATTAGTGTGGCATTAATTATATTCACAGTGTTATACAATGATCATCACTATTTTCAAGATATTTTCATCACCCTAAACAGAAACTCTGTACCCATTAAGCAATAGCTCCCCATTCTCCCTCCTCCCAGCTCATCGTAAGTACTAATGTTGTTTTTCTCCATGAATTTGCATATTCTAGATATTTCATCTAAGTGGAATCATGCAATATCTGTCTTTTTTTGTCTGGCTTATTTCATTTAGCTTGATGTCCTCAAGGTTCATCCACTTGGTAACATAGATCAGACCTCCATGCCTTTCTATGTCTGAACAATATTCCTTGTATGTATAATTAGATTTGTTTATGCACTCATCTGTTGGTGGATGTTTGGAATGCTTCCACCTTTTGGCTACTGTGAACAGTGTTGCAGCATTCATTAATTTTTGTCAGGGATAAAGCAGAAATGGGTGAAATAAAAAAAAAGAAAGAAACAAGAAATAATCTCAGAAAGTTAAAGAAACTGATAGGAGATGTTTTTGGTCAACCACCCAAATAAATTTTTAAAAACTTTGATAAAGAGGCACCGGGGTGGCTCAGTTTGGGTCATGATCTCGGGGTCCTGGGATCAAGCCCCGCATCAGGCTCTCTGCTCAGGGGGGAGCCTCCTCCCCTCCCTCCCTGCCTGCCTCTCTGCCTACTTGAGATCTCTCTCTGTGAAATAAATAAGTAAAATCTTAAAAAAAAAACTTTGATCAAAATATTTATTTCTAGAAAACCTAAAGTTCTAAGGTTGGCCCCAGAAGGGTCTGAAAGCTTAAAGAGATGAATTATACTAGAAAAAAAAAAGAGAAGTTGGGGGGAGCTGGCTCTTTCCCCACCTATGAGATGCAAATATTTTCCCAAGGAAGCTCTTTTGATATTTTTGTTATAATTTTTTAATTTTTCATTAACATATTATGTATTAATAGCCCCGGGGGTACAGGTCTGTGAATCACCAGGTTTACATACTTCACAGCATTCACCATAGCACACACCCTCTCCAATGTCCATAACCCAACCACCCTCTCTTTCCCCCTCTCCCCCCGGCAACCCTCAGTTTACTTTGTGAGATGAAGAGTCTCTTATGGTTTGTCTATCTCCCAATCCCATCTTGTATCATTTATTCCTTTCCTACCCCCAGCCCCCCCACGTTGCCTCTCAACTTCCTCACATCAGGGAGATCATATGACAATTGTCTTTCTCTGATTGACTTATTTCGCTAAGCATAATACCCTCTAGTTCCATCCACATCATGGCAAATGGCAAGATTTCGTTTCTTTTGATGGCTGCATAGTATTCCATTGTGTATATGTATACCACCTCTTCTTTATCCATTCATCTGTCAGTGGACATCTAGGTTCTTTCCATAGTTTGGCTATTGTGGACATTGCTGCTATAAACATTTGGGTGCATGTGCCCCATCAGATGACTACATTTGTATCTTTAGGGTAAATACCTTGAAATATGATTGCTGGGTTGTAGGGTAGCTCTATTTTCAACTTTATGAGGAACCTCCATGCTGTTTTCCACAATGGTTGCACCCCACCAACAGTGTACGAGGGTTCCTCTTTTTCTGCATCCTCACCAACATCTGTCATTTTCTGACTTGTTAATTTTAGCCATTCTGATTGGTGTGAGGTGGTATCTCATTGTGGTTTTGATTTGTATTTCCCTGATGCTGAGTGATGTGGAGCATTTTTTCATGTGTCTGTTGGCCATCTGGATGTCTTCTTTGCAAAAATGTCTGTTCATGTCCTCTGCCCATTTCTTGATTGGATTATTTGTTCTTTGGGTATTGAGCTTGATAAGTTCTTTATACATCTTGGATACTAGCCATTTATCTGATATGTCATTTGCAAATATCTTCTCCCATTCTGTCAGTTGTCTTTTGGTTTTGTTAACTGTTTCCTTTGCTGTGAAAAAGCTTTTGATCTTGACGAAGTCCCAATAGTTCATTTTTGCCCTTGCTTCCCTTGCCTTTGGCGATGTTCCTAGGAAGAAGTTGCTGTGGCTGAGGTCGAAGAGGTTGCTGCCTGTGTTCTCCTCAAGGATTTTGATGGATTCCTGTCTCACATTGAGGTTCTTCACCCATTTTTGAGTGTATTTTTGTGTGTGGTATAAGGGAATGGTCCAGTTTCATTTTTTTGTATGTGGCTGTCCAATTTTCCCAATGCCATTTGTTGAAGAGACTGTCTTTTTTCCATTGGACATTCTTTCCTGCTTTGTCAAAGGTTAGTTGACCATAGAGTTGAGGGTCTATTTCTGGGCTCTCTGTTCTGTTCCACTGATCTATGTGTCTGTTTTTGTGCCAGTACCATATTGTCTTGATGATGTGACAGCTTTGTAATAGAGATTGAAGTCTGGAATTGTAATGCCACCAACTTTGGCTTTCTTTTCAACATTCCTCTGGTAATTTGAGGTCTTTTCTGGTTCCATATAACTTTTAGGATTATTTGTTCCATTTCTTTGGAAAAAAAAGATGGTATTTTGCATTAAATGTGTAAATTGCTTTAGGTAGCATAGAAATTTTCACAATATTTGTTCTTTGAATCCATGAGCATGGAACATTTTTCCATTTCTTTGTGTCTTTCTCAATTTCTTTCATGAGTACTTTATAGTTTTCTGAGTACAGATTCTTTACCTCTTTGGTTAGGTTTTTTCCCTAGGGATCTTATGGTTTTGGGTGCAATTGTAAATGGGATTGACTCCTTAATTTCTCTTTCTTCTGTCTTGTTGGTGTATAGAAATGCAACTGATTCCTGTGCATTGATTTTATATCCTGCCACTTTGCTGAATTCCTGTATGGGCTCTAGCAGTTTTGGAGTGGAGTCTTTTGGGTTTTCCACATAAAGTATCATATCATCTGTGAAGAGTGACAGTTTGACTTCTTCTTTGTGGGTTTGGATGCCTTTTGCTTCTTTTTGTTGTCTGATTTTTGAGGCTAGGACTTCTAGTATTATGTTGAATAGGAGTGGTGATAGTGGACAGCCTTGCCATGTTCCTGACCTTAGGGGAAAAGCTCTCAGTTTTTCCCCATTGAGGATGATATTCGCTGTGGGCTTTTCATAGATGGCTTTGATGGTATTGAGGTGTATGTACCCTCTATCCCTACATTATGAAGAGTTTTGATCAAGAAAGTATGTGTACTTTGGCAAATTGTTTTTCAGCATCTATTGAGAGTATCATATGGTTCTTGTTCTTTCTTTTATTAATGTATTGAATCACAGTGATTGATTTGCAGATGTTGAACTAACCTTGCAGCCCAGGAATAAATCCCACTTGGATCTGGTGAATAATCTTTTTAATGTACTCTTGGATCCTATTGGCTATTATTTTGGTGAGAATTTTTGCATTGTGTTCATCAAGGATATTGGTCTGTAATTATTTTTTTTAAGATTTTATTTATTTATTTGACAGACAGAGATTACAAGTAGGCAGAGAGGCAGGCAGAGACAGAGAGAGGAGGAAGCAGGCTCCCCACTGAGCAGAGAGCCCAACTGGGGGCTCGATCCCAGGACCCTGGGATCACGACCTGAGCTGAAGGCAGAGGCTTTAACCCACTGAGCCACCCAGGTGCCTCTGTAATTCTTTTTTTTTTTTTTTTTTTGATGGGATCTTTGTCTGGTTTTGGGATCAAGGTAATGCTGGCCTCATAAAATGAGTTCGGAAGCTTTCCTTCCATTTCTATTTTTTGGAATAGTTTCAGGAGAATAGGAATTAATTCTTCTTTAAATGGTTGGTAGAATTCTGCTGGGAAGCCATCTGGCCCTGGGCTCTTGTTTTTGGGAGATTTTTGATGACTGCTTCAATTTCCTTACTGGTTATGGGTTTGTTCAGGTTTTCTATTTCTTCCTGGTTCAGTTGTGGTAGTTTATATGTCTGTAGGAATGCATCCGTTTCTTCCAGATTGTCAAATTTGCTGGTGTAGAGTTTCTCATAATATGTTCTTATAATTGTGGGTATTTCTTTGGTATTGGAGCTCTTTTGACCTTAATCAGTTGATCACTCCATTGGTTTTCAACCATTTCTAGATCAAGAAAAGCCACTGTTTTTTATGAGGTAAAGGTGATATGAGTGCCAAAATCTGCCATGAAACAACAATAGAAAGGAAAAAGAATCTGTAGACTGATGTCTTTTGTGACTATTAATGTAAAGGTCTTTGGTAAAATATTAGCACACATAAAAGATATGACAAGATCCAGAGTGACAATGAAAAATTAAACATGAACAAGTGAGGTTGATTTCAAGAAATACAAGCTAGTTTAGTATTTGGGAAACTTATGAATGGAATTCACTACAATAGTATATTAAAACGGCAAAAGCAAAGCCAGGCACTGAACACCCATGACTGCTGAAAATGTTGTAAAAGTAAAATCCAATATTGATTATGGAAAAACACCTCATAAAATAGAACTAATTTTATGTTGACTTAATATAACATATTTATCTTACCTCAAAAATCAGCTCATGCCTCAAGGACAAATAATAGAAACATTCTCATTAAATCAGGACAAAGATGTCACTATCATCACATTATTGAACACGGATCATGAGATATTTGCCAGCATTTTAGATAAAAGAAATATGAGATATATAAATTGGAGAGGAGGAGGTATAATAACCATATTGGCAAATAATATGACTGTACCTAGAAAACAAAACTCACTGAAAGATCACTGCCAGCAGCAATCAGCAGAGAATGGAATAGTGTGGCTTGATTAAAAAAAAAAAAAAATCAGGGGGAGGAGCAAGATATCAGAGAACGGGGAGACCTATATTTTGTCTGGTCCCAGGAATTCAGTTAGATAGTTATCAAACCATTCTGAACACCTATAAACTCAACAGGAAATTGAAAAAAAGAATAGCAGTGATTCTATGAACAGAAAAGTGACTAATTTTTGGAAAAGTCACACTGAAAGATGGGACATTAACTTGTTTGGATCCTGAGGCTGGATGGGTGATGATTATTATCAAAAAGATTATCAGCAGCCCTCCTAACTGATGGTCACACAAGGAATGTCATATCCTATGGGTGTGGAGAGTCCTTGGTATCACTCTGAATTTAGACATCCTTCAGAGTTTTCTTTGAAAGTAGCATCAGTTGGGGTACCTGGGTAGCTCAGATGGTGAAATATCTGCCTTCAGCTCAGGTTATGATCTCAGAGACCTGGAATCAAGGCCTCCCTTGCTCGGCGGGGAGCCTGCTTCTCCATCTTCCTCTATTACTCTCTCTGCTTGTGCTCTCTCTATCAAATAAATAAATAAATAATCTTAAAAAACAAACAAACAAAAAAATCAATAGTCCTTATCCATACAAGCAACAGATACTGGTGCAGGATACAAAGCAGAAGAGGACCATGTGTCTAGAGAAGCCAATTGTGAATTTCCCATGGAAAAATAAAACGGGTGGAACAGCCAGGGAAAGCCCTGACTCCAAATAGTGATGAAAATGCTCTGATGAACATATCTTATAAAGCTAAAATGATTAAAGCTTCCTGATACTGGGGCGGAGATAGTTACATCAATGGGACACAAGAGAAGGTTCACTGCTTTTTGTGGATCACAAAAAAAAATTGAAAACTACTCTTCTGTGTGTCTTATATAAATGTTCACAAGAATGTACGTATATACTTGTGTGTGCATAGAACAGCTTTGGAAGTATATTCAAGAACTGTAACAGTTGTTGAGTGGCTGGGAGGTAGAGGTGGGAGGAGTGTTATATTTCACCGTATTTTCTTGTCTAACTTTTGAATTTTCTACCATTTGTGGTATTATCTCTTCACAGATGTTACTCTTTTTTCCCCAAACCAACACAGGATATGAATAAGGTAAAAAATATTGAGAATGGGTAGGGAATGATGTGCTGGGATCACTCCTGTAAGCGTTCTGAACTGCTGACCGCCTATACTCAAACACTTAAGAGAAACTTCTTAGTTTCTCTTAATGCATAACATTAAGATGCATAACATCTTAATGCATAACAAGATGCATAACAGAGGGGACCCACTGACATTAGAGTTTCATCCTTTTCCAAGTTTTTTCCATTCTGGCCTTCCATCCTTCCATTCAATCTCCAGTTGGAGGCCAGAGGGTGCCTTGTTTGTGGGGGCTTAACCCTTACCTCCATGAACTCCACTTAGCTGAAGCTTGTGCTCCTTTCCTCATAAAACCCAAGTAGTGGTCCAGTAAACACATGGTGAGGGGTTTGCAGACACGACTTGAAGAAAAGCCCCCTTGGTTCCTCTTGACAGATTCCTGCCCCAAACCCCTTCTATATGGAAACTCTGGAGCTGCCCACATCCCCGTCTGCTGGCCCATCTCCAAGACGAAGAGAAGTCATCTTCTGAGAAAACACTACAATTTATTGGTCAGTAAGAAGAATGCTACATGTGTATTTAACTTTGGTTTTAGATGGTAACTCAAACATGGGTGTGTGTATCTTGCCCTTTTTGAGGATTCCCATCCACAAGGCCTTTGATAAGTAGTAGGGGAAGTGGCTAAGCAGGATAAATTCCAGTTTCAAAGTTCCTTTCTTGTCCTTTCCCTTTTGGGGAAAAGGCCGTGTAAGCTAAGAATGGCAGCTGAGTCTTGAGTCAAACATTTGCTAACAATCTATCATGAACACAGGCCTGTACTCGGTCACTAAGCACACACTTATACTAGGAAGGAAGAAGGCCTCTAGGATGAGGACTGTTCCCCAAAAGTGCCCTCCCACCAGTTTCTTAAATTGAAAATCTAAGGTGAGGAGAACTCAGAGTGTCTTCAAGTTGCTGGAGCAAAAAGACCTCTCTAAGGGAAGCACGAATAATACCTGACTTTCTACTTGGGGAACACTTACACTAATCCAAGCTCTTGCGTGCTCA
This sequence comes from Meles meles, assembly GCF_922984935.1. Classification (NCBI taxonomy): domain Eukaryota; kingdom Metazoa; phylum Chordata; class Mammalia; order Carnivora; family Mustelidae; genus Meles; species Meles meles. Next base: position 93,278,935 of record NC_060068.1, read on the forward strand.
GTTGTGGCTTTGTTTTTTACTTTTCTTCTTTTAACAGAAAACAATTTGTTATTTCAGCCACCAGGCCTTTCGTTTGTTATAACCAACTGTGAAAGGACCTCATTTCAACTTCTTTCGAAAATGGGTTAAACACCAATTAGAAATCAGAAGCTTCCTCCCATGAGAAAAATTGCACCTGGATTTTCCCTTTATATTGTGTTGATATTTCACTTTAAGTTCTGAGAGCCAAAGGTGCCAAGATAAGCAATCTGACATGTTTAATTTACTGTGCTCTTTATACAGCAGCAAAAATGCTCTTCCTGAAAAATCATTTTGCTGAACTCTTTTCTTGCTCAGATCTACGTAGTTGCCCACACCATTGATTTCCCACAGCCCTCACTGTCATGACTGTTTCCTCTCCTCCTCGGAAGCTTCCTCTCTGTCAGCAGGATTCCTGTTTCTCTTCATCGCCAGCTAGCTGTGTGGCTAAGAGCCAGTCACTTGACTCTCGTGGTCTCTTTGTCCTGGGGTGTCTCAGAGGCAGGGTGGAGGTGTCCTTCAGCATTTGGAAATAAAGCAGCAGAAAAGCTTGCCATTGAGAATAACCTGCACTAGGGGGTTTTCCCCATAACTGAGGAAGGAAAGCTAGTGGTGAGCAAGCAGATTTAGTGCTAGCGTTGTTGCCATATGATTCAGAGAAGAAACATGTATCTTTCAAAATAGAAACAGAATTTTTTTTTTCCAAAGGTACTCCTGCATCCATCCTTCTTTTCCTCTTCATACTGAATTGATTCCAAAATTTCAAATAGCGCTAGAGGAAGGCATAAGATTTTTGTGGCTTTCCAAGGGTTGCTTGCTTTTTTTTTTTTTTTTTTTTTTGAGTGACTTAAGGATTTCTAAGTTACTTTCCAGCTTGGAAAATCATATGACCTGTGAACATGTGCCTTTCCTCAGCTCAAGAAGCCATTTAAAGCAGACTTATCTGCTTCATGCAGGCTCTGCTTATTCCCCTCTACAGCCATCTCCTCCATCTGAAATATTCTTCTTTGACATTTCTCACAAACCATGAGCCTCCTGGCTTCCCTGCCGGAGAGGAACGATTCCATCTGGACTGGACCACTTCATGCAGCCTGGGAGTCTTCTTATCTTTAAGGTATGGGGTAAATGTAGATGAGCCTAGCCACGGTGGTAGGAAGAGTAGTTTTAGCAATAGAAACAAAACTAAGACTTGTGTGATAACAGCAGCTCACGTTTGTTGAGCCCCTTTTCTGTGCTAAGCACTCTGTGTTCGTTATCTTACTGATTCTTCACAACAACCTGGGAGGTGGGTATTATTATTCACCTGGTTTTTTTTTTTTTTCCCAGAAGGGGAGACTGAGGCACAGGGAGGGTTATGCAACTTGGTTAAGATGGTGACTAGTGGAATCAGGCTTCCAATGGAGGCTGTTTGACTTCCACGACCCATGCTTTTCCCGCCATTCAGGAATAGTTACCTGTGCACGTTCGTGTTGTTTTTAAGCTGTGTCTGTTCCATCTTTCTCATGAGACTCCTGGAAGGCAGGTCGTGTCTCCTTTTATACCCTGTCCCAGTGCTGTAGTAATAACTAAGCGAGTAATTTCTTGCTGCCATTACCTCTTACGGGAAAAGTATTTTCAAGCAAACTGAACTGGGCCGGTTACCAGGTTCAGTTGAATTTTCCCCAATAGCAGAGTACATGCCCCAGGCCATCTGGGTGATGCTGAAGGCTTTGAAGGTTTCGTTCAAGTTGTTTCTTGACTCATGGTCATTTCATGGTCATAAGTCTGAGTGTTTGAATTGATTAATAGAGAATCTGAGTATGAAAGATATGGACAGCTCACTTAGAGTTATGTTAAGAGGTAATAAAGATTTTAGAGTCATTTCCAGCATGATAAGATCAGTGTCCTGGACTGAGTTATTTTGGTGCATCAATTTCAGCTTGTTTTAATGGCCTTTGGTCTCCTGCTTAGTGTCAGTTGAGACAACAGATTAATTCCCCATAAACAGTGGCTTGTCATGTCTTGTTGCGTAATTCTGGGTTTTATGGAGAACTCGGAGAGGTATTTATCGATTAAAGCAAATGACTATATTAAAGCCATTGGGATCAATGTTTTGCTTTAGCATCTGTAAAACTTTTTGTGCAATCAAGTGATCAACAGATGTATCTTGATGAGAGTGGTGATGATTCTGGGGTAAGTGTTAATTTTAGATGTCTTAAAAAATCAGAGTCTTCAGTGGATTAAGCCGCTGCCTTCGGCTCAGGTCATGATCTCAGGGTCCTGGGATCGAGCCCCGCATCAGGCTCTCTGCTCCGCGGGGAGCCTGCTTCCTCCTCTCTCTCTGCCTGCCTCTCTGCCTACTTGTGATCTCTCTCTCTGTCAAATAAATAAATAAAATCTTTAAAAAAAAATCAGAGTCTTGAGAGTAGTCCAGTTATTAAGTGATGTTTGGGTTGTATTATGTCAGAGGGAAATAAACAGGAAGGAACATTTTAATAGTGCAAAATTTCTCTGAGATATTAAAGATCGAAGAAGGCCACAATTGGCCACTTTCTTTAAATCAAGATGCTACGTGGCATTTGGTTTCTTACTCTCTATCTGGGTCAGGAAGAGCTGTGACTCCTATCGATTCTTCACCTTTCATCTCATTCAGAAAAATGTCAAAGTTTCTGGTTTTACTTCTCTCTTTCAATCTTCTACCAATTTTGGAAAACAACTTGCTGCCTGTCATCTTCGAGTAAGACAGCCAAAGGGAGGAAAGGACAAGGTAAGTGTAGAAGTTTGCGTAGTTACTCCTTGCCCTGGTTATGGACCCTGGCTCCCCACTTGTTGGTTTTCTGTTATCCTAATTTTGTGTTACACACATATGTTGGATAGTAAGTACCTGAGGGCTGGAAGCACATTATCTAGATTCGAATCCATTGTGTGCCATTCGCTGAGCTTACCTGTAAGATGGGGACAGTAGTACCTCCTATAGGTGGCAGACACGAGCACTGATGCCAAGCACCAGGACAGGGTCTAACTCCTCGCTCATGGTCCCCAGTGTCCATTATGATCATTTTCTTTTCCCTTGAAGTTCTGGGTTCTTGGCCTGTGATCTCTGTCCCTTTTACTATATTCTACATAATGTAGTCAGATGCATCTTCAAACAGTGCCGCTTTGATGATGTTGTTGTTATTAGCTGTTTAAGAAAAAAAATTCACTGGCATCCCATGGCTATGAAATGAAATTCAAATTTCTCATTGTGGCATTCAGGGTCTTCTATAATCTCACCAGAACCCCTCCCTTTGACTGACGTTCTATCCTTCCACTGCTTAGGATGCCTTGAGTTGTAGCCACAAGGCTGATGAGCACGCTGGTGATTCTGATACATGTGGTCTCAAATGTGGGTCCTGTTGCTTTAGTGTTAGCCGCATGCTCTGTCTACTGTATTGCTTTGCCCGTTGAATGTCCACATCTTATTTCTCTAAATGTTATTTGTCTTGAGGGCAAGAACTTGGTCTTTGTATCTCGGCAGGAAAGGCTGGATGGCAAGGTGGGCTCTTGACTGGTCTCTAGGAACCTGGTTCTCTGAGTTCTCTCGGTCTACAGGTAACTGATGGGTATGGTGCATTGCGCTTGGAGTTTTCTGTACCACTCTAGTCTGTCTTTGAACACCTGCTTGCCCCTGGGAGTCTGGAATTTCTTAATGTGCTAGGAAGAAAGTACCTACATGACCAGCAGTAAGAAACCTTGGGCACTGAGTCTTTAAGGAGCTGCCCTAGGCTGAATCCTTGTATACAGGTTGCTGCATTTTGGTTGCGGGGGGGCTGTGTTCTATCTGTGACCTCTCATGGGAAGGAGAGAGCATAAGGAAACCTGTATATGGACTCCTCCAGGATCACCCTCTGTCTTTTCTTCTTATGATCTGGCTGTGTGTCCTTACTATATTGCTGCATAGAATCTCAACTGTAAGAGCAATAGGCTGAGTTCTGGGTGTTCTTGTAGTGAATGTCTAAGAATCAGGGTGGTCTTGGGCCCCTCGACACTGTCCTTTCCAAAACAGTTCTTAGAGTAGGTGCTCACTAAATACTTGGTGATCAGCTGTCATGAGTCTCTTAACATTGCAGATACTTAAACAATTTAAACTCTTTTCGTACCATTTCCTGTTCATTTTAGCAACTGTAAGTTGTATCTGTGTATGAAGATGCCAAACTTTGTAATGTATGATAGATTCACCGTGCTCTTGCCCTATCTTCCAAGAATGGTTTGGGTTTTGCTTATCTATTTTCTTTTCCTTCCCCACATTTCAAGCAAGGTTTGCTATTGCCAAACCAGTTCTTTTGGGCTTTTGTGATGCGGCATCAAGGGGAGAGATGGAGGGACAGAAGGAATAAGCTTTGGGGACCAGATCTGGAAGAAGCGTTTGGTGGGGGAATTCTGAAGAGGAAAGGTGCATGAAAGAGCTTCTGTGAGGTGAAGTCACCACATGAACAGAAGGGGGGCTTTATGAATTGTTGATGTGCACTAACCTTCCTTGTAACACTGCTTGAGAAAGGAGAAAGAGAATTTGTTGTTTGGAAATTATTTCTGGGTTGCTTCTGAGTTGTAGTCTCTGAAGGTGACCATGCCTAAGACCAAATCATGGTTCACAATTGAGGTTTTCAGTTTTTTGTAGATTGTGCTTGAGGATGGGAACCATTGCATTTGTAGTTCTGAATTCCCTGTGTAAATCCTCAGTACGCTCTGGATGATAATGACTGACTTCTTCATTCCCAGCCATTGTTTGAACACTTTCAACATGCCAGGCTCCAAGTGTGGGGATACGGAGATGAACAAAAAGAAGTCCTTGCCCACATCATAGAGGGGAGCCTGACTTGTACACACACATTTCCAATTCTATGTGTGAAATACTGGTGGGAGAGTATGGGAGCCCAGGGGAGCGCATCTCTAATGCTTAGCCAAGCATTGTTCCCATGTAGGCTCCATGATGCACAAGGAAAAGAAAACCTGGTCCTTACCTAGTTGAAGTAGCAACTAGAAGACTTTAGAGAAAAGGTACATGGCATGTGTGACGGGGAAGGAGGCCTCTAAGAGAAGGAAGGACATCTGGATGTGTTTTTGGAGCTCCAGCAAGGTGGCAGACCTTAGCAGAATTTGCTAAGGTCTAAGGTTTAGACCTCAGCCTTTCAGGTCCAGAAACTTGATTCGGTTTGATTTGAGTTTCTTGAGAGGGCATCTGCTGCTTAAGTGAGGAGTCCTATGAGTCAGCTAATGAGACTGATGTGCCAAGGAGAATGACATATTTCTGATGACAAAGACATCTGGTCCAGAAACCACAATACTCATCATCTTGATCATCACATTCTATTCTGACTGAAAGACCTTAAGGCAAACCAGTCAATAACCAGGCTTGATGTGCACAGAGTCAGGACTAGAGGAGTCTATTAAATGACTTGCACGTTTTATGCTGGGGTAAAGTGGAACATTGACATCTATATTCAGAATAGCCATGGCCAAATGATGTTAAACTCAGAATCTAATGATCAAGACTCCTTTGCACCTCGGGAGAGCTTGACTGAGCACGATCTACATTTTCCTCTGTGGCTGCACTTTTCTAGGATGATGTGAGTGATAAGCATTCTTTTTGTGTCATTTTTTAAAGGACATGTGAGCATTTCTCATTGTACTGTAAGACAAGCTCTGTTTATCTGGCAGCCATTGACTCTCTTTAAGGTGATAATACCTATGTCACCATTTGATTCTGATTATTAATTTTAAAATAGTTTAAATCATGAGCCTTGGAAGGTATTCTGTTGTCCATTTTGGGAGGTTTGGCAGAGCAGGGCCATCCCATAGTACCCACGATGCACCTGCAGTGGAGGAGCCCAGACACAGGGACCACTTTACATCTAATAGTCTTGCATTTCATTGGTTGGGTTATGTTGCACTGGTCAAGTACTTACAATTGATTTTTTCTCACTGTGTAAATATCAGTTTCAGCTGCTGGTCCTTATCTTTCTTTAGCAGCTGCCTACTTGATCTCCCTAGAATTAATTAACATTAATTTTGCAAATATTTTGGCACTTAATAACTTGGAAGTGACATTCCTTAGAAAAACATGCCATGCAGTGGTTAAAATCATCAATTCACAGACTGCCTGTGACTTATTGGTAAGTATTTATCAATACTTATTTTGTCAAGTAAGGGACTTGCCCAAGATCACACACATAGTTGGTAGTGGACTTGCCATAGCTTTGCGACTCATATTTCATTTGTATTATGTGCCAGTATCTCTTTGAAAGGGAACATGTGTTTACTGAGTGCAGGTGTTTGTGTCTTTTTTTTTTTTTTTTTTTTTTTTTTTTTTGGTACTATGAGTGCGTAGCACACAGCCTAGGGATGAAAAAAAGATTTGTTGGATAAATGATTACATGATACCAACAAAAAGGACAAAACCTTAGCTTTCTTCTTGGTCCACATGAGATGTTTCTCCCACTTCACCACATAGAAAGAATAAAGAGCATATTCATTATTCATTCAGCACCTGTTACGCCTGAGGCGATCTCCTAGGTGCCATACTGAACAAAGACAGTAAGGACAAAAGCGCTGTCGCAAAGATACAGAGACCATAAGGGAAAACATAGAAGTGACTAATACTAATGCATGACACAAGTCAAGTGCCCTAAAGGACACACAAGGCATGATGATCATACCTCAGAGGAAGGAAATATCACACCTTGTGGGAGAATGAGAGAAAGCTTCTTGGGGGAGATGATTTGTCCTGAATTTAGGAGCAGCATCTAAATTTCAGAGATAAAAATAAGCTCCAAGATTGGGAGGGCGGGGTGGACAAAGGGTGCAGGAGGAAATAGGTGACTGTGTATGGGAGTGCTCCAGGAAGTCTCCCTTAGGTGGTATGTGAGGGGCAGTGCATGTGTGTGGAGGGCAGTGGAGCAAGAATGGAAAGTCAGGGAAGTTCCTCGGCATTGTTGGTTTGTCCAGGCTCAGGGCCTTGCACTTGGTTCATGTATGAGAGTGCAGACTGTAGGTTATTAGGCAGCAGGGGCAGGTTGGTTTTAAGGGGCAGGAAGGTAAGTTGAGAGGGGATTGCAATGATTGAGGAATAGGGGGGAGCAGTGAACCACAAAGTGGCAGCAGAGATGAAAAGGAAGGGCTGTCTGGTAGCCTGAAGGTATTATCTGGGAAATGCAGGAGCAGGGAGCCATTCACAGCAGGCATTTCCTACTTACCACAGCTTGTTAAGATTGTCTTTACAAATACTCATCTCATTTGCCTGTGAGATCCTAGAGGACAGGGCCCATGTAATATTCATGTACTGAAACGGACATGGGACATGGCCGTTGTGTGGGAAATGCTTGTTGGATAAATGAATGGACATTGGGAGGGCTTGGTAATGGCAGCGGAGTGTTGGTGACATGTTTCTTTGGGGACTGCTGGCATTTGGGGGTGTGGTCCATTTTTTGATGCACTTTCTGGAAACAGACGACAGAACTGGAAAATACTTACAAGCTGATGCTTAAGTGGGGGCGAGATAAAAGGTGTGGTATACTTGAGGTTAGAGAAAATCCAGTAACTTCTTTCAAGACATCAGGTGAGCCTGAAAGAAAGTACAGCAGGCATCCATCTGGGGAGACAGGAATGTGGAACAAAGTCTGGGCAGAAGGGTAGGACTGGGTGGGACGTGTGGGCTGTGTTAGCCAGTGAAAGCTGGAAGGAAAGAGATGTAGCCTAATGAGAAGCGGGAAAGCCAGGAGTTGAGCATTTTAGAGTCTGAAGTCAGACTGCCTGAATTCAAAGGCTGGCTGTTCTGATTCATTGTGTGGTTTCAGTGACTTCACTTTCTCTGGACTCAATTTCCTCTTCTACAGAGGGAGGATAATAATAATAGTTTCATAAAAACATATCCAGCCTTCAGAACAGAGCCTGTAAGATAGTAAGCACTCTGTAAGCATTAATTACTCTTCTTAACAAAACCTACTCTGACTACTTTGTATGTATGATCTGTTTAATCCTTCCTAACTAGGGAGGTGATCTTATCCTCAGACCACAAATGAGGAAACCTATTCAGAGAGGTTGCTAGTCTGCTCAGATTCACACTACCACTTAGTAAAGCTTACCACAGATACGTTCCTCCCCAATCCACCAGGCACCAGCTCAGGCACTCTCTCCTCCAGCACACTGCCTGAGCTCCTTCCATAAGGCGAGACCACTTGGGACAAAGTTAGCCTTGTTTACTAGGGACTAGGGAGCTATGGCAGATGTTGGAGCAGGGGCATCAAGTGAGCAAAGTGTATGCTGCCAAAATTCACCCGGCAGGGCAGTCTCATAAAAGAGAGCAGGGGTGGGGGAAGACTGGGGTACTGAGGATTCAGACCAGAAATAGCTTAGGCAATGGCAAGGTGTGGCGAGCCCATTGTAGAAATGTGCTGGAACTAGCTAATTAGTACCTCACGCAATGATATGAAACTCTCTGTATGGGAGGGAAACTCACTGTAGGGGCAGGAACGTGCAGAGTGGAGCTTGGAGTGCCAACGTGCAAGTATCAAAGCCGAGACCCTTGGAAAATACTGATTCTGTGAACAGTAATGAGGAAGTTGGGAGGGGAGCCACTTCAGTAACTGTTCCCTTCAAGAAAAGTGCCCTTAGAGGAACCAGCCCAGAGAATAGAGCCTAAGCATCAAAGTGGGGCACCTGGTTATTTTTAGTAACCGTTGGCTCTGACGGAACACTCTGGGTAGCCCTTACCTCACTGCCAACCCAGCTCTGCCTCCCTCCCTTTACTAAGGAAGCTGATGGATGGTTTCTTTCTTCCCTAGAGGAGGATGTTTTCTGTAAACAGTGGGCATGTGATCGCTTTTCAAGGAGCAGGTTTCGGGGGGTACCTCGGCTCAGTCTCTTAATTAAGCATCTGACTCTTGATTTCAGCTGAGGTCATGATCTCAGGATTTTAAGATCGAGCCCTGGTCCAGGCCACACTCATCAGGGAGTCTGCTTGCTTCTCTCTCTCTGCCCCTCCCCAACTTGTGCTCTCTTTCTAAAATAATGAATACATCTTAAAACAACAACAACAACAACAACAACAACACAAAATAAAAAGGAGGTTTCTACCTCTCCATAATTCTCATCCATGATGAGTGCAGGGCTTTGTATTTAAGCAAATCAGTTACGTTGACTTCCTGTTTTCTATTTCGGGCCCCTGCAGAACTTCCCATTCAAGTGGGACCAAGCAGCCAATGCAAAGCTGGAATTTTCTTCTGAAGGTGATGCACCATGGGCATAAAGTAAGTTTACGGGGTGAGGTTTTGTCTGGCTTCGCAATCCAAGTGTGTCCTTCCGCGGATGTGGTCTCTCTACCACGCGGAGTGACCTGGACGTGGTGAGCGCCAGTGCGGGGAGTTAGTGCTGGGCTCGGGGCTGGCGGAGCCTGCAGACGCGCCCCGCCCAGCCAGCGAGCTCTGCGCTGTGCTTGTAGACGCAGCAACTTCGCCCTCTGACCCTCCCTAAGGGTACTATATTTTGGTTTATCTTCCTTAGCTTTTCCGTGAACGTTTTACTAGCGTGAAAAGCCAAGGCAGGCAGACCTCAGTTTTTCCTCCCTTCCCCTCTCATTAGTCTTTCTTTCTCTGTTGATAATTCAACATCATGTGCCCTTTCATTGTCTCATTGCTTCGTTCATCGTGCCTTGTAGGGTGGCTGCTGTAATCCCCATTTTGCAGAACGTGGAACTGAGGTTTAAGGGACTTGTCCCGATTGGGCCAAAATCACTCTGTTAACAACACTGACACTGAATCTTCAGTCGTCTGTCTTCAGGGCTCTCAGGCACGCTATTTCTCCGTACTGAGGTTGGAGTGAGCAGGATCTGACCAAGAGGAGAGAGGAAGTGGTGGCTGGGCTGGGAATCCTGAACAGCTCTCATCCACCAATGAATCATGTACCCTGATTAATAACACAGAAAATGTTAAGTAAATATATTTCCATGCAATTCTTCATACTTATAGGACTTTGAGACTTCTGTGGTGTCACAGACTTCAGGGTGATGTGACCAGGGGAGTCACTGTCTGCATACAAGGAGAAAACCTATACAAGTCAGACGTGGGCCTAGAGGTGGTTGACACCTGTGTTCAGGTGATCTGCGTTTCTCTTGTTAGTTGCTGAGCGGAGGGTAGTAGAACAAAGATACTTTTATTTCCCTGCTCTGCAAATTTTGGCAAGGCAAAGGGGTGTAGGTAATCAGTTCTAAGTTGGGCTTGATGGTTCTATGAAAACTTTAACATATGGTTAGTCCTGGAAGTGTTTTTTGTTTTTTTTTTTAAAGATTTTATTTATTTATTTTGACAGAGAGAGAGAGATCACAAGTAGGCAGAGAAGCAGGCAGAGAGAGAGGGGGAAGCAGGCTCCCTGCCGAGCAGAGAGCTGTATGCGGGACTTGATCCCAGGGCCCCGGGACCGTGACCTAAGCCGAAGGCAGAGGCTTTAACCCACTGAGCCACCCAGGCGCCCAGTCCTGGAAGTGTTAAAAGGGGATTGGAATTTGTGGCTACTCAGCAGCAGCTAGCAAGAGAACTCTGCTTCTTGGGAACAATAAGAAATAGGGCAGATGTAATGGGTGAGACTCGTAGAGGCCTTGGTTGCTCCTTTTGCCTGGCACATCTCTGGAATGATCCCACTCATCCAGGGCTCTGAAATGGCCCCTTTCATTAAGGGGGGAAGATGTCAGGGTCCTCAGGGCTGCACATGTCACCAAGTCGTCCTGATAGATAGTAAACTCCAAGGGACTTCCTGTGCCATGGCCTCAGGCTGGAGGATGTTTTCCTGACATAGTCCCCAAGCCAGATGGCGTCCTGTCTTGAATCAGGACCCTCCCTCGGCAGCAGAAAGCAGAAGTGTGTGGGTGCATGGTGGTGATCTAGACAGTGGCCTCGGACCACTGCCCACATCGCTGTGAGATCCTCACCGTTCTCTCTCTGGACTCACAGATGACGAGGAGTGAAGGAGGGAAGTCAAATGTTGTGGCAAGGAGAGGCTGGCAAACATGTGCAGGGCAAGCAGAAGTCTCTCACTGGAGTGAGATGCTGAGAGAGGAGGATGTTGAGATTTGGGAAGGAAGCTCAGAAGTCTCAGTCCTAAGGCAAAGGATTAAACAAAGCAAAAACACACACCCAGGCTGGAATATGGTCGAGGTGGGGGTGAATATTTCATATAACTGTCTGAGGGGAATGGGGTTGGATGAGATCCAAAGGGCATCTGGAGATAGAGCACAAAGGAGGCGATAAAGAACATAGTCTCGTGATTGACCAGAGGCTCCCTGGTTGCCAGGCACAGTCTTTCACAGAGAGCTCCTACATCTGCTTTTTGTGCCCAAACAGCTGGCCAATATGTTCTTAAAAAGCCCGTGACAGAGTTTTTGTACACTGAATTCTTTTTTGAAGACTCAAGGGAATATTACCCCTTAAAAGAACTTCAGGGGAATCACTTTGGAAAAGCAAGGAGTCATTTTAAGGCATAGACACTAGATAATTGATTTTGAATCCCTGAATTTTAATGCATTTTCCCAGAGTAGAGTTGGACATTTCACCCTTCTACCAGGTGGGATAGTTTTTCTCTTACATAGATGGCCTGTCAAGTTCTTAACTGAGCATTGTGATTAACTCTTTTTACTTTTGATGTTCCGGGGGTTGGGGGTGGGGGAGAGGGAACCATTTCATCTAACAGAATTTAAACCACATGAAAAAGTGATTTTCTTAAAAAAAACCCAAAAACCAAAAACTCTTCTTTTACAAGGAAAGGGCTCTCCAACAGCACTTTGGTGATGGTTTCCAAAGGACAATCCTACCGACAGAGACACTCAGCCTTTAAGTCTGGCTTTTGGAAAACGAACATTAATTCTTTTTTCTAAACAGGACACTGTGAGCTCAGTCATGTACACTATGAAAATAATTGGTGTGTGTTAGTACACTTTGTGCCAGATTTCATGCTTGTTGAAAGGTGATTGGAATGAAACCAGCATATTTAAAGGTCAACTGGTTGTTCTTAAACAGTGCAGAATTTTAACTCTTTCATGATCATGGATTGTAACTACATGGCCATTTTAGGAAAGAGAAGAGACTGTGTACTGGCCTTTTAACATTGTGACCTTTTCTCCTTAAATTTTTAAAAACTTCTCAGGGTTCTCTTGTTGATGAAAAGGGTCTGAGAAATGAGTTCTCAGCTGGTATTTGGAAATGGGTGGGAAAGGAGACTTAGCTCTTTTTAAACTATTAAATTTAGGTCAGGGTTCTAATGGGACAGTGCACATCACATAAACCATGTCTAAATGTCATGTTGCAAATTCTCTCTTTTTAGTAAGTACCTCTGGTTCACTAGTGAGTGCTAGTAATAGTCTCGTCTCTTTCTTCCTACTTTTGAACACTTTTTTTTTTCCTTAGCTTCTGTAAAAACTTTGTGGAGAAACCACTATGTAATTAATCATCAATATGTATCCTAGCCCATTGATGCTGACTGTGTTTCTGGGTATTTCGCTAGACTTTGTGGTTTTGAAACCTTTCCTACTAGTGATTTTGGGTGCATAGGTTAAATGGTTTATTTTGTTGATCTTTCTTTCTTTCTGTTTTGTTTCTACAGATTTTTAAAAATTATGTTCAGATAGCCGGCATATAGCGCATCATTGGTTTTTGATGTCGTGTTTCAGTGATTCATTAGTTGTGTGTAACACCCAGTGCTCACCAGTTTCTTTGTTTAGTTTTCCAAAATAAAGTTGGAAACTCCCCTCTCTTAAAAAGTAAGGTGACTTTTAGTCATTGGGTGCTAAAACTTACTATTTTCTGGATAAACGTCCTGGGGAGTCCCTAGAAACTTTTCAGCCTTTCATGATGAGGACTCCAATTTGCAAGCTACCCAAAACAGTCTTTCTTAAGGAAAAACCTCTGTGAGATTGGCATTGGATGTTTCCACACAAGAGTTTACAGGTAAAGGAATTTGGAGTCCAAGCACCAATACATCTTGAGTGTATGTGAAGTCTTGTAGTTGTAACTAAAGGCAAACTAAAGTTACCCTGAAAAATCAGAGTCTCACTTTGTCAAGGAGGTAACACAGTATTCTTTTCTTTCTTGGTTAACTTCATACTCTGCCTTTAGTCCTTCTCTCTGTATATTGTACACAACTTTTAGCTGTGAGACTGCTGTTTGCTTTAAAACTCTGATCATCGGGGTGCCTGGGTGGCTCAGTGGATTAAAGCCTCTGCCTTCAGCTCAGGTCATGATCCCAGGGTTCTGGGATTGAGCCCCACATCCGGCTCTTTGCTCTGCGGACAGCCTGCTTCCTCCTCTCTCTCTCTCTGCCTGCCTCTCTGCCTACTTGTGATCTCTCTCTGTCAAATAAATAAATAAAATCTTAAAAAAAAAAACAACAAAAAACTCTGATCATCTTTGGCCTCATCTGCAAAATAGGCATAACCTCATCTTCCTCAGTGTTACTGTGAAAATTAAATGAGTTAATTCATGTAAAATGATTGAGACAATACCTGACACAAAACAGATGTACAATAAATATTACTCATTATTATTATCATTGTAATTGCTGTAAATCTAATCTTTTTCATTAGTTGCTATGCCATAAGGGGATGTTTGACCTAGAGGGTCTCTTCTGTTTGGGGTAGTAAAGGCCAAGAATTGAGGTTAAAGCTGCTTTCTTCTTATCACCCCGATCTTTATTGCCTAAACTCTAGCTGAGGTTGGTGGGAGGCATCATAAGTGAGATGGTGTTCCTGAGCCAGGGAGCTGGGAGAGCCAGTTGCCAAGGTGGTTCTTGAGGGAAATGATGGGGAGCTAGACATGGTGGCAGGATCACTGTTCAGCTGCGGAGGAAAGTCTGCAAAGACTGAAGCTGACTAAAGACTAAAAGCAAGAAGGTCATTCATTGCTCAAGGGTGGTTTTCAAAAAGAGACCATTAGATGGGAGTCAAGAGGAGAGCTGGGGAAGCATCTCCTCTGGCAGCTGTCCTTTATGGCCACTCACACATTCTAGTACCCTCCCTGAGCTAAAACTCACTTGTTCTTGGACATTTTCTTTCATAGATACAGAGCTCTGGTTACCTTCATGACAGTGTAATTCTCATGTTCTTCTCTAATTCACTCATTGAAGACCCAGAGTTCTCACCATTTACTAAGTTAATTCTACCCTATAACAGACTAGTTCACAAATCTAACATTTACATCTGAGCTAAAGCAAAATTGACACAGCTACAAAATACTTGCTATGATAAATACCAGCTATTAGAACATTAATGACACTTAGAATTATGTTAAAAAATTGTTTTCAGAGCATGGTTTTTCAAAAATTTTTATTGCAAACGAGAGTAAGAAACAGATTTTTAAAAATCATACCCTCTGTCTACCCATACAGATACCTGTGTGTGGATATTATATGTATATCACTTAAGCAAAAGTTTCATGAAAAAAATTCTTTAAAAAAAAAATTTTTTTTTTCTTATTTATTTATTTGACAGACAGAGAGAGATCCCAAGTAGACAAAGACGCAGGCAGAGAGAGAGAGGGAAACAGGCTCCCTGTGGAGCAGAGAGCCTGATGCGGGACTCGATCCCAGGACCCTGAGATCATGACCTGAACCGAAGGCAGAGGCTTTAACCCACTGAGCCACCCAGGCACCCCCATGAAAAAAATTCTTAATCTTATGACATGTGATGCACTTTGATAATTCCTATCTGATGGAAAATAGGGGGGTTTGTAACCTGCTAACCATGTAGCTTGCAGTTTAAAAAATCCTGATCTAGAGTACCATCCAGTGGTTTTTGTTGGAATTCTTATAGAAGGTCCACATAATCATACATACAATCATGCATATTTATGTACCAACCATAATGTTGTCAGTTCTTCCATGAAGTCAATGCTTCACAATACAAATACCAACAGTCTTAACTTTTTTTTTAACAGAGGCAAATATTCTAAAAATTATATAGAAATAAAGTTAGCTAAGAATAGCTAACAGAGCTCTAAAGAAAAGGAACAAGGAGTGAAGATTTACTTTCTCAGATATTGATACTTGAAATAATTAAGACCAGTGGGGTTTTGACAAAAGACAGGAGAAGAGCCCACAATAGTGGTCTGATATATCTTCTGTTAGATATATTTTTGTGTATTTGACATTTTTGATGCTGTTGTAAATTATTTAATTTTGTAAATTCATTTTCTGTTGCTAGTATCAGATACACATTTGATTTTTCTAGATCATCTCTCTGATTAACTCAAATACTTTATAGATTCTCTTGAATAACAATCACATTATCTAAAAACATTGATATTTTTACTTTTTTCCCCCAGTCCTATGCTCTTTGTTTGTTTGGCTTTTATTTTGTCTTATTACTTTGCCTGGGCCTTACGTACAGTGTTGAATAGAAATGATGATGGCAAATATCCTTTTCCCTTTCTGGATCTCAAACAAAGTTTTCAATATTATGGTATAAAATGTGAAGTTTGCTGTGGTATTTGAGAATTTCTGTGAATATTCTCTATTAGATAAATAGATGTTAAATTTTATCAAATGCTTTTTCTGAATCAAAATGATAGAGGTTTCTCTTTCAGTGTATTAATCTGGTTGAATTTACTGAATTGATAGTTTGAATGTTAAACCAACTTTTTAAAATTTTTTTTAATTTTTTAATTTTTTAAAGATTTATTTATTTATTTATTTGACAGAGACAAGAAATCACAAGTAGGCAGAAGTAGGCAGAGAGGCAGGCACCAGGACCCTGGGATCATGACCTGAGCCGAAGGTAGAGGCTTAACCCACTGAGCCACCCAGGCACCCTTGTTAAACCAACTTTGAGCTCCTGGAATAAACTGAATGTAGTTATGATATATTACATTCTTATTAATATATATTAATATTTTAAGATTTTGGCATTTATCACATGAGAGAGTCTGATCTGAATTTTCTTTCTTCCTATTTTTTTATTTTTAAAGTAACTTTTTCAGGTTTTGGTGTCAAGGTAATGCTAGCCTCATGAGCTGGGGGATAGATAGTGGATATTTTGTAACTTTTCTAATCTCATTTCTTTCTTGGTTAGTCTCAGCAGGGTTTATCAGATTTATTAGACTTTTCAAAGAATCATCTGTTCATTGTTGGCTTTGTTGATATTCTCTGTTGTAGTTTTAAAAGATGTCCACTGGGGCGCCTGGGTGGCTCAGTGGATTAAGCCGCTGCCTTCGGCTCAGGTCATGATCTCAGGGTCCTGGGATCGAGCCCCGTGTCGGGCTCTTTGCTCCGCAGGGAGCCTGCTTCCTCCTCTCTCTCTGCCTGCCTCTCTGCCTACTTGTGATCTCTCTCTCTGTCAAATAAATAAAAAATTAAAAAAAAATAATAAAAGATGTCCACTAGTTCTATTCTTACTTTTTCATTTTCTTCTCTTTTCTTTGGTTTTAATTTGCTGTTCTTACATGACTTCTAAAGATAGATCCTAACATAAATGATTTTCAGGCTTTTTTCTCATCCAATATATACATTTAAGACTACATACATTCCTCACAGGTCAGATTTGGCTGTATCACACAAAATTTCCTTTGCAAGATTTTAATTTTTGCTTAGTTCAAAATACATCTGAATTTCTACTGAGAATTCTTTGATCCATGTGTTATTTACAAATGTGTCACTAATTTCCAAACCTGTGGGGATTTTCTACTTACCTTATTCATTTCTGGCTTAATTCCATGATGTTCACTTAAAGTAAAAAATATATATATTCTATTGTTAATAGGGGCTGTGTTCTATATGTGTTAATAAAATAAAGTTTTTCAATCTTGTTATTTATATTTTCATAATCAGTAATTACTGATTATTTTTCTGTGTATTACATCTGTTACAAGAAAGATGTGTTAAAATGTTCTATCATGATTTGTGGATCTATTACTTTTCTTTCTAATTCTGTCCAGTTTTATGTTAAATATCTTCAGTCTATGCCATTAGGAACTTACACTTTTAGAATTGTTATCTTCTGGTAAATTGAGCCCCTTTTCATTGTGAAATATTCCTCTTTATCTCAGCTTACACTTTTTGTCTTAAAGTCTGCCTTGTGTGGTATGAATATCATGACCTCAGCTGTATTTGGGGATGGTGTTTGCATGGTGACTTTCCCCCATCCTTCACTTTCAATCTCTTGAAATACTTATATTTGAGGAATGCTTCATATAAGCATGTATCTTTTTTGTTTAATCCAGCCCAGCAATTTTTGTCCTTTAATTAAAATATTTAATCTTATGCAATCATTGATATATGCTGCATTTGAATTTATCATGTTTTTATTTGTTCTCTATCTGTTCCATTTTTAAAATCTCCTTTCTCTCTTTTTTTTACTTTCTTTTGGTTTGAGGTTTTAAAAAAAATTATTCTTATTATCATTTACTTTTCTCTATCTCTGGCCTTGGTAGATAGTATCCTTTTCTGTGTTTCTAAGAGATTAACAGAAGTTGTTACATGCATCATTGACTCATTAAATCCCAAGATTAAATGAATACTTGGCATTTCCTGGGCACTTCCCAAAAATGCGTATTTACAAAAGTTGGCTATTCTGGAGGAGATTATGCTCAGTGAAATAAGTCAAACAGAGAAAGTCAGTTATCATATGGTTTCACTTATTTGTGGAGCATAAGAAATAAAATGGAGGACATTAGGAGAAGGAAAGGAAAAGTGAATTGGGGTAAATTGGGGGGGGACAAAAGATGAGAGACTGTGGACTCTGAGAAACAAACTGAGGATTTTGGAGGGGAGGGGAGTCGGGGGATGGGTGAGCCGGTTGGTGGGTATTAAGGAGGGCACATATTGCATGGACATGGGTTGTGGTGCATAAACAATGAATCTTGGAACATGAAAAAAGTAAAATAAAATTAAGATGTTAAAAAAATACATATTTAGCTCCTTTTTTGGATGTTTATTTTTTTCTGTATCTTGGTTTTCTAGCTGTGACCTTTTTCTTTATGTCTGAAGAGTACCTTTAGTGTTTTCCTAGTACATGTCTGCTGCTAAGGAGTCCTTGTTTTTGTTTTTCAGAAAGTGTCTTTGTTTTATCTTTGTTCCTGAAAGATATTTTTACTGGGTATAGAATTCTAAGTTGGTAATTATTACCTTTCAGCATTTTGAAGATGTTCCATTGTTTTGTTTCCATTGTCCTTCAAGATCTTCTAAGCCTTATCTGGCTAGGTAGAAACTATATATATATATATATATGTGTATATATATATGTCTCGAAGGGTGAACAGAAATGCATTGGAATTTGCAGTTCTATATTTATAGCATTTAAAGTTTACAGATGTTTAGCTGAAATTTTTTTTTACGTGTTCATCAAGTGCAGATGATCAAAGGAATCAAATATTTGATTACTTAACATAAGATCTTTGTTTAGTGTAGAAACTAAAGGATAGTCCTGGGTTATTAAAACATTCTAGGAATTGTTTCTATAACTTTCAAAAAGAAGGAGCATAAAACATGTAAACCTAGCTTAACTATGTGAAAGTATGCAAAGATAATGCAAAAGTACATAGGCAGTTGTCTTGATCCGAAATGGCTTTCACCATCTCAGAGTGGTTCACTTTCTAAACACACACACATAAAACTCTTTCATATCCTTTTTGTTTATAAAGTCAGTCCAATAGATTCCTTGTTGTATTAGCTTTCCTTATCATTTAGTTACAGTTTTATTTTTGCATGGTTATTGGTTAGCTGTGTTTCATTGCATATTTTCAATTTTGGATATCAGTTGTTGGAAAAATAACTAAATGTGGTACCTTCCTGCTGGGTCTGGAATTGTGTATTTGACTTATGACTGATTTCTTCACCTAGAAAATTATTTTGGCTGCAATATTATCTTCTTTCAGCATTAATATAGTGCTTGAAATGTGAACCAAGCTCTTACCTTTGAAATGTGTTTTTCTTTCCCTGAAATATGCTATAAACAATACACAGGAATGTGAGTTGTTTTTTTTTTTTTTTAAAGATTTTATTCATATATTTGATAGACAGAGATTACAAGTAGGCAGAGAGGCAGGCAGAGAGAGAGGAGGAAGCAGGGTCCCTGCTGAACAGAGAGCCTGATGTGGGGCTCGATCCCCGGACCCTGAGACCATGACCTGAGCCGAAGGCAGAGGCTTCAACCTTCTGAGCCACCTAGGTGCCCCAGGAATGTGAGTTTTATAGTAAAATAAACCTGGCTTCAAACAGTAACTCTGTTAATCACTAGTTGTGCATCCTTGGAAAATCACTTCAACTCTGGATCCTTAGTTCTATTGTTTATAAATCAAGATTAGTAATTTCTATATTATGTTACCATTTTAAGAATAAATTTTATTATTAATTTTTAAAACATCTGTGATGTGGTATTGTCCGCTAAGTTCCCTCATAGTCTAATGTGTTTTATTGGCAAATGATATTTGGTCACAGACTGGTTCCTTATGAAATAAATACAAATAATTGACCACTTTATTCTTTGGAGTTTATGAAGATTTGTATTTGGTGAATCTATGAGCCTAGGGCATAGAGTAAATTTTGTATTTTTGATTTAACAAATGTGATGGTTAATTTTGTGTGTCAGCTTTACTGGGTCACAGGATACCCAGATACTTGGTTAAACATTGCTTGTGGATGTGGATGTGAAGGTAGTGGGTAAGAGTAGCATGGTACTATGGTTTCACTTATTTGTGGAGCATAACAAAAAACATGGAGGACAAGGGGAGATGGAGCGGAGAAGGGAGTTGAGGGAAACTGGAAGGAGAAGTGAACCATGAGAGACTATGGACTCTGAAAAACAACCTGAGGGTCTTGAAGGGGCGGGGGGTGGGAGGTTGGGGGAACAAGGTGGTGGGTATTATGGAGGGCACGTGTTGCATGGAGCATTGGGTGTGGTGCAAAAACAATGAATACTGTTACGCTGAAAAGAAATTAAAAAAAAAATTTAAAAAAAAGAAAAAAGGAAAAAAAAAAAAGAAAATGAATAGCATGGTACTGGTAGTAAAGAAGATCCCCTCTACCCCTAGTCCCCAGAGTGGTTGGGCATACTCCAGTCTTTTGGGGCCTGAATAGGACAAAAAAATGGAGGAAGGGAGAATTGATTTTCTTTGCGTGACTGCTGAGCAAAGACATGAGTCTTCTGCCCTTGACTGAGTCTTACACCATTAATACTCCAGTTTTCACAGTTATACCACTGGCTCTCTCTGTGTACATCTCTGTGTCTCTATATCTAGGTCCAGCTGGTTCTGTTTCTCTGGAGAATCCTGACTAACACAATAAGCATTTACTTAGTCTCTCATAACGCAGTATTCGGCCTTCTTACTTCACCTCTCATCCTGTAAACCGTGTCCTTTTCTTGGAATATTTAGTGCTGCATTTTAGTATTTCTGTGCTTTTTGCTGGCAATTTTGTGAAACAGCCCCCAGTGAAGTGCTGAAGAGTGGTGTAGCGTTCCCAAGCAGAAGAAGGCTGTAATGTATCTTACAGAAGATAGATATGTGCTAGATGAATTTTTTTGAGGTGTGAGTTATAGTGCAATTGGCCATGTGTTCAATGACAATGAATCAATGAAATATATGTTAAATAAGGTGTCTTAAATAGTAGCATATATAAAACCAAGTTATGTATAGATGGGTTGATGAAAATGTGACTACAGGCTCCTAGGAACCTAACTCTATATTTGTCCTAGGAATAGAAGTTCAGTATTTACTAATTTGATGTTCTCAGTTACTTAATAGAACAGAATTAAGGAGCACCAGGTAGCACAGTTTGTTGAGTGTCTTGACTCTTGATTTTGGCTCAGGTCATGATCTCAGGGTCTTGGGAACGAGCTCCATAGGGCTCTTTGCTCAACAGGGAATCTGTTTGGGGATTCTCTCTCTCTCTCCCTTCCCTTACTCTCTCTCAGATAGATAAATAAATAAATAAATAAATAAATAAATAAATAAATCTTTAAAAAAGAACAGAATTAATAGGAATAATGAGAATCCATTGAATAAACATTTTATTTAAGTTGAGGAGATGGCCAATGAATACGTATGTCTAGACATTTTGTAGAAGTATAGCCAACCTGAACAAAATAGATCTATTTTTATGTAATTTTGGAAGATTCTAAATAGAATCTCAGTAATTCTGGTTGGTTTATTTTAGCAGTTATTTACTGGTTATTATATCAAGTCAGG
Source organism: Meles meles (assembly GCF_922984935.1). Taxonomy (NCBI): domain Eukaryota; kingdom Metazoa; phylum Chordata; class Mammalia; order Carnivora; family Mustelidae; genus Meles; species Meles meles. The sequence goes on from NC_060068.1 coordinate 93,300,126, forward strand.
TGCAGTGGAGTTACACACCTACCATGGAAGGCAGTGACGATGTGTAATCAGCAGTATTGACATTAATGTATATTCTTGGAGTGGATACAAAATAGAGTCAGATAAGGTCCTGCCTGTCCCTGAACACCAAGGAATCCAGCCTAGGTATGGAAACCAACCAGGGAACGTCTACAGAGCAGATTAACTACAACACATCTGTGAAGGTCGATGTTCTCAGGCCTCCAGGGGTTTACAGATGGAAGGGATCCCAGAGACCCAGCATATGTAGATGTAGAGCTAGAACCAGAAACTAAGGGCCATGGCTGAGATTAAGTCCTTTCTTGCTACACCATGTCTGTGCTATGTGATTAAACCCGTTATTGCAGTCTCAGCTTACCAATGAGCTCATGTTCCAGAGATTCCACTTAGGTCTGACGTTTAGAAGTCAGTTTGAGGTGGTTCTTGAGCTCTAGGAGACCTATTTTGCTCTTTTTGAGCATTGTCCTCAAGTTTCATGGATTTCATCTGATTCTCAAAAGAGCTCATGATTCTAAAATGTCTAAAAGATGACTTAGTATAATGAAAAACTGCTTATTACGACACACTATGTGAAAAGAGAGTGCCAGCATAGGTAGCGTAATCATGGTGTGGGTGTAAGGGACTGAGAATATGTATCAACAGAGGTTCTCTCTCAGTGATGGAGCCAGAAGCATTTCTTTTCCTTGTTTGTTCTCCCCCCAACAAATTCTTGGAATGATTACGTATATTTTAAAATGAGGAAAGAAAATGTTAAAAAACATTTTGTCCCGCTGGAACTATGATTTACCTAAAGGGAAGTCCTGTTCTTTTCTCTTAAATTCCACATTTCGAAACATCTCATAACTTATTTTGGCTGAAAGTTGAAATGAAAACAGTTCACATTTATTCAGTTACAGTCCCCTTTCCTTCCCATGATGTCTTCTCAGCTTAAACCTTTGCACTCAGCCCCCTTTCCAACTTTTGCCTCTCTCCTCTCCTTCCCCTTTTTGTTCTTTGACTCATCTCCATTTTCCAAAAAAATTTAAATTCTGTCTACTTTTCTTTAACAGCATAAGCCTTTTTCTCTTATCTGTTGGGGAAATGAACTCTTCAGTTACTCATTTTCAGAAGTTCACCCTATCTCCCCCTTTTCTCTGTGTTTCCTTACCCTGGTGTTTTATTTTGGAACGTAGAAGAAGCGTTTGCAAAATAGCCCCTTCCAAACCTCAGAGCCTAGGTAGTACTTTTCGTTAATTTTAAACTTTATTCTCTTTGGGATTTCATAAGTGTCTTCTCCCTCCATCAGGAGCAGGTATGTATAGGTGTGCAGAGGTGTGCAGGAGTGTGTGTGCACGTGGGTGTGGATACAAATTCTGTTTTTTCAGCTCAGGAACTGTGTCATTTCTTGTCTCCTCCATGGAATTAGGCCCTCTGGTAGTGCTGACTGCCTGTTGGCCAGTCTTGGCAGAGTTTAGCGACCTTGCAGAGCCCGAGACCTGAGCCTCACGCTGTGTGCATAGGAGGGCCACACACTCGTCCATCTGGTACCAGCAGGCTGGCAGCTGTACTTGAAAGCCTCCATGAAGAATAGGCAAATGGGTTTGTTCTCCAGTTGGTGCTGGTCTGGTTCTGAGCAGGACAGGCCGACTTATAATCTATGCCAAAGCCCACTCACCCGCAAAGAGGTACATACATAAGATAAGATGGTAGAACTGGATTTATGTTTGCATGAATGCAGGACTGAATTAAAATGACAATTTGGGGAAGGAGCTCGGGACCAAATTGGGGGACTCGGTAAAAAAATCAAGGCTATGAATTTCAGGATGAGCCTTTTTTTTAAAACATGTAAATTGGAACTCAAAGTAGATATTTGTAACTGAAGTAGTGTACTATGCGTATTTTATCTACATGGATCTGAGGTTTGCCTCTTATGTTGGCTCTAGGGGAGCCTCATGGAGGCTTGAAAATTGCCTGATAAAACAAACCTATGATGAAGAGAATCAGGGAAATTCCTGCAGTCTGCAGACATCCACAGCTGTATTCTAGGGTGTTCAGCTCAATGTCTCCTCGTGGAGGAAAATGTTCCTGGGTATGCTTCCTGGAGCTCTTCATTCTTCTTTCAAAAGACAGAACTGAGTAGAGAAAGGGATACTTTGTGTGACTCATGCTTTTCCGATTGGAATCAAGCATGCAGAGGAGACAGGATTCCTGCATGTGCCAGGAGAGCAGAGAGAGAGAGAGAGCCCTGTTTTGTGCAGTGCTAACTCCGTGAGTGGCCTTTGCCATGATTGCCTTTGGGAAATAATGTGAAAGAGCTGATACGTTTTCTCTGTTCCCTTTCTCTCCCCTCCTTGTGCCATCTTGTGGAGCTTCCTTCCCCCTTCTCCTTCTAGTTATCCAATATCCCCTTCACAAGAAATGTTAGCTTTCAGGGATGATCAGTCACGTACATCTTCGTGTGAATATGAGATTTAGAAGAATTCATTTAGACATTTGAATTTGACATTGCATCTTTTGTTTTGACACAAAATGCATGTTTCTTGAAAGCACACAGGTGACTCATTTTATGCGTTGGCCTGTGGAGAGGGTTGGTTTTGGGGAGCTCCTCTCTTTGTAGACCATGTTTCAAATCCTATCTGTATTAAGAACACAATTAGAAACTTGTGGTATCAGGAGTCTGGCTTCTCACTTAAAAGATCCCTCCCCCCTTTTCCTCATGATGAGTTTTAATTTTTAAGTCACTGTATCAACTTTAATGTCAAATCCCTTTGAAAAAGAAGGTGTAGCCTACTGAAAGAGATGGTAAAAATGATTATGTCCCAGGCTTGGGGCTCACTGAAGTTGGTGAACCATTTAACCGATTCAGACCATATGTATAGATCATTTTGTGTTGGCATCCCTATTTCCGTGTGGATGAGGCCGTTTTGCAACCTGATCTTTTTTTGCAGGGAGGACTGAATGGCTTGAGGGACAATGTAGCCAATGGGTGAGGGCAGAAATAAAGTCTCAAGGTTGCCGTGTTATCCCATACCTCACACAGCAGATGCCACGGAACTGCTTTTTGAAAAGTGTTACCTTTCACATGTCCTGCTAAAAATACATACCTAAGAAGACCTGAAAAACTTGAAAGGCTTAGAGAAGGCGGCTGTGGTTGCACAAAAGCAATATGCAGGATCACGAAACAAAAAAGATAACAAAAAAATTGTGTAAAGTAAGACGTATTAGTGCTTTCTCAGGTTCCAAAGCAGCTTTTGATCATATACTCAGAACAGAAATGATAAAGACATCAAAAAAACTGGGAAGTCCCTAGGAGGCTGCAAAAAGCTATAGAAAATGCTCAAATGGCCTTGGTGGGTCGGTCAGAATACCTTTATTCCCCACGTGCCCCAGACTTCTCATCTTTATTTTCTCTTTTGCAGTTCCCTTTCAGAAAACGTTACATGGTCACTTCTACCTGGCTAGCTGGAACTTGGTCCTCTGTGTGAACTCTAGTTGCCTGCACCTCTTCGAGATGTCCGTCTTGCTCACTGTGTGGCTTGTCACTCTGACTGGGCTCTAAGCTTACCGAGACCAAGAAACAAGTCTTTCATATCCTCTTGTTTCAGTACAATTGTGTTTGCAGATGGTTTTGATGGATGTTGCCCACCTGCTTGGGTACTTCCAGAGCTTAAAAAAAAGTTAATAGAAATTCAATCTTACTTTTGTTATTAATATTTATGTGCCATGTTCTGAAAAATCTGGGGAAGAGCAGATAAAGGCTGGAAGAACAAGTTGAAGAGATAGTAGTGAGAATGCAAAATAAGAATGCGTTGGCATAAGTAATAAAGATGGTAAGAATAATAATGATACCCCTTGCCATTTCTTGAGCACTTACCTGAAAGCGCTTTCATATCATGAAGAATGGAGGAGAGATAAAGGAATAGAAGTAAGTGCTAGCAATACCAAAGAAATGCAGAGACAAAAAAGCAAAGGACAAAAGAAAGTTAAGAAAAATAAAGCCAAGAAGAAAGAAATGGTGGGAGGATTTACTAACGACTTGGAACAGTTGCTAGCTAAATCACACAGTGGGCAGAGTGTCAAAAAAATATTTACAACTTTTTAATTTTTTTTCTTAAGCAGGTAGAATATGCTGTCTTGAGATCAAGGCATGTTTTTACTTGTTTTCGTAGCTCTGTCTCTGCATTTTTTGTTCACTAAGGTTTATATTGATACAGTATGGTGATGTGTACTCCAGACATTCTATCTATATAATCACAAAGATCTGGAAATGAGAGTGACACTCACCTGTATTAGATTATTTCAGTGATTTCACAGAAGCTCATGTAAGCTTGCTGCACAGAGTACCATCAACTATTTTTTTTTCAATTTTCATAATTTTTTTGTCAGAGTGGGAAAAAGGAGAGAGCATAAGCAGGAGGTACAGCAGGCAGAGGGAGAGGGAGAAGCAGGACTTCGGCTGAGCCAGGAGCCTGATGCAAGACTCAATCCCAGGACCCTGGGATCGTGACCTGAGCCAAAGACAGATGCTTAGCTGACTGAGCCACGCAGGTGCCCCATAGACTTTTGTTCTTGTTTTAAGGCTCTGAAAATTCCCTCACTTTTGGAGGCAGATCTCAAATTATTGTTGGTAATGCTGACCATATAGGAATGTATTATAAAGAAGTTCCCTGATGATGAGTGACGAGGAGGATCTTTTCACGTGTCCATTGGCCATCTGTATCTCTTCTTCGGGAAAACATTTATTCATGTCCTCTGCCCTTTTTTTGAGTTGGATTATTTATTTCTTTTTGGTGTTGAGTTGGATAAGTTCTTTATGTATTTTTGGATATTAACCCCTTAACAAAATATATCATTTGCAAATACCTTCTCCCATGCAGTAACTTGCCTTTTTTTCTTTTGTTGATGGTTTCCTTCCCTGCGCAAAAGTTTTTATTTTGGGGTAGTCCCAATAGTTTAATTTTGGTTTTGTTTCCATTACCAAAGTCGTATCCAGAAAAGTGTTGGTATGGCTGATGTCAGAGTAAATACTGCTTGTGTTTTTTTTGTACTGGTTTTATGGTTTTCAGGTTCCACATTTAGGTCTTTAACTCATTTTGGGTTTATTTTTGTGTATGGCATAGGAAAGTTGTCCAGTTTCATTCTTTTACATATAGCTGTCTGGTTTCCCCAACACGGTTTGTTGAAGAGACTATCTTTTTCCCATTGGATATTCTTGCCAGACCAGAGATGGGTGGTGGTGGTGGGGGGGGTGTGTGAAATGGGAATTAAAAGTATACTTACATTGATGAGCCCTGAGTAATGTGTAGAGTTGTCGAATTACTATACTGTATACCAGAAACTAATATAACATTGTACATTAATTATACTTGAATTTTAAAAAGTTCCAACCAGAGACATACCAGTGTTCTAGCACTGAGCTGTTCTAGACCTGGCAAAGCGCAGATAAAAAGTTCTGCCTGGGGACTCCTGGGTGGCTCAGTCGGTTAAGCATCTGCCTTCTGCTCAGGTCATGATCTCGAGGTCCTGGTGTTGGGTCCCGCATCATGCTCCCTACTCCATCTGCTTCCCCCTCTCCCTGTTCCTGGGAAGTTTGGCCTCCATCCAAATGGGAAGAGAGAGTCTCCTGAATTAAATTTGTTTCCTGTTGACCACTCTAGCATGGGGAGAAAGTTTTATTTTAATGGCCTCGAAGGAGCAAAGGCTGCTGAAATCCTGAATCAGCTCTTCCCAAGGTTCAGAGACCAACACTCCTGTTTTGGCAAAAATTTTATCTTTTACATCTCAGGTTTTCAAATAGAGCAGAGAATCTTTTCCTCTGGGCATGTCGGAGACCCGGGAGCTGGTCCTGGCACTGGCCCTTGGTAGCTGCAGTCGCTGGGCAGTCATTTAATCCCCTCCATCCTCCATTCCCTCTGCTGTGGGAGGGCGTGATTCAATCAGTCCTGCTTTCTCATAATCGTCCTCTCCGTTTCTAAATGCCTGCCGTGTGTTAGGGACTTGGTGTGCCTTTGGCAGCTGTTATCTTTGGGTCTCTCATCACCTTTTCAAGGAAGACAAAAGTTCCTTTCCTGTTTCATAGTTGAGAGGGCTGAGGCTCAGAGCCTTTCAGTGACCTGACTGAGGTCACACAGCCAACAAGTGTGTAGCACCAACACAAACCTTCATGCTCTGTGCACAAGGTTCCTTGCCAGGCCTCCCTGAGATTTCGAGGCTTCATTGAAAATAGTATTTGTGAAAGTGCTTTGAAAATAGACAAGTTTGGGGGCACCTGGGTGGCTCAGTTGGTTAAGTGTCTGCCTTTGGCCCAGGTCATGATCTGGGATAGAGCTCCTGGGATGGAGCTCTGTGTTGGGCTCCGTGCTCAGCGGGGCGCCTGCTGCTCCCTCTCCCTCTGCTCCTCCCCCTGCTCATGTTCTCTCGCTCTTTTTCTCTCACAAATAAGTAAAATCTTAAAAAAAAATAGCTAAGTTTCTTATAAATGCATGGCATTATCACCGTTGTTATCTGGATGGATATAAATAAGTAAATGTATATTAAATTTCTTGTAAGTGTTTAACATCAAGTCAGATATCATTTTGGATAGTCTATGGAATTAAGTATTTTATCAGTGTAGTGCTGTGTAAGGTGTATTAGAAGTAAATCTTACACATTTTTCAGTGGTACCACTTTCATCCTTGGAATCGGGAGTTAGTTTCTTTGGATCCTTTTTGGAGACAAAAGAAAAGAAACAGATGGGCTAATCTAAATTAAATGAATGTGGCAAGAAGCAGAAACTGATTACATATAGTCCAATCTTCAAAGCCAGCAAATTAAGACCTCTGGAATTCCTGGAGATGGAGAATTCATGTGTTCACAAATGTTCTGGACTGACATAACTTCTCCCATCTGGTTCTTTGATTTATTTATTTATTTCTGAGTTTTTCATGAGCAGTAGGGTTGCTGGAATTTACTTGCAAAGTCTTTCCTTGATTGAGGGTTATCACACTTACTGTGTCACGACTGGGAATCTATACAACTTTCCTGAAGTAAGCACTACATTTTGGAAAGCATTTTCTCTTATGGGAAATATCCTGTTCCCAAAGAGTGCCGCCTGCATGAGATCACTTATTTTCCAGGGAGGAAGCTGAGGGGAGCCAATGGGTTCAGTGGCCAGGAATGAACTTTGGAGACAGGTTAACATTTGAGACAGAGTCCTCTGTGCTTTTCTTTTTGTCTTTTTGAAGAAATGTTTAAAGTCCTTAAGAAAGTTAATGAAATTCTCTAGAAGAACCAGCAGGACCCTTATTGTTTCCCCTTTTGTCTTAGGCAGATACTAAGAGCCATCTTGGAAGATCCTTGTGAGCATTAAATGGCACAGTGCATGGGTAGCTTCTGGCCCAATGCAGTCATCTCTGCTCAGGCCTAGGCTAGTTTTCTAGATGTCCTTACTCAGTTCCTCAACTCTCAGTGTGAGCCATTTCTTCATTTAGGCCACAGGATGTCTAGAGTTAGAAAAACATGCTTTTGAACCAAGAAGAGATGAAGACTGCCTTGTTTAGGCCTCCCTGGGGTCTGTATTGGGTGGAATATAGTCTTTGTTGGAATTGGTAACTCTTCAGGATAGGATCAGCAGGAGTACTATTCAGAAGGAGCTCATGCCACTGGATAGCTTCTCGCTGCTTCTCTTTGGTCTCCCAGAGGGAAATGCAAGTGGGGATAAAGACCCATGCATTTTCCCACAGCTAAATTGGGAGAGGGTGCCCTTGTCCTGTTCTCTCCTGAGACATTCTGGTCACATTTGGGTCTTGGGAGGGCTAAGGCAGAAGCCTCTCTGGGAGGCTAGGAGCACCAAGCCTGGTCTTCTTTTGCTCAGACCATGGATTTGGCTGATTCTGAACAGATGAGATTCATCAAGCTAAGCCAATAATCCAAGTGATATTTGTAAGGAAGAAGCTGGAGACTTGAAGAGTGGCCCCATTTTGCCATTTGGATTTGGTTATTTTCTTTCTTGAGTAGGGAAACAAGAGGGCAGCCCAACATCGTTCCTGTCATCCTCCAGCCATGGCCAGTCTGAACCTTGCCCAGCCTGACAGCTACAATGCTGTCCAACCATGTGGTCTAGGTCCCCAGTACACAAATGCCTGAGCCTGCAGTGATGGTTCTGTTGTCCTGAGGCCTTCCAGCATAATCCTGTGCATATGGCAGGCTGTGTTTTAGGCTCTGGCCATTCACCCTGAGCTATGCTCTACTTCTGGCCAGTATCCTCCAGTAAAATGAGCTCTGCCCAGGGAGTCAAGAGACTACCATTTGCAAATTGATTTCAGACAAGTCACTTTTTGCCTGTGAGCCTCAGTTTTCTTTAAGCAAGGACATCTCTAACCTGGGCCTCAGCACAGACCATCGATGAGTCTGTGGTCTGCCCCTACCTGCAGGACTGATGTGTGTGTCCTCCCTGCCTCCCCACTCCCTGTTCTGGGGATGTTCCTCCAAACTGGTCTTGGCCCCTCTCTTGTTCTCCAAATTCCTCTGTGCTAAAGAGCGAGATTCAATTTGAACATATCATTGTTTTTTTATAAGATAAATGCCGATAAAGTCAGGGGGCGACCTCTTTCTGAAGCAGAGACTGAGGAGAATTTTATGGCTTTTTGTCCTTTCGACTTAACCAGTTTTTCTTCTTGGAACATGTTTTATGGAACTTGACTAATCACCGTGGCAATATGTTACCGAATTTTTCTGGGCTCTAGATCAAAGTGTCCATTAGGGTGGCAGGGACAATGAGAAAGTAAGAGGCAGGAGAAAGGATTTGTGGTGAATTTTGGAGTCCAGACGCTCATAGAAAATAGAAAAAGGATAGGGATGATTAATTTCTGAAAGAATTGCAAGTGACCAAAACATAGAGAAAAGCAAAGTCTGGTTTTCCTAATAATGAAATGCAAATAAAAATAACAACATTCTTGGTGTGACCCCTGTCATTTTGGCAGAAATGTAAATGGTTGGTTGAACCTGGCATGCCTGTAAGTGTGAAGAAATGGGCACACTCACGCCACTACCAGTAGTTTCCATTGGTTTTAGATGCCAGAAGAGCCCTAGTGACACACCTTTTGGAGAGCAATTGGGTGATGTGTGCTGAAGTGTAAAATGAAAAGGGAAAAACAATACACTTTCTTTGTCCAGCAATTCTCAGTTGAGAACTTACTTAGGGGATAACTGCATCAATGTAAAAATAGGTTTGCAAAAGCATATGCACAAGGAAAAATAGAAACAACTTGAATGTTCATCAGTAGGGGACTGGTGTAATCAATTCTAGTAAATTGCCTTCTAGGAAATCCTGTGGTGTCAATAAAAGTGATGTTGCAGGGCTTTCCATATGATGTGGAGAGTTACTTAGGGGTACAAAGCAGGTTATAAAACAAAATAATCACATTTATGTAAAATTATATTAATAGGAACACAGGAGACTTTTCATTTAAATCTTAACAGGTAGGATTTGAAGCTACTTCAACTTCTACTTTCCAGCTCTGACACTTAATCAACTCTGTGTCCTTAGAGAAACTTACTTAACCTCTCTTATTCTTGGTAAAAATGGGGCTAGTATAACCTTCAAGAGATTGCTGAGAGAATCAAACTATAAAATACATGTCAAGCACCTGGGATGGACTAAGAAAATACTTAAAAATTTTTCCCCCAATTTAGAGTTTCTATTTTACTTTCTCTATGTGAGTACAAACAGCTGTGTTCCTCTGCCTGCGATTCAAAGCAAGAAAACTAAGTGCGGTTTGAATAGCTTCCATTGGTTTAAATGCAGGAAGGACCCCTGTTCCAAATCTCTGGAACAGTATTTTCCTGTCAGAAAAAGGCCATATTGAGTCATTGTTTTCTGAGGCCAGGAGAGGAGCCTGAGTGATGCTGTCCGACAGCCTAAAATAATATTTCATTCCTGTCATCCTTACGCAGTTTAAGACCAAGTGATTTTGGATAGATCCAGTTTCCCTCTTGGTTTGGGAAGAACAAAGTTTTTGTTATTTATGCTCTTAAACAACAGAGCTTTGTCATATCCTTGGGAGCATGCCAACTAAACAGAAGATTTCCTGAAGGATCATCCCATTTATTGTGAGGAGTGATTCCAAGTGTAAATAGACACAGTTAGCTCCTGCCACCTGGGGAGGACCCATGTCCACAGCAGAGGAAAAGAGCCAAGACTCACAGAACACACCAGCCAATCAGATTTGAGATAGGCTTTTATATTGTGCTAAATTGGTGGACTCAACCATTTCAAAACTCCATGTTTACCTACAGCCTGCTTTGTTCTCCAAAACAAATAACCTTGTATTCTTTCTGGGTCTGAGGCTGAAAAACTGAAAGTGCCAGTATTGGGAGTGTTTTTACTTTGGGAACTTCTGGTCCATAGACAATTGCTTCCGGTATTATCTTTTCAGAGTTGTGGATACTGTGGAAGTGGGGGGGTAGTAATTAGGCCTCAAGAGTTTTCATCAGTGGCTAACAGGTCTTTAGAAGAATGCACAGTAGACTTTGTCTTACTTTCTCTTTCCTTGTATGAAACCAGCCCCTGACTTGCTACCATGCTGCCATGCCTGTGCGCAATTTTCATTTAGAAAAAGGTCAAGTCCAAGTCGAGCATGCAAAGTTGGGATCAGTTCTGATTATTAATAGTTATAAGTAGCAAGTGATGAGCACTTGCAATGTGCTAGGCTTGATCTTAAGAGGTTTACATGCACTCTCTTGATGTTTCTTTTTTTTTTTTTTAAAGATTTTATTTATTTATTTGACAGCGAGAGAGAGAGAGATCACAAGTAGACAGAGAGGCAGGCAGAGAGAGAGAGAGAGAGAGGGAAGCAGGCTCCCCGCCGAGCAGAGAGCCCGATGTGGGACTCGATCCCAGGACCCTGAGATCATGACCTGAGCTGAAGGCAGCGGCTTAACCCACTGAGCCACCCAGGCGCCCTCTCTTGATGTTTCTTAATGAGTTATATATGAACACATGGCTTTGCAAACATCAAGGGTGCCAATAAAAACTCAGATTTCATTGTGTGGCTCAGTTGGTTAAGTGTCTGCCTTTGGCTCAGGTCATGATCCCAGGATCCTGGGATTGAGCCCCTCATCTGGCTCCCTGCTCATCGGGGAGCCTGCTTCTCTCTCCCTCTGCTACTCCCCCTACTCATGCTCTGTTTCTCTCACTCAAATAAATAAATAAATACATACATAAATGTTTAAAAAGGAAAAAGCACACTGATTTCTAGGATCCATCGTAGACCCACAGGATGAACACTTTGTGGTGGGAGTCAGGGTTTTGCCCAGTCGAAACAACACCTTCTATAATTCTGAAGCACATGGAATTCCAGAGCTGCTGTATTATTTTATAATGCACATGGAACTCAGGTGCAGTCTGCTCTTTTACTCCCCCCTTATTTCTGTGCTTAAATTCTTATGGCAAAAAGAAAAAAAATCCAATGGACCAGGAGACATGGAGCAAGCTATGCCTCTTTTAGTTGCTGGTAATCATAAAGGAGTCTCCAGAGCCAAACTGCTTTCGAGGCACCAATCATTGACCTCTATTGTAGGAGGGTTAAGTAAGTGAGAAATCTTGTCTTCACTGACAGCAGCCTGTGCTCTTGATGTAAAGAGGGAAGACCTAGAGACCGTAGAGGCAGGGCTGGCATGAATGGCTGTGTAGCTTGTAATCTCCAGCTGTAAGTGGTGGCATTGCATGGAGGGTTGAAAACTTAGCATTCCCCTTGGTCCAGATCTCTGCATATAGGGCCGGCCACTCTTGAGAGGAGAAGTCAGTGGGTGTGCTTGTGGGCTGCCCAGGACCCAGAAAGCCCTGTCTGCCTTCTGCATGTCTTGACCGTCCTGCTCCAAGGGGCTTGAAATGTTCAATGTGATTGTTTCTTTGGTTCTCAACTTTATTTTTAGAAAACTGAGTGCTACTTGGGAGATAATAGAAGAATTTAATCATACTCGCACCAACAGTTTTAATATGGCTGCTCTGGGGATGGCACGCATAACAGTTGTTTTGATGGGAGCAGAGGAGGGCACGCTCCTTTGTGGAGGAAGTTAGGGAGACTGGAAAAACTTTTTTTGGTGTCAAGGAGAGAGTAGAGGTGAAGTGGGAGAGACAAACTGGACCTGGTTCACGATCCTGAAGATTACTCTCCAGCACATAATTTACTATGATTCTGTACCCCTCCCATCCTCCTTTTCTTTGTTCAGTGTCCAGTGCCAGGTGACTGTCCCTTCAGTCAGTGGCCTGGACTGCAGCGATGCCCCATGTGACAAGGCCTCAGGGCACAAGGGGGCCCAGGAGAGAGACTTCATGTCTGACTCTGTCACTGAACCCGCATAGGGTGCAAAGGGAGGTGATCCCCTACCTCTGAATCTGAGACCTCTGGCCTTCATGTTCCTGTGCTAGGAACAGATATTTAGAATAACTGAGACTTAGCTCATTCAACTCCCTGCCAGCCTCCATATAAAACTTTCACTTATGCAGCCATTTCTAGCAACCATGGTGGGTTTCCTTGAATTTCTTTCCTTTTTATTTTTTTTTTCCCAAGATTGATTTATTTGAAAAAGAGGGAGAGAGTGCATGCATGTACAAGTGGGGAAAGGCTCAGAGGGAGAGAATCTTCAAGCAGACTCCCTCTTGAGTGCAGAGCCTGATGGGAGCTCGATCTCGTGACCCATGAGATCATGACCGGGGCCAAAACCAAATCAGACATGCAGGTGCCCCCTTCTGAGTTTCTTTATCAACTTGCTGAGAAAGACCAGAGATGATTCTCTAACTTCAGCAAAGAGTTTGTAGGTGTATTAAGCTTTAATACTTGATTTCATTTTGAATTTTGTGAAGTGCCCCAGATTTCATTCTTAAAACTTCTTTTTTTTCTAAAATAAAAATGTTCGCCAGTTTCCCTACTGTTTATTAGTCCTTTAGTGTTAATTCATGTGATAAGTGGTACTGATCCATTAATCTACTCAGTAGGCAATAACCACCTTCCATGGAGAGGAGGTGGGTAGAAAGAGGCTCACTGGGAGGGAGGTGGGGATGTGAAGAAGGGCAGACAGGTGAAGGGGTACCTCTACAGAAGGGTGAGAGAGAAAGTAGGTGCTCCTTCAGGAACTGTAAGCAGTTAGATGTGTCTGGGGCAGAGGGCGAGGGGCTGGGAGTTTTGCTGTTATGAGGCAGTGAGAGGGGATAGGGGCAAGACCACTTATGAGTGAGTGAGTGAATGAATGAATCATTGAGTTTAGAAGTACACAGTCCTTCCCTAGGGTGGCTCTTCCTTTACCAAGTTGACTCTGTTTATTCCCTCTGTACCTTCTTCATGAGCAGGTTGAAATCCCAGTTAATATCCCCTGCTCTGAGAAATCTCCCATCACAGGAAGGAAAGGAGATAATTAGCTTCAGTGTTTTCTCATATTTAAGCTGAGAAGTCAGGATGAATTCTAGACATGGTTCATGTAGTTGGATAATCAGCACAGCTCTTGGTTATAGGTAACTCTCTTTTTTTCCTTCCTTCATATCTTTTTTTGTTAGGGTACCATGACTGAAGATTAATGGCTTCCATTATTTTTTTGCCTTCATGCAGTAATCTTTTATGTATGTATGTATGTATTTTTATTAACATGTAATCTATTATTTGCCCCAGAGGTACAGATCTGTGAATCATCAGTCTTACACAATTCACAGCACATACCCTCCCCAGTGTCCATCAACCAGCTACCCTATCCCTACCCACACAACCTCCAGCAACCCTCAGTTTGTTTTGTGAGATTAAGAGTCTTTTATGGTTTGTCTCCCTCCCAATCCCATCTTGTTTCATTTTTTCCTTCCCTACCCCTGACAACCCCCCGCCCTGCATCTCAAATTCCTCATATTAGAGAGATCATATGATAATTGTCTTTCTCTGATTGACTTATTTTGCTTTGCATAATATCCTCTAGTTCCATCCACATTGTTGCAAATGACAAGATTTCATTTCTTTTGATGACTGCGTAGTATTCCTATACACACACACACACACACACACACACATATACATGCATACATACATATATACATCTCACATCTTCTTTGTCCATTCGTCTATTGATGGACATCTAGGTTCTTTCCGTAGTTTGCCTATTGTGGACGTTGCTGCTAGGAACATTCCGGTACATGTTCCCCTTTGGATCCCTACATTTGTATCTCTAGGGTAAATACCCAGTAGTGTGATTGCTGGGTCATATGGTAGCTCTATTTTCAACTTTTTGAGGAACCTCCATACTGTTTTCCAGAGTGGTTGTACCAGCTTGCATTCCCACCAACAGTGTAGGAGGGTTCCCCTTTCTCCGCCTCCTCGCCAAATCTGTCGTTTCCTGACTGGTTAATTTTAGCCATTCTGACTGGTGTGAGGTGGTATCTCACTGTGGTTTTGATTTGTATTTCCCTGCTCACGCAGGAATCTTTAAAGTAGCTTGAACTTTATGCCAACTATCATAGGAATCATGTCTGCTACAATCACACCTTCCTGTGTCATCGCCTAGGTTAGCGTTGTGGTATGACACTGGATGCAGGGCCAGGTTAGAAGTGTCAGGTGACAACTAGGCAGAACACTGGCAATCAACAGCGACTGACATGTCTCCCTGAGTTGTCATCTTGCAGGCCTGAAGACAAAAGTCTATTTATAAACATTACCGGAAATGAGCTATGTGATATTAGTAGATATATTTCAGCATTTCTGGCTGTTGAGTAATTCACTTCCATGTTGGCTATTGTGTATGCTTATCACAATGAACATAATGATGAACCCTAACTGTGTAAAAATCTTAGTTCTCAGCATGTGTTGTCTGTTGAATCTTCACCCAGGCCCAGGAGGTAATGATTGTGTGTGGGACCATTTTACAGATAAGGAAACCGAGGCATACGGCTGTTAAATAATTTGTCCAGGGTCCACAGTTAAGGGTCAGAGCTGGTATTTGAACCCAAGTGGCCCAACTCAGAATCTATGCTGTGAACCTCCATGTTACAGTGCTTACCCTTAGCTTGAAACAAAGAGGTGGTTTTAGTATCACATATTAGGAATGCACATTTTTCTCTTACTAAATGTAAGCAACTGCCATTTTTTGGTATATGTAGTGTCACATGGAGTTTGGGAAACTTTGACAAACAGTAGGGGCAAAGAAAAATTGACCCTTCTTTTGAGATCCTGTTATCTAGAAGATGAGTTTTGACCATGTAGGAATGCAAAAGTTTATTGGCTTATGTTAATTTTAAATGTAATATGTTTTTACAATCTTATTTGTATGTTCCATACATTCATGTTCTGAGGAGAGGCTGAATTTAAAAAAAAAAAACAAAAAAACAAAACCAAAAATGTAGGCTCCATCACTTCATGGGTTAACGCTCCTGTCTTTTTAGAACAACAACAAAAGCCACTAACCAACCAGAAATACCCATGTGCCAAGAGCAAATTTGAATTTGAGATCCATGTGCCCAGATAAAGTGTTGTGTTACCTGAACCAAGAGCATGAACTTCATCCCAGTGATGACCATAGATTTAAATTTCTAGTACCCATGTCTTTTTATTTAAGTGTAAATTTTATTCTTTGCTTTGTTAAAGTGAGACAAGCCTTGTTATCACTTCTCTAAGCAGCTATTTCTCTTTCAGTTTACATCCTAAGATGCTGGCTCCAAGTGTCAGCATTTGAGGTATCAGCCTTTGCCAAGCAGCAAAGTGGTCCCAAGAGCTAGGGTATCTTGAGGCAGAGTCCAGCATTGTGAAAAGAACAGGGCTTTCTGTTCACAGTACCTAGAGTGGATTTATACCCTGTCAGTGTGAACTGGCTTGCCACACCAGTGGTGTGTCAACGTGGTGGGTCTGAGCATTTCCTATAGTTACCGCACAAGTGACTCTTTTGGCTACATAAACCACAGGGCCAGATAAATTTGCTTATGGAAGTAAGAATCATTCTTGGCCCAGGTTGAGGGACACTTTTCAGTCAACTGTGGCTGCCCTGATATTTGAGATTTGCTGACAGCTCTTTGTTCAGAAAAAGGTTTGCATTCCTGAGCTCTTTTGCTTTTATCAGGATCATCTTAATTCTTGTCTGTGAGGTTGTGATCAAAGAAATGAGTAAGACTTGAATCCAGCTGTTTGGGTGACCCTTGAATACCATGAACTTCTTAGACAGTGCCTGATGTCCTAGCCAACACTAATTGGTGGTGATGATAAGAGAGTGGGTCCCTACCCAGAACCTCTTGATAGAAACCCTGATGTGTTAAGAAACATGGTTGCTAGAAGCAGACTCTAACACATCACACTGGCACTTTGAGCCCAGAGAAGATGATTATATTGGTATGTATATTTTGTAGTATTTTCCTTCTTGGCATTGTTGTTAATAGGGCAAAGAAACAAATGTAAACAGCACGATCAGCTCAGGCTGGATCATGGTGAGGCAGCACTTTCTTCGTTTCAGTGTCAGGATTTCACTGCTGTGTGAGGGCTCCAGCTAGGAAGTATCTAAATCCCCCTAACATTGTCAAGTGCAAGTAACATGTCTGAGTTTACCACAGTTGATTAGATTAAAGTTCTGGGAGGCAATGGCAGTGCAGAAAGCTCCCATCGTGACTGTTTTGGGGGCAAACATTACCTATGAGCAGATGAACACCTTGAAGTCAAGGTCAGGGAGCTGGGGGTCAGTCTGGAACTTAGCTGTGTGTTGACACAGAATGTAGAGAAACCATGAAAGCTGCTAAGTGAGAGACTTGCTAGATGCTTGTTGGCCATTGTCTTGGGTGGTGAGATGGTTGTGTCCAAAGATTTTGGAGGTGAAGTCTCCCTCTGGGAAATGTTGGGACAAACACATGTGACATGACTTAGGGACCTCAATTTAGGGTATTCTTGGCCTTGTCTATTGACAAATGGAGATCTGGACATGGGACTTGGAGGGGCTTTTAATGGAATTTTATTAAGGTAATAGGACACGGGGAGTTGTATGTTGAGGAATCAGTGACAATATTAACGTAAGGGCCTGCTTCCCACATTGGACTAGATAATCCACATTAAATTAGACTAAAGGGAACAACAGTTTCAGCAACTGGAAAAAAAATTGTGCCGAGGAGAAATATCGTTCCCTGGCTAGTCACAAATTGGACACTTCAAAGACTAAACCTTGGGGGTGGGAATTGCCGATGGATGACTTTTTCTGTTCTCTGTGTCCTGGTATGTTTTTCTTCTTGGTGTCAAATCTCATGTTGAATTCAATTATCTGCAGCAAACAAAAAGTGCATAAATGTCTCTATTGCTCCTGTTGTTTTTTTTTAATGACTTAACAAAGTGAGTCTCCCTTCCCCACTTTTTCCTTTGGGAACACGTAAAACTGACACGATTTTAATATTGTAAGGATTCTGTTGTCACGTGGAATGCATAATGATTGATTTTGTTCTTTGAAAGTATATTACAAAGCTTTGTTGTTGTTGCTGATGTTACGCTTGGAACAAAATTTGTTTGAAGACACATGATTTGCTGAGGATTTGGAAACATTTATCATTAAGTGAAGTATGTCAAGCATCTGAGGGTGTGGTGTTTGGATTATGTGGAATGTCAATTCTTCCTCCCCTCCCCCTTTCTATTTTAGTCACTTCACAAATGTTTCCCACAGATCCTTTAATAACTGCAAATTTAGAAGTTCTTTGTAAAAAGTAATTGCTGTAACTAACACTTCGGAATGTAATGGGTACTAAGGAAAACATCGCCAAGGGAACAACAGGGCCACGGGAGCTCCGT
Source organism: Meles meles (assembly GCF_922984935.1). Lineage (NCBI taxonomy): Eukaryota > Metazoa > Chordata > Mammalia > Carnivora > Mustelidae > Meles > Meles meles. The sequence continues at coordinate 93,317,885 of NC_060068.1, forward strand.
CAGCTCTGTCATCCCTGTCTGCCTCCTCAATCCCACCACGGTACATTCTGGTACCTTCTCATGTGGCCTCAGTGCCAAGGGCCAGAGGAACTGAGCAGTAACCTATCTTCCCCAATTTACTCTCTGAGCACAGTTATTTCCTTTGAGATAGGAAAAGCATTGTATTGTGCTCATGAAATGCCTCTCCCCTCCTCCCTGCCTCAGGGTCCTTTATTCTTGTTTCTGTGGGGGGAAGGGGTGGGCAAAAATGCTGCCTGTGTGAAAAGGTAGGGCTAAAACTGTTGTGAAAAATGACCTCTCTTCCCCCACAGATGATCCTTTTGGTTTCAAGCGTGTTTCAAGTACCTTAAGCCTCCCCCTCCTCAGACTTTGTAGCAAATGACTGTACAGAAGACAAGAGTGGCAACAGGTAAAATAAAATGGGAGCACCCCTTGTTGCCCGAGGGACTTCATGTACATAATTTTGACATAGCCTTACTCCTCCTAAAAATAAAAAGGCGAAAATTACCTCAGGTTTTGCTGCTGTAGCTGTCCTTGGCTTTCTGGGGGTAGCTTAGTCTTTGAATGCAGGCAGGGTTGGGATGGCCAAGCCGGACAAGATCTTGCTCCAGATCTAGTCACATTTTTCCAGGTCATCTGCACTCCTTCCCTCTGACAGCGAATCTGTGATTTTTCTCTGACCTCACAGGGAAAAGTGACTCCGGATAAGCAGACGATTGTGTGGAATATCTCATCCTTGTTGTTCTAGTGCAGCCCTTTCAGCTTTCCAGAGCCAGTTAGACTTGTTATGAGGAGCAAACTGATTGGCTGGATCTGGGGCTCAGTTTCATAAATTATAGCCCCATGTACGAGAAGCACGAGTCCTATAGTTGCTGTAGTCCAGAGGCCTGCCAGTTCCTGCTTTAACGCATTTGTAGTCCTAACTGAGTTCTAACACGGCCTTGGATGTTTCTGTCCTAAATAGCTGACATTGCATCTTCAAGACCGTGTGAGTAATCCTGACTTTTTTTTTTTTTTTTAAACTCAGTGAATTAATTACATGCCCCGAGAGGGAGGGATTGTAATTAGAAAATACTGATTTAGTGGATGATTCATTTTCAAGGTGCTGTACGATATGTATCAAGTTCAGTGCAATTAATCTTAAAGCTTGTAAGACCAGGCAGGGTTATTCGAATTTTGTGCCATGGGTCAGAGGCGAGCTGCCTTTTCAGGGAGGCTGCTGAGTGCATTTGCTCGCCCTGTTTGCTTTATGGGGTCAGGGAGGTGATGGAGGTCCAACATGAGCAGGTTAAAACAGGCTGCTGGTGTCAAAGCAACAGCTAAGAGAACACTGGAGTCTGGCAAGTCTCAAGATTAGCCCCCCACACACCCCCCACTGCCCAAACCCATGAGGGAGCAGCAGATGTTAGCTGTCCTTTTGGAGACGCAGGTACACAGCAGTTAGAGCACAGAAGAAGGAGAAATATTTGATTATGGCAGTCATACTTTTCTTCACTGTCCTCTGAAGCTGACTTAAGACACAGTGTGTGGATAACCGGAACATTTTCTATCTACAGAAATGCTTCTCGGTGGTTCTGTTTCTGTGCTGGAGAGCTGAATGAGAAATCCCTAGCTTGTCTTTAAAAGCCTTAACACAAGTACATTAAATACACACAGACAGGACCATAACAGAAGAAAGTATGTGGATTGGAATTTGAGGTTAAAGCAGATCACATTAACCCAGGGAAGCAGTTGTTGTTAAGTTTGTGTGATTGGGGTGGGGTAGGAGGTGACTTCTGTTGCTGACAAGGTTTAAGAGAAAGCTGGAGTGGATTAAAATGAGAAATGAGAAAACATCTGCATTGTATTACTTTTTATTGCATACACTGTAGTTAATACCGAGTTCATACTCTGTAGTTAACATGGAATTAATACTGAGTATCCACTGGTTAGTATATGCGGTTTACTTTATACTTTTAAATCATTTTTTATTTTCCCAGGCTTCCCTTAAAAAAGAGCTTTTGCCTCTGAAGTTAGTGTTTAGAAATAATTTTTCTTCCCTTGGTATCATTTTTATATTTTTTCTCAATACAGAGCAAAACTAGGTAATTGATAATTTGGGGTTGTTTTCTAGTTTGCTTTTTGGCTAATTTTCCCTCTTTAGACTTACAGATACAAATGTGGATATTTGTCATATGTATGAATCTCGACTGTAAACCATTTGAATAGTTTTTTAAAATCATGTGTTCCTGTGGCAAATAAAAACTTCCAATTGCCATAGTAATTGCCAATTCTTATAAAAATATTATTTATATACTCAAGAGCAGTTTATTTTTGGTTGTAGCTATTTAAATGACTGACATGATTTAGCCAGTAAGGGGGGAACATCAGTTGTGTTTTTGCAAAATCTTATGTTTGGATCACATAAGATAACGTTTGAAAATGCAAAGTTTTGTTAAAAATATTTTTTACCCGCTGCAATTTGAGTTCCTAGGTCACACCAGTGGATGAGATTTGTAAAAGGGAAGAAAAATCATCAACCTAGAATCCTTTTTTGTATCTGCCAAATGTATATAAAACAGTTTTAAATAAAAGCAGTTTTAATATATTCTTTGAGAAACACATTTACATTATGAAGACACAGTCTGAGTTCCTTTATTGAGATAGAATAGTGAGTTCATTTTTTGAGTTTCCGTAGCCATTGACATTCATAGTAATAGTTGATTTGCTCATTGTTCTACATTCCTAACTGACTGTATTAATGGAAGAAAGTGGTGCATCTATGACAGGAATGTAATCTCATCCCTCAGGGTGGTTTGGGTCCCATCTAGACTAAGAAGTGGTGGGGGTGGAAGCCACTTTGTCCAACCGAGCTTCTGGCCCTTTCTTGTGGTAGTGTCCCTCCCACCTTTTCCTGCCTTCGGTCTTTATGTTAACATGCTTGGGCTCTTATGAAGATGAATCAAAAAAAATTTGACGGCTGCTTAACTATCAAACTTTAATAAGCTGCCCTTGCAATTCAGAAGGGATTTGGAGCAAGTGTTGAGGGCTCTGGAAAATAGTGCTGTTTGTGTACTAGGAGTTTTGACATCTTGTGTTGGTACTTTCTGAAGGAATTTAATCTCTTCAGTTCTTCTTGAGATGCCAGGCTCACATTTCTTCCTTGGGAGAGGGAAAGCGACAACAGAGGGTTTCCAAGTGCCCAGTGGACACAGGGCTGTGAACAAGGCATTGTGAAAAAAGGAAATCTCCCCAGTACAATTGTAGCCTATCCTTCTTGTCTCCACTCCATTTTATTTTCTTAAGACATTTTTGTCTGACCATGGAAGTTCTTATACAGATAAGGTTCTATAAAACTTTGCATATCTACCATAGACAGATGGATTTGACAAAAGATGTATCCAAAAATGAATGCATTACATTATGATTTGCAAAATGTTCATGAATACACACTGGCACTTGGAACCTATTAACACTACCTACTAAAGCAATGACATAAATCCAAATTTAAAAAAAAGAATTTCTTGATTGAATTACATTTCCCACCATTAGTTGGTGAATTTTGCTTTTGGAACAACTTGATCTTCTCTAAGACATCTCCCCCTCCCCCCACCAGTGGTACATATAGTACTCAACTTCTTGCTTAATTTTGCCCAAGAATTTAATTACTCCTCATTACCATTTCCTAAAGAGTTGCTGTTATACCTTGATTATGTTTTAAAGGAAGCAGAATAAAACGAATAAAGCACTGTCCTCTTCCCCCCACAACCCCACCATATCAGATACACCACGATGAGTTAAATGCCTTAGATTTGCACACACTCTTGCAGAGCTCAACACTACCCCTTGGTAGGGGAGGAGCTTCCATTTATGTTAAAAGCAATCGTTTCAATGATGTAATATGTCCCAATGATGTAATTTCCTATTGCGTTGTTCACTAGCGAGATTGTGTCTCTCCAATTTCAAGAGGTCGAAGGGCTTAGTGAAACAATCTTGCAGACAGTGAGTTCATGCTCAGGTCATTAAATTTTTCTAAGCCTCAGTCTCTATGTCTGTAAAATGAAAGCAATGACCTATGTCCTGGTATTTTACTGTACTGGTGTGTATCAGCAGCATGATGAGAAAGTGTTTGTGAAAGAAAGTTTCATTTCTTTGTGTATTACAAAGTATTATGTATCTACACATTAATAATATTACAGATGCTCGTGGCACTAGTTTCTTTACTTCCATAGCATATTTCCAGTACTGGAGAAATGCTTTTTTAAAGCAAAGTAAGTCTTTGCTGTTTAATCTTGAAATGTTACAAAGACTTTATAGCCTCCTTATCTGTCAATTACTTGCATATTAAAAATACCAATACTGTTACTGTGACAAGTAATGTTGTATTGTATGTGAGACCATCTTTAGTAAACTTCAAAGTGTCATATGAATGTTACTTAAGATAACTATTCTTTTCAGCACATTCATAAAAGTATAAGTTACCAATTTAAAAGGGAAAATATCAGACACGTTTTGTAGTGATTTGATTACTTTTCTGAGCTGTGTCTTCTTCCCTCAGCCAGGATGGGTTTTCTTGGTGGTTAAGCTTGTGTGGTGATTTTCCTTCAGCTTAGATAGAGCACTAAGCCAGGAGTGAGATAAGCCATCCATCTCGGTGTACATTTAGAATTGCTAATGTTGAAGTTTTAGAGGATGTATTTTCTTTACAGGAGAATGTGAGTTAGGAAATTCAGACTAACAGATACTCTGGGACTTTTTATTCCTGTATTGACTCGCTTTATTAAATTGAAGTAATGGCATAAGTATGTAGGTTTTAAAGTGTTGCTTATCCCAGGAATATGGTGAATGGTCAGAATGACTTTCTGAATAATTCAGAAAGGTCAATGGGTAGTTGGAAACCCCAACTTTTTATATAGTTTCACTTTGGATGGTCATCTTATTTTTTGGGTTATCAGCCACAGCTTTGTCCTACACGTTGGCCTCTTGTTGTGATGCATTTAATTATTTCCCAGCAGTTAATTTCGGTTCTTCTGAAGCACTTCTAGACCTGTAGAGCCCTTGTTTCTCTTTAGGGGGAATTGAACAGGGAGCACAGGAGGGAGACAAACCATAAATGACTCTTAATCTCACAAAACAAACTGGGGGTTGCTGGGGGGAGGTGGGGTTGGGAGAGGGGGAGGGGGTTATGGACATTGGGGAGGGTATGTGCTATCGTGAGTGCTGTGAAGTGTGTAAACCTGGCGATTCACAGACCTGTACCCCTGGGGATAAAAATACATTATATGTTTATAAAAAAAAAAAAAAATTGGTAGGTGAGGCGAACCATAAGAGACTATGGTCTCTGAAAAACAACCTGAGGGTTTTGAAGGGTCAGGGGTGGGAGGTTGGGGGAACAGGTGGTGGGTAATGGGGAGGGCACGTTTTGCATGGAGCACTGGGTGTTGTGCAAAAACAATGAATACTGTTACGCTGAAAAAATAAATAAATTAAAGGCAAAAAAAAAAAGTAATACAAATAGGAATGGAATGGATCCTCTCCCACCTTTATCCCATGAGCCCCACCCAGCATTTCATGACGGAACTTCTAGAAACGAAGGAATTTCATTTGTAGTATACTTTGTAAGCTGTTAACTGGAACCTTTGTCCTGACTTTCTTGTGCCTTTAAGGATTGGACAAGAGTACTCTTTAATAATGTGAGTAGTAACAAAAGAATGTTTTTAAACTTCTTTTATCCTCCCCAGCTAATTGAGATGTAAGTGACCTATGGTACTGTATAACTTTAAGCTGTACAACCCATTGATTTGATATACTTCTGGGTTGCAAAATGATGATGCCATAGCACAATAATTCTTTCTTATTATTCTCATAATAAGAATTATGAGTACTTATATATAAATAAAATTATGAGAATTATGAGTGCTTATATATATAAAATTAAGCAAGAAGTTGAGTACTATATATATATATATATATATATATATATATATATTCTTCTTCTTATTCTTCTTCTTCTTTCTTGTGATGAGAACCCTTAAGATTTATGCTCTTAGCAAATTTCAAGAATATAATAAGTGTCATTAACTGTAATCGCTATGGTATACTTTAGATCCTTGTAACTTATTCATTTTATGACTGGAAGTTTGTACTCTTGACCAGTATCTTTCCTTTTCCCCCACCCCCTGGCCCCTTCAACCATCATTCTATTTTATTTTTATGAATTCAGCGTTTGTGGATTCCTCATGTAAGTGGGATCATACAGTATTTGTCTTTTTCTGCCTGCCTTACTTTGCTTGGCATAAAGCCTTCAAGTTTCATCTATGTGTCACTAAAGGCAGCATTTCCTTTCTTTTTTATGGATGAGTAATGTTCCAGTGTATATTTATATATCCCCTTCTTCATCCATTCATCCCTCCAGGATGCATAGGATGTTTCCATATCTTGGCTATTATGAATAACGCTGTAATAAACATGGGAGAACAGATATTTCTTCAGCACCCTGCTTTTATTTCTTTTGGGGATATCCTTAGTGGTGGAATTGCAGGATCGTATGGTAGCTCAGTTTTAACTTTTTGGGGAATGTCCATACTGTTTTTCATGGTAGCTGCATCAATTTAGTAAAATGGATATTTTTGATGGGTACATTCCTCTCACTCAAGTGGTGTTCTCAGTGCCCTGCTCTCGTTACTGCCAGATCTTGCTCTGTGCCAGAGGGGAAAACACCCAGAGAATTGCTCACATTGTTGTGGCCTGAAATTTGGTCACATAGTCTCACCCAGCTAGGGTGTGCAGTCTTATTTCTGTCCATAGAAAATTTAAAGTTGGTGTGGTGATCAGGCAACTGATTTCTACCATACTTACCTTCTTTTCTCTTTCTTGTTTCCTTTTATTCCTTTCCTTCCCTCTGATTTTCTCTCTGTTTCCTAATATGTCCACATAGAACATAGGGCTTGTAACCACTGGCCAAAAGTTAAATTAAAAACATAAAATATTTACCATCTAAGAGAAAATAAGAATATGATTTTACTTTTAAATTCTTAATTTTTTATGTTTGCAGTTTTCCAAGACTATTAAAATTTAATTTTATGAAAATTATGTTATAAAGATTGTTGATTTAATCTTTATGTCCTATAATGAAAAGAGGGGTAATGGGATGTTTTTCTTACACACCTAACCCATCCTCTTCTGGGTTGGGTATTTGAATCCCTTGCTTTGTAGTTTTAAAAAACTATGGGAAGAAAATGAAAAACCAGCAACAAGGAGAAAATGCCTGACCACAATTTTCCCACTCCTTGAGTATTTTATAAGTTGTCCAGTAAGTGTTAACTTCTTATTGGGTAAAAGGGTCGTGAAGACAGTGCATAGTTTTTGGAGAACCATTTGTTGCATGGAGTTGAGCAAATGGTGGAACTAAGAGAAGCTTGGCTTATAGACTCTGTTTTCTAGGAGCTAAAAGATTTCTCTGCTTTGAACTTCCAGACATTAGCAAAAATATTCATGGCACAAATAAAAACAGAACACAGACGCCCGTTTTGTAACCAGAAATATTTTTTTAGGTCATTGCTATTGAAAAAACCTCTCCATAAACATTAAATTTTCTTTTAATGGAACATCATAAGCTGATTTTAGTCCTTTACTCTGGATATATTAGGGTCAAATATTTTTGTTGGGTGATAAGCCAGTAGTAAGCTCAGTTATTTTAACAACCAAATGACTTTCCTTCCATATAAAACAAATTTACAATTTAGCTATTTAAGAAATAAAGATGACATATAAAAATCTGTTTTAATCTTCACATCCTGACCTAAGAAATAGAAGGACTAAATTATTTCACATCCTCATATTTATCTGATTGAACTAAGAGTCCCTAAAAAGAATTTTTCCACAATCCCATTTACTTGTTTATTGTTCTGGCTCATTCCAAAAACAATTTTAAATGCAACATTGGAAAAAGAACAAAATCTCCTCCATCTAATGTCCAGACACAATTTTTATTTCGGTGGAACTGGACAAAAAGAATAGACACTTAAGAGTTTTTATCCCAAGGCATTAAAAAACACTGACATGTCTTAATCATTAGATTCTGAAGATCATATTATATTGAGTAGAGATTTTCCATGTATCTTAGAAGGTTCATTGTCTTTGAAATAAAACACCCCTGTATGGTTCTAAGGTAATGCCTGGCTTCATGCAGTAATTGAAAAAGAAATGGTATCTGTAGCCACTCTGCCTGGGTTCACATCTCCTCTCTGCCGCTTTATAGCTGTGTTACCTGCATTAATCTCCCTGTACCTCAGTTTCTTTATCTGAAAAATGGGGTAGTAATAGTACATTGAATAAATTGATATATATAAAATAGTTGTAATGATGCATGACTTGTAAGTGCTTTATAAATGTTTGTCTTCCTATTATTGTTATCTGGGGGGCGGAATTAGCTGTTTCATAAAATAAATATTCTAGATAACTGAAGTTTATTCAGTCATTTTTGAAACTTCTAATAGCCAATTTTGACAGGGTTTTCTTTTTCTTTTTTTTTTTTTTTTTTTTTGACAGGGTTTTCTTAATAGATTCTATGTGTCTCTGTGTTTCTTCTGTCTTAAAGAGATTAAGTGGAGGGGCGTCTGGGTGGCTCAGTGGGTTAAAGCCTCTGCCTTCAGCTCAGGTCATGATCCCAGGGTCCTGGGATCGAGCCCTATGTCGGGCTTTCTGCTCTGTGGGGAGCTTGCTTCCCCACCCCCTGCCTGCCTCTCTGCCTACTTGTGATTTCTGTCTGTCAAATAAACAAATAAAATCTTAAAAAAAAACAAACAACAAAAAACAGAAAAAGAGACAGAGAGAGATTAAGTGGAATTTTTTTCCTTTAGTGACCCAGAGTCATCATTAGGATTCAGAGTCATCATCATTATGACCAAAAGAGATGGAAATGTGCTATAAGTAAGTGATACTGAGTCAGGGGATGTTGAAATGATTAAGATGATATTAAGGGGTTTAGGGAAAGTGTTTTGCCCCTAAACTAGCTGGTCCAGGCTGCTCTGCTGTTTCAGTCCTCTCTCTCTGTTCTAAAGGCTTTTGGCCTTCCCTCTGCTAGCTTCTGTTGGCATCCCTGGCTTGAAATTCATGGTTCTCTTTTGCTGTGGATTATAAGCAAGAAAATAGTCCAGTTTTTAAAAATTGTGTATAACGTGAGACATGGGCATTCACTCAGGGTTTTAGTTCTCCTGAGAGTAAGTAAGAAGGTGAGTTCATTTTTTCCCTTTTAGGCGAGCGTTGTGTTTTAGAGCAGGGGTTTGGTAAAGTACTGCCTGTGGGCCAAATCGGTTTTTGTAAATAAAGCTTTATTGGAACACAGTCACACTCATTAGTTTATATATAGCCTTCTGCTGTTTTTGGCCCCACAGGGATAACGTTTGGTAGTTGCCACAGTGCTTCTCTGGCCCACAAAGCTCAACTATTTGTGATTTGACCTTTTACAGAAAAAAGCTTGCTAAACCCGGTCCTAGAACATTCAAGTTTTCAGCAGAGTTTGAAATAAATGAGGCGTTACTATGTTTAGTAGTCTCTATTAACCTGCATATTCAATTACTTGTAGTACTGCCTCTCCTAAATATAATTTGGATACGCAAGGATTAACTGTAGTAGCCTTTGTTGGATAAAGAACAACAACCCACAATAGCACATTTAGAACATGAACAGGAGGTGAAAATGTGATTGTTAAGCCCAGTTGTAGGATAATCCTCACTTTGTTCTTTGTTGCTCTGCTGTTGTCAATACATAACATAATGTAAAATCACATAGCATTCTGTTGTGTTCTATAGAATATTCTAGAAGTGTTTCTAGTTAGTGGCTGCTTTTCTTACGCAACTGTCCGATGAAAATATAAATGCTTCTGTTGTCTCTTCTCCCGCCTGTGCTTATCTGCTCTTTAATTTCATCTTACACACATCTCTGATCTTCATCTTTTCTGGAAGAAACAGGGTTTTGAATTTTCCTACCTTGTATTATTCAGATCATACTGCATAGGAAGAGACTCTGAACTTGGGTTTGAATTCCAATTTAGTCATTGTACAAAAGAGAAACCTCAGGAAGTCACATTGCCGCCCCCAGTCTGTTTCCCTGCCTGTGAAAGGGAGGCAAGAATCCACACTCTGCTTACCACATGCTCTAGGCTGAATGTTTGGATCCCCCCCAAATTCATATGTTGGAATCCTGATGGCCAGTACGATAGTATTAGGAGTTGGAGCCTTTGTGGTGATTAGGTCATATAACAAGGCCCTAATAAATGGAGTTAATGCCCTCACAGGAGAGGCCCCATAGAGCTCTCGAGGCCCTGCTCCCATTTGAGGGTACAAAGAAAAATCTGCAGCCTGGAAGAGGGCCCTTCCCTGACCATTCTGGCCGTGGACTTGCAGCCTCCAGAACCGTGAGCAATCAATTTCTGTTGTGGGTAAGCCTCCCCATTCTGTGGTATTTTGTCTGTGGGATTTTGGAACAAACTAAGACATGACACAGGAGGACCACATGAGACGAAGCATAGGGGAGGACTTAGTACTGTATCTCTAATAATATTCTTAATGTGGCCAGCTTATTCTCCTACAAAGATGTATATTTTTATGGAACAGACTATAAAATGTATTCGGCATGAACTAAAACTTCTCCTGGGCTGGGTATGAGGCTGTGAGTGAGAAGGAGGTTGGGTGAGAAAACCTTTTCAAACAGCGAGCGTTCTTTGGGTGTCTGCTTTGTTATTCACTTCTGTAATGTGACAGCCCATGCTTTAGTGCAGTCCTCCTGGGAAATAGGCAGGGAAGACAGACGAATAACCTTGCAAGGGGGAAAAAGTAGTGCTTCTGTCAGTAGAGAAATCTGAGTAGAAGCAAATTATCATTGGCGTATTTTAGTTACAGTTCTTTCAGTGAATTTGAAACTGTGGACTCTGAGGAAAAAAACTGAGGGTTTTGGAGGGGAGGAAGGTAGGGGGTTGGGTGAGCCTGGTGGTGGGTATTAAGGGGGGAACATATTGCATGGAGCACTGGGTGTGGTGCATAAATAATGAATTCTTGAACACTGAAAAGAAATTAAAAAGAATAAAATGGAAAAAAAAATTTTTTAAGATGAAAGAAGGAATAGTTTCCTTTAATGAAAATAGGCTCCAGCGCTGTGGAAATCACAAGTCCCCTGTGATGAGGTTAGGGAAGAATTACTGAAGGTTGAAGTGAACATATGTGGTTCCATTTTGTTTTTATTGGCGCCCACAAAGAAAACCAACAGTCTACTGGGTGTAATATACTTATGCTTGTGAAAGATTACCCCGCATTTATAATTTAAGGGGATGCTAGTAGTTCAGTTTTTTTTTTAAATTGACAGTTTTTCCCCCTTATTTTTTTTTTTTTTTTAAGATTTTATTTATTTATTTGACAGAGATCACAAGTAGGCAGAGAGGCAGACAGAGACAGAGAGAGGGGGAAGCAGGCTCCCTGCTGAGCAGAGAGCCTGATGTGGGGCTTGATCCCAGGACCCTGGGATCATGACCTGAGCCGAAGGCAGAGGCTTTAACCCACTGAGCCACCCAGGTGCCCCAGTAGTTCAGTTTTTGAATTACAATTATATTGAACATATTCCCCCATAATTCTATTGTTTTCAAATGACTTTAAAAACTTTAACCAGAAAATTAACACTTCTTTCTCTTAGGTAACTTGTTATTTTAATTCTTTTGACTTGTGAAGAAAATATTTTAAAATTGTGACTTTAAGGCGAACCATAAGAGACTATGGACTCTGAAAAACAACCTGAGGGTTTTGAAGGGGTGGGGGTGGGAGGTTGGGGGAACCAGGTGGTGGGTAATAGGGAGGGCACGTATTGCATGGAGCACTGGGTGTTGTGCAAAAACAATGAATACTGTTATGCTGAAAAAATAAATAAATAAATTTAAAATTGTGACTTTGAATTTAAATTTAGGGAGATCCCTCCCATCCTCGAGTTTTAATTTCTTGGTTATTTGGAGGGTAATTATCCAAGTTCCATCAGTTAGCGATGGTGGTGTAAGGAAGTACTCCAAAATGTTAGTGTCTTAAAATGGCAGCCATTTATTGTTTTCATGGGTCTACAGTTTAGCCAGGGAAATTCTGCTTATCTAACCCAGAGTCTGATTATTTAGTTGGCCTTACTCATGCATTAGTGGTTAGCAGGCCATCTAAGGTGTCCTTGATTGGGAAAACTCAGACCAGTCTGCATGTGTCTCATCAATGCTCTCATCCCTCTAGCAGACTAGGCTAGGCATGTTCCCAGTGTAGTGACCGGGGTGCACAAGTCATCCAGCCCAGTCGTGCAAGAGGATAGGATGGCAACACACATGTGCTTTTTGATGCTCTGTTTGTGTTATGTTTGGTAACATCCCACTGGCCAAAGGAAGTCATGGTAGGACTCAGGGTTGGAGTGAAGGAAAGTTATGGGTCAAATGGTATAGATACAGGGAAGCTGTGAATTTGGGTTCCAGTTTAATTAGCAATAATCGCGCCTCGGATAAACCTCATTGGCTACGATACTGCCACTGCGCAAAGCTGGGTTCCAGTTTATTACATATTATTTCATTCTTTTTCTTCATTTTAGCAGGCTCTGTTTTGGCAGTTTTACTGTTCATTAGCACTTCCATAGACTAGGCTGAACCCCCCCCCCCAATTCTACCTAGTTAACTCACCACTTGCTTTTAAAGCTCAATAAAGGAATAGTTTGTCATTAAAGACTAAATTAACATTTTACTTTATTTATTTACTTCTACAGTCCCCCTCCTTTTTCTTAAACTAAATCAAACACCACAGATTTTTCCATAATGAAGTTAGTTCTTTCCCAGTTCTATCCATATCCATCCCTGACCTGTATTCCCTTAACTGATTTCTGCATTTGGGGACTAATACTTGAATAGTAGCATTTGGAGGACTTTGGTGGGTGGGTTCCTGTGTTTTTGGTCTTTTTTTCACTTTCTTTTTCCTAAAGTCCAGGCTTGTATTTCTTACTTTGCACCCTTTGAGTCCTAGAGAAACTGCAGGTGAACATGTTAGAGAGAATACTCCGCATCCACATATTTTCATCCACTCATGCCTTCAATCAACAAATATTTGTTGAGTGGCTTCCATGCTATTTCAGGCATCACTCATATAGTAGCTGTACAGCGTTTGCAAAATACAGGCCCTCCTGAGGCTTGTAATTTACTGGGGCTTGACAGTAAACAAATGCATGAATACCTCATTTGACGTTTGGTAGTGATAAGTGTTATGGAGAAAATAAAGCAAGGTGATACAAAGACAGTGATGGGGGAGTGAGTCGGTGTTCAGGAAAGGCCTCTGAAGTAAGGGAGTGAGCTGTGAGAATCTGGAAGAACTGCTGCGAGTGGAGGAGGGGCTGACACAGAGTGTTGGGATCTTACTCAGTGTGGCCGTGACCATGCCTGCAGTGAGGAGAGTGGGAGGAAACGTGGTGTGGAGACAAGCAGAGGCCAAATCATGTAGGGTTTTTCCAGAGCACAGTAAGGTCTTTGCATTTCTTTCAAGTGACACGGGAATCCCTTGGCAAGACATGATCTGGTTTCAAGGGCAGAAGCTTGGGGCCTGTGATGGTTGTGCTGGGCAGAAATGCTGAGGGGAAAAGCGGAGAATGATACTGGGAGGATGGCAGACTTTGGAGCTCTGCAAAATGAGTTTCATTTAAATAAACCAAATTTAGATATTGACATCAGCTCTGCAAAGTTGAGCATATGGACAAGTGTTGCCCAAAGTAGACCCAGAATACTTCCAGTGATATCTGAGTTAATTTTAGGTGCTCTATCACATGAATGGACCTTTTAAATTTTAGTAATTACTTATGAACTTAACATGTATAGTAAAGATATAAAACTTGCCTATAAAACCCGTGAATCTACATACCATCATTGCTTCAAGTGAGGATAAAAGTACTGAACCTGTTACACAGTTAAATGCAGAAAGAGAAAAAAATCTTGAGGGTTGATTCTGAATGACTAGATTTAGGATATGGTAACAGGATTATTCAGGTTTGGTTCCGAGGGATAAATGAATGGTGACTCTGGTTTTAAGGTAGTGTGTAATCAGAATTACATATTGCCACTTCTTGATGAATGTGAAGCTCTCTACTGGGCCCCTTACAGGTGAAATTTCACCCATTCTCACTGCAATCCTATGGGAAATGGATGATGAGGTTTTTGATATTTCCATTTAACAGATGAGGGAAGTGAAGTTCATAGGGGATAAATAATTTTCTGTAGGAAGTCTGAGTTTTCAGATACCACAAGATTACAAAAGTAATGTCTAGTTCTGGTAAATTCTCTGCACATAGGGGCTTAGTTTTGGGGGCACACTAATGTACCCTCAGCACCTGGAGTAGTTCAATCGAATGTGTGAAAGACAAAAAGAATGGGACTTTTATTTAGGTCTGACTCAAGAGTGGTGAATGTTCATGTTCCTCACGATAGGATGAGTTTTAGGAAGTAAACCCTTGGAGTTTTATTGGAAAGGTCACATTTGGGGACCCCAATCTGACCTAAATGCAGATTTTCCCAAGCTCCTAACTTTGGTCTTGTATTTTCCTCCTATTCTGCTTTAGGAATGCCATCTACTTTTCTGGCAGTAACTATGTGCCAACTCCTAGGTCTCAGACTTTGCTCCTAAACCCCATATGTAGAGTATACAGATCACCTAACAAACCTGGATAAAGCGCCATAACCTTTGGCAAGACCCTTTACCTCCCTTGAACCTCAGTCTCTCTCAGTAGGAGGAAGAGACAGGTGGTACTGAGCCCTTATCTGTCTAGACCTTTGTGTGGCAGAAGAAAGAGAGGGACAAGATGAGAGGGAGGGTGACAATGCATGAAAGATAGCTTGAAAGGCAAAGGGAGCTCGCTGTCCATTTATCCATGTACATCCTTGTTTGGCCGTTTACCTAGAACTCCTTTAACTCCCTAGGAAGTTCAATAATACTGTTTCAAGGTGCCATAAAACAAACTGACTGTAACAAGAGGCCTTCAAAAGGGGCAGGAGCTTTGGATGGGAAGGTTGCGCTAGGGGAAGTGAACCTAGCCTGGGGAGTGTTACTGGGCATGGGAAGGCTTTTCCTCAGAGGTGGGAGCTGTGGAGAGTGCGGACATGCCCCACAAAACCTTGCGTGTTCAGTTCTCACTGCCAGAGCTGCTGTCTTCCACTTGTCTCTTCCTAACTGTTGCCCAGATCCCTTATCAACCGCAGCTGCACATATTTTTTAAATTCTGAAACACACAATTTCTGCAGAACTATGTATGATGGGGCACAGCCTCCTGTGATGAAAGATGAAAATCACATTATTATCAGCCTCTGCAAATTCCTCATCTCCTGGGTTAAAGACAAGATAAGATTTCTTATGCAGGGCTGAGGGGAGGTAGGCACACAGTGATAAACACCTGCTTTGGAGGGGCAGGCTAAGGCGAACCAATTCCAGCCATGTGGATCTCGGCTAGCCATTTTGAAAGAAAGAGGATTCACATTCGGCGTCATGGGAAGGATAGGACTTTGATGTTTGTCTTGAGGAAGAAGTGGGCTGTAGTCTAGGCAAAGCAGGTGGCCACTTCATAGACCTGCAAGCAGGGGAATGCCAGGGCTGGGCTAGGGTGGGGTCAGGGGGCTTGGAGAACCTAAGTATGGCGAAGAGGCAGCTTGTGCGTGTCCTTGGGAAAGGTACTGGGAGACTGGAATAGAAGCAGAGGTTACTTTGCAAGTCATCTGAGTCCTGTGAACTTTACCGTGTGCATGGCGAACCTTTCCCACTTTGCTGAGGGACACTGGGGAATGGAATGGCAGGAGAGCGTGGTGGTCAGATCTGTGTGTCCTAGGGGCAGCAAGGAAACTGCTTCCTTTTTTTTTTTTAACCTTTTCTTTAGAAATAATTTTAAATGTAGAGAGAAGTTACAAAATAGTCAAAGAGCTTCAGATTATCCTTCGACTGGTTTTATCAGTTGTTGGCATTTTGCCGCATTTGCTTTATCATTCTCCACTGTATACATTATTACTAAGAGTTTTTCTCTAAGCCATTTAAGAGTAAGTTGCACATGTCATACCTCTTTACCTGTAAAACATTTTAGTGGGTATTCCCTAAAAACAGTGACTTTCATATATATATATATATATATATATATAAACTTCAGTATCATTGAAATCAGGAAATTTATACTTATATTATACAACTGTTGTCTGGTCTGCAGCCTTTATTCATATTTCAGTAGTCCCAATATTATAGAGGAAGGGTTTTTTTTTTTTTCTTTCTTTTTTAAAAAAGTAACGTAGGTGGCCGTGAACTAGGCTGGGACTGAAGATCTGGAAGTGGGAACAGGACTTCAGTTTCCAAGGTGGGTGCAGCAGAACTTGGCAAGAGTGGGCTCCGGGGGTGAGAGAGGAAATAAAGCTGACGATGAGGTTGCAATTTTTAGATTGGTGGCGTTCATCAACAAGGAGTTCGGAAAGGGTTTTGAAGTGGAAGGTGCTCTTATGTTCTGGGTTTTTTATTTAATTACGATAATTGGATTTCTATAGTCCATCAAGAGGCAGAAAGGCAGGATGGTGAGAGGCAGATTTGTGTAGCAGTCTAGAGTATGAACTGTGGAGCTGGACTGCCTGGGTTGGAGTCAGGCTTTGACACTTACTAGCTGTGTGACTGGGGAAGTTACCTAAGTTGGATGTGCCTCCGTTTTCTCATCTGTGAAATGGAAATAATAGAACTTGACTCACAGAGTCCTTGTGAAGATGAAATGAGTTCTTATTTGTAAAGTGCTGTGTTACAAGCTTGCCTGACACATGGCAAGTGCTCTTTACATTTGTTGAGTTAATATAAATGAGTTGGATTTTTTATATCTGTGTTACTGAATCTTCACTAGCAAATCCATGAAGTAAGCACTATAATTATTATATAAATTATATAAATATTATAATTGGGATTCATGCTGTTCCAGTCACCCAAGGCCCTATAACTGTTGGTATAGAAAACTCATCCTCTTCGACATATCAGACTATCTTCAGGCTTTCTGTATGAGAATACCCAATAGGCAGTTGGACCGGACTAGTGACTCAGTATTAGGACATGGGCTGGGCTGGGTGTTCTAGGCTGGAAGTCCCCTCACAGATGGGATTTGCTGGGGACGTGGGATGCATGCTAAGAGAGAGTGTGCAGAAGAAGGGACTGAAGGAGGGAACCGCTGAGTCAGATTGAGTAGGTGCAGCCACAGGTAGGGCAGGAGGATGTGGTGTGATGGAAAGGAAGAAATAGAAGAAGTTTCGTGGGACTCACCCTTGCAGAATAAATTGAGAGCAGAGCCCTGGGTGGTAGTGAGTGGGTCCCTTGCGGCATTTACTGAGAATGGTTGTGCTACATCAGTGAGGGCAGAAGCCTGTTTTCAGGAGCTCAAGAAGAAAACAGGAAGAGGAAATGGATTCTAGGAAAGCTAATGATTCTTTCAAGTAGTTTGGTAATAAAAGAAAGGAGAACTGTGGGAGGAGCAGCATCAATAAATGATCTCTTTCCAAAAGAGATGATTGTCTTTGTCCTGTAGGAGGGGAAGATGGAGGCCCAAGATGCAGGACATTGTGGGGAGGGTGGAGGGGGCAGGCTGCCAGGGACAGGGTCAGGAGTATGGCTGCAGGGCCACTGCTGAAAGCTGGGGGGGCAGAAAGAGACTATGTGCGATGAAATAAGGAGTTTCACTTAAAATTTTTTGCAGTGGGCACTGAAGTTGCTTATTGGAAGTCAGAAGTATATTTGAGAATATACTTTGGAATTTTCCTAAATGAAAAGAAAGATGAAGGTGTTGGGGCATCTGGGTGGCCTAGTCGGTTAAGCATCTGCCTTTGGTTCAGGTCATGATCCCAGGGTCCTGGTATTGAGCCCCATGTCAGTGGAAGTCTGCTTCTCCCTCTCCCACTGTGTTCTCTCTCTCTCTCAAATAAATAAATAAAATCTTAAAAAAAAAGAAGCTTTTGTAAAATACTAAACCCAACATTTATTTTTAAGCATTGTCTTGAAGTCAGAGGGAGATGAATAGAACCAGTTGAAGTTGCTCTAGGGAACATTTGGTATCTGCCTCTTGCCTTATGGCCTCCATTAAACGTGGAGGCAAGAACTATACAATTGAAATGTCAGTTGTGAGGGGCGCCTGGGTGGCTCAGCGGGTTAAAGCCTCTGCCTTCAGCTCAGGTCATGATCCCAGGGTCCTGGGATCGAGCCCCGCATCAGGCTCTCTGCTTAGCGCAGAACCTGTTTCCTTCTCTCTCTCTGCCTGCCTCTCTGCCTACTTGTAATCTCTATCTGTCAAATAAATAAATCTTTAAAAAAAAAAAAAAAGAAATGTCAGTTGTGACACTGAGTCATTTTTAAATGAATGTATTTTTCAATTAATGATAAGAGACATCCTTATTTATCTTTGAGGGTCTCTATCTTGAAGAACATGACAAGCAGATAATTTGTGGAATCAGTGGCTATTTCAGGAGAGAAAGGAAGCTGTCATTTGTGCTCATTGTGTCCCTATGGTTCAAAATAAGGTTGTAGGTAAATACTTCCACTCTGCTAGTTGTGGGAGGGCTGGGCGGGGGTGGGGGAGAGTGTTGCTAAGTATGACTTTGCTGGTGATGGATAACACAGCCAAAGAAGTGATGAGATCAGAAGTCTCATGTTTGCCATTTGCTCCTCAAGTTTGGAGATAATTCATTGTAATGTCTGATGTTGATAAATTCCATTGGTAAAAAACTTCCCCTTTTCACCTCCTTTTTAAAGCTTGGAAAGCATACAAGTAACAAATGTTTATAGTAGAAAAAACTAAAATGACAGAAACAGAAATCTTGGACCATCCCAAATGGACCAATGGTAATGTCTCTGTGCATGTTTTTTAAAATTAAGTTATTTCATGACAAATTTATGTTTACACAAATGGAATTATATATAGCTTTTGTCTTACGATTTATGGAAGTCAGGATTTATGGAGGGTGAGCATTCAGTCTCACTTTTAAATGACCTTAGGAAAATTATCTGAAGCTTAGCTAAAAGAACAATAAAGCAAGAGAAATGGGGCATAAGTTAATCAAATACATTGAGGAGTGTTTCTTTCGCTTAGTATGCATTTGGGAAGTGGGTTCATTTTCCCCATTTGGGTCTGGTCTTTTTATTTTTTAGCTTCACCCTGAAAAGCGTTTTAGCATGATGGGTGGTACCTGAGATGCTATGCTTTGCATTGACCTTCTCCCTTGCTTTGTGTTGAGGTTTTTGGCTGCCAGGGTCAGAGGGTTGTCTTGTACAGTCCATCTCTGAGCTCTGCGCAACATCTGGCAGCCAGGCTCCCAGGAGAATTGGCTTTCCCTGCAGGTATTATGGTCCCCTGCTGGGTAACACCAAAGTGTGCCGGGGCGGGGGTAGGGGAAACTCTTTGCACCTCCTCTGCTCTCTGCACAGCTGCCCTGTCTTTGGGCTGGCCTGTGATGGTAACAGGAGGACTGATGATTGAGTTCCTGTGCTCAGCCCTTCCACGGATGAGAAGGACTTTCTACCTGACTCATTTTACTCATAAACTTGGCCTTCTTTCTGATTACACTGGGCTCTCTGGAAAACACAAAATTCAAGTTGAATGATAACTATAATTTCTTCCCATCAGTATTCGGAATGAATCAAAGATGAAGCTAGCAGCTTTCTTATCGTTTGAAAACATTTGATTCATTTCACAAATAGAAAAATTACATGGTTTCCTGTAGATATTGATGTGCTCTTCTGGAAGGGTTGGGTCTCTGTTCAATGAAAATCATTAATTAAATAAAAGCCCCACAGATTACAAGGTGGGTGTGGGTGGGATGAGGAAGGAAGAGGGAGAGAAGGGAAAGAGATGGGTCAGAATTGAATACACAAGAGCCGTTTTCTCATTGGATTAGGGATTAAAGACTCTTAGTAAAAAAGTGGCTCATTGTAAAGTTTTCATGACTTTGCTGCATGTGTGTACTTCCATTTATGAGAAAAGCTCAAATAGGGAACACACACAGAAGCCATCTAGAATGTGTTGGAATTGTCAGCCCATTGGAGCTTGGCCATGGCAGGAAAGGACGGCTCTCAGTTGTGGTGCCTCATGCCAGGGGTTTGGGCCTGGCCCCTTCCATTCCTTCTGGGAAGACCCCAGCCTGACGACTTGCCTGTGTTACTCTAGCTGAGCTCCTCCTGGGCTTGTAATATTGAGTGTTCATAGTTCTCTGGATTGTTTTCTAAGGATAGAAATGTCCTGGCCTCACCCCAGACCTGCTGATTCAGTCTCTGTGGGGTGCTGCTTAGGAATCTGTACGTTAGAGAACTGCTAGTGTCAGTAATGGTAGGAGGTAGGACTGACGGGAAGTCCTGTGGGAAGAGAGAGAGAGAGAGAGAGAGAGAGAGAGAGTGTGTGTGTTGTATAACAGCTGTGAGATGAAATCAGACCCCTGGAATTTGCCAAGAATCAGCAGGGGAGACACATCAACCAGGTGCCAAGGATGTGGCCTTAGGCCTTACCAGAAACTCCCTCCTCTAGGGTGTGAGCTTCTGGAAAACACTTACTGGTCCTGATGAAATCCTGCATTCCCAGGCCCAGTGCAGGCTTGCATCCAGAAAGGGCCATCACAATGTTTGTTTGTTTTTTAAACTTCTGTTTACTATTTGGCTTTGATTTTCTACCTCATGTAGGAGCCCTGGTATCCAATGTGATTTGTATGTTTGTAGAGTTCTAATGATTCTCTAGTTTCTTGGGTTTCATTTGATTTTTTTATGCCTTTTATTAGGATGCCAACCTACAGATTGAGCAGATTGGATAGATTTGCCAATGAACAACAGAAGCTGGAAGTACATATGATGCTTTCTGTTATATACCCAAAGTCTGTTGTATATGACAAGAATGAAGTTTTATTTACTTCTTGGGTGCACCAAGCATAAACACTGTCTAATGAGTAAAGAAGAACCTGATGGGAAAGAAAAATGCTGGATGCCGATGAATGGCAATTACTTATGGAAATCTGGGCACAGAGTTGATGAGGGGTTGTTACAAGGGAAACCACTGCCTGCAGTCAGGTGCAGTTAGGATGACTTTTTAATCCCAGTTTGCAAGATGGTATTGGCTTTGCCTCTTTAGCTGGTATCCCATTTCATACTCATCGGTGGCCTGGTCACCATGAGTATAAGAGAGAAAGGGAAGATGTTTTCTGGCATCACTGAACAGCACTGGTTTGAGTCTGTCGTTTATCTTATTCTAGGCCACCTGGAACATACATGGGCTCAGAACAGGAAGCTCTCCTGTCCCACAGCCTTATCCCTGCTCTTTCTGCCCTTTCTCTATTGTGCAACGGAATGAGTCTTGTAGGAACCTGTTTGTAGAGACAAACAGTCTGCTCATTGAAGCTTTTTGTACACCCACAGTCCAGCAACTGCCCATGGTCACTTCTCAGGCCTGGGGTTATGCACACTGGCCATGAAGCAGTCTGCCTTAGGAGGATAAAGACCCACACCATGTCTGGAAGCTGGCTTTAGACCATTTGAAGCAGGAAATTCCAGGGTTCTGGGTATCTGGAGGATGGTCTAGAATGTGGATATGTTGCCAAGACTTACAGGCTCCTAGCCTCATAGGGATGCCTGGATGGAAGAGGGCAGGAGAGAAGCAGTCTAACTCACTGGCACCAGGTTAGGGTTACATGCCTTTGCTTTTCAGAGACTCTGCTTCTGATACATCCTTGAACATCCCTGGAAAGTTGGTTGACTGTGTAATTCTGAAGTGTTAGGTATAAGAATATTTCAGACATGAATTCCATTTGGTCAGCTGAGGTCCAGCAATCTCCTTCATCTGACCTGATAGAAATCCCTTGTCCTACCCTTAAATGCCATATGTTTATGATAACTCCATTTTTCAGGGGGGAAACAAAAACTGAAACTATGAAGTTTAATGTTTCCAAATTCAACCAAAGGGAAGTCACCTCTCTGAAGTGTGTTTCATCCATGAAAATGGGGTGAATGTTTACCCAGTGTGTGGGTGTGAAGATAGAAAAACCATTGGCTCAGCCAGTCCCACTGTAGTTTTGTTTATCTGAGGCTTGGCCACATGGAAAGACTTTCCTCTCTTGCGATCACAGAATCAAATCTTTTCCAGTTCTCAGATACTTCTTCTGTATCTATTGGTGGAACTTTCTGTGATTATTGAAGTCAGTGAACACTTTTCTTCTTCCTTCTCTCTTTAGGATGGAAGTAGCTCACAAGGTTATTTTCCAGGGCTGGAAGCACTTACTTTTTTTGTGGATTATTGGAAGCCCTGTAGACAGGGTGATGGTGTATGGCACAGAGACTGTACTCCCACAACAAACAGATGGAGAGGATGAGTGTTGGAAGAGAGGAGTTGAAAATCATGTTATTTTCTACACTTTTCTCCCCCCATCTTTTTTTTGAGGGCACTCACTTTCCTTTTATACTAATATAGATGAGGGAAAGTAGAGGCCCCTAAGGATATACAGAACTAATTTTATATAATCAATAATTTTTGCCAGTAGTTGCACTGAAAAATGTGTTTTCAAACTCCTGCCCTATGTTGGTATTTATGTTAATTAGCTTGCCTGGGGGTCCAAAGAGCTATGGCTTTTCTATTTTAATAATATTTCCAGTTTAATAATCAGCATGTGATTTCCCTGGAATTAATAGCATAAAGTGATGCTTCAAATAACGATGTTATTGCCCATTTGTAACCAAAAAAACTTGTACCAAGTCACACTGCTTTGGGTAATTAATTGTTCAGTAGAAAGGTTCTCTATGTATCCAAGCTATTTGGTTATGACTAGGGACTCCACTGAGCAGGAATTATTATTCTTCAGATATTTGCTTGTTACATTTTTGGTATCCAGTGGTGG
Source organism: Meles meles (assembly GCF_922984935.1). Lineage (NCBI taxonomy): Eukaryota > Metazoa > Chordata > Mammalia > Carnivora > Mustelidae > Meles > Meles meles. The sequence continues at coordinate 93,340,770 of NC_060068.1, forward strand.
TAGAATGAGCAGGGGCACACCTAGATTGCAGAATAAACATCAACAGGGTCCTGCTGTGTAGGATACATGCTTACTCATTATCATTGTGAGTTGTTCATTACCAGCTTTCTTCTTTGATTACTGAAAACTTGCATTATTAATAATTTAATTTAGCTTTACCAACTCCAGTCTCCCATGGCAGCCTGAACACCAGGCTTGATAAAGTCCAGATATATTTTAATTCTCCTTTGTCAAACCCAAGAGAGAATTTCTTGGAGACTGTGCTGATTAATGTGTCTTAACCAAACACCAACTGCGGGAATTGTGATGTGTAATGAAGCCCAGGGAGGGATGGGATTCGTTCCAAAATGTTGCAGATAGATATAATTTTGACAAGCAAACGTGACATACATTCTTAACTATTTTTCGGAAGGGAAAATACTAGAGGAGAGGTAATTTGAACATAGAAACTGTCTAGTAGGGGCGCCTGGGTGGCTCAGTCGGTTGGGTGACTGCCTTCAGCTCAGGTCATGGTCCTAGGGTCCTGGGATCGGGCCCCACATTGGGCTCCCTGCTCAGTGGGGAGCCTGCTTCTCCCTCTCCCTCTGCTACTCTGCCTGCTTGTGTCTCTTGCTCTGTCAAATAAATAAATAAATAAATAAACAAACAAACAAACAAACAAACAATCTTAAAAAAAAAGAGAGAGAAAAGGAACTGTCTAGTAGTGATGGGATGGCTGATAGCTCTAGTGGCTCTCCCAGATGCTTAGTGCAGAGTGTGACAGATACTGGATGCTCAGCAAAGTGTTGGTTAACGGAATAAATCAATGGATCTTATCTTGTTCTGAGAAACTCCAAAGCAGAGAACACTTGGCATGATACTCATTTGAACCAATTATGTTGAGCACTGCTGTGTTGTATGCTCTTCGACAAAGGCTATTTGATTTGTTCTCTGCTGTAACAATTCCCAATTTATAGATGACATTGAGGCTCAGGGAAGCATTTGACCACTTCCTCATGGAAATTAAGCAGTAGAAGTGAAGTTGGAATGTGTGTCCTCTGACTCTAAGTCCAGGATTTTAGGATTTCAGGATGACCTGCTTTTTTGAAATCATCGGCCAGAGCAATGTAAACAAGCAACCAGAAAAACTAAGGTCTGGAATCACCGTCCACCTTTACATAGAAAAGAGTAAAGATAACTATTGAGTATCTTGGTATGTTAATAAAAATAAGAGTTAAAAGATTGTATAGAGACCACATCCAAACAGCCTTCAAAAGGCCCAAGTCCTGGGGACTGGAACAACGAGAGAGCAGTCTAAGTTCTTCCAAGCTGTATCTTTTGTTCTTCAAGTCAGGTCTTGTGTCTCTAAGTCAAAATTTCAAAAGCTTATGGCAGATGAGACTTTTGGAAGAGTCTTAAGAACCAGGAGGGAAAAGACCTTCTCACTCATGCAGTTGCGCCCTCATGTTACTTTGTAAGGTTGTTACAGCTTTTAAATTTCATGTAGATTTTTTCTTTTCAACTGTTCTGCAAGCCTTTTAAGGACACATTTCTTTTCTCTCTTAGCTCTTTCTAAGTGTGTTCTGTCCATATACAGAGGCCCTTCAGCAGGACAGGCAGTGCATGGTATATTCTAGGTGCCCCAAGGAGCTTTGTGTGCCCCCCATGGGTCTGATCCCATTTTTGCAATATACATACTGTTGGAGTTATTCCTACATATTAAAGAATAGTGAGTTCTCAAGGCCTCTCTACAGCATAAATTAATTTAGGTGTTCAGTTGATAACACTAGTCTGTTGGTGCATGGTATGTAGTTTCTTCCATGACTTGATGGGACATCATCAGTTCAGACCCTGACCAGATGAGCTTGTTTGGTTGTACAGAGGGGAGATGGAGGTATAGAACAATTACTTGTGGAAGTGGATCTTCTTGTGTTCCTGTGGATAACAAACACAGATATATCTGGGTGAAGTGTTATAAGAAGAGAGAGAGAAAGAGAAGATTCATTATTAAATTTGGCTTCTTGACTTCAGTTAGCCTGGGCCCATGATGATTTATTGATGGGGTGTAAGGAGGGAGAATTTGAGACAAAAACTTTGTTCTCACTTGTTCACTGCTGAAGAGCTCACAGTGCTCTCTTTGGGAACCTAGTGTTAGCTTATTCTTTTTTAAATTTTATTAATGATTTTTATTAACATATAATGTATTATTTGCCCCAGGAGTACAGGCCTGTGAATCATCAGTCTTACACATTTCACAGTACTCATCATAGCACATACCCTCCCCAGTGTCCATAACCCAACCACCCTCTCCCTACCCACTTCCCCCCAGCAACCCTCAGTATGTTTTGTGAGATTATGAGTCTCTTATGGTTTGTCTCGCTCCCAATCCCATCTTGTATCATTTATTCCTTTCCTACCCCCCAGCCCCCCCACATTGCCTCCCAACTTCCTTATATCAGGAAGATCATATAATAATTGTCTTTCTCTGATTGACTTATTTTGCTAAGCATAATACCCTCCAGTTCTATCCATGTCATTGCAAATGGCAAGTTTTCATTTCTTTTGATGACTGCATAGTATTCCATTGTATATATATACCACCTCTTCTTTATCCATTCAAGTTGGTGGACATCTAGGTTCTTTCCATAGTTTGGCTATTGTGGACATTGCTGCTATAAACATTTGGGTGCATGTGCCCTGTCAGATCACTACGTTTGTATCTTTAGGATAAATACCTTGTAGTGCGACTGCTGGGTTGTAGGGTAGCTCTATTTTCAACTTTCTGAGGAACCTCCATGCTGTTTTCCAGAGTGGCTGCACCAGCTAGAATTCCCACCAACAGTGTAGGAGGGTTCCTCTTTCTCTGCATCCTCGCCAGCATCTGTCATTTCCTGACTTGTTAATTTTAGCCATTCTGACTGGTGTGAGGTGACACCTCATTGTGGTTTTGATCTGTATTTCCCTGATGTCGAGTGATTGTGGAGCACTTTTTCATGTGTCTTTTGGCCATCTGGATGTGTTCTTTGCAGGAATGTCTATTCACGTCCTCTGCCCATTTCTTGATTGGATTATTTGTTCTTTGGGTGTTGAGTCTGATAAGGTCTTTATAGATTTTGGATACTAACCCTTTGTCTGGTATATCATTTGCAAATATCTTCTCCCATTCTGTCAGTTGTTTTTTGGTTTTGTTGACTATTTCCTTTGCTGTGCAAAAGTTTTTGATCTTGGTGAAGACCCAATAGTTCATTTTTGCCCTTGCTTCCCTTACCTTTGGCAATGTTTCTAGGAAGAGGTTGCTGAGGTTGAAGAGGTTGTTGCCTGTGTTCTCCTCAAGGATTTTGATGGCTTCCTGTCTCACATTGAAGTCTTTCATCCATTTTGAGTCTATTTTCGTGTGTGGTGTGAGGAAATAGTCCAGTTTCATTCTTCTGCATGTGGCTGTCCAATTTTCCCAGCACCATTTATTGAAGAGGCTGTCTTTTTTCCATTGGACATTCTTTCCTGCTTTTTTGAAGATTAGTTGGCCATAGAGTGGAGGGTCTATTTCTGGGCTCTCGATTCTCTCCCTTGATCTATGTGTCTGTTTTTGTGCCAGTACCATGCTGTCTTGATGATGACAGCTTTGTAATAGAGCTTGAAGTCCAGAATTGTGATGCCACCAACTTTGGCTTTCTTTCTCAACATTCTTCTGGGTATTCGGGGTCTTTTCTGGTTCCATATAAACTTTAGGATTTGATTTCATTTCTTTGAAAAAAAAATTGATGGTATTTTGCATTAAATGTGTAGATTCCTTTAGGTAGTATAGACATTTTCACAATATTTGTTCTTCCAATCCATGAGCATCCATTTCTTTGTGTCTTCCTCAATTTCTTTCATGAATACTTTATAGTTTACTGAGGACAGATTCTTTGCCTCTTTGGTTAGGTTTATTCCTAGGTGTTTTATGGTTTTGGGTGCAATTATAAATGGGTTTGACTCCTTAATTTCTCTTTCTTCTGTCTTGCTGTTGGTGCTTAGAAATGCAACTGATTTCTGTGCATTGATTTTACATCCTGCCACTTCACTGAATTCCTGTATGAGTTCTAGCAGTTTTGGAGTGGAGTCTTTTGGGTTTTCCTTATAAAGTATCATATCATCTGTGAAAAGTGATAGTTTGACTTCTTCTTTGCCGATTTGAATGCCCTTAATTTCTTTTTGTTGTCTGATTTTTGAGACTAGGACTTCTAGTACTATGTTGAATAGCAGTGGTGATAGTGGACAGCCCTGCCATGTTCCTGACCTTAGGAGAAAAGCTCTCAGTTTTTCCCCATTGAGAATGATATTTGCTGTGGGTCTTTCATAGATGGCTTTGATGGTATTGAGGTGTATGTACCCTCTATCCCTACATTGTGTGGAGTTTTGATCAAGAAAGGATGCTATACTTTGGCAAATGGTTTTTCAGCATCTATTGAGAGTACCATATAGTTTTGTTCTTTCTTTTATTAATGTATTGAATCACAGTGATTGGTTTACAGATGTTGAACCAATCTTGCAGCCCAGGAATAGATCCCACTTGGTCGTGGTGAATAATCCTTTTAATGTACTGTTGGATCTTATTGGCTAGTATTTTGGTGAGAAATTTTGCATCTGTGTTCATCAGGGATATTGGTCTGTAATTCTCCTTTTTGATGGGGTCTTTGTCTCGTTTTGGGATCAAGGTAATGCTGGCCTCATAAAATGAGTTTGGAAATTTTCCTTCCAGTTCTACTTTTTGGAACAGTTTCAGGAGAATAGGAATTAACTCTTCTTTAAATATTTGGTAGAATTCCCCTGGGAAGCTGTCTGGCCCTGGGCTCTTATTTGTTTGGAGATTTTTGATGACTGGTTCAATCTCCTTACTGGTAGTGTTAGCTTATTCTTAAGCAGAACCTATCTTGTGTCTAGGATTTTCTTGCTGAGGGAAATGCATCCCCCTGTGCTGACTGTGGACTCTGTATTATTAAAATCAAAATAATATGACCACCCGGGCTGAAGTAGTTTTAGCACTTAGGTTGTTATTTTCACTATATAACACAACAAATACTATCCAGTCTGCTGTTTGAATATCTAAAACAGCTAATTAGATTTTCTGGTTAACCCAGAGGAAGGCAAAAATATCCTATCAACAGTAATAAAACCACTGGGTCTAGGGTAAGGGTCCCCATTTTAAAGGGCAAAGGAGACATTGTCCATGAGCAGCACACTCACCCCCACTTCTGAACCACTCAGGACACTATAATCCCCTGCCTAAGTGATCCCCAATTACTTCCAAAACTTTTGTAGGCCTCTCTTGTGGTCAAGTCTCCTAAGGGTGAACTAAACCACTCCTCTGTGAACACTCCTAGGGCTAGAGTGTGAGGCTGTGTGTGAACCTTGGAAAAGCAGGCTTGAGTGTCCTTTTGAAAGGCTCCTCTCACTGCAGAACACAACAGAAGCTGGGAAGGAGCAGGAGAGTGGGCTATTGGCTGGGGGCCTTTGGCTCCCTCAATTTTAGATGTGTCATCATATTTCTTTTTATTTTTTTTTCTTTTCAGTGTTCCAGAATCCATTGTTTATGCACCACACCCAGTGTTCCATGAAATACATGCCCGCCATAAGACCCACCAGCAGGCTCACCCAACCCCGCTCCCCTCTCCCCTCTAATACCCTCAGTTTGTTTCTCAGAGTCCACAGTCTCTCATGGTTTGTCTCCCCCTCCAATTTCCCCCAACTCCCGTCTCTTCTCCAGCTCCCCATGTCCTCCATGTTATTCCTTTTGCTCCACAAATAAACAAAACCATATGGTAATTGACTCTCTCTGCTTGACTTATTATACTGATCATAATATCTTCCAGTCCCGTCCATATTGATACAAAAGTTGGGTATTCATCCTTTCTGAAGGAGGCATAATACTCCATAGTATATATGGACCACATCTTCTTTATTCATTTGTCTGTTGAAGGGCATCTTGGTTCTTTCCACAGTTTGACGACTGTGGCCATTGCTGTTATGAACATTGGGGTTCAGATGGCCCTTCTTTTCACTACATCTGTATCTTTGGGGTAAATATCTAGTAGTGAAATTGCAGGTTCATAGGGAATCTCTATTTTTAATTTCCTAAGGAATCTCCGCACTGTTTTCCAAAGTGGCTGCTCCAGCTTGCATTCCTACCAACAGTGTAAGAGGGCTCCCCTTTGTCCACATCCTCTCCAACACATGTTGTTTACTGTCTTGTTAATTTTGGCCATTCTAACTAGTGTAAGGTGGTATCTCAATGTGGTTTTGATTTGAATCTCCCAGATGGCTAGTGATGATGAACATTTTTTCATGTGTCTGTTAGCCATTTGTATGTCTTCATTGGAGAAGTGCCAGTTCATGTCTTCAGCCCATTTTTTGACATGATTTGGGGTCTTATTTCAAACTCTCTCCTGAGAAACAATTTTATTTTATTTTATTTTTTTATTTGACACAGAGAGGGAGAGATCACAAGGCAGAGAGACAGGCAAAGAGAGAGAGGGAAGCAGACTCCCTGCTGAGCAGAGAGCCCAGTGGGGGGCTCGATCCCAGGACCCTGAGATCATGACCTGAGCCAAAGGCAGAGGCTTAACCCATTCAGCCACCCAGGCGCCCCTGGGAACAGGTGGTGGGTAATGGGGAGGGCACGTTTTGCATGGAGCACTGGGTGTTGTGCAAAAAGAATGAATACTGTTACGCTGAAAAAATAAATAAAATGGAAAAAAAAAAAAAGAAACCATTTTAAATAAGTTGAATGGTTTGCCTGCGAAGTACACTACTTAGAGTATCTGGGCTTTAATTGACCACTAAAGTCCTCACATGGCTTCCTGGTCTGAGTGTGGAGCAACAGTGGTTATTATTCTGTGGATAGTGGTAACTCTTAAGAATTAGGGATGCTTGTTCTCCAGAGACATTTTAGGGAGTTGCTGGTGGTGGTGCTGGTGGTCATCACTGTTACTTCATGAGCACTGAAATCTTTCATTTTCTGTACATGTGACCCTTTCCTTGAATACTAGACCATAAAGGAGTGTGTGTATGTTCTAGTAGATTCAGGATCCTCACTGTTGAGCACTGATTACCTAATTTTTTTTTTTTAAAGATTTTTATTTATTTATTTATTTGACAGCGAGAGAGAGAGATCACAAGTAGGCAGAGAGGCAGGCAGAGAAAGAGTTGAGAAAGAGAGAGACAGAGGGAAAGAGAGTGTGAAGAGAGAGTGAGCACTGTGGGGAGGGGCAAAGGGAGAGGGAGAAAGTCAGGCAGAATCCTCGCTGAGTGCAGAGTCTGACTCAGGGCTCAGTCTCACAACCCTGAGATCATAACCTCAACCAAAACCAAGAGTTGGATGCCCAACTGACCACACCACCCGGGCACTCCTGATTACTTAATGTTTTTACTGGAGTTTGTACTTGTAGCTTGCTCAGAATCTTAAGCAATTTTATATGGGTGTATTTTATCTTTTTGTCCTCAGTCAATTAAATGTATGGTCTTTGAACTCAGGAAGCTAATTTCCATGTTCGTTTAAAATAGAGACTTTCTTTGTCTGTCTGTTTCCTCCTTCCTTCTCTCTTTCTGATATATATTTATGCTGAATACTTCCCAGGTACCATGCTAGAATTCACTTTGCCTATTTTTTTCTTATGATAATGTATGATTGTTTAAAATGTCATTATTTAGTGTTTAGTATAAACGCATAATAGAAAATAACTCTTTCTTTACAAATACTTATGGAGATTTAAAGTTACCATTTCTGTATGCATATATTTTGCCTCTTTTTTCTTTCTGGAGAGTAACAGATAACTGTAGGTATTTGTTACCATGCAAAAAATGCTTATGAAAATTCTCAAATTTTATGCTCAGTAATTAGATTTATGTACTGTTATTTAGATCTTTTCTTTAGTTCTCTTAACTGGATATACTTCGGTTGTGTTTCCTCTGTTTCCCCAAATGCTTTACCCTGCCTCCCACTTGTGCTCTTCCATTTCTCTGGATTTTTATCTTTCTCTCCTCTCTTCCTTTCAGCTTTCCTGCCCATGCTCCTGATGTGGACCCTTCTCTGCCTGCTTCTTTCCTGTTTACACTCAGTCCTTGTGTATGTGCCCTTTGTCTTTGCCTGGGTTTATATCCATCAGGAGGAGGGCTAGACATCTTCTCATGTAACAAATGGTATCCAAATAGGAGGCCTCTTGACAAAGAGCTAGAGAGTCACCTGGTTTCTGGGTTGTCAGAATCTCTGAGATTAATCATGTAGCTGAGTCCTCCTCATATTATGCCTGAGAAGACCAGTCCAGTGAATTCATTAACTAAACCTGAGGGCAAACCCTGACCATGCTCCTTATCTTCTATTTCTCATTCCAGTCCTTAATTTCTTAAAAACAGCTTCTGAATTCACCCAAGTACAAACAAATAAGGCACCCCAAGTTAGTAGACTGATTAGGTATGCCCCTCTGGTGACAAGGAAAGTAAAGAATGTAGGGGCATGAACACAGGAGAACATAAGAGATGCCCTGATAAGTTGTTCCCTCAAAAAAAAAAAAAAATCACTTAACGTTAGCTGAGAAATTGCCGATAGCAACTATAGATAAACAAGTTCCGGTAAGTTACTGCACAGATGAGTGTACTAAAGTTAGAGGGCGAGAGAAGTATGTTTGTCAACATGGGCAGAGGTGGAGGACCCATGCACCTTACAATCGGGCACCGATATATTGTAAAAAAATTAAGGGAGTTGGTCCTTTCCCTTGATTTTTCTTATTTTGTGGAAAAATGTACAATAACCCTATTTTAATACATAAATTAGAATCCGTATACTGTAATTTGCTTGTCTTAATATAAATCTAAAACTCTTTAGTCTAGACCAGCTGTAACCCTATTCCCCAAAGATCTTCATTTTGTCATTATTTACAGCTAACAAGACATTTATGATCTCTTTTTGGTTGTCTCTGGTGGAACATTGTTGGCAGTGCTTTCCTGACTTGAAATTCTCATGTGCCTGGAAATTTAGTTAGGAAAATGAGTAAGTAAATAACTTCTCCTAAGGGTATAATCTCTCCTTTGTGACATAAATTAGATATCCATTCACATCTATGGAATAGGCACAAGCAAACATGCCAATCTCTTTCTAGTCTAGGAGAATTCAGTCAACTTTGTACTTGAGCAAACAAGCTATGCTTTTAAAGAGATGCATAGTTTTCTCAAAATTGGCTTATAACAAGCTGATCTCAGCTGCCGTCAGATGGATAATTTAACAGCTAAGGTAAGAGTCTTCTGACCATGCATGTTTACAGTGTTCATTGAAAAAATAAAATGCGATTTTTAATCTTGATGATTTGATCAGGGCACATGTATAATGAAGAAGTTACCTGGCTTCACGTTTTAATCTTGAAGTTGGTTGTACATTGCAAACTAACTTTCTCACAGAGAATGGACAAAGTTTGACTGGAGAACTTTGAGGTCATTTTAAGTCTTCTGGAGTGTAAGTAGTTGAGTGAAAAAATAGAAGATGCTCCTTTAAAACAGTTTTTAAATTCTGTTTCTTCTTGCTTTGGCTGTAAGGCTTTGTTTTCTCAGATAGGTTTACAATCTGGAATATTTTCTGGACTGATTTTTATAACAGTGGAAATGTTTCCTGTTTCTCAGTGTTGCTGTTGCCTCTGAAATGACATGGATGTTTGACTTTTTTAAAAGATTGTTTACAGCATTCATTACATTTTACTTCACATTAAAGTAATTTGGCATGAAAACATGTCCATCGCAAATGGACATGATTTTAAGGTTTTTGAGGGCAGGGTCCACATCGTCTTCTTTTCTCCTGAGGGCCTTTCATTTGGGTGGTGAAATGAAAGTGGACTCAATGAATGAAATCAGACATACCTTACTCTCAGAGTGTACATGCTTTAGGCTGGCTGTTGGCTGCACAACTGCCTGCCCACCTACACTTGGCCAAGGATTTGGAAGGTCTTATAGATGATGTTGCTTTAAGGAGGAATGAAGTGAAAAAGTGGACCTGTAGTCCAGCCTTTTTTTGGTATGATTAAAAATGTAATTCAGTATGATTGATTCCTTGAAAATGAGCAGAAAATGAGATAACACTTAGATTAGTAGAAAAGAATTCTGGTTTTTGTGCTTGGTTATTTGGACAGTTACCTTTCAAGATTTACTCAGCTATGTAATTTCCAGGGGCTGAGTATTCTTGATTATAGGACATCCAGGTTCTGAGGCTTCTCATCTTGTTTTTCATTTAACTGTTTATTGTCCTTTTTGAGAGAAGGAATAAGAAATGTGATTATGTTTTGGCTGTTAATCCCGTAAAACTATTTAGACTCTTCTTGGGTGAATGAGGAAAAACTATTTGGATATATTACCTGAGCTTTTGAGAGTGGTAAGAAGAATTCTTTATTATTGTCAGTACATAATTAACATGGCAATTCCCATTTCATTTCAATTTTTTTGTAACATTAATTTTGCAACTAGCCCAGCATGGCATCACCTACATATACCTGGTTAGTGAAGATGCTTCTGTCAGGCTTCCCTCGTTGGACTTCGTAGACAGCCCAGCAGTATGTCCCACAAATTAGGGATAGAAGGAAACTCTTCCTTTGGCTTTTCCAATTCTGTGAACCCCATTTGAACTCCCGGTCGTTTTTCCTCTTGCAAGAAAAAGGCTCATTTTGACATCCTTGACATCAACAGATTGTTGGTCAGATTCAGCCTCTAATCCTTCTGTGGCTTGAAAATAAAGAAATCTATTACAAATTCCCTAAGGCTAATAGTTATGGGGAGAGCTAGGAGGACTGGGTTTAGAACCTTGGCCTTTCCTCTTATGAATGTATTATTATATCGTGAACTCTCTTAAACTCGGGTTGTCTTGGAGCAAAGAGACGAATAAGACAGACAGGGACACTGAAAAGAAATAGAATACAATTAAGTAAAAAAAAGTCTTAAAAAAAAAAGATAGGGACAAAGAGAGATGGTGAAAGGCAGTAGCAGAAATAGGTGCTTCCTGCTCTTGTGGTCTTAAGTGAGCATCTAGGAGTCTTGAGAAGCGTTGGGGCTTGTCTATCTCAGGGTGTTTGAGGAGCCTTCCAATCTCCTGAGCTCTGGAATGTCAGTTGATTCATCTACTCCACTGACATGTGCTTAATGAATGCAGAGCACTATCTTCAATACTTTTCTGACTCTCGTCTTTAGCCCCACCCTTTTATTGGACAACTTGTTGTTATGACTTCTGCTTTCACTCTTTCATTGCTAGGTAGGAGATGGTAATAGTAATGGTCTGGTAACCTCACAAGAAACTTCAGGTTGGTTAGTAAGTGAGCATCTTACTTCAATCAATCCACATAAAGATATAAAGGGAGCATTTATATATTTGTACTCCCTCTCAGTCTTTTTTTTCTCCAGGTGATGATGGATCCCACCATGTCTCTGGTCAGTTATCTCTATCTGGTTCAATTTGAACAGGCAGTGAATTTTATATTTATAATATACTTTTGTATTATGGGAGATGCAGAAAGAATAATACTTTCCCTAATGTACTTTTGGTAAAATTGAGGTTAAGTGATTTCCCCATATTTATTCTGCCATGAACTATGAATAAAGGCTTTTTAGTCCTTAACCTCATGTCTTCATTGAATTGTTCTATAAAGAAATGATCCATATTAAAGTTATCTTTTTAATTGTTTACTCATTATTTCTCTCTATTCTGCTCTCTCCTAAATAAAATAATAACCCTCTTTCTTCATTTTGTTATGAATTCAATTTGCTCAAAATAGGCTGGGGCTAGCTTAATTAAAGAGTTATATATTGTAATGGACTCAGGGGGCTAGAATTTATATCACATTAGGGCAAAAGCACTTCCAAAAATTAGAAAATAATAATGTTCTTAATATGAACATTATCATATGCACATAGACCCTAAGTTTAGAATCCTCCTGATACGTGTGAGGCTGAATAATGGGTCGAATCTCTGCTGATCGTATTCTGATAGCTGCTTTTAAAAATAAGTCCCTGATCCAGCTTGTTTATATTTCATTTGTGTCTTTCTCATGAAAAGGGACTTAATGAAATAATGGTTATGTGATCTTGTGATTGCTTAATTCCAGTTAAACAGGACTTAAGTTTGTCTTGTGATTAGAGGGAAGAATGGTTTTGCACTTTTCAGTTCCATTTGTGAGGAACTGGTTTTTTGCAGAGCACCCCACTAAACCTCCTCACTTGACACTTCACAGGGTCTTTGCGCTTTTGAATTTGGGACATTTTATAAAAATCTCCTAGTTTTTTTCCAAATGATCTTTAAAAATGGGTTCTGGGGAGGTTTTAACAATGAAATGAATGATTTCTGTGTTACAATCTTTTAAACACGTTGTCATGATCCAGCCTCAGGGGTGGGGTGGGGTGGGATGTGTTGAACAAAATAATAACCGCAGAAACCTAAAAGGGAACTAAAAATGTTTTCTTCCACCTTATTTGCTAGTAATTATTCAGACAATTTTATGTAGTCTCTTTGGAAATTCTAGAAGCTTTTCCATTTCAGGCTTAATATATTTGGATCATAAATAAATATCAGGTACCTTTTTGGAGGCATTAGAAACTGAATATTATGCAAAGTCTACCCTCTGTTGCGTCAGGAGCTTGAATTGTTTTCATTAAAATATCTGCTCTGAAAGCACTGAGATGAGACGGGATGTCAGCTCCCCTTTTCTCCCCTGCTATTGAATGTCAGAGATTTGTATTGTTGGTAGGAACTGAGATTTCATTTTCCTTGGCCACATTCTGATGCTGACTCTACTGCGGCAGCTCTCCTGTTCCAGGTGGTTATGCCCAAGGTAAGTCAGGAAAGGTATTTCAGGAGAGGAGTGTGGGTTTGTTGATGAAGTGTGGGGGAAACTAAATGAGCATCTGCAGAAAGAATGTACATCTTTGTCTGCCTGAGTGTATGTGAAATGGGAAACACTTTACGTCATCTAAAGCTCCCACTGGTGTGATGATCAGGCCGTGTTTATGGTCAAAATATGACCGAAGGTTTTTCTGAAGCAAAATGTTGTATGTTATGTGTGGGGCAGGTGTTTGTGTACCTGACTTAAGTTTATGACTAATAACATTCTGTTCCAAGAAATACTGTCAGGTCTTATAACACTAAGGTTTTGTTTTTAGTTATTCCGGTAGATGGATTATTTTGCTTTTAAATAATCCTCCCTGGAATTTCCAAATATAAAAGTCACATAATTTATGGGGAGATGCCTTTTTGTTGATGTAAATTTTTCAGAATTGACCTTAACAAATATCATTCATTCTTTTCTACTTTTTCGAACGACTATAAATGCCAAAAAAACAGATTCAAGCAAGTTTTATGAGTGGGACTCCAAACAGATGATAATAAGCAAAATCATGAAATAAATCAACCAAAATAATTGAGCTGGAATATACTGTAAATAAATAAAATGAATTAAAAAATTATATCTCTAAAGAATCATTGATGGTAAAATAGAGATCCTCTGTGGTTACTCTCCCTAGGTAATAATATAATTCTGCTGACACCAGTGAAGTCACTGTGAGAGCAGCTTCTTGCTGCTGATGAAGGGAACTGGACTCCATAGCTTGGTGTCCTCAGTATGTACTCAGCTCTCCCTTGCTCCTGTACCCTGGGTTTAAATAACACAGCGTGGCAAATATTTAGAATGAGTTTTATGTGTCTTTGGGATTTTTCCTTCCCCACCATTGGTAAATAACATATTTCTTCCGCCATTATGTGACCTTTGAGATAACTTCCCTTGTTAAACACACACTCATTTGTATGGGTGTTTGTTTTCTTTCTTCTCACCCCCACCCCTCATTTCAAAAGCTGTTTTTTCTGTCTCCTCTTCAACTTCTTGAAGCAAAGAGCAAGGTCTTCAGGGGAGACTCATGTCTGTAGTTGTGAAAGGAGGAACTCAGAGGTAAAGGAGTTAGCAATCACAAACCTAAGCCCGCCCATGCAATCCAAAGAGAAACATGGTTTTTTCCATCGTAAATTATGCTTCAATATTACTGGTTTTAACTTTCATACATCAACATGAAGTACAGTTTGGTCGAGATACTGTTATAAAGTAGATAATACAGTTTTATTGGTTGGTAAATGATCTGTATGATATTTGTGGATTTGCAGGGGCCCCACATGGACCTTTTGAAATAAAAACATTACATTGGAAATGGATGAAAACATGCCATTTGCCCTGCTCCATACAAACTGCAATACTTAGAAATCAGGGCAGAATCAGAAGTTGGAGTTTTCAGAAGGGTAGCCAGGTGTTACTGGTGTTAATTTATAGGAACCCATCAATTTGGGGCAATAATTTCCAACTTCTGTCCATCTGTGCCTCTCCTGGAGCGTTTGCTGACACCGTCAGGAGATGCAGCAGCAGCGCAAATATCTTGTTCTGTACCTTCATAGTTTCCTTGTCCATCTGCATGATGTTTTCCTCTGCGTGTTTTTCTAAGTTCTGGGCCACCACATGCCAGAGGAAGGAGGTAGGATAGAATGAGACCAGAGTGAGGAACTTTAACAGGGTCCATCATGCTGCACCGGAGATATTAAATCGGGTTACTGAAAGCCTTAGAGGAATCTGGCTCCCCATCTGAATTCTGTTATGCATTCATTGTGAGTCAGCCTACTAAGCCTACAGCTTAGTGTCGTGTATTGTTTCAATTATTATTTCTTCTTCTCTCACTACTAGTACTACTGATGTTAGCCATCATTTGTTTTATCAGTCCAGCTAAATTGGGACTTCAAATTATTAAGTCAAGCAACTTAGATTCTCTTGTGTAGGTATAGCAGCATGGATGATGTGGGGTTGTGCTGTAGTAATACTATTTTTTAATCTCTGTATTTCTTGTTGTTGTTTTGTTGTTGTTTGTTTGTTTGTTTGTTTCATTTAAGAAATTGGTGCCAGGGTGCCTGGGTGGCTTAGTCTGTTAAGCATCTGCCTTCGACTCAGGTCATGATCCCAGAGTCTTGGGATTGAACCCCACATCAGGCTCCCTGCTCACCGGAGAGCCTGTTTCTCCCTCTGCTGCTCAATCCACTCATGTGCTCTCTCTGTCTTGCTCAAATAAATAAATAAATAAATAAAATCTTAAAAAAAAAATTGTTGTCAACATCTATCCATGCCTCTTAATATTCTTCTATAACATACTTCTTTATATGTGGGTAAAGTTTTTTTATGGTTAGATAGCATTCACTTATCCCATCAAATTTAAATTCTTTGCCACTATAAAAATTGTGTCTTTCCTTGTAGTATCACAGTTCTTTCCTTAGGAAACTCTTCTAGAAGCAGAGCTGGTGGATGAAGGAGTCTATTTATTTATAGAGGTTTAATTATTTCTGTCAAATTGTCCCCCAGAAAGTTTTCTCCTTTCAATTTATTCTCCTCCTACTGGTGCATGAGAGGGCATATTTTCCAGTATCCTAAGTAGTACTATTTTTATAAAAACTCTGCCAATCTGATATGGGGAGATGGTATCTCATTGTGCTTATATTTGCATTTCTTAAAATACTGGTGAGGTTGGACATTTTTTCCTTTGTAAATTGCCTTTTCATCATCCTTGCTTTTCTTTTGGGATGTTCTTTTTCAGTAAATTTTATTGAAGTTTTTTATGTAGTATGGAGAGTATTCTATTTGTCTGTCGGTTCTCTATAATGTAAATATTTTCCCATTTTCTCAGTCATGTTTTAATTTTTTCCTTTAGCATATTTTTACAGGAGAAAAATTTGTGTGTGTGGTTGAATCTTAACATGTTTTCCTTTTAAAGTTGCTGCCTTTGGTGTTGTGTTTAGAAAGGATTCCTCCATCCCAAGATTGCACACCCTTTTCCTACCTTTTCTTCCAGTATGTTTTCGGTTTCTTGAATTTAATTTAAATCTTAATCTGTCTGGAATTGTTTTCTTGTTTAGGAGTGTGAGAATAGGACTTCTTAAACTGTATTTTTGCAAATAGGTTTCAATGAGAAAGACTGAAGAAGGAAACCAAGATTAATTGAATGATCTTCCCTTTTCCTTTAAAGTTTTACCTGAAAAAACAATGCAAAATTCTGGGTGTGTATTTTCTATCTTTTTCATTGATTTCTCCACCTCATTTTTTTTTTTTTTGTTTTTGGATCAATATCACATTATTTTTACTGTTACATTGCACTTAAATATCTGACAGCCTGAATCACTCTTATCTTCTTCAGAAATTTCTTGGCAATCCCTCTCATCATTTCCTGACCAGATGGTTGTCACGATGTCTTAATTGTTCACTTTACCATTGGTCTCACTTACTTCAAATCTCTTCTCAAAAGAGTTGGCTATTGTTTTCAAACACAAATTGGATCATATTACTCTCCTGCTTGTTGCATATACCTCCAGCCATTTTTACAGAATACAAATGGGCATGTTGCCAGAGAATTTTAGACCTAAAGTCCCAGCAATTTCTGTACTTCAGAGTGTTCATGTACACTACACACAGTATTTTAGTGAATGTGTTTTCTTTCTTTCTTTTTTTGATTTCTGAGAAGCTGGCTCATAGTTTTACTAGATTTTGCAACAGCCATGACCCTAAAGCAGCAGGTAAATGCTGGACTGCAGGAAAGTGGTCAGACTCCTCAGCTCATAGGATCAGGCTCTCCATGCGTAGACTCTGCTTAGCTCTCTCACCACTCCTACACCCCCTCCTGCTTCCTACCCCTCCTGAACTGCTTACAGTTTACTAAACAGTCTGCTGATTCATGCCTCAGTGCCTTTGTACATGCTATTCCTTTTCCCAAAGTGCTCTCCCCAACACAACGTCACCCATCTGGAAAATTGCTGCTTGTCCTTCAAGGAATGATCAAAGGATCTTTTCCTCTGAAACTTTGTCTGATATCCTTAGGCAGAGCCCATCACCTTCTCCTATTTTGGCTATTTTTGTACAACCAGTGGGTTCTTTGGCAGAAATCAGGGGAATTTTGAGCAAAAAGGAGGGTGGCGGGGTGAGTGAAAGCAAGTTAGAGGGCTCTTGCAGTCCCATGTGACTTTTGTGGCCTGAGTTCAAGTTATGGCAGCCTGAAGGGAGGAGGAAAGTAGAGTTGAGATTTTTTTTTTTTTCTCAAGATTTTATTTATTTATTTGAGAGAGAGACAGTGAGAGAGAGCATGAAAGGGGAGAAGGTCAGAGGGAGCAGACTCCCCATGGAGCAGGGAGCCCGATGTGGGACTCGATCCCAGGGCCCTGGGATCATGACCTGAGCTGAAGGCAGACACTTAACCAACTGAGCCACCCAGGCGCCCTAGAGTTGAGATTTAATTTGGAAGTCTGGTGAACAGGATTTACTAATTAGCTCTGGTAGTGGGGAAAGAAAGGGAGCAATCTTGTGTGATCGTCAGGTTTCTGACTCAAAATACCTGGCTGGATGATGTGGCCATCATTTTTCTTATTGAGCTTATGGACTCAGTAAGGTTTCATCCAGTGATAATTGCAAACAGTCCTTAGACACCACTTTTCCTGGCTTGATGCAAAGTTAGGCATGACGACATGTGGAATAGTGTGGATAGTTCCTGTATTGCGCCTAGAAATGCACTAGTGGCTTGTCATGTGGTGGGCACAGAGGTGCAGGGGAAAGCCTTCACGGAGAAGATGTGTCCTGAAATGAAAATGGAATTAATAACAAGGTAAATTTAGAACTATCAGAGGTGGAGTAAAGTTCATGTCCACCATCATAGTCCATCGTGTTAATTTTCTGTGATGTCTGTGATCCTACACAAAACAGGTGTTTTTCCAGTTGTAGAAGCTTTGATACTGGAGTAAATAAATGTTTATTAATTGAGCTAAGTGGAGTCTGTGAATTACAACTATGTTTGGTGGTTATCAGCTACAACCTTCTGGAGATGTGAAATAATGTTGAACTGCCCCCCACCCCCTTTTTTCTTTAAGCTGCATGGCAACAAAAATGGCTGTATGGTGTTCTTTTGCTTACATGTTATATCATTTCTGTACCCCAAACCTTCCTCATGGATATTTGGGTTGTTTAATGTTTTCCTATTTCCAACAGTGCACAGGTGTGCAAGTGTATCTGTAAGAACCTTAAGCATAGAATTATTAGATGAAAGCAGTTACCAAATTTTTCACTGTGAAAGTTGAATTAGTCTACCCTCCTGGCAGGGTCAGCAACTCCCTGCTTCTTCATACCTTCATACCCTACCAACACAGAGCACTAATCTGATGGGGGAGGGGGAAATGTTACCTCATTGCTACTTTGATTAATGTTTCTTTTTGTCAGGAGTACAGCAAAGCACCTTTTCCTGTTAATATTTCTATTTCCTTTTCCCACTGTTATTTTGAAACTCTGCAATTAAGAGAAAGAGGTGACTGTTAGAAAAAAAAACAAACAAAACTTGACTTATTTTCCCTGATATCCTTGGGCACTGAATAGAGGTCCCAGTTTCCCATCCTGTGGAGACTTACTCAGACTAACAATCCCTATTCCTCCGTAAACATATTTATTGAATGCATACCATATGCCACATTCTGTCCTAGGGACTGGGGTAGAGGTGGGGATAATAGCCAATGACCAAAAGGTGTAAAATCCTGCCCTTAAGCAGCTTACCTTCTAAAGGAGAAAACCTACTATGAATAAATAAACTAAGAAAAAAAAAAGAATTGTCAGGTGGTGATAATAACATGAAGAAGAATAAAGCAGATACAGGGTTTCAGTGGTGGGGGTGAAGAGAGGTACTATTTACACAAGGTTGTCAGGAAAGGCATTTCTAAGCACTGCCTCTTTTTTCTTCTCTATGTGCACTCCTGAACTCCTCCCTTTTTCACTTTTAATACTCCTCTCAAGTGTGAATTCTCAGATGGAGAATAGGGCTAGAGCTTTGCTTATTGACCTTCCCACATGACTGCATTAAAATGATACCTCTTCAGTATGAATTTTCTTATAGGTTGGAACAAACGAAGGCTATCTAAAGACCTTTAAATTTTGTCACATTTATAGGGTAAAAAGGAGCTTCAATATCTAATGTAGAAAAGGTGTCAAATATTCCAGCATTTACTGATAATATTCTAGCCCTCTATTCTCCCATAGTGCCAGCAGTCTCACAGACACCTGATGTTAGTCACCAAAGAGAGCTTCTCAATGGGACTGGTGTATGGATTTTGCCCTCATGATGAAGGCAGTCTTCATTTGCAAAAATTGTTCTTTTTGAGGGAAAGTGGAAATGAAAATGCATCATGGCCTCCATGTCCATGGCTTCTGAATGTAAGATGTCTACAACAGGGTTTGTCAGGAAACAAAAGTTTTAGTAATTTATCTGAATGTCATGAGCTGGGTAGAAAAGCTGTAGGATTTTCACCATGGAAGCCATGGTAACTGAATTTCCATAATGGATATCAAAGATCTGAAGAGTATTCTCAATTTACATATTCTTTCTCAATTTATGCTCAAAGAAAAGGTATTAAGAAAAATTAACATAAGGAAAAACCCAGGTGTATTAAGAATATTCAAGATCTGCTGCCCAATAATACCGGCAAAGGCTACCAGTACATTCGAAGACAAAAGCCACAGAGGAATTTTGGGTCCAAAGTTAAGAGCATTTTCCCATTATCAATTTTTACTGAAGCCACAAACTAGCCACTTAGCTCTGCTTGTGGCCTAGAGTCAATATAAAATAATAATAACAGCTTTTGTTTAAACTGGGCCTTAAGTTAGCCCCTGTGCTAGGCACTTATTACGTTGGATAACGTAAAATGTGTTCTCACAGCAAGCCTGAGAGGTAGGTAATTTTCCTATACCTTGTAGTCAAAGAAACTGAGACAAGTGACCTGTGAAGATTAAGCAGCTCGTAAGTATTGGAATTGGGACTTGAGCCACATGCGTCTGATTTTAGTGCTTTTGCCCAACCAGCTTTTACTAAGTGCCTCCTCAGGGTTGTTTAAGGTAAGTTCACATACATTCAGGCATTAGAACAACCAGGTAAAGTTGATGTTCTGTTGAAGAGAAGGACATGAGGAGTAGAAAGGTAAAGTGTGAAAATTACATGTTTTAGAGTGGTCAAGTCAGAGTCTGAACTCAAGACCTCTGGCTCCAAATCCGGTTATTTTTGTTGTTGTTGTTTGTTTTGTTTTTACTTTAAGAAAGCCTAGTCTCTGCACAGCAATCATATTCTTCCAGTTGCCTGCTTCTTTGAGGTAAAGTGCTAATTATCAGAGATTCTTAGAAGAAAGGTGTTAAATATCTGCACTTTTAGAAACCACCCTGCATTTCCCCATCATTTAGACCATTAGTATGTTGAATCTAATTTGGTGTTTCTAGAAACCACATGAGTTCTGTGGGTAGTGTTCATTATGCTTCAGTGAGCTGAATGGTATCCTGGTGGCCCAAGAACACTCATACTGCTTCTAAACATGTAGGAATAATGACTGCCACCTGCAAGTAGCCTAGGGAGTGGGCAGTCAGACTTCAGTTCTGAAGGACTTGAAATGGATATGTAGTTTTTGATCCTCCATCCCAGCTTTACTGAGGTATAACTGACCAAAGTACAAGATATTTAAAGTGTACAGAGTGATGATTTTACATATATATGCACTGTGAAAGGATTCCCTCCTTTTCAGTTAATGAACACATCCATACCTCACATTTGTACCTTTTTTTTTTTTTTTGGTAGAATGTTTAAGTTCTGCTCTTTTAGTAACCTTCACTTATACACGACAGTGTTGTCAAATATAGTGAACATGTTCTACATTAAATCCTCCAACTCTGTTAATCTTAAAATTGGAAGTTGGTGCCATTTTGCAACCTTTTCCTATAACCACACCCAGCCCCTGGCAACCATTTTTATGTTGTTTCTGTGAGTTCAACTTTTTAAACATTTTTTTAAAGATTCCATGTATAAGTCTTAAAAATTTTTTTTCTCTGCCTGGCTTATTTTGCTTAGCATAATGTCCTCTAGGTTCATTTATGCTGTCTCAGATTAGAGGATTTCTTTTTTAAAGGTTGAATAATAATCCATTTTGCGTGTGGGGGGGCATATTTTCTTTATTCATCTGTAGACAAATACTTAATGTGTTTCTAACCTTGGCTCTTGTGAATAATGTGCTATGAACATGGGAGTACAGACCTCTCTTTGAGATGATGTTGTTTCCTTCTGATGTATACCAAAAGTGGGGTTGCTGGACTATAACGGTAGTTCTCTTTTTAATTTTTTCAGGAATTTCCATACTGTTTTCCAGAGTAGCCATACCAATTTACATTCCCACCAACGTTACACAAGGGTTCCCTCTTCTTGACATCCTCGTCAACATTTGTTGTTTCTTTTTGATGATAGACATCCTTACAGTTATGAGGTGGTCACTCATTTTGATTTGATTTGCTTTTTCCTGATCATTAGTGATATTGAAGCCCTTTTCTGTTCCTGTTGGCCATTAGAATGTCGTCTTTGGAAAAATATCAATTTAGGTCCTTTGCTCATTTTCTTATTTATTTATTTATCTGTTTATTTACACATAATGTATTGTTTGTTTCAGGGGTACAGGTCTGTGATTCATCAGTCTTACACAATTCACAGCAATCACCATAGCACATACCCTCCCCAATGTCCATCGCCCAGCCACCCTATCCCTCTCCCTCTACCCCCAGCAACCCTCAGTTTGTTTCTTGAGGTTAAGAGTCACTTATGCTTTGTCTCCCTCCCCGGTCCCATCTTGTTTCATTTTTTTCTCTGCCTATACCCCCCAACTACCGCCCGCCCTGCCTCTTGAGTTCCTCATATCAAAGAGATCATATGATAATTGTCTTTCTCTGATTTGAGTTATATAACATGGCATAATACCCTCTAGTTCCATCTAAGTCATTCCAAATGGCAAGATTTCAGTTTTTTGATGGCTGAATAGTATTCTTTTGTGTATATATACCACATCTCCTTTATCCATTCATCTGTTGATAAACATAGTTTGGCTATCGTGGACATTGCTGCTATAAACATTTGGGTGCACATGCCCCTTCAGATCACTACATTTGTATCTTTAGGGTAAATACCCAGTAGCCTTTGCCCATTTTCAAACTCTTGTTTTTATTTTCGTTTTTTTGCTATTGAGTTGTATGTGTATGTATTCTTTATATATTTTGCATATTAATCCTTCATCAGATATATGGTTTGCAAAGATTTTCTCCCATTCTGTATGTTGTTTCCTCATTTTCTTTGCTATGCAGAACTTTCTTAGTTTGATGTAGTCCTGCTCATTTTTGCATCGTTGCTTTTACTCTTGGTGTCAAACATAAAAATCACTGCCAAGACCAATGTCAAGGACTTACTACATTGTTTTCTATTAATTTTCTGGTTTCAGGTTTTAAGTTCAAATCTTTGATCCATTTTGAGTTGATTTTTGTGTATGATTTAAAAGGGTCCCAGTTTCTTTCTTCTGCATGTGACTAGGCCGTTTTCTCAAAACCATTTATTGAAGATATTATCCTTTCTTTATTTTACGTTTTTGGTTCCTTTATCAAAAATTAATTGACTATATGTGGGTTTATTTCTGAGATTTTAATTTTGTTCCATTAGTCTGTGTATCAGTTTTCATGCCAGCACTATACTGTTTCGATTATGATAGCTTTGTAATATAGTTTGAAATCAGGATGTAAGATACCTCCAGTTATATTCTTTCTTAGGATTGCTGTGTCTGTTCAAAAGCTTTTGGTTCCATATCTATATTAACATTGTTTTTTCTGTTTCTGTGAAAAATGTCATTGGAATTTTAATAGGGATTGCATTTAATCTGTGGATCACTTTGGCTAGTATGGACATTTTAGCAATATTAATTCTTCCAATCTGTGAAGATGGACTATTTATTTGTGTCACTTTCACTTTCATCAGTCTTAGAGATCCTTCACTGTCTTGGTAAAATTTATTCATAAGAATGTTGTTCTTTTCAATGCTGTTTTATTTTTTATTCTTTTCAAAGATTTTATTTTTTTGAGAGAGTGAGCAAGAGGGAGCACAAGTGGGGCAAGGGGCAGAGGGAGAAGCAGACTCCTTGCTGAGCAGTGAGCCAGACATGCAGCTTGATCCTGGAACTCTGGGATCATCACCTGAGTCAAAAGGCAGATGCTTAACTGAATCACCCAGACTCCCCTCAATTAAATGGAATAGTTTCCTTAACTTCTCTTTCTGATAGTTAATTGTTGGTATACAGAAATATAACTGATTTTGGTATATTGATTTTTGTATCTGAAACTGTACTGAAATCTTTTATATGCCTCACAGATTTGTAGTGAAATTTTTTTTTTTTTTTAAGATTTTATTTATTTGACAGAGAGAAATCACAGAGAGGCGGGCAGAGAGAGAGGAAGGGAAGCAGGCTCTCCGCTGAGCAGAGAGCCCGATGTGGGACTCGATCCCAGGACCCTGAGATCATGACCTGAGCCGAAGGCAGAGGCTTAACCCACTGAGCCACCCAGGTGCCCCTGTAGTGAAATTTTTAGATTTTCTATGTATAATATGTCTCTGAAAATAGAGTCAGTTTTACTTTCTTTCTTTCTGATTTGGTTGTCTTTTATATTTTTTTCTTGCCTAATTGTTCTGGCTAAGACTTCCAGTACTCTGTTGACTCTCTTTACTAGTAATTGATCTCTTCATATATTCTATTTCTTGCTAATTCAGTCTTAGTAGGTTATATGTTTCTAGGGATTTACTGATTTCTTTTAGGTTGTCCAATATTTTGGCATGTAATTGTTCAAAATAGTCTATTCCTTTGTATTTGTTTCATTTGTTATATCTAACCTTTTATTTATTATTTTATTTATTTGCATCCTCAGGGAAAGTTTGTTCATGTGTAGCTCTACATTTAGTGAATCTGTGGGTGGAGGGAAGCTCAGGAGTCTCATATGTTGTCGTCTTTGTTGACTGTCTTGCTTTCTTTTTACAGTTAGAACTGTATTAAATCAATTCTTTAAAGATTTTTATTTATTTATTTATTTATTTGATAGAGATCTCAAGTAGGCAGAGAAGCAGGCAGAGAGAGAGGAGGAAGCAGGCTCCCTGCTGAGCAGAGAGCCTGATGTGGGCTTGATCCCAGGACTCTGGGATCATGACCTGAGCCGAAGGCAGAGGCTTTAACCCACTGAGCCACCCAGGCGCCCCTGTATTAAATCAATTCTTGATCTAATCTATTTGAATTCTACTTGCAACACATCATGAATTGTTTTGGCTTATCATTATTATTTTTTAAAAATATGTATGGTGCTCTAGTATTCAAAGTGTAAGACTTAGTGTAGGAGAATGTTAATTTCGTAAAGATTTTCAAGAAAGAGCTCAGAGAAATAATGAAAGCAGGTAGATTTCTAAGACCTTTATTGAAAGCTATCCTGGCAGAGCTTTCTAGACTTTCATTATCTATTTAACTTTTTGAACTGTTTTTTATGGAACAATTAATTGTGCTGTGTTCTATTTCCCTACCAGTCCAGGCAGATTTCTTAGCTACATATCCTGGAACTACAAATGAAACTGGAGGCCCTGTAAAATTAAAGATCAATCTTTTTGTTCTCTTATATAGGTGTAAGCTTAGTAAAGAGTGCTATAGAAAAGCACTCAGCTGGGGAGCCTGTGTGGCTCAGTGGGTTAAAGCTTCTACCTTCAGCTCAGGTCATGATTCTAGAGTCCTGGGATCCCGCACGCATCGGGCTCTCTGCTCAGCAGGGAGTCAGCTTCCCTTCCTCTCTCTCTGCCTACCTCTCTGCCTACTTGTGATTTCTGTCTGTCATCAAATAAATAAATAAAATCTTTAAAAAAAAAGAAAAGCACTCAGCTTGTACAAACAAAAAAGCACTAAATAATTCTCAAATTTACTCAACTTGAAGTAAAATGGAGTAGAAGGAGGAATTCCCAAATCTGAAATAATATTAGTATTCTAAAAGAAAATCTTGAAAGTATTATGCCCTCATAGATGTCTAAGCAGAGTCAGGAAACATTTATATTCTTGGCTGGAGGTGTAACTAATATAAGTTGTCATAAAACATCCAGATGTAAACCTAAGCTTTCACTTAGGAGTAAAAAAAACAAAGTGAAAGCTTTAAACTTCTTGTAATGTCTTATCAAAGATTCTCTTGAAATTTGAACACTTTATTTATATCTACTAAGCAGGTATTTTAGAAAAGAGAAAGATTAAAAAATTTAAATTTATGCTGTAATAGTTGTTTGGCTTAAAGTGTTTCTTACATCAGAGAAAGTCAATGTAGAGAAATAAAGTAGTAAGAGTTGAAAATCACATACCCCAGTATTCCCATAAAACCACTTGAAAGGAAGCATCTACACTGGATATTCTTAGACGGTTTTTCAAGCTTAGTTTTATATTCCAAAGGGGAAAGAAGTACTTCTGTATTTCTGCGAAAATAAATATAGAAGGTTGTAGTCTAACAGAAAACAGATCTCACAGTTCTCCATCCATTGTTTTCTGCTCTTGTATACTTGCTTTTTATACTATACCATCAACCTGTGTTCTGGGCAAAGTACATTCTGTTCCTGTTTGTAAACCTTTATTTTCTCTAAGCATTAATCATTTCCTGCTTATTGAAATTAAGTTAACTGCTTTCTGCTTTTCTACATCTCTTTCAACATTTTCTTTGCAGTGTGTCAAGACCATTTCTTTGACTTACAGACCTGTCTCCCAGAGCTAGGGAGATAGAAGGAAGTCCTTTATTATTTACTTTGATTTTTCCCATTCCCAGTAAATTAAGGATTATTACTAGTACAGTGAGACCTGGAGGCAGGAGTGAGAGATGCTTGGAATTAGGGAGATGTAAAGTTTCCCTTTGTACTATTAAAGACCATTAGGGTTTCAGTGAGCTTTGTCTTCTGCAACTATATAATATAGTGATGAGAATACTGATGTTTTGAGATTTTTATGAGGATTAAATGAGTTATGTAAATTGTCTAACAAGGTGCTGGGTACACAAGCTTCTTGTTGGACATTTTTTTGAAATGCGTACCTCAACATCTCTTTTTTTCTGGAAGTTTCCTCTTGGCGGTGTATCTGAATTACAGGACTCCCCCCACCCTTTTTAAAAATAAAACTAAGTTGTATTTAACCTAATTAAAAATCACTTTGGCTTACCCATTTAAATCCATGGAGTCTTTTTTATTCTGACCTTCAAAATTAAGGTGATTTACAAAATTTACCCTATTAATTCTGCCTGGTAAGACTCATACAAAAATTGAGGCAGAATAAGAATGCTTTGGTTCCTCTACTTCAGCCCAGTGACATACAGTCTTATTCGTCATTGGTTTTGTTTGTTTGTTTGTTTCCAGTCCTTTAGAAAGCTTTCAATCTCCATCACTTGTAAACTTCTGTGAAACCTAATTTTTATTTCAGGACTTTTTATAGTGTTAGATCTCACAGCTTTTTACACCTTCATGTGCCATGTTTTAAGTTCTTTTCGCCTTTTAAGAGTTATCTTCTTTCTGTTTAGCAAATCCCATTCATTTTTCAAAAAGTTGATTTGAATTGTCATCTCTTGAATGAAGAGAGTTCCTGATCTTTTCAAGGAGAGCCCTGATCCTTCTTGAAATCTTACAGAGTAACTATAAAATTTGTCATCCATTTTTTTCAAGAGCACGTGGGGCCTTATTTGTAGTCTCACTGGGACAGTAGTCATAAACTGGAACTATTGTGGCCAAAAAGGAGGGATTTTGACCCGGGTTGTTGTATTTTGGGACCTGTTAATAAGAAGGACCTTGAACTCAAGTTGTTCTGGTCTTCCAAATCTGGTTCTCTGCGTGACTTTGGGAAAATTATCTTATCCTTCAAAATTCATTCATTTTTTGATGACTATTTATTGACCTATTAGATGCTGCACAAAGGGTAAGGAATTGATAGCACAAAGATAGATATTGATATCGATATAGATATATGGTCATTGCTCTGATGTAGCTTACAATCAACTTTTGGCTACAGAATGGGGCTAAAAGAAACTATGTTCTGGATTGTGAGGAATAAATGAGATAATACTTATGGAGCATTTAGTAGAATCACTAATATATAGGAAGTGCTCAATGGGAACTCTAACTTTCTTTGTATTTCTCACATGTTAATTATTGGATAGTCTATACACAAGTATAAGATGGTTGAAGTTAGAAAGCGGTTCTTATTAATGTTTGCTTTTCTTAAGACTTCAATATTGTAGCCTCTCATTGTTTGAATTTAAGTAAATCTTACTAAGGATCAAGTATAAGAATTTTTCTCGCATTTGTCCCTTTTGCTTTTTTGTTTCTCCCTTGATTCTTTCCTGCTCTACTTGGGTTAATGGAACTTCTTTTTCAAAGGTTTTATTTGTTTATTTGAGAGAGATCTCAAATAAATCTGAAGAGATCACAGAGGGAGAGGGAGAAGCAGACTCCCCACTGAGCAGGGAGTCTGACATGGGGCTCGATTCCAGGATTCTGGGATCATGACCTGAGCCAAAGGCAGATGTTTTTTTTTTTTGTGGTTTTTTTTTTAAGATTTTATTTATTTACTTGACAGAGAGAGATCACAAGTAGATAGAGAGGCAGGCAGAGAGAGAGAGAGAGAGAGGGAAGCAGGCTCCCCGCTGAGCAGAGAGCCCGACGGGGGACTCGATCCCAGGACCCTGAGATCATGATCTGAGCTGAAGGCAGCGGCCCAACCCACTGAGACACCTAGGCACCCCCCAAAGGCAGATGTTTAACTGACTGAGCCACCCAGGCACCCTAGTTAATGAAATATGTTTAAGTGTGCCATTTAATTTTTTAAATTGGCTTTTAATTATGCCCCCTTTCCTATCTTCTGTCTATGTGTTATCTTTATTGATGGCTGCAGGGCTAAAAATATGTACCTTTAATTCATTAGAGTTTATTTAGAGTCAGTGTTGTGCCTCTTCACAATTAACCCCTAATATTTAACAAATGTAACAACCTTTAATAATATAATTCATGTTACTTATTCCTTGTTACTTATTCCCCTTTCTTTGTATGATTTTTCCCATATCTTTTATTTCAACATGTCTTAATGCCTACCTAAGAGTACTACTATTTTTGCTTTAAATTAAGTTACTGGTCTTCTAAGGAAATTCCAAGAAGAAAGACAACACACTAATTTCTATTTAGCAATATATTTATCATTTCCAGTGTTTTTTGGTTCTGTACTGTAGATGTGAATTGTTCTTCAGCCTTTTCCTTTCTTACAGGCCAGGTCTACTGGTGATTAATATTTTCAGCTTTTGCTAATCTAAAAATGCCTTTTTTCCATGCTAATTTTTGAACGATATTTTTGTTGGATATAGAATTCTGGATCAACATGTTTTTTCTTCCTTTCCATAATTTAAAGATGCTATGTCATTATCTTTTTCATTCTCCATTATCTCCTGATGAGCTGTGACCATTCTTAACCCTGTTCTTCTATATATAACATGTGTCTTTTCTCTGGATGCTTTTAATTTTATCTATCTATCTATCTATTTATATTTATATTTATTTAGTTAGGTTAATTAATTGACTAATTAATTAATTTGAAAGAGAGAATGAGTGGAGAGAAGAGAGATGGGGGGAGGGCAAAAATCTTAAGCAGGTTCCATACCCCATACCCAGTGCAGAGCCAGCAGGGGGCTTGGTCTCATGACCCTGAGATCATGACCAGATCCAGAACCAAGAGTCACTTATTTGGCCAACTAATCTACCCAGGCACACCTCTTAGTATTCTATTTTTTAACTTTAATTTTCTACAGTTTTACTGCAAAATGCTGGAATATGGTTTTTTTTCTATTTGTACTTCTTGGAGTTTGCTAAACTTCTTGGATTTGTAAGTCAGTATTTGTCACCAAATTTGAGAAGTTTTCAGGCATTATTCTTTCAAACATTTTGTCTGGCAGATCTCATTCTCTTTTCCTTCTAAGTTTGCAATTATATTTATGAAAAATTACTTGATATTGTCTTGCCTATCCTTGAAGCTCAGTTCATTCTCTTGATTTTTTTTTTCCTCTTCATTTCCTAGATTGAATAATTTGTTTTGAACTGTTTTAGGTTCTGACTTTCTTCTCTGCTCTCTCCAATCAGCTATTATGACCATACACTAACTTTTTCATTTCAATTGTAGTTTTCAGTTCTTGAACATCATTTGGTCTGTTTTTCTGCTTATATTCCCTCTCTTTCATGCATTATGATCAGATTTCTTTTCATTCTTTGAGCATATTTTTCCTTAACTATTTATAATAATATGTATTTATAATAGCTGCTTTAAAGTTTTTGCTAGGTCAGATATTTGGGCCATTTGGGGATTTATTTTTTGCTTGTCTACAGATCACATTTTTCTGTTGGTTTGGTGAGTTTTTGATTTACTGTTGGAACATATTGGAAAGTGTCTGGATTTTGTTATCTTCTTGTGAAGAATGTTTTAACATTCTTATTTTAGCTTTCTGTTGAATTACTGGCCAGTCACCCTGAGCATAGTTTAATGCTTTCATTAGTGCAAATCTCTAGGAAGCCAGGGTGTTTCCTGAGCCCCTCCAATTTTTCATTATTCCATGTGCAAGAGAAGGTGTTTTCCTTGAGTCTCTGTTTTAGGTTTTGTTGGGGTCCTAGGACTCAGTTTGGGATAGGGCTTTGCTTGTATAATGCATCAACTTTCTGTCCCAAGTGGCTGCCACAAGTGTTAATAAAATATTTATTCATGAGGTCTCTTGCTTATATAGGGCCCACACTCCAGTGATGTCCAGGACCGTCTTTCTCTAGCACTTGACCTCTGGTATCTCTGTTCTTTCAACCCCATAATATTTACTATCTGGTAAGCCTCAGCTGTTTCATCCTGCAAAGATATGGCCCAGATCTCAGCCACAGACTTGTGGAGATCTCCCCTTAGACCTCTGGGAATTTCTCTCTGCATAAACCTTTGTTCTCTAGGATTCTGCCATGTAGATTCCAGTCACATCAGCTGCCCTGAAACCTGCTCTCTACCTGCTCAGCTCAACATGACTGCTGTGCTCTGCTTGACTTCATCTCTCTGTGTCATGTTAAGGAATATATCCTTATTAGAGAGCTGGACAATCGGGTTTACTGTATGAGTTTGCCTTTTCTCAGTGACTGCAGAACCTGACTGGCCTGTTGTCTGCTTCCTGAAAACAGTTTCCTTACATATTTTATCCATTTTTAGAAGTGTTTTCTGTTGGAGGGCTCCTCTCTTACAGTTGTTCCATCGTGCTGGAAGCAGAAATACACAAAGAGTCACTTTGTTTTACAGTTGTTTATGACTTAAAATGCATGCTGCCTACCTTAAAAATTTTTGTGTGTGTGATTTTAATTATTTTATTTTTCATCAGAGAATAATACAGTCAGATGGGTAAAATTCAAAAGCTACAGAAAAATAAATAATCATAAATCTTCCTCCTAAGTAGCATAGTTCTTCTCCTTAAAGTTCAGAAACGTTACAGGTTTCTTTGTGTATACTTTCAGAGACTTTATGTGTCTCTGAGAAAAACTAAGAAGGAGATGATTCTATATACAAGAGATTATATATAATCCTATTTGCGTCATAAATGGTAGTGTGATATATATCACATACATATGAGCATATATATATATATATGCTTTTCTGTATCTTACTTTTTTTCTACTTAATTAAATATCTCAGAAGTTATACATAATTTCTCCATTTTCTTTAAGGCTTCCATGTTATCCATTTGTATAAATACACCACAAATCATCTCACCAGATCCCTTTTTAGGATTATGGTTTTTGGTTATTATAAACCATGCTCCATGAACTTCCTTGAACATACCTTTCCATACAGGCCAGTATATCTGTAGTATAAATTCATAAAAATGCAATTCCTACCTCAAAAGATATGTATCTTTGTCATTTAGGTCAATAATATCAAATTTCCCTCTCTGGTGGCTATAGTCCTACCAGTACATTATTGGAGAGATGCTGACATTTTTATTGTGCTTCCTATGTTTGTTTTCTCTATGGTGCATCTATAAAACTGGCTTTGGCTCTTATTTTTCTTTTAATTTCAATATAGTTGACACATAACATTACATTAGTGTCAGGCATACAGCATAGTGATTTTTTACATTATGTTGTGTTCACAAGTGTAGCTGCCATCTGTCACCACACAACATTCTGACACTATCATTGCCTATACTGTCTATGCTGTGTCCTTAATCCCATGCCTTGTTCCACAACTGGAGACTTGCTTTACCCATTTTGCCCATCCCCCCATCTCCCTTCGCAGCCACCACTTGGTTCTCTGTATTTATGGGTCTTTTCCTGCTTTTTATTTGTTCATTTGTTTTATTTCTTAAATTCCATATATAAGTGAAGTTATATGGTGTTTATATTTCTCTATTTTACTTAGCATCGTATTCTTTAGGTCCATCCATGTTGTTGGAAATGGCGAGATCTCATCCTTTTTGACGACCGAGTAATAGTCCATAGTGTGGGGTTTGTGTGTGTATCTCATCTTATTTATCCATTGGTGGATACTTAGTCTATTTCCATATCTTGGCTCTTGTGAATAATGCTGCTGTAAATATAGACATACCTCTTTTCAAATTAGTTTTTTGTTTTCTGTGGATAAATACTCAGCAGTGGCAGAATTATTGGATCACAGAATATTTCTATTTTTAGTCTTTTGACTAAAAAAACCTTTGTACTGTTTTCCACAGTGGCTCTACTAGTTTACATTCCTACCAGGAGTATATGAGATTTTCTTTTTGTCCAAGTCCTTGCCAACACTTATTTCTTGTCTTGTTGATTGTAGCTATTCTGGCAGGTTTAAGGTGAAATCTCATTGTTGTTTTGACTTACATTTCCCTGATGATGAGTGATGTTGAGCATTTTTGATGTATCTTTTGGTCATCTGTATGTCTCTTTGGAAGAATGCCTATTTGGGTACTCTGCCTGTTTTTAAATTGGATTTGTTTTTGGTGTTGAGTTGTATAAATTCTTTTTTTTTTTTTTTAGTTGTATAAATTCTTTATTTTGAATATTAAACCTTTATCAGCTAAGTCATTTGCAAATATCTTCTCGCATTCAGTAGGTTGTCTTTTAGTTTGTTGGTCGTTTCATTCATTGTGTAAACGGTTTTTATTTTGATGTAGATTCAATTGATCATCTTGCTTTTTTCCCCCTTGCTTGAAGAGATATATCTAGAAAAATGTTGCTACAGCCAATATAAAAGAAATTACTGCTATATACTTTTAGGTGTTTTGAGGTTTCACATCTCACACTTAGGTCCTTAATCCATTTTGCATTTGTTTTTGTGTATGATGTAAGAAAGTGGTCCAGTTTCATTTTTTGACATGTGGCTGTCCAGTTTTCCCAACACCGTTTGTTGAAGAGACTGTTTCATATCCTTTCCTCTTTTGTTCTGTTGATCTGAGTCTGTTCTTGTGCCATGCTTCTGTATTTTATTATTTTTTATTCTGAATAAATCAGTAATCTTTCCCAGATTAACTCAAATTTCTTGCTACAACAGTGGAGTGAGAATGTGTGATTTATATAAATTAGCAATGGTATTACTACTGCTATTATTACTACTATTCCTAAGGTTCATTTCCCTAATATTCCAGATCACATACCAGTAATTTCCATTTTAAAAGTCCAATTTAATGGCACCTCTTGATTTTGGCTCAGGTCATGATCTCAGGGTCATGAGATTGAGCCCCATGTCAAGCTCCACACTTGAGATTCTCCCTCTTCCTCTCCTTCACCCCTCCTGCTCCCCTCCCTTAACAGTTGCTTGCTTGCTCTCTCTCTAAAGAAAATAAATAAGAAAAATAAAAGCAATTTTATTTCCAATTTGGTGCATGATTTTCAAAGTTTTTTTGTGTGAGTGTGCTTTGAAAGTATGGGTAGAACATATGCTAGTCTGCTGTTCACTCTGAACTAGATTGTGTCTTTGAAATGCACAGTCTAACTTCATTAAATCTTTATGGAATCATGTCCTTTGAGTTTTCTAACTTGTTTCCTTTATTTCTTGTTTTTCCTTAACCATACTTGCTCTTGTGAATTTGAGATGCTGCAGGTGTCTGGGACAAGGTATAGTTATTCACTGAACGTTCTGAGTCATTCTGTGTCTGTGGGAACTGTAGGTTTTTTTGTTTCTCTACTTCCAGGGATATAAAGTTGTCTAGATAATTCAGAATCTCTAATTCCATAGGTTCTTGTCTCTTTAGTGTGCTGAAAAGCAAATTGTTAATTCATTGCTGTGAAATATGGAAATATCTGTCTTTAATATTAGCACTTAAAAAGTTTTCTATGAATAAATGGTAATATTAGGACTCCCCCCCCCCCCAGCATTTGCCTTCAACCCTATCTGTTTAAATGTCATAGAGAAAGAAATTTCTCATTTTTTTCTCTTTCCCTGTATCCATTAGTATTTCATTACTGTGTGGGCTCACTACTAAGTTGTAATATCCCCAAGGAATGAATCCTGAGAAGAACACATTAAGTGGAATTTTTCTTTTTGGGAACTCTTTTCTAAAAAAGGTTATTTTTCTTTATAGTCCAAAATCCCTCCCCGGACTTCTTCTGTCACACAGCATGATTCTTGTTGCCAACTGCTTTTGACTATGTATCTCTTTCTTCTTTTTAAAAAAGACTTCATTTATTTATTTGACACAGAGAGAGAGAACGCGCACAAGCAGGGGAGCAGCAGAGGGATAGGGAGAAGCAGGCTACCTGTTGAGCAGGCAGCCCAATTCCGAGTTCGATCCTAGGACTCTGAGATCATGACCTCAGCTGAAGGCAGATGCTTACCAGACCAAGCCACCCAGGCACCTCTTGACTATGTATCTTCTTGTGAAACACATTACTGACCTATTCTACATGTTATTATGCAAGAGTGTAACTCAATGAGTTGAGAATGTCAATGGCTTAGAATTGTGTTAGGGGAAATAAAAAAAAAAAAGTCTGGTTTTCGCTCATGAGGAGGGGAATGGTTGGGAACAAAGATTTAAAGTTAATCAGGCAGACATAGATTGGACAATGCTAAGTAAGGTACACTAAGTCTCAGTTCTCTCATGTGTGAAAAGTGCTTATTACCTCACACAGCACACAGTAGACAAGATAAGTCTTTGGGGAGAATTCTCTCCAGACTTAAGAGAGATTTTTTTCTCTGGACAAATTTGCTATTTATGGTTTTTTGGTTTTTTTTTTTCTTCCAGTGGTTGTCAATCCTTTGACGTTTGTTAAAGTCCAGCCTGCAAACATTACTGTGGCTGTTACCGTGGCCACTTCACATACTGGCAGTAAAAAGGAGTCTGAATGAACATCTTTTACTTTAGGTATATTGAATCTTTGATTGATTTATACCTGTATTGGCCATGTGTAGATGGGGAGACAGAGGGATTAAGCAGGGTAGCATAAAGACTGCAACAAACTAATCCCTAAATTTCAGCGGCTTAACACATTACACATTTAGTTCTTGCTCACATCACAGTACAATGTGGGTTGTATGTTGGGGTTCAGTATACTCCAAGAAGTCATTCAGATATCCAGGTTCCTTTTTTTCAAGTGCTTTCACCATCTTGTGGGGCTCCAGAGTGTTGCTGTATGTTCTCTGTCTCTGGTGAGCAGACCAGAAAAGAAAGAGTGAGAGACAGCATGGGAGTTTGAGAGCCTGGAAGTAGGTTGGGTGTATATCTCTTCTCCTCATGTTCTCTTAGCTAGAACTAGTCTCCTACCAAATGCGGGTAGGCCAGCAGTGTGCTCAAAGAAGAAGGCAATCCATGAGTATGGATGCATGCTAGTAATATCAACAATTTAGTGGAACTTCAGAAATTTGGACTTTGAGTCCAGTTGCCTCATTCACGTTGAGTACAAGCACTTAGGTATTCCTACCATGTGACTTGGTCCTGCCAACTCTCTTTATGTGGGTCTATCTGAAACTAAGTGACTTTCTTAAGATCCAGACTTCTTCTCCCCACTCCTTGCTTTTCACCAAGGAGGAATTTTGAAGCATGCAGGTCAGAGACATCTTGGATTTGCATTGATGTTGTTGAAGACATCTTGGTGTGGGGATATTACAGTCTCTGGCAGGTGAGTGCAGGCTGACATGGCATGGTTCCTCACTTGGGTTTAATGTAATGGAATCACAGCTCTAGGTTTTTCTAAGAGGCATCCACGTTGTTTCTTGGTTATTCCTTATTGTTAGTATTTATAATGCTTAAAACAGATCAAAAAAAGATTAGGATTGGTTTACACTAGCTTCCTGGAGTGTTGAATGACTGGTGAATTACTTCACAGTCTTGTTCCTACCAACAGAAACAACTTGCAGATTACTTCTTTCTTTGTCCCTGACAGTAGTCTTTTAGTGGATCTTTAACTTAAATGTACTCCTGACTCTTGGAGAATTTTTATAATAGACCCAGGTTATAGTTACTTGTTTTTGTGTGTATGTTTTTATTTTTTAAAGTAATTCCATATGTGAAGCTGTATGATATCATGGTTAAAAGCACAGTTTTAGAATCACACTAAGGTGTGTTTAAAGCCTGTTATCATGACTTAACAGCTACATATGCTTAAGCAAACAACTCGGTGTCTAGTCTTGCCTCCATTTCCTCAGCTGTAAAAACCATTTGCTAAAATTTACCTCAAGGGTTTGTTTTAAGGATTATAGGAAATAATTCTGTAGCATTTGGCAAATAGATAAATATACAAGAACAACTTGCTGTTATTGTATAGTGGATTACCTACTTTAAATCACCAGGAAAATTAACATCTTAACATTAAAACTTTTTTTAAAATTGAGTTATTATGTACCTTAAGATCTTGAAGGGCTTCATATTCATCACTGGAGATGTAGTGACTAATTGTACTTTGGTAAGACCGGTAACAGGCTTCTGGGCAACAGCACCCTTTTGCTGTAAGTGCCTATGCCAATGTGCATAATAGGCAGGTTTGAAGTGGGCATGAAAGAGTCAAGATGATTTAGGAAAAATTGCTGTCTTCCTGAAAATAATACAAATCGCTCATTGTCTTTAGACAGTGATCTGGAAATGCAGAAAAAAAAAGCAAAAACAAAACAAAACAACCTGCCCCAAACCAAAACAAAACCAAAAAACCCAAACCCAACAAGGTGAAATGAAGTATATCATATGAACTTCATTAAAATATTTGAGAGTGTCCAAATATATCCAGCTGGAGTGGGGCTTCCAGAAGGATGGGAACCAACTTTCCATCTCTTCTGAACCCCTCTTGAGTAGGTGTACAATTTGTCATTTTATTAAAGAGATGCACTGTGGGGAACTGGGAGCACACAGTGGATGGGGTCTACAGTCTTCTATGGCTGGTTATTGTCCCAGCTTCTTTGTGTCTTTGTTACTCTGCTTTCATGATAAGAATATTGAAGAGGCCACCATCTTAGTAGTATTCTGAAGATATACTTAATTGTGATCATGCGGGCATTTTATCTATGGTTCAGGTAGATCAAGTCATGAATGGAGCAACTGTTACAGAAGACAGAAGAAAGAAAAGCCAGATTTTATCACAACTCCTTCATTGGCATAAAAACCACTCAGCTCGAAAGAAAGAGTTACTCTAAGAATTTTATTTGATTTTGCTTTACTTAAAAAAGCAATAAAGTTGGAGGGTTACAAATAATCCCTTTCATCATGATTTTCCTTGGGGAATCTTTAGGCAAATGATGAACATGGTCATATCCAGCGAGCTGTTTAGTGGTTGAGTGAACAGTGATGGAATAAGTTGCATATCTTTGTTGACATTTTTATGTGGGGAAGGTGACAAATGTCCAGGTAATCACTTACAACTAAAGCAGGGGAGAGAAAAAAAATTTCTAATTTTAGGGTGACATTTACATTTTCTTTCATTTAGACCTGATTTTCAATTCCCTGATATAGAGCTGATTTTTAACATCAACATTTTGCTCTTTCAGAACTCAATGGTTTGGATTGAACTTAAATATTCAAAAATAATGTTAAAAATTGAAATGCCTCGCTTTTGGTAGGGAGTGAATGTCTCCATTTGGAAAAAAAAAATTCTTTTTTATGTAAGGTTCACTTACCTATATTGTGACGTTTGGGTTTTATATAGTAATTACCATAATGATGATGAGGAGGATAGACAGATTAGCTTACACTTGTGTGGCACTTCCTCTTGTGATCTGACTTTGTTCTTTTGTTTCACACAGCCCTGGTAGTAACATATATCAAAGTCTAGGGTTGTTCTAGTCCTTAAATAACTTTGCTTTCTACTTACAGTAGTGTTTTCGTTTATTTTCCTTTTAAATATCATAACCTATTTTGGGCCTAGCTACCAGTTGTGACTATTTCAGATAGATTTTTATAGCAGTCGAAAATGAATACTTCTGGAAATGATATTCTTTTTTACTAGCCCTGAAGTTTATACCATGAGAGGTCTTATCACAACCTAGAACCCCTGGGATTTGAAAGGTTAGAGTTTCTGAACTTATTTGACTCTCTCTTTGTCCACTGTGAGAATTAATAGCTCTTTTTTCATTCCCAGTGGTCTGGATTCCATTAGCAGTTCCTCCATTCATTAGCTGTAGAACCGACTTTGGATAAATTACTTTGCATTCTGAGTTCAGTGTTGCCATCCGTAAAGTGGGAAGAATAAGAGCACCTGGTTCATATGATTGGTGAGAACATTAAACAAGTTTGTATTTGCAAAGTGGTAAGAATAGTGCCTTCCCCCTGGTAATGCCTTGTGTTTTAAAATAAAGATAAACTGGTGCTGCGCATTGCTGTTGTATCCCCAAGAAGCCTGGACCAAGGGCAGTGAGGCTGTATTGCAGGTGGTCACACACTCAGACCTCTGGGGCTCTGTCGCTCGGGGGCTGTGGGGCTCTGGCAGGTTGTTGAACGGGGAGGAGAGTCACAGACTGGTGCTTACGGTTGTCCTCTGGATTCAGTGAGATGGTATTTGTAAAGCTCCTGCGGTGAGCCACAGATTTCATGCCCACCACATCTGGACTGGCAGAGAATAGGTAGCTCCTTAATTTTGATTTTAACTAAGGTGATATTTCTCATGAGCAAACCCTTGCTAATTAGAGGGGAAATTAATTATATGTCCAAGTTGTTTTAAGTCTTAGTCTGGTGTATTGATTTCAGATAATGCTGTCTCTAGGAAAAAGTGCTCAGACTTTCAGGTGTCTCGGTGTTCCAGACTTGTCCAGGCTCCTGTCTGTCATGAGGTGTGAGTGTGGAGAGGGGAGGAGGGGTCAGGCGGCCTGTCGGTGGGAGGGAAGAGCCTGGAGCCCCCTGCACGGAGCCCACTGTTCCACTTGTCCTCCCACTTGCTGGGAGGTGGCCTGGTGGACTCTTGGCTGAGGTCTGAGCTGGTAAACACAGAATCTGGTGTCTTTGTGACTGACTGAGGTGTGGCAGCCTCCCTGCCTCTCTGAGCATCATCTCATTCCCACTGGGGTCACAGGCCTCCTGAATCCCTGTCCCATGCATGTTAGAAATAGAGGCTGGGTGCCCCGCGGTTAGACTCTCCATTTCCATCCCTTGCTAGGGCATGGACTCCTTCCTCATTAGGCTGACATATGGCTATCATCTCAGTTATTTACTAATTTCTCTCTTGAAGTGCTGGGACCGCCCCCACTCCAGCCTCCTCTGAGTCCCAGCCCCACCACAGTGGTTCCCACAAGGAAAGAGATACAGAAAAGCTGTACTCTGTTGTCTCTGTCTCCTTTCTGCCTGCCTGCCTCCAAATATCCTTAGGTGTGGGGACACCTGAGAGGTCCCATCTCTCTAGAGCCTTTGGCGGGGACAGGAGTAGACTCCCCCATACCTACATGGTGCTCCTTTAGACCCACTTCTGACCACTTTGTCTTTTGTCTTCATTTCCTTCTTTCACAGCCCTTGGGGTAAAGATGAGACACTGGCTTTCCCATAATCTTCTCTGTCACACTCCCTTCACTGTGGGAGAAGAGAGGAGGTTATTTGATTAATAGAAGGAAAGTCACCTATTTGTTTTCTGAAAGAGGGATGATTGTCACGTTGTGAGCCGAAGAGCCTCATTGCTTAATTTTCATTTGAACAAGGAGTTTGGGGTCTAAAACAAGTAGAAATTACTTGTTTAAGGATTGGAGTTTCCACAGAGGAACATCAGAAGTGGGAATGCAACAAAAAAATAGTTCTAGGGCCCCCTGAGGTAATTTGTGTACCAAATTACCTAAAAACTTAGCACCCGAGAACCACCATCTTCTTAAGTTCACATGAGAGGCTGTGGGTCAAAAAGTCAGCTAGGACACAGCTGGGCCTGTGGCTGTGTTCCATCTGCGGAGACTTAGGAGGCAGGGGAAGCTTGATGCTTGGGCTGGAAGACATTTTCGCTTACATGTCTTGTGACCGAATGTCTCCATGTAACCTCTCCATGTGGCTTTGCTTCCTCACAGCCTGGTGGCCTGCAGCGTTGTCAGCCACGGTACCTGGAGCTCAGGGCCCCAGGCACACATGATCCTGCAGAGGAGAGAGAAGGGGCATCGCATTTCATGACAGCTCTCGGCACTCCCCTTGTTTTCTCAGGGCTGCAGCAGCCCCAAAACCAACTCCAGATTCAAGGGACAGAGACAAAGTCCCCACTTGTTGGTGGAAAGAGTGGCTAAGAATTTTGAGGGTACATTTTCAGGAATAAATTGAATTGAACTGAAGGGGAGATTCAGGGTGTTGGGAAAAAGAGATAGGCCTACAAATATGCTCTTGATCTTAGTTACATTAAATGTGCACATGATCTGTGGCTTTTTGGGGGGGGCAGCTAAGTTGAGCTCTTTGATGAGCTTCTGAGAGAAAACGTTCCTCCCTCAACTCTAACGTGCTCAGACAACAGTTGCTTGAAATCCTTGGTGGTCGGAATAAAAAAGGTAGAGGTACCCTTATGTATTACATGATGCCTGGTCCCCGGGCAGCTGCTCATCAAGCTTTTCCAAACACACAGTCCTTTTCGACCTCCAGCCCATGCTGCCTGGCCTCCTCTCTGTCCATCACGTCTCTCCCCCCACCTTTGTCATTCCTCATTGCCACCTCATTGCCTGGTCTTCTCCACATTTTCACTTAGCCCTCTACTC
Organism: Meles meles; assembly: GCF_922984935.1. Classification (NCBI taxonomy): domain Eukaryota; kingdom Metazoa; phylum Chordata; class Mammalia; order Carnivora; family Mustelidae; genus Meles; species Meles meles. The sequence goes on from NC_060068.1 coordinate 93,380,800, forward strand.
TTGGTTCTCAGAGTGAGAAGGGCTAGTTTTGCTGAGCTTATAGCACTTTTTTAACCAGCCACTGGGAAGCAAATTGGAATCCCCAAACTTGTTTTTACTGTAATTTATTTCTACATAATTTACAAGAAATAGAAGGAATGGGTTTTAGCTAATTGTGCCACATAGTCCTATTTTCTCAACAGTGCTTGTTTTATTAACACAACCGATAGAAAGAAAATGAAATTAATCTTCATCAAGAAAGCCTGCTGATGTAAAGCTGAGAGTACTAGCAGCCAGGAATGAAGTAAAAACTGCAATCTTATTATTGCTATTTTGGGAGTTGTACATTAAGCTCCTACACAATAATCAAATACTGAAGTATGATCATAAATTTTGCCTAGACTTTAGGAATTGCCAGCTGTTCTGGGGGCATATTTACAGGAAAATCATGAGCTCAAATGGAATTTGCTGAGGACTATCTATCAATTTACCATCGGGGTAGACAGCGTTAGAAGCCCTAGACTCTACCCATTCATCATTGTAGATGTGGCTTCTCAAGCAGGAGAGATATGACTGATATAAATAGCACATTGAGAGTTTTTACTTTAGACACCAAAAACAATTTGAACTGTTTGGGATAGTACATTCATAGTCTGTAGCTCCTCTTCTTTTTCCTTTTAGTTTAAAAATTGATTTTTCATGTAAGAGTCCTGTCCTTTAAATATGTAGATGTGGCAATTTTAAAAAAGAAGGGAAGTCTTTTCATTTGTCTCCTGGCCATCTGTGTGTCTTCTTTGGAAAGATGTGTATTCATGTCTTCTGCCCATTTTTAATTGGATTATTCATTTTTAGGGTGTTGAGTTTTATAAGTTCTTCATGTATTTTGGATACTAACTCTTTATCGGGAATGTCATTTGCAAATATCTTCCCCCATTCTGTAGGTTGCCTTTTAGTTTTGTTGATTATTTCCTTGCCTGTGCAGAACATTTTTATTTTGACATAGTCCCAATAGTTTCATCAGGGAAATGCATATCAAAACTACAATGAAGTATAACCTCCCATCTGTTAGAATGGCTAAAATCAACAACACAAGAAACAATAGGTGTTGTGGATGTCGAGAAAGGGGAACCCTCTTGGAGTGTTGGTAGAAATGCAAACTAGTGCAGCCATTGTGGAAACAGTATGAGGATTCCTCAAAAAGTTAAAAACAGAAGTATCCTATAATCTGGCAATCACACTAGTAGGTATTTACCCAAAGAATACAAAAACACTAATTCATAGGGATCCATGCACTCTGTTGTTTATAGCAGCATTATCTACAATAGCCAAATTATGGAAACAACCCATGTCCATCCACTGATGAATGGAGAGGATGTGGTATATATGTGTGGACACACATATATATGATGAAATATTGCTCAGCCATAAAAGAATGAAATCTTGCCATTTGCAAGAACATTGGTGAAGCTAAAAATTATTTGCTAAGTGAAATGAGTCAGAGAAAGATAAATACCATATGATTTCACTCATATGTGGAATTTAAGAAAGAAATGAGCAAAGGGGAAAAAGAGAGAGAGAGAGAAAGGTAAGTCAAGAAACTGACTCTTAGCTATAGAGAACAAATTGATTGTTACCAGAGAGGAGGTGGGTGGAAGAATGGGTAAAACGGGTGACAGGGATTAGGGAGTGCTGGGCATTGTATGTAAGTGTTGATTTCACTCACTGTATTGTACACCTGAAGCTAATATTACACTGTATGTTAACTACGCTGGAATTTAAAAACTTAAAAAAAAAGCTATGTCATCTGACACTTGTGACTTACTGTTGACAGGTATCAGGAGTGGGATAAACCTGCCTAGGGAATAGTTACTAATTTTGTCATTGCAGATGTTAAATTTTGTTATTTTCATTTAGCAAGAAATATCTCCATTATTTTTCTTAATTATGGTAATAGAATTTTCATTATTCATTAATGATGGAACTGTAATTTAGGAAAGAAAACAAAGCCTCCCAAAGCCCATCTCTTAGAAAGAAAAAGGAGCCTTGATGGCTGTGGTTGGTGCAGTGAGAAAGGGGGTAGGGTGTGATGCAAGTGCTTGGGCTTTGGAGCCTGACTTGCCTTTGAATTTATATTCTACTACTTTCTTCCTTGTGTTTTTGAACAAGATACTTAGTCTTGTAATTTATGATCTGTAAATTGGGAATAATAATCACCGTCTCACAAGAGTGTTTTAGAGATGAATATACGCTAATTTCTGTAAAGTCCTTAGCCAAGTGTCTGCCTCACACTCAGTTCATATTCCTTGGTATATACTCCATAATCCAAAGGTAATGCAAATGGACATAGGCCATTCTGTTATAATTAATAATCAGTACCATGGGCATTTGAAAGCTTCTAAACATTGAGCAATTTGCTGTCTTTTGTTTTCATAGTAGGTGTAGTGAGATTTCTAGTGAGGTTTGGACTGGATATAGTGGCAGCCACTATTGTTTGAGATCTGGGTAGGGCTAAGTGGCCTGATTTTCATCATAGTGCCAAAAATCTCGCCAGTTACAGATTAATTCCTCTGAATTTTGAAGAAATTTCCCCAATCCCAAGTCCTTTGTCCTCATGCAAATATTCCTGGTAGTTGGGAGGCGGAGAATTAGAGAGGGAGGAATAGACGGGTGAAGTGGGGGCGTTGCTACTCTGTTACTTGCTTCTCTTGGGAAAAGTGCATAATCAGAGAACAGATTCTTATGTGACTGCAATTGGCTGCAAGGGACAGTTGTCCTGTTTTGATGGGATGGCCACTTCTGATGGGGATACTATTCCCTACATCCAATTCTTGGTATCCTTTATACATTTTTATTGTTTGCCTACAACCCCTGAAATATATCCTCCCACAGTTTATTAGGGACAAGAGCTGCAGTGGCAGCTGAGTTCAGTTGGAAGAGAGTAGGTCATCTCTCACAGGCTTCCATAGTTCTTCCATTTTATGATGTGAGGTATTTGGCTTCATCTTTGAGCTCCACTTGTCTCCTCTGTGAAAATAAGGCTAGAGGTTCCAAAGTTACTTTACTTTCTCTCATTCTCTAGTTCCTGATTGTGGTCCTGGTCCTGCCTGATGGGACCCCAGGATTAGAAAAGGAAGAATATCACAGGCAAACTCGCCTCTTTCCAACATGGCTTGGGTCCTTTTGGTGAGAATGCTTCTGGGGAGTTAAGGATCTATCGAGAACTACAACGTTAAGTTACTAAGCTCTCACTGCATTCTCCATAAATAAACTTTCCTGCTATCATTTCCTCTTAAAACTGTGCTGTCTCTTCTAGTGGCCACCACGTATATGTGACTATTCACATGAATTAAATTGTTAAATTAAAATGAACTAAATGAAAAATCTAGTTCCTCAGCCACACAACTCCATATCAAGTGACTAGTGGCTGCTACACTTGTTAGAGTAGACACAAAAATACCGTTTTCGTCATCACAGAAAATCCTATTAAATAGTGCTGCTCTAGAATAGTGCTGTTCTCGTGCCTGTGAAATGGTATTTGGGGACCTGACATTTGAGAATGACAGTAACTTGAGCAGAGGTAATGCAATCCTAAGAGAAATCTTCTAATTTAAATTATATTCAAGTTAACAAACCCATTGTTCCAAGCCAGAGAATGGTTGTTCAACATTCCATTCTCATGGTTCTTAGCCAGGCTGTCAACCTGGTTTTACTCCCCGCCTCCCAAGATTTATTTATTTATTTTAATAATGAGAGAGAGAGAGAGAGAGAGAGCACGTGCGCACTTGCACAGCGGGGTAGAGGGGCAGAGGGAGAGAGAGAGAATCCCAAGCAAACTCTGGGTTGAGTGAGGAGCTCAACATGGGGTTAGATCCCAGGACCCTGAGATCAGGGCCTGAGGTGAAACCAATAGTCAGACACTTACCTGACTGAGCCACTCAGGTGCCCTGGCAATTAATATGGTTTTATTGAACACTACCCATTCACTGTGTACTACTTAAACGAGAAATGATTGTGGCCTGATTTGCTAGGTAAATATATAGGGGAAACTTGTATGACTAGGGTATTGACAAACAAACTATAGTTTGGTTAGACCATAGGAAGGAGAATGTCCAGATTTTTTTTCATCCATTGAAAATTTCAGACAATTTTAACAAAATGATGAGTTAACATTAAAATTCTTTACCATTTATATAATATTAGCATTGCAACCCAAAGTGTTCTTGAGTTCTAAAGTAAACTTAAGTTTTATAAAATGTTTTTTTCCTGTCAACCTTAAAAATAAGGCTTTTACTATCTGTTAAGCACTGTGCTTACTGCTTCACACGTTCTTTCTTATTTACATTTCCTAACACTCCCCCAGCAAAGGTCAGCCATGAAACTGCACAGAGAAAGCACCAGGAAGGGGACCAAGGCATAGGCTCTGGAGTAGAGCAGGTTGAATCCCACTTCCTGCTACTTACTAACTTTGGACTTTGGATTATTTACTTAGCTTTTGTTAGACCTCAGGACTTGGGCATTTACTTTTGTTGGACCTAGTTTTCTTTTTCTTTTTTTTTTTTTTTTTAATTTTTATTTATTTGACACAGAGAGAGAGAGAGATCACAAGTAGGCAGAGAGGCAGGCAGAGAGAGAGGGGAAAGCAGGCTCCCTGCAGAGCAGAGAGCCGGATGTGGGGCTCGATCCCAGGACCCCGAGACCATGACCTGAGCTGAAGGCAGAGGCTTAACCCACTGAGCCACCCAGGCACCCCCTAGTTTTCTTATCTATAAAATGGCAGATATGGGCATGACTGTGAGGATGAGTACAAGTGATCTTCTGAATCCCTGTAACACTATGGCTTGTGTATACTGGACACTCAGCAAATGTTTGTCAAACACATAGATGCATGGAGGATGGAGGTCACGTTTTCCTTCATATGCGATATGTGTCTTGTAGGTTATCGCATACGTGGGAAGATTTGGGGAAGCCAAAGCTTCTTACTTAACCGGAATTATCTTCCCACTGGCCGAGGCTGCCCTTTAAAAGTGTAAGTATTGGGGCACCTGGCTGGCTCAGTGGGTTAAAGCCTCGGCCTTTGGCTTGGGTCATGATCCTGGGGTCCTGGGATCCAGTCCCGCGTCGGGCTCTCTGCTTGGCGGGGAGCCTGCTTCCCTACCCCCCTGCCTGCCTCCCTGCCTACTTGTGATCTCTATCTGTCAAATAAATAAATAAATAAAATCTTTTAAAAAATAAAATAAAATGTAAGTATTACTCATATCATTTAGCTAAGGTCTCTGCTAAAAGCAAATATTACTTTCGAACAGGATTACACTAAGCTATTGTTGGCCACGATTCCTTCTGTGTGCTGAGCCTCCCATATACGGCTGTGCTATGTAGTGGAAACAGTGCTGGACTTGGAGCCAGAGGGTCTGTCCTGCAGACCTGGCCCTGATGTCTCCTAGCCTCTGGCATCACTTCTCTGGGCCTCAGGGTCATGGTTTTTCCATCAATTAAATGGAGGTATCCAGAAGATCACCAGTAAATGGTTTGATTTGTGATTTTATAAGTGGGAAGTTGAGCAGGTAAAATTTTTTGTGGTGAGGTGTGGGGCAGAGTCTGAGTTGGGGCGGCTCCAAAGGTGATGCATAGAGATGATAGCCATGAGAGGACAGGGAGTATTGATCACACATAGGCACAGGGCCTGGTTATGAGGCACAGGGAATGTGGCTGTCACGAGGGTGAACGGGGAGCAACGATGGCAGTTTTAGGACTGCTTCGCCATTGTGTCTAAAAATACGTGGCAGTTTTACTGAATGTTAAGCAACCACAGAAATTCACTGATTCTGTGGGACTGGAATGAAGCCAATTTACTGTCTTAAACATGATCTTCCACCTTGGGTGCCCATATACAGGGAGGAATCTGCATATTGTATAAAGTCGCTCCAGGGCATTCCAAGGTCTATTTGTCAGTGCTTTGGTGTAACCACAGACTGCCAGGAAGCTAGGAACCTGGAGAGACCAGCTCACCCCACAGCAATTAGGAATGAAGCAACTCTTTGTGGCTGTAGGTGTTCAGGGAACAGGAGTGGAGCCAATAATTACTGAGTACCTTCCACGTGGCAGGCACTGTGATGGACGTTTTACTCAGGTCATCTCAAGTCAGTCTCCCAGCAGCTGCAGGAGGAAGACTTTATTGTCTTCGTGACAAAAGTAAGGAAACGAAGACTCATAAAAACAGTAGAGCTGAGATTTAACCATAAGATCTTTGGATGGCCAAATTCCCATGCTTTTTCCAAGTATGTCATACAACCTCCAGAATGTTCTGCCAATATAACTTTTGTTAGAATTCAGTGTTCTTTGCCTGTGGGCATTGTGGATGTAATTATTGTTCTCACATTATTGCTATTTTCAGGCATTTCTGGTACAAAGAAGCAATCTTGACCAGTGGACTCCTCATCATCCACTCCTAGAGGCAGCATTGGAAGGCATTAGTTGTATTTCTCAGCTGTCAGTGTTCCAGTATAAGTTTTTTTGTTGGATTTTATATTTTTACACTTGGCCGATGAGGAGTTATACTTTGGTGTTTCTTGTCCACTTTGGAAACTCATCTTTAGATTTTATCAAGACTCATTTCTAGTGCTTTAAAAGGTTAACAAAAAAGCTGGAAGCTCTCTGACTTTCTTCTTAAGATGTTGCAGGGAGGAGGACAGAATGTATCAGTTTATTGAGCTAGACATATCTGTTGATTGAGGCAGACACAGCCAACATGTTCTGGGAAAATTTTCAATCTTTTGTAATACGCAGCATATGGCTAGGAAAGCTGGAGAGGTCTCTGTAGGGAAGGAGTGTCCTAGGAAGTGCCTGTTAAGACAAGGAATTAACCAGTGCTCATGTTGAACATCTGGATCCCTGAAATGGAGCCTGGAGTGAGCTGCTGCCGAGATCCTGGGAATTGTTCTTTATGAAGATCAATGTCGAGCCACGCCCTCTGCCTGCTTGGGATGACCAGGAGCAGAGCTGCTATCAGCCCAGTAGTTTCGTCATGAAAATGGTGTAGGCTCTGCCCTTCATCTTTAGAGCAAGAGTGTGTGCTTACTTCAGGCATTGTGTGTTGTAGTTTTTTTTTAATTTAAAAAATTTTTAAATAAACATATAATGTATTATTAGCCCCAGGGGTACAGGTCTATGAATTGCCAGGTTTACACACTTCACAGCACTCACCATAGCACATACCCTCCCCAATGTCCATAACCCCACTCCCCCTCTCCCTCCTCCCCTCCCCTCAGCAACCCTCAGTTTGTTTTGTGACATTCAGAGTCTCTTATGGCTTGTCTCCCTCCCCATCCCATCTTGTTTCATTTATCCTTTTCCTACCCCCTAAACCCCCCATGTTGCATCTCCACTTCCTCATATCAGGGAGATCATATGATAGTTGTCTTTCTCCAATTGACTTATTTCGCTAAGCATAATACCCTCTAGTTCCATTCACGTCGTTGCAAATGGCAAGATTTCATTTCTTTTGATGGCTGCATAGTATTCCATTGTATGTATACACCACATCTTCTTTTTTTAAAAATTTTTAATTTTCTTATATAATGTATTTTTAGCCCCAGGGGTACAGGTCTGTGAATCGCCAGGTTTACACACTTAACAGTACTCACCACAGCACACCCCTCCCCCGCAATGTCCATAACCACCCCACTCTCTCCCGGCACCCCTCCCCCCAGCAACCCTCAGTTTGTTCTGTGAGATTAAGAGTCTCTTATGGTTTGTCTCCCTCCCGATCCCGTCTTGTTTCATTTATTCTTTTCCTACTCCCCCAAACCCCCCAAGTTGCATTTCCACTTCCTCATATCAGGGAGATCATATGATAGTTGTCTTTCTCCCATTGACTTATTTCGGTAAGCATAATACCCTCTAGTTCCATCCATGTCATCACAAATGGCAAGATTTCATTTCTTTTGATGGCTGCATAGTATTCCATTGTGTGTATATATCACCTCTTCTTGATCCATTCATCTGTTGATGGACATCTAGGTTCTTTCCATAGTTTGACTATTGTGGATATTGCTGCTATAAACATTCGGGTGCACATGCCCCTTCGGATCACTATGTTTGTATCTTTAGGGTAAATACCCAGTAGTGCAATTGCTGGGTCATAAGGTAGCTCTATTTTCAACTTTTTGAAGAACCTCCATGCTGTTTTCCAGAGTGGTTGCACCAGCTAGCATTCCCACCAACAGCGTAGGAGGGTTCCCCTTTCTCCGCATCCTTGCCAGCATGTGTCATTTCCTGACTTGTTAATTTTAGCCATTCTGACTGGTGTGAGGTGGTATCTCATTGTGGTTTTGATATGTATTTCCCTGATGCCGAGTGATGTGGAGCACTTTTTCATGTGTCTGTTGGCCATCTGGATGTCTTCTTAGCAGAAATATCTGTTCATGTCCTCTGCCCATTTCTTGATTGGATTATTTGTTCTTTGGGTGTTAGCTTAGCTTAGCTTTGCTAAGCTCTTTATAGACTTTGGATACTAGCCCTTTATCTGATATGTTATTTGCAAATATCTTCTCCCATTCTGTCAGTTGTCTTTTGGTTTTGTTAACTGTTTCCTTTGCTGTGAAAAAGCTTTTGATCTTGATGAAGCCCCAATAGTTCATCTTTCCCCTTGCTTCCCTTGCCTTTGGCGATGTTCCTAGGAAGATGTTGCTGCAGCTGAGGTCGAAGAGGTTGCTGCCTGTGTTCTCCTCAAGGATTTTGATGGATTCTTTTCTCACATTGAGGTCCTTTATCCATTTTGAGTCTATTTTCGTGTGTGCTGTAAGGAAATGGTCCAATTTCATTTTTCTGCATATGGCTGTCCAATTTTCTCAACACCATTTATTGAAGAGGCTGTCTTTTTTCCACTGGACATTATTTCCTGCTTTGTCAAAGATTAGTTGACCATAGAGTTAAGGGTCTATTTCTGGACTCTCGATTCTGTTCCATTGATCTATGTGTCTATGTGTCTAGTACTATGTTGAATAGCAGTGGTGATAATGGGCATCCCTTCCGTGTTCCTGACCTTAGCGGAAAAGCTCTCGGTTTTTCTCCATTGAGAATGATATTTGCGGTGGGTTTTTTATAGATGGCTTTGATGATGTTGAGGTATTTACCCTCTATCCCTACACTCTGAAGAGTTTTGATCAGGAAGGGATGCTGTACTTTGTCAAATGCTTTTTCAGCATCTATTGAGAGTATCATATGGTTCTTGTTCTTTCTTTTATTAATGTATTGTATCACATTGATTGATTTGCAGATGTTGAACCAACCTTGTAGCCCTGGAATAAATCCCACTTGGTTGTGATGAATAATCCTTTTAATGTACTGTGGGATCCTATTGGCTAGTATTTTGGTGAGAATTTTCACATCTGTGTTCACATCTGTGTTCATCAAGGATATTGGTCTATAATTATCTTTTTTGATGGGATCCTTGTCTGGTTTTGGGATCAAGGTGACTCTGGCCTCATGAAATGAGTTTGGAAGTTTTCCTTCCATTTCTATTTTTTGGAACAGTTTCAGGAGGATAGGAATTAGTTCTTCTTTAAATATTTGGTAGAATTCCCCTGCGAAGCCATCTGGCCCTGGGCTCTTGTTTGTTTGGAGATTTTTGAGGACTGTTTCAATCTCCTTACTGGTTATGGGTCTGTTCAGGTTTTCTATTTTTTCCTGGTTCAGTTGTGGTAGTTTATATGTCTCTAGGAATGCATCCGTTTCTTCTAGATTGTCAAATTTGTTGGTGTAGAGTTGCTCATAGTATCTTCTTATCATTGTTTGTATTTCTTTGGTGTTGGTTGTGATCTCTCCTCTTTCATTCATGATTTTATTTATTTGGGTCCTTTCTCTTTTCTTCTTGATAAGTCTGGCCAGGGGTTTATCAATCTTATTAATTCTTTCAAAGAACCAGCTCCTAGTTTCGTCGATTTGTTCTTTTTTCTTTTTTTTTTTTGGTTTCTATTTAATTGATTTCTGCTCTGATCTTTATGATTTCTCTTCTCCTGTTGGGTTTAGGCTTTCTTTGTTGTTCTTTCTCCAGCTCCTTTAGGTGTAGGGTTAGGTTGTGTATTTGAGACCTTTCTTATTTCTTGAGAAAGGCTTGTTTCGCTGTATATTTTCCTCTCAGGACTGCCTTTGCTGTGTCCCACAGATTTTGAACCCTTGTGTTTTCTATATCATTTGTTTCCCTGAATTTTTTCAATTCTTCTTTAATTTCCTGGTTGACCCATTCATTCTTTAAAAGGATGCTGTTTAGTCTCCATGTATTTGGGTTCTTTCCAAATTTCCTCTTGTGATTGAGTTCTACCTTCAGAGCATTGTGGTCTGAAAATACGCAGGGAATGATCCCAATCTTTTGATACCAGTTGAGACCTGATTGATGACCCAGGATGTGATCTATTCTGGAGAATGTTCCATGTGCACTTGAGAAGAATGTGTATTCTGTTGCCCTGGCATGGAACGTTCTGAATATGTCTGTGATGTCCATCTGGTCCAGTGTGTCATTTAAGGCCTTTATTTCCTTGATCTTTTGCTTGGATGATCTGTCCATTTCAGTGAGGGGAGTGTTACTATTATTGTATTATTGTCGATGTGTTTCTTTGATTTTGTTCTTAATTGGTTTATATAATTGGCTGCTCCCACGTTCAGGGCATAGCTATTTAAAATTGTTAGATCTTCTTGTTGGACAGACCCTTTGAGTATGATATAGTGTCCTTCCTTATCTCTTATTATAGTCTTTGGCTTAAAATCTAATTGATCTGATCTAAGGATTGCCACCCCAGCTTTCTTCTGATGTCCATTAGCATGGTAAATTGTTTTCCACCTCCTCACTTTAAATCTGGAGGTGTCTTTGGGTCTAAAATGAGGTTCTTGTAGACAACATATTGATGGGTTTTGTTTTTTTATCCATTCTGATACCTTGTATCTTTTTGTTGGGGCATTTAGCCCATTAACATTCAGGGAAACTATTGAGAGATATGAATTTAGTGCCATTTATTGCCTGTAAGATGACTGTTACTGTATATTGTCTCTGTTCCTTTCTGATCTACTATTTTTAGGGTCTCTGTTTGCTTAGAGAACCCCTTTCAATATTTCCTGTAGAGTTGGTTTGGTGTTTGCAAATCTTTCAGTTTTTGTTTGTCCTGGAATCTTTTAGTATACGTGCTGCCGAAGCGAGCACTGTCCTGGAATCTTTTAATCTCTCCTATTTTCAATGATAGCCTAGCTGGATATAGTATTCTTGGCTGCATGTTTTTCTCGTTTAGTGCTTTGAATGTATCATGCCAGCTCTTTCTGGCCTGCCAGTTCTCTGTGGATAAGTCTGCTGCCAGTCTAATATATTTACCATTGTATGTTACAGACTTCTTTTCCCGGGTTGCTTTCAGGATTTTCTCTTTGTCGCTAAGACTTATAAATTTTACTATTAGATGACAGGGGGTGGAACTATTCTTACTGATTTTGAGGAGAGTTCTCTGCTCCTCCTGGATTTTGATGTTTGTTCCCTTTGCCATATTAGGGAAATTCTCTACAATAATTCTCTCCTGTATACCTTCTCTTCCCCTCTCTCTTTCTTCTTCTGTAATCCCAATTATTCTAATGTTGTTTTTTCTTATGGTATCCCTTGTCGAATTCTCCCCTCATGGCCCAGTAGTTGTTTGTCTCTTTTGCTCAGCTTCTTTACTCTCCATCATTTTGTCTTGTATATCACTAATTCTCTCTTCTGCCTCTTTTATCCTAGGAGTAAGAGCCTCCATTTTTTAATTGCAGCTCATTAATAACTTTTTTTGATTTCAGCTTGGTTAGATTTTAGTTCTTTTATTTCTCCAGAAAGGGCTTTTATTTCTCCAGACAGGGTTTCTATAATATCTTACATGCTTTTTTCAATCCCGGCTAGAACCTGAAAATCTTCTTTCTGTTATAGACACATAGACATCTGAAAATCCTCTTTCTGTTATTGGCACATCTTTTCGTGATGTTAATAAGATAGTTCAGAATTGTCATTCTGAACTGTAGATCTGACGTATTACCAGTGTCTGTATTGTTTAGGTCCCAGGCCTTTGGCACTGCCTCTTGTTCTTTTTTTGTGTTTTTTTTTGTGTTTTTCCTGCCTTGTCATTTTGTCTAGATAAGAATATATGAAGGAGCAAATAAAATACTAAAATGGGCAAAGTCCCTAGGAAAATGTGCTTTAACCAAATCAGAAGAGATGCAAAATTTGGGAGAGGAGGGGAATGGGGTAAAAACAAGTTCAAAAAAAAAAAAAACAAATAAAGAAAAAATATAAAAAAGATTAAATATATATATATATTTATATATATTTATATATAATATATATATAAATTATATATATATATAATTATATATTTTATATCTATTATATATAATATATATTATATATATATATATATATATATATATATATATTAGACTGGTGATTGGACAGGGTCACCCACTTAATTTGAGGAGTATTTTGGTCTCTTAGAAGAAACTACCTCCCCAAATTTTAAAGATTGAAAAATATATATAAGGGCAAACACAATGAAGGGATGGAATATGACTATAAAGATGAAAAAAATGTTTTTAATTTATAAAATAGGAGTTGATAATGTAAGTTGGTTGGGAGAATAAAGAAAAAGTGGAGAGAATTTGCTTGGGCTGGAGACTAGAACAAGGCCGGAGCTAGATTTAGGGTGTATTTTGGTCTATTAGAAGAAGTTGTACCCCAAATTTTTTAGAAGAAAAAACCCTATGTGTATACAAAAAATAAAGTTAGATACAATGAAGGATAAAATATGACTATAATAATGAAGTTTCAAAAAAGATTTTTTAAAATGAAAAGTATTGTTAAGATAAACTAGTTAAAAAATGTTAAAAGAGGAAAGGGTAAAAGTTAAAAAAAGTTTAGTAGAAGAAAGCAAAAAATAACATAAAAAAATTAATTAACTTTGCAAGACTAAAGATTCATTTGGAGAAAGCCATGAATTCCATGCTTTGCTTTCTCTTCCTCTGGAATTCCGCTGTTCTCCTTGGTAAGTGAACTTGGTCTTGGCTGGATTTCTTGTTGATCTTCTGGGAGAGGGGCCTGTTGTAGTGATTCTCTAGTGTCTTTGCCCCAGGCAGAATTGCACAGCCCTTACCAGGGGCCAGGCTAACTAATCCGCTAGGGTTTGCTTTCGGAAGCTTTTGTTCCTGAACGCTTTCCGTAGAGTTTCGGAGGACGGGAATGAAAATGATGGCCTCCCAGTCTCCAGTCCGGAGGAGCCAAGAGCTTGGGGCCCCACTCCTCAGTGCGCCCCCTGAGAAAAGCTCTCAGTCACTCCCGTCTCCCTGGCCTCCAGCTGTGTTCTGAGCTCACCCAGCCTGTGACCAAGCGTCTCTGTATCTGGCACACAGCTCCAACCGGAGTCTCCAAACCCCGCAGATCCCTGAGCTCTTCCAGGGAGGGTCTCCCTGGATATTGTGGGGATCCCACTCACAGAGCAGTGGCCTGTGCCACAGATTACAGTTCAAGGTAACCCCGATTTGAGAGCTCACTCCTCTGCTCTGTCTCTGTAGCCTGCTTCCCTGCTATAATACCTGTGAGCTCTGCAACACTCAGACACCCCCGATCCTTCTGTGACTCCGCGGGACCTGGCACCACATTGTCCCCATGTGTACTTCACCCTGGTTTAGCCTCTGGAGTGATGCCCCTCAGTGGAGCAGACTTTAAAATTCCTGATTTCGTGCTCCATTGCTCTCCTGCTTGCTGGGAGCCAGCCCCTCCCCCTGCGGTCTTTCTTCCCATCACGTTGGATTCACTTCTCCGCTGGTCCTACTTTCAGAAAGTTGTCAGTTTTCTGTTTTTAGAATTGTTGCTCTTCTCTTTGATCTCCTCTTGGATTTTGAGGTGTTTGGAATGGTTTGATAAACCATATAGCTGATCTCCTGCTACCTGATATCATCTCAGCCTGCTACTTCTCTGCCATCTTGACTGCCCCCCACCCCCGTCATGTGTGTCATTTAACAATTTGGGGCTTTAGCAGTTAACTAGACAGAAAAAAGCTCTTCTTGTGTCATGGTCTTTGTAGTTTTATCATTGTTTGCCCTTTGCATTTCAGATATTTCATTATGAATTTATAGCATATGTTCACATAATTTATTTTTTAAATATTTATTTATTTGACAGACAGAGATCACAAATAGGCAGAGAGGCAGGGAGAGAGAGGGGGGAACAGGCTGCCCACTGAGCAGAGAGCCCCATGTGGGGCTCAATCCCCTGGGATCATGACCTGAGCAGAAGGCAGAAGCTTTAACCCACTGAGTCACCTCGGTGCCTCTGTTCGGGTAGTTTAAAGCCTAATAATGAAATGAACTCCTGTGCATCCCCTGCTCATTTAGGAATATAAACCCTTCCTCTTGTGCATTTTCTTTCTCTGAACCAGTTGTTTGAAATTTGTGTTTATCCTGTCCTTGCTTTCCTTGACAGTTCTACTATCCATGATGGTTCCTTAAACAGTATTCCTCTATTTAATAAAAACACAGTTTTTGTTTAATAAAGTCCTGTGTACCTCATGGCAGTTCCCTTGTGTACAAAGACTGGTTCTATTCTTATATAATTTAGAAGACCTTAGTCCTAAATCCTATGCTTTGCTGTTTACCTGACACACAATGAGATGAGGAATTTGTATATTAAGCAGCCTTCACCTCTCTAACACCTCTACCACGTAAGCCTCATTTTAGTTCTATAAACCAGTACATTTTATAGCAGAACATTATGATAAGGAATTTATATATTACTAAGTACACTTGGGATTTGTTAAGAATTTACATTTAAGTATAGTGAGAAACAATGAAAGAAAAGCTAAGAATTTACATTTAAGTATAGTGGGAAACAATGAATGATGAGAACTGTAGTTTCATCTCTTTTTGCCTTCCCATTCTGTATTCTTCAGTGGTGAGGGGGACTCTGAGATAGGTCATTGCATGATGCAGTAAAGGAAAAAACACAACAGAGTGTGGTCATCCTTGTGATTTTTCAGGTCCAAGGGTAGGGTAAGTCTTACCTGCTGCTAATAAGGATTCGGTGGCAGTCCCTTATATAGCCTGATATCATTGCTGTTGTTCTGATTTAGCACCAATATGTCCTTTTAAATATTATATCCCTTGGGAATCTTCAAGGCAAGACTTTGAAGCTGATTTGGGCCAATTTAAGCTTAAAAAATTTTCTGAATGGTAACAGTCATCTGGTAGAATCTCTGAAAAATTTGGGGTGCTAGACTTAGGCTATGGGTGGGAACAAGGAGAAGCCAGACTTGCCAGTGAGAGTCACCCTACAGAACCAGCGTGGTGAGCCATTGTTGCTGCCCCTACTGGACACAGCATGGTGGCTTGCATGTCCACGGCAGGGGCTGACTTTGGATGCTTCTGTGTGTCCTGCTGATGCTCCTCACACTGCTGTCAACATCACCAGGATGGAGGCTACCTGTTCTTTGAGTCACTGGTCCCTGATCTGAAGCCCCAAGAAGGGGGTGCCTCATTGTTCATGGCACGTTTATGATCTGTGTCATTTAACTGGCAGAGGGGCTACAGAAGCCAAGAGTCTGGCTATTCTGTCCAGTCTAATGGAAATAGCTTTGTTTTCCTCTACGAGCTATATGGTGAGTAATGAACAAATTATAGGAAGGAATTCAGCTGCTGGAATGGCACGATTTGACTATATATGAACAGCTCATTTTATACAAGACATTCTTTTGAGCCTTTAATTTTTCTTTTTGCTGAATTCATTTTTCCCTCTGAAACCATTTATTAATATTCTATATTTCAAGTTGGAGAAGAAAAGATGAAGAGATGACATTCAAAATTGTTTTACTTCATTGCTTTCTTGAAGTTTCTTTAGCAGTAGCCAGATGTAATATTGCACTGACTTTTACTCTCATCCCTTGACCTCTCACACTGCAACCCCAAGACCTTGGAAATGGAGGAGTGAGTCTACTTTCTGAGAGCACAGCTATCAAAAAGGTCTAGCACGGATCAGATAGAAGGAAACAAACAGTAATTATTTAAATGATGTTTAAATATTGTTTGAACTTCTCCTTTCCTCCCTCATTAGTGTAAATAATCAAATTCTGGAATTTCAGGCACCTGAAAGTTTAATTTTGGGATGTACACTTCTTTGTAATTTGAAGAGAGAAGTGCTTAAACATGTAGAAGTAGAGCTCATTGAGTATAAACAGGGTGCTCCTGTCTGACAGACATTCATTCACAGTTGTGTGACCTCGGGCACGTTCTTTGATTCTCTGGGTTTATTACTCAGAAGTGATAGTACCTCCCTTATAGGACTGTTTTGGGGATTAAATAAATTCATTTATCTAAAGCCTATAAGAAGAATTGAGTAGATGATAGGTCATTACTCTAATTCCTGATAAAGGAGAGTGAGAGAAAGGCTGATTTTCTTAAAGTGAAAAGGGGTTTCTTTTGGAGGAATAGCTTGCTCATCAGAAGTGTTCAGGCATAGGTTGGTTGACTTACCAGGATGTTGTAGGGGGAATCCCTGCCTTGAGAAGTGGGTGTGTTGGTGGAAAGGGCTTTCAAGGTGCCCTTCAGCAACTGATTCTACAGGACAGTGCCTTTCTCAAGAAATCAGGCAAGGGGTAGTCACCTGAGCTGGGATACTCCTGCTCTAGATGGCATAATGCCAGACACTCAGTGTCAATTAAAGTAAACACCTGTCTGGAAATGAACTGATAAGCCTAAGGTGATGGTTGGTCTATCCAGCCAGATATAGGCCCATGAATGTGGCAGCTGCCTTGCCTGCTGTCACTGCTGCTCTGACCACTTTCCTTAATGTAGCCAAAATTCTGAGTCACTTCTTCAGTGATGACAAGATACCTCTGGCATTTGCAAAGCAATCAACAAACAGGCGGCCTTCCCAGCTGGGCACTGGTCGTTGATTCCCTTGTAACTGTGGAGTAGGTTTGAGCTCTTACTTGGTCCCTGCAGCCAGGTACCTTTGTGCAGTAAACAACCTACACAACTCTACGTGGTGGCCCTGGCAGTAGTAATGAACAGGCCTTGAGAGTGTAATATTGGGAAGGGGGGCTCAATTCATGGAATGGGTAGAGGGTGCTGAGGCAGAAGGTGGGAGGGTTTTGAACAGGAGTTTTGCTTGTTTGCTTTTTCTCCTGTCTTAATCTTGATACCCTGTATTAATAGGGCCTAGTGTAGGTCATGTATTATATTTTGCAGACCTAAAAGAAGAAGAAAAGGCACAATTTTTGCTCTTGAGATACTTGCACTCAAGCTCAGCAGCTATATTCTCCCATCCTTTATGCCTTGCTACTTAGTACATTTATTTGTCATTCTTCCTCTTTAAATTGAGAAAGCAGAGGCAAAACCAGACACAACGATAATGGAATTTTAGGTTGTGGTCTTTGATTATATTTCCCTTTCAAGCTTCAGTATTTCACATTGTGAATAATAATGTTCTTTGTAGGAAAAATCCTTAATTCGAAAATGTTGCATGTGGCCTTTTATCAGGAGCTATGAATTGTCAAAATAAATAGATTTAATTATAAACCCATTGTTGTGGAATGGACCATCTTAAATAGTAGAAGTCAAATTTCTAAAAATTAACAAAGACTATGCATTTTAAAAGTGCTTTGGAATAATTGTCTGTGTGTGGTTGATTGGTTTTCAATAAGTTATTTGTCAGATGGAGGCTGTCAGCTTCCACATAGTACAGCTGCTCTGATAAATAAGGTGGGGATTTGCCAGAACATGGCCTTCACTGCCCAGCAAGGAGCCTAATGTGGGATTTGAACTCACGACTCTGAGACCAATCCCTGAGCCGAAATCAAGAATCTGAGCTTAACGGACTGAGCCACCCAGGCACCCTGATCTCTTCTTTTCTTGAACAGGATTTGGTTTAGGAGAATCCCACTGTCCCTGTACCTGTACATTGACTGGGAAAGGTCTTAGGTGGAGCCCTTTAAAGAAAATCTGTGTTATTGTGAAGTAATTTAGAAGTACTAGTATAACATTAAACAACACTGGGTTTTGGAACTGCCCTTCAGGTGAAGGTGTGAGACAGTAGATATTTCTCTGCAAGAATTCTTTGTTTTGGTGAATTGGTTTCTGCTTTCAACAAAATGTTTACTTCAAAGCAGGTGTAGAAAATCCCAGATCAGTGGATACGCATGGAGATTCATGGGCTCTGACAAAATAATGACCTTGATGATGTTCCATCTTCAAAGACAGATCTTAAATATGTATAAATAGATAAGACAACTTAGAAATTTGTAATTTCATCACTGGCGATCAGAAGAATTGACTTCATTTGTGCTTAGTGGTTATCTGAGTTTGCTAAGGAAAATTAAGGGGACCACAGATTTGAATTGATGTAAACAAGATGAATTGAAAATCTGGTTGATGACATTTAACCTTATTGATTAGAATTCAATTTAATTCTTAATACTAATAAAGAACATAAGGGGTCATGTTAGCTGAAAAAACACAGAATTTAGAAAATTTGGTTGAATCTGTTGGTAGTTGAAACAACCTGTTCTGGGAAATGTGTACATTTTCTAACTGATCTCTGAAGAGTTCCAAATTCTCCATAAAGACAAAATTCCTAATTAATTTTAAAATAATAACATTTTTGGGAGACTTGGGTGGCTCAGTGGTTTGAGCATCCCACTCTTGGTTCCTGCTCAGGTAATGATCTCTTGGGTCTTGGGATCAAGCCTTGCATTGGGCTCTGTTTTCAGTGGGGAGTCTGCTTAAAAGATTCTCTCCTTCTGACCCTCCCCCAGCTTGTGTTCACTCTCTTTCACTCTCTAAAATAAATAAATAAATGTTTTTAAAAAAATGAGAGTGAGCATTATTATCTCCAGGGATAAAAACCCAAGGTATATAGAGAAAACTTTAAAGGAAGAGAAAATAGCTGTAAATTAAAATGTGCTTTCTCTTCTTTCTATTTTTGAAACCAGTTCACTAAACAATCTTGTGATAGGAAAAATTGGTATTTGTGCCAAAGCATTCTGTGTGTGTGTGTGTGTGTGTGTGTGTGTGTGTGTGTGTATTCTAGAGCCTTTGTATTAAGTTTATAAAAAATACCCTATTTGACAAAGGTGGATTTTACTGAAATTTTGGAGGAATATAGATTGGAATTAGTATAAATAAGATTAAGTGAAAATTCTTATTATTGAAATGCGTTTCACCTTTTGCTAATTAAAATTCTCTTTAGCTCATAAACTGTGCTAAAATGTTATATTAGTTGAAGATATAGATTTAGAAAATTTAGGAAAACCTGTAGATAATAACACTCTCAGGGATATATTTATTGAATTCTCTTTTATCATAAATGAGTTAGTTCCCTAATAGAGTTCAGTTCGGAGTCTCATGCTTTACAGACGAACCAACTGGGTATTCCTAATAGAGTTCAGTTAATATTTGGTGTAAAATAATTTGCTTTGAATTATCTATGAATCTATGATGAGTTTGTAAAAAAAAAAAAAAGAAAGAAAATGTAGTAGTCATTCATTATTGCAAGAGTTTATTACTTGTGCCTACCATCCCAATGTGGAGTGAGGGCCTAAAGGGGTATAGTTTCAAATGTTGCCACTCCAGTATTAGATTTGGGGAAATCCAGAGGCATTTGCTATGAGTTTGGCAAGAATGATTATTATGGAATTAATTGCTGACTTGGAATTTATTGTTGCCAGTGAAAATTCTCATTGCCAAGTCCTCCTTCCTATTATATTCTAAGTCCAAGGGTATTTCAAGGGAAGTTCAAAATAAATGTATCTTACTCCTGTAACCTCTTGGGCCATTTAGCGGTATGTTCTAATTGTAGTGGGCTGTATATGGGATTTTTTTCTTTAGTCTTCCAGCTTGAAGGGAAAATAAATGGAACTGATCCCACTAAGTATTGAGCACAGATGTGCAGGACTTGAAGACTCTGATTTTAAACAAGTCTTCCCCTTTTGGCAAATCAGGGAGTATGGAATCATCAAGGGCCCAAGTTGTTCCAACGCATGCAGCATCCACCCTGTGTAGGCTTAAATTGGTTGTTGCTTGAGTTCCACAGAAACAGGTTCTGAGATTTGTCTAAGTCCTTGATTTACTGGAACATATCTGAGGGTGTCATCCACTGACCCCTGTGATATGAGCCCTCCTTTGGGCAAGGCCCATCAGAGGTCAGGAAGGTCACCATTAGATCTTTGTTCACTAAGAACACTTTTAACGTCTATGAAATCCTTCCATGCTTTATAGAAGCAGTTGCTGCAGCTGCCTTCGGGGAAGTACTCAGTTAAATATGTTGCAGATCCTCAGTGCTTTTTCTTGAATAGGAAGTTCAAAATCTTCCCTGTAGTACCATTGCTAGGGGAAAGTTAGGAAGAAGTATTTGATCATGAGAGTGGTGGTTGGGAGCATGAATTAGAGACTGGTGTTCTCCATTCAGAGAAGTTGCTTTAAGGAGAGAATTTCAGTGCAAAGGCCATTTCCCCCATGTATTCAGAACCCCTGATGTCCAGAACATCAGAGTGGGATGAACAAATGACTGGAAAATGAAGATGGAGAAAGATTTATAAACCATAGACTAGCAGCATAGACACTTTCCTCATGAGTATCTCTAAGTAACCAGTTCGTTAATCATGAATATATTAACACGTTAATGAACTTTGTAAATTTTTGGCGGGGGCATCTCTCTACCAGGCAAAGTTGTACACTTCAGAATTACAAAAATGAGTGAGACACAATACCTCCCTTAAGAAGACTAGAGGGAAATATGAAAATAACTACAATGATTGCTTCTTAGATTGGATAAAGGTGAGGATTATCTGCTTCCCAGTATTTTTTGAAGAGAAATATATGAAACTTCACACAGGAGTAACCAATTGCATGTTCCAAATTGGTTTGTTGGCATGATGTTGTCATCCCAAACCAGGAAATGGTAATGCAGGATTTGGACTGTGGGTCGCATTGTCAGTTTTACTTTTGATTTGTCCACCAATATGCAAGTGATCATTTAGGCCATTTCTTTCAAGGAACCAAATAATCAAAACTGCCCTAAGTACAAACTTAAAATATCTCTGGTGTTAGAAATCTCTGTCATATAATTCCATACACTTGATGGCATTTGATGCTTATAGACCTTTTATAAATGTCATTGCATTTGATCTTTGCAATAGCCTTGTTGGCAAGTTTTGTTATTTCCATTTTTCTGTTGAGAAAACATGGCCTCAGTGATGGTGATGGAGTTGGTCATACCAGCTTATAAGATCAGCAGTTTCCGGAAGGGTCTTCTGCCCTCAACTCTCGGAAAACCTGTGCTGTACCAAACCCACAGACTGAGTGTGGATCCAGATCAGAAACGTTACAGCTATCAAATAGATAGGAGTGAGGTTACCACTTCTTTCATTGTTCTTGAGGAACATGTGGTGGGAAGAAGTAATGTCCCCACTCCAAAGAGTTCCGTGTCCTCATCTGTGGGATATGTGAATATGTTAGCTTACAGATTCTAGGGTTACAAATGGATTTAAGATTGTTAACAGATGGCCTTGAAATAGGGAGATGATTTTGAATTATCCTGTGTCCAATGTAATTCTTAAAGAGGGAGGCAGAGAAGGTGAGAGGGAGATAGGACTAAGAAAGAATAGAGGGAGGTGGAAGTGCTGGCTTTGAACACAGAGGGAGGGATCCCAAGTTAGGGCACATGATGACCTCTGGAAGCTGCCAAAGGTGAGGGAATGAATCATGCCCTAAAACCTCTGGAAGGGAGAAGACTGCTGCTGACACCTTAGTTTAGGTCATTGAGACCTGTCATTGGACTTTGACAGAACTGTAAGATAACAAACTTCTATTTTGTTTTGTGCCACTAAATTTATGGTAATTTGTTAGAGGAGCAGACAGCTGATGCAGCTGGGGTGCTGTTCCAAGCAAATCTGTAGCTCTCTACCTTTAAAGCATGCAGTGCGACTAGGAACACTTTGTTATCACAGTGTGGGTACACTGTTTTGGTTAAGCATTGATTCAGTTATTTATTAATATTTATTTCACACATCCTTGACGTCAGGCAGTCTTCTAGGTCCAGTAGTAATCAAGTCATAAAAAAAATCCTGCCTTTATGAAGCTGTCGTTATAAAAGGGGAGATAGGCAATGAATAATAGAGGAACAATACATCATATATTAGTGGCAAGTAAAAGATACCTAGAGAAGGGTGATGGAAAGTGGGGCGTGTGTATGTATGTCTGTTCTGTGCATGTAGAGTGGTCTGTAAATTGTGGATCAAGTTTGTAGGGCAGGTTCACAGAGAAGGTGATATGCAAAGAAAGATCTGAAGATCTGTCAGGATACAGGAAACAAGCCTCGTGGTATTCTGAGGGAAGATTATCTAGAGCAAAGAGATTACAAAGTCTCTGAGGGCAGAGGGATCCTGGATGCGCTGAATAGGTGATGGTGGGTAGGTGAGAACAGATGTAAAACTTTAAACCTTCCAGGCTGCCCGGTTGATCTTTTGAATAGTGGCATACAGACCCCTCAGGCCTGGAGTTGGAATCTCTTCTTAGCTGGTGGTCCTCTGCTGCAGAGAAAAAAGCAGACTTCTTCCAAGTGCCTGCCTGAGGGAGCCCAAGGCAGATGCTATCAAAGAATTTTTCAGTGATGATAACCAACTTTATGCATCTGTCACCTCACCTAATGAAGAAAACGGGGAAAGTAATGCAAATAATGGAAGTACTGGTTGGCGCTTCATTGAAACTTAGAATCACTTCTGTTTTTCTGAGGGTAGTATGGCTGGTTAGTGACTGGAAGGCAGATTTGGGATTGTTCAAAGCCCAGCTAGCAGTTGACAAGATGATGTTGGAAGAGGTCAGTGTCTTTATCTTACTTCACATTGTTCATATCTAATATGAATTCCTCAGAGTAACTTTTAGCTTCTGTTTTGGACCGAATGGACAGCCACTATCCCTCTACAGCTGTTGTCTAGGATTTCTCTGAATGGGCAGGCCACACACAGTGCCTCGTGGCATCCCTGCAGTGCAGGGTGAGGAGGTTTTGTGAGGGTTCCACACGTGGAGCTAAGAAGGAGCCAGGTGCCACCAGGGAGGAAGCAGGGCCACTGGCAGCAGCAGTAGGTTGGATTAACTACAAACCTATCCTGGGAGGTGGGGAATGTAGGAAATAACAGAGGGTGGTTTCTCACACAGGAAAGATCTGTAAAAGAGAGAAGCAACAGTAACAAAGCAAACCACAGGAAGGGAACAGCTGCTGAGAGGTATGTGTCAGTTTTAAAGCAGGACCTCAAAATCCTGATGCTTTTCTAGTCCTTTCATCCAGAAGCAGAGTCTGTGCTGTCTCCTCCTGAATCTTGTGACGGCTTGACCAATACAATGTGGCAGAAGTGTCATTGTGTCAGCTTTTGGGTGCAGGCCTTCAGAAATTGGTAGTTTCTGCTTCCTGTTCACCCCCAGTATTCTGTTTCCACTTGCTTGGAACCCAGCAACCGTGCTGTGAGGAAGCTCCACCTACTCCCCAGAAAGACGCATGTGGAGAGGAGGCAACAGGCCAGCCATGTGTGAGATCTGTCATGGGAATGGATGGTCCAATTCTAGTTGGAGTGACCCAGTGGACATCACATGGAGCAGACATGAGCTGTATCTGCTGAGCTCTGCTCCAAATGAAGATCTGTGAGATAATTAAATGATAATTTTTCTCTTAAGCTATTACATTTTAAGATATGATTGTATGTGGTTAATGGCAATAAGCTACATTTTAGATGACAGGAGGAGAAATGTCGGGCTTCATATATATTTGGTTTGTTATTTCAAGTATATATAAAGTAAACCATATGATTAAATCATTCCTAACCATTTTGGAGTTCTAGACTCTATTTTCAAAAAAATGCACAAATATCACCCATTTAAATACAGTAGTCTCAGGACTTTGTACATGCCTGCCTCAGAATATAGACCCCTGACTGAGAACCTCTCTGACAATAATCTTTTTTCCACTGTTCTTTTTTATCAAGTGGAATTTGCTGTAAGATTAAGGAAGGATAAGGGTAAGGACACTGTATTTCCTGTTATTAAGACTTGTGTTTTATTGTTTTCTTTTCATAGGCTTGCTTTTTTTTTTGTGACTGAAATATAAAACCTGTATATTCCAATTTCTTGGATGGTAAAATGTGAATTAAAATCCTGTCCTTCCTTTCTTCAAAGGAATTTTGAGATTAAAGACAGCAATGAAATGGATATCCTTAGAAAAGTCATAATTTGCCCTTAAAGGTACTAAATGGCTGTTCTTTGAATTAATTGTTAGCTGTCGTTACCCACTGGGGATTGCTTTCTAGACTCTAAAACTTTAAGAGAAAGGTTTTCCCTGAGAAACAGCTCTGGGATAGGACCTGAGGGAAAGAGTGTAGGAATGAAAAGAAGAGTTCAGTACAGTGTTCTCCAATGCCCTCCACCCCTTAACTTTTCACTCTGCATTATCCTTGGTTTTGTAGTCAGTGAAGAGGAACTAGGGGAAACAGAAACTTGCAAAGATTGATATCAGTTTACACCAAAGCAAAACTTCTCTCATCTGCATAAGGAATTGGAAGCATTATACACAGCATTCTCCCCCCAATACAAAAACACACAGAGACTGGTTTCTGCATTGGCGTCATTGGGTAGGAAGTCTATTTACACTGTTTCTTATGAGGTCAGCAAAACGTTTTGAGTAGCAACTCCTTGACTGCAGTGGGTCTGAAAATACAAAATAAAACATAAACAGCAGACCTGCCTTCTGTGCTGGCCATTACAACATTCCTTCTTTGCTTTCTGCTGTAACAGATTGTATTGTTAATGTATTTGTAGATTGCTCTCATCTCCTATTAAAGAATTCCAGTGTTGGTTAGGGCAAAACTCAAAACATGGGTGATGGAAGGCAGCCCCCAATATTAAAATCTTCAACGGGGAAGATCAACTGTGATTGTTTTTGCTTCCTGTTGTGAAATTGTAAGGATAAGGAGGAGCAGAGGAATAAAAGCAGAAATCACGTCTGCATGGATTGAAGGCAATTTAGTTTCCATCAGGCATGGTGAAAGTGATCAATGAATCCTTAGCATTTCAAACAGCAGTTGCCCTGCACAAACTGTGTCACAGGATCCCAGATCAAAGGTATCTACAGTGTGCTTAGTTTTCACATCAATTTTGGCTGAACGAACTGGCCTTTAGAAATAGTTCATCACCCCTTTCTCCTTTTCATCCTCTTTTAACTAAAAAAGAAAAAAAAAAACCGACTCTAGAATCAGAATTTAATTGTTATTCAGGGTTGGGTACATTTGCATGCAAGCAAGTTGCTTATGATCAATCCAGTGGAAGTGAGTGGGAAGGACTACACCCACCCCCATCCCCATCCCCATCCCACTCTGCATTGGCTTTCTGCCCATCTGCACTGAAGCTGGCAAAAGTCCCCTACAGACACTGCTCAACTGGGGGACAAATGGGGGTGACCTTAAGGGGCCTGGAAAGTGGGTCTTAGGAAGGTAATTATGTTGCTTATTTCATCTTTTTAGGGTTATCCAAATGAGTTCAATGCAAAGGCACCTCCCAAGGAAGAGCCTGAGTATGAGAGGTTGAAACATCACAAAATATCCACGAGGAAATATGAAGAGGATATATTCTTAGGGGTTTTCTGTCAGGGATCTTACGCATTAGATGTCTTTTAAGGAAATCTGTGCTAATAAAGAGGCATATAGCTAATGAAGCTAAGGCACAGTAGCCAAATTGATTTATAGCCCACATGTAAGGAAAAACATTCCTAATTAGTATTTTTGTTGTTGTTATTGTTAGAAAAACTGTAGTAAGGAGAGAATTGTTATTCCTCCCCTCCCTGTTTTTTCCCCCCCTTTGGTCTAGCTTTTGTTTGTCTTATTAATTGGAGACCTAAACTACTTATTGTATATGATACATAGACTTGTCAGGAATATCTAGATGTTTTTCCAGTTGTTCCTCTTCCTTGTGTTGGACTTTGGGAAGGCAGGGATCAATCATGCACAGTCCTTGCTGGTCTGGAGTTCATACTCCAGCAGGCTGGTCCAGTCACATGGGTGAGTAACTCCTGTGTAGTTTGGTCAAGAGAGACAGACACAAGGCAGGGCAGGCTCACAGGCAGATGTGCTCAGTGTGGGTGCAGGGAATTGAAAGAAAGCTTGAGATGCTGAGATGTGGAAATTTGCAAATTGTATCTTGTCAAAAAGTTGGGGTAGATGGGAATGGGGTTGGGGGAGAGAGGTAGATATTCCTGGAGGAGGGAATAGTAAGTGCAAAACACAGAGGCAGCAAGTATCAGGGTCCCGGGACCCACTGGAAGGTTGGTAAGACTAGAATTGAGCACAGCAGTGTTAGGGCAGAAAGCCTGGAAAATGGTGAAAGCAAGAGACAGATGATGGAACATGTTGTGGGCTGTGCAGAGACACTTGGGTTTTCTCTATAGCCTCTGAGGGCCTTGCAGGGATTTGAACAGGTGCTACCACTGCTCCGCCCATGTTCTCTCAGCAGCCAGTTTTCCTGACAGGTGCTCAAGTTTCAGCACTACTGGTTTGCAAGACTGTACGGCGGCAGGCTAGAGGAGCTGGGAGTGAAGACCCTTGGGAGCAGCCCTCGAACACTGATGAATAAATATTTCAGCTTCTTTGCTCCTGGGGTGGGATAGATGTGCAACATGCTCAGTGGTCTCCTGGTGGTCCCCAGTGGACCTGAACCTTAGTTGCTCACAGTGATTATCTGATCCTTAACACACCAGCATTGACTTCCTTCTCAGCCTTGCCATTCTTCCATACTTCCTACATTAGCATTCTGGGATCACTTCTCATGTGACTCTTGGCACTCAAATTCTTATCAGGGTGTATTTCTGGTGGAACCCAACTTAACGTAGTTGTTTTTTTTTTTTTTTTGCATGGGAAGAGACAGGATATTGAGGGTAGATGTATGGTGGTTTTCATAAGCATGGGAGTGAGAAGGGAAGACTCAAGAGCAGTTTAGAAAGTACAGTTCAGGGATGCCTGGGTGGCTCAGTGGGTTAAGTGTCTGCCTTTGGTTCAGGTCATGATCCTAGAGTCCTAGGATCAGGTCCTGCATCGGGTTCCTTGTTCAGTGGGGATCCTGCTTCTTCTTCTGCCTGCCTCTCCCTCTGCTTGGCACATGCTCTCTCTCTCTCTCTGACAAATAAATAAATAAAATCTTCAAAAAAAGAAAGTACAATTCATAGAAATATCAATCTAGGTGGATATGCTGTGGGAGAGAGGGAGTGAGTCTCAGGTGATTCAGGGTTGGGCTTGTAGACAGGGAGGACCCATTAAACAAACTAAGGAAGATAGGGATGGCAAATAAGATTTTTGGTGAAATATAAGAGGTTTAGATTTGATGATGCTGAGTCTGAGATATTGCCATGGGACGTTGTTGAGCTTAAAGGCGAGAACTAGCTCGTAGATCTGAGTCTGGAAGCCAAGCATCTGGCCCTAAGTAGGGGGTGGAAGCTGTGGGTGTGAGCGTGGTCACTCATGCCAAGTGTGGAAATGGGTGGGGGGCAGGGGATAATCCAAAAAGCTCTGGGGATACCAACCTTTGACAAGCAAACTTATGAGGAAGAACTTGCTAAAGAGCAGTGAAAGACCAGGCAAGGGCCAGGGACTGAGGTCATAGAAGTCAAGAGAAAGGAAGTATCTGGGGGAGGACCAAGGACCAAACAGAGGTTTGGCAAAGTAAGACTTATCATTACCGTTGAGTGTGGAAATGGGGCAGTCCCTGCTGTTTTTATGAAGTTTGTATTAATTTGGATCAATTGAAGAGGTAGGTGGGTACCCCTTCCCCCGCCCCTAGCCAGGACTGCTGCCCCCTAGTACATGCCCCCTTTAAGAAATCTGGTCTTATTGCATGGCATATAGGCTCAAAGAGAGTTGCCTAGAGGAGGGATTGCCTTAACAAATATACAAGAATAAATTCTAATTATAGATGAGCATGATTTCAGCTGGTATAGTAAATAATGCAGCCTTCTATTTAGATGACTTATATGAAATTGGTTACTTACAAAACTTCAAGTTTGTTCTGCTGATTGAGTAAGGAATTTCCTCTAGAGGTGGTTTTTTTATTCCTTTTAAATTGATCCTCTTCTGTTTTAATTACCATAGCGTCTGAAAGATTTTATTTATTTATTTGAGAGAGAATGAGACAGAGAGTGAATGTGCATGAGATGGGGGAGGGGTAGAGCAAGAGGGAGAAGCAGACTTCCCGCTGAGCAGGGAGCCTGGTGCAGAACTTGATCCCAGGACCCCGAGATCATGATCTAAGCTGAAGGCAGATACTTAACCAACTGAGCCACCCAGGCGTCATAGCTTTCAGTTTTATGTTGCCTAAAGAGTAAGGTTTAATCGATGCCCCTTTGCATTTTGAATAGTAGTTTTAATTTCTGTATCCTATTTAATTATCTGTGTTGACGAATTTGGTCTCTGGAGCTAGATTTCTTGGCTAGCTAGTACAGTGGCTCTACCACTCATTCTCTCAGATAATAATAGATAATAACAGATAATAAAGAACCTCAAAGGATTCTTCTCAGTGTCCAATGAGTTAACTTATGTAATGTACTTAAAAACATGTCGTCGTAGAATAAGTGCTTAGCTCCTTTCAGTATGAGATGAACTAATTGTTAGTGTACTTTCTATTTGTTTTTTAAAGATTTTATTTATTTTATTTAACAGACAGAGATCACAAGTAGGCAGAGAGGCAGGCAGAGAGAGAGGAGGAAGCAGGCTCCCTGCTGAGCAGAGAGCCGGATGTGGGGCTCAATCCCAGGACCCTGGGATCATGACCTGAGCCGAAGGCAGAGGTCCTAACCCACTGAGCCACCCAGGTGCCCCAGTATACTTTCTATTTTTTTATTTGTTACTATTATTAACAGTTGGGACACAGCACGGTGTAAAGGAATAATGATTGGACTAGAATACACAAGACTAGGGGTCTGCTCTCAGCTTTACTGTCAGTTCTGTGAGCTTAGACAAGACTGCTTATTTCTCTGAGTTGACTCTTCATCTGTAGAAGACATAGGTTGAAAAAAAAAATCTTTGCCAGCTTTCGTTTTAATATTCTGAAAGTCTACCTTTTGCTTGAAAGTCACTGATTGACACAGCAGTCTTAGCTATCATATGTTCTCTCCTAAGGGAGAGATAAATGTGCACAAAGGTGAGATCTGAAAACATTTCCATCATGAAAATGCTTTCTGGAAAGTGCAACAAATGTTTTGGTTTGTTTTCATGTAATTCCTTTCTTGGGCTGAAATACATAAATCATTTGCTAATGTTATATTCTTATGGCTTATGTCTTATTTCTGTGTGTACTTATAGTTGAAACAAATCCAATTATTTTTCATTATTTTCTTTTTTTTCCACACCTCTTACAGAAGAATCATTTTTTTTCATGCGTGGGTTTCTTTGTTCATGCTACTCTCTGCACGAAATCAGCCCACTAAATTGTTCTTTTAGATTTTAAACATGTCACATGTGTAAATAAAGTAATAATTACATAATGTGGTGTGTTCTTGTACCTTAGCATGTTTTTGAGATCTGAAATTTGATCCCTGTTGTTCTTATTCTGCAGTTATTCCAATAACTTTTCCTTTGATGAATTATTTTTCATGTGCCCACATGGGGGAGCCTTTGAGACACTGGTTTGAATGTTGCACTTCGATGACTTTCTCACCAACTTGAGAGTAAGACCCAAGGAGTGGAATTCTCCATTGCAAGGCGTGTGGTAAGGCAAGACTGGCTGTAGACCTGAATGAGGTTTCCCCTGTGTTCACTGTCAAGTATGAGGCCCCAGAACCAATTCATAGTGTTCTTCTGAATGTAGAATGCATGTTATTATGGCATATACAAGGGTAGAGGTACTCCCCACCCCCGCCAAGGCGAGCACGTAAAGCAGATGCTTACATGTTTGCTGAGACCCCAAAGCCAGCACGTAAGGCAGATGTTTGCTGAGACCTCGGTGAGAAATACACAGGAGGACATACACTTGGTGGGTCTGTCTTTTCAGAGACAAAGGGGGAATAGGCAGGCTTCCACTGCAGCATTATTTAAAGGAACCTCTGAATTGATGCCAAGTCCATTCTTGTACAGAAAAAAAGAAAATCTAGAAGCACAATAAGACAGAAAACAAATCGCACCTGGAGGAGGGGGCAGAAACAAAAACAAAATGCTTGAATTGAAGTTTTTGGCCTCTAGCTCTGTTTGCTGTTTGAGGAAGATGCAGTGGTGCAGTTCGACTGGCTTTACTGGTGTCTTTCTGTTAACCTCAGTTTTTGAGTGGCTAACAACATAAATAAACCTATAAAAAATATCTTTGGTGGCAGCCCCACAAATGCATGAACCAGCATCATGAATACCGGGGCTTCCCTTCACGCGAGTTTATTTGGAAGTTATCGATGGTTATCACAGTTATTTCTGAATGCTTTGTTTATGAGATAAGATTTTAAGTGCACTTGAAAAGAGAGATTCTCTGAGAAAATCAATACTGCTGATTTTTTGTGCTATTTACATATTGACAAAAACTCTTTAGCAATGATTTTCTTGTGTAAAGTCTATGGTATAACTGGATTAATAAAAATTTACATAAAATCAAACAGCCCATCCAGGTAGAAGTCGTCTTCCTTCTCATTGGCAGCCATGTTACATCCTCCTCACTTTGTGTTCACCTCCTTGCTGTTCCCTTCCTCCGATCTTTTCCTTAGTAATCTCATTCATTCTTGTGGTTTTAGCCATTAAGTATGTGAGTCTATCCTGGACTTCTAGCATAGACTCTGTTTGTACAATTCCCATTGCCCATTCCTACCTGCATATGGAAATCAAATATAGTAAGTCAACCACCCAACTTAGCCTCCTTGCTCTACCTGGCTTCTCAGCCTCCTCCTTTATTGCTCTCCACCCCTCCTCATCAGTTCCTCCTGACTTTCTCATTTCTGTTCTTGAGCCACCACTTTTTGAGCCAGTCAGGTTTGAACATTTGGGGTCATTTTTGACACTCACCTGTCTTAAGTTCTGTGCTGTTTCAGGACTTCTGAAGACCGCCCTCAGGCTTTGATGGCTTGTCAAAGGACTCATGGGACTTAGAACTAACTGTCTCACCCATGGTTGACTGCAGTGGAAGGATACAGATTAAAATGAGAAAAGGGGAAGAGTCATAGGGCAAAGCCCAGGAGAAATGAGGTGCAGGCTTATAAAAGTTCTTTCCCAGTGTGGTTGCATGGATGCACTTAATTCTCGGAGTAATGATGCGTGACATCTCACCAATATTGCCAATGAAGGAAGCTCACCTGAGTCATGATGTTCAGAGTTTTTATTGGGGGTCAGTTATGTGGTCATGCATTGCTAGCATGACTTCTCTTGGCTACTTAGACTCCAGATCTCCAGAGAAGAAACAGACATTCACCAGAATGCCCTTGGGCTTGGAGCCAGCCAAGGGCCAGTTCTAAAGACATGTTTGTTTTTGAGAATCTGCAGGATTTGAGCAACCTAGGCCTGCTGAGTTAATCCAACCAATTACTGGTTGTTGAAAAAAGATGGGTAAGAGCATGTACCCCTCCTAGATGGGTGTTTGAGTTCTAGCTCTATGAGGACCCAATGAGATGTGGTTAACATAATGCTGGACACATAAATACTAAATAAATGTTGGATGATGGTTTGTTGTATAATAACTAAAAATAATCAACAATAATGGTTATTGTAGTGTCTGTCCTTTCCTACTCAGTACTCCTTGAGCCTATCTAGTCTAAAACCTTATTGCTTTCACCTTTTTAGGGTATTAGCTTCCCATGTCTGGGGACTTAGGGTAAGTGATGCTGTATTACAAAAAATCTGTAAAACTGAGTCATTTATGAAAAGAAAGAAGTATTTTTTGATCCTGGCACTTGTGCATTATGAGGTGGCTGGAGCTGTGCTGTACTGTTGCCCCTCAGGGACCCAAAATGAAGGAGCAGCTGCAATGTGGGATATTGTGACAAAGGTAAAGGAGCACATTATGGAATCATACAGTGGCT
Source organism: Meles meles (assembly GCF_922984935.1). NCBI lineage: Eukaryota > Metazoa > Chordata > Mammalia > Carnivora > Mustelidae > Meles > Meles meles. The sequence continues at coordinate 93,412,838 of NC_060068.1, forward strand.
CTTGAGGTTTTGCTTGGACATGGCACATACTCTACTTATTCTCATTTTTTCATTTAAAGACAGTCTTATAGTGAGGCCTGAAGTTCATGGATTAGGAATGTATAATATTCTCTTGGTAGGGGGTGGTGAATGTTTAGACAATAATGTACTCTATCCACTTCCTAACTGGCTTGTGGCCTCCAGATTTCCTCTACCATTGACACACACCGATTTGTCCTGTTGACCATCACCCAGTCTAGGTCCTCAAAGCTCAGTGTTGGCACATTGTTTCCCTCCTGCGAAACTGCTTTAATTTAGGGTGTTCTCTTGACTGTTCGTGGCTGGCTCTCTTACAAGCTCTATCAACCATGACTGTGCTATACTTCACTGAAACCAGAATATCCTCCAGCACCAGGAATATTTTATCTCAGCACCTTCTACACTATTGCTCATGACATTCATTCACTAGGAGTGAGGAACCTTTTCTGAAGGAACTGTTTTATTCACTGTTAGATTCTCCACAGCTCCATTGCTTTACCCACAGTCATGCCCGAGAGGCATGATGAATGAATGGGAGCTTAAAAATTGCTCTGATGCTGGAGAGAAATCCAGGTGCTAATCAGAGACCATGAGAGGCCAGGAAAGAGGGTCCAGGAAAGCTGAGGTCCATCTCATACTTGGCTAAGCCAAGTTCTGAGATAGGGTATGGATGAAGGGTATCTTTTTCTAATTCACACACAAGCACTGAATAATGAACTTTTTCCCCATGGCCTTTGTGTATTAAAAAAACATCCTTTATAGGACATTTGTGCCCCCAAAGGACTATATACAGAAGTCATCACAGAATCGGGAACAGAGGAATGTTGTATTAGCTTACCCTTCTTGAAATTTTTAAGTCCTGGGCCTCCAAGTCACGTATCCACTTAACATCGCTTGAATGTCCATGACTCAGGACCTCTGAGACTGAGCCCTCAGTACTCCTGTGGTCTTCTTGAGGAGGGAACTATGGACCCTGCTCTTCTGCCCACTCAAGTTTTAATGATCTGGGGGCAGCACCCCTCTTACTGGAGAAAATAACTCTTGAGGCCAGAAATAGTTGACTAAGCATAAAAGTGAAGAAAGTTGACTGGATAAGTTATGCTTGGTAAGAAAGACCCAAAGCCCTGTTTCATGAAAGTTGTTCTTAAAAATAAAAACCAGTCACTGGCAATGCAGTAAATAGGCCAAACAATTTATTTGGTTGAGAGATTTTTAAGGTTTTTACCTGGCTATAATTTTAAAGACTGCTGTAGAAGAAATCTGTCCTAGATTCATTACTCAAGGGGAATGATGCCTATTAGCAGACACAATAGGTCGGCAGAGCGGAAAGGAGAGCTTCAGTGCTTTGCTGGCCCAGGGCAGGGGAACTGTTGAGTGCGGGACCCTCATTGCTGCCTTGGAGTCTTCACCGTGGGCAGTGGATGCTGTCAGGCTCGGCACGCAGCTTTAAAGCAGATAAAACCACAGTGCATGCTGTCGGCTATGTGATGTTTTGTTTTTTAAACACTGTTTTACTCTTGCTTCTATTTCATGTCAAGGGGTTAGGTTCTTCAGTTACTCAGGTAATAAACCGAACAAAGAAAAATCAGCATCCCTTGGGTTAAGGTATGCAGTTCAGTGCTGATGAGATGCTGGGTAGCAAGACAGAGACAATAAAAGGATATTGAATAGAGGTAAATTCAGTATGCAAACTTTTCTAACCTTATGTTCAGAATTTTGGTGTTAGAAGTAGAGTGTAGAGTTAATTGGTCTGTGGGTGGAAAGAGACTTGACTTTGAATTCTGGAGAAGATGAAGCTTGATCCACTCAACATGTCAACATGAAGCATGTCCGCTTCACTAGTGAGAACACACCAGGGTATTTGTATTGTCATAGATAATCTCATTAATTAAGCATCAGAACATTTGTGTCATTTTGGAATCACTGTCATTACCATGACATAAACTGGTCACCTTTCATGCTTATGGGCTCCAAGACTGCTCTGACTTTCCTTCACACAGAAGTGGGCAATCATTACTGGCCAGTAGGCAAAGCAGTCTAGTCCTGTTCTAGAACTCTGAAGATCTTATCACTGTTGTCAAGTCCAGGTAGACTTTCTGGAAACAGGTCACAATGAGATATAATGTCGCCTCCATTGCATATATTATATGTAGAAAAGATGCTTTTATCTGCCATTGGGTAAATGATCTTTTTCAAGAATGGCTTTTCCTCCATAGTCTTTTAAGATGCTATTAATAATATATTTTACTTTGCTTTTGCTTTTCATTTGAATGCATTTCTCCCTCCCTTTTCAGAATGATGGGTTGTCATTTAATTATCATTTCAGAAGGGTTTGGGCCCTCATGATCTCCCTTTAATGGGAGGTAATCCAGTGTCTACTGATTAGCATGATACTTTTAGTCTGGGTAGTTCTGTGGCCTTGGTTCTCTGTAGGACTTGGCTAGTAGATGCTGATTTCTCTGTTTAAGTGGCCACTGATGAGACTTCTGACTATGCCATTGGCTTGTAAGTGAGTGACCCCTTTTCACCCCGGTCTGTTGTGGCTAGTGGATATACTGGGTTGGATTTTGAAGCTGATAACTTTCTCTCAGTGCTCCATATAGGTTCTATTTTTTCAAAGTCCTTAAAATATAACAATACTTCAATCCACGATGTCGTTTGTGGCAATAATAATAATAAAGAGGATTTTTACTCTGTAGGGGCCAGTTACTTATGCTTGTCCCCTCATTTTTTTCTGGAATGTTTGCATGTCTACTATGTGGTGGGCATTGTGCTAGATACTGGAGTTTCAGTAGTGGGCTCCAAGTCCAGACACAGTGTTTCTACTTATAGTATTTTACATAGTTACAGCCTAAAGGAGGATTATAGAAATAATCAGGTAGTTACCGTATCTTGTGGTAAATGCAGTGATGGGGAAGCACAGTGAGCACCCAGTACAAATATTTTGAAAGATTTGGTTGTCTTTATGTGCTAGGAAGTGTGTTAAATGCTGAGCTTATAGTTAACAAAACAGAGATGGCCCCTGCCAATTGGGGAAAACTGGTGTTCATTGAATAATCCCATTTGTGCAGTATTGCTATTAAGAAACACATGGGTCTGATGAAAGAAGCTATGAGGGGTCTGATTTAGACTGAGTGTTCCAGAAACATGCATCTGAGGTGACATTTAGGCAAGGACTGAAAGTATGAGTGGTAACTAGTCAACTGCAGCAGGGGAGGGAAAGCGTTCCATGTGGGAAGAATATCATGTGCTAAGGCCTGAGGCAGGAAGGAGGATGAAGATTCATGGAGCTATGTGTTGCATGTCGTTATGTCATTGTGTGCAATGAGGGTGAGAGAGAGAGAGCTAGAAGGCTCTGGGCTGGAGGGTGACCAGGATCAGATCATAAGGAGCTTTCTCAGCCATAGGAAGGAGTCTTGATTTGATCTTGAGAGTAACAGGAGAGCTATTGATGTGTGCGAGTAAGAAGGAGACATGATCAGATTTATATCTTTAGAAATTCACTGTGGCCACAGTAGTGAATTAAAATGTGGGACACATTGGGGGGCATGGAGACCAGTTAGGAAACTGTCCCAGGAACCTAGATGAAGAAATTCAGTAGGGAGTATTGTTAGGTGTATGGGCTCTGGGACCACAATGACTGAGCTTGAATTCTACCTCTGTGACTCAGTAGCTGGACAGCTCTGAGCAATCACTACTTCTCTGGGTCCAGGAACTTATGTTCTTGCTTCTGCAAAATTTGTGTGATAGTACTGATGCCTATGTCATTGGATTGCTGTGAGTTAGTCACCATTTAGTCCTCAGAGCAGTATGTGGCACTCTTGTTCAGGCTGTGCCCTGAGGAAAGGCTGAGTCAAGGGACAAGTATGGGTAAGAACCTGCTTTCAATCTAAAAGCCCTGGGCCCTGGATGGGCTTACTTATCGAGAAGGAGGGGGTGCCTTTTGTAATTTATCCATCCAAGAAGGACATCCCTTTTGTAATGTGAGCATAGTCACCTTAGGTGACTAGCTGTAGCCCTGCCTGGCACGTATTAAGTACTTAATAAATGTTATCTGTTATTAATAGCTGTATGATTTTGTATAAATTATTGAGTCTTTCTGTGCCCATTTTCTTTTGTGTAAAACAAGGAAACACTACTCCCCATGTAACAGAATTTGTTATGAGAATTAATGATTTAAGACATGTGAAACACCTAAAAATAGTGCCCGGCATGAATACATGTAAGAGTGTTAATAAGAAAGGTAAGGGTTGGGAGCATTTATTCATTCATCAGTGTTTGTGAGCCAATTGTGTGCCAGGCTGAAACTAGGAAAGAGGCAGATATGGCCCCTGTCCTCATGGGGTGAACAAAAGTTTACCCTGTTAAGTACTTAACACTGTGGTTAGTGTTGGAAAATGCAGTCAGGGAGATAGAGACAGTTAGGAAGATCTGAGGAAGAGTTTAGAAGTTGGAGGACAAGAGTGATTTGATAGCAGCATTGACTCCAGTAAGATGGTGGACTCATGGAAACGTTTCATGCAGAGCAAGGTCAGCCATGTTGGCCACCTTCATAGCTAGATTTATCAGGATGAGTTGGATTACCAAGTAACATTGTATATGATTTAAGACATGAATTGAAGTGCATGGTAACATATTTAGAATTTATTTAGTGTACTTAAAAATTCCCTAAATGTTATACAGAGAAAAAGACATAGATAGTAAACAAGATTTTAAAGATACTATACCATTTGTAAGGTTTGTTACTTAAAAATTTGAGGTGGCAAAGGATATCTGGATCCCAGCTCATTGGGGATATATAAAAGTTGGATCTGAGTTTCCATCCTTTTGCTTGTTTGTTTGTTTGTTTGCCCAAGATGGAAACAATGCCCTGATGATCTATTTGGAGAAGAAATAACAGATGAAAGTATCCCATGTGATTTTGCGCGCTTTGTCCTATTTGTTTTTTCCTGTTTCATCCTGGTAGTGTCATGGGTGAGTCAGATGACTTTCCCCAGGCAATGTAGGAAACATTGTTGAGAAAGAACATGGCAGAATATTCATGGACACTTAGAGGATTTATGCTCAGGTTTATGATTACTCTCAGACTAAAAGATTATTCAGAGCTTTGCTCAAGGTTTAGAGTACCCTAGGCAACACAGAAGTTTCCTTAGTATGCTCTTGAGTATTTCTTCTTCTTCTTTTTTTTTTTTTTGGTCTCCAAGTAAGATTGCACTTGGTTCTGGAGCTATTATCCTTTTCACTCGCCTTTCCCTCCTTCCTTCCTGCTAACAACACATAAACTGATGTGGTTTTTGTTGTTGTTGTTGTTGTTGTTTTGGTGGGGGGTGGAATAAGCACAAAGCACTAGTTGGCATTTAGAGGCACAGGTGTGCAGGAGGAAACTGCTTTGCTTTACCATGACAAATAATAATGCTAGCTATGAGCTGTTTGTATTTTGGAGGCTTGTTTTATTATTTTGTTTTTGAATTGAATGAAAACCTGTAACAGCGCTATTAGGTCAATCAGCAATCCTGTCTCAACCGGAGTTTTCAAGGAAAGACAGGCTTGGTAACAGTGCTGAGGACTATGGTAGATGGAATCACCCCTCTACCCCCAGGTGATCCATGTCCTAATCCCTGGAATCTGTGAATATGTTATGTTGCCTGGGAAGAGGGAATTAAAGTGGCAAATGGAACTAAGGTTGCTAATCTGATGACTTTGAGATGGGGAGATTATCCTAGATTATCTGGTTGGGTCCTTTGTAATCACAAAGGTCCTTAAGAGTGGAAAAGGGAGGCAGTGGACTGTCAGAATGATGCAGTATGAGAAAGCCTCAGCCAGTCATTGCCGGCTTGGAAGATGGAGAAAGTGGGCATGAGCCAAGGAATAAGCATAACCTCTAGAAACTGGAAAAGGCAAGAAACAGATTCCCCCCCAGAAGGGGATGTGGCTCTGCCAACTCTAACTGAAGCCAATGAGACCTATTCTGGACCCTTGATGTCCATAACTGTAAGATAATACATTTGTATTATTTTCAGTCACTAAGTTTGTGATAATTTGCTATAGCAGGAGACTAATAAGGCTTGACATTGCAAGTTGTAAGAATCTGGAGGACAGGGAGTCTGTATTTGTAAAATAAACAATGTTAAATGCATTACAGGTGCTCTGTAACTCTCAGGCAATTAATCATTCAGTTCAATAAGAATCTGGAGAAGAGGTAGCAAATTTTAAAAAGCATCAAGGTCTAGGCAGGTGGTGCAAATGAGAGAGACTGATCTGGTGTAAGAGAATAGGGATGAGAGGGGAATGTGGCAAGCCAGAAAGTATATGGCCAGCCTTGGGGGGCGAGGGAGGTGTAGTGGCTGCTTGCCTTTAGGTGATTGTTCATAAAGGGAGATGAGCTATTGCTACATCTTCCAGTTTTTTTCGAAAGACATCCAAATTTCAGAAATCTGATGTAAATTATCCTAATAATTAACTCTGGACACTTCAAATAAAGCCCTCTACCCAACCAACTAACCAACCAACCAAATATCAACCAACCAACCAGCCAACCAAATGAAACTTATGCTGCCCAAACACATGCATTGCTGGGTAGATAAGCCCAAAGAGCCCATGTTTTGAGACTCTTAGTCTGGAAGCACAGTTACCCTGAATGACTTGTAATTGTCACACTTCCGAGTATAACAGCTCCGGATCCTTTTTAGAGTATGACAGGCTGATTTAGCAAAATTAGTAATTGAGCTAGTCACTGATAAACATTAGGTTTCCGTCTCAATGTGTCTCATTGCAAAAGCCAACTGGTTTTTATTTTCCATCTTAATGCTTCTAAGTTCAAAGGAGGAGATTACTAACAGTGCAAAGAGAAAAGGAGAAATGGAAAGAAAACATTACTGAGCATGAAATACCTGTCGGGTATTGAATGGGGCATTTTGTGCATGCTGTCCATTAATTTTCACAGCAGTTTCATGAGGTGAGCAATATTCTCATTTTCCAGGTAAGAAATCTTAGTCCAAGAGAGGTCAGGTCATTTGCATTTGGTCGCATGGATAATAAGTGACAAAGCAAACTGAAAAGAATACATTTTTTTTTTTCAGGGATTAATGTTTTTCGTGAGTAGGAGGGACAGTGCTTTTTCTGGGGCTGGAGAAAGGAAGTAAACGGTAAGAACCACAGGGAATTTGTAGGTGCTGACACTAGAGGAACCTGGCTTTCTTGGTGCAAGTAGCGTGTAAGGTTATCTGATAAGCCGAAGGGGGCAGATGTCAGATGGGCTGCTTCAGGAGAGCAGAGGCTGAACACTGGAGGGGGGACACACAGAAGATTGAAACTTGATGTGGAAGTGATTGGTAGACCGTGACAAGGACCAACAGGCAGGATAGCTTTGAGTGAAATGACTGTACACACCCTTGGTTCTTAGGGCCTCTTAGGTATGCAGCCAGAGAGGAATTGAATGACCAAGGTGGGCTCCTGGCTAGGTGAACGTTGAAAGGTTAAGGAAACTGGATGACTCAACTTCATTAACCTCTTGAAAATTCAAAGTAAACCTACAATCCCAGTATGATACTACCTCCATCAGAATGGCTGTAATGGAGAGACGGACCACACCAGTGAGCATGTGGGAGAGCTGGAACACTCATAGATGGTTGGTGGGAGTGTAAATGGGTAGATGGAGTTGGGAAAACTTCTCAGAGTCTGTGAAAACTGAACATACATAGTAGCCTGTAGCCCAGCTCCCTCCTTAGGCCACCAAAAATATGTAATTTTCACACCAAAAGATGTGTGCAGTTATTTGCTGTAGTGAAGAATTCCCAAATCTCAGTAGAGTCATAAAATGAAACTCTCTAGCAATAATGAGGAATGTGCTGCTGTCATGTACAATATGGAAGAACCTCGAAAATATAATGTTGAGAGAAGAACCCAGACAGAAGGCAGCACATGCCATATGATTTCATTCATATGAAGCTGAGAATCAAATCTTTGATTTTGGTATTAGAATTCAGGACCATGGTTAACTTTCAGGGAAGACTGTAGCCGAGATGGGACATAAGGAGGGCTACTTGGGTGTTGAAATGTTCTAATTCTTTTTCGTAAAGTCCATTTTTAAAAATTGTTATTGTTATAAGAAAATACCACTTTTTAAAAGGTTTTATTTATTTATTTGACAGAGAGATAGAGAGACAGCACAAGTAGGCAGAGCAGAAGGTGGAGAGAGAGGGAGAAGCAGGCTCTCCTCTGAGCACGGAGCCCCAAGCAGGGCTCAATCTCAGGACCCTGGGATCACGATCTGAGCTGAAGGTAGCCACTTTAACCGACTGAACCACCCAGGTACCCCAAGAAAATACCACTCTTAAAAAATTTTAATTTCATTATAGTTAACATGCAATGTTATATTAGGTTCAAGGGTACAATATAGTAATTCAACAATTCTACACATTACACAGTGCTCATTATGAGTGCGCCCTTAATCCCCCTCACCTGTTTAACCCATAACCCCACCCACCTCCTCTTTTTGTAGTTAAGAGTCTGTTTTTTAGTTTGTCTTTCTTTTCTTTGTTGGTTTGTTTCTTAAATTGCACATACGAATGAAATTGTATGGTATTTCTCTGAATTATTTCATTTAAGATCATACTCTCTAGACCCATCCATGTCGTTGCAGATGGCAAAATTTTATTCATTTTTATGCCTCAGTAAAATTCCATTGTGTGTGTGTGTGTGTGTGTGTGTGTACACACATATATATGTCACTTCCTTTTTATCTATTCATCTATCTGTGGACACTTGGGCTGCTTCCTAATTTGACTGTTGTCAACAGTGCTGCAATAAACATAGATGTGCTGATCACTTTTCATGTTAGTATTTTCATATTCTTTGGGAAAATACCCAGTAGTGGAATTACTGAATGATAGGGTAACTCTATTTTTAACTTTTTGAGGAACCTCCATGTTATTTTCCACAGTGACTATACCAGTTTGTATTGCCACCAGTTGTGGGTGAATTTGCTAATTTTCTCCGCATCCTTGCCAAGACTTGTTGTTTCTTGTGTTTTTGATTTTAACCATTTTGACAGGTGTAAGGTAAAATCAATTGTGGTTTTGATTTGCAGTTCTCTGATGATGAGTGATGTTGAGTGTCCTTTTACGTGTCTGTAGACCATCTGTATGTCTTCTTTGGAAAAATGTCTGTTCATGTCTTCTGCCCATTTTTAAAGGGCGTTAATAATTTTTTGGTGTGTGTGTGTTGAGTTGAATAAGTTTTTTATATATTTTGGATACTAACCCTTTATCAACTATGTCATATGCAGATACTTTCTCCCATTCAATAAGTTGCCTTTTAGTTTTGTTGGTTGTTTCCTTTCTTTATAGAAGATTTTTATTTTGATGTAGTCCCCATAGTTTATTTTTACTTTTGTTTCCCTCTCCTCAGGAGACACATCTAGAAAAATGTTGCTACAGTTTATGTTAGAGAAAATACCTCCTGTGCTCTTTTCTAGTATTTTTATGGTTTTAGGTCTCACATTTAGGTTCTTCATCTATTTGAGTTTATTTTTGTGTATGGTCTAAGAAAGTGGTCCAGATACATTCTTTTACAAGTAGCTGTCCAGTTTTCCCAACACCATTTGTTGAAGAGACTATCTTTTTCCCATTGCATGTTCTTGCCTCCTTTGTTGAAGATTAACTGACCATATAATCATGGGTTTTTTTCTTTGCTGTCTGCCCTGTTCTATAGATCTGTGTGTCTGTTTTTGTGCCAGTACTGTACTGTTTTATTTACTACTTCTCTGTAGTATATCTTGAAACCTGAGATTGTAAAGCCTCCAATTTTATTCTTTTTTCAAGATTGCTTTGGCTATTCAGGGTCATTTGTGGTTTCTTTACAAATTTGGGAATTATTTGTTCTAGTTCTGTAAAAAAACACTGCTGGTGTTTTGATAGAGATTGCATTCAATCTGTAGATTACTTTGGGTAGCATACACATGTTAACAATATTCTTCTAATCCATGAGCATGGAATATCTTTCCATTGGTTTGTGTCATCTTTAATTTCTTTTGTCAGTGTTTTATAGTTTCCAAAGTCCAGGACCTTCACCTCCACAGTTAAGTTTGTGCCTAAGTATTTTATTATTTTTGAGTCAATTGTAAGTGGGATTATTTCCTTAATTTCTCTTTCTGTTACTTCATTATTAGTGTATAGGAATGTAACAGAGTTTTATACATAGATTTTTTATCCTGTGACCTTACTGAATTCATTTATGAGTTCTTGTAGTTTTTTGGTGGAGTCTTTAAGGTCATATGTAGATGACTATATATATATAGTTTGAGGTACTGCTGCTTTGGATGTGTGTGTGTGTGTGTGTGTATACACACATACACACACACACAAATACATATGTGTGTGTATATGTATATATCTCATCATATATATATCTCTCATCTGCAAATCGTCAAAGTTTTACTTTTTTCTTACCAATTTAAGTGAATTTTATTTCATTTTGTTGTCTGATTACTATGGCTATGACTTCCAGGACTATGTTGAATAAAAGTGGTGAGAGTAGACATCCTTGTCTTGTTCCTGATCTTAGAGGAAAAGCTCTCTGTTTTTCCCCATTGAGTATGATGGTAACTACGGATTTTTCATATAGTACTTTATTATGCTGATAGTATACTTTACTGTATTATAAATATATATAATAATACTAATATTATATATCATATAATAATATATACTATATATAATATAATATAATAATAAAAATAAATAATAATACTTTATTATGCTGAGGTATATTCCCTCTAAACCTACTTTTTTGAGGATTTTTATCATGAATGGATATTGTACTTTGTCAGATGATTTTTCTGTATCTTTTGAACTGATCACATTCTTACACTTTCTCTTATTGATGTAATATATCACACTGGTTGATTTGCAAATGTTGAACCACCCTTGCATCTCAGGAATAAATCCCACTTGATTGTGATACATGATTTTTTAAAATATATTATTGAATTCAGTATGCTAATCTTTTGTTGAGGATTTTTGCATCTGTGTTCATCCGAGGTACTAGCCTGTGATTCTCTTTTTTTGGTAGTGTCTTTATCTGCTTGTTTGTTTGTTTGTTTGTTTATTATCAGGATGATGCTGACCCTATAGCATGAGTTTGGAAGCTTTCCTTCCTTTTCTACTTTTTGGAATAGTTTGAGAAAAATAGATAATAACTCTTTTTTGAATGTTTGGTAGGATTCTCCTGTGAAGTTCTCTGATCCTGGACTTTTGTGTTTTGGGAGTTTTTTGATTAGTGATTCAATTTTATTGCTTGTAATTGGTCTGTTCAAATTTTCTCTTTCTTCCTGCATCACTTTTGCTATATTATAGGTTTGTAGGAATTTTTCCGTTTCTTCTAGGTTGCCCAATTTGTTGGCATATAACTTTTCGTAACATTGTCTTAAAATCCTTTGTATTTCTGTGGTGTTGGTTGTGATTTCTCCTCTTTCATTTCTGATTTTGCTCAAGTCTTCCCCACCTGCCCCCCAGCACATCCTTTCCTCTCTCTCTTTCTCTCTCTTTTTTTGGATGAGTCTAGTTAAAAGGTGATCAGTTGTGTTGATCAGTTAAAAAACCAGATTCTGGTTTAAATGATCTGTTCTCTCATTTTTTGTTTTTATTTCATTTATTTCTGCTTTAATCTTTATTATTTCCTTTCTTCTATTGGTTAGGGGTTTTGTTCTTCTTTTTCTAGCTCCTATAGGTATAATGTTAGGTTGTTTATATAAGATTTTTCTTGTATATTGAGGTAGACTCATACTGCTACAAATTTCCCTTTTAGAGCCACTTTCACTGTATCCTAAAGATTTTGGCCCATTTCTTTTTATTTTCATTTATTTCTATGTAATTTTTAATTTTTTTCTTTAATTTCCTATCTGGCTCATTCCTTGTTTAGTAGCATGTTTTTTTAATCTCCATGTATTTATGCTTTTTCCATTTTTTTTCTTGTGATTGATTTCTAGTTTCATAGCCTTTTGGTCAGAAAATATGCATGGTGTGACTTGGATCTTTTTGGATTTGTTGAGACTTGTTCTGTGACCTAACTTGTGATCTATTCTAGAGAATAATTCATGTGCACTTGAAAAGAATGTGTATTTTGCTGTTTTAGGATGGAATGTTCTTAATATATCTGTTAGATCCATCTGGTCCAATGTGTCATTCAAAACCACGTTTTCTTTTTTCTTTTTTTTTTAACATCTTAATTTAATTTTATTTTTTTCAAAGCTGCTGTTTTCTTAATTGATATTCTTTCTGAATAATCTGTCCACTGATGTAAATGGGGTGTCACAGTCTCCTACTATGATTATATCACTGTTCATTGTGTCCTATATGTCTGTTAAGACTGTTTTATGTATTTGGATGCTCCCATGTTGAGTGCATAAATATTTAGCATTGATATATCCTCCTGTTTGGTTGTCCCCCTTTTTGCTCATAAAGTGTTCTTCTTTGTCTCCTGTTACAGTCTTTGTTTTAAAGTCTATTTTGTCTAGTGAAAGTATTATTACCCTGTCTTTCTTTTTTATTCCATTTACATAATAAATGCTTTTTGATCCCTTCACTTAAATTCTGCATGTGTTTTAGGTCTGAAATGAGTCGCTTGTAGGCAGCATGTAGACATATCTCGCTTCTTTTCCCATTCTGGCCCCATTTGTCTTCTGATTGGTGTGTTTGTTCCACTTACATTCAAAGTAATTATTGATAGTTTGGTACTCATTGCCATTGTGTTACCTGTTTTATGGTTGTTTTTGTAGTTCCATGTTCCTTTCCTTTCTTGCTCTCTTCTCTTGTAGTTTGCTGGCATTTTTAGTGATATACTTGAATTCCATTCCCTTTATTTTATTTTATTTTTTATCATTGATGTTTGGTTCGTGGCTACCATTAGGTTTGTATATAACATCCTATGTATATAACAATCAGTATTAAGTTGATTGTCGGTCATTTGAGTTATAACCCCTTCTTTATTCCTTTCCTCTCCTCCCCCACCACATTTTAGGTATATGGTATCATAGTTTACATCCTTATTTTTGTTAATTTTTTTATTTTTTATTTTTTTATAAACAGATAATGTATTATTAGCCCCAGGGGTACAGGTCTCTGAATCGCCAGGTTTACACACTTAACAGCACTCACCATAGCACATACCCTTCCCAATGTCCATAACCCCACCACCCTCTCCTGATCCCCCTCCCCCCAGCAACCCTGTTGTTTTGTGAGATTAAGAGTCTCTTATGGTTTGTCTCCCTCCCGATCCCATCTTGTTTCATTTATTCTTTTCCTGCCCCCCAAGCCCCCACATTGTAACTCCACTTCCTCATATCAGGGAGATCATATGATAGTTGTCTTTCTCCCATTGACTTATTTCGGTAAGCATAATACCCTCTAGTTTCATCCACATCATCACAAATGGCAGGATTTCATTTCTTTTGATGGCTGCATAGTATTCCATTGTATATATATACCACCTCTTCTTGATTCATTCATCTGTTGATGGACATCTAGGTTCTTTCCATAGTTTGGCTGTTATGCACATTGCTGCTATAAACATTTGGGTGCACATGCCCCTTTGGATCACTACGTTTGTATCTTTAGGGTAAATACCCAGTAGTGCAATTGCTGGATCATAGGGTAGCTCTATTTTCAACTTTTTGAAGAACCTCCATGCTGTTTTCCAGAGTGGTTGCACCAGCTTCCATTCCCACCAACAGTTAGGAGGGTTCTCCTTTCTCCACATCCTCGCCAGCATCTGTCATTTCCTGACTTGGTAATTTTAACCATTCTGACTGATGTGAGGTGGTACCTCATTGTGGTTTTGATTTGTATTTCCCTGATGCCAAGTGATGTGGAGCATTTTTTCATGTGTCTGCTGGCCATCTGGATGTCTTCTTAGCAGAAATGTCTGTTCACGTCCTCTGCCCATTTCTTGATTGCATTATTTGTTCTTTGGGTGTTGAGTTTGCTAAGCTCTTTATAGATTTTGGATACTAGCCCTTTATCTGATATGTCATTTGCAAATATCTTCTCCCATTCTGTCAGTTGTCTTTTGGATTTGTTAACTGTTTCCTTTGCTGTGAAAAAGCTTTTGATCTTGATGAAGCCCCAATAGTTCATTTTTGCCCTTGCTTCCCTTGCCTTTGCCGATGTTCCCAGAAAGAAGTTGCTGTGGCTGAGGTCAAAGAGGTTGCTGCCTGTGTTCTCCTCAAGGATTTTGATGGATTCCTTTCTCACATTGAGGTCCTTTATCCATTTTGAGTCTAATTTTGTGTGTGGTGTAAGGAAATGGTCCAATTTCATTTTTCTGCATGTGGCTGTCCAATTTTCCCAACACCATTTGTTGAAGAGGCTGTCTTTTTTCCATTGGACATTCTTTCCTGCTTAGTCGAAGATGAGTTGACCACAGAGTTGAGGGTCTATTTCTGGGCTCTCTATTCTGTTCCATTGATCTATGTGTCTGTTTTTGTGCCATTACCATACTGTTTTGATGATGACTACTTTGTAATAGAGCTTGAAGTCCAGAATTGTGATGCCACCAATTTTGGCTTTCTTTTTCAATATTCCTTTGGCTATTCGAGGTCTTTTCTGGTTCCATATAAATTTTAGGATGATTTGTTCCATTTCCTTGAAAAAAATGGATGGAATTTTTATAGAGATTGCATTAAATGTGTAGATTGCTTTAGGTAGCATAGACATTTTCACAATATTTGTTCTTCCAACCCAGGAGCATGGAACATTTTTCCATTTCTTTGTGTCTTCCTCAATTTCTTTCATGAGTACTTTATAGTTTTCTGAGTATAGATTCTTTGCCTCTTTGGTTAGGTTTATTCCTAGGTGTCTTATGGTTTTGGGTGCAATTGTAAATGGGATTGACTCCTTAATTTCTCTTTCTTCTGTATTGTTGTTGATGGAAAGAAATGCAACTGATTTCTGTGCATTGATTTTATATCCTGACACTTTATTGAATTCTTGTACAAGTTTTAGAAGTTTTGGAGTGGAGTCTTTTGGGTTTTCCACATATAGTATCATATCATCTGCAAAGAGTGATAATTTGACTTCTTCTTTGCCGATTTGGTTGCCTTTGATTTGTTTTTGTTGTCTGATTGCTGAGGCTAGGACTTCTAGTACTATGTTGAATAGCAGTGGTGATAATGGACATCCCTGCCGTGTTCCTGACCTTAGCGGAAAAGCTCTTGGTTTTTCTCCATTGAGAATGATATTTGCGGTGGGTTTTTTATAGATGGCTTTGATGATGTTGAGGTATGTACCTTCTATCCCTACACTCTGAAGAGTTTTGATCAGGAAGGGATGCTGTACTTTGTCAAATGCTTTTTCAGCATCTATTGAGAGTATCATATGGTTCTTGTTCTTTCTTTTATTAATGTATTCTATGACATTGATTGATTTGCAGATGTTGAACTTACCTTGTAGCCCTGGAATAAATTCTACTTGGTCATGATGAATAATCCTTTTAATGTACTGTGGAATCCTATTGGCTAGTATTTTGGTGAGAATTTTCACATCTGTGTTCATCAAGGATATTGGTCTATAATTATCTTTTTTGATGGGATCCTTGTCTGGTTTAGGGATCAAGGTGACTCTGGCCTCATGAAATGAGTTTGGAAGTTTTCCTTCCATTTCTATTTTTTGGAACAGTTTCAGGAGGATAGGAATTAATTCTTCTTTAAATATTTGGTAGAATTCCCCTGGAAAGCCATCTGACCCTTGGCTCTTGTTTGTTTGGAGATTTTTGAGCACTGTTTCAATCTCCTTACTGGTTATGGGTCTGTTTAGGTTTTCTAGTTCTTCCTGGTTCAGTTTTGGTAGTTTATATGTCTCTAGGAATGCATCTGTTTCTCTAGATTGTCAAATTTGTTGGCGTAGAGTTGCTCATAGTATCTTTTTTTTTTTTTTAAGATTTTATTTATTTATTTGACAGAGAGAAACACAATGAGAGAGGGAATACAAGCAGGGAGAGTGAGAGAGGGAGAAGCAGGCTTCCCACCACGCAGGGAGCCTGATATGGGGCTCGATCCCATGACGCTGGGATCATGACCTGAGCCGAAGGCAGAGGCTTAACCCACTGAGCCACCCAGGCACCCCGCTCATAGTATCTTCTTATAATTGTATTTCTTTGGTGTTGGTTATGATCTCTCCTCTTTCATTCATGATTTTATTTATTTGGGTCCTTTCTCTTTTCTTTTTGATAAGTCTGGCCAGGGGTTTATCAATCTTATTAATTCTTTCAAAGAACCAGCTCCTAGTTTCGTTGATTTGTTCTATTGTGTTTTTTTGGTTTCTATTTAATTGATTTCTGCTCTGATCTTTATGATTTCTCTTCTCCTGCTGGGTTTAGGCTTTCTTTGTTGTTCTTTCTCCAGCTCCTTTAGGTGTAGGGTTAGGTTGTATATTTGAGAACTTTCTTGTTTCTTGAGAAAGGCTTGCTCACTATATATTTTCCTCTCAGGACTGCCTTTGCTGTGTCCCACAGATTTTGAACCCTTGTGTTTTCATTATCATTTGTTTCCCTCAATTTTTTCAATTCTTCTTTAATTTCCAGGTTGACCCATTCATTCTTTAAAAGGATGCTGTTTAGTCTCCATGTATTTGGGTTCTTTCCAAATTTCCTCTTGTGATTGAGTTCTACCTTCAGAGTATTGTGGTCTGAAAATACGCAAGGAATGATACCAATCTTTTGATACCAGTTGAGACCCGATTTATGACCCAGGATGTGATCTATTCTGGAGAATGTTCCATGTGCACTTGAGAAGAATGTGTATTCTGTTGCCTTGGCATGGAACGTTCTGAATATATCTGTGATGTCCATCTGGTCCAGTGTGTCGTTTAAGGCCTTTATTTCTTTGTTGATCTTTTGCTTGGATGATCTGCCTATTTCAGTGAGGGGAGTGTTAAAGACCCCTACTATTATTGTATTATTGTCAATGTGTTTCCTTCATTTTGTTCTTAATTGGTTTATATAATTGGCTGTTCCCACATTCAGGGCATAGTTATTTAAAATTGTTAGATCTTCTTGTTGGACAGACCCTTTGAGTATGATATAGTGTCCTTCCTTATCTCTTATTATTGTCTTTGGCTTAAAATCTAATTGATCTGATCTAAGGATTGCCACCCCAGCTTTCTTCTGATGTCCATTAGCATGGTAAATTGTTTTCCACCTCCTCAATTTAAATCTGGAGGTGTCTTCGGGTCTAAAATGAGTTTCTTGTAGGCAACATATTGATGGGTTTTGTTTTTTTATCCATTCTGATACCTTGTGTCTTTTGATTGGGGCATTTAGCCCATTTACATTCAGGGAAACTATTGAGAGATATGAATTTAGTTCCATTGTATTGCCTGTAAGGTGACTGTTACTGTATATTGTCTCTGTTCCTTTCTGATCTACTACTTTTAGGGTCTCTGTTTGCTTAGAGAACCCCTTCAAATATTTCCTGTAGAGTTGGTTTGGTGTTTGCAAATTCTTTCAGTTTTTGTTTGTCCTGGAAGCTTTTTATCTCTCCTTCTATTTTCAATGATAGCCAAGCTGGATATAGTATTCTTGGCTGCTTGTTTTTCTCGTTTAGTGCTCTGAATATCTCATGCCAGTTTTTTCTGGCCTGCCAGGTCTCTGTGGATAAGTCTGTTGCCAATCTACTATTTTTGCCATTGTATGTTACAGACTTCTTTTCCCGGGCTGCTTTCAGGATTTTCTCTTTGTCACTAAGACTTGTAAATTTTACTATTAGGTGATGGGGTGTGGACCTATTCTTATTGATTTTGAGGGGGGTTCTCTGCACCTCCTGGATTTTGATGCTTGTTCCCTTTGCCATATTAGGGAAATTCTCTATAATAATTCTCTCCGATATATCTTCTGTTCCCCTATCTCTTCTTCTTCTGGAATCCCAATTATTCTAATGTTGTTTCTTCTTATGGTGTCACTTATCTCTCAAATTCTCCCCTTGTGGTCCAGTATTTGTTTGTATCTCTTTTGCTCAACTTCTTTATTCTCTGTCATTTTGCCTTGTATATCACTAATTCTTTCTTCTGCCTCATTTATCCTAGCTGTAAGAGACTCCATTTTTTATTGCACCTCATTAATAGGTTCTTTGATTTCAACTTGGTTAGATTTTAGTTCTTTTATTTCTCCAGGAAGGGCTTTTATCTCTCCAGATAGGGTTTCTATAATATCTTCCATGCCTTTTTCAAGCCCGGCTAGAACCTTGAGATCATCATTCTGAACTCTAGGTCTGACATATCACCAATGTCTGTATTGATTAGGTCCCTGGTCTTCGGTACTACCTCTTGTTCTTTTTTTTGTGGTGAGTTTTTCCACCTTGTCATTTTGTCCAATAAGAGTATATTAAGGAGCAAATAAAATACTAAAATGGTGGCAAAGACCCCAGGAAAATGTGCTTTAGCCAAATCAGAAGCGACCCCAAATCGCATTGGGGAGAAAGGGGAGAAAAAGAAGTTCAGAAAAAGAAAATTAAAAAAGGAAAACAAATAAAGAAAAAATATAAAAAAGAAAAAAATTACATATATATATAATATATAATTTTATATATATAATATATAATTATATATATATATATATATATATATATATATATATATATATATTAAACTGGTGACTAGAACAGGGTCACCCACTTAATTTTGTGAGTATTTTGGTCACTTAGAATAAACTACCTCCCCAAATTTAAAAGAATGAAACACATATATAAGGGTAAACACAATGAAGGGATGGAATATGCTTATAAAGATGAAAAAAAATTTTTTTTTAACTTCTAAAAAAGGAGTTGAAGTTGGTTGGGAGAATAAAGAAAAAGAAAGTGGAGAGAATTTGCTTGGCCTGGAGACTAGAACAAGCCCAGAGCTAGATTTAGGGTATATTTTGATCTATTAGAAGAAGTTGTACCCAAATTTTTTAGAAGAAAAAACCCTATGTGTATATAAAAAATAAAGTTAGATACAATGAAGGATAAAATATGACTATAAGAACGAAGGTTCTAAAAAGATTATTATTTTTCAATGAAAAGTATTGTTAAGATAAACTGGTTAAAAAACATTAAAAGAGGAAAGGGTAAAAGTTAAAAAAAGTTAGCAGAAAAAAAAGTTAATTAACTATAAGACTAAAGAATCATGGGGAGAAAGCCATGAATTCCACTCTTTGCTTTCTCCTCCTCTGGAATTCCGCTGTTCTCTTTGGTAAGTGAACTTGGTCTTGGCTGGATTTCTTGTTGATCTTCTGGGGGAGGGGCCTGTTGTAGTGATTCTCAAGTCTCTTTGCTCCAGGCAGAATTACACCACCCTTACCAGGGGCCAGGCTAAGTAATCCACTTGGGTTTGCTTTTGGGAGCTTTTGTTCCTGAACACTTTCTATAGAGTTCCTGAGGACAGGAATGAAAATGGCGGCCTCCCAATCTCCGGCCCAGAGGAGCTAAGATCTCAGGGCCCCACTCCTCAGTGTGCCCGCAGAGAAAAGCACTCAGTCACTCCTGTCTCCCTGGACTCTGGCTGTGCTCCGAGCTCACCCAGCCTATAATCAAGCATCTCTGTCTCTGGCATACAGCTCTGCCTGGAGTCTCTGAACCCACAGATCCCTGAGATATTCCTGGGGTGTCTCACTGGATCTTGTGGGGAACCCACTCACAAAGCAGTGGCACCACAGATTACAGTTCAAGGTAACCCCGAGTTGAGAGCTCACTCCCAGCTCTGTCTCTGTAGCTGGCTTCCCCATTCTAATACCTGCAAGCTCTGCGACACTCAGACACACCTGATCCTTCTGTGACCCCGTGGGACCTGGGGCCACACTGACCCCGTGTAAGCTTCACCCCGGTTTAGCCTCTGGAGTGATGTCCTTCAGTGGAGCAGACTTTTAAAAGTCCTTATTTTGTGCTCTGTTGTTCCACTGCTTGCTGGGA
The DNA here is from genome assembly GCF_922984935.1 of Meles meles. Classification (NCBI taxonomy): domain Eukaryota; kingdom Metazoa; phylum Chordata; class Mammalia; order Carnivora; family Mustelidae; genus Meles; species Meles meles. The sequence goes on from NC_060068.1 coordinate 93,432,792, forward strand.
GCCGGCCCCTCCCCCCGCGATCTATCTTCCGTCACTTTGGATTCACTTCTCCGCCAGTCCTCCCTTTCAGAAAGTGGTTGATTTTCTGTTTCTAGAATTGCTGTTCCTCTTCTCTTCAATCTCTTGTTGGATTTGTAGGTGTTTGCAATGTTTAGATAAGCTATCTTCTGATCTCCTGCTACCAGATGTGGTCTCAGCCTGCTACTTCTCCGCCATCTTGACTCATTCCAGTTTACATCCTTTTGTTTTGTGAATCTCTTGACTGATTTTTATAGACATACTTAATTTTACTGATTTTGTGCTTCCTACCTTTTTTACTCTAACTTACGGTTTTTCCTTTCTACCCCAAGAGTCCCCTTTATCATTTTTTGTAGGGCTGGCTGAGTGGTCATGAATTTCTTTAACTTTTGTTTGTCTGGGAAACTCTTTATCCCCTTTATTCTGAATGATATCCTTGCTGAAGATAGTATTTTTGACCCCCCCCCACCCTTTTTAAGCCCTTTGAATGTATATACTACTCTCTCTAACCTCCAATGTTTCTGCTGAAAAATCAGCTGATAGCCTTGTGGGGCTTCCATTGTATGGAACTTCTTTTTTCTTTTTCTCCTGATGCTTTTCAAATTCTCTGTCACTGTTTTTGACATTTTAATTACAGTGTGTCTTGGTGTGGGCCTCCTTGGGTTGGTTTTATTGGGGGTTGTCTGTGCCTCTTGGGTCTGGATTTTTGCTTCTTTCCTCAGATTCAGGCCATTTCCAGCTATTATTTATTCAAATAAAATTTCTTCCCCTTTTCTCTCTCTTCTCCTTCTGGGATTCCTATAATGCAAGCTCGATGGAGTTATTAAGTTATTAAGCTTGATGGAGTCTCTGAGTTTGCCAAGTCTATTTTAATTTATTTTGTTAGTTATTTATTTTTTTCTGTGTCCTGTTCAACTTGATTTTCATTACTCTGTCCTCCATGTTGCTGTTCCATTTTTCTGCTTCCTCTAGTCTATGTACTTTTAAAGATTTTTACTTATTTATTTGTCAGGGAGACAGAGAGGGAGAAAGAGCACAAGCAGGAGGAGCGGCAAGCAGTGGAAGAAGCAGGCTCCCCACTGAGCAAGGAGCCTGACACAAGACTCCATCCCAGGCCTCTGGGATCATGACCTGAGCCAAAGGCAGATGTTTAACTGACCAAGCCATCCAGGCATCCCAGCTAGTATACTTTTAATTTTGCTTACTGCATTTTTTGTCTCTTTTAAAAAAAAAATTTTTTTTAATCTCTTTTGAGAGGGTCTGAAGTCCCCTACTCTTTTCTTAAGTGCAGCAAGTATATTTATGGTCATTACTTTAAATTCTCTGTCAGGCCTATTACTTATCTCCATTTCATTTAACTCTTTTGCTGTGATTTTGTTCTCTTCTTTTGTTTGGGAAATATTTTTCTGTCTCCTTATTTTGTCTTATTCTGTGTCTGTTTCTATGTGTTAGGAAAGGAGGTATATCTTCTGCTATTGAAAGTAGTGGCATTATAAAGAAGAGGTCTTGGAGTGGCCTGCAGTGTAGTGACCCCTGTTTCCCAGAACCTGGGCCTTCATGGGTGTCTCCTGTGTGTATGTTGCATATTCCCTATTGTTGTGGCTGAGCCAGTTTTGCCCTCAGTCCGGTCATCTTTGATGACTTACTTTGCTCATTGTGGGCTCAGTTTGGTCCCTGTGTTGTTTGTGGGCCAGTTTGAGGCCACGTGGGACTTGGGCTTCTCCAACCAGGCATTTGCCAGAGAGGCAGTAGCACGGAAGAGCAGGGTACTTTCCCACTGTTTTCCTTTGAGAGGCTTTAGTTGGTGAGTGGAGCCTGCAGTCAGACCTGATATCTCTTCTCAGCCCACTGCTGGGACTGCATTTGGACTGAGATTTGTGGTTCTCTTCCCCTCTTCCCAGGGCGGGAGTCATTTTAGAGGGTGCTGGTCCCTGGTGGGGCTGCTTCCACACTGCCAGGCTTGTGGTACTGCTTTGGATGGGCTCTGACCAAGGGTGCATTGGAGGGGGTGTGTCTGCAGGAGATCACTGGAGTGGGGCATGAGAAATTGGCAAGTTTGGCCAGGCTTCAGTGGGAGGAGAACTGCGAGGGAGGCCTGGCTGAAGGGGGAATGTCAGCAGGAGCATTTATGGGGTGGGGCACACTGTTAGCAAGTTAAGTAGTTGGTATAGGCACTGCATAGTCCTACCAGTGTCTGTGTGTCCAGACAGGGGTTTGGGGAGGGAAATGGTACCTACCAGCTCCTTTGTTCCTGGAGAGATCTCTGAAAGGTCCCTGTCCCTCCAGTTCATTTTCTGAGATGACTCAACAAATTGCTCCCCTATATACCCCAGATCTTTTTCAAATTGCTGCTTTATCTCTGTGCGATGTTTGTTGTATAATTTCTTTAAGGCTGGGGACTCAGTTTTCTCTTGCCCTATGGCTGTCTCAGATCCATGGCCACTAACTTTTAAAATTCTAGTATTGGGCCCCTGGGTGGCTCAGTTGGTTAAGCATCTGCCTTCTGCTCAGGTCAGGATCTCAGGGTTCTGGGATTCATCCCTGCATCAGGCTCCCTGCTCAGTGGGGAGTCTGCTTCTCCCTCTCACTCTATCCCTCCCCATAGCTTGTGCTCTCTCTCTTTCAAATAAATAAAATCTTAAAAAAAAAATCTATTTGTTAAGCACCCCCTGTTTATAAGCACTTGGAAATTTTGGTCCCTCTGGTTTTCAAACCTAAATGGTATGAGGATTTGTCTTCCCTCTGTGGGCTACCCAATATGAGAACCTGCCCCCCCCCCCCCTTAGCTCATGGCATCTGTCCTTCTGGCGGACAGTCCTGGGGATCCATTTAGCCCTCCATCACATCTCTACCCTTCCTACTCTCTTCCCTATGGCCCCTTCTTTACATTTGGCTGTGGAGAGTCTGTTCTTTCAGGGTTTGGGTTGTTTTTAGGGTTATTTACCCTCATGTGGGTGTTAACTAGTTGAATCCATTGGATGAAGTAAGCTTAGGGAGCAGTGTTCTAATTTTTAAAAATTTCGTTACATGGGTGTGCTTACTTTGTGAAAACCCACTACTCTTTGTGAAAAAACACTACACCATACATTGTGTTGTTTTTCTTTTTTAATATTTTATTAATTTGACAGAGAGAAATCACAACTAGGCAGAGAGGCAGGCAGAGAGAGAGGAGGAAGCAGGCTCCCTGCAGAGCAGAGAGCCCAGTGTGGGGCTCAATCCCAGGACCCTGGTAACATGACCTGAGCCGAAGGCAGCGGCTTTAACCCACTGAGCCACCCAGGTGCCCCCATACATTGTGTTTTAATAGAGCATTAAGAGCAAAAAAAATTTAAGGCCTGGATGGGAGTCTAAAATCATTGAAATTGTTGACAAGTGCAGCCAGGAGGAAGGACTGAATTACTGAATGTGGAGCTCCTGGAAAATTAGGGGCAAGCTGGTTGTGGCGGGAGAGAATGGATATGGAACAGCTTCTTGTTATACCAAGTCTGTGTGGCTTTCGTGGGATGGGAAGTACAATGTTGCATCAGCTGCAGGGCTGTGTCTGATTCTATTGCTTAAGTCAGAAGAGGCCATCTCATAGTCCCACCCAGCAAGCAGTTGGTGGTTTAATTTCAGGTAGATAGAGAGGAGACCCTGACAGCTCATTTCTTGACCTGTTTATTTTTTGCCTATTAACTAGACAGTAAAACTCTGTACAAGGAAGCTGAAGTCTGCATTATCTTACTAAGCATTTTATATGCAATGTAAACAAAGCTTTTGTTACAAGCTGTGGATGTGGCTTTTCCTGGTTTGTGGTCTCCTAGCAAGAGAAATGTAGCAGGTAGATAGATGATAATGTAAACAGGTAAGTTCCCTACATGGCTTTAAAAGGAAGGAGACAATTTATCCTTCCTTATTGATTCTTTGGAAGCTTCTTTTCTTCTTTTTCTCAGAAAACTAGATTGGAATCTTTATGTCACTCATATCTGTTCACTACCAAATTAGAAAGGCCATTTGTCTTGTGCATCAAATGTTTTAAAAAAATGTTCTTAAGTAATTGTATTAATTTCTAAGATTGCTTATATTCTAATTTCTAAGAGTGGTCAGTCAATAGCAAGGCTAATCAACTCTTAGCAGTCATTATGAATGAGGATGGTGGAAAATTAAGGTCAGGGTTTCATTTCCTTCCTCTTACTGCTTCCTTCTCTTCCAGGATGATTTTTTTTTTCTATCTTTCCTTATATATTGTTTATATGTAAAGCTGCATCAATTTCTAAATAATCTTTATTTCTATTTTTTTTTTTTAGTTCCAGAGATTCTGTTGAATGTAGTGTGACATATAATTATGACACCTCTAATGGATTACAGGTAATCCATTTTATAGCACATAACTAAAGGGATCTTGTAATTGACCATGCAAATTGGGACCTTTCAAAATAAAAAAGGGTGTTATTAATAATTATGCCAGACAACAGGTGTACAGCACTGCTGGGTCTTGGGCAAACCGGGACAAATGGTTGCCCTTCCCAGAGTCGTCCTGTCAGGAATAAGCCTGGTGGTGAAGGCTGTATTCTACCTGGACTCCCCACTCTGCACTGAGACTTTCACATGCGTTAGCTTAGCTCAGTTCTCTCTCTAACAGTGAGAACCATAAGGCTCAATTATAAATATCTGTGATACTACATGACAGGTTTTGGTTATTGCTTTCTAATTCTTCCCTATTGAAATCCCGGTGAAGACCCATAATTGAATATCACCAATAGGATACCCTGTGTTTGGGTACCTGGGTGGCTCAGTTGGTTAAGCATCTGGATTCAGCTCAGGTGATGATCCTGGGGTTCTGAGATCAAGTACCCCATTGGGCTCCCTGCTCCATGGGGAGCCTGATTCTCTCTCTGCTCTACCTCTCTCTCTCCCTCTGTTTCTGTCTCTCATGAATGAATAAAGTAAAATCTTAAAAAAAAAAAAAGAATAGTCTGTATTCATATCTGGCCTCATTTTTCTTCCCCTCTGAATCTCATCTCTGAGTCTTAGGACTATGAGCAGGTAAATCTCGGTCCTATTAAAGGTAGGATTTTTTTCTTAATAACAAGAGTAAGAAGTCTGTATAGCATGCCTTATCACTTATCTGGGCTTGTCTTCCCCGTGGTGGTCCTAATGCAAGTCCTGCTTTCTTCCCACTTCACTCTTGGGTCAGCTAACTCACTGTCTTTGCCTCCTGTTCTTGACAGAGAAGTTGTTAGGAATCCAAGGGCTTAATCACAGTCCATCCTCTTGTGGGTTTTGGAATAGTGGAGAACTGAAAACTGTGTTTTCAGGAAAGGATGAGGGTCATTATCTCTTCCTTAATACCAGAGTAACTTCACTATGGTGGTGGAGTTCCCACATTGGAACTCCAACACATTGGAGTTCCCACCATTTCCACCAGGTAGAGAACTTAGCTCTGCAGTTACAAACAAAGTACCTGGGCCTGCCCCCTTGGCTTTAAACAAGGTTAGAAGAGGATTTATGATTGAAAGTTGGTCATTCAGGGTAGAAAGGAATGTGACAAGGGACAGGAGAGGAAGATTATAGCCAGAAGGAGAAAGAGACAGGCATAGAAAGAGGGAGTAGAGAATAAGAAATGGAGAGGCTAAGGGAGAGAGTGGGACCAAGCAGTAAAAATAGAGAGATGGAGAAAGAGGAGAGAAGGGTAGAGAGTGGAATGGGTGTGGGGGGGAGAGAAAGAGAGAGACCCAACAATCACATAATTCTCTTCTTTACCCATGATATAAAATGAACAAATGATAGAATAAAGGAAAGATACTTCTTCCAAATACCAACAAATGGTGGTAATTCCTATTTTATGTGTTAAAGTAAGATTGTGAGGAAAGGGGTCTTGTACATCTCCCGCCCCCCCCAACCCCCCGTCAAGCATGGGAATTCCCTATGAAGCTCTGTTATGCACACCCTGAGACTACAACTTCCAGAAGTTACTATTCATTCATTTCAAGAATAGCAACCTTGGGCCTACAATGAAACCTTGGCCAATTGCAGGGCCTTTCCAACAATGTCACTGAGGAATGTGAAGCCACATCTTTGTCACCTGTAAAGTGTAAAACATCAGCTCTCAGTCTGCAGGAGAAGGATACAACAGTTTTTATTCTGGATAAGGAAAACTTTATTGTGGTTGTTGTTCTGTTATAAAAGGGAGAATTGCGTGAGCATGATGGAGAACCATTCTTGGAAATTTTTGTAAATACAGTGTTTTATTGTTGGATAAAACCAGAGAATGGTAGAGGATCAAAGATATTTCAAAGAAGCAAAATGAATTTCTTTCTCTAAAATGCTTCTTTCATTCCTACTGTCTACAGGTTTTGAAAAAGAAGTCTCAGTGATGACATACACAATTCAAAAGTGCAAAAGTGCTTTTTTTCTGGAGAGGGCAGGACGCTTTCCCCCCCTCCTTCAAGGGCAGGGTAGGGTAGCTGTTTTAATCCAAGTGGAAGCACAGGTCATGTTGGGGCTGGAGACTTAGCCCTGGTGATTCCTCCAGAAGAGTCAAGGGGCACTTGACCTGAGTTCTTCCAGTAGGCTAGGAAAAAACCAATTTCATTAGGTGCTTATTCTTCAGATTCAAATGATAATGACAGACATCCTGAGGCAGGGCACCAGGACTTGCACTGAAAGCCCAGAGTAGGCAGGTCCCAGCAGGGAGGAATCACACTGATAGGAACAGTGAGATAGGACAGGAGAAATTTCAGGTCTGGAACAACTTGTTGTAACTCATATTCCATTAAGGAGTAAGAAAGATATCCCAGACTGGGCTTTTTAGGATGAAAAAACAAAACAAAAACACAAAAGAATAATGAGAACAAAACATGAAGATGTATTTTCAAACTTTCCATTTGGTGTAGAATTCTTATTGACACAGAATTTCTTCTTGTAAGATACTTTTATCCCCAACAAGTAAGGAATTTGTTTTTCAAAAAGCCTCTATATGGGCCCATGTGGGAGAACTGATTATTAGGACAGAGTGATCTCTAAGGTCAGGTAAAGTTGCCTGGGCTTGGACTTAATTTTCACCTCTCTTGTTCTGGGGTGGCACTCACCGATTTTGCTTTCTCAGAGGTTCTAGAATCTTATCTGAGAGGGTTAAAAACCCAGAGCACTAATAAAAAATACCCATGTCTTCATGGCCCTTGAATCTCTTGACTGGTCAGGTATATCTCCCTGTTTGAGTTTCATGGGTCTGTTGATTTCCTTGGTGCTTTGTTTAAAGTATGTGCCTGGGGCTGGAGCTCTTTGAGCTCATTACTCAGTGTACACTTGGGCTGGGCTGCAGGGGCTGAGTCAGAGTGGAAAGACAGCCATGTTCTGCTTGTCAAGCTGTGCCCTGTGACCTGGGTCTCTGTCAACCCACAGGAAGGACCACTTTTTTCTCTTTCCCACGAAGGTGCCAAATGGGCTAGCAAGTGAGTGGGATTGCTCCTGAAGTGTCCTGTTTGGTAAGCAGCAGGCAAAAATGGTAGGACCTAGAGTTCTTGAGTGGCCAGATTCTTAGGTACTCAATAATTATTTAGGTCTATTACTCAGTTTGGTTAATCTGAGGAATTCAAAGTTCTGATTATAAGAGAGCCTTGGAACCACAGTATATTTGACACAAAAAAGTGCTTGCTCTAAAACTTCCCTTTTGAGGGAAGTTCGGTAATTTGGGGTTAATTGAAAACCATCCATCCATCTGCCTATCCATGTCTCTATCTGATCTCCTTATTATCAAAGAAGACTTACACTGCTCAGGCAAGTGTTGTAGGTGAATAACACAGAGGGGGTTACAAAATGTGTAACGTGTGATCAAGACTTGGCAAATCCAGCATATCTCCATCTATATACAGGGAGTAGTTACTACTCACTCTCAGGGGACTGTTGTTTGCAGCAAAAGCAAACGTGGACTTCGAAGGCCTTGAGATCTTTTGACTTTTTGCAAGAAGAACTGGAAGTTAAGACATGAAATACACTGATTTTTAAATATTGAAAGCCCATTCAAATGTTTAAAAAATGCTATGCCAACAGTATGAAACTTGTCCCCAGGGTGCTATTTGTCAAAGTTGGAAAAATGTGTAGGTCACTTTAGGTGTGGAGTGTGACCTCTGCTTCTAAGGATATATGTATGCCCTTAGAAGGTTGTCCTGTATTATTTTATAGTTGAATGGCAGGCTTCTCTTTAAATTCTGCTGACTTTAAAAGTAATAATATTATCCACTCATCCGTTTATCTTAGGCTAATTTTATTACTGTGGACTATACAGAACACACTTTGTTGTTGCTCATTTAAAGAAATGACTATTAGCCCAACTGCTTCCTAATTATCTGAAGCAAATTTCTCAGGACGTTTCGATAGGGTCCTCCACCAATTTATAAAGGAATTGAGGTTTGGCCCTGAAGGGAAGGGACGGGGAGAAAATATTTCTACTTCTTGGAAATAGAGCCATTCTGTGTGTATTGGCTGCAGGAGTGGGGATTTTTGTAAAGCAAGCCATTTTAATATACATCTCTAAGAAGAAATAGGAACCTTCTTGACAGAAATGCCACCTGTTTTAATGTCTGAGCACCAGTGGCATTCTGCCAAGTTGAAAGCAAATTTAGGCAAGTTTTAAGCTGGTATCTCAGAGAACTGGCACAAACAGGGTTCACAAATTTTATTTTTTTGCTTGAGGGAAAAAAAAAAGATATTTCACTGATACCATGACAGATGTTTTTTAAGGTTATAAAACCTTAAAAGATTATTAAAATCAGAATGAAACGTGTTTTAAAAATCCAGTATTTTATATTACTTACTGTTACATATTTCGAACATATTTAATGCAAGTAATTTGATATTTTACACTACAGTTGATTTTTTTTTTTCCAGTGCCTTCTTAAGGAAATTCTTTACTGGCCTATGTAATGCTAGGCCAGTGATGATAAAGCATGGCGTGTTCCCAGTTTCACTTTTTCCCCTCCTGCCCATTCTCCACACAGCAACTGACAAGTATCTTCTGATAGATCCAGGCTTGGGTAACACATCATGCCAGCCGAGTAAGAATTCTGGAAGTAGCTCAGTGGGACACCCCAGTTTGGGTATCCTTTCTGAAAACTTGATTCTGTTGGGGCCTGGCACGTGTGAGCCTTGGAGCCCTAATGGTAAATGGGAAGGAAAGAATTCTCTGTCCCAGACTTGGCAGAAATCTCTGTCCTTTCCCTGTAGAACTGGTAGAACTAGCATTCTATTATGAAAGTTGAAAGGTTTGGCCAATTTTACCAGACTTGGGCTTATAGTTCTGTATCTGTAGCTTAATGTCGCATTTCTATATAACCTCCTCCAGTTATATAGATTTGGAATAAAATCCACTATCTTTTCCTTGATCTACACAGCTCATCTTGAGCTAGCCTCTGCCTTATTCTTCTACCCCATCTCCTACTACTTAGATCTCATTTGTCTTTTCCTTTTTTTTTTTTTTAAAGATTTTATTTATTTATTTGACAGAGAAAGAGAGAGATCACAAGTAGGGAGAGAGGCAGGCAGAGAGAGAGAGAGAGAGAGAGGGAAGCAGGCTCCCTGCTAAGCAGAGAGCCCAATGCGGGACTCGATCCCAGGATCCCGGGATCATGACCTGAGCTGAAGGCAGAGGCTTAACCCACTGAGCCACGCAGCCACCCTCATTTGTCTTTTCTTAAATGCGCAAAGCTCTTTCTCACTTTTGGCTTCTTGAACCTGCTAGTTCCTCTCTGTAGATGACTTATTTATTGGAACTTGGGCTTCTTTTCATTTTGAGCTTCAATTCAAATTTGACCTCTCATTCTCCCAGACGTTTCCTTTGGTGACTCTACCCTCCCACTCTAACATCACTGTCTCCTTTTCCTTGTAGCACTTAATTGAACTAATCTTAATTATTATTTGCTTCTCCCATAAAATGTAAGCCTTGTGAGAGTAGGACTTTCTTTATTGTAGTTTATTGTCCTATTTTCAGAATCTATAACAGCACCTGGCACAAAGTCAGTGCTCAGAAGTACTCATTGGATGAATTATAATTTGTTCCCAGTCAGTGACTTTACCTGTAATCTGTTTTATTTTTATTCTTTTAATTTATTTGAGAGAGAGAGAGAGAGAGAGAGAAAGAAAGAGAAAGTGGGGTAGGGGAGGGTCAGAGGAAGAGAATCTCAAGCAGACGCCCTGCTTGGTATGGAGTCCCACTTGGGGCTCCATCTCAGGACCCAGAGATTATGACCTGAGCCGAAATCAAGAGTCAGACACATAACTGACTGAGCCACTCAGGTGCCCCTGTTTTACTTTTGATGGGAATATAATGTTATCATTTGGCAGTGATGGGAGGAGGATGGGGTTAGAAGGTGGTGAGGAAATGGGAAAATATGGGTACGGTGAAATTAGCTACATGATTTGAGCAATGAATCACAGCATTGCCTTAAAACGAAAAAAAGAAACAAATACATAATACTTGAAAGTCAGACTCTAATATAACCTCACAGTGGATGTAGTTGTACAAATCATGTATGCCCAGAGCTTTATCGTCATAATTCTGGTAAGAAGGGAAAGGCTGGTGACATGTCTATAGAGCATTACATAAACGTAGTTGACTTCAACTTTGCTTTGAGCCAATTTGCAAGGCTGGTTAGTGCTTTTTTGATAGATAAAGGGGGAAATATTAATGCAAGAAGATAAGAAACAAATGATAGAAGCCTTGGCTAGCATCAGTTTTATAAAAGGATCTTCTTGTACCACCCTGGAAGTGTGTGAGGACCCATGTGTTTGTTTATGAATGGCTCATAAGGGACCAAGGGAAATAGAATTAACCTTTTGAACATCAAACATCAGTAAAATGATATTTCTTATCTGTACCCTAAGACATGTTGGACAGGAGATGTTCTATGAAGCTGATGAAATTTTAACTAATGTGGTAAATAATCCATTGAGATTTGACCCTCATCAGTCATCCTCCTCATTGTTACCATGTGGCAGAAAATGTACCTCTTGATAGAAGAATATGACATATGAAAGTACAGCTGGAAATGTTCATGTTCTCTAACAGTGACTCATCCGATCCCCTAGGCATCTCTTCAAGACCCGAATCCAAAGAAAGCAAAACGGGTTTCCATGCTTTAGAGAGTTTTTTTCAACAGCAGTCTATAGAAGACCGAATATGGGGAAAGGGAGGGCTCATAATGATTTTTTGGTCTATTTCATATCTCCTCTCTTGAGCAGCGCTGAATGTAATCTTATGTGGAGCATGTATTGGATTTCTGCGGGGCATAAATTGCCTTCCTTTCCTCTCTTTGCAGCACCGATTATACGCTTGTGCAGAGAGCTGAATTTTGAAATCTTGTGGGATTAATCAGCAGATCAGAGTAGGGGTAGTTATGGGGGAGACTAGGTGATAGAGGTGAGCAAAATCAGAAACCAGATTTACACTGTGACATTGACGTAGCTCACTGTTATTTTGTAGAAGCTTCCAGGTCTTATTCACTTCATTAATTGGGATGGGCTGAGGTGTGCTGCTGTATCAGTCAGAGTGGATTAAGCAACAAGGATTTATTTCTTGTTCATGCTGTGCATCTATTGTGGGTCAGCTGGGTGCTCTGCTTACCGATGTCACCTAATGGCTGATGGAACAGCCCGCATCTCAAATGCTGCCAATCACCATGCTTGAAGGGAAAGTGACCTATAAAGGGTCTAACCCTAAATGTTCTTGTACAGAAATGGCATAGGCCCCTCAACTCAAAAATGCTCTGAATAGGGGCGCCTGGGTGGCTCAGTGGGTTAAAGCCTCTGCCTTTGGCTCAGGTCATGATCCCAGAATTCTGGGATCGAGCCCCACATCAGGCTCTCTGCTCAGCGGGGAGCCTGCTTCCCTTCCTCTCTCTCTACCTGCCTCTCTGCCTGCTTGTGATCTCTGTCTGTCAAATAAATAAAATCTTTAAAAAAAAATGCACTGAATAGAACTCATTGTGCCTCGTGCCACCCAAACTCCTGTGGGACAGGAAGTATAATCCTGAACATAACTAACAACATTCACTTAGTATCTCTGTGCTTGGTTTTGGAAAAGATTGCTTTATTAGGGTAGCGAAGGCAGACCAGTTATCAGAAAATATCTTAACTTTCTTCATTCAGGATTATCATTGTTTTATTATATCACGGTTTATTCCTTCACATATTTTATATCATTGGTTGGCTGTTTGTTGAATTTGTTGAATAATTTGTGGAATAACTGATTTTGATTGACTAACCAATGCACTGATTCTTGAATTTAGCCAACATTTATGGAGCATGTACTGTGTGTTCAATCACTTCATTAAATTCTACACTGGATGGCTTTGCTGAATTGTCACTGAGTTATCGCTCACTTAGCTCACCCCAGAAATGGATACATTTCTATGAAGGCCAAGGCGGTTCTTGTGAGGCTTATTCACCTTATAGGATATTGGTGAGTCTTAGAGATCATGTTTTCAAGATGTTTATTAGTACTGGCAGTGGTGATATAGCTAATGATGTAGCAAGTCGTCCTGGGTTTTATAGTTCATTTCCCGACGTAATTTTTACTCACCTGGTAATTCAGCTAAGCAGTGGTCACTAAATCATCAGTCACCGATCAGGACTGCCTCTAGAAGCTCTCCATTCATTCTCTAACCGTGGCCTGCTGACTGGGAACAGTCTTGAGGACAAGAAAAGCACAGATGTAAACCACACCTGCAGTAGCTTCTTCTCACGAAGACTTCATGACTCAGCATTTTCTCATGTAGAGCTAGATACAATGTTAGGTTTGGATGAAGGTACTTACATTTAAGCTTAAATGAACATAAACCCTTTAAATCCTATGATCTGCTCTCTGACCCCTTGGTTATTGAGGTTGGTCTCTCCAGCTCCACAGATTCCCTTCTGCTGACCACAATTCCCCATATGTTTTTCTCTCAGTAAATAGCAACTGTGTACTTGGTGACAAGTTTGTTTTGTAACGTTATGTATGAAAAGACAGATCTTCTGCATGGGGATCATTTGTTACTTCCTGTAAGGCTGTACACTTTCCAGAATCACCTGCGATTCAGTTGAGTGTAAAGCATTTTCTCTGTGTTTTCCTTGGATTAATGCTGTGGAATAAGCCTGACTGGGTGAGGTTTCCTTCTGCACAGATAAGACTTTTGGTGAGGGTCGTACTGGTTTGTCTGAGGAGGAAAGGAATATATGAGTGTGCTTTTGGTACATGGCTTCAAAGAGTCAAGTCTGCTTTGCCTAATTTTTATGTAAGCAATCGCACCCGCGTCTTTGATTCTGTTCTCACCCCTGCTCCCAGGTCACAGATGGAAACTTCTGATAGAGGAGACCTTGTCCCCTAGCAACAAACCACATCCACTTTTGCCCCTACAGGAACATTCCACTCACATGTCTGGCTTCAAATTAACAAAAGGTATTTGCAAAAGTGGAGAGGGTGAATACAAGGAAGGAGCATGTCTTGTTAGGTAAGAAAATGATGTGACTGGAAGCATGGGGGAAGGGATTTGTGTGTTTGTGTGGGTGGGTGGGCAAGACAAGGGTGATTGTTTACCACATGATTGTGTAGTAGATAATGAGTACAGCTTTGGGAACTGTAAGCTGAGTTTCTCTAAAGGCTGGAAGATATTATTATTATCAATGTGTTATTCAATGTGTTTAACTAAAGGGATTGTCCTTGCAAAAGGTTTTGAGCTACTATCTTAAGAATATTTAAGGAACAGGCAAGTCTCTCTCTTTTGTTACCCTTTCTGAGAATGGAAGAGAAATAGGAAATTCCATCCTTCGTTTGTTTTATCCACATATTTGTGGGGGAAAATCAGCTACCATTTCCTTATATCGCCCACTTTTGGAAGCTAATTTAAAAAAAAAATTATGTTTATCACAGTATTTTGTCTAGACTATGTTCTCTAAAATTTTAGTATTGAACAGCATTTTTTCTTTTTTTAAAAAAATATTTTATTTATTTATTTGACAGAGAGAGAGAGAGATCACAAGCAGGCAGAGAGGCAGGCAGAGGGAGGGGGAAGCAGGCTCCCTGCTGAGCAGAGAGCCCAATGCAGGGCTTGATCCCAGGACCCTGAGATCATGACCTGAGCCGAAGGCAGAGGCTTAACCCACTGAGCCACCCAGTCACCCCAAATAGCATTTTTTTCTTACATGCAGTTTGTAACTCAGACTACCCTAAATGAAAGACTATATATACCTTTAACACTTAGTATGGAAGCCACCTGAAGATAGGCTATATCTTCACTCCTGTAATCCCCATATACTATGTGCCCAGTTGATATCTTTTGTTGGATTGAATGACTGAAGGCAGACCCAGGACTTCCAATAGGAAGAGAATAAAAGGCTTTTTTTTTTTTGGTGTTTTTTTTTTTTTTTTTTTGGTGTTTTTCTGCACTGGAGACATTACCTAAATATCACATATGATTCCATCACACATATTTTGTTTGACAATGATTTGACTTTCTTTCCTGTTTAATAAAGGATAAAAATTTAGATAGTTCTTTCTTATAAATTCCCCAGACTAAACTTGAACGACACCGTATATTAAATAATGTGCAAAATCGGCCCTATGTTTAGTTGCCAAAGGGTTTCAGCATTTTTCATGAGTCAGTCAGGAGACTGGAAGGCTCCAACCATGGGCTGGCAGGTCTTTGAACCATGGTGATGTGGGCAGGAGGAGATGGATGGTTGTCATGTAAAGTGTCTGCTGAATGCACTGTGCCAATAGTCGTGCTTGGTACCACCCAGGGAATACGCTATCAGAATAAGATATTTTCTAGGCTCAACATAATATACCATAGTGTGTCTGATAGAGTCAGCCAAAACATGATCATTTATCAATGCTTCTGCCAGCTACCCAGACTGGCTAAGAGAACCAAGGGCCAAATGAGGTGATCAAAAAGACAACTAGAAAAGCAAAGGACGAGGGAAAAAAAACCAGCCAGGAATCCATGTTTTGCTTGATTGTCTCATTACCTGTGAATCAGCAGTGTGGGAGCCTCTTCTGCCTCTGGGGTCAATCCATCTTCTGTGTGGGCGTAGGGCCCCTCTTTCCTGGATCCTCCCACTTCTGACCATATCAGTTACTGGAAAGCAGACCTGGGACCACTACAAACTAGTGGAGTGGTAAAATGTGCAGTCTCTGTTGGCAGACTGCCTGGGTTCAGATCTTTGTTCGGTTTGCCAGCCAGGAAATTACTCATCCCTCCATGCCCCAGTTTTTTCATCTGTAAAATGGAGAGAGTAATAAAATATGATTTCATTACTGTGAAAATTAAAAGAACTAATGCATATTTATTGCTTAACATCCTGCTGTTATTAATAATGGCAGGGTCAGAAGGACTGCGTATACATGGTAAATGGAGATGGGAAATGTGTGTGACTGGCTATTTAGGTTCAGACATAGAGAAGAATCAAGAACATAAGTTGAAGAAAAATGTACAGTTCTTCATTATATTTTTATAATCACTATTTTTTTTAAATATTTTATTAGAGAGAGAGAGAGAGAGCACAAGCAGATAGAGAGCCAGAAGCAGAGGGAGAAGCAGACTCCCTGCTAAGCAGGGAGTCCCATTGTGGGACTCTATCACATGGTCCCTAGAGCATGACCTGAGCTGAAGGCAGACCCTTAATTGATTGAGCTACCTAGATGCCCCACTACTAATGTCATTACCAAGGAGGTAGAAAAAAAATTCCTGTATACCATTCATCCTACTTGCTATATGAGGTGAATAGTAATATCCACAGCTCTCACTTCTTGGCGTTTGAGTTTTTTTTTTAAGTTTTGTTCTCAAAAAAAAAAAAAAAAAGTTTTTGTTCTCATTCCAGCTCTACTGAGAGGTAACAATAGTCAAGACAGGACTTTGGTAAAAATTTCAAGTGGAAGGCACATAAAATTTTACTTTTTGAAATGTAATTGCTTTGGCATAAAAAAAAATAAGAATCAAGCTTTAGTCCCAGAATGGTATCATTTTCTAATGAATTGAAATTGCAGCTAATAGAGTTGAATATAAAGATTAGTGAAGGCGGTTAAAAAAAAAAAGGCATGGCATGGATTATTCATTATAGGTGTTAAAAGAGCAATAGTGAATTTTTTTTTCATTTTCATTTTTTTTACAAAGACAACTCAGAAAAATAAGTCAGGCAGTTTAAAAATGAATTCGCCATCAGCTTGATTCTGCATTCATAAATGTAATGATGTAATTAAATTAAAGACATTATTTAGTAGCAGAAGCACATGGGGAAAGTCTGCAGCTATAAACTGCGGTTCTCTGGGGTAAGGGCATGAGGAAGGTAAATCCTTTGGACCCCTTCTAACCCATGGCACATCGCCCCTGCCTTTAATTTCAGTTATTCCATTCTTTTTTGGTACTGCTGAGGCACATCTGGCTTCCGGTACCCTGTGCTCGCCCTCCCTGCCTGCTTTCTACTCGGACTGAAACTCTTTTCTTTCCTCTCTTTCTGCCTCTTGTTGGGATATATTTTATATATATATATATATATAGTATCAAACTCATCTTTTTTTTTTTCTGACCTGTACAACATGACCAGTGGATTTCTGACATTGGCACTTGTAGTTCTGTGGATGGGCTTGAATATCTGGTTCTGTAGCTTTCTGCCAGGTGAATAGCAGCGTCATCAGCAGCTTACAGAGGCCCTGCTACCATGGCTGGACATGACACACCAACAGACAAGTGCAGTAGCCTTACTTTTGGTCTTACTAAGGCCCGAATTTCCTGGTGATGTACACTTGGATTACTCAGACAAGTCTAGTGGATGCTAACTCAGACAAATTTAATGTGACTTTCCAACCTCTATGCCATGCATTCAGTTACTCATAATTATCCGCTCTTCGATTCAGTAATATTCCTATAGTTAAGTGATGGGAAATTAAGGTGGGGAAAAAAGAGGGAGAACTAGTAAATGTCTCAAAGTTAGAAGCCATGGGAAGTGGCTTCAGGAGCATATTTTCTGATCATAGGTTGATCTTAGGATATCCAAAGTAAAATAAACTTATTGTTTATTTCAGGAAACTTATTGTTCAAATGTGAACAAGCAGATAGTAATATCACTGGGTTTCTCCAAAGTGATATAAAAATAAGTGCTGTAGCTGAAGACAGCCTGTACACATAGGGAAGGAATAAAGAGAACAGCATTTGAAGAAGAGCCCTGACAGCCTTTGTTAGGTGCAATGCTGAATGTTCATCCTGATAATAGAATGTTCAGGGTAATTATTTGGTCTGTTCAGTAAGCACAGCCAGAGAGAACATAGAAAATACTCTGTCTTGTTAGTGAGAACACTGTTAATATTCATGGGAATGTAATGTTCGGGGTTCTGGGGGTCAATGAAAGGGCAGCTCTGGATCTGTGAGACTGCCATGTGGCTCTAGGTCTCCTGACAAGTGAATGGTGGGCCCCCTGGCTTTCCTCCACTGCCTTGAGGACATTTGCAGGACCCCTCATGAGGCCTCTCTTGATAGCTAGGAGTTGAAGGTGGTGTGGATGGGAAGACAGACTTTATGTTTGAATTTGTCTTAATCAAGAACCAGGCTAAGGCTAGGGATGGATGCAAGGGGGAAGTAGTAGATTAAAAGGTGCTTCCTGGTGTGGGCCAATTCTCTATCCCTGCACTGGCTAAGGCAGCTTAGGAACCAAATGTGAATTCTTAGGAGGAGTCAAGGTACTAGTGCTTGGGCTTCTGAAGGCACATGGTCCTCTGCCAGGTGGTGCGGCCCCATATCCCTGCTGGTAATGTCAAGAATTGCTCTTGAACACTTTGGTCCTAGTACGATGTACAGTAAGATACACTTGAAAGGTGCCCAGAGGCCCACAGTGGCCTTCCTAGGGTTGGGTCTTCTGACTCTTGAGCCTATTTTGTATCTTTTAGAGTATTTTCACAGTAGAATTGTGGCATTGTCTTTCTTTTTTCTTATGTTTTTCATCTGTGGGAAAAATAAAAACAAAAATAATAAAAACAAATAGCTTCTGGGAAAGGTATCAGCTATGCCTGCTTTGTGTCATGGCATTTCCATAATTCATAACTCATCTGTATTTATAAGGTCTTGCAGTGGGAATAGTAATCACAGCTGGTACTGCCTGCTCTGCATGGTTTATTGTGAAAGTGCTTACATAAGGGAGTGGATTCTGACCATTGGACAGCCCAATTCATGGTCCAGCTCTTGTTTTCCTCTGGGACTGTCGAAGGACAGATTTGGTACCAGGCATATTCATTTCAGTGTCCAACAGAATGAAATGAGTGTCCTCGACCATTATTTTCAGAGACCTCTCCGCATTGGTCTGAAAACCAATTCGCAATATCTAATAATGTGCCTGTGTGTCTCCGTGAACACACTTTGATCCATGCATGAATTTCTGTTCACTTTGCACTACTTCTGTGTTTGCCACTTTGGAAGAAACGTGTTCTATGGTACTTAGCACTTTTCTTTTTTTAAGATGTTTGTTTGTTTGTTTGTTTATTACTTTTCAAGAGAGAGAGAGTGAGCTCAAGTGGGTGGTTAGGGGCAGAGGGAGAAAGAGACTCCCTGCTGAGCAGGGAGCCCGATGTGAGGCTCCATCCCAGGACCCTGAGATTATGACCTGAGCCGAAGGCAGATGCTTAACTGACTGAGCCACCCAGGCGCCCCTTAAACAGCATTTCTTAAGTAGTCAGATGTGACTGCTGATTCACATAGACCTGGTTTGCCCATTTTCTTCCTGGACTCTTTAACTCAGAAGTAATTATAACTAAATTTCAGGGCTTGGTTTGGAACATTTTTTTATATTTCTCTCACTTCATGCATAGATGTTAATATTTCTGCTGTGTTCTCTTATTAGGTATTGAACTTCTTGGGAAAGTATATATATGTGTATATATATATATATGTATATATATATATATATATTTTTTTTTTTTACAGCTTTCCAGAACACTTAACTGTGATCATCTTTCTTATTTATAAGCGTTCATGCAGAGGCTCCTTACCTGTGGTCTAGTAAATAGTGATATAAAAATTGGAATAATGTGGATACTATGTCCTCTAATCAATGAAAATTAAAGAGTCTGACATCATGACTTGCTCAGCAAATGCTATCAACTTCCTGGGTTGTGTATAGTATTATATACATACAGGGTCTTTAATTTAATACATTAGTTAGTGATATGACATATTAAGAGTGAGGTTATTCTATGGTAGGTAAGGTATATTGTCTCTCAACATCGATTCCAAGCCCCTACGGGTGTACAGTTTGGTGCAGCAAAAGCTGGAAAGTTACAGAACAATGTCCCAGACTTCCTTGGAGATAAAACAGGAGTGGCCCTGGGATCTCACTGATTGGCCCTGACCATTGGCATGAGTTCGAAGGCCCAGTCAGTAGCTGTGTTTAGAGGAAGAGTGTGGGGGGTCATGTGTGCTGGTGAAAAACATGGCAGCCATCATATGATTTAGAAATAGACAGCAGCTGCCACTGGGTCAGCAGCTTCCTGACTGGCTCTTAATGATGGTGACTTCATACTCCAGTAACTTCCTGTCCGCGTTTGCATCTTACTTGAGGTGAGACACCATAATTCTGGAACTGGCAGTACAGCGTGGCAAGCAGCTGCTCACAGATGTAGTGGTTCTTATGGTGGCCCAGTTCTCTGGTGAGATTTGGGAATTATTTCTGAAGGCTCAGCCTAGATATATTTCTTCAATTGTCCCCAGTAATTCTATAAGCCATTTAATTATCTGCATAAATTATTTTTCTACTTAAAATAGGGCAGATTCTGTTTTCTTTAACTTTGCCGTGGTGGATATCCAACTGGGCCATGTACTTCCTCCAAAGTTTTCCAAAGTCAACTCATTGGCCATTATATTATTTCATGGAAAATTGTGGAAATACCACTAGAAACAATCACAAATACAATTGGGACTTTTTTCAAGCCACTCCAGAATGTTTACGCAGACCTCATATTTTCCCTCTAATCAATGAGTTATAGTTGGTGATTTCCCCAGGCCCATTAACTTGACTTATAAAATGTGCCTTGAACTGTATTTTGAAGCCCAACAAAATTGAGCTGTTTGAGCAAGAAAAGCAGGAGCGGGCAAAAGTGCAGAATCTCCACAGGAAATGTTTTGCCTCCAGGGTCCTGTTGTTGAAACTAGAGATAGAAAATACAAATATTATAATGGATATCTATGGCTGCTCATATCTGTGCATCAAGGCACAGTGCTAATTAGAGGCCAAGGTGGTGGGTCTTGTTGCCAGGTGACCATTTGATTTTGTTCTCTTCCAGGGCCTCAGCCTTAACTCTTTTGCCTGGCCTGCTCATACTGCCTGTCTTGGAGCAGAGAGAGAAAGAGTGGTAGAAAGTTGGTAAAAAATTATTTCTCTAGATGCTTTAGTGATGGTGAGTCAACAGCATCACTTTCATACTTAAAGGCTCGTATATTCCAGTAGTCTCCAGAGAAGGGACAGAAATGCATTCTGTTAAGTAACTGTGAGCCTTGCTAGGCTGTACATACAGACAGAAGAGGGAGTTTGTTACTTTGCCATAGGAGAGAGTTTTTATCTTCAGGAGAAATGGCGTGCAGAAGAGGGATAGAAAAATATTGAGCATATAGGAGCATTTAATTTGCAAGAGATTAGGAGTTTATTTTTATTTATTTACTATTTTTAAAGATATATTTATTTATTTGAGAGAGAGAGCCTGGGGTGGGGGGCAAAAGGAGAGGGGAGAAAGTCCTAAGCAGACTCCACAGTGAGCACAGAGCCCAACCTGGGGCTCAATTTCATGACCCTGAGATCATGACTTGAGTCGAAACCAGGAGTCAGACACTTAACTGACTGAGCCACCCAGGTGTCCTCAGAATAGGAGTTTAAAAAAGATAAGAAGTTTGGGTGGAACAAAGTGGCCCAGGGAAGGGAAGAGGCTATACTGTTTAATAATTATAATCAGATATGAAGAATACAGACTCCTTTCCACACAGTGGTTTCAATACAACAAAAGTTTGATGTCTCATGTCAAAAGAAGTCTGGAACCAGGTTATATGGAGCTGGCATGGCAATTCTAGAAGTTTATTCTGGACCCAATTTCCTTCTATTTCTGTTATCCATTTTCTTAACACATGCCTTCAATTCTCAAAGTCAACTCACACTCCAAGGTAGATGCTGGAGTTCTGAATATTACCCTCACATTCCTGACAGTAGGAATGCAGAAGACCGCTTCTTCCCGGAGGCCCATGCAGTACCTCCTTCAGCATCTTATTAGCCAGAATTGTGTCCCATGTCCTTAATACCTGCAAAAGAGACTAGAGAATGTAGTCTGTTTTGTCAAGCGGCAGTGAGTCTGGTTTCAGTTGGGTCTTTGTTAGGAAGGAGGAAGGAGAAAGTAGGTGTTTGTTGGACATCTAGTGTTCTCTGCTACAAAGGCTGAGAGCGTTGGGACTGTGCTGCTGTTGACTGTGGCATTCTGGCTTTGCGCAGGGGCCCTTTTCTCTACTCCAGAGGTGGAGTTTCTTTTACTTTTAGATGATCCATGAAGCTGGGACGGTTTCCAGAGAATAGCGCCAAGAAGGGCTGAGCACATACATGGCTGTATGAGATCAGAAATGGTGCCCGAGATCCTTTTACTTGTGTGATGGTGATGTAGAGTTCAATCGATTGAAACCATAGCAGGTGTAAGTGGAAATTCTTTGGCACATAGGCTGTGAGCCTTGTCTGGTTAATACCCTTGTACAAATGCCTTCAGCAGCTGAAGCTCTAGAAAAGTTCTGGGAAGAGGACACAAGAGTAGGAATCTTTTTGGGCTTACAGTCATGGGGAAGTGTATTAAGGTATTTTAAAGCCATAGAATCCTAACCCTGAAAAAAGACTAAAGATTCTTTGACCACTGCAAAGAGCCTAAATCATGATTTGTCTCAAATCAAAATTTGTTTGTCTCAAAGAGTTGAAGAAAAAAATAAGCCGACACTTGAAAATTAGTTTAATCAATAGATATTTGAAAAATCAGGCCATCCCACAATGGCCATCCTGCATTCCTGCATGTTAGCAACTTCCTGGCGTTGAGCACTGACTGTTCCCTTTGGACGGGGCCTGCATTTACTGGCTCCCAACAACCCACACATTTGTGATACCTTATGTCTGGCCTGCTCTTCATTTCTTTATGTGACCTGCTGGACATGTGTAAGCATCTCGGCTTTTACCCCTTTGTCATGATGACCAGGAGGTAGCCAGTACCTGGGAAGGGGTTGGTTGCTGGCCTGCCTGAGTTGCTGATAAGAAGCATGGGTAGAGTACTCCTGGCCTGGAGAGGCAACAAAGGGTGTCATTGAAAACCGAGGACTACAAGGGAGGCACCTGACAAGGGCTGTGGTTTGTCCTGTGTAAGAACTCCAGGGTTCGTCTCTGGGAAGACATACAGTTGCACCCCCAGGTATCTGGTATCTCAGGACTATGACTGAATCAGCTCAGCTCAGATCTTTCCATGGTTTACAAAGCTGGAGTCAGGACGTGACTGTGTTTTGCAGCCAAGTTGTTCCCATACAGGTAGAGTGAATTCCTATGGTGCTTCGAAGCGAAAATGGGCCAAGGCATTATTTTCAGGTAGCGGTTCTAACAGATTGTGCTGTTTGGAAACTTTCCCTACAATCTCTAGGAATTACTCTGTAATCTATTTAGGAGGTTTATTCTTGTGGCTCACTGGCTAAGCCTATATTCCAACTGTTGGCAATATGTTCATTGACATTGTTACCTGTTTCTGGTGGGTATTGCATTTCTTTTTTTAAAGATATACATAACTGCCTCCCAAGCCACCCTTGACCTAATGCAATACTGTGTTGCAACCTTAAAAAAAATTTTTTTTTGGCAACCTTAAAAATTCATTTGAAAACCCCTTTAATGTGCAAAAGATGAAGAAGAAAGGAATGTTAAAAAGCTGTAGGATTCAGATCCTTATTTGTAAAGAGACATTGAGGTCCTTCGAACTACATTGGACTGAATGATTTAAGGAAACATGGTTTTATCATTGGAAGGTTTTATTTAGGAACCATGTTCATACATTTCAGAAGGAGTCCCTTTCCCTTCTCCCAGCTCAGAATTCACTCAACTGGTATTTGCCTTCTTGGACTTTGGCTTGAAATGAAATCTTTTTGCTCTGCCTTAGTAAATGTCAGCAGTTTAAAGGCATGTTTCTGATCTCTAAATGTGCCTGACTGCTGACTGCTACAAATAAGGAAGAAGGAAAATAGAGCCTATTTGCTACCTTAAGAAACATTGTGATCTCTGTTTGATTTTCTTCACATGTGAGGTCTCTCTAATGGTAAGGCCTGAATTTATTAATTATGACTGGGTAAACCTCAACATTGTAATTAGCAATAGTGACATAAATTATATCAATTTTACTTAGTTCTTTGAGTTTTAATTTTCTTAGGTATATTTAATATGTAGAAAAACATCTCTACAGGGATTTTGTCAGCTTAAGGTTAATTTTGCTAGTACTTGAAATAAGGTGCATTCAGTGGATGAAAATATGAGTATATTAGGTTACAACCTGTATATAAGAAAAATAGTGGTTTGCTTTCTACTTGGTGTTACCACTAGTATGTATCATGGCTATAACCTAATGAATTCAGCTTTTCCCATCATGCTCCCTTTTGTACACTAGCTTACCTATTTGATTCTAAATTTACTTTGTATAATCAGGTTTTAGTTTATTAATTTCATTATACTTGGGGAAACTGTTTTCTTGAACATATACTTTTATATGTGCCCTATAATTAATAGTACCTGGAACATTTATTCTAATGGTCTAAATGTGAATCTTAGCAAAATGGAATTTACAAATTCTATTTTCAGAGAATATTCATGTATGAGATTTCATTCATAATGTTAGGACACTGAGGCTAAGATCTGCATTTTTATTTATTTATTTTTTTTTAATTTATTTTTTCAGCGTAACAGTATTCATTCTTTTTGCACAACACTCAGTGCTCCATGCAAAACGTGCCCTCCCCATCACCCACCACCTGTTCCCCCAACCTCCCACCCCTGACCCTTCAAAACCCTCAGGTTGTTTTTCAGAGTCCATAGTCTCTTATGGTTCGCCTCCCCTCCCCAATGTCCATAGCCCGCTCCCCCTCTCCCAATCCCACCTCCCCCCAGCAACCCCCAGTTTGTTTTGTGAGATTAAGAGTCATTTATGGTTTGTCTCCCTCCCAATCCCATCTTGTTTCATTTATTCTTCTCCTATCCCCCTACCCCCCCATGTTGCTTCTCCATGTCCTCATATCAGGGAGATCATATGATAGTTGTCTTTCTCCGATTGACTTATTTCACTAAGCATGATACGCTCTAGTTCCATCCACGTCGTCGCAAATGGCAAGATTTCATTTCTTTTGATGGCTGCATAGTATTCCATTGTGTATATATACCACATCTTCTTGATCCATTCATCTGTTGATGGACATCTAGGTTCTTTCCATAGTCTGGCTATTGTAGACATTGCTGCTATAAACATTCGGGTACACGTGCCCCTTTGGATCACTATGTTTGTATCTTTAGGGTAAATACCCAGTAGTGCAATTGCTGGGTCATAGGGTAGTTCTATTTTCAACATTTTGAGGAACCTCCATGCTGTTTTCCAGAGTGGTTGGACCAGCTTGCATTCCCACCAACAGTGGAGGAGGGTTCCCCTTTCTCCACATCCTCTCCAGCATCTGTCATTTCCTGACTTGTTAATTTTAGCCATTCTGACTGGTGTGAGGTGATATCTCATTGTGGTTTTGATTTGTATTTCCCTGATGCCGAGTGACGTGGAGCACTTTTTCATGTGTCTGTTGGCCATCTGGATGTCTTCTTTGCAGAAATGTCTGTTCATGTCCTCTGCCCATTTCTTGATTGGATTGTTTGTTCTTTGGGTGTTGAGTTTGCTAAGTTCCTTATAGATTTTGGATACTAGCCCTTTATCTGATATGTCGTTTGCAAATATCTTCTCCCATTCTGTCAGCTGTCTTTTGGTTTTGTTAACTGTTTCCTTTGCTGTGCAAAAGCTTTTGATCTTGATGAAATCCCAATAGTTCATTTTTGCCCTTGCTTCCCTTGCCTTTGCCGTTGTTCCTAGGAAGATGTTGCTGCGGCTGAGGTCGAAGAGGTTGCTGCCTGCGTTCTCCTCAAGAATTTTGATGGATTCCTTTCTCACATTGAGGTCCTTCATCCATTTGGAGTCTATTTTCGTGTGTGGTGTAAGGAAGTGGTCCAATTTCATTTTTCTGCATGTGGCTGTCCAATTTTCCCAGCACCATTTATTGAAGAGGCTGTCTTTTTTCCATTGGACATTCTTTCCTGCTTTGTCGAAGATTAGTTGACCATAGAGTTGAGGGTCGATTTCTGGGCTCTCTATTCTGTTCCACTGGTCTATGTGTCTGTTTTTGTGCCAGTACCATGCTGTCTTGATGATGACAGCTTTGTAATAGAGCTTGAAGTCCGGAATTGTGATGCCACCAACTTTGGCTTTGTTCTTCAATATTCCTTTGGCTATTCGAGGTCTTTTCTGGTTCCATATAAATTTTAGGATTATTTGTTCCATTTCTTTGAAAAAAATGGATGGTATTTTGATAGGGATTGCATTAAATGTGTAGATTGCTTTAGGTAGCATAGACATTTTCACAATATTTATTCTTCCAATCCAGGAGCATGGAACATTTTTCCATTTTTTTGTGTCTTCCTCAATTTCTTTCATGAGTACTTTATAATTTTCTGTGTATAGATTCTTAGTCTCTTTGGTTAGGTTTATTCCTAGGTATCTTATAGTTTTGGGTACAATTGTGAATGGGATTGACTCCTTAATTTCTCTTTCTTCAGTCTTGTTGTTGGTGTACAGAAATGCAACTGATTTCTGTGCATTGATTTTATATCCTGACACTTTACTGAATTCCTGGACAAGTTCTAGCAGTTTTGGAGTGGAGTCTTTTGGGTTTTCCACATATAGTATCATATCATCTGCGAAGAGTGATAGTTTGACTTCTTCTTTACCAATTTGGATGCCTTTAATTTCTTTTTGTTGTCTGATTGCTGAGGCTAGGACTTCTAATACTATGTTGAATAGCAGTGGTGATAATGGACATCCCTGCCGTGTTCCTGACCTTAATGGAAAAGCTTTCAGTTTTTCTCCATTGAGAATGATATTTGCGGTGGGTTTTTCATAGATGGCTTTGATAATATTGAGGTATGTGCCCTCTATCCCTACACTTTGAAGAGTTTTGATCAGGAAGGGATGCTGTACTTTGTCAAATGCTTTTTCAGCATCTATTGAGAGTATCATATGGTTCTTGTTCTTTCTTTTATTAATGTGTTCTATCACATTGATTGATTTGCGGATGTTGAACCAACCCTGCAGCCCTGGAATAAATCCCACTTGATCGTGGTGAATAATCCTTTTAATGTACTGTTGAATCCTATTGGCTAGTATTTTGGCGAGAATTTTTGCGTCTGTGTTCATCAAGGATATTGGTCTGTAGTTCTCTTTTTTGGTGGGATCCTTGTCTGGTTTTGGGATCAAGGTGATGCTGGCCTCATAGAATGAGTTTGGAAGTTTTCCTTCCATTTCTATTTTTTGGAACAGTTTCAGGAGAATAGGAATGAGTTCTTCTTTAAATGTTTGGTAGAATTCCCCTGGGAAGCCGTCTGGCCCTGGGCTTTTGTTTGTTTGGAGATTTTTGATGACTGTTTCAATCTCCTTACTGGTTATGGGCCTGTTCAGGTTTTCTATTTCTTCCTGGTTCAGTTGTGGTAGTTTATATGTCTCTAGGAATGCATCCATTTCTTCCAGATTGGCCAATTTGTTGGCGTAGAGTTGCTCATAGTATGTTCTTATAATTGTCTGTATTTCTTTGGTGTTAGTTGTGATCTCTCCTCTTTCATTCATGATTTTATTGATTTGGGTCCTTTCTCTTTTCTTTTTGATGAGTCTGGCCAGGGGTTTATCAATCCTATTGATTCTTTCAAAGAACCAGCTCCTAGTTTCATTGATTTTTTCTATTGTTTTTTTGGTTTCTATTTCATTGATTTCTGCTCTGATCTTTATGATTTCTCTTCTCCTGCTGGGTTTAGGGTTTCTTTCTTGTTCTTTCTCCAGCTCCTTTACGCGTAGGGTTAGGTTGTGTACTTGAGACCTTTCTTGTTTCTTGAGAAAGGCTTGTACCGCTATATATTTTCCTCTCAGGACTGCCTTTGCTGTGTCCCACAGATTTTGAACTGTTGTGTTTTCATTATCATTTGTTTCCATGAATTTTTTCAATTCTTCTTTAATTTCCTGGTTGACCCATTCATTCTTTAGAAGGATGCTGTTTAGTCTCCATGTATTTGGGTTCTTTCCAGCTTTCCTCTTGTGATTGAGTTCTAGCTTCAGAGCATTGTGGTCTGAAAATATGCAGGGAATAATCCTAATCTTTTGATACCGGTTGAGACCTGATTTGTGACCCAGGATGTGATCTATTCTGGAGAAGGTTCCATGTGCACTAGAGAAGAATGTGTATTCTGTTGCTTTGGGATGAAATGTTCTGAATATATCTGTGATGTCCATCTGGTCCAGTGTGTCATTTAAGGCCTTTATTTCCTTGTTGATCTTTTGCTTGGATGATCTGTCCATTTCAGTGAGGGGAGTGTTAAAGTCCCCTACTATTATTGTATTATTATTGATGTGTTTCTTTGATTTTGTTATTAATTGGTTGATATAGTTGGCTGCTCCCACGTTAGGGGCATAGATATTTAAAATTGTTAGATCTTCTTGTTGGACAGACCCTTTGAGTAGGATATAGTGTCCTTCCTCATCTCTTATTATAGTCTTTGGCTTAAAATCTAATTGATCTGATATAAGGATTGCCACCCCAGCTTTCTTCTGATGCCCATTAGCATGGTAAATTGTTTTCCACCCCCTCACTTTAAATCTGGAGGTGTCTTCGCGTCTAAAATGAGTTTCTTGTAGGCAACATACTGATGGGTTTTGTTTTTTTATCCATTCTGATACCCTGTGTCTTTTGATTGGGGCATTTAGCCCATTAACATTCAGGGTAACTATTGAGAGATGTGAATTTAGTGCCATTAGTAGCCTGTAAGGTGACTGTTACTGTATATTGTCTCTGTACCTTTCTGATCTACTACTTTTAGGCTCTCTCTTTGCTTAGAGGACCCCTTTCAATATTTCCTGGAGAGCTGGTTTGGTGTTTGCAAATTCTTTCAGTTTTTGTTTGTCCTGGAAGCTTTTGATCTCTCCTTCTATTTTCAATGATAGCCTAGCTGGATAGAGTATTCTTGGCTGCATGTTTTTCTCGTTGAGTGCTCTGAATATATCATGCCAGCTCTTTCTGGCCTGCCAGGTCTCTGTGGATAAGTCTGCCGCCAATCTAATATTTTTACCATTGTATGTTACTGATTTCTTTTCTCGGGCTGCTTTCAGGATTTTCTCTTTGTCACTAAGACTTGTAAATTTTACTATTAGGTGACGGGGTGTGGACCTATTCTTGTTGACTTTGAGGGGGGTTCTCTGCATCTCCTGGATTTTAATGCTTGTTCCCTTTGCCATATTAGGGAAATTCTCTCCAATGATTCTCTCCAATAGACCCTCTGCTCCCCTCTCTGTTTCTTCTTCTTCTGGAATCCCAATTATTCTAATGTTGTTTCGTCTTATGGTGTCACTTATCTCTCGAATTCTCCCCTCATGGTCCAGTAGCTGTTTGTCCCTCTTTTGCTCGGCTTCCTTATTCTCTGTCATTTGGTCTTCTATATCACTAATTCTTTCTTCTGCCTCATTGATCCTAGCAGTGAGAGCCTCCATTTTTGATTGCACCTCATTAATAGCTTTTTTGATTTCAACTTGGTTAGACTTTAGTTCTTTAATTTCTCCAGAAAGGGCTTTAATATCTCCAGAGAGGGTTTCTCTAATATCTTCCATGCCTTTTTCGAGCCCGGCTAGAATGTTCAGAATCGTCATTCTGAACTCTTGATCTGACATAGTACCAATGTCTGTGTTGATTAGGTCCCTAGCCTTCGGTACTGTCTCTTGTTCTTTTGTTTGTGGTGATTTTTTCCGCCTTGTCATTTTGTCCAGATAAGAGGATATGAAGGAGCAAATAAACTACTAATAGGGTGGCAAAGACCCCGGAAAAATGCGCTGTAACCAAATCAGAAGAGACCCCAAATTGTGGGGGGGGGGAAGGGGATAAAAAACAGGTTCTGAAAAAAAAAGAGAAAAAAAAAAAAAAAGAAAAAAATTTAAAAAATAAAACAAATAAAAAAATATAAAAAAGAAAGAAAAATATATATATTTAGATGAACTAGTCAAAAAACGTTAAAAAAGAAAAGGGTAAAAGTTTTTAAAAAAATTTAGCAGAAGAAGAAAAAAGAAAAAAGAAAAAAAAATTGAAAAAAGAAAAAAAAATAAAAAATTGAAAAAAGAAAAAAAAATTGAAGTAGCCGCAAGACTAAAGAATCATGGGGAGAAAGCCATGAGTTCCGTGCTTTGCTTTCTCCTCCTCTGGAATTGCTCTGCTGTCTTAGGAATTGAATCTGCTTTCTCCTTGATAGATGAACTTCGTCCTGGCTGGATATTTTGTTGATCTTCTGGGGGAGGGGCCTGTTGTAGTGACTCTCAAGTGTCTTTGCCCGAGGCGGGATTGCATCGCCCTTACCGGCGGCCGGACTAAGTAATCGGCTCGGGTTCGCTTTTGGGAGCTTCTGTTCCCTGAACGCTTTCCGTAGAGTTCTGGAGGACGGGAATGAAAATGGCGGCCTCCCAGTCTCTGGCCCGGAGGAGCCGAGAGCCTGGGGCCCCACTCCTCAGTGCGCCCCCAGAGGACAGCACCCAATCACTCCCGTATCCCCAGCCTCTAGCCGCGCTCCGAGCTCACCCAGCCCGCGACCAGTTCAAGGTAACCCCGAGCTGAGAGTTCAGTCCTCGGCTCTGTCTTTGCAGCTGGTTTCTTCGTTCTAATACCTGCGAGCTCTCCGACACTCTGACACCCCCGATCCTTCTGTGACCTTGCGGGGCCTGGGGCCACGCTGACCCCGCGTGGGCTTCACCCCGGTTTAGCCCCTGGAGCAATGTCCCTCAGTGGAACAGACTTTTAAAAGTCCTGATTTTGTGCTCCGTTCCTCCGCCGCTTGCCGGGAGCCGGCCCCTCCCCCCGCGGTCTATCTTCCCGTCGTTTTAGATTCACTTCTCCGCCAGTCCTACCTTTCAGAAAGTGGTTGATTTTCTGTTTCTAGAGTTGCTGTTCTTCTTCTCTTCGCTCTCCCGTTGGATTTGTAGGTGTTTGCTATGTTTAGATAAGCTATCGAGCTGATCTCCTGTTACCTGATGTAGTCTCAGGCTGCTACTTCTCCGCCATCTTGACTCCTCCCTCAGATCTGCATTTTTAATTTTATATTTTTTGCCTTTAAAATGTATATTCAGGGGTGCCCTAGCTCAGAGGGCTAAGTCATGGTCTCAGGGTTCTGGGATCGAGCCCCACATCAGGCTCTCTGCTCACCAGGGAGACTGCTTTCCCCCATCTCTCTGCCTACTTGTGATTTCTCTCTGTGTCAAATAAATAAATAAATATCTTTAAAAAATAATAAAAAATGTATACTCAGTTATAAACATAATACAAGTAATAAAAGTTCTTTAAAGCTTTTTTTCTTTTCCTCTCCCTCTTCCTCAGCATCATCTTCTTCTTCTTCTTCTTTTTGGAAAATAGAGGCAAGCTGGAGAAAGAAAAGAACGAATACTGTAGAGTTCTGTGAAGATCATTTATTGGAAATTGAATTTTGAGCAATAAGACTTAACATCATTTTATGAGAATTTTCGTCGTGTGTGTGTGTGTGTGTGTCTGTCTGTATAAAACTATTCCATCAGGGAATGTGTCATAGGTCACTGAGGCTATTTCTAATTTTCTTTTCTATTAAGACTAATGTTGCATGGAATACCTTTGTGTACAAATCATTTCCATATTTCAGATTTTTAAAAATTGGAACTCCAGTTGTAGATTACTGGCTCAAAGATGTATTTCATTTAGTATTACTTTGCAGGAAGCAGAATATACATTTCCTAATATTCTACCTGGCTTTGGTTCTTTGTGCAGGGTACCATATGAGACGCTGGAAGGAGAAACGTTGGAAAGGAGGAAGGAATGAGAAAAATTGCTGTAACTTTGCTACCTAGGTATTGTTTGCAAACTGAAAAATGTTCGTTGGAAGAGGAAAAAACTTGAACCAGCTTGTCCCACATCTGGCTTTTTCCTCTTGGTACTGATGCCCAAGAGATAGTCCCTGGACTTCAGAGGTTTTGTTGAGATGAGTCAAACTAACAAACACTGAGAGTTTGATGTGACTTTGCAAGGCATATCTGCTTACCCCTTCACCGAGGTAGGTGAGCAGTAGTCAAAGACCTGTCCACTTAATTGGAAAGGCAGTCGCTGAGGTCTTGGGCTCTGATTGTGATTACTCCAAAATAAAAGTAAAACAGTTGGATTTGGATTACACTTCCTTGAAAGTCTTGAGTAATGCTGAATTTCAGCCCTTCAGTCTGGGACCTTCATGGATTTTGGACTTCCTTCCTCTCTTCCCCTTATTCCCCAGTATGGTGGCTGACTTACTCAGTGTGCACAGAATTATTCCCTAGGGGCTGTCAATTCTTGAGTTCTTTAGGCAGTTTTGGTGAATTAAATAAGTGAAAATACAATTGTGGATGTGTATGTGTAAAGGGGAGTTGAAGATTTTTCATGCTAAAGAGCAGCTTTCATATTTGTGATGATTGAGAACTATCTGTCCGTACTGTGGGCAGTTGAGGAGAAGGAGAGGCAAGAGATGCTGCTTTGTGTATCCCAAATCTCTTGGGGTTGTGGGACCTCCAAGATGTGTTACTTTTGCTCCATACTCTTGTGCAGCTGGCTCTTCCACAACAAATTCTGATTCTGGGTCATCAAGGTGGAGGACATGCTATCACGTAGCAGCTGGCTTAGGAGGACATTCATTTTATAGATTGGTGCTTTCTCATTGATTTCGTTGTTTGAGCATTTCCCTTTCTTTCTTTCTAAATCATGTCTGCATTTAAATATTTAAAATGTTTTACCTAGCCTTTTTGGTGGCGTTTCACCAAAACAAGTGTTAACCAGTATTTCTGTGAGAGAATGGAAGTCCTTTCCACTGTTGCTGGAAATAAAATATACAATCTCTTCTCTCTGCGGCAGCCAGAGAGGCTCCTGCTGGGGGCCTTTGAACCTGCCTGTTGGCTCTGCCTGGGTGCCTTGGAAAATCCCGCTCTTGGCATCATTCAGGTCACTGCTCAAGTGTCTTCCTCACAAAAACCTTTGCTGACCACCCTCCCCTCATCGCTATCCCATTGTCTTCTCTGTTTGCCTGAAATAATTTTGTCTATTTCTTCACGTGTTTACAATTCAGAATGTAAACTCCATGGAAGCAGGGATCTCTTTTCCATCATTCATTGTTTCAAACCCAGGATTAGAACAGTGCTGGGAAAGGCCTGTTACGGGGTGGATTAATGAATTAAATAGTGGGGGGGCGCCTGGGTGACTCAGTGGGTTAAGCCTCTGCCTTCGGCGCAGGTCATGATCTCAGGGTTCTGGGATCGAGTCCCGCATCGGGCTCTCTGCTTGGCAGGGAGCCTGCTTCCTCCTCTCTCTCTCTGCCTGCCTCTCTGCCTGCTTGTGATCTCTCTCTGTCAAATAAATAAATAAAAGAAAATCTTTAAAAAAAAATGAATTAAATAGTGTACCTCATGTCATTCCCAAAGTCGGCAGAATACCATGATCACAGTTTTCTTAATAAGGGAAACTGGGATATAGAAAGATAGGAGGGATTCCTAATTAGCATTAAAAAAGCAGTGTTTTATGAGGACGACTTCAGATCGGTGGATTCGACAACACAAAAGAGTGTTTGTTTCTTTCAGCTCATGCTCTTTATTTTATAGATGTGAAAACAGAGACTCTGAGATTTGGGGAGTGGTTCAGATCTCACACTGAGTGGTAGAGCTCAGGGCAGGGCACATACCTCCTGATTCCTACCCAGTGAGTTGCTTCTGTCTCACTGAGCGAGAGTCATGGCTACTCCACCATGGATCAGACACAGCAATGACTATTGGGATGGAAGTTTGCTCTGCATTTTGCAAAACCATCAGAAACAGATTGAATGTATTTTCTGGTCTTTTTTTTTTTTTTTTGTAAGGCTATACATAATGATGCTTGAATAATAGTAGAGAAAAGTATCTGCATACTTTTCCCCCCTAAAATTCTGCAGGGTGAATATACAGAGAAACGTGATTTTCCTTTCTGTCACCTGTCTTCTGAATGTCAACAGGTAACTTTCTTCAGCTTGCATTAGAATGTTCCCAGTAGGAGAAACATCTTCTTGTATCCTCTGTTCTGTCAGAGTCACTCAGCCCCAAGGAGGATATACTAGCTGAATTTCCCTTACAAGGGCAGAAGGAATAAGACAAATGAAAAAGATGATTCATCATTACCACGATCTTAAGGAAAATGGGAAAATTCTTCCTGGAAAATTTAAAATCTATTATTAACTCATGCATGTCACGTGTGTACTTTTTATTTCTTTTTCTTTGTAGGATTTTACAACCTACAAGAAAATGAGAAAGGAGAAAACAGAAGTCTTAAATCTGAAGTTTGTCATTGAACTCGTAGCTTTGTATTTTACTCATTGAATATAAGTTTGACTTTTTTTTAATTTAAGAAAACTGGTTAGGAGCCTATGAATATGTTTTAGTTCTTCAGTGATTTTTTTTCATCTAAGTGGGAACTTGGATTATTCTGGAAAACAGCTTAGTAATGTATTTCAGTCATTTGAATGTATTTATTCCTTTGGCCCAGTAATTGCACTTTTAGAAATTTATCCTGTCCTAGTAATCTAGTTTGGGGTAAAAATCTGACATTCAGTCATTTTTGCAAAAAAAAGTTCTCAACAAGGACACCTGGGTGGTTCAGTTGGTTAAGCGTCTGCCTTTGGGTCAGGTCATGATCCCAGGGTCCTAAAATTGAGCCTTGTGTCAGGCTTCCTGCTTCTCTCTTTCCCTCTGCCTGCCCTACCCCTGCTTATGTGCTCTCTCTCTCTCTCTCTCTCTGCCAAATAAACAACAACAAAAAAATCTTCACAATAGTACTACTTATGGTTAAAAAAAAAAAAAAACAACGATGTTGGACAGCACCTAGTATTCAAATATACATTAAAGATAAGTTTTCTTTTTTTTTTAAAGTAGGCTCCATACCCAGCATGGAGCCCAATGCAGGGTTTGAATTCAGACTTGATCCTCAGATCAAGACCCAAGCTGAGATCGAGAGTTGGACACTTAACTGTTCAAGAAATTTAATATTTAAAATTATTTAGATGATAAAGGAATTATATCCCAAACCAGGTATAATACAATCCCAGCTACGTTAAAAAATTGAACACAACACAGAAGACTGGAAGGAAAGAAGCCAAAAGTTTAATAGAGATTATCTCTGGAATTTGAGTGACTGTTGTTACTTTCTTATCTGTTTCTCCTTTTTCTATACTGTTCTTTATTAACAATAAGAAAATCAACAGAGTTTATTTTCAATGTTAGCAAAAGGGCAGAGTGAGTGAGCCGTGTGACAATGTGGTTGGAATTACATAAATTTCTTTACAGAACATATATTCTTTTATAAATTTTCTAGATAGGCACAATGTATATGTATGTATATATATGTATATATGTATGTAATTTTTCCCTATGTGTGTGTATTTTTACTTTTTATCTCTTGCATGGTCACGTCACATAAAGATATTTGCCAAATCATCACTGATACAAACTTCTGCTCTCTAGGAGATTGCTACCTCGTTAAGGAAGGTCATGATAAAGTCACTTTGTAACAGTAAATTTAAGGACAAATCAAGAAACAAAACAAGTAAATGGAGACCTTTCTTGTTTTTTACTTAAGTATAAACTTGGACCCCCCCAAGCAAAGCTCACAGCCCAGAGCAAATTGTGACCATGTCTTTTGGGGGATGACCGGCAGCAAGATAGTAGGTATGTAGTGGATTATTGTTTATCAAGTAGGGGGCAGATAGGTTTCCCTTCATGTACTTCTAACCTTTATACTTTTATATTGTTTCACTAAAAAGTGACAATCTAATGCAGCAGCCAAGGTCATGGGATCAGAGCCACTGGACCCAAATTTGTCGTTTTTTAAGTACATGATCTTGGGTAAGCCACCTCTTCATTTTCTTATCTGTAATATGAGAATAATAATTGTCCAAAAAAGAAAAAAATATTGCATATAACACCCAGTGCTCATCACATCAACTAATGAATCATTGAACAGTACATCAGAAACTAATGATGTACTATATGGTGGCTAATTTAAATAAATTTAAATTTAATTTAAATTTTAAAAAAGAAAAAATAATAAATGATCTTAAGTATTTGAACCTTAGGGAATTTAATTGGTTGTGTAGGTGAGGGAGGAGCTGGGAAGATAAGGGAGGTGACTAAACAAGCGAAATATTAGCCAAAGCAGAGAGAATCTACTCACCCTAGTCCAGCGGGGCAGTCTGTTAGAGACAGTGTTCGCGAACTCCAAGGGTGAGGTCTCCTGGAGGGTGCAGCAGTTATGGTGTGACTGGATGCATGGAGAAGACCCCTTAGCTGCGGAGACTCTGCCCAGGGCACAGGGAGAGGGGAGAAAAGCTCTGGCTTCCCCATGCTCTGCTTTTGTAGCCCAGCTGACAAGGGAACTGGAATCAGCTGCTCTATGAGAGGAAACAGAGTCAGGGAAAGGTAAGGGATGGCTCTAAGACGGGCAGAAATTCCCACCTCAGAGAGTTGTTGGAAGGGTTACATGGTGTATTGTCCCCACAGTATGCAGAACTTTATCTGGCATATGTGTGCCCAGTAAACACGATGGTCATCATCATCATTGTCGGCGCAGTTTGCAGAGTCACAGCATCTTTGTGAATATACCTTGTATATATTGAGGGCCAGGAGGTTATTTCTGACATGACTTCCTTGTTTCTGGGCTGTGCTGTGGACAAGTAGCTAGTCATTTCAGCAATTCATTGTCTGGTTAGGCAGACGTGTTCACATGCTTCCTTCAGTCCATTCTAATCTGTGCTGTGCTGAGTTCAGGTGGAGTGACCACATCTAGCTCACTGATGACAGGATGGAGCCATGGCCAGTTCCAAAGAATGCAGGCATTTTGGAGAGTATGATGAGCATTTATGGCCCCATGGAAAGACTCCTGTAAATTAACTTCCAAATTAATGATTTTCTCACATATTCTAATCCTTTTGGGCTTGAGTTCAGTTATCTCTTATAAAACTGAAAGAATACATAATTTTTTTTGGTGTTGGCTGTAGCTTGACATTAAAATTAATCAATTTAAGGGAATCAGAAGGTTGACAAGATGAGTTAACAGGCCCACCAGAAAGAATCATGTAACTGCTTCTTTGAAGCATGGACATAAAATAACAAATTCCATCCAGATAAATCACGAGGCTTTGCCAAAGAGATCTCTTGAGTTGCTTGCCTTTTGAAAACACCGTATTTATTATATAGCATTTTGCTAAATCCTGGGAAATTCTCTCCTGAGAGATTTTTTATTAGAATGAAAAATAGCAGGTTTTCTAGGTTTTAAAATATTGTTAATCTTTTTCATATTGGCTTTCCAATTATACCCATTCACAGAAAAAACAGTTTTTGATCTCAAGGAGTTAGGGGTTATCTGGTTTTCTCCAAAGCTATAGTCATGTTTAAGACTGGGTAGGTGGTTGGGCACCTGGGTGGCTCAGTGGGTTAAGCTGCTGCCTTCGGCTCAGGTCATGATCTCAGAGTCCTGGGATCGAGTCCCACATCGGGCTCTCTGCTCGGCAGGGAGCCTGCTTCCCTCTCTCTCTCTGCCTGCCCCTGCTTCCCTCTCTCTCTCTGCCTGCCTCTCTGCCTACTTGTGATCTCTCTCTCTCTCGCTGTCAGATAAATAAAATCTTTAAAAAAAAAAAAGACTGGGTAAGTGGTTATAATAAGAGATAATAACAGCAAATGGTTTTGAGTACTTTCTCCATGTCACTTACTGCTCCCTGGACTTTGGTCTCATTCTCTCTTTTTAATGTGATGTCAGGGCTTACGGCGACCTCCTGAGACCCATGCCCATTTGTAAGGATTAGGCTACCGAGGTTTAGAAGGGAAAAATCTAAAATTCATGTTGCTACGCTGCCAGATTCACAATCTTCCTTGCTTGGGGTTCTTCCTTGCTACATGGTAATGTTCACATGTGAATGTGAAAGTTAAACAATGAAGCAGAAATGGAGAGGAAAAGAAGTCAATGCACAGTGAAGTCTGTGAATACTTCAGAATTCTGGGTTAAGTTACCAATGCAGAAAACGATCATAGAGTACATCTAGTTCAGCTTCCCCTCTTTGCCAGTAAGAAAACTGACTTCCAGGAAAGGAAATGAATCTTTTGATAATGGGGAAGAATAACCCCCAAATACCAAGTCTTACTGTTTCTGTTCTGTGTTCAGGAACATGGAGTTATGACCATATCCCGTGTCATTCACAAACAGAGGTTACAAATAACATTGGTCTTCTACTTTATTCAAAACATCTCCTTATGGGTTGAAAATGTATTACATACACCTGCTTTTTTTGTGCTAGAATCTGGAAAACAGGTACCTAAGGAAAGAAATTAAGACCCAAAGGATCCACGAGTTGCTGCTTTGCTCTTCTCTGACTCCAAATTGCTGTTGTTCAAATACTGTTGTGAGTTACAAGTCTGATGGGTCTGGGCTTGGTTGCTGGTTTCACTCAACATACCATATTCCTTGCATTTTTAAAGCTGGGGCCTACTTCTATTTTTGCACATCTTTATCTGGTTATACCCTCTTTTAGGTTAGCTTTGACCTCGACTCTTGGTTGGGTGGTTATTTGTTTTAAAGATGATATTCTTTCTTTTTAATAATTTTTAAAAATTTTTAAATAAATTTATAGTGTATTATTAGCCCCAGGGGTATAGGTCTGTGAATTGCCAGGTTTACACACTTCACAGCACTCACCATAGCACATACCCTCCCCAATATCCATAACCCCACCTCCCTCTCCCTATCCGCCTCCCCCTGACAACCCTCAGTTTGTTTTGTGACATTAAGAGTCTTTTATGGTTTGTCTCCCTCCCAATCCCATCTTGTTTCATTTATTCTTTTCCTACCCCCCAAACCCCCCATGTTGCATCTCCACTTCCTCATATCAGGGAGATCATATGATAGTTGTCTTTCTCCGATTGACTTATTTCACTAAGCATAATACCCTCTAGTTCCATCCATGTCGTCACAAATGGCAAGATTTCATTTCTTTTGATGGCTGCATAGTATTCCATTGTGTATATATACCACATCTTCTTTATCCATTCATTAAAGATTATATTCTTTTAAAGGCGAAGTAACCACAGCACATTGCTTTTCTTCAGTAAATGCTCTGTGTGTGTGGGGGGGGTCTTTACTCAGGTTTGAGTATTAACAGGGTGGCAAGGATGGAAGGTGCTCTTTTGGATCTTTAAATATTCTTGGCTTTTGGTTCTTCGAAGGCCTTTCAGGAATTTTAACCCTGTGATTCTCTATTTGAATCACAACACCAAGGGAATGGTGGTAGGTTATGGATGGATGAAAACCTAGAGAGAATCATAGGACAGGAGAGCTCTTGCTTACCCTTCTAGTCCCCGCTCAGAGTTGGTGATAAGAGAATTACTGAATACAAACTCAGAGCAGGGATAAGCCTGGGAAGATATTTTTTCTTTATTACATACGGGAGAATAAAGGCTGATATTTGTGTGTTGATACCCCTTTCTGAGGACAGTGTCTTTATCCATATTATTATCATTTGTTTTTGTACATGATTGGGTTGTTCCAACTCCTCTGAACTTGGTTACTTTTCATTGTATTTCCTATCTGGAATAGTCATAAAACTTCCCTTACATAGTGAGCTTCCTTTGCAAACATTATTTGGTCAAAGTCTGACCTTTTCTGTAACAAGGATAACTTCGAGTTATTTGTTTGCTCATTCATCCGCCCTCTCTCCCTCCCTCCCTCCTTCCCTTCTTCCTTCCTTCTCTCTCTCTCTCTCTCTTTCTTTCTTTCTGAAGAATGATGTCACTGCTCTCTGAATGGGCCTAATGGAGCTGTGTTCTGTTCTCTTCCTCTTCAGTAACTTAGTCAGGAAAGAAAGCTGTTATGATGTCCCGGAGAGGTGGGAAGATGGAAGCCTCCCCACGTGCTGGTCATGGCTGAAAGCA
Source organism: Meles meles (assembly GCF_922984935.1). NCBI lineage: Eukaryota > Metazoa > Chordata > Mammalia > Carnivora > Mustelidae > Meles > Meles meles. Next base: position 93,472,096 of record NC_060068.1, read on the forward strand.
GAAACTCTTGCATGAAGAGAACAGCTGAGACTGGAGATAAAATTCTCATTATAACCTCTTGAAATATTTCTGCGTTCAAATGGGGTGGTGAGACTACCCTCTCTACAAATGTTATCCTTTTTCTTCCCGAGCCCAGGGAAGTGCATTTTCTCTTTCCCCTACACACACAAAAAAAGAGGATGCTCTCCCACGTTCTTGTATTTAGTTTGTCAAACAAATGATCATCTGGACCCTTTCTTTTGTTTAACATATGCAGCGTCAGAAAAGGCACCACAGGCAGGGGTTCTCTGGGCAAAGCTCTCAGCCTTTATCCCTGGTTGGCTTTCTTCAGAGAGCGCACTGACAGCCTTGACGATGTTCCATGCCAGCTCTCAGGCGTCTCCTAAGCCACATGCACATCGATATAATCTTTGGTGGTTTGGGCTGGTTTATAATCTCTCCTGTGGAGGTTCAGTTCAAGGCCTTCAGGGCAAAGATCTCCTGTGAGCTGAAATAAAAAATCTGATCTAGAAGAGGTCTGATCCTGCCAAATGAAAGTGGCACATTTCCATCTGCGTGTGCAGAACACAGATTTGCTTTAGGTAGCTCGTTGGGGGAAGGCCTGTGCTGAGTGCAAGGAGGAACTGAAAGACACAGGACTACCATGAAGCACCTACTTTGAAAAAAAGTCCATAGCGATCAAGAAACAAGCCAACGATGCACACGCAGTATCACTCAGTCTAAGTGTGAGGTCCCCTAACAGAGATGGTAAAGACCCACAGAGTTGGAAAAGAGGAGGTTTTCTTCTCAGCTAGAGGAGTTAGGGTTAGAAAGGCCAGACAAGCCCCATTTTAGAGGCTCTGGATACTAACTGTTACAAAGAGCCTACACACTTGTTTTGATGGGTGTCAAGATTTTATTTATGTATTTGACAGGCAGAGATCACAAGTAGGCAGAGAGGCAGGCAGAGAGAGAGAGAGGTGGAAGCAGGCTCCCTGCTGAGCAGAGAGCCCCACAAGGGGCTCATTCCCAGGACCCTGGGATCATGACCTGAGCCGAAGGCAGAGGCTTTAACCCACTGAGCCACCGAGCGCCCCATGACAGGTGTCATTTTTGACTGCCCTCGTTCAACAACCTTTCGAAATTTGGACAGTTGTCTGCACAACCTTGGAAAGAGGCTCTTCTTCTTCTTTTATTTTTTAATTATTTTTATTAAGATATAATGTATTATTTACTCCAGGGGTACAAGTCTGTGAATCATCAGTCTTACACTTCACAGCACTCACCATAGTACATACCTTCCCCAGTGTCCATAACCCCACCACCCTCTCCCTACCCCCACACCCTCCAGCAACCCTCAGTTTGTTTTGTGAGGTTAGGAGTCTTTTACGGTTTGTCATGGAAGGAGGCTCTTCTTACTTCTGTCTGCCTTTGACAGTCACAGCTGGTGTGTAGTCATGTGACTCAGGCTCAGCCAATCTGGTTCTCCTGCTGGGAACAAATCTATAGCAAGTGGGTCAACATCAAGGGACTATTAGAATTGATTCATGGTGTTAGAGGCAGTATCCATTGGATTTCAGTGGTGGCATTAGCAGTCTCTAGTTATAATTTCTGCTATAGGATGGCTCTTAGGACTTTTATTCCTTGCATTTAGAGTACCCCCCAGCACCCTGGATGTAGTCATGTAAACACCACCAGAATCAATATGTTAGATCAGTTTGACCACCCCCCAAATTCCCTTGTGCTTCTTTGTTGCCAACATCTCTCCACATCCCCAGCTCTTGGAAACCACTGATCTGTGGATTTTGTATTTTAAGCAGTTAGCACAGTTCTACAACTTTCTAGAGCAATGTTTTATTTTATTGGAAGGAGAAAATAATCAGACACTGGATCTTTACCTAGGTATAGGGTTATGAGCATTAGCAAAAGTAAATAGCACATACTTACACTAAATATTATTCATGGTTTACATGAAATTCTCATTTTACCAGACATCCTGTCTTTTATCCATCAGCCCTATCTCAGATGGTTATGGCCACCGTGGGAACTGTTAAAGTGGACTTTAAGCACAAAATTAGCTGACAGAGAAGGAAGTAAAGGGAAGAAAATGCAAGAAGAGGTCATGGGTCATTAGCTACATGAACCTGCCATTAAGACTCTTTGGGAAAGGGGCGCCTGGGTGGCTCAGTGGTTTAAGCTGCTGCCTTCGGCTCAGGTCATGATCTCAGGGTCCTGGGATCGAGTCCCGCATCGGGCTCTCTGCTTGGCAGGGAGCCTGCTTCCCTCTCACTCTCTCTGCCTGCCTCTCTGCCTACTTGTGATCTCTCTCTGTCAAATAAATAAATAAAATCTTAAAAAAAAAAAAAAGACTCTTTGGGACAACCTAAGAAAGGAAGAGAGAATGAGATTTTTGTATGAAACAAGGGATTCACTTGCTTATACATCGATGCAGTGTACCAGACTGCTTTGAAAACCAACTTTCTTGGTGTTGCAATTTAGAAACCAGTGTAAGAGTCTATCAGGGCAGCTTGCTTCCTGGCTGTGTTACGGAGGAGTGCAACTCGGGGTGATTAGTCACCCTGAAATAGGTGAAATGCATTCTCTGGAAGCAGAATGTATATCCTAGAGTTTCACATTTAAGAAAAAAGAACTTTTCCTGAGTCATCCACGAGAATTCAGTGCTAGCTATTACTCAGGATGTCCATTCAGCAAAAACATAATTAGAGTAAAATAGCACCTGGCATCTGCAGTCTCAGAGTCCTGAGCACACGTTCTGTTAAACTGATGTTAAGGGTTTAAAAATGATTTAATCTTAATTTTATTAGTCAATGATTTACAAATAGCATTGTGGGCTCCTGAGCTTGAAGAAGATGGAAATGATGAACAGCATGGGAAGGAAGTAATTTGGGGTAGCCATCTTTGATTTCTCATTGTGGCAAGGTCACTGTCTACTCTACTTAAGCGCCCACTCTAGCCCCTTGGTGTGTCTTGTTCTAGAAGGCTGGGACTAGAAGGTGCATTAGAGCTGATCGTGTTCAGTGGTTTTCAAACATTTATAAATGGCTTCCTGTAAATGTTTGTAAATAGAATCCATTTTTTAAGTTATATGGAAGGCGCAGTACAAAGCAGACAGAAGCCAAACAGCTCTGGTAACAACAGTAGCAGGGAGGCTAGAGATCCATTCATTCCTCCTCTTTTTCTCTTTGGTTATTTGGGGAGTGCCAGAATCACTGGGATCTGAAGCAGAGAAAGTCACACAAATATTTGCAAGAGAACTAGGTCCCTTGCCCTTCAATGTTCTTTGCACTATGCCAGCCCATTTGCTATGTGGCCTATTTGCTGTCCCAGCACTCTGGGGGCAGTGATGTGGGCATCCTGGCCATATGGCTCCTTGTATAGGAGGCCACATGGGACAGAGATCACAGACTTTGCGAATGGAGACCAAGATGACCTATCTTGTATAAGCCTGGTGGCAGGGATGGCCAGAGAGTCAGAATGGAGGACTCAGAAATTTTGATGCTTTAAGATGCTCCCTTGTGGTTATTGAAATATCTGCAATGAACTTTGCCTAAGGTCTGGAAGGTGATTTATAATAATTATTCTATCCGTTCCCCCCAACCTGAAGAGATGAGCAAGTTAATGTTATTAGCCTCTACAACTGCAAGACCATAATTATTAGGTCTGTCCCCTGGGAGCTGGGCTCCGCTGAGTTGTTATGAGGTTAGATGCAGTTATGAACAGGGCACTACTAATCAACTGAGATTAGATATGAGTTATCAGGGGCACCTGGATGGCTCAGTGGGTTAAGCCTCTGCCTTGGGCTCAGGTCATGGACTCAGTGTCCTGGGATTGAGCCCCGCATCGGGCTTTCAGCTCAGCGGGGAGCCTGCTTCCCCCTCTCTCTTTATCTGCCTCTTTGCCTACTTGCAATCTCTCTCTGTGTGAAATAAATAAAATCTTTAAAAAAAAAAAGATATGAGGCATCAGAATCTGAATTTTCATGATGGATACAGGACACGTTTATATAACCAAGTCCTCAAGAAAATGAATTTGAGGGCACCTGGGTGGCTCAGTGGGTTAAGCCGCTGCCTTCGGCTCGGGTCATGATCTCAGGGTCCTGGGATCGAGTCCCGCATCGGGCTCTCTGCTCAGCGGGGAGCCTGCTTCCCTTCTTCTCTCTCTGCCTGCCTCTCTTGTGATTTCTATCTGTCAAATAAATAAAATCTTTAAAAAAAAAAAAAGAAAGAAAAGAAAATGAAATTGACCAGGTGTTTAGACAATTAGGAAAATTCAAAATGATCTTGCCTTTCTATCATACCTGGGGATGAAAGCACGTGGACAGATCCCTACTGGGAAGGAATGATGATATCCAGTTAATGGCAGCAAAGGAAGTGTATGTTGGTTATGATTTGAGCATGAGTCACTGACTTGATCTTGTGGCCAGAACAGGAAGGTGATCCTAGGGGCAGAATTGTTTTGCATGTAGAATTCATGAGGAAATCTTAGCTGGACTCGCTATTGGCCCATTCTGTATTTCCGTGTGTTCTGTCTTCTGTTTCCCTTCCCTCTTCTCCATCTGAAGTTACTGTTTGCAGCTAGATAATTCACATCTATCATGCTTCTGACTGCTTCACTTTTTCTCGAAGTGCTCTTCCCCCTCTGCTCTGTCTGTAACAGGCTTCTTTATCAGTAGGGTGAAGGTAGAATTCAGACCATCAGCGAAACTAGATGGGGAAATTTTTTACCATCATTTTTGTCATGGTATTAATGAAGTTTAACTTTTTTTTTTCCCCAGTTATGTGTAGATAACAAATCCCAGGGATATTAGCAGGGCCTGTCTATGACTCTGTCATTAATAGAAATCATTGTATTCCCATCTCACATTAGAGTTGTGCATATCTTTCTATATAATTTCTGCTCATCATTATGTGAAAATGGTCTTTTATTTGGACAGCTACTAGAACTTATAATTTAATACAATAATAAAATATATGTTACTGTTTCATGGATTTGTTTTTTAAAAAATATTTAAAATATATGGACGGTTCTGTCACACCCCCAACGATAGTCACTTCTCCTGAGAGCTCATGGCACTTGTTTAAATATTTATTTGAGAACTTAAAGTCCATTTTGTATTGTTATTTATATTTTTTATGTTCTTTCCCTCCTAACCATACTCTGTGGTTCTTAAATATTGAGACCGTATTCTTTTTTTTTTTTTTTTTTTTTTTTTTAATTTGACAGAGAGAGATCACAAGTAGACAGAGAGGCAGGCAGAGAGAGAGAGGGAAGCAGGCCCGCTGCTGAGCAGAGAGCCCGATGCGGGACTCGATCCCAGGACCCCGAGATCATGACCTGAGCCGAAGGCAGCGGCTTAACCCACTGAGCCACCCAGGCGCCCTTGAGACCGTATTCTTTCTGTTCTTTAAATTCTTTCTGGTATTTTGGAAATTTATTCTGTAAGTTCTCATTGAATGAATGATCAAAATAGTATTGTTCAGCCAAGATAAGTAAAGGAAACAAGAAACTGCAATAATTCATTTGTTTAATGTTCGTGGTTAAGGAGAGCTGAGTGTGTGGGGGCAGGGCACCCTGGTCTCTGGAGAGCTCAGGAGAGATGCACACAGATTAAAGGCCATCATTTATTATGCTTAGTAGATGAATTCCTGGCAAGAGTTTTGACTACTTAGAAGCACTCCTGGGAGAGACTGAGGGACTCTAGCCCCGAAGTCCTGTTCATTTAAAGTAGTCTCTTCTTCGTTTGGTTGAAAATATTGCCATGTCTAAAGGTAACAGAGTGCACCTGGGTGGCTCAGTTGTTAAGTGTCTGCCTTTGGCCCAGGTTATGAGCCCAGGGTCTGGGATTGAACCCCTCATGGGGCTCCCTGCTCGGCGGAGAGCCTGCTTCTCCCTCGCCCTCTGCTGTTCCCTCTGCTTGTGCTCTCTTGTGCTCTCTGTCAAATAAAAAAATAAAATAAAATCTTTTAAAAAATTTAAAAAAATAAAGTAGCAGAGGTAGAGTAGCAGCTTTTGTCACTTTAGACTTTTAAATAATATTTTGCTCCAGTTACATGGTCATAAGTCAGTCCTAGAGTTGGAACCCGTATTTGGAACCTTGTGAGCTTCCATGTAGGCTTGATCGGTGTCCTTACGTTAGGGTAACAAGGCTTGGAGCTAAAGCTACGAAGGAGCCAACACTGCAGCCGAAGCTTCCTACAGACCCACTGTGCCAGTTTTGAACTGAGGCATTATCTGTCCACGGCCATATGCAGTGTGAACGGGCCGCAGATGTACGTCAAGTGAGTGGGAGAAATAACGTTTGGTGGGGAAGGATGACAGTTCTATGGCATTAGTCCTAGGAACCCCAGGTGCATTTCTTCCTCTTTCATATATTTTAAGATTTCAGCCTTGGGGATGTTTCATCAGGTTAGCATCTGTATCTTAAAGATGAGCCCTGCAATGAATCAGTGAGGAGAGCGAGTCATACGTTGGATCTGGAAGGAGAGAGAAGACTCTTACGGAGAGATCAGTATAATGAAGCAACTAAAGAGAAGGTCAGGGCTTTCTGTCTTTGCTTTTGACCCTCTATCTCCCTGACCTTACTTGCCTGGCCTCAGAGGGAGCCTTGACTTGGGCAGGATGCACTGAGCTTTGCACACGCCCCTAGGATGTCAGGACCCTATACTGGGAAACCCTGACATGGAGCATGGGTTATAGTCTCTGGGCTTAGTGTATCCACCCCTGACTTTTGCGTCGGGAATTTTTATTTTTCTCTTTCTATTTAATGAATCATATGTCTCCTTGACAGACTGTGGCTTCTTTTGTTTAAGTGACTCAGGGCTACAGCTATATATGGTCCTGGAATTAGCTATTGAAAAATTTGTTTGTGGTTAACTTGGATAAATATATTTTAGATAATTGTGTGGCTATCAAGATAGCTGATAATCTGTCAGCTTCTGGATGATGTTGGTATTTTCCTTGTAATTTTGCAGGTTTCACTTCTTGGGCTTTGTCTTAGATTTCTAAAACTTCTCCCACCTTTAAAATTGCCCTTTTCCAAAGTATGATTAACAGTAGCTGATATAGATTTATATCCAGTCAGTTGCTGACTGACAGCAACTGTGGTGAACGAAGTTTATTAAGACTCTATTTCTTCTTTTCGAAGAATATTGTGGGTTATGCAGAGCAATGAGAAGAATCTTAAGACCTTGGACTTGTTAGAAATTCAGAGTGAGTTTGAAATACAAAAAGGAAAGAACATGAGTGGAATTCCTATAAAATAGCTGGAGGAGTGGGGTAGCTTAGGGAGGCAGATTGTTGTGGAAACACAGCAAAGTCTGTTAGAAAGACTGTTACTTAAAGATGCTTACACTCCTGGAGCTTTTGGCTCCAAATCGTATTGCCCTTAGACTTGAAAAAGAGGGCCCCCTTTCTGGTCCAGCATATTAGAGGGTCCAGGTTTAGCTCCCTTCTGGCCACAGTGTTCCCTATTGGGTAAGGATTCTTTGAGGTCAAGGAATAATGTCTTTCCCTTTTATGGATCTTGGTTGGGGCATTTGGACTGTAGAATTTCCTGCCCAAATGGTCCTACGCCAAGATGCGGATCATTCCTTCAGAGAGCAGGTTGTACTCCCCACACTGGGTGGCCAAGGCACAGCTGTTGGCAGGGCCAGGGAACGTGGATGGCTGCCAAACCATGGTGTCTGTCCCTGAGCTTACAAATGTCAGCAAGGTGTGAAGGGTAGGTGGACAGACCAGAGACGGGGTGTGGGCTCAGCTTGCTCTGAACCACTAACCACAGATGCGGAACTCTCCTAGGCGCTGTGCACGCGTTATTTCATTCAGTCCTGCTGAACCCTTCAAGGTAGTGTTTTATCATGACATGGGAATGAGGCTGCAGGGAGTTAAGTAATTAGCTCAAGGTTACCGATTTAGTAAGAAGTTGAACCAGGATTTAAATATCAGGTGAGCAAATTCCAAAGTGCATTTGTTTTCACTTCGTTAGCTGGCCTGTTCATAGCACCTTTGCTTTAACGTTTTCTCAGTTCTCCCCAGAACCTTGGCATATAATGATATGTGATAAATACTTGCTGAGTATCTGAAGCAGTGGAACAAACTATCTGCTCATCTTTCCCAGTGGTGGGATAGAGAGTATGATTGTGGTGTCGGTGAGAATTCCATGTCAGATGTTCAGAGGGGGCCATTTCCCTCCCGGTCTGTCCATGCTGTTGCGTGGGTTGATCTTCTGTAGATGCTGTGGACTGCTCAGTTTACTGGGCTTACTGCGCCAACCATCAGTAAATGCTACGTATTTTCTGCTTAGTGTGGACTCCCATGTCCCGGAAAGGACTTTTGTTAAGAGAAAATATTAACACATGCCATGTATGCTATAGTCCTTTTCTTTATCTCCTTAAGATCACACAAACTCTGGGTGTTCAAGAGAAATTGTCAGAATGCCCGCCTCAGCAGGTTTGCTGGCACAGTCCTTTTGTCGGTGAGGCCCCATTCTTGGCTTCTCTGTGCTGGACTCTTCTACCTGTCTGGCCTCCTGCTGCTCCCTCCTGGAACATTCAGCTGTGGTCTCACTCGGCCTTGATTTTTCTTGTTCTCCTTCTCATCTATCTGATATGCCAAGACCATTCTCTGCCATTGGCTGAAAGCCCTTGGACGTTTTCCTAACTTCTGCTATTAACTAGTTGTGGTGGTTTTCCCCATGTGCTGCCATCTGTCCCCTTACTGGTTTTAGCTGGTTTATCTGTGTTCCTTGCTAGACTGTAGCCCCACTGGAGGGCAGTCTTTGTGTCTCTGTTGTTGACCGCTGTATCTTCGTATCTAGTGTGACGCCTGGCACACGGAACTTTTTAAATAAATATTCATAGAATAACTGAATAAACTACCATCATAATCGAGGCACTAAATGCCCTTTTCAAAGAAGTTCTTGCATTAAGAAGAGGGTCATCTTGCCCAAATCTCTCAGTGACAAGGACGATATGTCCACCCAAGTGAACTCTTTTCTAAAGCCTGAACTCTGAATCCTAATGCTTACGAAGCAGGGGCTAACTTTTCTTGTGCAAGAAGGCTGGTGGCCATTGCTTGAATTTGGAGAAGAGACCATTCATGATCATGATCATCATTTTAACTTTTGATTATCTTTTTTGTTTTATTTTTAAATCACATTTTTATAAGTTATATCATGTTTAACAGAAACAGAGAGAAATACGGAAATCTTGTGTTGAACATGATGAATTTTCATACGTTGAACTCATCCATGTAATAGCCATCCAGTTCAAGAAACTGAACATTACCAGCACCCTAGAGATTTTCCTTGTACCTCCTTCTATTTGCTGCCTCCCAAATGGTGACCATATCTGTCCAATTTTTTTTATTTTTTTACAGCTGGAATCCTTTATTATGCATTCTTTTTCAACTAAATACGTTCAGTCAACATTGTGTTTGTGGTCTTACAGTTTTATGTTTCAGTAATTTGTTCCTCTTTCATGTTTTATGGTATTCCACTGTGTATTTTATATACCACAATTGTTGAATCCATTCTACTATTGATGGACCTTTGGGTTATTTCTAGTTTGGAGCAATAACAAATAATGCTGTTTTATTCATTTCTTAAAATATTTTTTGGCTCACATGTACACATTTCTTTTGGACATATACTAGGAAATATAATCGACGGGGCCTGGATATGCATATATTCTGCTTTGGTAGTGTCTTTCAAACAGTTTTCTTTGGTATAGGATTTCTAAACTGGGGGTGAAGAAGATGTAATAAACTCTCAGACTTCCCAGGGAGATAGGGAGCTTTTGGAAAAGAATGAGGATGCAGTTGTTTGGTCTGTATGATTGTGTTTACTGTTAATGCAGTCTAAGTTTGAACAACTTAAAAAATGACCTAAACCTATAGTTGTAAAGATAGAAGCAGAAGCACAGTGTAGCTCTTGGCAAAATAATCTTAGAGCTGCCAGTGGCTGAGAAGTACCTACAAGACTTTTCATCAGTTCACTGTGCATCAGTGAGCAAACAGCTCTGTATGGGTCGATTTTTTGTTTAAGTATATCACAGTAGCAAATTATAGTACCAGATGTGATGGTAATGCAGTATTCTTAAGTTATTTTTTAAAAAGTATGTACTGGATGGAATAGTTTAGGGTGCAGTGGGGGTCGCATGATTCACTATTTCTCTTACTCTTTAAATTTTCTGATGATCTGTACATGCATTTTTCTGAATGTAGCTGACCAGATTTTAGGAAAAAAGAAACAGTAAAACTTACAAGGCTGAATTAAACTTTCCAGTGGTACCTTTGATTTTAGACAAGTCTTCCTCTTATTTTCACTTTTATCCCTAAATGAGAGTCATAGGCACTTATCAGATGAGTTAAATAAAAAAGAGCATCGATACCAAATGCTGGTATGGTTGTAGAGACTGGATAAATTATACGTGGCTAGTGGGAGTGTAAAATGGTACAGCCACTTTGGAAAACAATTTAGTAGTTTCTTAAAAAACTACACCTGTTCGTACACAATCCTCCAACAAATGTACTCCTGGGCATTTATCCCAGAGAAATGAGGACCTCCAGGTTCATATGAAACCCCGTACGTGGATGTTAATGTAACAGCTTTATTTGTAATAGCCTAACAATTAAGGCATCCCAGATAACCAGAATGGTTAAACAAACTATGGTATGCCTAAACTATCAGACATTACTCAGCAATAGAAAAGGAATAGACTGTTGACAAATACAACCTGGGTGAATTGAGCTGAGTGAAAAAAATCCAATCCCAGAGGGTTACGTACCATGTGATTCAATTTACATCATATTGTGGAAGTGACAATATTATGAAATGGACAACAGATTAATGTAGTTTAGTGGTAGCTGGCGGGTATTAAGTGGTGGGAGAGAAGTGGGCGTGTCCATGAGAGAGCAACATGAAGATTCTGGTGGTGATGAATCTTGACTCTCAATGTCAATATCGTGGTTGTGATATTGTTAACTTTGGGGAAAACTGCTTGAAGGACCAACTGGGTCCCTCTGTTTTATTTCTTACAACTGACTATAAGTCTACAATTACTTAGAAATAAAATTAAACAAAAAGTCATTAATTAAAAAGAGCCAGGGAGTGCTCTTACGTTTCTTTTAGGTCATTTCTTCATTTCATAATTATCTATTCGTATCTTAAATCTGATAGGTTGTTAACAAAGGAAAGCCACTGTTCCTTGTCTCCCATTAAGGACAGCATTAATCATTGGAATCACCATTTATAAAAATTTCCGGTATTCTTTGTTCATGTTGATTTTCAGAAAGCTGTTAGTTCATATTCTTTGGCTGGCAGAGATACCTACAAATCAGGTGGGGAACTTAAATCTGTAGAAGTGGTATATCTGAATTATAGCTACACAAATGGAAGGATGACTCAAGTTATTTTTTTCCCCTACAATTGTTTTTTCTGGCCCCAAAGAACTTGTCTGACCAGTCATTAAGGTCTAAGCAGTTTGCCTATTGTTCAATTCCTGTTTGGCTTAAGTGGCCCAGGGATAAGCTTAGGGAATGGTAGAAGTGATTTAAGGAATGTTAGTGGGAATAAAATGATTTGGAGTTGTTGTGTGTTTGTTTTTAAGGGTGAGAATATAATGTTCCCTCCCTAGTTCTATGATTCCCCAGTGCCATGCTTTTTGTAATGTCTATTATGTACTGAGGATCCTTACTAGTTTTTCAGTTTTTTTCCCCTTCATGCATTGTACGTGGAATCTTCTAGTCATCAGGCTATCATCTCTGTGGGTTTTCTAGTCTGAACAATTCTCTGTAGGTATCATTTTCCGGAGCGCTGTAGTTGAGTTTGCTTGGTTTTCCTTTGTTTCTGTGTACATTATTTTGACCTTCAGCTGACCTCAAGTTCACTGTTGTCTTTGCGGATGCCTGCAGTTACCAACTTCCCAGAGGAGTTTTGAGGGGTAGCTTGGCATTAGATTATCTCCTTAAAGAGCAAGCTTCTCTGTTTGGCCTTCAAGTCAGGGTCTTCTTATTATATTGATAAAAGGCATTTGTGGGGAAGATAGGAGGTAAAATAATTTCCATTAACTATTGACATGTTTGATATGTCAGGTGAACAAAGTGAGAGGTGTTTTTGGCATTCTACTTTAATTTTAATAACACTTTCTCAAGAGACTTCTACTGTAACAGGAGGAAACTGAAAAGCAGAGGAAAGGAGAAAATGCAAAATAACATTCTTCTGAGTGATGACCAGGTGCCACGTCCGTTAGTACATTATCTCATTGAATCCCCTAACACCTTAAGTTGGTGCCTCTTATATCCTTTTTCCAGTTGACTTAATAAGCTCAGGTGCCCATGGTGGCTTTTAGTCAGTGACAGAACCAGAATGTGAACCCCAATTGGCCTAATCTGAAACTCCAAGGTCTTTGATGCTACCTTTTTGTTAGATAAAGAGGAGGAAATGGAGGTCTTGTTTTGTGTTCTGGATGTCAGATTAGCTGTGCTAAGAAACTCTATAGGTTTTTTTAAAAATTTGAATATGGTGATTGACTGAAGGCATCTCTGATTTTCACGCTGAGAAAGGTCACTGAGGTTAAAAGTGAAGTTTAAATTATCCACATGGGAGCACAATTGAGCATAAGTCTCTGAATCACTGATCTACCTGATGTGACTTAAGAAATGTTGTCAGGGCTTCAACCTCCCCACAAATATCTCTTCTCATCCTTGTCATTGTGATCCATTATCCAACGGCCTCTTGCTCCCATGTGTCATAAAATTCGCAACATTTGAGTTGTTAGTGGTTCATAAAAAATTGAGACTCGTGGCTTCTCAAGGCCTCTTGGTTCCTTTGTTTCCTTAGACTATTTTTCGCACTAGATGAAATCACCCACAAGTATCCTTTTGCTATTGGCTTGTGTCTTGACTCTATCAATGTTGATATTCTAGTTGTAATACTGTACTATAGTTTCATTAAGATGTTGCCATTGAGGGAAACTGGGTCAAGGATATAATGCAACTTTCTATAGTATTTCTTGTATAACTGTATGTGAGTCTACAGTTCATCAGATGAATTATTAGTTGCTTATAAGCTGGACTTCTGGATGTTGAATTCCCTCAGTCACACGTGGGGAGGTGCGAAATAGGAACGTGGTGATCCTAAACCCTGTCCCATTAGGAGAGCATCCTGAGGAAATGTGATCAGGCAAGTAACATACAGGGAGTGTGAAGTCACTGTAAAATCATAAAAAGTGTATACAATTAAGGAACATTTAAATTTTTGTCCATTTTCAGAATAGGATTTATTTTCTCCAGATCACAATATTCTCACCATAGGCTCTCAGTTTCTCTTTGGCCTTGAGAGCATAATTTTGCCTTTCATTTTTTCCATTTCTTCCATCTGTATAATGCGGGTGATATAATTTTTATTGGGAAATAACCATGCCAAGAGTGTTTTGAAGCAGTGAGAAAGCATACTATTGTGCAGGTGAAGCAAATAAAAATTGAATTTCGTGTTCTAATGTGGTGTACATTCAGATGGCTCTAACGTACATTAATATGTTATTATTACTACTAGAATAGTAGTGTAGATAACTTATACTTCTGCACACAAGTCTTGTCTTGTGACTGCTTCTGCAAATTTTCCTTCATGGCAACGCTTTTGTTTTTGAAGTTGGTTTTAAATAATTGCTAATCCCTAAACTTTATTTTGAGGTTGAATGGGAAAGGTGGGTAATTATGGAATGTGAGTGTTGGCAATATTCAAGGAAGTATCTAAAGGAAACCTTTAGATTTGATTGTAAGGAGGGTTGGCATGAATGCTTATTGTTCCTCTCTGAATGATTGTTTTTCCCTTCCACATCTCAGCTGAGTTGTTACATCATAGTATTACATTTAGGAAGGCATGTGGTGGCATACAGTGGCATATGCGAGATGAGGTGTTAGTTAGGATGGTATTCCAGGTTGTCTCAGGGGTCCCTGGTGGTAGTCTTGTTGTGGGGGATCTATCCCAATGTCATTCCGTAGACCACATTGTCCCTTAACAGGCATGCTGGCAGGTAAGGCTATATGAGTGAGACCACATATAGAGGTGGTCTTAGAGTCTTAGAGGTGGCTCAAGGTACATTGTTTATTTACTTGAAAATAATAGCCTCCATGCGTGTACCTTAGGGGCATCCCGAGGTTTGGCTGTGAAACTAGGTTTTATAAGGATTATCTAACTTAATTCTGAAGTTAGGTATTATTAATCCTATTTTATAGTGACTTAGCAAAACCAAGCAGTTTGTCTAAGCTCATACAATTAGTAAATGAAAGAACGAAGATTTGAGTCTGGAGAGCTAATTCCACAGCCTGAACACTGGATCTATTTTTATGTAAGAAAGTGTCTGAGTCTTTCTTTCAACAGGTAGTTTTTGAGTACCCGTCATCTTTTAGGCTCTGTTCTGGGTCTTGTAGATACAAAAGCCAGTGAATAGGATTCCTGAAGTAGAGGTGCTCCTAGTTTAAGGACTGATATTAAAAAAAAAAAAAAAGATAAAATGTGTAGCTAAAAATGTATTACAATTGTGAGGACATTTAAAATATTTTAAAGATAGCCTAGCTCTGAGGACAATATAGTAAATAGTTCATTTATTCATTTGTCCATTCATTCAACAAATATAATATTAAGTGTTTACAGTGGGCTGGGTGCCATGCTAAATGCTTGGAAAAGGGTGGTGAAGGGAACAGAGGAGGTGACTGGTCTCATAGACCTTACTTACCATCTGGCAGGTGAGGAGGAGGCAGACACTTTGTCATATGTTCCCAGAAATTAATAGAAAATTAGAACTGACATGCACCATGATAGGGAAATGATGCTATAAGCGGGAATACAATGTTTGTTCTTGTCAGGGACATCTTCCCTCAGAGCAGAGGTCTGAAGGTAAATAAGCATTAACTGGGAAGGTGTTGGGGAAGGCAGAGCCTCTGTGGCAGCTCTGGACCCTGAAGATTCCAGGTACTGAAGGAATGCAGGGTGACCTGGGGTGAAGGGGAGTGGATGGGTGGAGAGCCTGAAGACTCAGATGCTAGATGAGGCCAGAGAGATAGAGTTAGACAAAGTAAGGCCTTGGGTCATTTAAAGGGCCTTTGATCCTATGGTAAAGGACAGTCATTGTCCTTTACTCACAAAGATGTGAGTGACAAAGATTTGTGATTTAAAAACACAGCTCTTATTAGCTCAGGACACAGGATTGGCATGCAGGCAAGATCTCTACTTGGGGAGGATCAGTAGAAAATTATAGATGCCACAAGGTCTGATATCATAGAGCCTGGACTAATGTGGTAGTGGAAAGATGGAGAGAAGTGGTTAAGTTACAATGTTAAATGGCCAGAAATCTGTGATAGATTGAAAGTAGCATCAGGAGAAGAGAAGTGAATTTCTTCAATCTGATGGCTACTGGCACCATTTACTAGGATAAGGACACTGGAAGCAGATCAGATTTGAGAGAGAGATTTCAAGTTCAACTTTGAACTCATTGGGTTTGGGGTGACTTTGAGAGAGACAAGCAGAAACCTCAGGTTGACATTTAAATCTGTATTTGTGGACCCTGGAGGAGAGATCTGTACTGGAGATAGACCTGTCTGTGTCCTAAGTGTGCGGGTGATACGTGATATCATGCCTGTGGGCACCACTGCCTCAAGAGACACTAGGAAGTGATAAGAAAAGAGAGCCTTAGAACCAAGCCTTGAGGGACTTCATTTCATGGCTGTGTGAAGAAAGATCAACTCTCAAAGGAGACCATCACAAAAGAGGAGGGAAAGGCTGGAGTTATGAAAACAAAGGGAAGCTATGCTCTGATAAAGGTGGGGTGACCAACAATCTGAAATGCATCTTCAGTGATGTGGGTTTGAAACAGTCCTTTGGAGTTCCTGCCACGGAAGTCTTTGGTGTTCTTAGCAAGAGCTGTTGTGTGGGAAAATGAGGGGAAATATGGCTTAGAGCAGGGTGAGGAGTGAGTCAGGGCTGTGAAATTGGATACAGCCAGAATAGACAAGTCTTCTGAGAATAGCAAATAGGGCACACAGGATTTGGGGAAGGTTTTTATATAAGATGGAAGAGACTTCAGTATGTTTGAAAGTCAACAGTAAAGATTTAATTGATAGGAGGGAGCTGGCAGATATTCTCAAGGGAAAAAGGATAATGAAGTAGCGTTGGCTCTTGAGAAGGGGAGTAGGCAGGGAAGGATTTGTAGCGATGCCCACGTTTGCATGCTTTGTATGAAGAGGAGGAGGGAGTTCCTCTTCTAGGGATCTGATTTCTCTGTAAAGCGATGCTATCTTTGTATGTGATGGAGCAGGAGGGAGAGGTGGAGATGTGAGGAGAGCTAAGAAAGTTTGAAACATGGTAGTTACTGTGAAAAGTGGGTGTGAGTTGTCTTAAGGAAAAAGGTGGAATTCCTAGCACTGTAGATGCCTGTTCTCCGAAGTTTGGGAACATTCATTGTTTTCTGTTTAGGCAAAAAATCCATGGTGTATCCATGTTTTCGAAAAATCCAAGCTAGTAACATCCATTAAGTAAGAGCAAAGTAGGTGAAAAGGGGGGGAAATATTTTAAAAAGTGATTCTTTACAGAGTGGGAAAGCTGAAAGGAAAATAATCTTTTGAGAATATGCAAATTTGTAAAGATCTCTACTTATTAAGTGAGCTGACTGAGGAGGGAAACAAAGGTTCCTTTCCCTATGAGGACAATTGAACAAATTCATCTTGTTTAAATATTGGGGCTTGGGGCGAATCAAGCATTAGAGGTTATTTTTGAAAGGATAGCAGAATTTACATGGAAAGGTGTGTTTAGACTGCTGGATTTTCATTTTCTATCGTTGATCCACTGGTGGTCTTTGTGATGTTTCCATCCACTCCGGGTGAATAGATGTTTCTTTAAATCTGAGGCTAACTCATCAAATGGAGGCTCATTTTCTAAAAGGTAACTTGGCTGAAGACGACAAGGGACAGGCACCTGGAGATTAGAATTTTTTTTTTTTTTTTAATGAATTGGCCTCAGTAAGCTATAGAAATGGCCTAAATGTGGAATTCTGAATTTCCTGTGTATGGGAAATGTTACCAGCTATGCTGGTGGGAGCCTAGGGGGGCACACAGAAGGATTATTTCCCCTTTTGAAGAATTTCTTGTTTACCTGGGGAGAGAATGTATCCATACGAAGACTATTAAAAAGGCCATAAGTATGCTGACAAAGGCAGGTGTTTAAAGAGGTGAACAAAGGCTCAGCGTGAGAGAAGGGAGGGATTACAGAAAGACTTCATTAAGGAAGATGTCAGAATAAGAAGAATATCAGAGGTCCAGTGAGAGCAAGGTTCAGAACTACTGACCTTCTAACGCACTTCACAGGAGAGTGTAGAGAATCACATAGGAGATTTTAAGGACTGTGCCTAGAAGTGGCACATAATATTTCTGTCCTGTGCTATTGACTGGAAGTCAGTCACACAGTCCCATCTAGCTGCAAGAATGGCTGGGAGATACAGTGTCGATCTGTTCTGGGAAGGAAACGTGAATTTGTTGGGCATCTAGCCAATCTTGGCTGCATGCCCATTGGGGCGTCACAGAAGTTTCAGTCTCTCTCACTCATGACTCTCAGTCTGCTTTAAGCCCTCCTTCCCCTAAGCTGGGTCACTTTCATTACCACCAGTTTTACTCATATGTCATTGTTCCCAAACCAGCTACCAACTTGGCTGTCATTTTAAGCAAACATTCTTGTTTCCTATTGTTCTTCTCCAAAGGAAGTTTTCACAGTAAAATGCAGTTCCCTAGATGTCCAAGATACCTAGATATCTCTAGATATCCCCCAAACATTGGTAAAGTGGGATTGTTGTTTTGCTTGATTACATAAGTGTAAGGTCAAAGGGAGGGAGAGTATTGGGAAGACCTCACATTGAAAGGCATAGAATAGAAGTCCCCGGGGAAGGGCATTTGAAGAAGAAAAGGGGCCTTTGTGATGCCATTTCAATATGGCAGCTGGATCAAGCAATAGTATTTATGTACTGTTTTTACCTACTTCTCCTTGAGGAAGCAAGGCACATACAACTCACAAATCAACCAGTTCATTTCCATAAAATCCCAAAATGAATTCCAAGGGGAAGTGCTCTTAAATGATATTACTTTTGTATCAGATTATGCATTTAAATGGGGGAAAAAGGGGCGCCTGGGTGGCTCAGTGGGTTAGAGCCTCTGCCTTCGGCTCAGGTCATGATCTCAGGGTCCTGGGATCGAGCCCCGCATGGGGCTCTCTGCTCAGCCTGCTTCTTCCTCTCTCTGCCTGCCTCTGCCTACTTGTGATCTCTCTCTCTCTGTCAAATAAATAAAAATCTTTAAATGGGGGAAAAAGCCTCAGGGATTTCCACAGGAAAACCTTTTTATTGTAATGCTAACCAGTCTACCTGTCTTACATGTTGTCTGAAGTGTTTTTATTCAGTAATGTAGACAGTAATGAACATGATTATGTGACATATAAGCGAGTAAGCACTGCTGCGTGGAACTACAATTTGTCACCTCCCGCTTTCAGCCGCATTAAACATGGTACTGATACGTTGTCATCTCAGCGTATCCCAGTGACCTCAGAGTCCCTGATGTTTTCTTCTAGTGGACTATGTGATCTGTACAATTTTTTCTTTCTTTTTTGTTTTTGTTTTTTTCCTAAGATTTTATTTATTTATTTGACAGAGAAAGAGAGATCACAAGTAGGCAGAGAGGCAGGTAGAGAGAGAGGAGGAAGCAGGCTCCCTGCTGAGCAGAGAGCCACATGCGGGGCTCGATCCCAGGACTCTGGGATCATGACCTGAGCTGAAGGCAGAGGCTTTAACCCACTGAGCCACCCAGGCGCCCCTCTTTTTTGTTTTTCTGTTGCAACATTTGTACTTTGGATATTCTCTGTTAGGAGATAGAACCCCAAGCAGGTAAGCATCTTGTCAACCGATTGATTGAAAATAATTTATTTCTAAATTCCTCGAAAAAGAGAAAAAGCTGACAGATCTGTCTCTATCCAATTTATCAATATGCCTACCTGTTTCAAATATTTTTTCCCTAAATCTAGTTTTTAATATCAAGGTCTCAGGATCCACTCTCTTCCATAGTTTTTGTTCAGTTGTTGATGTCTATGTTCATTGCGAACAGTGACTATCACACTTCTATTTTTCTATAAACGTGGCTGCTCTTGGATGTTGAAGGAAACAGAATTCATTGTAATTATAATTCACATCTGTTTTCATTTTGGAATTCCTTTTTTTCTTGTGCTTGGGTTGTCTCTCAGAGAAGATATCGGAGGCATACACATTAACGGTTCTGGGCACTAGTGACTTTTTTGGATGGATCCCCCATTTCAAGATTTAAGTGTTATTAACAGATTCTCATCAAGAACTTTAGAATAAAAATAGTGATTGAGGCAGAAAGCCAGGTACTTTTCAAGGTCAATATGTTTATAGTAGATATGGTGGCATAAACACAGAGATAGGATAAATAACTATTCCATTTTGTTGTCATTTACCGGATTGTTTTTCTTGCAGGGAAGAGTTTGAACGTAGCTGCATCCCTGAGAGGAAGGACAGATGAACATCGGGGGTAAATGGTGCAGTGCTAGGGTAAGTTTGTTATCCAGAAAAGAAGACTGAAAGCCAAGGGGATTTTTTTAAATCCCTCAGCTTTGCCATAGGGCATTTATTTTGCTATCTGAATTGTCTTTGGCACCTGGGAGGAAAAGCGTTCTTTAAAGTGCAGATGCAATTTTCTTCCTTGGCTTTTCCCAGTAATAACATAATTATGAACCATGCTGAGGTAAGCTATAACATTCATTGGAGAGCCTCCTAAATTGCACTTTGAATGCATTTTTGCCTGTGAGAAACATGAGTCTTTGTGGCATTTCTGGCTTTTCTTTTTATCTGATGGGCTGATAATCTTATAATGGCATTAGTTTTGTGACCAGCTACCAACGATTTGTTGCTATTTTTTTGGTGAATTGGACGACCCTTCAATGTCCACTGCCTGCTTAAAAACAGTTCTGGAAGGGCATGGGATAGAATACTTGGAAACTTCCAGTCTTGGGTCTTCAGTACTGCAGAATTCAGTTGGACATTTCTCAAAATAAAAGTCATTTAAATTCAGTCTCAGAAAAGGTTCTATTATAGAACATACTGAAAAAGAGAAGTTAGTTGGAAAATCAAACATGATAGAAATTGGTTACTATCAGGCTTTTTTGGTTGTAGAAGTATTTCTTGTATGGCAAGGTGGAATTTGTATTCTCTTTCTCAATGGCACTCTATTCCTATTTTTCTACATAAATGGAAAGTAGAAATATGTCTAGTTTTTAAATGCCATGAAAATAATCAATCACCCGTGCATAAGAAATTTTGTAGATGTTTTACTCTTCTTGCTATAGTGTTGGTTAATTTTGGGACAATGTGATGATACCTTTTTTTTTAATTTAGTGTGACGCAGGAACAGTGGGAACTGAAAGAATGGGGTAGACTAGCAAGTGCAGATGGAGTTCATGCACGTGCATAGACTGATTGGCGCTCTCAGTGAGCTATGTAGTTTCAAATGCTTGGTCTGGTTGAATTTGAAGGCTAACCTCTTGGCCCTCTGCCTCTTCCTTTGTGACCTGAGTACTTGCTGGACATGTACGGGATGGTCTTCTTTGTAACTTGTGATTAATATATAGGTTCTTCAGTGCTTTGAAATGTCTCACATTTTCTCATGCTAAAATTTTATACTATGCACGTTTAGCATGGGCATTTTTTGGCAAGTGATTTTTCTCTCTCAGTCATTTCTCTTTCTTGTCCAGAGCTAATATCCTGTTTTCATTGCTGTAAGTTTCTAACATACTTGATTATTTAGAATGGATTAACTCCTGTTGTTCTTTCCCCTTTGATATTTTAAGAAAAATAGGGGTGCCTGGGTGGCTCTGTCAAGTGAGTGTCTCTCTCTTATTTAGGCTCAGGTCAGGACCTCAGGGTCTTGGGATAGAGCCCCTCCCACCCTCCCCTCCCCTGCTCAGCAAGGTGTCTGCTTTGGGATTCTGTCCCTCTGCACACCTCCTCTCCCCTATGTGCACACATGGGCATTCTCTCTCTCTCTCTCAAATAAATAAATAAATCATAAAAAAAGAAAAGAAAAAGAATTACAATGGAAAATAGTAATTCTGCCTCTGTCTGTAACTCTTATTTAGTTGTGACTTTTGAAAGAATGTAGTCTTAGATTTCATTTTTTACTTCCATTTTCATTTTGATAAAAGTGAGGTAAGTATATCTTTAAAAATAATCATTTTCAGGTTTGGTATCAGGTTTATAATATCTCTGTAAATGGGGTATGGTAGCTTTTCATGTTGATCTATGTTGTGAGAAGTGTAATTTTGAAATATTTTGTTTTGTAAACAGTTTGAACCTAGTTCCTTTTCTTTTTTAAAGATTTTATTTATTTGAGAGTTGAGAGAGAGATAGTGAGAGAGAGCATGAGAGGGGAGAAAGTCAGAGGGAGAAACAGACTCTCCAAGGAGCAGGGAGCCCGGTGTGGGATTCGATCCCATGACTCTGGGATCATGACCTGAGCTGAAGGCAGTCGCTTAACCAACTGAGCCACCCAGGCGCCCTCCTAGTTCCTTTTCTAAAGGTAGGTATTCTAAGAGCTTTTCCTTCTATATATGTGTTTGATTATATTCTGGTTACTATTTCTTTCTTAGATCACTTTCGTTAATTTATATTTTCTTTCATTATTGTCACTGCATCAGGACTATGTTAATCAGAACAGAATTGTATATACTGTTCTTTTATGATATTCATCTTACTTGGCCTTATCTACCTAGTAATTTTTTTTAATATTTTATTTATTTATTTGACAGACAGAGATCACAAGTAGGCAGAGAGGCAGACAGAGAGA
This sequence comes from Meles meles, assembly GCF_922984935.1. Lineage (NCBI taxonomy): Eukaryota > Metazoa > Chordata > Mammalia > Carnivora > Mustelidae > Meles > Meles meles. The sequence continues at coordinate 93,493,987 of NC_060068.1, forward strand.
GGGGAAAGCAGGCTGCACGCTGAGCAGAGAGCCCGATGCGGGGCTCGATCCCAGGACCCTGAGATCATGACCTGGGACGAAGGCAGAGGCTTTAACCACTGAGCTACCCAGGCGCCCCTCTACCTAGTAATTTTTTTTTTTAATTTTTTTATTTGTTTATTTACAGCATAACAGTGTTCATTGTTTTGGCATAACACCCAGTGCTCCATGCAGTACGTGCCCTCGCTATTACCCACCACCTGGTTCCTCAACCTCCCCCCCCACCGCCCCTTCAAAACCCTCTGGTTGTTTTTCAGAGTCCATAGTCTCTCATGGTTCATCTCCCCTTCCAGTTGCCCTCAACTCCCTCTCCTCTCCATCTCCCCATGTCCTCCGTGTTATTTGTTATGCTCCACAAATAAGTGAAACCATATGATACTTGACTCTCTCTGCTTGACTTACTTCGCTCAGCATAATCTCCTCCAGTCCCGTCCATGTTGCTACAAAAGTTGGGTATTCATCCTTTCTGATGGAGGCATAATACTCCATTGTGTATATGTACCACATCTTCCTTATCCATTCGTCCGTTGAAGGGCATCTTGGTTCTTTCCACAGTTTGACGACCGTAGCCATTGCTGCAATAAACGTTGGGGTACAGATGGCCCTTCTTTTCACTACATCTGTGTCTTTGGGGTAAATACCCAGCAGTGCAATTGCAGGGTCATAGGGAAGCTCTATTCTTAATTTCTTCAGGAATCTCCACACTGTTTTCCAAAGTGGCTGCACTAACTTGCATTCCCACCAACAGTGTAAGAGGGTTCCCCTTTCTCCACATCCTCTCCAACACACGTTGTTTCCTGTCTTGCTAATTTTGGCCATTCTAACTGGTGTCAGGTGGTATCTCAATGTGGTTTTAATTTGAATCTCCCTGATGGCTAATGATGATGAACATTTTTTCATGTGTCTGATAGCCATTTGTATGTCTTCGTTGGAGAAGTGTCTGTTCATATCTTCTGCCCATTTTTTGATATGATTATCTTGTTTTGTGTGTATTGAGTTTGAGAAGTTTTTTATAGATCCTGGATATCAACCTTTTGTCTGTACTGTCATTTGCAAATATCTTCTCCCATTCCGTTCGTTGCCTTTTTGTTTTGTTGACGGTTTCCTTTGCTGTGCAGAAACTTTTGATCTTGATGAAGTCCCAAAAGTTCATTTTTGCTTTTGTTTCCTTGGCCTTTGGAGACATATCTTGAAAGAAGTTGCTGTGGCTGATATCGAAGAGGTTACTGCCTATGTTCTCCTCTAGGATTCTGATAGATTCCTGTCTCACGTTGAGGTCTTTTATCCATTTCGAGTTTACTTTGTGTACGGTGTAAGAGAATGGTCGAGTTTCATTCTTCTACATATCGCTGTCCAGTTTTCCCAGCACCATTTATTGAAGAGACTGTCTTTTTTCCATTGAATATTTTTTCCTGTTTTGTCGAAGATTATTTCACCATAGAGTTGAGGATCCATATCTGGGCTCTCCACTCTATTCCACTGGTCTGTGTGTCTGTTTTTATGCCAGTACCACGCTGTCTTGGTGATCACAGCTTTGTAGTAAAGCTTGAAATCGGGTAACGTGATGCCGCCAGTTTTGTTTTTGTTTTTCAACATTTCCTTAGCAATTTGGGGTCTCTTCTGATTCCATACAAATTTTAGGATTATTTGCTCCAGCTCTTTGAAAAATACTGGTAGAATTTTGATCGGAATGGCATTAAAAGTATAGATTTCTCTAGGCAGTATAGACATTTTAACAATGTTTATTCTTCCAATCCAAGAGCATGGAACAGTCTTCCATCTTTTTGTGTCTTCTTCAATTTCTTTCATGAGTGTTCTGTAGTTCCTCGAGTACAGGTCCTTTACCTCTTTGGTTAGGTTTATTCCCAGGTATCTTATGGTTCTTGGTGCTATAGTAAATGGAATCGATTCTCTAATTTGCCTTTCTGTATTTTCATTGTTAGTGTATAAGAAAGCCACTGATTTCTGTACATTGACTTTGTATCCTGCCACGTTACTGAATTGCTGTATGAGTTCTAGTAGTTTGGGGGTGGAGTCTTTGGGGTTTTCCATATAAAGAATCATGTCATCTGCGAAGAGAGTTTGACTTCTTCCTTGCCAATTTGGATACCTTTTATTTCTCTTTGTTGTCTGATTGCCGTTGCTAGAACTTCTAATACTATGTTGAACAAGAGTGGTGAGAGTGGGCATCCTTGTCGTGTTCCTGATCTCAATGGGAAGGCTGCAAGCTTTTTCCCATTGAAGATGATATTTGCTTTGGGTCTTTCATAGATAGATTTTATGAAGTTCAGGAATGTTCCCTCTATCCCTATACTTTGAAGCGTTTTCACCAGGAATGGATGCTGGATTTTGTCAAATGCTTTTTCTGCATCAATTGAGAGGACCATGTGGTTCTTCTCTCTTCTCTTATTGATTTGTTCTATCACATTGATTGATTTGCGAATGTTGAACCAACCTTGCAACCCAGGGATGAATCCCACCTGGTCATGGTAGATAATCTTTTTAATGTGCTGCTGGATCCTGTTTGCTAGGATCTTGTTGAGAATCTTTGCATCCATATTCATCAGTGATATTGGTCTGAAATTCTCCTTTTTGGTAGGGTCTTTGCCTGGTTTGGGGATCAGGGTAATGCTGGCTTCATAAAAAGAGTCTGGAAGTTTTCCATCTGCTTCAATTTTTTGGAACAGCTTCAGGAGAATTGGTGTTATTTCTTCTTTGAAAGTTTGGTAGAATTCCCCAGGGAATCCGTCAGGTCCTGGGCTCTTGTTTTTTGGGAGGTTTTTGATCACTGCTTCAATCTCGTTACTAGATATCGGTCTATTCAGGTTGTCAATTTCTTCCTGGTTCAATTTTGGGAGTTTGTAGTTTTCCAGGAATGCATCCATTTCATCTAGGTTGCTTAGCTTATTGGCATATAACTGTTGGTAATAATTTCTGATGATTGTTTCTATTTCCTTGGTGTTAGTTGTGATCTCTCCCTTTTCATTCATAATTTTATTAATTTGGGCTTTCTCTCTTTTCTTTTGGATTAGTGTGGCCAATGGTTTATCGATCTTATTTACCTAGTAATTTTTAATGAAATTTGAATTTTCTGTTTCTTACTTAGCCTTTGTGAATTTTAGTTAATTTGTTGACCTTTTTCTGCTTTTATTTGTATTAATTAACTTTTCCTATTTTTAGGGTTATTTTGTGATCTTTTTGGAGTTCACTAAATGAATACCTAGTCTTATTCTTTTTATTGATTCATTCCTGCTACTTTTCTTAGAGTTATTTTATTGACATTTACCAAAATCCTTTAGCTTATTGAGTTGAATATCTTGTTCTTTTTATTTTCATTATTTTTTTTTTAAATGAGAACCCTAAATACCAAGAGGTTTTGCCCATCTGAGTTCATCTTTTACCACACATTGTCAGCTTTTATATATATTTCCTAATTATTTTTAATGTTAAAAAAGCTCATAATTATAATTTTGATTTCTTTAGTCTATGCCATTTAGGTATGTTTTATTTTAAAGTATTTTTGACTTTGTGTTTTTATTTTAAGGTTCTGTTTTAATGTTAATTTCCATTGTGTTTGTGTGAATGTGTTTCACATTCTTCGGCATTTTGGTATACTTAATTCCTACATTATATAACTGTGTATGTGGTTCACATACTTCGGCAGATGGTATACTTAATTCCTACATTTTATAACTTTGATATTTTTAACTGCCCCTAATATAGGATCATTTTTTTTTCTTTTCTTTCAGCCTTACTGAGGTATAATTGACAACATTGTGATATATTCAAAGTGTATAGTGTTGTGATGATTTGTATACATTGTATAAGGACTCTCTTAAGTTAATTAACACATCTGTACCTCACATATTTACTTTTTTCATGTTCGAGAACACTTGTCTACTCTTAGCAAAATATAATTATATGATACATTGTTATCAGCTGTATTCACCATCCTATAATTAGATCTTTGGACCTCATTCATTTTAGAACTGAAGGTTTGTACCTTTTTATCATCCTTTCCCCATATTTTCCAATTCTCAGCCTCTGGCAACTACCATTCTCCTTCCAGTTTCTGTAAGTTTGATTTTTTTTTTTTTAAGATGCCCCATATACATTATATCGTGTAGTATCTGCCTTCTGCTGTCTAGCTATTTTACCTAGCATAGTTTCCTCCATGTTGTTGCTAATAGCAGGCTTTCTTTTTAGAGGTGAACAATATTTCTCTCTCTCTCCCTGTGTGTGTGTGTGTGTGTGTGTGTGTGTGTGTGTGTGTGTGTGTGTTAGAGAGAGAGAGAATGTGTTATCCATCCATCTGTTGACAGGCACTTTGAATGTTTCTAAACCTTGGTTAGTGTGAATAATACCACAATGAAAATAGATGTACATACATCTTTTCAAGAACATTTTCACGTTGCTGTTGGCCATTGCATGTCTTCTTTGGAAAATGTTATTCAAGTCTTTTTCCCATTAAAAAAAATTATTTGAGAGAGAGAGCTTGTGGGGTGTGAGGCAGAGGGAGAGGGAGAGAGAATTTTTAAGCAGGCTCTCTGCTGAGCATAGAGCCTGAGCTGGGGCTTGATCCTGTGACCCTGAGATCATGGCCTGAACCAAAACCAAGAGTTGGGGGCTTAACCACTTGCATCACCCATGTACCTCTGTTTTGCCCATTTTTAAACTGGGATATTTATTATTTGATTTTGTTTTGCTGTTAAGTTGTATGAGTTCTCTATATATTTTAGATATTACCCTTTATCACATATATGGTTTACAAATATTTTCTCCCATTTTATAGTTTACCCTTTCATTTTGTGGGTTGTTTTTTTTTTTTTTTTTTTTTTCCTATGCAGGAGCTTTTTAGTTTTTTTTTTTTTTTTTTTTTTTTAAGATTTATTTTTTTGACAGATAGAGATCACAAGTAGGCAGAGAGGCAGGCAGAGAGAGAGAGAGGAGTAAGCAGGCTCCCAGCCAAGCAGAGAGCCCGATGCGGGGCTCGATCCCAGGACGCTGGGATCATGACCTGAGCCGAAGGCAGAGGCTTTAACCCGCTGAGCCACCCAGGCGCCCCCCCGAGCTTTTTAGTTTGATGTAGCTCCCACTTCTTGAATTTTGCTTTTTTTTGCTTGTGCTTTTGCTGTTATATCTAAAAAATCCTTGCCAAGACCAATGTCAAGGAGAATTTTTCCTATGTTTCTTTTACGAGTTTTAAAGTTCCAGGTCTTATATTAAATTTTTAATGTATTTTGAGTTGATTTTTGTGCATGGGGTAAGATATTTGCGTAGTTTCATCGCTTTGCATGTGAATATCAAGTTTTCCTAGCCTTCTTTGTTGACTTAACTTTCTCATTGAATATTCTTGGCTCTTTTGCCAAGATGTTAGTTGACATATTATATTAGTTGACATATACGCTTGGGTTTATTTCTGGGTTTTTTATTCTATTCCATTAGTTTTGTGTCTTTTTTTTTTTTTTTTTTTATGTGAGTACCATACTGTTTTGATTGGGATAGCTTTGTAATATATTTTGAAATCAGGAGGTGTGATGCTTTCATTTCTGTTCTTCTTTCTCAGAATTGCTTTGGCAGTTGTCTCCTCATCCTGCAGAATCAGGTCAGCTCTCTGCTGTGCTTGCTGGCTGGCTGCAAAGCCTTATTCTCAGAACCCTCCCTTTTGGGAGCACACATAGGAGCTGGCGTGGGATGGGAGTGTATGTGGGTTAGATCTGAGGAGATTTGGGGGTGCTGGTGGTTCATTTGGAGACTTTATGGGCAAGGCATTCCCAGCTGCTCATGGATGGGCTTCCTGATAAGAGTCTGTAAGTGGTGTTAGGACCTTTGATATATTTGATCGGAGCTCTCCCTCGTCACTCTGGCCTGCCAGCCACTGCTGATCCCTAGTGGTGCATTTCACATCTCAGCATTTTGGATGGGGTTAGAAAGACGTGGGTCACTTTGACAGCATCTTGCACAGCTGGCAAAGCAGGGGCGCACTTATATGTTGTCACATTGGTCTATGGGAGAGATCATGGGCTGAGAAAGTCTCTCATGACCCAGGGCCACGCTCAGGGAGCATTAGGGGAAGTAGTGATGTGGGGGAGGTAAAACTATTCCTCTAACTCCTTCAGCGCATCCAGTCTCTCTATTTTTTTTTTTTTTTTTTTTTTTTGCTCCAACTTTGTGCTCGAACTTCTCTACTGGACTCCCAGATTTTCCCAAGGGTTCTTTCATTCCTGGGTGATTATCAAAATTGGTGTTCCTTTGGGGGAAGACTATAAAAAGGTCTTATTCGGCCATGTTGATGATGTGATCACAACTAGCATATTTGATTTGTTTTTGTAGGCATGTTTAATCTTGCCTAACATCTTGCAGAATTTCCCCCCTACATTTACTAGTCTAAAAAATGTCAGATATGTTACAGTGTAGGTCTTTACTCATTTATATTTTTCCTGAATCCATGTAACTGTTCTTTCTGAAATTTAAAAGGTTTTCTAAGACTGTATTTTTCATGGTGATTTCTATTTCTCTGGGATGTCTTCTAGAAAGACTGATTAATGTTGGTTAACTCCCTGGTCTCTGTTTTTCTACTTCTTTTCTATTGTGGTTTCCATTTTCTTTCTCCCTCTGAGATCTTCTACAACCATTAAATAGTGATTAAATTTACCACCTTCGGCATCAATTCTTATACTCTGTTTTTAGTTTCTTTGTGATTTTTTTTTTAAATAATACACTTTCTTCTTATATCACACTATTGCCTTTTTATCTTGCCTGGAATTCTGTTCATTTCATCCTGTTTCCTTTCACAGAGGCCATGTTTCTTTGTCCAAAATAAGAATACAAGAATGTCAAATTGTTTTCTGAAATTTTCTTTTGAATTCTGTAGTTAGATTTTTCAGAGGTTTGCTTTGAAATTTTAAAACTGTATTCTCTTCCCCTTAAAAATGCTTAAAAATGGGGTGCCTGGGTGGCTCAGTGCGTTAAAGCCTCTGCCTTTGGCTCAGGTCATGATCCCAGGGTCCTGGGATTGAGCACCACATTGGGCTTTCTGCTTAGCAGGGAGCCTGCTTCCTCCTCTCTCTCTGCCTGCCTCTTTGCCTACTTGTGATCTGTCTGTCAAATAAATAAATAAATAAAATCTTTTAAAAAATGCTTAAAAATATTTTTTTCTATGCAGTTTTGAGTGATGCCATGAGGATACATACAGAGGTTGAATGGATTTTTCTTTTTCTAGATCATTTTCTACCATAATGGCAGTGAAAACTTCCATGTTCAGTCTATAATTTAGTAGACATTATTTCCATTTTAGTTACTATTTCCTGGCAGTCTTTATTTAAGATACCTCCTCTTAGTTGTAGTTCGAGTTTCTTTCAACTCCAATGGTCTGATTCTTTGGTGCTCCAAGAAGAAATGTTACATGGCATCCTGAATCCCAGATAAATGTAACAGAATTGCATTGTTTTTTAATCCACTGTAATATATTCCAAATGTCTTCCATCTATGTAGTATATTTTTCTTATTGTGATAGATGACACAATTAGAGAACAAGAATTTCCTTTACGCCATTGACTGCAAAGGTCACACAGGTAGAAAATGAAAGGATCAGACAATTTGCACAAATCATCCTCACTGTTAGATACATTAACAAGAAAATGTAATTGAATTGCATGTATTAAAGAGATGATACCATTCAACAAATTGTTCTTAATAGGGGAGAAAGATGATATGTGAGCTAAAATTGACGTGAAAAACACAGGAAGAAGTTGGGGGGTTGGAGTGGGAGGGAAAATGGTGGAGGTTATTGAATATCTATTAGAGTGTGCAATTGCATTTTCAAAATAATTAGTCACCTAATTATATATCCAGATACAGTAATTGTTGTTCTGTAGTTGTGATTTATTTTAAGTATTCTCTGTGTGTAATTTTCAGTTGTATTTTTTTTTTCCAAAATCAAATTTGAGAGGAATGCATTTGTTAGAAATTGCTTTAGGAATGTATTTATATGTCATTTTGGAACAAGTAGAAAGATTTTTTTTTCCTCTAAATGGCTACAAAGGTGAGTAAGTTCACTGACCTTCTAGATAAATACATTCATGTTAGTTGAGTGGGAGGCAATTAGTAATAAACAGGCGACATTAAGGAAAAATAATACTTTTTTTTTTTAGAAAAAATAATACTTTTAACGCAAATCAGTTTTTGGTACCTAATTGCTTCATCGAGATTTTGCCTATAATTTACTTGTATTTTACTGGTAGATGTTTGTTGAATAAAGATAGCAAAGGATTGTCAAATGATATATAAACCATGGCCAAATAAAGATTTCATAGTTTTTACAGTAGAGGGATTATCTAGAATTCAGATACAAAAAGAACTTGGTACTCTAGGAGTATGTTACTTTGAATATACATTTAAACTGGCTGAAAACCTTACTTCATAGCTGAATGCCTTGGCGGTTTGTTAATCACATCCATAAAAATGAGCCATTTGCAACTGAGTGGGCTTCACACTTGGAACATCTTGAAGATGTGTCTTAACTGGATATGCCAAATTAAACATGCATTGAAGTTAGATTGTGTTCAAATTTCCACAATAAAATCTTATTGGCATTTCCTACATAAGTGGTTTGGCAAAGAAATTCTCTTACAAATAAACGTGCTTTGGCTACTTCTATGAAAGGAAACCTACTGACTTTGGTTATGGAATAATAGCAGCAATTTTCTTATAAGGTATATTTCAATAATTGGAACCTTGTTTTTATTACACTATTGGAGGTACAATATCCTGGAAAATAATTTCCCCAGAAGACTGAGTAGTTAAAAACATCATCTTGGTGATACACTTGAAACGGTGTTCATATTTCTAACATAGTTGGATCCTGTGCTACACTTCTAGACATGTTAGTTTCCATCTAACAGCTTATTTTTCTTTCAAGGCATTTAAAATTTCATAGTGTATGCCCCATCTAAGTTATCAGTTTGAATCCTAGTGAATTTTAGAAAACTCTAAAGATTTCTATTTCTCCATGCTTGTAGCTTTCATTATTCTGTATTTCTGGTTCAGTTGAGGCTTCATATTCTCAACCTGTTCTCAGGAAGAGAACTTGGTGAACCTCATGAAGATTTTTAATTTCACCTTTAGTACTTGCAGATTGTAACCCTTGCTGGGAAAAGTCCACTTTTTAGTTACTTTGCATTTTATTAAAACCAAAAATTTTTAAAAAACAGAAAAGTGGTTTTTTTGTTTTGTTTTGTTTTTTGTTTTTAGTTTACAAAATTCATTCAAGATATACATGCTCAGACCTCCGTAGCATGTGTCAAAGAGATTGGGAAACACTGGTCATAGGGCTGTTGTATAGTTTGTCATAGTTTGTTACATTTGAAAAACATTGACGATACTAGAAAAGGGGGGAGGGAGGGGGGAGAGAGAATGAGAGAGAGAATATGGCTCTTTAAAAAGCAAATTAACTGAGTCACTTTAAAAAATGATCACCTTGAAGGTGAGAAAGTCCCTCAAGGCGTTGGCTCTGACTCTTCCGGAAAAACGGACAGTAGAGAGGTTGCTACCATTCTTTGTCAACCCTGAGGGACCTGGAAAGCCTGGAGGCCTGAGAGTACTTCCTCCCCAGGGAGAAACCGCCATATCTTGCGGGGCCTGAAGCTCAGTGTTGGGTTTCGTGTAAGTGTTGCATCTAGAATAATGGGTCAGATCCTCTTCCTGAGCTGACAGGGTATAAGTAGAGAGTGGTCTCAAGCAACTCAGCCTGCAATTCAGAAACACAGGCCTCCACTTGTGAGCTAACTAAAGATCTTTCTGATGAAGTTAACTACATTCTCTGGTGTCTCACCTACTGCTGTAGTTTAACTCAGTGGTTCTCAAATGGGAGCAATTTTGACCCCAGGGCAAATGTTTGGAGATATTTTTTGGTTGTGACAATGAGGAGAAGGGTGTTACTACTCTCTAGTTGGTAGAAGTTAGGAATGTCCCTGAATATCCTTCAAGGTGCAGGATGCTCCCACCCCAATAAAGAATTATCTGTAGGAGTATTTGATTAAACCACCCCAGAAAACAAACAAACAACAAAATCCTGTTCAATCCTATAGATAACATTGTACTTATTTATTTATTTATTTATTTTAAAGATTTTGTTTATTTATTTGACAGAGGGAGACACAGCACGAGAGAGAACACAAGCAGAAGGAGTGGGGGAGGGAGAAGCAGGCCTCCAGCTGAGCAGGGAGCCTGATGTGGGGCTTGATCCCAGGACCCTGGGATCATGACCTGAGCTGAAGGCAGATGCTTAAGGGCTGAGCCACCCAGGTGCCCCAATAACATTGTACTTAAAGGTGAAAGAGTGCTTTCCCTAATAAGAGAAACACAACACTAATATCTTTTGTCCTACCTCTGTTCACTATTTCACTGGAGTTCCTAGCCAGTGTAATTTTGCAAGAAAAGAATTAAAAGGTATAGTTTACAAAGGAAAAAATGAAGTGGTCTTTATTCATGGGTGGCGTGAACATGTACATAGGTAACCACAAGGAATAATTTCAAAGAAAGTGACTTGAAATATAAATGAGGTGAGGAGGGTCTCAGTATCCAAGGCTGTACAAATTCATTTTATTTATAAATACTTGCAATAGTGAAAATTGAAAATTCTAATTATAATATTGTCAATAAATAAAATCTTTAGACATAAATTTAATAAAATATGGGTAGAACATCCACACTGAAAACTGTAAGAGAGTACTGAGAGAAATTAAAGTAGACCTAAATGAATGGAGAGAAATGCCATATTTGTAGACTGGAAGACTCAATATTGTTAAATGTCAGTTCTCCCTGAATTAATCTATGGATTGAAATCTTAATGTTTATCTCAGGAGGGTTTTATGTCATAGGAATTGATAAGTTTATTTTGAAATTTATTTGAAAAAGGAAAAAACCTAGTTAAAATAATCTTGAAAGAGAAGAGTTCTACCTGACTCTAGACTTTCTATAAAAACACAGTGATCAAGATGGTGAAATTCTGGCATAAGTATAGAGAAAAAGAACAGAATATAGTCCAGAAATAGACACATATTTATATAGTAACTTTATTTTTTTTCAAGACACCAAAGCAATTAAAAGAGGGAATGCAAAGTCTTATTTACAAATGGTACTGGAACAATTTGATGTCCATATGGAAAAAAATGAATCTCCACTCCTACTTCAAGCCGTAAACAAAAATTAATTCACAGTGGATCACAAATGTAAAAATAAAACACTACTAGATGAAAATGTAGGTTAATATTTTTCAAGTTGGCGGTTGTAGTGGATGGGATGTTAGTGTCCTCCCAAAATTCATATATTAAAATCTAACCCCCAATGTGACTGTTTTAAAGGTGGAGCATTTGGGAGATGATTGGGTTGTGAAGGTGGAGCCATCATGAAAGGGATTAGTGGCCTTCTGAGGGGCTGAAGAGACCAGAATTCTCCCCTTCTATTGTGTGAGAACATAGCTGAGAGACAGCTGCCTGGGAAAAGGAAGCAGACACCACACTGAATCCTCCAGCACAGTATATTCTTCTTTGCTTTGTTTCAGCTTTTCCTTGCAAAAATATTTGAACACAATTCAGCTCTTGAGAATTTGTCTTAACTCTTAAATAATGCTGAAAATATTGTGAGAATATTTAAGAGTTCCTCGTTGCTTAAGAACCAAAAATTATGTAATATTTTTGAAAATTCAGTCCATATGCATGCTACTCACATATATATAGATATAGATATAAATATATAGATCTATAATCTATAGTGAATGTGCATATTACTCACATGTAGATACAAAGATCAGGGCCCCTTCCTTCCTTCCTTCCAGAGAGAGAAGGAAAGCACAAATAGGGAGGGAGATAGATAGGGAGAGAGAGAATCCCTAGCAGGCTTCACACTCAGCACAGAGCCCAAGGCGTGGTTTTAGCTCACAACCCTGAAATCATGACCTAAGCTGAAATCAAGAGTCAGATGCCTAACTGACTGAGCCACCCACCCTGCAGGTGCCCCAGAGATTTGGTTCTTTCTTAATCAAATGGAAATAGTCACCTGACTTTGAATTTCCCTTTCACATGTTTAAACAATTTTTGAAGATAAATATAAAAATAAGGAAATGCAGGTAACGTCAAAGAATAAAAACTTGTAGATGTGATAAATTACAACTGTACAGACTAAAATATTTCTAAACAACTGAAGTTTTTTAAAAAAATTATTTGAGTGGCCTTAAAAAGTCTATTTTTAGATCCATTTTATTTTTTAAAAAGATTTTATTTATTTATTTGGCAGACAGAGAGATCACAAGTAGGCAGAGAGGCAGGCAGAGAGAGATGGGGGAGAGATGCTGAGCAGAGAGCCTGATGTGGGGCTTGATCCCAGGACCCTGGGATCATGACCTGAGCCAAAGGCAGAGGCTTAACCCACTGAGCTACCCAGGCACCCCTAGATCCATTTTAATAGAACTACTCAGAGTTATAATTTCAAAGTTAGAAATTGACTTAGGAGGTAGAATGAGATATAATTTATTTAAAACCCTCTTCCTTAATTTTAATGATTCTTCAGTGTTGATATTGTTAGTTACAATCTTTTATCTTGGAAAATTCTTCTCTTGTTATTTTGTATTTAGATTTGATTGTTACTCCTTTTTACAAAGCATCACATAAACATATTGTCATATAGTTGCACACTAAAAATGAGTGCAGTAATTCCATTTGTTTAATATTTTAAGAAAAAGTTAAAGTAGTCAACGTTCAGGAATCTTTTTAATCACCCTTCAACAGGGATAGTTGAGGAAACAGTTAATCAAGTTTCCTGATAAGAAAAATTTTAAAAAGTTGTACATTTATAAGTGAACATGACTAAGGAGAGAGACACAGTAACTAAAGACAAGATTCTCCAAATCATCAGGAAGCTTTAACGTTCTTCAATTTATATAATCTGTCAGGATCTGTTGGCGTTTTGAGCCATGTTGTAAGAGGATGCATTTCACGGTTATTCATATGTTCTCATGACAACATGATTTAAAAAAAAAAGATTTTAGTTATGTTTTGACAGAGAGAGAAAGGGAGCACAAGAATGGGGAGGGGAGCAGCAGCAGGAGAGAGAGAAGCAGGCTCCTCACTGAGCAGGGAGCCCAATCATGACCTGAGCCAAAAGCAGACATTGAACCAACTAAGCCACGCAGGCGCTCCAACAATATAATTATGGGAGCTAGTTCTAGAAGTGAGAGAAAGCCTTCAAATTTACTTGTAGTGATAAGTAATATCGATCAATTCATTGACAGTGCTCTTTGAAAGTGTGATTTGCTCTAATAAGTGTTATTTGATATCCTAAAGATTTTAGGCTTTTAACTTTGTTTAAAAGACTAGTTAGCAGGGACTCCTGGGTGGCTCAGTGGGTTAAAGCCTCTACCTTCGGCTCAGGTCATGATCCCAGGGTCCTGGGATTGAGCCCCACATTGGGCTTTCTGCTTAGCAGGGAGCCTGCTTCCCTTCCTCTCTCTCTCTGCCTGCCTCTCTGCCTACTTGTGATCTCTGTCTATCAAATAAATAAATGAAATCTTAAAAAAAAAATGACTAGTTAGTGTGTAGTGAAGACAGGCTTTACTTAATCATACCAGTCCATTCCTGGATTCCCATAACTCTGTTTTTGTAAACCATATTTGTTAAACCCAAAATGGTGTTTAGATCTGGTTGCATGGCATTATTAGAAATTATGTATTTTTCTTATTAAAAGGTGATATGTCCTTATAGAGCTAGTTACTTCAGCATGTGGTTTTCTCTGTGTATGTGTGGGTATACACCTGACACGCACCCACACGTGTGACTCCATACCTAATGTAAAATGTTGAATCCTTTCTTTCTAGTTAGCGTTTATTGTAAATGTTTTCCTGTGTAAGCAAAGATGCTGTTTGTATTATAGGAACATATCATTCACTTAATCGTACTTTCACTGTTGGACACTTCCTTGTATTACATTCATTTCTTTAGGGGACATCTGTGTACATACATTTTTGTCCACATTTTGGATTATTTCCTTAGAATAGATTCCCAGCTATGAAGCTGTCAGGTCAGATGCTCTTCCAAATTGCTTTCCAAAAAGGCAGTTTTCTATCAGTAGAGACATATAGGGGTAGGCTCGTCTCATTGTCCACTTGCCAAACTTACTTATTATAATCTCTGTTTTTGCTAGTTTAGATGGAATTTTATTGTTTTAGTTGGCATATCTTCAATGACTCATGAGGATGAAATTTAAAAACCTGTTGTTCATGCCTTTGTCTTTCAGGGTTTTAGGATTTTCTTAATGATTTGTGTGATTTCCTTTTTGTCTAAGGATTTTATTCTTGTCTCTCGTATAGGTTTTCTTAAATGTATAAGTTTTTATCTTTATTTGTGCTTTTAATTTTTAATTCAGAGAAGTAATTTTTTTTTTAATGGAGTCAAGTGATATCCTTTGACATTGATTATTTTGTGCAAAGAACTCCATGGGCAAATGAAATCTTACACTGATATTACCTGAATAGAAAATCTGATTAGTAGTTTCATATCTGTCACATATAGTTGGCTTTTATTTTTGGAATATCATTGCTTTAAAACTACAGCTAAAGAAGGCAGATGGTTAACATGTTTTCTCCTTCCCTGAAAATATCCAAGATGTACCAATATTATCAGTCTCTAATGGAGGTTGGCAATGTCAAGATGATTTGTGGCCATGTCAAGATGTTGAGTCAGGACCCAGGTCATTGCTCATTAACAATGATGCTCTTTGGACCAACAGGAGACCCAGCAACAGGATCCTAACAATTTCTGATTCTCCCTCATATTCCTTGAAGATAGTGCAGAACATTTTGTTCTTTAGAAAACATGCAGCCTTCTTTCCTTAAGTTACAGCACTTACTATTTTCCTATTTGTGCTTTTTTTTTGTAACCATGCATACATTGATGGAAATAACATTTTTAATAAACTATTACGCCTTTGCTTTGTTTCTACATACTCTCCCATTAGTCATTCTATGTGTATGTTTTTGCAAGTGAATGTATAGCTTTTTTCAAATATGGATTATTCCATTTTGACAAACCATTAATCCTTTTCTGCTCTTCAACAGTCATTTCTTATTAAGTGTGTCATTTAATATTCACCAATCATTAATTCTTCTCTTCCTTGCTCATACTTTATGTCTCCTTGAGATCTTCAGAATGTGGTTCAGTCTCCATTCTGTTCTGATTTTAAATTATCTGTTCCTCATATGATTCCCTCTGGTGGTTTGTGCCTTCTTTAATACTCTTATTGCTTTTGGCCTTCTCTTCCTTTTTTGTTTTTTAAAGTAGGCTTTATACTCAGTGTGGAGTCCAGCGTAGAGCCTGAACTCACAACTGCGAGGTCAAGACCTAAGTCAAGATCAAGAGTCAGATGCTCAACTGACTGAGCCACCCAGGTGCTCCTGGTTTTAATTTCTCTTCCTTCCACCCCGTTTGACCCTGGGCCACCGTCTTATGAAATAAGCATATATTCTGTGTGTATGCAGTGTGTTTTAATAAGCCACAAATAGATACTATCTGACTCACACATATGAAGTGGGCAGATACAGATCTCTTTGTGATTCAACAGTCATCTGTAAGCATATCAGGGGACATGTTTCTTCTTCATTAGTAAATTACTATACCGAGTGCCATTCATTTTCCCCAAAAGAACTTGGTGAGTTTTGGTACATTAATCTACCTCATCTAACAATTCAGGAAAAATCAATTCAGTGACATAAAATTAAAAGATGTGCTACCAAAATTGTGGTGTCTCTAAGGTGACATTTTTTTTGAACAGAGTGGAAACCCTAATCTGACACTATTTTAGCTGGGGGTTTCTTGTTCCTTTTCAGGCTATAAGAATTCCTGTAAGATGAGGGGTGCCTGGGTGGCTCAGTGGGTTAAAGCCTCTGCCTTCAGCTCAGGTCATGTTCCCAGGGTCCTGGGATTGAGCCCCGCGTCAGGCTCTCTGCTCCGTGGAGAGCCTGCTTCCTCCTCTCTCTCTGCCTGCCTCTCTGCCTAGTTGTGATTTCTCTGTCAAATAAATAAAATTAAAAAAAAAAAAAGAATTCCTGTAAGATGACAATAACTACACATTTAATTACAGTTCCAAAAATTTGCATTCTCGCATGAAGCTTTCTTCTCTTGTCATGCTGTAGTCATAATGGCTACATTGTCTACTGTTAATTTACATTTTAATTGAGTTTTAAACATTTAACTAGAGGATGGTCCAATAGGAGAATCTATAAGCATCTCAGTAATTGGTAGGCAAGAATTACTTTTTATTGCTATTTTAGCAGTAGGGAAGTCTGCCCTACAGGGTTGGGGAAAGAACTGATAACCTTCAAAGCAGGCTTTCTACTTTGGGGCTGTCATGAGAAAAAGAGAACAGAAGTTAGGAATGGAGACATTAGCAGAGACAGATGGTGAGAGGTTATAATGATTTCTAGGATCACCCAAATCGTCTGAAATTGATGCCGGATTTTTTTTTTTTTTTTTCCAGTTAGGGCAGCATGTCATGCTTGTTTTGGTTTTTTTTTTGTTTGTTTGTTTTTTAAAGATTTTATTTATTTATTTGACAGAGAGAGATCACAAGTAGACAGAGAGGCAGGCAGAGAGAGAGAGAGAGAGGGAAGCAGGCTCACTGCTGAGCAGAGAGCCCGATGCGGGACTCGATCCCAGGACCCTGAGATCATGACCTGAGCTGAAGGCAGTGGCTTAACCCACTGAGCCACCCAGGCGCCCTGTCATGCTTGTTTTGAGCTTCCATGGACACAGTTCATGCAGTTTTATTGGGCTTTGCATTCTTTTATGTTTCTTTGGGTCTTCAAGAAGTTTCTGACACACACTGGATTTTGTCAGCATTTTCAGTAACTGACAAATTTTAACATTATAAACACTTTTAAAACGTTTTTTGTTAAACCTCTCTGCTGAAAGACATGAAAGTAAGATGACTGATTCTTAGATTGTCTTCATTTAGAACAACCTTCTTTTAGTTGCAGAAACAGAGTGATGGTGTGTATCTTCAATGTGAGACCGGGGGAAGATTTTAGTGGACATAGCAGCTGTTGTTTCAAGTATAATTACACATGTTGCTTCTGTGTTTTCTCTTAGGTGAATCAGCAGTTTTAGTTTATTATGAAAATTAGCAATCTATGAGATAATTCTGTAGAATGAATTCCCAGAAATACAAGGTCCATAATTTAGTGAATAGGAAATGCTCCAGTGAAATACTCATATTCCATTGTGATCCTGTCAAGAATAAAATCAATTTGACGTGGGATTGAAAGTAACAAAAATGCTTTATGCTCTCTGGAGAAAATAGGAATGATTCCTTGTAAATGAGAAACTTCAAAATGAAAACATAAAATTCTAGCTATAGACTGCTCAGCATGACTCAAATTTTTTAGAATAAACTTTCCTGAGTGTTGGGTTTTGAAACCTCTGAGTACATGAGATTGGTCTATGAAATGGCATACCCAGTTACATACAAGATTGCTTATAGTGAGAACACTTCTTTGCTTATATCTGTTTTACCAGTTAACTGTTTTTAGCCCAATCATTCTTATGTGTACAGCAAGTTGCTAAAAGCTGTGCATTTATTTAATGCAGTTTTCATTTTGTTTTTGTTTTGTTCGCAATATGAAAGGCCAAATAAAGAAACTCGAAACTTTCCGAGTGGAGAAAGCATATTTGCATTTTAATCAAGGAATCTCCTCCCCAGGGATTGACGAAAAGTCATAAATGTGTAGCAGAATTTTGGAGTTCAGAGGTAGAAGTTGTCAACCATTATGGAGTAAACGATCATTTAACCTCTTACTCTAAGTATACTTCATGTCAGATATAAATGAAGGGTAATCAGTATATATTGATTGTGATATTATTCAAGAAGATTAATCAGAGGAAAATGGTGCTTGGCAGTTTGAGAGAAATCATATACATGGAGTAGTTAGTGTCAGGATGTTGTAAGTGTCAATAGTCTTTGAGGAAACACAGGCCAGTGTTTGAGGGACAAAAGAATGCAGAAGTAAACCCCTGTTCCATTGGAATCTTTCAGTTACTTCTAGAACTAGAACTTCGTTTTATTATATTTTTATTTAGGGTTAGGCACATTATTGATACTGAATAAGTTCTTATTAAACCAACAAATGTATGCTCCCTTAGCATGCTGAAGGCATCCTACATGGGATGAGAGAGTCAGACATCTTCTGCTAGCAGCTTACACAGAAAGCAAAAGTATACAAACAGCAATAATCACAGAATACTGAGGGGTTGGCAGATGAGGACTATGGACAATAATTTACTTAGGAAATTTGACAATTGGATCATTTGAAACCATCTTAAACGTTTGAGGGACTCTGTCAAATAAATAAATAAAATTTTAAAAAATAGTTTGGGGCACCTGAGTGGCTTAGTGGGTTAAAGCCTCTGCCTTCAGCTCAGGTCATGATCCCAGGGTCCTGGGATCAAGCCCCACACCAGGCTCTCTGCTCAGCCGGGGGCCTGCTTCCTCCTCTCTCTCTGCCTGCCTCTCTGCCTACTTGTGATCTCTGTCTGACAAATAAATAAATAAAATCTTTTTAAAAAAAAGTTTGAGGGATATGAATTATAGAAACATCAGGGAAAGGATAAAAATTTTCTGTAGGGTGGGAAAATGAAGCAAGATGAGATACTTCTGTAAGGAAGAAGTGACATTTGAGCTGGATAGGGTTTTTATATTTAGAAATGTGAATGTGTGTAGTGAAAAAGGAGGAGAGGAAGGGTGGCCCATTCTAGACTGAGGGAATTAAATTGACTAATTTTTATATTCTACATTTATTGATTGCCTCCTGTGTACTAGGCACTGAATTAAGTGCTTGGAATAGGGGGTAAGTAAGAACTTCAGTTCTTGTCTTTGAAGAGCTCCCACAGTGGGAAAGCCTACATAAGCATTGCACAAAATGTGTGCTAAAGGCTGCCCTTGGTGCTCTCAGGCCTGAAGGGGGCGCCTCTCCTACACAGAGTGTCAGGATGGGCTAGGTTCATTCTCAAAACTCCTGAGCCCAGCCAGCAGCTACATGAGCTGCATAATTGAGCTGAGGGTGCATTTTTGTTGTTGTTTGTAGGCCTTTTAATAAAAGCTTTGTACTAAAATTCATGTATTTATCTTCCCTCTAGACCTTAAGTTCTTGGAGACTGCTAAATTAGGTTTTGTCATCCTTGCATTACTTCATGGTATCCAGAACAGTGCCTTGCACACAGAGTGGACATTAAAAGACTTTAGGAAGGTAATTATGTTTTGTATTTCTTGGAAAATAAAGCCTACTTTGTTGAAGACATGACCATGAGCTAAGGTGTCTTATCCCCATGCATCTTCAGCCTCCCTAATCCTGCCCTGTGCAGTTTCTAAAGCTGTCTCGTAGTGGAGGCCAGTGATGGTCAGTGTTTGGGTTGAAGCCACTTTTGACACTTGTAATCATTTTTTGAACTATGGACACCTGGCAGGCATTTTAACCTTTTCATCCCTCTGAAGCTAGGCTGATTATTAAGGGCGGAGGAAGCTAATCATCTGCAAGCTACTCTTTTCATTTATTTTTTTATTTTATTTATTTTTATTTTTTTTATTTTTATTTTTTTAAAAGATTTTATTTATTTATTTGACAGACAGAAATCACAAGTAGGCAGAGAGGCAGGCAAAGGAGGGGTGGGGAGCAGGCTCCCCGTTGAGCAAAGAGCCCAATGCAGGGCTTGATCCCAGGACCCTGGGATCATGACCTGAGCTGAAGGCAGAGGCTTAACCCACTGTGCCACCCAGGTGCCCCTCATTTATTTTTTTTTAAAAAGTACTTGTTAAAAAGTCACCTTTCCCCAATTTTACATTCAATTTAGGTTCATCCATACCTGTAAGACACTAAGTCAATATCCTGAGATTGTTTAGGAGGCTTCTTATTTTTCTCAGCTGTAAAGTCAATTACCTTTCAAATGATTTTATAGCTGACAGTAAATGGCCCGTGAAGTATATGAATAAAAATAAGGGCAAACATTTCCTGGTTAAATAGTTACAATGGTAGTCAGTGTAATGGACTGAAGTCTCAAAAAAAATCAGGGACAAATTACTTAGTGGCCACAGATATCGTGTTCTGGTTCCTACAAAGATATCATTGGCAGGTGTTCTGACACACATGTGACCTAAGTTTTTATTTATGATATTTTGTTTTATGTAAGCAAATATCTATATATTTCTAGAGTAAGAACATCTTTGGAGATCAAATATAAGAAAAGTGAGCTATGACTTGGTTTCGTCATCATAAATGGTATTTGAGAATATTGATATCTTTGGAAAATATACTTAACTATCTACCACTGTACAGCTCCTTCCAGGGTGTGTATATATGATCTCTGTCATGGTGCAAACAGACTAATTCTACTAGTTCTTATCTTTTTAATGAATTGATTTTTCAAAAAAAAATTATTTGAGAGAGAGCAAGCAAGCACACAGTAGGGGGAGCAGCAGGCAGAGGCAGAGGGAGAAGCAGACTCCCCGCTGAACAGGGAGCCTGATGCAGGGCTCCATCACAGGACCCTGGGATCATGACCTGAGTCAAAGGCAGATGCTTAACCAACTGAGCCACCCAGGCACCCCATTAGTAGTTCTCAAATAGTTCCTTCCTGCATTTTAAAGAACTATCATATTCTCTGGGTTGTTGAGACACAGATTGATCATAACCATGCCCAAATTCACGGTGAAATGAATGAGCAAGTGAAATATTAAATGGGCTTCTGTTTACCTGAAGTTGTACCACCAAAATATCTTCATCGACACTAGCTATTTCTTCAAAGCTCTTTATTTGGCCAGAAAGACTAAAATCAGTCTGTCCCTTTACAGGTGCACTATGAGACGTTTCAAAATGCTTTTCAAATCTTGGAATCTGGTGACTGCATTTTAAAAGTTTTATAAACATGCAGAGTCAGTCATGTGGTCTGCTGGCCTGTATTTATAAGTGCCATTCACCTGTCCAGGTCTGTATAAGTGGACCTGAACGGAAATCTCAAGGTCATTTTTATTGCAACTCACTGTTGATGACATTGAGAAGTTGCGGCACCATGTTAGTCTAGGAACTTGGGTGGAAGTGCCCTGGAGCTGGCACATGGTTTCTCTGTGTTGGATTCGCATAAGCTTTTCTTTCTTCAAGAGAATCCATGGAATAGAAGTCTTTCTCTCTTGCTGATCCTTTGCACCTTTGATTTTTTGAAACTTAATTTTCTTTTTCATAAACTCTAGACAGCATTGACTGTTTCCTTCCCTGTAATTTTGGTTTATATTTGTGTATTTTAATTAAGGTAATTTTCGGGTGGTAGAGGGGAACTTGAGGCAGGTTCCCTTTTTTTACTTTCTCTTTTCTAAATAACAAGGCCTTGGCAAAAAGACACACACTTAAAAAGTAACAGCAGAATCTCTCGTATCCCATCTCCTGTTCATCAGCTAAGTGGGTCAGCTCGTGCTCTCTCTTTCCTCCATAAAATCTACATGCTAATGTCAAGGACATTCTAGAAGTCTAGCCTTTTGTACACCGGTGTATTTCACATCCCCCTTGTGGTGTGTATGTTTATCACCAGTCTCTAATCTGTTGATGGCAGTGGTACTTGCTATGATTGAACAAGTTATTCTGTAAACTAATGTTGCAGATACAAGTAGAGAGAAATGTTTATATGAAAACTAAAATGTAATACTTGTCCCTTTGCTAGGCAAAAATTGCTATTGAATTAGCTGTGGGTAACCCAGTCACCAAGGTTATAAAAAATACGAATGACAAAGAATCGTAGAATGATTCTGAAGTCAGGTTGCTTCTCAACTGTCTTTAACTTTCTTGCTTTATTATCAAGGACAAAATTGGAAGTGGTAGATGATGCATAATAGATATGTTTAATAAGATGTAGAACTCTAACTAGAAGATCTGTACATAAAGCAAAGGTCTGGACCCTACATCAGTGAAGTTGCTAACTGTGTGCACTTAAATGTTTCCATGAAGAATGTTTAAGGTATTACGTTTAAAGGTTCCTGACTGCAGTATATTTATTTGATAAACTGGCCAACTACATATTCTGTATATGTCTGATAAGAAAGCTTCTAACACGAAGATAAATTAAAAGCCATGAACGGCTCCCCCCTTTCCATGTGGGAAGAAAGGTGAGTGAAGTGTTAGTGATTCTCACAACTCTGGATGTCCTAATGGTGGAGAAGTGTCTTCAGGTAAAACCGTCTGGTATAGAGCCAGAAGAAGGATTTTTCTTAGTCACTCCAGTGCCAGAGCCATGGTGCAGATGGAAAGGATGTTCTGTCGCCTTGGATTATCCTGGAGAAATGCCACTAAGGCCTCCTTTTTGTGACGGAGCCCATCCTAGAGTAAACTACCAGTCATTGTAAACATTCAGCCAAAAGAAAACGATACATTTATTTCTCATATAATGCATTTGTATCTTAATTCAGACTTTAATATTATAGGCAAAGCCTGCATACATCAGCTACTGTAGGGAACAGTCTGGTGGCCAAATAAAATGTCCCTAAAAAGGGCCAGTTCGTGAAAGTTCATTCCCTAGGTAAGAGATTATCTCAGTGACCTCTTGCCCAGGTGATAACCCTATTCCTGAGAGACATTATAATAGCATCATGACAGGTAAGCTTGTCATTCATTATTCATTTTTATCATCAACTGATGTTTAATTTCTCAGAGATGAAGTGATTGTCATAGTAATGCCTCCCTATACTACCTAGCATAGCACTTGAACCAGAGTAAGTAGTAAATAGATAGAGAATGATCAGGTCCTAGGGCGCCTGGGTGGCTCAGTGGGTTGAGCCTCTGCCTTCGGCTCAGGTTATGATCCCAGGGAAATTCATGCAGTCTCAGCCTGCTTCTTTCCTACTGATAGATAGTCATTCATGGGCCTTCATTTGCCTCCCTCCAATATAACAACAGCCCAGAGGTGAATTATTCAGACAGTGCGGACATCCTGGGAGATGTGGTGCATTTTGCAGGCACTGATGTGTCATAAACCAATCAACCCAAATCTTTTATGTCTCCTTTCCATATTGTAACTCCCATGAGGTAAAGCATTAAGCTACATTAAGCCTCATAAAGAGAAATTTGAGTTCATGATGTGTAACTTCTCAGTAATGGTAATTAGTATAATCTGCTTTTTGAATTTGCTAACTGATCTTTGAAAAACATGTTACCAGTTTTCTCATTTCTATTTAAATATTTAAGACTGAAAACTTTCTAGTAGAGCACTTAGTACCTTTCATAAAACTTTATAAGTGGCTTCAATTGTATACAGAATTACATCAAATGATCAGGAGCAGACAGCTCATGAAACTAAGAACATAAACATAATTTATAACACTTATAAGAAAAAAGCGTATCTTGAATTTTAAAGTATGAGTAAAAACTGAAGTTGGAATTTTTGCGTAATCAAGTATCTCCCCCATATCAACCAAAATTTGTAGAAAAATACAACTAAAATAGAACAAAATATGGGCAGGACTCCTGATAGAAGAGAGGGTGGCTATGTGAGTAGGTATCCATCTGTGTAGATATCATTGAACCTGTGGGCACAAGATGTAGATGTTATTAGAAAACATGATAATATAGTACATACTACTCATAGTCAGATATGTCACTACCCCTCTCTCATTAATTGACAAAATAAGTAGATAGAAGATCAGTAAGGATGTAGAAGAATTGAAAAACCCAGTCAATTCACTTGACCTATTGACATTTTTAGAGCACTCCAATAACAGAATATACATTCTTTTCATATTCACCCAAGACATTTACCAGGATAAATTATATGTTGGGGTCACAAAATTAAGTCTCAGTACATTTAAGAGTATTGCAGTGTATTTTCTCCAAACATGATGGAATGAAATGAAAAATCAATAACAGAAGGATGTTTGGAAGGATCCCAAATGTCTTGACACTAAAGAGCCTACTTCCGAATAACCCATGTGTAGTGTGTTGACCTGTGCCTACCAGAATGGTATGTCCATGTCTTAACTCCTGGAACCTGTAAAAGGATGTTTGGAGATGTAAGTAAGTGTTCAAGATATTGAGAAATGAGATACTCTTGGATTATCCACGTGGGTCTAAACCCAATGAAAGGTGGACTAATAAAGGAAGGGAACACACAGAACAGAGGAGAAGGTCCTGTGAAGATAGAGACATAGAGGAATTAAATAGTTAAATAGGAGTTAAATAGGCAGAAGCCACCAAGAGGTAGAAGAGGCAAGACATGGAATCTCTCTGGAGCTTTCAAAGGAAGTATAGCCCTGCCAGCTCCTTAGTTTTGGACTCTTGGCCTCCAGAACTGTGAGAAAGTAAATTTTTTGTTGTTTTATGCTATACAGTTTGTGGAACTTTGTTGAGATAACTATGATAAGAACACACCATGGGCCAAAGTAAAAATGTGATGGGGAAGTAAAAAGTCTTTTGAATGAACTGGAATTGTACATACAACATATAAAAGTTTGTTGGATGCTTGTGAATCTGTACTTGGGGAAAAATTAAAGGGGCTAGATGTTTATATTAGAAAAGAAGAAAAGTTTCAAATATATGACCCCAGCTTCTACTTTAAGAAACCACTAAAAGAACAAATGAAACCCAAATGAGCAAAAAATCACTAGCATAGAAAGCAGAGGAACATGGGGGGAATTAATGAAACCAAAAATTTGTTAAGAAGATCAATAATATTGATATACTTCTAGCCAGGATAGATCAAGGGGAAAAAAAAAAAAAAGCACCTCAAATTACCCGTATCAGGAATGACAGAGGTGACATCACTACAGACTCAGCAGTTATTAAAAGGAGAATGAGGAGATAATAAAGGTTAATGAAGGAGTCAGTTGTTCCCCTGTCTTCCCCCATCCTCAGCCTTCAGAGACTTGTGCCTTTCTTTGAGAGAAGGCCTATGTGTCCCAGGGTCAGGGCCGTAGCCTCCTCTGTGAATGAGCTTCTGTAAGCTTTTGTCCTTCCCACCAGCCCACATGTAATGTTGAACATTTTGATGATTTCAGCTGCTTTCTCCTTAGCCCAGTCATAGCAGATTTGTTCTTCTTTCCATTAAACCAAGGATGGAAGCAGTGGTGGGTTTCTTTTTTGCTAGGAAGTATTCCTTCCTTTCTGGAATTTAGTTGATTTTGTTTCTTTCTGTTCCTAGTTCTTTGGAGACTTAAAATAAACAAGTAAGTGATCATAGTCTTGGATTTACTTGGCTTGGTTTTGGGAGGTCAGAAAGGATGGGCTGCCATAACAGAATACCACAGACTATGTGGCTTAAACCACAGACATTCTAGAGGCTGGAAGTCCAGGATCAAGGTGTGGGCAGGTTTGGTTTCTTCTGATGGCCTCTCTTCTTGGTGTGCAGATGCCTACCTTCTCACTGTTCTTCACATGGTTATTGCTCTGTCTTTGCATTGTAACTTCCTCCTCTTAACAAGGATACCAGTAAGATAAGGTCCCATACTACAGCCCCATTATATACAATGGAATATTATCAGAAAGTCATCAGAAAGGATGAATACCCACCATTTGCATCAACATGGATGGAACTGGAGGGGATTATGCTAAGTGAAGTAAGTCAAGCAGAGAAAGACAATTATCATATGGTTTCATTCATATGTGGAATGTAAGCAATAACACAGAGGACCATAGGGGAAGGGAGGGAAATCTAAAGGGGGAGAAATCAGAGAGGGAGAGGAACCATGAGAGATTGTGGACCTTGAGAAACAGACTGAGGGTTTTAGAGGGGAGGGGGATTAGGAGATGTGGTGACAGAGTGCTGGGTATTAAGGAGGGCATGTGTTGTGATGAGCTTTGGGTATTATACACAACTAATGAATCATTGAACACTACATCGAGAACTAATGATGTACTATACAGTGGCTAACTGAACATAATTGAAAAAAAGAAAAAACTTATCTTTTAAAGAACCCATCTCCAAATATAGTCACATTTTAAGGGTCCTAGAAATTAGAGAGGGCTTCAGCACAGGAATTTTGGAGGGACACAATTCAGCCAGAATATTGTACATGATCTCCATCTCAATTTCTTCCTACCACTTGAGTCTCTTAATCTACCCAGCCATACCAGCCTCACTTTTGATACTAGAACATGCCAGGTATTTTCTCATTCAAGGGCATTTTTACGGTTGTAAGTCTGCTTGGGTAGTTTTCTCCTCAGGACATCCAGTGGCTCAGTCTGCCATCTCCTTCAAGTCTCTGAACAAATTTTCCTCTTTCTTAGAGCCCTATCCTAACTCTTTTACTTAAAATTGCCATCCTGATTTCACTGCATTATTTATTCTTCACAACCCTTTCCACCTTCAAGCCTAACATATTTATTATTACTGTGTCTTCTTCCTCTAGACCACTAGCATGTGACCTCCCTGAGGGCAGGGATTTTTATTTGTTCACTGATGTCACATTATCTCAGGGCATGGCACATCATAGGTTTTCTATAGTGATTCAGTGATGACTGAATTGAAAAGACACATTTTTTTTTGTGAAATTGGCTCCATCTGGTTTCTAAACCAGAGATCATCATGATTTCCAGGAGGCTAACTTAAAGAAATAGAATGGTCCCATGGCCCCTGAAAACCCTAGAGCCTCCATTAGATCAAATTAAACAAGTAACCTTAGGATTTCCCACCTGTAACATGGAAATGAAATCTTCGGTCTCCGTTGGTGAAACAGATCAAAAGCAGCATATCACAGGTGTTTTACACTTTGCAGTCATTTTTTTTCCCTGAATCATCTTGGGTGGCTAATGTTTCAGGACTCATTTTGGGAAATACATATTTACATCTTTCTCCTCTTCTTTTAAGAGGTTCTTTGCTATGTCACATAAATTTCAAGCTATTTAGATTAAGAATGCCAATGATTTCCTTATTTCATATGGGAAGAACATTATTTGAAACGAAGTTATTTCTTTTGCAGTATAATCTTTTAATTTTTGTATTATTTCCTTGTTTTGCTTATGTTTTGGTTGTGTGAGAACCATCATGAATGAAATTTATTCTCCTTGAAGGTAAATTCTTCTAACTCTCATAGTTTTGTTGTTTATTTGTTTGTTTGTTTTTGTTATTTAGGCTAAATCTGGGTAACATTTCCCCAACATTCAAAGTTGGGATACTTGGGAATGATGGTGTGATGTTTGTGTGCATGCATAGTGAATGGAGGAAGCCACATATTTGAAATGTGTGTTCTGGAGTCTGAGGATAAAATGAGGATATAGGGGAAGAATAAGCTTGGGTAAAGAAAAGAAGTAGAAAAGAGAAGAAGCAGAAATACAAACACAACTGAAGAATATTTAGAAGAAAATGAAGAGCAAGAAGAAAACAAAAGGTGGAGAAAAGGCTTTAAATAGAAAAAAAGAGAAAGAGTAAGACCAACATCTGTTGAGTACCAACCATGTCCCAGAACTTGTGCTAGTTGGGAGTCCTTTAAAATATATAAATCCTTCCACCAATCCTCTGAATTAGGTATTATTGTTAATAATTTACATATGTACAAACTGGTCAGTTAAGTAATTAGTACTTCCACAACTTTTCTGGTCTTAACACACATAGAAATGATATTCATATTTGAAGGGCACTTGAGCTTAATCATAGACCAGTACTTTAAAGCTTTTCATGATTTCATGATCCACTGTATCCCGAAGGTTGGCAGGATCAGTATCTTTGCAAACTTAATTTTTTCTCAGTTCAATCAGTTGACCAGACATAAAGTGAACTATTCAAGATCACACAGGTGGGAAATGACAAAACTTAAAGTTTGAATTCAGGTCTCTTTGAATTCGTTGTCCACCTTCTTTAATAGCCCTGCAGCTCTAAGGATGAATAATGCATGACTTTACCCTTGAGGAACTTATGACCTAGTAGGGGAAGACAGAGATAAGAGAAAAAGACTATAATGGATCATAGAATTTAGACTTATTAGGAAAAATGGAAAAAAAGCTATTATTCAACTTGGTTTTCAAGAAGGAGTAGGAGTTTGCCAGAAGGGATAGAAAAAAAAGAGGGAGAAGACATTCCAATCAGTAGAAACCACATGTGCAAAAGGAAGATGATAGCTGTACTACAGGAATGACAGTGGAGAGAGGCAGAAGGAATAAAGTTGAAGTATTTTGGGATAGAGAATCAGTAAGTGTAGTGACTTTTTAGGAATGGTGAGTAAAGGAAGATTGCAATTTCTGTCTTAGTTTCCTTGGAAGTTAATGGTTCACTAAGGAAGCACTGCAATAAGGAAATGTGTATGAAGAGCAGGGTTCAACTAGAAAGACAGGAAGTTTGATAGTGGACTTGATTTTGACCTACCATGTAGTATGTTTGGGGAAGATTAGTACCTAGTAGACAGGTGGAAGTCTCCTAAAACAAGAGTAGAGTGAGTGGGGAGAGACTTAATTCCTCCCTCCCTGGTATGTATTTCTTTTCTTTTCCAGGATTTCTTTCTAAACTACATTAACATGACTGCTTTTGAACTTAAGCAGCTGCCTGAAATGGTTAAAAATCCTCATAAGAATGTGTATTCCCCATGTGTTGATGACTCCCATGTCCTCCTCTTCAACATTGACCTCCAAGCCTTGGAGAATTATGGCTTAAGAACATACTGGATGGGGGCACCTGGGTGGTTCAGTGTGTTTTGTCTCTGTTTGGCTCACATTAGGATCTCAGGGTCCTAGGATCGAGCCCTGTGTGGAGCTCCCTGCTCAGTGGGAAGTCTGCTTCTTTCTCTCCCTCTGCCCTTCCCCCCTGCTCATGCTCTCTCTCTCAGATAAATAAAATCTTAATAAAAATAAAACAGTATGTATTTATATTAAAATTTAAAGTATATATAAAATATAAAAAATTTAAAAATGCTGGATGGATTTCTTTTATCCCAGGATATCCTCATTTTAGGTAACATACAAGTTTTTAGTAAATAATATTAATAATTAACAATTCTAGAGTCCTTCTTGTGAGCCAGGCACTGTTATAATTTCCATTTATCAGCTTATTCAGTTCTTACAAACTGTTATTTAGTAAAGAGGGGTTAAATAACTTCCTAGGCCCATGTTGCATCCTACTCTCTGGTCTTGGGAGCTGAGAGTTCCAGCAGGCTCTGACATTTGGTCATGTGAGCCTGAGGTCATGAAGTATAGTTCTTCTTGCCTCAGATTATATCTAGAATTGTTTTTGTACTGGTCCTGATTTGTTTCTTGAAACCTTTTTCACCCTCTTACTGTACTTTAGACATTCTTAGTGAGTTGGTAATGTTTTCAGATAATTTCTTTTCTCAAAGGTATACACCTTCTCCTCATATTCATGAGTTCATTCCTCATACTGTAGACTGGAGCCGGGGCACCTGGGAGGCTCAGTCAGCTAACTATCTGCATTCAGCTCAGATCATGATCTCAGGGTCCTGGGATTGGCCCCATGTTGGGCTTTCCACTCAGCTGGGAGTCTGATTCTCCCTGTGCTCCTTTCCCTTGCTGGCAAACTACAATAACCAGAGACACATGGGGTCATTATGTAATGGTAAAAGGGTTAGTTCAGCAAGAAGAGATAGCCTTCTTAAATATGGATGAAACAAATAACAGTTGAAAATACAGAAGCAAAAATCGATAGAACTGAAAAAAATTGGTAAATCCACTATTATAGTTGTAGGCATCAAAACCTTTCTCTCAGAAATGAATAGAATAGCTTAGATAGAAAATCAAGTCTATGGAAGAAGTCAACATTGTCCTCACCCAACAGGATCTATCAACATTGAGAACGTATTCCACTCAACAACAACAACAAAATACACATTTTTTCAAGCTTGTACAGAAATTATACCAATATAGATCATATTTGAAGACATTAGAAAAACTTCACTTTGAAATAATTATAATCAGGGGTGCCTGGGTGGCTCAGGTGGTTTCAGCATCTGATTTCAGCTCAGGTCATGATCTCAGGGTCCTGGAATCTAGCCCGCCTGGGACTAAAGGGGAGTCTGCTTCTCCCTCTCCCTCTGCCTCCCCTCTCCCCAGGCTTGTGCATGCACACATGCTCTCTCTCTCAAATAAATAAATAAAATCTTTATTTTTTTAAAAAGATGTTATTTATTTATTTGACACAGAGAGAGAGATCACAAGTAGGCAGAGAGGCAGGCAGAGAGAGAGAGGGGAAGCAGGCTCCCTGCTGAGCAGAGAGCGTTATGCGGGGCTTGATCCCAGGACCCTGAGATCATGACCTGAGCTGAAAGCAGAGGCTTTAACCCACTGAGCCACCCAGATGCCCCAATAAGTAAAACCTTTAAATAAAATAATTGAAATCAGACAAATGTGGTTCTCTCACCATAATGGAATTAAGTTAGAACTCAGTCACAGAAGGAAAACGGGAAAATTTCTAAACACTTGTAAATTAAACAGCATGCTTTAAAATAATTCGTGGGTTTCAGAGGAAGTCTCAGGGTAAATAAAAAAACAACAACAACACATCACGTTGAATAAACGTAAAATGCAACATATAATTGGTGGGGCACAGCTAAAGCGGTCCTGAGAGGGTAATTTATAGTACTAGATGCTTCCAGTAGAAAAGAGGAAATTACTCAAATCAATAATCTAAAGTCTCACTTTTAATACCTAGAGAAAGAAGGTAAAAATAAACCAAAAGCAAACAGGAGGGCAAGAATTGGTTTTGCAGGCTGATTGGAGACCAGGGACTTACTCAGTATTGCCTCAGTATTGTAATTTGTTAAAAAACATATTGTGGCCTTCCAAGTGTCAATACCCAATTGAGTAAGAATCACGAGAAAAGGAAGTTGATAGATTGAGTTGATGGCATCTGTGATGATTAAAATAATGATTACTTATGGTGACCTTTTTCCCCAACCAAACATGTCTCTGGAAATGAGTCACTAAGGATGAAACAGCGTTTTTCTTTCTGCTTTGATTAATCAAAATTCATCTTATGTTCAAGAACACTTTAGTAATGAGTTTAAGCCACTGTTGAGAAGATAGTTGTTTCTCATGTTCATTTTCCTTGTTTATATAATCAGGAGCAGAAAAAAATATCTTTACCAGCAGTTCTCAACCTTGGCTGCAAATTAGAATAATTTAGAGAGCTTTAAAATATACTGATGCCTGGATTCCACCTAGGGAGATTCTGATCTAATTGGTGTGGGGCAGAAGTTCACAAAATAGGGTTTTAGATCTGCAGCAGCAGTACTTGGGAACTTGTTAGAAATGCAGATTTATAAGCCCCACCCCTGATTTAGCAGTCTGTGTTTTAAGAAGCCTTTCAAGTGAATGTGAGGCAGTGTGTTTCCAACTTTAATGTGCAGATAAACCTCTTGGAGAATCTTCTATAAATACACATTGGGGTTCCTGGTCTGGTATGGTGTTTGAGACCATTACTAACAAACTCCCATGGGACCCTAATCATGATGGTATTTGGTCATCATTTGAATAACAGAAGTCTAAGGGATATCTAGATGCTTGCACTTTTAAAAACTTCCCAAGTGAGAATGCAGTAAAAGTGAGAACAGCAAGAGCCCCCAAAACTTACATGGTCTTTCCCAGGTTGCTTGTTCCTGAGGTTGTGGAGTCATTGAAGAGCAGGTACTTCTAATTCTCTTGAAAGTGATGGTCACAGACTTAACTTGCTCCTTGTTTGCCTAGGAATCCCACCAGTGATAGTGTCATCCTTATTTTCCAGAACAAATACTGAACATCCTGCTTTCTCCTTTCCTCTTATTCCTCTACACCCCCACCATCATTCACCTGACCCATCATCTTTTATGGTTTTCCTAGTCATTACTAGTTAAAAATTGAGTAATGGGATGAAATAATCATTCTGGTGCATTGCGAGAGAATTAGACCTCTCCCCTTTAAGGTAACATGGATCTAGAGACAAAGTCCTGAAACCAGTATCATCAGAGAAATCTCTTCTCCTTTCATATGTTCTGACTGGACATGTTTATCTCTTCTAATGTTATCAAGAAACATCCATGTTCTGATAATTCAGTCTCTACATGGCTAGGTCAGGTCTCTCTCTCTCTGCCCAGTCATTTGATGGACACCGTTCTTAAATTTTTCAAAGTTGTCTCAAATTCAGTGTGCCCCAAATAGAGCTCATTTCCCCCACATATGTAAAAGTCATCTTTTACTCTTGCTCTTTTATTCTACTCCAAATGGAACTTATTATTAGGATGCATGGATTCTACTAGTCTTGAATCCACCTGCTTTCCCTTAGGATGACAGCCGCTACTCTGGTTCAGGTGACCATGGTCTCTTAAATTGCAGTGCTCTAACTTACCTCTTTGTCTTCAGACTGGCCTTTTCTTACTCGTTTTCCATATAGCACCTAAAGTGTTTATTCCTGTCATTTCTCATCTTTAAAATGCTTTAGTGATTCTCTGTTGCTCTCAGAGTTAAGTCTAAATTTCTTAATATGACTTAAAAATAATTCATAGGATTAAGATATTCCAGTTTTAAAATAAATAAGCTACGGGAATATAAAGTACAGCATAAGGAATATAGTCAATAATATTGCACTTTCCATGGCGACTACACTTATGGTAATGAGCATTTCGTAATGTATATAGTCATCAAATCACTGTGTTGTGCACCTGAAACTAATACGATATGTCAACTATTCTTCAGTTTAAAAATAAGAAAAGTCACTAAGGGCTCAGTGCTTTGCTCACCTTTCCTGGAATTCTTTCCATCTTAAATGATGCATTTTCCATGGGCACCATTTTCTCTGTAAGCCTTTGAGTAGGTGAGCCTCTACTGAGTGTCTTTCCATTTTCCCATATGCCTAATCCTTACTCTTCCTTTTGCCAAGATACTGCTTGTGAATAGATTCCTTTCTTGATCCCACCCCTCCGAAAGCCTTGCATACCCTTTTGTTATGCTTAATGTTGCAGTAATCACACTGAACTTCATTTTCTTCTTGTGTATCTTCCTCAACATTTTCCCAAGGGTAGAGGTTATCTTCTTTACCCCTGTGTCCTTAGCATCAAGCCCTGTGTCTGTAGTATAGTCTGTCTTCAATAAATATTAATAAACAAAATTCTCAGGAGTACGGAGAAAGGAGCTTGTCATGGAAGACCAGCGAGAGGGCAGGGTTGAGGTAGCTGGAACTGTTAGAAAAATACAAACCACGTTATAGGGAATGGCTTCTCTGTTCATCACAGTTCTCACAGAAGGATCTCTGAGAAGGTACACCTAAAATTAGCGGAGGGGTATTCTAAGTAGGTTGAATGACACATTTTCCTCTTCCAAAAAGCATCATGATTTTAAAAAAGACCTTAGTTAGCAATTATATTATTTATATGCTTACAGCAGCTATTTATTTCTTTTTTTTTTTTTTTTAAAGATTTTATTTATTTATTTGACAGAGAGAGAGGTCACAAGTAGGCAGAGAAGCAGACAGAGAGAGAGAGGAGGAAGCAGGTTCCCTGCAGAGCAGAGAGCCCGATGCGGGGCTCGATCCCAGGACCCTGAGATCATGACCTGAGCCGAAGGCAGTGGCTTAATCCACTGAGCCACCCAGGTGCCCCTATTTATTTATTTCTTTTAGGTTCCATTTTCTTCGACAACCAGATGGAGGTTCTCGATTCACTGACACAAATCTATATTCTGAATTCTCACCTCTTTTTTTCTACTTTGGATCTCTGATTGTACGTGGTAAATTGCCTGATACACATTTAATTAGCAGCTGGGCAGAGAAGAATCAAGCTCCTTCAACTTGCACAGCTGGCATTTTCCTTTGGTGAGTGAGGAAATCACGCCATTCTAAAAGATCTGCAGATCTGTGGAATCTCCTTTTCCAGGGAGCTAGAATTCCAGACTTCGAAGGAGATGCCAGATTTAAAAAATTGTAGTTCATTTCCTACTCAGGAATTTGCCTAAGGAAATTTTGTAACATAACCCAAACTTCAGTGAATAAACAGTGAACGAGTAAGTGTACGGATTGGTGAAACACTTCTGCCTAGCATCTCCCGGGCCTTCTGTCAGTATGCCACCAGAATTCTGTGCCCCAGCAGCCATCTGGCTTTGACAGCTTCTGCTTCAGATTTCTGTTTTGTCAGTTCTTCTCTAGCAAATCTGCAGAGCACCTTTGTGCTGGTGACTTCGTGCAGAGGGTCAATGGTCCCTTTCTAGACCACATCCCAGTGCAAATTAATGTCAGAGTTTCTCCTATAGAGGGGGCCTGGCACCCTGAGGGCCCGTGGGGTCTTTCTCCCTGGGCGGTTACTCCCTGAGTTGGGAACCATTTAGGCTTATTCTTCTGTGCTTTTCCTCATGCCTTATACTCAGGCATTGCCCTCAGATCTGTTTCCTCCTTCTCCATCTCCATCTCCTAGGCTTATCTAAATGGTATTTTTCAGGGTTTACCTCAAGTTTCCTGTAATTGCTCCTGTAGTTAGGGCATAGATCATGGTCTTGAGATACTTTGCTGTTCTTAATACTGTGTGCCATTCTCCTAAATTATTTCACGTTCCTTTCCCTTTATTTGTAAGAGGATGGTCTAGTGCAGTGTGTAACTCCATTTTAATCCATTTAAGTGCCATGCTTCATTTGAAATGACACACCAGGCTCTTTGTATCATATTTCCCATTGTCTTCTCTGAAAACCAGGTTAGCACAGGCACGTCTGGGGGTTATGAGAACATTTCTCCTGGCCTTTTAAATGGCTTTCAAAATTACTCTACAGGGCTTGTTACTTTGTGGGATTATGCCTCTCTGACTCATGTAAGTAGTCAGTCTTCCTCTCACCTGGTGTGGGCCTGTGAAAAAAGAATCAGAAAGTGAAATTGGAGGATTAGAGGTTAGAAGAAACTAGTTAGCTTCTTTGTTCCTTTAATTCCCAGTTACAAGGAAATAATGTGATCAATTACATTTCTTTTCAATTTAAGAGCAGCAGCACCTAGTACCAGTATCTGCTACATGAAAAATGCCTTCAGTAAATAGACTGATCACATTAGAGTAGGTAGCTATTGAAAAAAAAAAAAAAGTAACCTCATATTGAAATGGAAGTTACATCAGTAGCCTCCTGCCCTTTGGTCACTATCCATATCCTCTATTCTGTTTGGTATCTTGAAATCAGTAAAATGGGGTTGTCAAAGAACCTTATGAGAAATACATGGATGTTCTTGCTTGGCAAGCTGAAGTTTTTAGAAAGAATATATTCCATTAATAAAGAATGATGTAGCAATATCTACGTGGTAAATCTTTAAATAGAAGATGACTTTTTAAATCTAAGTCCAGGGTTACTGTTTCAGAATTGTGTGGGGGGCCGTGAATGATAAGTGGAGGCCCCATTGAAAAAATTTCTACTTGTTATTTCTAGTTGCTTTACTATGTTGTGAGAAAGCTCAAAAAGTCTTCCCTGAATTAGAATCCTAGGTGACCTTATTCTGGAAATAGAGCTCCAGGCGGTGACATGTGGTGGCATTTGCATGTTAGTGACCTTGATTTCTGTTTTGGTTTCCCCCTAGCACTTACCTCATTTACCTCAAATAGTACTGAATAAAATAACCCATAAAAAAGAAAAGTAAAATAAAAGTGATAAAGGTGAAAAATATGGTATAATCTTTAAAAATAAAAAATAAAATAAAAATTTATATAGTTCCGATGAAGAGAAATTTTTCTGGTTTGAGTGAAGCACACTGTTCAGCTTCTATACTTTATGTTTATTGATGAATACCTAATTACTTGAATTCTGATGTTCAAGAGCTAAGAAATTATATACTAATGAGTTCTCTTGGTTTCTACTTTTCAGTTTATGTTATAAATAATCAGTCACTTTTTAAAAACTGTTTTGTTACAATATAAAAACCATGTAGCTCCATAATTGCATGTGTGGTTATCATTCTTGCAGTGACCCTCTGGGGATAAGACTGCTTATTTTTATCTCCAAACCAGCTTCTCAGCCTTCCTTCCCTCTCTTGGATATGGTATACTTGATCTTCCAAAAATGAAGGCTAGAAATCTCAACTTAATCTTAGACTCCCCTCTCTTCCTCAGAACCACTGACTCATGGTAATTTCCTTTTGGCTGTGTCCTACTTCTGGACCTTGTGTCTAGCCTCACTAGCCTTTCCTTTGTTCAGGTTCTCAGATAATAACTTTCTTCCTTATCACCAAGCCTTTAGTCTCTCCCACTTCAGTTCATTTCCTACACTGTCATAAGAAAAAGAGCAGTTCTGCTGTTTCCGTGTTCAAAATCTTTTTTTTTTTTTTAAGATTTTATTTATTTATTTGACAGAGAGAGATCACAAGTAGGCAGAGAGGCAGGCAGAGAGAGAGAGAGGGAGAAGCAAGCTCCGAGAGCCCAATGTGGGGCTCCATCCCAGGACCCTGGGATCAAGACCCGAGCCGAAGGCAGAGGCTTTAACCCACTGAGCCACCCAGGTGCCCCCCCCCCCCGGTTCAAAATCTTTTAATAGTTCCCCATTGCCTTAAAAAAATGTGATCAAAATTTGAATAATGTTCATTGAAAAATGTTGCCTTATTGATAATGGCAAAACATTAGAATCAATATAAATGTTCAGTAACAGGGGGATCATTACACAAAACATAATTTCCACCTTATGATGAAATATTATTTGACTATTAGAGGTGTTGGTTTCAAAGAATTTTTAATGTGTGACAAATATGTAGGAGAGCCTAATATTGACTATACCATCAAAAATACAAAATACACAAAATATTTACATTTATGTAGATGTTACTAGTTATTTCTGGCTCACCCAGTTAAAGGAAGGTTTTTTCTGGCTACATTTTCTAATTTTCTGCAATGAGTGTACATTGCTTTTATAATCAGAAAAACTTGCCCTGAAAATCAGGATCTGGAAGGGACCTTATGAATTATTTAGTTTCGTTGTTCTTAGTGTATTTTTGGACCTCATTGAGGATCTGATGAATGATAAGGAACTTTTCTCAAAAAAAAAAAAAAATGAACATCAGACCTTAGACAAAAAAATTGTCATATAATTTTGGCAGGATTCGAGACCTCAGATTAAGAAACATTTATAGTACAGCTCTCTCACTTTGGAGAAAAGGCAGGTTAAAGATTTGCCTCCTCTCCCATAGGGGAGTTGGAGGAAGAGCTGGGACCAGATTTGGGGTTTCTAGTGTTTGCCCTGAAACAGGGTTGTCTGGGAGACTTGGGATCGTGTTGCAAGCGTCGTCCCAGTCATATGCTTTCTACAGTGCTCTGTAAGTCTCTAAGGCTGTGAGGACCCAGATCACACGTGAAGAGGTTCCCATTTATGTCTGTGGAGAGACCTCAGGGTGGTATGGCTGCTGCTGCTGTTTGTGGGAGTGGCGCCCCTACTCCTCCCTGTGAGAGGTTTTACTAGACCAAGAGGACTAGCTTCTGAGTCATTGATGACTCCTAGAAGTAAGCAAATATAATGTGTGTCTGAGAACACGGTGTTAGGTATCTGTTCTTACCCATCCCCCTGGCCATACTTTATGATTTTATTGTGTGCATGGTGATAGACTTTTGCTTTGAGAATATTTGTTTCCTTCTGTTATCGGGCAGTTTCCTTTATATGTCCTTGATCGTAATGATGATGGCAGGGCGGGACACGGCCTCTGTACGCTTGGATCATTCATTCTGGCAGATGCCATAGCAGCTCCCTGCCTGCTGCCTGGATAGCCTGCAAAGTGCAAGGCTGGACAAACCTCTCTTCCTCTGGTTTTGCACGATTCTGTCTTTGCAAAACCTTAAGCTAGGCTGTAAGTGAGGAAAAAAACACCACTGACAAGAGCAACACATCTGCTAGAGCCTGCCTTTTAACTGGGAAGGAAGGACAGATGCCCTTACTTTGTCAGAAAGCCCTGAAGGGCCCTGATAAATCTTGCCACAGACAGCAGATTTTGCAGATAAAGGAAGAGTGTTTTCTTTGGTGCAATAAAGTTGCAAACATAGATCTAGAAACAGCTGTCTGATCATTTTTTCCAAGTTGTTAAGCTTTCCACAATCTAATCTCTGCAGAGAGCCTTGAATCAAAAGAGAGGATGGAATCTCTGGCTTGAACAAAGAAGTGGTGTAAAAGGTAAGGACAGGAACCTTTCTGACTACTTGGAAGGGCCGGTAGTAGGCAAGTTACTTTCACAGTTAACACTTACTCCCGAGGAGAGGTAATGCTCCAGTGTAGCTGGTGCTGTCGTTTTTTTTATTGGTGGGGGAACTGAAGCTCAAAGGGTCAATGTTTTGCCCCAGGGCACACAGTTAATAAGAGACTCAGCTGAGTGTGTCTGCTTCCAGCTCAAGTTCTTTTTCCCGTAGAATAAATAGCTCCCAGGGTGTCGTATTGTTTTGGAGTATTCTTGTGATCTTTTATGTGTATGTATATTTGAAATTTTTTTTAAAGAATGTATTTATTTGAGAGAAAGTGCAAGAGAGAGATCATGAACCAGGGGGAGGGGTAGAGGGAGAAGCAGACACCCCACTGAGCAGGGAGCCTGAT
This sequence comes from Meles meles, assembly GCF_922984935.1. NCBI lineage: Eukaryota > Metazoa > Chordata > Mammalia > Carnivora > Mustelidae > Meles > Meles meles. The sequence goes on from NC_060068.1 coordinate 93,532,529, forward strand.
GACTCCATGCCAGGACCCCGAGATCATGACCTGAACTGATGGCAGATGCTTAACCAACAGAGCTACCCAGGCGCCCTGAAATGTTTTTATTTATCTACTCCAATCTCATTAATACAACTTTGAAAATACAGAAGGGTATACACATAGGTATGGGCGCACACAAAATAGTTCTGTCCTGACTTCAACCGCTTCGGAGAACTTCGTAGGTACAGTAATGGGCCCTGAGAAAGGTCTCCTTTCTTTTCTTTGTTGATATACTCTTAAATATTTTTTTCCCAGTCCTTTCCCCCCCCCCCCCCCAGGCCAATTTCTGATGAAATTGCAATCAAAATGTATATACAGTTTCAACTTTTAAAAAAATATTTCATTTATTTATTTAACAGAGAGAGAGAGAGACAGAGAGATAGATCACAAGTAGGCAGAGAGGCAGGCAGAGAGAGAGGGGGAAGCAGGCTCCCTGCTGAGCAGAGAGCCAGATGCAGGGCTTGATCCCAGGACCCTGAGATCATGACCTGAGCTGAAATCAGGTGCCCCAGTTTCAACTTCTTAACTACCTAATTCTTTTTTGCCGAGCGCTTTATTCTTTCCCCCAGTCGAGTCCTGTTCTTCAGCGGCCATTTCCGCTGAGAACCTTCTGGTGGTAGGAGACAAGAAGAGTAAAGCAGTCCCTGGGTGATCTGGGTGGAAGCCATAGGGTTCATGAATAATACCCTATGCTTTTCTTCAGTCGTCTCAGTCTGTTCTAAAGGGAAGTGGTTGGGACATATCATTTGGTCTGCAGGCTGGGAGGACACAGTGACAATTTTTGGCTGAGCATGGAATGGAAGAGCAAATGTGTCCACTGACCTTCTATTTCTGATTCACCGAGAACCGTGTGAAGACAGATGGGTGTGACCTTCAGAGTCCTTCCTTCTACTCTCTTAGAAGTGAACATTTTACATTTATTGAACTAGGTCGTGTATCTACATGGATCTGGGCGGACTGAGGTATGTAGCCTGGACAGCCGGGTGTGGATGCAGTAACCGTTCAGGACTCCGAAGTCTGGAGCCAGTCAGATCCCCTCCCACTGCGGTCCTCTTTCCACTGGGGAACAGCAGGGCTGCCTGTGCTGGATGGCACAGAGGGACAAAGGGGAGCAAATAAGGAGAACACCTGCTCTTTGGGAGTGACTTTTCCTTCTCCAAAACTTGTAGATTGCTAGACTCTTGAACTTCAGGATTGACTTCCTTATAAATTCTTTTGAAAAAAATACTCTGATTCCACTCTCTGTGTCTCTTGAAGCTGCTTTCCTGGGGTTCTGTTAGCCTGCTGTGGGGGAAGCAAACCACAGCCTTTTCAAGAGATGCAGTGTCTCTAAATAGCTTTTTTTTCTCTCTTTCTCCATTACATTGACTGATGTCAGCATTGTGTTTGAGGCTCCTGTGCGAGTGTCAACAGGCTGCTCAATGCTTAAAACCTCTGCCTGTTTCTCTTGCGTTCAGCTTCCCACTTCCTGCCTTCTGCTGCTTCTCAGCAAGCCCCTTAGACAAAGCGCCCTTCCTCCCTGGTCTGTGTGCAGCTGCCTCTGCCATGCTCTTGGCTCTCTCAGGAGGAACCAATGTTCTCTGAACTTCCGTTAACTTCGGTTATGTTCACTGACTTTACTAACTTGCATTGAATACCGCTGTCAGAGAAAGTGCTTCCAAAAGTGCTTTGGCTCTCCCTTTGCCCTCCTGTGCCCTCCCTGGCTGTCCCAGTGGCGTGGCATTCCAGAATGAGGGTAGCATTCTTTGAGGAGCAGAGTTGGACCTGAGACACAAATGGGTGGCCCCAGGACTCATTGTGTGCCTGAGCTGTTTTGCCATTTCAGGGAAGGAGGAGTGGAAGAAAACAGGGAGGTTTTCTCAGGGAGCATTAGTACTCCCAGGGCTGGACCTTGAACAGTCTTGTGTGTACCTGTGGGATAAGCTTCAATATATACTGCCTTGACCTGTGGTAAAGCTGGGCCTACCCGCCAGTTCCCTTCCTGATTGTGCTGCTGTAGATAAGAGTCTAGCTAAACAGTTCTTACCACACGAACCAAGCACAGTGTCGGCTTCACCTTGGGTGGTGGGCTTGAGTGCCCTGCCAGCCTGTAGAACTATTCAAACATGCCAGTCACATCCTCCTGTGGCAAGGAGAGGTCACATCATCCCATTGTTACTATACAACATCTCTCCCATAGCCTCTGCTTGTTCCTGAATGAGGCCCCATGTGGCCCTGTATAGCAAGAAGTGGCCGCCTGGGAGCTGTGAGTCAGTGTGCTTGTGGATCGCAGCCGTCCAGTATTGGGTATCATGCATTCATTTGATTCCCACATCCCCTAGGGTGGGAACATCAACCACTCTCACCATTGGGGGGCAGGGAGAGGAGGTAATCAGAATACAATGCACCCATTATTCTTTGAGTGGATCAAGTGTATTTCTGCTTTCCAACTATTTTCCCTCTTTAATATAAACTGCACAGAGTGGGAAACACGTCTGTAATTTTCATCATTGTATCCTTGGTGTCTAGTACAGTGATGCCTGGCACTGAACATGTGCTTGATAAAAGTAATATTTGAATAAATGAATGAGGACTTCTTAAGGCCCCTTTCTGAATAAGGATCACAGTGTTAGCTACGGAGTTTAAACAGTTATAGTGAGGGGTGTGAGCAGAGCATACAGGTCCTCACTAACTTTGCCAAGTCCTTCCAACCGCAGAGGTATCCCAGTACAGAGAAGAATACATCCTGAAGACATAACCCACATCCCCAGTTTAACCTCAGCTAAGATTGATGTGCTTTTGTTGATACAGACTTTGGCTGATGTTGCTGAATTTGGCAACCAGCTTTACCGTCCACCTTCTGAGATAGCCCATTCCATTTGCCTAATGAACCCGAAAGGAATTTAGTGCCTGTCTCTCTCGATTTCATTTTGTCTGGGTTATCTTCTCCAGCTTGAATTCGTGCATGGAGAAAGCAGGCGTCCATAAATGCAAGAGGATGGGGTGGGATGGAAAGAATTTATTCCAGCATTTTGTACTTGCTTTAGCTAAGGTACCATCATTTTCTTTTGCGCTGAAGTCAAATTAGTCAGCAGACAGAATTGTCCCAGGGAGAAGAAGACAGAATCATCTCTGGAAGAATTTGGCCTATATAGAATTTAGAGAAATCTATCTTTGATTTCCCTTTGGTTGTTTTCATGAGGATTTGAGCTTGAGGGGAGTCTGAATATCTTTTAGATCTTCAGTCTTATCTTTTAAGGCTTGACATTTTGTGCATTTTCACTTCTAGAACTTTGCTTCCATTTTTTAATCCATCCCTGCCAATGTAAGTTTCACCTTTAAAAATTAAATTCCTATCTGATCTCCTCTGGGGAGTCTCTCCTGCATTTATGTCTTTGTTTCCTTTTCAGAACTCCCCAAGGGTTTTTTTTGTTTGTTTGTTTGTTTTTTTTTATAGTTTATTATCTTTCTCATGGAGCAACACCCAGTTTGTTAATTTTGTTCATTTTTGCTTTTCAAAGCCTAGGACTTGGAGGCATTTTCTTCTCTTTTTTAGAGTCTCTTATACAGAGCTCTATCATAACAAATAGGTTTTGTCAAAATTTGCTGCCTGATGGTTGGATAGTAGGAGACAAGGAGGGACGCCTCCATGAGGATGGGTATCACTCATGGGGAGACAAGACCACAGAACTGGTGTGAGTTTGTGTGAAGTTATAGTAAACGGATTCACAAGGCATCCTGAGCTCTATTCATCGAAGCAGTGGAAACACCCTAAAGAATTTTATTCCAGGAACTGTTTGGCCAGGCCGCTTCCCAGATGGTGCTAAACTCTGCTTTAACTGTTTTGTACGGCTCACATAAACTATGTCTCCCAGTGCTCTTGGAGACAGTACTTTGGAGGTATTACTAATTCTTGTCATTTGTTTTCGGCCTGGATTTATAATCTGCACTTGCGGCATGACTTCTCTCACTTCAAAACAGTCAGGCTCAGCAGCTGGCAGAGCCGTGGATTAACACTTCCATGGAGCCTGTGGTTGCCGTTGCCTCAGGTGATAGGAGGGAGGAAAGGAGGAGCAGAATGAGCCAGATCATTTTTTAGTGTCTTGATTTCCAGTAAGGCAATAGAAGTTAAAGGTGTTTCCCTGCCGCTTACCCTAAGACATCTGCTTTAGACACTTAACAGGACTCTCTCGGTGGGGTGATTGGTCCTAAACTTTATTAACAGAAGGTTTGTGGCTTCACTGAAGTAGGCATAGCACAGGTGGGTGTGAGCACAGAGGTTTGTGTGAGCAAACCCACCTCAGCAACCAGTGCTAATTGGCTCCCCTGGGAAGCCCCAGAGAAGCTGTCAATCACAACGACCAAATTTTTGTTTATAATTTGTGGTGATTTCTCTTCTACTGCTCTTTTTCTACCCCCATTCAGCCTGTCTCTTTTCCTTGCACAAATAACAAGTAATAGAGTACGGAAAATTAGAGAGTCGAGGCACGTCTGACGTTGACTCCTACTCCATTTTTTCCCCGCCACTTTCCATTCTCCCCGGGTTATCTTTCAGGATGAGAGGTGAGATTTTCTTCTGTGCCACCCTTCTCCCCCATTATCACTGTTAGTATGGAAAATACCCTTTCATGTGGGAGGAACACGCTCTCAGGTGTATTTGACAAAGCTAGGAAGTAGTGTTAAAAAATAAGTGTACAATATTAGTGCATTTTAAAAGGTGATTCTGTGTTTCTCTAATGCATTCTACTCTGCTGAAAGCAGGAGAGGATCCTAGGCTCATTGATATTTTTGTTAAATCATTATATTTCAAGATTAAATCACAGGGCAAGGAAACCCTTGTCTTTCTGCAGGATACTGGATTGGAAATAAAGAGTGGCTTCTGGGGGTCCAGGGACCCTTCCATTGAGAAAATAATGATAATAGCAGCTACCATTTAATAAAGACTTCACATATGAGGAACTACTTTGATCCTGACTTTACAGGACGTAACTGAAGGTCATGTGTCAAGGTCCCATAGCAAGTAAGTGGTAGGATTTGGGATCCTACAGCGAGAGCCAGGATTTGACCTTGGGGATTCCCTGATTTCCAGAAGTCCTTGTATTCTACACTGTGCTGCCCCTTTCCTGTATTTTCGTCCAATTTCTGTTAGCCCCACTTAGAAATAATTTAAATTCATGATTAGACCAGGTGTTCTTTCCAATGTCTGAAAGGCAGGATAACTTGGATATAGTTAGCTAACCCATTCTATAGTTGTGCTATTTTGTGTTCTTTGTTTCAGGCCCATAATGCAGCTGGCGGTGTTGCTATACGCAGGTGATTATAAACTTTAAGGGTAATGATGGTAGATCTCATGGGCCTTAGCATAGCTAGGTCCCCCCTTTCTTTCTTGCACTAAGATGGGAGACGAATGAGGAGTCTAGAGGGCCAGGTGGAGTGTCTATGCCAGGATTACACAGATTGAACTGAAGTTCTTTCCCCCACCTAGTAATAGGACATTAGCACCAAGAGGACATAGGGAGAACTTTATCTTTTTCTGGTGAACATATGATGTAGGGGGAAATTCAAAAGAATAACAAATTGGGATGCCTGGGTGGCTCAGTCAGTTAAGCATCTTCAGCTCAGGTCATGATCCTGGGGTCCTGGGATCGAGACCCATATCGAGCTCCCTGCTCAGGGGGGAGTTTCTCCCTCTGCCTACTGCTCCCCTTGAATATGTTCTCTCTCTCCCTCTCTCTGGCAAATGAATAAATAAAAATAAAATCTTTAAAGAAAGAATAACAAATTCCAGAAACATTTTTATCTGTTTCATGAACACATGGGGCTCAAGAAGTTGTCAGTTTCTCATTATGTACTTAATTTAAGAAGTTTTTCTTTTTTGCTTGTGCCTACAAGAGGATTTAAGCTTGATCGATGCAAATTGATTTTTAAAAGATCATTACAATCTTTAAAGCTGTGGCATTATCTTTAGATTGTAAGTGCTAAACTCAAGTCTACCCCCTTGTTTCATGATGAGTAAAATTAACCTAACAGCCTTTAGAGCTAATTTGGATAAGCCAAAATCAGACATATACTTATTTTAATGAAAGGGATTTTAGTGTTATAGTTATCTTTATGTTGTTTTAAAATAAAGTTAAATTGACTAGAAAGGTAGTCAATTTATTACACATTGAAACACCTCAAAAGGCTTCTCAGAATCTTTTCCTTTTAGCAGTCAGTTTTAAAGGGAGGCTTAGGGGAGGGTACATGGGAGAAAAAGGATTAGGCCAAATGTTCACAGATTCTGATTTGGAGTAGAAAAATTGGTTCTGAAAATCTAAGTTCGGAACATTAACTAGAGCACCTAGTCTGTCATGTAGCTTCATCAGTACCATCCCAACATTCAGGGTTCTATGTACTTGATCGAGAAATGGGATATAAAAGTACACATGCAATTCAAATTATATTTTAGCTACAATTCTGTCTTCTTCTGTTGTATTCTATGTTCAAACAATAAATCTCCCTTGGAAAGAATTCAGTCTAATAACTTGTTTCCAGCCTTATTCATTTTCTCCCCATAGGATAGGAAGAGATGCCAGTAAACAAGAAAACGATCAAAAGGTGAGGCGAAGTAGACAGTGCAGCAGAGCCTCTTGATAGCAGACAGGAAGGATGGCCGGCCTCTGACTCAGCCTGTCTTGAGAGGTTGGCAATGACCTTGAAATTTTATCAAGTCCGTCTCTTTTCCTTTAGGCAGGACTGTGCTTATAGCTCTCCCAGTGGATGATAATCTGTCCTTTTTTTGTAATGAAAGTTCCACTGTAGAGGACACCAGCCCCCTCAGGAACTCATTGTGAAGTTAGATAGTTTTCAGAGAAGGTTTCTATTATTGTTGATTTTTGTTGTTCATCCCTTCCTCTGGGATGACCAACTTTGGATGAACAGAGTTGCCTCCGTATAAAGTCCTTATCTTTGACACCTGAACAGACTGACAGGGAAGCTGACCACCAGAGAGAGCAACTAGTCTCATCCCTCCATTGTCACTGGTGTCTCCTCCATATTGAGAATGCAGCCTTTTCTATTTTAAAGACTTTATTCTTTATTTATTTGAGAGAGAGCATGAGAAAACGAGCATGAGCAGGGTGAGCGGCGGCGGGAGAGGGAGAAACAGATTCCCTCCTGAGCAGACCCAGGACTGACCCCAGGAACCTGGGATCATGACCCACGCCAAAGGCAAATGCTTAATTGACTGAGCCATGCAGGTGCCCAGACTTTTCTGTTTTAAATAGAAATAGTTGTACCCTTGAGAACGTCCCATTTTCTTGCCAACTCTGTATTGATAGTATTTTCCTACTCTGGGCTAAAATTATGCTGGTTTTGTCAGTCAGTATCCCAAATATGTCAATCCTATGGGTGTTTGTGATTCTAGGCCATAGGATTAGCATGGTGATAACTTTGAGTTTTGGGTTCTGGTCCCGTTTCTGCCACAGCTACAGCTATGACTTTGGTGAATAACTTCCTAAGTGTTTTTGAGCCTCAGTTTGTCACTGTTAAATGTGTGGCTGGTTTAGATCAGATTTTTCCAGTGAGTTTTCCAAAAAAAATTTTAACACATTTCCAAGAAACGTTAACACATACAACATAAGAAATGGTTTAATTTTTAAATAGGTGGTCACGGTGGTGGCGCTGCCGTGAGCACGAGAGTAAATGTACCCAAACAGTGTTTGGGTTTTGTTTGTTTGTTTTCATGAGAGATTTGATGCTTAAAAAAAAAAAAAAAAAGTGCACTGTTAGTCATTGACTCTTCAGAAGAGGTTTCCTAAGTTTATCTGATTATGATACCTTTCTTTCCTTTTAATACCATACTTTTAATACTATACTAAGGAAATATGATACCTTTCTTACCCTTTCATACTCACTTTTGACCAGGCTCATCTGTAAAGTAAAAGTAGTCACTCTTTCCTTAGTGCTTATCCTAGAAAGTGGATCCAACTGTGAAGAAAGAGTTTAGAGCTCTATGGGTAAAGTATAGGTGATTGTTTATGTATTTTGTGGTTTTCCTTTTGCTTTAAGAGCTGTTTGAAGGGAGGGGTCTTTTCTTACTCATCTTGTGCAAAGAGGGTGTGGTTTAGTGCTTGATCCCTAGAAGACACTTAATAAATGTGTTGAATTGAGTTAGACTGTCTGTAAATGTTAGCCACTGCCTTGAAAAATTTTGAGCTGCTTGTCACAGAAAATGTTTTTATAGACCGAAGTTTTGAAATGGATGGAATTTGTAGTCAAGATGATATCTAAGATTAGGAGTTTATGAGTGTTTCCTATGGTTATCAATATGATAAAAATATCACTCACAGATAACCTCTAGTAGATTAGAAAGTGACACAATGCAGCTTTGTAGGCATTCTTACTAGTAAGCTCCTTTCCTTGGTCTGGATAAATTTTCTGATTGCCTTGAGTCCAGATTCCTCCTGGGAGCATGGAATTATTAATTGGAGAATTTCATCCCGATTAGTGATACCTAAGGAGGGACAAGATCCCATGACATTTACTTCCTTTTTCATCTTGTGCAATGCCACCATGTCCTGAGGAATTCACTCCACTGAATTTACGATGAGTGTATTTTTCTATTTCGCTTTTCTAGTACCTGGCTATATTTCTTACAAGCTTTTGGAGAGTGTAAAATACGTCCCATATGCATTTATCTCTCTTTTGATACATAGTGTTTTGTGATTATAGGAAGAACTCAATAAATATTTGTTGAAAAAATAAACAGATGAATATGGTGGTTTTGACATTTTTCCAATTTAGCATCTGAAGCTAGATAGTAAATTTGATGAATTTCTATTATACTTAGTAGAAATTCAAGTCGGTTTATATTTTTATTATTTTTTTTTTAGAAATTCAAGTTTTGAGGGTAGGAAAAACAAGAAAAAATGACCTATTATTTCACTACCGGAGATTAACCACCATTAAGATTATTTCCGTCTAGACATATTTTATATGGAGGGAATTTTTAGGTATGTTGTGATCACATTGTACATATAATTTGTGTCTGATTTTTTCACTTGTAATTATATGCAGCATTGATAATCATTATATGTACTATTTTATATGTAAGAAGTATTTAACAATAAAAAGTTGGAAACCATAGAAGTCCAAGGTGACATGGTTTTCACAAATAGAATTTTCACATTTTTCCTGTGTGGTTTTCTGAAACATTGCTCCTTTTACGATCGTATTTCTTATTAGGCTTTTCCTCATTTTATTTTCATTTAATTATTTTGCTATATGAAAAGGCTAGTAAGCTTTCTGGACATGAGTATTTTTCTGTTTTTCCTTTTGAATACTTTCAGAATGTAAATGTAACTGTTGGTGAACTGTTCCTCAAGTTTGTGACATTATTTCCCCTCTCCACTGGTATATGAACATTCCAAAATCATTGCAAATTCACCAGCAACGAGTATGTATTTCTTTAACTTTTTAAAAATATTGATTAACTTTAATGGAAACGTGGTTCTTTGTTTTGTTTCATTTTGTGGTCTTATTATTGTAAGGACCTATTTAGAAACTGTCCCTGCTCCCCTTCCCCCAGGGGATTTACTTGGAGACAAGTCCCAGAAACCAGCTCCAGGTAACAGCCCATATACAAGGGTGGGTCAGGCCAGGTGGAGACATCCGATCAGTGGGGGGTTGCATACTGTCTCCCTGGTTACCAAGGAATAGGGACCCCTGCCCTCTGGGAGCCTTTTTGGCGCCAATCCTAATCAAGGTGTAATAGGCTGGTTCTAATGTCTACTAGGGTAAATTGTAATTCAGTTGGTCACCTAGCATCACTGTGGAGTTTCCTGCGTGTGTTACAATTTCATTGGTCACCTGTGCGTGGCCAGGCCCAACTGCATGGCATTTGCCCTTAAAAGCTAGTCTGAAACAGAGAAGGGTCGCCTTCTCTTGTAAGAGGTGCGACCTGGAACGTTCGGTCTGATTCTCGATGCTTGGTGCGAAATAAAGCTCCGCTAGACCTTCGCTTTGATCAGTCTCGCTCCTTTAATCAGGGACCCATTATTGGGGTGCCCATTATTGGGGCATAACAATTATATTAGTGAGGCCGAACTTTTTCTCATATATTTTTGAGAAATCACTTTTGTTCTTTTTTGTTTTAGAGGGTGTGCGCCTGAGAGAGTAAGGGTAGGGGGAGGGGAGGAGGACAAGTGAAGGAAATCTTAACTAGGCTCCATGCCCAGGGTGGAGTGAGGCGGGGCTCCATCTCTCCCTGAAATCAGGGCCTGAATCCAAATCAAGAGTCCAACCATTTACTGGACTGAGCCACGCAGATGCCTCCATTTTTGTTCTTTTATGAATCGACCATTCATGTCTTTTTGTTTATTTTTCTTATTGTGTGAATGCTTCACTCCACAGAGTGTGCTATTTCCTGCAGGTGTGAATACACACAGCATTGTTTTAGCTGCCGCCCTGGGCAGGTGTAGGAAGCAGAGGGAGGCCGCCATCACTGTAGGCAGCCGGAACAGGCTGTTGTGCTGACTGTTTTGTAACACAGCGCTGAGGACGGAATGAGTTACTAAAGAGCCCCCTTTTTCCGTTAGTTCAGCATTGCAAAAGCCAGGCCTGGCCAGTGAGGTGTGTGTGACACACTGCATTCTTCCCTTTGTCCCAGCTATTATTAGATAGGCTCAGAAACTGCCGGTAAACTGGGGCTGTGGGCACATGTCGGTTTATGCTGCGCTCTGAGTTCTGAAGTGTTGCAACCACTCAATACGGCTTGCTCTTCACTTGAGCAAATTGCCAACAGCTTGCCTGTGACTCCTTAAGAATAATGAGAATCAACCTCATTTTAGAGAGGGGACAGATTGTGTCTGTATTTGGCAACCCGCATTCCTGTGCAGCTGGGATTGCTGAAGACACTCTGTGGAGGTGAGGGGCCATATTGACAGAGAAATGTCCATTTTGTCTCAGGAGCTGCTGAGCGTTCTCAGCGTTTGCTGGCAGTAACGCTTTCTCTAGCGTGGCCTCACTCTCCAGGCCACTGGACGTGACAGAAGTAATGCAAAATTGCCGCAGTCTATTTCTGTCCCTTGTCATTTTATGAGGGAGCTAAGTGCTAAATGCCTTCAGAATCAGAGCATGCTAAGAACTCATTTTGAAACAAGAGAAACTAAAAAATACATCAAAGAATGCAGGTTGTACTTTTAAAAAAATACTAATACTAATTTAATTAAATTAATACTATTTTTTTGTCTTGCATGAAGCACTCAGAAATAGTTTGAGTATTGCGAACTCCACAGAAATTGTCATTTAACAAAGAAAACAAAAGCCCTTTTACCTTAACAGCAGAGATTTTATGTGGAACAGTTAAGAATAGGTAGAAATGATTTGAAGATGGGAGAATCTTTGCTGAATACTATATTTATCATTTTCCCCCTTAATATTCTACAGCACCTTCACGTAACATGTAGGATTAAACTCAGTTTTCCTCGTCCATCTTTTCTGTCTGAATTATAGACTCTATACTGTTGTTAAGCAATTTAAAAATCAACTTTTTTGTTTCTACCCCAGTATGTTTTGTTCCCCAAGAAGAAAGCCCATTTCTGTCTCTGTCAGTATGGACTTTCATTATTTAGCAATCTGCCCCCTTAGTTATCTCTCATACTCTGTCTTGTCCACACTGTATCAGTTCACATATTCAAAATACGTTGCTTTTTAATCCTCTTGATCATGGGTATGTGTTATTATTGCCTCAAGGGGAGAGCCAGTTTTGTTTTGTTTCTACTTTCTAATGTGTTTACTAGAAAGTCTTTCATGTAATCTGTGTCTGAATAAATGTAGTTTGTCTGACTGTTACTTATTCTAAAACATTCAAGAGATTCAAACTGAGAGTACATTTCCAAGTGGTTGGGGACGTTTGTATTTAGGACTGATTTTATAATTTAAATAAAGTCACAATGTGAGCGTTTATGAAATAAAGTAAATTCTGATTTTTTTTTACCTGTCCCTTAAATCTTCAAATGCATGTTTTTTTAAACACTTTTCTTTTGTGTGCGTTTGAATGCCCATTAACAATTTTTTATTGTATACTTTTTCTTTAATTCTGTTATACTTAATATATAGTGTTATATTAGTCTTAGGTATACAGTAGAGCAATTCAACAATTCTATACATAGTGTTCATTATGATAAATATTCTCTAATTCCCTTCACTTGTTTCACCCATCCCCTTACCCACCTCCCCGCTGGTAACCAACAGTTTGTTCTCTACACTTAGGAGCCTCTTTTTTTGTTTGTGTTTATTGTTGGTTTGTCTCTTTATTTCTTTGTTCATTTTGCACCTATGTATGAAATCATACAGTATTTGTCTTTCTCTAACTGGCTTATTGCGTTTAGCATCATGCTCTCTAGTTCCATCTGTGTTGTTGCAAGTAACAACACTTCATTCTTTTTAATGGCTGAGAAATACTCCATTGTGTAGGTTTACCACCTCTTCTTCATCCATTCGTCTATTGATGGACACTTGGGCTATTTCTATAATTTGGCTATTGTAAATAATCCTGCAGTAAACATAGGGGTACATATATCTTTTCAAATTAGCGCTTTTATATTCTTTCGATAAATACCCAGTAGTGGAATGAAAATGTTGCTTTTAAAGATTTTACACATCTCTGATGAGATGATCTTAAAAATACCTCAACCGTGGAAGTAACGGGATAGGTGAAGTGGTGTTGGAAATAATATTCTTGGGGTGTGATGACCATGTGATTTTGGAACTCTGCATGTATAGTCAGTTCTGGCAGTAGTTTAGAATGGAGAGTAATGCTTTGGCCAACTACAGTGATGGTAGAATCTAGTGGCGTTAAATTTCTGGGGATTTCATGTAACTTAGGCTCAGTAAAAATGTGAGGGAGAAATTGCTCTGATTTTTATCAACTAAAATTAAATTATAAGATTCCAAATCTAATACTAAAATCGTGAGCTCTCTCTTTAACAGTGAATGTGTCTAGACAGATAATGAGCTTGTTAAAAATCAGGATTATAATTCAAAGTGATAGCATCAGTTTGGACAGATGTAAAAAGTTGTACAGAAGCAGTGTTTGAGGAATTACTTCCAGAGGCCAGGTTGGAAAGTATGTTGTGTAAACTACTTTGCTGAGGTGAAGTCAGAAAATACACTGTATTTGTATTATCTTGACTCAGGAATATGTCATAGCCAAAAGTAAACTTACTCTTAGGAACTCCATAATAATAACATTGATCAAGAGCTATTAATTATGAACTTAATTCTTAATCCTTATGATGACTTCCTATAGTGTAATTATGAGTATTTATAAATGAGGAAATGGAGGCTCATAGAAAAGTGAGTTGCTCATGTCATACAACTAGTAAGCATCAGAGTTAGGATTTGAACCTACTTCTCATTGACTCCAAAGGCCAATATCTTGAGATACTGGAAAGTTTTTCAGGAAATAGAAAATTAGTCATGAACAGTTATCATCACATATACAGGAGGAATTCCTTGCCATTTCTAAGTTGTTCTCATGAGTTACTGCTGGTAAGGTTGAAATACATGTGCTCTTTCTAACTTGGTTGACATGGTCTGATGTGCAGGGTGATTACTAAACTTGCAAAAAGAAGAAAGGGCAAATATGAGACAGTTTGGGAACAAAGCTTAAGTTGAGGTAGCATTCCTCTTCTTGGAGGAAGTGTTCGAACCATGCTATTTGTAGTAGATTTTCTTTTTAAAAAAAATATTTTATTTTATTTATTTGACACAGAGAGAGAGAGAAAGCACGAGCAGGGGAAGCAGCAGAGGGAGAAGCAGGCTCCCTGCTGAACAGGGAGCCCAATGTGTGGCTCGCTCCCAGGACCCTGGGATCATGACCTGAGCTGAAGGTAGACACTTAACTGACCAAGCCACCCAGGTGCCCTTTAGTAGATTTTCTATGAGAAAGACAATGGCTGCTAATGAATGTTTTCCTGTGTATGAATAGCTTTAATATTGAGCATTTACTAAATGTCAGGTATTGCATTAAGGCTTCAAATATGTTTTCTCATGTAATCTGTTTTTCCCTTCATTTAATCTTTGCAGGGACCCACCAATGTAGATACCATTAATGTTCCCATTTCACAGATTAGGAGCCTGAGGCAACAAGATGAAATGACTTTTCTGAGACTGCACATCTCATTGCTGGCTGAATCAGATTATGTCTAAATATCACAATAACATATTCTATATTTTTTTAAAGATTTTATTTATTTATTTGACAGACAGAGATCACAAGTAGGCAGAGAAGCAGGCAGAGAGAGAGAGGAGGAAGCAGACTCCCGGCTGAGCAGAGAGCCCAATGCGGGGCTCGATCCCAGGACCCTGGGATCATGACCTGAGCCGAAGATAGAGGCTTAACCCACTGAGCCACCCAGGTGCCCCACATATTCTATATTTTTAACAACTACCTTCTGCTTCTTGCACTTTAAGCATTCTCCATCATTTTCCACATGATACTGTACATGGATTACTAGATGGCTTTGAAGTCCCAATCACATTATCATTGCAAGAGTATATGGAAGGGGACAATAGAAAACATATGTGTTGTCACTAATTACAATTATTTTTGGTTTAGTTGGAAGGATAGATGAGTTCTGACAGCAGAGATTCTCTGGGAATCACTTCCTTCAGGTGTAAACTGGAATAAATAATGATTCACCTGCACACCAGGACTAGGCTGAACAAGATGGCATCTTTGACTAAATATCTGGAGACCAATACATATCCAGTTGTGTTCTCTGTGGAACTGGGGATGCTGACCTATGTATGAATGGGCATGACTAGGGCATCTCGGTGGCATCTCAGTTTGCTTATCATGCCTACCTAAAAAATAATTTTAGAAAGGTATAGAAAAAAAAGACATACTCTTCCAAGAATCAAGATTGATTGATGATTCTTTTCAGAAGCATGGAAGATTCTCAAGGTTTTGTCAATGGCTTTGTTAAATTAGCCCTTTCATACACCCATAGGTCTGTGAATAATTATCATTGAGTCAGGTTCTTTTTATTTTGTTCATTATTACAGGTTACTGTGGGCCTTGTAGTTTCTGAAATATTGACAAGGCCATTCTGAATTATTATTTTGGAAACCATCAGTATATGTGGCTCCTTTTGATTTAATACTCTTTCTTCAATATTAATTCCAGTCATGTCAGGTGGGTGGTATTCTCTGAACATCTGTAAAGATAAGTTAATAATATTAATTAACATACTGGTGCCTTTTCTCTTCATCAATTCTTTTGCTAGAATGGTAATAATAGTGTTTTTAATAAGAAACACCACCTGAGATTTGCCTTCCTTTCTCATAGGATAGCTCTTGATGGTACAATTGAGGTGACCTCTGATCCGAACTCTGAAGTACCTCCAATTTACCAAAAATGGCTAATCTAATGTTGCAAAGCAGACTAAATCCTTTTAACACATTCCCGCTTTATGGCCAATGCAGGCAAACATTTCCAGCCTATTGTTCTTTTAAATGCTTGCAAAGAGACCACAGAGTGAGAGCTAAGAGACAGTACCAACTCCTAGCATGCCTGAGGAATGACTTGTTCTTTCATATTTGTGGATCCCTGTGTCAAGAGTGAAAATATCTAAAAATAGAGTGCATTTACTCAGAATCTCTGGGGTAAGGTGCAAAGAGCCTGTGCTGTGGGAGCCCTGATTAAAAATTAAGTGGTTGAGACCTGCAGAGCAGATGCTCTCAGCAGAACCATGGACACTTTCTGGTTAACTGTGTGCCGTCTTATTAGTTTCGATAAATTGGCAGTGGAAACTAATATCCTTTGATCTTTCAGTTGCTGTCCACAACTCACAGTGACCCATTTGCTGGTGAGTTGTTTCTTTACAGTCCAGTGATTATTGAACTTTCAAAGCATTGACTTAATCCACCAATGGGTGAGCTAGGCTGCTCAGCCCTCTAGTCAAGTTCCCAGGAGTAAGAGGCAGATGCCACTGTCATTCATGTATCTTTGCCCCTGAAATGTGGCACAGGGTATGAAATAGAGTTTAGGAGTGGTGTATACATGATTTAAAATTTACTGATGGAGAGGGTCCATGAAGATGAGAAGTGCAAGACAGGGAGGTTGGATATACCCCCTTTTCTTCCAGTTGGGTCCTATGTTCTTAGATATTGCTCCAATTCTCCACTCCTTCGTGGAAGTACAACCTTAAAACTTAAAAATGGAATGCTGCAGCGTCCTTCATTTCTAGATGTCCTATTACCAGTCCAGCCCCCTGCCGTTGCTATCACCATATAGTCAAAGCTCTTTCAACTCTCCCCAAAGCCCATGTCTTTCCTTTATCAAGCATTTCAAAAGCTCTTCTCTTTTAGTACAACTTCAGCTATTTTGAAACATCATTAGAAATAATCTAACTAAATGAGCTGGTGTGAGTCTGTAGCTGATGTTTGACCAAAAAAAAAAAAAAAAGATAAATTGTGCTCTGAAATTGTCATTGTTGATTTTCAGTTGGAGTGGTATTTTTAAAAAGAGGATGTTTCATTTATAAGTGAGAAAAGCATACTTTTTTTGTTGTTTAAAATGTATGTTACTGTCATATTCTCTATACATTCATTTTTAACTTTGAAATCTCGTTTATCTAAATATTTGAAAACACTGCAAGATGCTAGATTGAGAAGGCCCCGGGGATCCAGGTCACTTCTGCATAATCTTTGCTTATTTGAGCCAAGCCAGATCCAGACCATTGCCTTCTTGGTGATACTTCCTCCCTGCTTCTAGAGATGCTAGTCCTTACTGACCAGGGAAAGGGACCTGACTTAAGCACATCAGAAGAGTATGCTTTTATCTGCAGGGAACTTTGAAATTTAAAAAGCAAAGTTTTTTCCTTCAGTACTGTGGTAGTTTTATCATTTGCATAGAATTATGAAAAATGAAAAATAATTTGTAAGTTAAACACAGACACCTGTGAACAACTCTGGAAGTTGAGCCTAATTTTCCAAAGAATCACTGTGACTTGTGGTAGAGTTAGTATCTACAGAAAAAGTAGGGTTTCAGATAGTTGGGTCAGAGTGTAGAAACATTGGAAGAAATCTTGAAATTTTATCAGAAGAGGATTTTCAGCAATGAAATTCTAGGAAAGGTTATATCACTGGACTTGTTGATAGTTATTTTAAATTTCTTTTATATTATCTGGCATCATAAATGCTTTTGATAGCAGATTGAATTCAAGCTATAATTTTCTGTCTTGGTAGTTTTAAATATCATCATTTCGGATCTAGTTCAATTTTCTCAAATACCAAAACATGTAATTTCTGCTTTATTTATAAGTAGGGGAAGAACCAGGGTGATGAATGGATTTTGATTTCTGCTTTCTTATTCCATTTTGTAGTCCAAATGAAGGTGTTTTGTTTTGTTTTGTTTTTTTTTTTCCCAGAAAAAAAGCATACCTACTGTATCTTTGCAAAGTGACTTTTCAGAAAATAAGTTTTGAATATTCATTTTAATACTGTTATGTGTGACCCTATATGGGCTCTGTGTTGTTAAATCATAAGTGTATGGGTATAGCTTATACTCTTGAAACTGGGCAGTAATTTTAGCAACATTTTAATGTCATATCCTTGCCTTAGCACATTGTGTGCAAGCTATATTTTAGGATCCTTTTAAATGTAAGATATGTTGAAAATCATTTTGACACTACTTGCCCTCTTGGACTAACTATATTTTATAGATGTTTAAGCTTTACTTTTGATGGACAAATTGCATTGAAAGACAAAAAAATTAATTTCTGTCGTGCCATGGTGACCTGGTGTTAAGACCATGCCCAGCTAATTACTTTGTACCTTGTCCTATATGTTTACTAGAACACGTCTAGTCCTGTGTGGGTATGAGGGGGAAATGTGGCCAGAAGTTGCAGAAGTTTCATTCACATGCCATTAAGCTGTGGTCAGCTTCTCCCTAAAGGGTTGTAACCCCCTTAGACAACTTCCTCTTTGGGAAGTTGCAAAGTAGAGAAACTTCTAAGGAAGGGTTCTGGCTGCAAGGTTGGATTTAGGAGTTTCTTGCTCAGAGGAGCCTCCTTGCATCACAGCTGGCCATGAGTGGCTCTTTCCTGTATGTGGCTCAGGCTCAGCCCACCCATCAGAGACTTCAGAAAGAGGCAGAAGCTCACTTGTGGCCTTTGGAGCCGCATGCTCATTCTTGGGTGAGGCTTCTTGCATAGTGAATGCCAGCTCCTCTTTGACCAGGTATGGTGCCATTGTTTTGAGGGTGATTAGAGGCAAAGTGGTGATGCAGATATATCAGGCTGTGGAACATGAAAATGTCGATTTTGGAGGTACTTAATTTAAAACGATCTGGAAGTTTCTTGCTGGAATCAGATAGCAGGCAGGCACAGTGTTTTTGACAGAGGATTAGGGATGAGACATTAAAGACAAATAGGACAAAAAGAAAAAGAATCAAGAAAGAATTGTGAGTATCCAGCGTCTCCTCATATTTCCGTTGCTACCACTAGAGTCTAAGATACCATGGTCTCCCAACTGGGAGAATGCAGTAGCCTCCTAACTAAGCTTCCTATGTCCATCCTGCTCCTTGGAGACTGGCCTCCATACCACTGAAAATACAGGTCAGGTTTTGCCATTCCTCTGTCCAAGGTTTCCTAGGGCTTCCCATCTCACAAAGAGTGAGACAGTTTTTACTGTGGCTGCCATAGCATTCTTGGGCCTGCCTCTGGCCCTGTCTGTCCTCATCTTGCACCACATTTACTCACTCTACTCATGACCTCGGAGCTCCTTGCTGTCCCTCGAATATGCCATACCCACTCCCTCCTCAGAACTTTTCCACAATACATATCCTTGTTATTAGAACATTCTTCCTCCAGATAACCTTACTACTTACTTCTTCACTGCATTCCCATCTCTGCTGAAATAGCACTTTCTAAGAAAGTCTTTTGTGGCTGTGTACCCTAAAATAGCACACTCACACCACCCCTATCACCCTTTATCCATTTAACCTGCCTTCTTTGTAGCACTTGTCACCAGCTGTCATGTTCTATTAGAGGAATTATGTGAAATTGCCTTTTTGTGGGTCAAAATTGATTTATTTTTATTCTAACCTAAAATATATGTATTAATTTGTTATTTTTATTATTTTCCCTGCTCTAAGAGTTAAACTCTGTGGGTCCAGGGTTTAGTTTTGTTTTGGGCAACATCCCCAGTGTCTAGAATATAGCATGTGCTTAGAAAAGCTGTTTTGAATGAATAGAAAAAAGAAAAGCCAGTGAAATTTGTTGATAGTGAGTAGAGAAAATTTATATGAGAAGTGATATGTGCTTAGAGATTCTAGCAAAATGTGATTGGAAGAGCTTGTGAGAGTCCAGAAAATGGAGAGACTTTGTTGGATCTATGTGAAGTACATTGTAAATTTTCTATGTAATTGGAGCTTTGGGCTATGTATGGACCTAATTATATATGGTTTTCTGACATGGGAACTAAGAAGGATTTGTCTTGTCAGTTGAGCTCTAAGTTGATTTTCACTAGAGAAAAGATCTTATTTTTTACTTTAGTTCTAGAAGTATGGCTGATAATCTTAGTATCATGCATTGTACAAATGCTTAGAAATACTAGGTAAAATAAACAACCTCTTTCACATATGTTCTATCTTGAAAGGAAATAAGGGCATCACCATGGGTCAGAAATAAAGATGAAATTAAAAACCTAAAGGTTAAACACATGAACTGATGCCTTGGCTGCCCTTGGGAGTATGTAACTAGTCTATCTAAATCAAGGGCTTGGGTTTTAACAACCATTTGGAGATATGAAATGAAAACTGAGACTCCATGGTTTATAACAGAAATCTTTAGCACAAAGTTAGGACTTTTTAATAGAAAGCTCTAGGAAAAAGATCTACCATCCACACAGGAGGGGTAAGAAAGCTGTGTCCTAGAAAAAAATGTTTCCTTCAAAGGCACACCACTGTGGATTTGCACCTCATTTGGATTTGGAATTTAAATCTGTATTATTTCTATAGTGTAGAGAAGAATCACAACTTGAGGAATAAACCAAAAGAAATTAACCCAGGCCACTGATAGATCTGAGACATCTGGTAGAGTCAGTTACAAACTTCTTGGGAAGGAGATTGTCATTAAATCAAGCTTTACAGGTTTCCTATGGATAACTGTTTTCTAAAGATGAACTCATAATTTATAAAGTATAAGAAAAAAATCCGCACAAATAAGAGTTATAAAATACAACAAAGAGGGGTGCCTGGGTGGCTCAGTGGGTTAAAGCCTCTGCCTTTGGCTCAGGTCATGATCTCAGGGTCCGGGGATTGAGCCCCGCATTGGGCTCTCTGCTCAAGTGGGGGAGCCTGCTTCCTCCTCTCTCTCTCTGCCTGCCTCTCTGCACACTTGTGATCTCTGTCTGTCAAATAAATAAATAAAAATCTTTATTAAAAAAAAACAAAGAGCAGGATTAGAATTTAATATTTTCACATGATGGAATTGTCACATAGAATATAAAATAAGAATATTAAAAATGATTAAGACATGAAAACCAAATTATAAATATAAGAAAATGTTGGTTTGCAAAAAGACCCAAATAGAAATTCTGGAAGTGAAAAATATAGTAATTGAAATAAAAATTTTATCAAATGGGTTAAACAACACGTTAGAAATAGCAGAAGAGAGAATTAGTCAACTGCAATGTAATTTGAAGAAATCAACCAGAATTTGCTGAAGAGAAACAAAATGTGAAAGAGAAGTTAAGAGACATGTTAAAGATAATAAGAAGATTCAGTGAGTATTTAGTAGGCATTCTAGAAGGTGAGAACAGGGACAACTGAAACGAGATAATATCTGAAATTAAGAATCTAAGCAAAAACCCAGAAAGATCCCATATGGACTTCCAAATTAATAAACACAATTCTAAACAAATCATTAATCAAAGCAAAAAAACATAAAGGAAATTAAAAAATATTTAAAGCTGAATGGTAATATTATCTAAAATAATCATAACAAAACTTATGGGAAGCAAAAACATGGTAGTTAAGGCTGAAACAAAAGGTTTCATCTGTAAATGCCTGTATTAGAGAACAAAACAAGGTTAAAAATTAATCATTTCAGCATCCAAGTCAAGATTTAAAAAAGCAAACAAAGGATAATAAAAGAAATAACAAGAAGTTGATATTAATAAAAATATAGAACAAAATCAAAAGCTGGTGCTCCAAAAGACTAATAAATAGGGTAATGCAGGCTTGAGGAAGAAAAAACTCAGTATTTTAAAATAATGGAAATTTATAGCTAGTAGGCGTATATTAGAAATGACTCATTTACATCTGAAACAGAAGGAGAATGGCCTCTACCTCTCTTTATATTTAACTTGTCCTAGCCAGCATGGTGAGTAAAGAAATAAATGGTAAGAAGAAGAAGTGAAATTGTCATTAACTGGAGATATGACTGTCAAAATAGGAAAGAGTCTTTTTTTTTTTTTTTTTAAAGATTTTATTTACTTATTTGACAGAGAGAAATCACAAGTAGACAGAGAGGCAGGCAGAGAGAGAGGAGGAAGCAGGCTCCCTGCCAAGCAGAGAGCCCAATGTGGGACTCGATCCCAGGACCCTGAGAACATGACCTGGGCCGAAGGCAGAGGCTTAACCCACTGAGCCACCCAGGCGCCCAAAATAGGAAAGAGTCTTTACCAAAAACCTGGTGGATATAATACAAAAGTTCAGAGAGATTGCCGGGTATAAAATAAAGTTTGTCTATACAATCAATAAACAATCAGTTCTGTTTAGAAGATGATAACCATGAAAACTATCAACAAAAAGTAGAAACATGTAGGAATAAGTCTAACAAAAGAAGTCATTTACAGATAAAATTACAAAGGTTTTATTTAAGATTCAAAGAAGAACTAAGTAAATTGAGAGTTAGACCATGCTTACAGTAGAATTACTTAATATAATAAAGATTTATTTCTTCCCATATTAGTTTATAAATTCTTTTATATATATATATATATTTTTATTTATTTGACAGAGAGGAATCAGAACTAGGCAGAGAGGCAGGCAGAGAGAGAGGAGGAAGCAGGCTCCCTGCAGAGCAGAGAGCCCGATACGGGGCTCGATCCCAGGTTTCTGGGATCATGACCTGAGCCGAAGGCAGAGGCTTTAACCCACTGAGCCACCCAGGCGCCCCTAGTTTATAAATTCTAATAAAAACTCACACAGAGGTGGTTTTGTTTGTTTGGGGAAATTTGACAAGTTGATTCTAAAGTGTATATGAAGCCCTGAAGGTCGGTAATAATCAATACAATGTTAAAGAAGTTAGGGACGTTAGCCATACCACATACCAAGAATTACCATAAAGGTATGTAAATAAGAGTTTGGGATGTTGGAGTAGCAATAAATAAATATGCCAGGTTCAGAAATAAGCCCAAGTATGACTGAGCATATATTACAAATTAGTGTAGAAAGGATCCAATAAATGGAGAAGTAATTATTTGTGTGGGGGGCATGAACATAAGAAAATCCCTTCCTCACACCAAATACAGATTAAATCCCAGATGAAGTATAGCTTTAAAAGTGAAGAGAAAATAGGGCGCCTGGGTGGCTCAGTGGGTTAAGCTGCTGCCTTCGGCTCAGGTCATGATCTCAGGGTCCTGGGATTGAGTCCCGCATCGGGCTCTCTGCTCAGCAGCGAGCCTGCTTCCCTCTCTCTCTCTCTGCCTGCCTCTCTGTCTACTTGTGATCTCTCTCTGTCAAATAAATAAATAAAATCTTTAAAAAAAAATGAAGAGAAAATAAAGAATTTATATTTTTAGAAGAAAAAGTATGACAATATCTTTCTGACCACTGGGCAGGAAAGGATTTCTTAAACAAGACATTAAAACACAAACTATAAAGAAAAATAATGATCGTGCTAAAACAAAAATTCTGTAAAAACAATTCCGTTTCATACTCATCAGTTTGGTAAAAACTAAAGTCTGAAAATACCAAGTATTTTCTATGATGTGAAAGAATAAATTGTTACAACCAACTGGGGAAGGAATTTGACATATTTTAGTGACGTTAAAAATGTACATATCCTGGGCGCCTGGGTGGCTCAGTGGTTTAAGCTGCTGCCTTCAGCTCAGGTCATGATCTCGGGGTCCTGGGATCGAGTCCTGCGTTCGGGCTCTCTGCTTGGTGGGGAGCCTGCTTCCTCCTCTCTCTCTCTGCCTGCTTCTCTCCCTACTTGTGATCTCTATCTGTCAAATAAATAAAAATTTAAAAAAAAAAAATGTACATATCCTAAGGGATGCATATATCTAGGCATATATCATGGAAACATATGTGTTCACCAGATGATATGCACTTAAGTGTTTATTTTGGCCTAGTTTCATAATGGTCTAGTACTGGAAAAAATTCTGTATGTCCATCAATAGAAGAAAGTACAAATAAAAGGTGGTATATTTATATAGTGGACCAGTGTCCATCACTGGTGTCCAGCACTTACACTGTCAAGCAAACATAACTCATAACTCTATGAGATGTATTAACATGAATAGTTTTCAACAATGTAAAGTCAAGCAAAAACAAAAGCAGAAACAAGGTCCACAGAGATTAATGGTCTATTGTTTACATAAAATTTTAGAACATGCTAACAATATTTTTTATTTTCAAAGAATGTATTAATGGGTATTAAAATAATTAAAAGACAATGGAAATTCTGAACAATAATTGTAGGATACTTCTGTGAAGGGAGGTAGGGAAGAAAGGACATGTGATCAGGGAGGGAGGGAGGGATACATGGCAGCTTCAAATCTGCATGAAATTATTTTTCAGCTCTTTGGCTGATAATACATATTCACAAGAAGGCACAATGATAATACAGACATGTCCTGTTTACCCTTCACTCAATTTCTTCTGATGACTATACCTTACATACTGCAGTACAATAGCAAAACCAGGAGTTTGAGCTTGGTGATGTCCATCTTTATAGTTCTTTGTCATTTTATCACACATATGGATTTGTGTAACCACCACATCAGTCAAGATTCAGAAGCTCTGTCACTGTGAAATATCCCAGTACTCTGTTTTTGTAGTCACATCCACTCCCTTTCCCCTATTGACCTTCACTTCTAATTTGGCAACCACCTAATTTGTTTTCCATTTCTATAAAATTTTGTTGTTTCAAGTATGTGGCTCTACTGTTTTACATTTCCCCAACAATGTATGAAAGATACAGTTTTTCTGCATCGTTCCCAGTATTTGGTATTGTCACTGTTTTTAAGTTTAGCTATTTTAATGAGTGAGTAGTGATAGCTCATCATATTTTTACTTCACATTTCTCTCAATGATAGTGTATTAGTTTTCTGTTGCTGCTGTAACAAATGACCACAAACTTGGTGGCTAAAAGGAATACAAATAAATTATCTTAGAGTTCCATAGATCTCAAGTCTGACACAGGTCTCACAGGGCTGGATACAGATGTTGAAAGTGCCTGTTCCTTCTGGAACAAGTACTAGAGGAGAATCTGCTTCCTTGCCTTTTCTACCTTCCATATTTCTTGGCTCCTGGCCCCAGTCCTATATGTTCAGATCCAGCAACAGTGGAGTGAGCCCTCCTCGTACCACATCATTCAGACCTCTTTTGCCTTGGGTTTCTACTTTAAGAACTCTTGAGATTGCATTGAACCCACCCAGATAATTCAGGATAATTGCTCTATTTTAAGATTAGCTAAAGAGCAAGCTTAATTCCATCTGTGACCCTAATTCTCCTTTCCCATGTAATGTAACATATTCAGTTTCCAGAAAGCAGATGTGGACATCTTTGGAGGAGCAGGCATTAGTCTGCCTCCCACAGTTAGTGATGTCAAACATCTTTTCATGTGCTTATTTGCCATCCATATATCCTCTTCAGTGAAGTATCTATGTCTTTTGACCATTCCCTAATTGGATGGTTTGTTTTAGTTCTATGGAGTTTTGAGAGGGTTTTTGTTTTTGTTTTTATATTTTTGGAACTGTAGTTGTGAGTCTTATAAATATTTAATTTACAAATATTCCTCTCCGTCTGTAGCTTATATTTTCATCCCCTTAATAGGTTGATTCACTGAACAAAAGTTTTTAGTTTTGATGAATTGTAATTTATTGATATTTTTCTTTTTATGGATAATGCTTTCGATATCATTCTCTATTTTAGTAAGACTTAAGTCCTGAAGATGTTCTCTTGTCTTTTAAAAGTTTTATGGCTGTACATTTTTCACGTAGGCCTAAAATTTACTTTGAGTTAACTTTTTAGTAAGTGGTAAGGTTTGGATCAAGATTCTTTCTTTTTCTTTTTTTTTTTTTTTTTTCTTTTTCACTAATGGACATCTGTAGGAATGTTCTGGCACCACATATTGTAAAGACAGTATTTCTTCCATTGAGTTGCTTTTCAGTCATTGGTAAAAAATAAATTGGTCATATATGTGTGGCGATGTATTGATTAATTCCTTAAAAGGGGGGAATATAATGAACTGTTAAGTTTTAATAAGACTAAGGGCACAGTAATTTTTTTTATTTTTCTATTGTGTTGAAATAGTTGATAATAACAGCATATAAAGGGGGCATTTGCATCCTCCAGGTCTGAAAATATTGGGAGTGTTGGAGATGATACAGTGATAAAAGAATCACACTGGATTAGAGATTAATAGTTATATGATTTTGATCAAAGCCACATCCTTCTCTGGGCTTCATTTTTGTTTTCTGTGAACCAAGAATGCTGTTCTAGGTGACCTCCCAGAGCTCTTTATAATCCTGATGCTCAAAAAGTATGTGATGACTACTTATAATTGAGTTTAAAATAAGAGATGAGCAAAACCACCCAGGCTGTCATTCTAGCTTATATTCTAAAGAAGAGAGGCTGTTTATATCCCCAAGTATAATTACCTAGAGTTTCATGGGGAACAAAAAGCCCTTTATTTCAAAGAACTTTGGGGAGGTTCTGTATACTTACAACTAACCTTAGTAGTATAAAAGGTGTCATGATATAAAATGCAGAACTTGCATTTTAAGAAGATGCCAGGCTAAATGCAATGCAGTATCCTGAAACAGAAAAAGGACATTAAGGGAGAAATCAATGAAATCTTAGGAAAATCTGTAGTTTAGTTAATAACATTATCTTTATGTGAATCTCTCAAACTTGACAACATACCATTGTTTGTAAGACATTAATATTAGTGGAAGATGGGTGAAGAGGGTATGAGAATCCTCCATACTGTCATTGCAATTGTGCTTTAAATTTTAAGTATTCCAAAATAAAATGTTATTTAAAAAATTCCAGATGTTCAGATAATTTATTTGTACATTAGATTCTGCACGTACTCCTAGGGTACTCTTTGAAAGTATAATTTCTCTGGCCTTACCCCAGATTTCATAAATCAAAATTTCTCGGTTGGAGATTGGATTCTGAACTTTAAAAAAATCTCTCCTGGTGATTGTCTTGCACACTCAAATATTAGAATCTTAATTTAGAGCTTTCTTTAAGGAGTCGTCTTATTTTGAACAATGCACTATAACTTGTTTAGGCTTTGGTCCTTTACTCTGTAGACTGATCCAGGGGTACTATCAAATTTTCACCAGTCTGTAGCTCAATGAGAAGAAAAGAAAAAGCAACAACAACTAAAAAACTAATAATCAGCTTCTGAAATGGCAGCATGAGTTGCTCTGTGGACTGGCTCCTCAGTGAAACAACAGTAACTGATGAAACTTATCCTAAAAACCTAACCCTTTAAGTCTGGAAATTGTCCTAAGGGTATATAGCAAACAGAGAAACACACATTTAAGAAAGTCGACTAAACTGGGGTTACCAGAATCAGAGTTTGTGGCGCTTATGCCGTGATGCACTCCCTTTATTCTGCCCCAGTTGTTCATCATAACAGATCTTGCATTCCAGGTAGTTGCATTCAAAACATGGGGTTCCCTCTCTCCCAAGCTTCCAGTGTAGGCTACAGTATCTCCCCAGGAGGGACAGTCTGCCAGCATTTCTAATCCCTCTCCTCATCTCTATGTTGTAGAACTCTGTTTGAGGCAAGAGGACTTAGAAGTCTGGAGCTCCCCTCCCCATCTAGTAGGGTAAAAGCATGGCAGACTAAGGATAATGGACTCCAATCACCACTCCAGTTCATAGCACAGAGAGGTTCTATGCCAGCAGAGGCAAGCCTGGAAGACCAGAGGCTTTTGTTCCTGGTAAGCACCCTGCTTATGAAAGCAGTGCTACTCTGAGAGAAATGGACCACTATCCCTTCCCCATGATCTAGTGTGTGTTGCAGAGACTTTTCCTAGGGGTTAAGGCAGGCTCTAAGAGAACTATATAGAACTTTTGACAACAAAAAGGTCATTTGTAGACCAGCTTGACTTAACAGAGAATACCAGAGAAAGAGGTAGTTAAGAAGAGTCCTTCTAGGCTTGTAACAAGCCTTGAAACATAGTCTCAAATACTATTGCTAGAAGGGGCCCAAGTTTAATGAGAATGTGGAACAATTTATCCCCCAAGGCATTGTTGAAAACAATAGAGTGGACAGCCAGCAATTAGCTGAAGCCCAGAGCCAAGTATTTTACTAACAGAACAGGGAAAGAGGTATTCAAGGGGAGTCACGTTGAAAGGGTCATCTCAAGGTGATTGTAAGTACGCCCAAGGCTATGCCCTCTGAAGAGTGTAGGGTGGGGTAGGGGGGGGGATTGAAAACTGCAGGGGAGATAGACTTCTCTGAAATTGTCTCACCCAATTACTAAAGAGTTAAAACAAGGAAACAACCATAACAAGCCCTAGCATAGGAATCAGTCTCTGAGGTTTTCAACAAGTGTCCAGTTTTCAACAACAAAATTATGAAGCATGCAAAGAAACAAGAAAGTGTGACCCATCCACTAGAAAAAGGAGGCAAGAGAAATTGCATTTGAGTGGACCAAGATGTCAGACTTAGCAGAAATGTCAAAACAACTATTATAAGTACATTTGAAGAACTGAAGAAAATCGTGCTTTAAAAAGGAAAAGGAAAGTATGATGACATTGTTTCATCAAATAGAGAGCATCAGTAAAGGGATAGAAATTGTAAAAAAAAAAAAAAAAAAACCAAATAGAAATACTGGAGTTGAAATTTAAAATAAGCTAAATGGAAAACTTAATAAAGCAGTTCAACAGATTTGATGTGGCAATAGAAAGAATCAGTAAAGATATATTAATAGAGATTATGCAATCTAAAGAACAGAGAGAAACAGTAATAAAGAGAAAAAAATCTCAACAAAATCCGAGATAATATTAATATAGCAACATATACATAATCAGAGCACCGGAAGGAAGAGTGAGTGGACAAAAAACTTACTAAGACCACAGTATTTCTTCCTTGGGAAATTGTCTTTTTTCCTGAGAGTCTCACCTTCCTATTTTTACACTGTTAAAATTTCCCTTTGTTAAAAAGAAAAAAGAAATAATTATAGTTGGTGGCAATTATTTTTATAGCCTTTTATTTGCAAAATAAAATGTTGGTACTCTTATATTGATCTACAAGTGTTGTTTAGTGTAAAAATTTTGTTGTTTCATAAAATCCTAAATTTGGGAAACACTGGTTTAAAAATTAAATCTCTTTTCAGTGGTGCTTGGAACCTGACAGCTTTAAGAAAAATAATAACCATTAAAGTTTTAACATCGGGAGGGTATTACAGAGCTTGAAGTGTCTTCCAAAATAGTTATTACATGGTAGATTTAAAGAATATATATTGCAATGAATGACACAAGGGGATCACAAGGGTGTGACTTGCTTTTGTAACATATGTGTACATGTGCTTGTGTGGGCAAGTGCATGTGGTGGATGCGTGTGTGTGTGTGTGTGTGTGTGTGCCTGTGTGTGTGGTTGGCCCTGGCCACCTCCTTCTGTTCTCCTTTAAGACTATATAGCTACCTCTAATATGTCTGAGTTCACTTGTTCCTTGCTAATCTTCTACCCATGAGAATTTTGCTTTGACATATGGGTTCTGGCCTTTAGTTGAGTTTCAGAAATCCTCTCCTCCAAGTATTAAAGGATAACTGAAATTATTCAATACCCCCCTCCTTCAATTTTCAGTAATGTTTTCATTGGTGGTATGTCTGTTGTTGCATTTGCTTGTGTACACGATTTTGATTTCCAAGTTTTCAGTACCTTTTCATGTTTCTTCTTCTCAGAGTCTGAAGACCTTTTAAATAGTTTCATTGTTCTCTTTCACCCTTTGCACTGGCATTTTTATTTCTTGGAGAGAAACTTGAATATACACTAGTTCCATAGAGCAAGTTTCAGTTTACCATTTTTATTGCATCGGTAAGTATAAGGCTTCTTTGTGTGTTGTGAACAGTTAGCTCCTCCCTGACTGCCAGGACAGTGCTTGGTAATAATTATGCTTCCTGGACCTTTGTGAAATAACTTGCTTTACCCAATTCAGTGCATGGTGGTTGAGAAACCTCTAGTCTTTTTTTGTTGGAAATGTGTTTTTGGAAGGATGCAGTGCCCAGTGGTGGTGCCTAGCACAGGCTCTGAGACACCATTCTGTCTCCGTTGGTGTTTCAAAAGCACACCTTTGATGTGGCTTCACAAATTTGAATTTACCCACTTGAGATGAAGGGATAAAACTGCAGTATTTTGGCCCACCCTGCTCAACTATGGCAAAACATCAATGCTAGAAAAATTATTGCTGATCCTCTTAGTAATCCAAGGAGAATTGACTGCAGATTTAAAGGATTTAAAGTTGCAAGAAAGTAGGATTATTTGTTGACTCAAAAGCCTTTCCATAACCTACTTGAAACCCTGTCAGCACCTAAATTACTGTCTTCTGAGAACAGAACCATAATGATGACCAGATTGCTTAATATCTGCTGCTGTTTTAAAGTATTTCCTACTGTATTTCATTGTGTCTTAGTGTTACTAAACTCTTTATCATAATTGCTTAAAACTGCTTTAATTTTTTTTTTTCCCTTTTTATTTATTTTTTTCTTTTCAGCGTAACAGTATTCATTCTTTTTGCACAACACCCAGTGCTCCATGCAAAACGTGCCCTCCCCATCACCCACCACCTGTTCCCCCAACCTCCCACCCCTGACCCTTCAAAACCCTCAGGTTGTTTTTCAGAGTCCATAGTCTCTTATGGTTCGCCTCCCCTCCCCAATGTCCATAGCCCGCTCCCCCTCTCCCAATCCCACCTCCCCCCAGCAACCCCCAGTTTGTTTTGTGAGATTAAGAGTCATTTATGGTTTGTCTCCCTCCCAATCCCATCTTGTTTCATTTATTCTTCTCCTATCCCCCTACCCCCCCATGTTGCTTCTCCATGTCCTCATATCAGGGAGATCATATGATAGTTGTCTTTCTCCGATTGACTTATTTCACTAAGCATGATACGCTCTAGTTCCATCCACGTCGTCGCAAATGGCAAGATTTCATTTCTTTTGATGGCTGCATAGTATTCCATTGTGTATATATACCACATCTTCTTGATCCATTCATCTGTGGGGCACGTGTACCCGAATGTTTATAGCAGCAATGTCTACAATAGCCAGACTATGGAAAAAACTGCTTTAATTTTTAAAGCACTTTAAATTTACATATCCTACTGAGCCACTCAGTGCACGAAGCCCTAAAATGTCAAAGTGGTTCTTTTTTGCAGATAACATAGTTAGAAACAGTTGGTTATAGATCTTATTTGTGAGAAACCTGCTTGGAACAGGGCTAACAAGAGAATGATTAGAGGAAATTTATTAAACAATTAATTGACAAAGGGAATTCCTATTCCCCCACACTATGTCAACGAACAGTGGGCTCCAACCTTTGCTGTCTGCATTGGTCATTTTTGACACATAATTGCTTAAACTATTATGCAATTCCTTCAGTTATTAATATTGCTTTCTGTAGCTGAACTGTGACCTTGTTTTATGGGGGCTGTCACGATGCCAAGGTCAGAGCTGGCAATATTATAAAGGCTGAAGACAGAAGGATTTGGGGTCATCGTTCTGAGAGGTTACTGCTGGACTCCTAGCAGAGAGTGGCTTGATAGGGTTATTATGGTCTCATTTGCACAGTTTACTGTGACCTTTTGGGGCATGTGTTTTTCCATACAATATTTGGTTACTTTGTCTCTTTGACAGGTTATGGTGTATTGCTTCAGGTTGGGTTTTGTTGGTTTTAAGTGATGATAATCTAACTTAAATGGATTTGATCCTTGAAAAACCCAGGGGGTAGGTCAGAATTTAAGAGAGATCAATGGGACTGTGTCTCTGTCACACAGATCATTTTTCCTTTGTACTGGCAACAAGCAAGCTGAGCTTGTTACCAACTTACTTTGCTTTATGAGGTTCATGTCCTATTGCTTCAAAATCCTCAATAAAATGACAGCTTCTCTAATAGTTTTTCTAATATTGATTTATTTATTTTAGAGAGAGAGAGTGTGTGTGCATAAGCCAGGGAAGGGGCAGAGGGAGAGACTCTTCCAGCAGACTCCCCACTCAGTGTGGGGGCCCCCCGACCCCTGAGATTATGACCGAACTGAAACCAAGAGTTTCAACACTCAACAGACAGAGTCACCCAGGTGCCCCTGTCCTAATGATGAAGTTCTAGAACCTAGGTGAGGTTCCGTGGGCTGAGGTCCGGAGCCGATGACCAAGAAAGAATTCTTGAGACATCTTTGGTGCAAAATGGGGGTTTATTAAAGCACGGGAACTGGACCCGTGGGCAGAAAGGGCTGCTGTCCCAGGTTGTGAGGGATGGCAGGTTATGTACCCTGCGGTTAGGGGAACGTGAGGGGAAGGGAGGTTTCACCAGAGTTTTCATATGCTAAACAGGGCCTACCAGGTGCCCAAGGTGCCCGGAGTATCCCAGAGGTCTCTGGGCTTGATCAATGTTGTCTTTTGGCAAGCTATTAACATCAAGATAGTTGGGAGATTCCTGGTGGAATGTCACATTTCTGCTATCAAGCGTCTTTGTTAGTGAGATTTAGGTTCAGAAGAGATTTAACTATATTTACATTTCCTTCTACCTCAGCCTCCTTCAGTTTTGTATCTGGAGGGGAGGGCGACCTTAAGGGCTTGAGGAACTGAGTTGTTTGCCTCTGGAAATTATCAGTAGCACAAGGTAACTTCTTTGTTTGTAGATCTTTAGGACATTTGTAAACCAAGGGGAACTATTTGTTTCTCCTTTATGGTGGTCAGGGGTGCCTGAGGAAGGCTACACATATTACTGAGGGGAGCGTATGGAGAGGGGGTGCAAGGTGCCAGCTTTTGCTTTGTCCTCAGCCAGCCTCCTGCTCCCTCATCACTAATAGTTTTAATGAAAGTCTCAGGATTGAATCATATAGGAGTTTTATGTAGGTCACGTGACCATCATTGAACATATCACTGTAATCAGGAGAAGGTCATACACCCAAATTGGCTGAGATGGGGAAATGTGGTTTTCCCAAGTTAGATCATGATGTCAAGGTTGGAAAATGAGAGAATGAATTTGTACCCCCTCCTCCCTGTACATGGTTTAAATTTGTTCCTACCCTTATGAAGTATTGCCAATTTTATCTGCATTCTTTTTCTATATGAACATGCATTCTCTTTCCTCTGTTGAAAGCTTGTACCTCTTAGCATCCCTCAGGTCATCACTACATTCTCCATGCAAGCAGGTGGGAGCAGTGAGAGACCAGTGGAAAGAACAAACTTTAAACCCTATTCATGCCAGAACCCAGGGTTTCATATGACATCTTCCAGAGCCTTTGCCAAAGCCTACCTAATTCTGATGGATGATGTTTACTATACCATTGCTTTCCAAGCTTCAGTTCACTTTAGGCTGCCAAGTGATTTTGGAAGACTCCTCAACGAAGTTTTGTAAACATAATAGAGGCTGAGACCTTTTCTTGTGCTACCCACCTCATTTATTCTAACATTTTCTTCTCTACCATTGACCTGAAGTCCTTCTCTTTAGTAAAACACCATGACAGTCAAATATCACAGAATACTTTTTTCATATGGAGAGAAGTTCCCAAGTATTTTGTTCTTATATCAAATGAAATTGAAAGCAATGCCCCACACTGTTGTTTTTGCCGAAACAATGGTGAGTTACACCAGTGGTCAGAGTGCCTTTTATAATGGCAAAGAAAGATCTAGAATGATTCACCCATGCAGGATATGGTTTGCTCTCAAGGAATGAGAAACACAATACTAGAATGAATTTCCCCATTGCAAAGGATATATTATGTTGTCCATTTTTAGCCAGACTGCAAAATTCAGGAATATGGTCTTGTTTTAATTCAGAATCTCTCTTTTGGTAACTTTATTAAATGATGTCTAAAAAAAACTTTCATTATGTCAGTGTAATTAAAAACTCATTTGAAAATGAGAAATCCCTCAAGAAGTTTTTAAAATGTTTTTAGATTCACATGTCAGTGTTTTATTTTAAAGTTGTAGGGTAGTTTTTGTTAGATTTTTACCTTTCATAATTTATTGTTAATTAAAAACAAAATGAACCATAACTGCAAATCTACATTGTAGCCAGCATAAACTCCCACAAGGCTTATTGTCCTAACCATTCTGTTATGTTTTTTCCTTTGGGGAGTTTGGGTGTTATGTGGTCAGCACTATCTAAACAATTAATGTAATAGAGTGAAAATGTCCCTTCAGCAGAAATAACTCCTTCTGAGAGGAGTCTAAACTGCCTTTAGATCGAAGAAGAGTTATGTAAGACCATTTCTGTCCAAAATGATTGGGCTGAATTCCAGATTTCTCTAATGAAACTTTGCTGAGTAACTGCTATGCTTGCAGCTGTGGGAGTATTCACAATCACGTGTTGATTCTTGCTACTTGATCAACTACTTTAGAGCTAGGTTTCTGAAAGCTAGACCCAACTATTTGTTCAGAGAAGTTAGTTGTGTAGAATTTACTCTTGATGTACTGTAGTAGGTGGTCCGTCATTTGCGATGTGAGCATTTTAGTTATTAAGGCCTTTGTTGAAGGAGATCTGTCTGAGAGTATGGATTTTTCCATTAGGTTTGGTAAGTAATGGTATCTTTCAGAATTTAGAAGATCTTTTATGAATTGGGAATAAAGAGTACCTGTATCTTCTTAACTTCTCTGAAATAATCTGAAAACTTCAGGTCAGGTCTAAATGTTTTTCCTGTCATCTTGCACTGTAAAATACTTTTATTTTACCTATCTCCAAGAACTTTGCTCTCAAGGAACTCTGATGGGCTAATCTCAAAAGAACATGTCATTGATAAGTACAAGGCTTTACAAGAAAAGTATATTTGTTAACCTTGTGAGAGAATGATTTAATTTCATGGTTTTCATTTCTGAGTGAAAACAATGGACCATCAACTTTAAAAAGTAATACTAGAGAAATGTTGTATTAAAAGAGTACCGAGGGACACCTGGATGGCTTAGTCAGTTGACTGGCTCTTGGTTTCTGCTCAGGTCATGATCTCTTGGGTTGTGGGATGGAGCACTCTGTCAAGTTCAGTGCTCAGCGGGGTGTCTGCTTAAAGATTCTATCCCTGTGCCCCTCCCCTGACTCTCACATGCTTTCATTCTCAAATAAATAAATCTTAAAAAAAAAAAAAAAAGAGTACTGAAGCTCTGAAGTGATATACCTAAGCTGCCAGGATGTGTATTATTTATGAGTGGTGAGCTGCATATACTTCTACTAGTAAATTATCA
Source organism: Meles meles (assembly GCF_922984935.1). Taxonomy (NCBI): domain Eukaryota; kingdom Metazoa; phylum Chordata; class Mammalia; order Carnivora; family Mustelidae; genus Meles; species Meles meles. Next base: position 93,567,174 of record NC_060068.1, read on the forward strand.
TTTTCTAGAGTCTCAGAATTCTCAACTTAGGATTCTTTGGCTTTTTATTTTAAGCAGAAAAAAAATATTGATGTTAAAAAATACCAATGCGTCAGTGAATTTATATGGAATGAAAAAAAATTAATACCTAATTATCCCTAGTTCTTAGGTGCTCCCTTATAACTACATTCAAACTACCCTGTGACTTAATGGCTTAAAAAATAACCATTTTTACTATTCTCATGATTCTTAAACCTGGACTGGGCTCAGCATGCCATCATTTTCCTGGTAATGGTGGTGGTCACTCATGTGCCTATATTCAGCTGGTAGGCCAGCTGTGGTCTGGTGCTAGGCTCAGCTGGGATTCTTGAATTACTGGGCTTCTCTCTTTTCACATGGTGTTTGAGTCAATCTCTCCAGTGGTGGAACCTCTTACATGGTAGCTTAGGGTACCCAAGAGTAAAGAAGTAGAAGTTTCCAGACTTTTATAATGCTTGGGCCTGAAATTGGAACTGGGTTACTTCTATAACATTTATTGGTTCCAGTAAGTATATAAGGCCACCCCAGGTTCAAAGGAAGAGGATGACAAGAAGGTATGGTGCTGGGAAACTTGGTTTATTGGGGGCCACCGAAGTGACAGTCTCCTGTATTAGCATATATTAATTCATTCAAATGATGTGCATTATTGCTCTGTGTTAGCATGGGAAGAGAGAGAGGCAAGCAAAGACTTTGACTCATATGTTTAACTTGAGATGATTTTAAAAAATTCGAGAAGGCATGTTGAATTGGATCTAGGAGTTTGGATCTCAGAGGAGAGGTTTTGTTCAGAGATTAAATTTGTGATTGATCATTGATGACTGAGCCTGTGGACACAAATGAGATCAAGCAGAGAGAGACAACAATATACTCAAAGAGATGGGGACTTTGGACTGGGCCTTTAGAAGCCAAACTTTTTATAGCTTGAGTATAGGAGCTCAAAACTGAGAATGTAGAATTCAGAAGAATAAAATGTTACATACAGACACCAAACAGTTTTAAAGAAGGAGGGACTGAATGGCAATATTAAATGCTGTAGAAGGGTCAAGTAAGAAGAGGAATGACAAATGCTCATTGTATTTACTGACAAAGAAAATTACCGTTCTTGGTAACCTTTCCAAAACTGTGTGAGTAGAGATGGTGAGGTATGTCATATTGAGGTAACTGAAGAGTGAGGAAGCAGTGAAGAGAAAAAGCAGGTAAGGAATGTGACTCTTTAAAAAAAATTTTTTTAAAGATTTATTTATTTACTTTAGAGAGAGAGGTTGCTGGGGGAGGGACAGGGACAGAGGGGGAGAAAGATAGAGTCTTAAGCAGACTCCATGCTAAATACAGATCCTGATGTGGTGCTTGATCTCACAATCCTGAAATCATGACTTCAGCCAAAACCAAGAATTAGATGCTTAACCAACTATACCACCTAGACACCCCAAGGTGCAAATCTTTTTTTTTTTTTTTTTTTAAGATTTTATTTATTTATTTGAGAGAGAATGAGTGAGAGAGAGCATGAGAGAGGAGAAGGTCAGAGGGAGAAGTGGACTCCCCAAGGAGCTGGGAGCCCAATGTGGGAAGAGATCCTGGAAGTCCGGGATCATGACCTGAGCCAAAGGCAGTCGCTCAACCAACTGATCCACGCAGGCACCCCCAAGGTGCAACTCTTAAAAGAAGTCTGATTATGAGTGAGAGAGAGAGATAGAAGGTGCTTATAGAGGGATCAGAGAGAAGAAATAATGGGGAGAAGAGAGAGTATAGGAGCACAACTGAAAGGATTGGTTTTAGGAAGATATACATTCTCTTTGATAATTTTCTTAACTAGTATGCCCCTAATTAAAAAATGGCTACCCTTTCTAAGGTTGTATTTAAATTTTTTGTTTTATGTTCTTATTTCCTAAATAAAAGGAATAAGGGTAATAATAATAATAACAATAAGGTAATAATAATTGTCAAGAACTGTGAAGAATTTGAGTTGTTCCTTACTTACAAGCAAAAATGTTAGCTTGACATAGTTTCAGAAATGCTACCAGAAGACATGAGACTCCTGGGTCAGAGACAAAGGCCTTGATGATTCATGACATTGTATAAACAGTGTAAGATTTAAGTTGGTGTCATTTACCCTTTTCCTTTTCCCCCCAAGTTCTTTGGAGGCAAAATGGAGCAGCCATATTGGATGCAACACAAACATAGTAGGTTTTCATCTCAATCAAGGAACTCTGAGCTTAGGGAACCTGTATCTTTTTTAATGGGCTCAGCAAACCTGACCAACATTTGTCCTGGAGTAAAGCATGATCATAATTATTGGGCAGTAGGCAAACCTCTCTGCTCCAGATGAAAACATTGTTTTTCTCTCTCTTTTCTAAGACTCTTTGCTCTACAAACATCCTTGGAAATATACATCTGACCCAAAGCTTTCAGGGTTTCTGCTAAGAAGATGTGCAGAAATGTGGAAGACTTATGGAGAATTGTCTGCCAACAATATTAGTTGTGTTTATAGGCAGCACCTCTATGCTAGGCATGACTCTTCTTTTTTGTTGTTGTTAAAGATTTTATTTATTCATTTGACAGAGAAAGAGAGAGAGCACAAGCAGGGGGAGTGCCTGAGAGAGAAGAAAAAGCAGGGTCCCCGCTGAGCAGGGAGCCTGATACGGGGCTCGATCCCAAGGTCCTGGGATCATTACCTGAGCTGAAGGCAGACATTTAACCAACTGAACCACCCAGCACCCCAGGCATGGCACTTCTTACATTTATTTTCTAGTTCAGTGCTCATACAGCTTTATGAAATACTATATTTGTCAGTCTGCCATAGGAAACACACAGACTGGGTGCCTTGAACAACTGCTATTTTCTCCTAGTTCTAGAGACTGTAAGTCTATTTTCAAGGTGTTGGCATGGTTACTTGCCACTGAAGCCCCTCTTCCTGATTTTCAGATGGCTTCCTCCTTACTGTGTCCTTTGAATGGCCTTTCCTCCATCCCCTTGCCCTCCTGATGTCTCTTCTTCTTTTTATTTTATTTTTTAAAGATTTTATTTATTTATTTGATAGAGAGAGATCACAAGTAGGCAGAGAGGCAGGCAGAGAGACAGGAGGAAGCAGGCTCCCCGCTGAGCAGAGAGCCCCACGCGGGACTCGATCCCAGGACCCTGAGATCATGACCTGAGCCTAAGGCAGAGTCTTAACCCGCTGAGCCACCCAGGCGCCCCATGTCTCTTCTTCTTATGAGGGCACCAGTTGTATTGGATTAGAGACCTACCATTATTAACTCATGTAACCTTAATTACCCTTTAAAGGTCCTCTTTCCAAATACATTCACACTGAGGATTGAGGCTTCAACCTAAGAATTTTAGGGGGACATAATTTAGTCCACAACAGATACTGAATGCTGTGCATTACTTACTGTACCTATTTTTCAGGCGAGAAAACTGAGGCTTAGGGAAGGTAAGGCACTTGAACAAGATCACACAAGTTAAAGAAATGGAATGGGCTTTGAACTGAACTCCAGTCTGACTCCAGTCCATGATCCTAACCACTCTCCTACAGAGCTAGAGTGAATACATTATATTTCAGGGGCAAGAAGTGATTTCTTAGCTTTTGAATCAGAACCACTCATCTTGTGAAAGAATATTATAGTATGAGCCACATAGTTCATTAGCCAGACTTGTTCCCTCCTCCACTCCTTCCTTTTTCACTCCCCTCCCTCCTTATCACACAATCATCAGGATATATTTATTTAATGCTACTATGGCCAGGTGCCAAGAATCCATCAATCAACAAAATCAATCCCCTCACCTCATGAAAGGTGTATCCTTGGTATTATGTGAAAGACTTCTACTATTCTTCTTCACCTGTTCCTAGTTTTGATATTTATATTTTCTGCAAAACTGAAATGGAAATGGAACTAACATTTACCAAGTATCAACTATATATTAACCATATCCATTTATACATTATTATCTCATTTAATAACTGATGGTTCATACATATATATTTTACTATTGAAACTTTGATTGCAAGTTCAAGTGTTTAGGTGTGATGATGTGTTTGTGAAGAACGTACACACGTGGATCTATGTATATCTATATATCTGTATGTTTTCCCCTTTTTGTGTCAGAGAATAGGTGGTCAGTGCCAAGACCAGTTGGAAGTTATTACAACACAGACAGCCATTTTCAGGCTTACAGTCGTGGGTGGTAATGTTGGAATCAGTCAGTTTAACACAGTTTATACAGGTCCCAGAAGGACAGCGAAGGATTGAGGTGTGTCAGATGGCATTGGTGATGAAGGGAGTTTGGGGGGAATATTAAAATAGAACCCCAAACCAGTGTAATATTGAAGTTATGTCTGAGTTTTGGGGAGCTCTTTCAGGCTGATTTCTTCTGGTTCCAGCTTGTTTTTTTCTAGCTGTTGGCATCTGTGTAGGATTTGTCTATATATGATTTTCCTTGCAGCGTAAAAAGGATTGTTTAAAGTGCATTTAAAAGAAGAGCTATTCTCAATTGAAAAAATCAAGTAACTGTATTTTAAATATCTTTTCTACATTTATAAAACTGTCTGGAGTCAAGACACAGTGCATCAAGGCTCACATTTTTGTAAAGGTTGATCCCAACTGTTTTTTTTTCTTTGGGTTTTCTGGGGCACCATATTTTATTTATTTGAGCAGCTGTGATTTGAAATGCATGATTCACTGTTACTTTACTATTATAGTTCTACTCTCTTAAAGTCTGCTACTTTTTTAGTCTGCAACTGGGGATTAACAAATTAACTTGCTGTCACCAGATGTGACAGGGATACAAAGAAAGATTTCTTAGCACAGTCACTTTAAACGACTTTTCATGTTAAGAAAAAGTGAAGTCATAATAGTCAATCTATAGGTTGTTATTTTATTATTTTTGAGAGAGAGAGAGAAAGCATGCATGCATGTGTGAGTTGGTGGGGTAAGTGGAGGGGCAGAGGGAGAGGGAGAGAGAGAATCTTAAGCAGGCTCAACACCCAGCATGAAGCCCAGTGCGGGGATCCATCTCATAACCCTGAGACCATGACCTGAGCTGCAATTAAGAGTTGGACATTTAACTGACTGAGCTACCTGGGAATTCCTACAGGTTTGTTATTTCTTTTTTTTTTTTTTTTCCAGTTTGTTATTTCTTATTGTCCAAAAATATTCATCTTGTCTGATATTTTAAAAAATATTTTTGAGGGTCGCCTGGGTGGCTCAGTTGGTTAAGTGTCTGCCTTTGACTCAGGTCATGATCCTGGGGTCCCAGGATTGAGCCCCACATCGGGCTCCCTGCTCAGTGGAGAGCTTGCTTCTCCCTCTCCCTCTGCCTGTTGCTCTGCCTACTTGTGTTTTCTCTCTATCTCTGTGTCAAATAAATAAATAAAATCTTCAAAAAAAATTTTTTTTTGAGGTTTATATTCAATGATAGGTAAAATTGACGTTTAGGCTGTTTTGCCTTTATATGTTCTATTATAGTTTTTGGATTTACTATCATTATCTGTTTTTTTTTTTCTAGCTGTATTAAACCTTCATATCCAAATATTGATTCTTTAAAATTCCTGGCTGGTGTGCTGCAAGAGACTTCTGGAAAATAGATATTTAATATTAAACCTCAGTCAGTATACATGACTTTAGCCAGAGTTCAGTGTAACCAGAAGGAAGTTTTGTCAGAAAGTAGTTGCAATAGTCAAATTACATTTTTTTTTTTTTGTAGCTATAATACAAGCATGAAAGCACCAGAAGCATAGTAGTTCAGAGTCTGAACTGTGAGTCTGATGACAGGTTAGAGTACCTGTCACCGTGGGACCTTCTCCAAGTTGCTTGATCTCTCTGTCTCAGTTTCTTTATCTATAAAATAGATGTAATAATTGGGTTTTTATTGTATTTAATAATAATAATTTAATAATAGGGTTTTTATTGTATTTAATAAAATAATATGGATAAAGCACCTTGTACAGTGTTAGGTGCCAACAAAATGAAAGGTAGCTTTTAATTACTTGTATTATGAAGTAGAGCCCCAGAGAGTGCCCTTGTTGGAATTCAATGAAGTGAGCTGGGTTCTCAGGTTTGCAGGTCCAGTGACTGACTTGTATCATTGCACCTAAATTTAATCCACTTACAGTCTCTGAGAGAAGGAATTGAACAAACTCATAAGTGACTAATGTGACTAATGGAAAAGCCTCATTTATAAAAGTGACAGAATAATTATTTTGAGGCAAGTTGTGAGATGATTTTTTTTTTTTTTTTTTTTTTGCTGCTGCAGTCCCTTTTACCTGTAGTCCTGTTTGCCTCTGATCTAGATTTTGGTCTCCCTGACTCAAAAGAAAAGCTTCAGTAGACCAAGGAAGAAAAAAAAATACATATGTAAAGCCTTTGAGTTTTGAATTCTAAAGCCCTGGCCTAAATTCTAAGTGGGCAAGAAAGTTTATTCAGTCAAAGCCTATTTGTCCTGGTTGCTGGGTAAAGATGAGGATCCTCCTGATTTAGGTAGAATAAAAGAGCTAAGGAAGATGGAATTGGAGTAAATGTGGGTGTTGGTCTTTGAAAGAAAGCTTCCTGTCCTGCAGAGTACTCCAAAGCTGAGCCCCCAGGAGGCGATGATAAAAGCTACCAGTGATTTGGGGCCCCAAGAACAGTGAGCACCTGTGTCTTACTTCCCAGGTGGGAATTACATCACATCCTGGGATGGTTTGACACTATTTGAATAGGGATGATGTTGTATAGCATGGCATAAGGGGATAATGAGGGCCAAGAGAATTTGAGTTAACCTTACTGAGTTTCTTATGACACCCACAGTGGAATTTGGAAGAGTTGGTGTTTCCCTTTCCAAGCCGGTTTAAAAATGGCCACAAAGTCTTGCTTCTTCCCATGGAGAGGTAGATGCTAATTCTCTTCCCTTTGAATGAAGGTTGGTCTAATGGCTTAGCCGCCCCCTAGCAGGCAATAGAACTGAGCTTCTATGACTTCCAAGCTAGCTAACAAGCTGAGCAGCTTTTACTTGGCTCTCTTAGAATGCTCCTTTGGGGGAAAACTAGCTGTCATGGAAGAAGTCTGTCCACCCTGCTGGAGAGCCCACCTAGACTGCCTGGATGGGGAGCAGAGGCCTGCTAAGCTCAGCCATCCATCCATTCCCCACCAGAATAGCAGGCCTGTGAGTGAAACCATGCTGGACTTCCAAACCAGTCTAGCCATCAGCCAGATACCACCATTTGTTCCCAGGGGAGACAGAGAAACACCCAGCCCTGTTCTTGAAGATCTGACCTACCAGTTATGAACATAACACAATTATTATTGTAAATTTTGGGTGGTTTTCTCTACCACAATAGATAACCAGTACACAGCTCTTCAGGTGCCCTCAGAATTGTGCAGAAATTGGTAGAGTTGTCTGCCTTTGATCTGAGAAAGTCTCTTGGTCAGAAGGGAATTCACAGGCTATTTTGTGTGGAGGTGATTATACAATCCTTCCCTTCAAAAGACCTCATTGAGAAGGAGCATTTATTCCCAAGTACTGATAAGAAAACACCACGTATTTGCTCATTAGTAGTGGGCATTAGTGTGGACAAATTTTGACTGAGAGGACACTTTAATATTGCTGTGATTGGTGTTTTGGAGTTCTAGCTCTTCCCGCCGTCCATTCTCTAAATCTCAGATGCTATGAGCAAAGATGAGGGGAGGTGAAGGTGGGGACCCTTGATTTCACTGGGAAAATCTTCCTATGACAGAGGAACCCATGTGGTTACTGAAAAATACCTTGAAGGGATTGAATTGTTTATTGGCTACCAGAAAAATAGGGCTTAAGATAGGAATTAAGTATAGTAATAGAACAATGAAAAGTCATTTTTGTTTTTTAGTACAACTAAGTTTCCCGGTTGTGAAATCATTATCTTCCGTCTTTTTTTTTTTTTTTTTTTTTTTTTAATTTATTTGACAGAGAGAAATCACAACTAGGCAGAGAGGCAGGCAGAGAGAGAGGAGGAAGCAGGCTCCCCACGGAGCAGAGAGCCCGATGTGGGGCTCGATCCCAGGACCCTGGGATCACGACCCGAGCCGAAGGCAGCGGCTCAACCCACTGAGCCACCCAGGTGCCCCGATTATCTTCCATCTTAATTAAATGTTTGATATACTATTGGTAACCCAATTAGAACATCCTCATTATCTGATTAGCTCATCTTTTCCTGGGCCCATTTATTCTTTTTGGTGGGAACTATTTCTTGTGTTGGGATTGAATGCTCAGGTCTGCTCCAGTGCATACCCTTGTGGGAAGCTAAATTAGTCATGAGGCTGTTTGGTTATCATGGGGTCTGAAAAAAGGTAAAAAGAGAAGTTCTGTCACCTAGGCCATGATAAATGGACCTGCTGATTGACCTCTGCCCCACAATAGAGAACACCACTTTAGTGATTAGAATTCTTGTGTTGTGCCCTGTTCCTCATTCAGTATTGTTCTCTCCTCTACATACTAAATAAATTATAGGAAATTCTGGCTCCCTGGCTACCTTTTATCTCTTTCTAATGTGACCATTCCACCAATGACGGCAAGTTGAATCTGTAGATATGTTTACACTGTTAATTAGGTTATGCTCAAGGCCTGCATGTTTTTAGCCTTATTAACATAAGATCTTCTAAGACTATCTCCTCAGACATTAGATTTAATTGACTTTGTGTTGATTTTGCTAATTTAACTCATATCTCTCCGTTCCTCCATGTTCTATTATCTAAGAGGTTTACTCTATTCCCATCCTATACTGTAAGACTTTCAGTGCAGTGCCAAGTACACTGAGCAAGAAGAATCCGAATAAATAAGAAAGGTGAAGTATGGCGTATTTTCTTCTAGGAAAAGAAAGAAAGAAACTTGTAATATCTTGTTATAAATTGCCACCATCATAATTAGATTATAATGTGCATTTTATAATTCTTATGTTTGAAAAAGCTCAGGGTTACTTCCGTTCATAAGTTTTGAAGGGAAAACTCTGTTCATCTGTTGAGTAACTTTTTAATCAAGCTTTTAGTAATCCCTGATTAGTATCAAACTCCATGATAGGTGTTTTTTACTGTCTTGTGAAAGGAGTGTAAATAATACATAAAATATCAGGCATATAATAAGCATATGAAATACTCAATATCATTAGTCACCACTGAAATCTAAGCTAAAATCCCAATAAAATATGGCTACACAACTACTAGAATGCTAAAGTGAAAAAGGCTGATGATACTAAGTGTTGGTGAAAATGAAAAATTTGTAACTACTGAAGTGTAAAATGGGACAATACCTTGGGAAATTTTTAGTATCCCTTAAAACACTGGATATACATGTACCCTATGACCCACCAGTAACACTGGTGATTCTCCTAGATTCTAGTTATCTGCATTATAGATTGCCATTTTGGTTTGGTAATCTATAATGCAGATAACTAGAATCTAGGAACCAAAAATGGCTTAGAACAACAGTAAATATTGATTATCTCATATAGTCTCTGGGAGTCAGGAATTCAGGAGCTCGCTTAGCTAGGTGGTTTGGCCACAGGATATCACATGAAGTTTCATTTGATGAGTTGGCCAGGGCTACAGTCACATGAAGGCTGGACTGAGGCTGGGGGTTCTGTTTCAAATCAGCATACTCCCATGACTGACAAGTTGAGGCTGGTAATTGGCAAGAGATCTCAGATCCTTGCCACGTGTATTCTGCCATATCCCTTCTTGAGCATCCTCCTGGCAGCTGGTGTCCCCCAGAGTGAATGATCCTAGAGAGAGCAAGGTAGCAGCTTTTATGCTGTAGCTTTAAAGGACATGCCCTAATCAGGGTGGGGTTTGTGTGTGTGTGTGTGTGGTAGGGGTGCCACCATGCAAAAGCATGGACTCAAGGATAATTCGGTGCCATTTTGGAGGCTGCCTAAAACATAAATATTTGTCTCAGCGAAGTATAAGCAAATGTCCACCAAAATGTTATACAACAGTGTTCATAGTGTCTTCAGTTTTGATAGCCAACTGGAACAACCCAGATGTTCATCAGCAGGAGTCTGGCTAAACAACTGTGGTGTATTCACATGGTGGGTATGACTCACCAATAAAAAGGAACTACCTACCAATAAATGCAGTAATATTAATAAATCTCAACAATGTTATTCTGAGTAAAGAGAGGAAAAGTACATAGTCTATGATCCCATTTATACGCAATTCTAGAATAGGCACAACTCCTTTAGGTTGATATAAATCAGCTCAGTGGTTGCTTCTCAACCACTGGGGTGGGAGGTAGATTGAATACAGATGACTACCAGGAAGCTTTCTAGAGTAATTTGTCAAAACTAATTTTTGGAATTGTCAAAACAATTTGTCAAAACCAATTCAATAGCATGTTTATGTCCTGAACATTTTTATGTAAATTATACCCCAATAAAAAATAAACGGTGTAATCCAAGGCCACAGAAAGATATACATTAGTGCTATGTTATAACTGATGAGAGAAATTCTCAGGGGAAATATTAAAGGGTATAGTCTTAATTTTTTAATAAGTCAAAACATAGTAACTATAGGATAATTTTAATGCTATCTTATTTTTTGGATTATAATCCCATCATTTAGAATAATTGGTTTATTTTTTGTTTGTCCCATCTTAAATACATTTTTGAAAAATATGAGTATTTTGCATTTGCAATTTCACAAACTGCATATGTGTGTGTGTGGTTGGTTGGTTGATCACAGTATAAACAGTTCCCTAGATTATTTTTTTTTTGAAGGTTTATTTATTTGTTTGAGAGAAAGGGAGGGAGAGAACGAAGCATACTCCCCACTGACTGCAGAGCCTTGTGGGGGGTGGGGCTCAATCTCACAACCCTGAGATCATGACCAGAGCTGAAATCAAGAGTCAGATGCTGGGGCGCCTGGGTGGCTCAGTGGGTTAAAGCCTCTGCCTTTCGCTCAGGTCATGATCCCAGGGTCCTGGGATCGAGCCCCGCATCGGGCTCTCTGCTTGGCAGGGAGCCTGCTTCCTCCTCTCTCTCTGCCTGCCTCTCTCCCTACTTGTGATCTCTATCTGTCAAATAAATAAATAAATAAATAAAAATTAAAAAAAAAAAAAAAAAGAGTCAGATGCTTACCCAAACACTCCCAGTTCCCTAGATTATTAAAAACTCTTTTGAAGTATGCTTTCATTTGATATATACCACTGTAGAACTACCATAGGGTTTATGTAACTGTTCTGTTCATGATGAATATTTAGGTGGTTTCTCATTGAAGGAATGCAGTGGAGTTGTATGTAAAGGTTTTTTCCTTAATGTTTGGTATTTTTTCTTTGTTCTAGGATTTCAGGAATGCTGTAGATCAAAGCATGTGATTCATATATCCATATAGCTTTTTTAGAGTTTTAAATTATTGTCTACATCTGCAATATATAAAAGGACATTTCCTTCCCTTTGGTTAGGTGCTAAGTATACTGAATGCCTTGGGAATGTGTTTATTAACCTTCAGAACTGAGAAAATGGTAGTTAATTGAGCCTTTGAGAAGGAATAGCATTTTAAATGAATACTGGGTTTCCCAAGGCAAAGACGCAGGACGGTCATTTCTGTGGGGTTCAGGGCATGGCAAGCAAAGCTGATCAGTGCCAAACTTCTGGAATTGAAAGCAGGTTGATATATAAGCTTGAGAGCACTGGTTCTCAATCTTGGCTGCATGAGAGAATCACATGAGGGAGAGAATTTTAAAATGCCACCATCTAGAACTTACTCAACTGATAAACTCAAGATCGAAAGGGTATAAAATTTAGGCATCAGTAGTTTTAAACAAAAAAACTCCCCAGGTGATTCCTGTGTGTCAGCAAAATTGAAAACCACTAGGGAAAAGGGAGATGGACTGGGATAGGATGTAATTAGAGATAAAACTGAAAAGATAGAGAACCAGACGTAGCAGGCATTATTCTGTAGGACAAAGTGTGGACTTCCCAGGCCATTGAGCAAAAGGTGTTCATGCTCTTCCTTTTTTCCCTTGGAATCCTTTGCCTCTTCCTTGCGCTGATGTTGTATGACTCCAGAGAACAGGCAGCACTGGTGTTTCCTTGTAGATGGACTGCTCTCAGACTGCCAGAGAGCTCTTCCCTCTCTTTGCCAAGGTCTGGGAATGCCTAGGCATTTTTGTGCCACACCTCCAGGGGCAAGTCCTTAAGCACTAACTGATGGTGATGGGATGTAAATGATGCAGCTTCCTCTCCCCTGGTCAGGACAGTTCTGCAGGGTGATTTCTACCACTGCACTCAAAGTAGTCAGTCTGCAAATGTCTTACCATCCAGGCCATGATGAGTTTGTGGCAGAATGGAAACTTACATGCTGTTCCTTCCTAAGGAAAGAGCTCTGGAAAAGAAATGTCATCTGAAATCAACAGTGGGCTTCCAGTCTTATCTGCAAGTATATTACCTTATCATGGACCAGCCATGCTTGGTTCTCAGGCTGCAGAGCTTTACAGACCATGTTTTGAATAGCACTAACTTCTACAATCTCCAGAGTGACCGGCATTAGCGAGCTAGTTTTACCCTTGTGGACATGCCTTTATCTTGCAGCCATCCTTTCCCTTTTCCTTCCATTTCCTAGAAACGCTACTAAGTGACTTATCCAGGACTCCTAGTGTCAGCATCGGTTTCTAGGGAACTCAGTTAAAGTAGGCCATGAGCTTTGTCTTGGAAGGTAAAACCTGTGCTTCAGGAAGATCAGCCTGAAGAATCATTTAGAAAAAGAAGTGAGATTGACCATCACTACAGCTCATCAGTCAGGGAACTCAGGAGTAACACTCCTTCATTACATTCATTAAAAAAAAAAAAAAAAAATCCTGTCCTTGCTATTTCCACTGCTCCTGCTTTAGTTCAGACCCCCATTATTTTCGAGGTTTAGAGTCACTGGTCTGTTTCAAGATGTAAAACTCAAGGATCTTGCCAATGTATCAGTGGAGATGGACTAGAAATGGTAGGTTCCTCACAATTTGTAAACTAACATTTCTTTGGTGGAATATATGGTTTTTGCATTTCGCTTTTAGAGCTCACAGACTGATTCTAAATTTTATCTGTAAGGAAACTTAGGTATACCTCAAATATCTGACTCAGGCATGTAATTAAAGCTCTCAGATGTTCAATTTTTCTTACTTTCTGAATGAGGAAGAAGAATTAAATTATTCCCATGGCCCCTTCCAGTTCTATAATGTTATATTCAATGGTGGCTGCTAGATTATGTCAGTGAGAGCAGCATAAAACAGATTATTCCAGCAGCAGTTGTCACTTCTCAAAACAAATTGACAAAAATCTTACAGTTATTGTAAGAACAATTCTGCAGGAAGCTAACCTTTGCCCATTTTTCTTAATGATATGTTTACTGCCTTTAACTTTGCTTTGGAAATGGGAAACAATCTAATTGGGTTGATAAGGTCAGCGTGCAGGAGGTTTGGAAAGAGATTGGATAATATTTGTGCATGTGTATATTTGCCTAGACATGCTTTTTGTCATGTTTATTATACTTTAATGATTAGCTAGAAATAACAAGGCTGCTGTATATTCTTTTATTAATGCTCTGTCATTTATGGATTATTCTAAGGTAATTTAAAAATACAGAGAAAATATAATTATTTGAGGGTGCTTTTGGAAGAGGTAGATATATTTATAAAATTAAATAGTAATTTAATAACACCGTACTCCTCAAAACAGAGTTTGCCCAGCATCTATAGTTCACAGGGTTGATGAGCCTGGATGAAATGACTTGTATTTTCCTGTTTTCAAGGAGCATGGACATTCAACTTGGGGTGAGTTTGTGGATCAAGAAAGGTGATTTAACAGTGTGTAAATTATTTCTGCTCATCACTTTATCATACCCTGTTCCCAAACAACCCTGAAATATGTAAATACTTTCTAGATTCTATTGTGGTACACAGCTCACCTACACAGAAATGTGAGTTTCTGTTAACATGGATACTCCATTAGAAATGATCTCAATTCTATTCTCTTTTGGGCTTCAATTTGAGTATGTTTGTAGCATTTTCCTAATTTGTTTTTCCTTAAATGAGGTATCATGGGGAGAAAGGACATACATCTTCAGTGTATAATTCATTGATTTTTTTTTTTTTTACATATGTATACACTTGTATAACCACTGCCTGGGCTAAGATAGAAAGCGAGGTTTAAAAACCATTCCTCGGGGCGCCTGGGTGGCTCAGTGGTTTGGGCCGCTGCCTTCGGCTCAGGTCATGATCTCAGGGTCCTGGGATCGAGTCCCGCGTCGGGCTCTCTGCTTGGCGGGGAGCCTGCTTCCCTCTCACTCTCTCTGCCTGCCTCTCTGCCTACTTGTGATCTCTCTCTGTCAAATAAATAAATAAAATCTTAAAAAAAAAAAAAAAAAAAAAAAAAACTTTGTAAAAACCATTCCTCTTGCCAATTACTTTTCTACCCAGTTAATTTTCCTCTGTGCTGTCATTACCACCATTCCTACTTCTCTCCCTATAGCTTGGTTTTGCCTGTTTTTGCTGTGTGGTATTTGGTGATATGGATATATAATTCTTCTCTTGATGGATATTTGCTTTATTTTCATTTTTTCAGATACTATGGACTGCTGCTGGTTTTTGATGGCCATATGTACTCATTCTTTTTTTGGTAGATAGAACTGGAATTAGGCTTGCTTGTTCATAAGGTAGGAATAATTTAGCTTTAGTCCTTGCTGCCAAATGTTTTTCCGAAGAGGTAGTGCCAGTTTTCCTTCCCACCAGCAATGTATGAGAGCCCTCATTCCTCTGCATTTGTGCCAATATGTTGTATTGAGTGTTTTTAATTTTAGCCACTCTGGTGAATGTGTGTATGTCATTACAGTTTTAGTGTTCATTTTCCTGATGAATAATAATATTGAGTACCTTTTCATATACATATTGCCCTTTTTGAAGCCTCCTTTATAAAATCCTGTTCAACTATTTTAGCTATTATCTTTTTGTTTTTGAGTTGTGTTTATGTATTCGGATAAATATGTGAATATATTTATGCTTTCTTTTGATGAATGGAAGTTCTTAATTTTAATGAAGTCCAAATTATCACTTTCTTCCATGGTTCTTGCTGTGTGTGTGTGTGTTAAGACTATTTATTCGAGACGAGAAAGAAAGTGAGCATGAGCAGAGGGAAGAATTGCGGGAGAGAGAGAGTCTCAAGCAGACTGCTGCTGAGAGTAGAGCCTGACGCGGGGCTTCATCGCACCACCCTGAGATCATGACCTGAGTCAAAATCAGGAGTCTTACACTTAACCAACTGAACAACCCAGTCACCCCTCTGTTCTGTTTTAATATGTGATTTGAAAACCCAGTCACCACAAAATGTATTCAATTAGACAAACCCTAGGCTTATTTTTAAAGGTAACTGTGGCATAGTGGAACATATTTTGGAATTTAGCACTAGGTGTCCTGTCTTTCCAATGACTAAGTAGGAACTGTAGGCAATATTCTTAATCCTTTAAGTCTTTTTAGTCATTCACAATGTGTTATCTTAGACAAGACTCTCAGTTGCAAGTGGCAGAAAACTAAGCTGGGTCAAGCAAGAAAAACTGATGTGGATGGAGGGTAGATTCTAGAATCAGAATAGTTACCTAAACTGTTGTTGTTTGTATGTATATGTATATGTATATAAGACCTCTATGTATATGAGACCTTAGGGGGTCGTCATCACCATGACATTCTTACCTCTGCCTTTTTTTTCCCCCTCTGTGTTGGCCTCCTTCTCACTGCCACTGGATAGGTTTTATGTAGCAAGAAACATGGCAGCTGGCATCTCTAGGCTTACAACTCTCCTGCTGAGCATCTCAAAAGGAAATAAAAGTGTCTTTCTGTCCCACTCACTTAGGTATATAATAATCATAGTGAAAGATTCTGGGTCCTCCTGAGTCATCTGTCTACCTATGTGAAGAAAGAGAAAAACCATTATGATAAACCCCAGGATGAAACCAAGAAAGGAATGGTTCACACAAATAAGTAGTTATGCATTTGCCAAGAGAAGGGAGATGATGTGCTGTGAGAACACGAGTAGTGGATATAAACTACAAAGGGAATAAAAATGCATGACTTGCAAGAGTTGGTTGTTTCAAGTCTTAATTGGCAAGTTACTTGAAAGTACCAGGTACAAGGTAGAGGGTCACTTTCATGAGGTGGGGATCCTGGTGATGGGAGCCAAAATAATGGAAGAACTACTGACTGATAATCAGTAGAAGACTTCAGCTTGTTTACAATCACTTCTTTTATACTTTATACAAGATACAGTTACAAACAGGCTGTAGACTTACATGCAGGATGTGAACTGCTTGTGAGATGTGAGCTATGTGCAGGACGTGGGCTACCTGCAGGATGTGGGCTACCCCTAAGCAATCAAGTGCTCAAATGGGACAAGTGAACAACAATTATCTCTTAGCTTTAAATGACAAGAAGCAAGTTAATGATTCTTCACACTTAGTAGATCCATCTAAAGGAGGACAGAAGGGGCACCTGGGTGACTCAGTGGGTTAAAGCCTCTGCCTTCGGCTCAGGTCATGATCCCGGGGTCCTGGGATTGAGCCCCGTGTCCAGCTCTCTGCCCCGCAGGGAGCCTGCTTCCTCCTCTCTCTCTGCCTGCCTCTCTGCCTAGTTGTGATTTCTCTCTGTCAAATAAATAAAATATTTAAAAATAAATCAATAAATAAAGGAGGACAGGAAAGCACTCCAGGGATCCTCCCATGTCTATTCCACCCTGGAAGACTTTTGCCCTCCATCACCTCGAGTTTTCTCACAGGATCCGATAGGACCCCAGTCACACTGGTGAGGATCCCGGTTGTGTTCCAACAGTGGAGACATGATGCTTATTGTTGAAATATGAATAGGGGAATCTGAAGAACTTTTTTCTTCTGCTCTTAGAACTGGAGCTGTAGAGAAGGTCACAGCAGGCCTAAGCAAATCAGGGATCTAAGATGCTTTTCTACACTCTTATTTGGAAGTGGTTTTCAAGGTCACTTGTGGATCTCTGGAATACACAGGTCAGAACAGAGCTCTGCTTTGATTCCTCCCACAGGTCCAGAGAGATTCTCCTAATGGTAAAACAGGAGGCCCAGAATCTCCCAAATTTTTATCCTCAAATACGTTGGTTTAGTCATTCACTGCTCAACCCCTCTCCTTTCCAAAGTTTTTTCAACACAGGTGTAGAATTCTTAGGGCGATAGCAATACCATTTAGATCACACATAAATGTGGCAGATAAACAACATGGCTGCTTTTGAACCATTGCCGCCTGGAATATTTGTAGCAATAAACACTTCATAGGGAATCCATTCTCTCATCAATCCCTATTCCATCCATAAAAGATTTTGGGGGGATCTATGGTTTTCAAACTTCCATGTCCATCAGGATCATCCCCTAAAAGGTTTATTAAGCAACTGATTGCTGGGCCCGACCTCCGTGAGTGTATGATCCCATAGATCTGGGATGGACCCCAAAACTGGCATTTCTAACAAGTTCCTGGTCCTGTGCTATTACTTGTCCAGAGTCCACATTTTAAGAATTAGATAGAAGATACATTTCTGCCCCCGCCCCCAATTTAGGCACAATAAGACTCTTCTTACCTCCTATTTTAACTCAGTAGGGAAACTTGTACTTTGAAGAAAACTTATTTTCCCTGAAAAATAAAGAGCCCTTATTATGAAAACAAAAATAATTGCTTCCCAGTTAACTTTTGCAGTTCTGATTTGTTTGAGGGTTGCGGTGAAGGTAGACCCATATATCAAATTAACTTCCTGGAGGTCATATACTTTGTAGAAGAAACAAAAATAATATCCTGATAAACAGCTATAAGGATAACCCATAGGGAGAGTTGCAAGTAACCTTCACCTTTGCTCTAAAATTCCTTATCTCTTCAGCCTAATGGGATTTTCTGGTTTGCTTTTTTTGTTTTTCTTCTCCTTTTGTGTCCTTGTTGTGTCAGGAATCAGATGTCCTCAAACAGCATTTCTAACTGAAATTAAAAGGGGTAATGTTCAATTCTGCCAGCTCCAGAGTTGGTCACCAAATGAGTCATAGGAACCTCTGCAAAGGACTGAATCACACTGCTCTCCTTCCATCAGCCACAACTGAGGAATGTGGTTAACCTACCTTAGAAATTAAAATCTGGTAGCAAGGATTTGTTGTTGTTGTTGTTGTTGCTGTTGTTTTGGCAGCGATGTTAAGTCAGTCTTGGCAAACAGGAGACAGTGCTGAGGGTAGCACGAAAGAGAGGGCAAGTACACATCCTACAGTAATGCCTACCTCTCCTGATGCCTTTATTCCCATTTCAGAGGATGGAAATTGGAGTGTTGCTGGCCTTGAGGACCTCTGTGGCTTAGAGATTTTTGCCTCAGAGGTTTTCTTTCTCCCTCTAGCCTTTGAGTTTTAGATATCTTCTGTGAAGTACAGCTGTTTGTGTTATGGTTTTTTCTCCATTCTAAATTCATATTATGGATCAGCAAAGGCAGCTGTCTTCCGTCTAGGTACGGAAGGATCATGCACCATGGTTGAAACACCCATAATAGATGGTATTAGTGTGGCCTTCCTGCTAATGTCACGCTTTCAGGCCCTCCGGTTCACACTACAGCACATCACAGATAAGCTTGAACTCTTATTAAAGGTGTCCGGTAGTTACACTAAATTCATTGTTACTAAGGTGATGAAGAAGGAGCACATGTGGGTGCCTCCATTTAAAAAGGAATTCTCTAAGTTATATAAGCCTATCAAATGTAAAGCATTGAGGAGAACAGAAAAGAGAGATTGTCCAAGTAGTCTCTCACCTTCCTGTGAATTTAAGGGAGAGAATGGAAATGTGGACTGGGTTGTGAGCTAGAAAGGAGGTTGTGGGGTTTTGAGGAAATACCTGAAGTTTCCTTGTCTTCAAGGAAAGGGAAGTGACTGACGGAGACACTGGGTGGTGTTGGAGAGTGCTCCTGAAGCCAGGTAAGGAGTGATACTAATAGTCTTCATGTGCGTGTACTGCCTTTTCAAAGCAGGAACATTTTATGTCAGATCTTATCATTTCTCCCAGGAGATGGAGCTGAAGGGAAATGCATTTAAGCCACCATAACATTTCATAAATTGAGGGAAGATTTAATTCCCATTCTGTTTATTTAAGTATCATATACTATGATAGGCTTGGGGAAACCAAGAAAAATTCGCTACCTGTGCCCTCAACGAATTTCAATTAGAATGGAACGATAATCATGAAAAATGAAAATTACAATATAGTTACCTGATAATTCTGAAGTGTTGAGCATAATGTCCTGTGGTGCCTACAAACAAGTGCATACGCTCTCTGGAGGAGGCTCTGAAGTCTGCCTGGACATTTACCAGGCAATCAAGAGAGAGAGGGAGATGCAGGGAAAAGGACATTTACCAGGCAATCGAGAGAGAGGGAGATGCAGGGAGAGGAACATATGCTAATAACAAAGGCTGAGGGCAGATGAACCTGTCAGTGTGTCAAAGTATAAGAAGGAAACTGGCAGGAGATGATGTTACATTGGACATCAGTGGCTATAGAACTCATGGTCTTACTGGCTGTTGAAAGTTTCAAACTTTATTCTGTTTTCAGTGGGAAGAAGTCTAGAGAAATGGGGTGGCAAATACTCCATCTAGCTTTTCCTAGAATTGCGAAAGCATTGGAAGGCCTGGAGAGGTAGGCTTCTGAAAATGACTCCCAAAGCAAGACAGTGCAAGAGTTCTGATGTAGCAGGAGATTGCTGGTGAACCTTTGGACTTCAAGAGTACACAGTGTGGCTGTACTTCTGGATACAGAAGGTGGGCACAACTGTCACGGCCACATGTCTTCAGACAACATGGTGTCATTGAGTCCATGCAGGAACACCACATTTTCTTTCTTTCTTTCTTTCTTTCTTTCTTTCTTTCTTTCTTTTTTTTTTAAGATTTTACCCATCCATTTGACAGAGACAGAGATCACAAGTAGGCAGAGAGGCAGGCAGAGAGAGAGGGGGAAGCAGGCTCCCTGCTGAGCAGAGAGCCCGATGCGGGGCTCGATCCCAGGACTCTGGGATCATGACCCGAGCCGAAGGCAGAGGCTTTAACCCACTGAGCCACCCAAGAGCCCCATGAGCATCAGTTTTTTAAAAAGTTAATGTGGGGCTCTAATTCACAACCCTGAGATCAAGAATTACATGCTCTTCTGACCAAGCCAGCCAGGCATCCTGATCATCAGTTTTGTTTTGTTTTTGTTTTTGTCTTAATGAGAACTTTTCAATGACATTTTATTTCCCTCTAATATCAGGCAAGGCTTTCTTTGCAAGAAAGAGAAAATCACCTTGAAGTAATTTAAGCAAAATATAAATTTACTATCTCACATCATTTTAAGTCAAGCGGAAACAGATCTAGTCACAGATGTTTAAATGGTGTCACTCAGCTCAGCCTGTCTCTCACTGACTCTCTTGGCTTTGCTTGCCCACCCTCTCTACTGGCAACATTGTCAGGCAGTCTCTTTCTTCAAAGCTAGGAAAAATAATGAACTCTGGAAAGAAGGCTTATCTCTTGCTTACCAGTCTTCCTACAAAGTAGAGACTCCTTTGCTCCTACAGGATCCCTGACGTCGAATATCAGGGTACAGATTCATTAGTTTGTCCTGGGTCACATGCCTTTTACTACACCAGTCACTTGTGGGCTCCTGGGTGCTCTGATGGGCCATGCCCACCCTTGCTCTTGGGAGGGTATATGTTCTGCTCCATGTCAAATGTAGAAAAGTTTCCCCCCGAGAATTGTCAGAAGTTAAGACTTTTGTATCCAGGAAAGAAAGCAGGGATACCAGGTTTGCACATTAACCAGTGTCTCTGACTTGGGAATCCTGGGTGAAATGTAAATGGGTTTGTCTCAGAATTCACAAAACATTTCTAGTCTATTCTGTTCTCTTAGAAGCCAGTCATTAAATCCAGCTCACAGTTCCATGTGAGAGTAATTATATTTTTGGAATGCGTGGCTTGAAAAAAATATAATGACAAAAAACTGCTATGAATTTAGTGACACTTAAAAATGAATTTGTTTTTTAAATTCATGATGATAGTTTTAACATACATTTTATCTTTTTTTTACATACATTTAAAAATTATGTATATGGTGATGGAAGTAATAATTGGGGAGCTTATGGATTTGTGAGCCTGTTTCAGTCACTCTGATGTCCCCAAAACACAAATAAATTTCATGCCTTGAAGTCAAGTTAATCATGGAGTCTGTGGGTAGCCTAAGCATAATTTCAGGGACTATTAAATAAAGGAATGTTCAGGGGATGTTACAGGATTCATACTCATTTAGTTTTCGGAGTACTAGTATTAAATGCTGCACCATCAAGGTGGGTGATGTTACAAGGATCCAAATAGCTCATGTCAAAACTAGACAAAAATGACTGTGCCAAAGATAAGTGGGAGTGCAGAAGCACATACGTTACACAATAAATACATATTTTTAGTTCTTTTTCTAAAGTTCTGCTTTCTGTTTTCAGCCCTTTAGTGTGTAGATGGTAGCAAATCTGGAAAAAAAAGTTGAACATAATAATATGGAAGGAGGAAATTACATTCATATGTATATGTGATTACATATATGTACATATGTTATATATACGTGTGTGTATGTGTATGTACATATATACACAAGACTTCTAAAGGAAGTAGCATTCCCTTCAGATCAGCTGAGGACCTGTGCCATGTATTCTGGATCTATCCCCAGGCTGCTGTGACAGGGCTCCTGGCTGCCATTAGTTCTGTCTGCAAAATGGAGGCCGTTTGACCAGTCTTCTTCCTGCCTCGTGGGAAGCCATCAAGGTCCACACATACTGCTTCAGCGTCGCTGGTAGAGAGCTGCCTTCCAGGCATCTGTGGGCTATTCCTGAGTGCTCCCTGAGTGCAGAGAATTACATCAGGGGTAGCGTTTCCAGAATGACAGTTTTGTTATTGGTCTGCGCGATTTGCTGGTGCTGGGAGGTTTCCTGTATGGTGTTGGAGGAGCCACAGGGTGGGGCGGGGAGGGGGCAGTGGGGGGTGGGAGGTGAGGATCAGCGCCGCCCAGCTGGAAGAGAGCGACAGGTGTGTGCCGCCCCTCCCCCTGCATCCTGCGGGCTGGTCTGCGCAGCCGCCTGCGGTGGCGCCGCCAGGGCTCCAAGTGGGCCCTTTGCCAAAGGCCCAGCCTCCCAGCTGTGCCAAGCATCGCCCATTATACATGCAGTTGTTTGAAACAGAAGCACCAAAGTGGAACTCGTCTTCGCTACCAAAGCCGCCCTTTAATCTTTAAGGACTTTCTAGTCCCTTAGAAAATGTGTGCCCTAATCTCTCTTTTTTTTCTTTGTGAAAGAAAGGAAACACAAGAGAATGACCTAAAGAAACTCTATAAAAATGGTACTATGCTGTGAAGTATTTGAAATGGTGTTTGAAACAGTCATTTTGGTTTCTTGGACATTTACCAAATAGCTTCTAATTACCTGTTTGGGGAGGGGGGTCTCTTCTCAAGCAAAGATCCTTTTATTTGTAGGGAAAGGCTTCTTACTGTCTTGCTAACTTGTCAGAGGAGTAGGTCTAGAGTAATTGGCTTCCTGATGGAATCCAGTTTTGTTTTCCCTGTTTTAAGAACTTGATTTATGGGTTTTGTTATTTTGCTGTTTCAAATTTTTAATTTCATTTTATGAGGCTGTATATTTTTTAACATGGAGGTTTTAAAAAAGTTTTACTTTTTTTTAAGATTTTATTTATTTATTTATTTGACAGAGAGA
Source organism: Meles meles (assembly GCF_922984935.1). Classification (NCBI taxonomy): domain Eukaryota; kingdom Metazoa; phylum Chordata; class Mammalia; order Carnivora; family Mustelidae; genus Meles; species Meles meles. The sequence goes on from NC_060068.1 coordinate 93,589,917, forward strand.
GATCACAAGTAGGCAGAAAGGCAGGCAGAGAGAGAGAAGGGAAGCAGGTTCCTTGCTGAGCAGAGAGCCCGATGCGGAACTTGATCCCAGGACCCTGAGATCATGACCTGAGCTGAAGGCAGTGGCTTAACCCACTGAGCCACCCAGGCGCCCATTACTTTTTTTTTTTTTTTTTTTTTTTTAACAAAAGGAACATCTCTTTTTTGAGGTAAGTGAAAATCTTGAAGGTTTCTGTTTACTTTTTTTCAGTTCTCTATTTCTCTCTGGCAGAGTTATTGTATTTAAGAAAACCCTAAAAATTTCTGTAACTTGTCCCGATTAGCAACTTTATTAAAACTTTGGATGAGTTGAGATCTGATTGGGAACACTTGTGGGGTCGGTAAGGAAACCGGCAGTATTACTTATTTTCCACAAGTGAGAAGCTCCTTTGACATGTGTGGCTTCTTAGTATGAATCTTGAAACTTGCAGTTGCTGTGCATTTTCTTTTGTTTTGAGTGCATTTTACCTTATGGCTGCAGAAGTCAGGAAGTAATTACAAGTAAGTGATTTACTTACTCAGGAAGGTTTCTGATCATGTTATGGTAACTTTGATTTAAATTCTCAAAGAAGGTAATTGTTGCAAGAGGTTCCCAACTTAAAGCAAACACTTCATTAGGTTCAAGATAGTTAAAAAACATAGCCAGTTTATGTCTGTAATCTTTGTCTCTCTCCCTGTCTCCCCCAATTTCTTTCTTTTCTCTCTCCCTCTTTCTGTCTCTCCTCTCTCTTCCTCTTCCTCCTTCTAGCACTGTGTCTCATCTGCCAGTCTGAGTGCAGTAACCTCTAAACCCATCTCAGGAAATAAATGCTTTGTCCAAACACTCTGTAGGGGAAAAAAAAAATCCCATCATGAAATGATGTTGAGGGAGTTGCCATAACAGTGACATTTCACCACCCCGAGACACTACCCTCCAGGATTCTCTATTTTATATAATACCATATACCAACAGACAGTTTGCGAGGTTGAAATGCTGACAGAATTCTAGTGTTTTTGTTTTTTAGGTGAGTGCCAAAATTGTCAACAGGAAGCCTTTCCAAAATCCCAATTATTACCCGGAGAGAAAACAATGACATGGCCATGTTTTTAAGGTTTCAATGCTATGATTATCTTGGGTCATTACAGGGAAATGGGAGGCTTCATATCCTTCGGAATTTTCTTATTAATTACTTAAAGTATGAGGGTTCTAGTGCACAAGAGGGGGCAAACCAGGTACCCTGGCCACTAACACTAATTAAGAAAAATGCTTTGGGGGAAGCGGGCTTTCTAATGGTTCTTGGCAGGATTATCTGACACTAGATGGAGGTTTCCAGCACACATTTCTCTTCCTGGAGTCCATGAAAATGAATCCAGCCAGACTGGCTTCACATCGGTGGATGGAAAGGGGAGGAGCTCAACTGGTTTTAATTTATAAACCTCAAGTTGCCTTTTCCTTCACTATTTGACGATCGTCACTGGCCGCCTAACACCAGTGAGGTGGCTTCCTGCAGACACCATCTGTCCTTGCTGGCACCGTCTGCCCTGTTGGCATCTCCTGCAAGCCAGACAGTGAGTGTCCTGTCAGTTCTAGGAGAGCGATTCTCAAAGCGTGGCTGGTAGTGTGGCTAGCTCATGATGCACTCTGATGCATTGATGAGGTTCGTTCCTACCCTCATTGTATTTTGACTTTATTATTTCCTTCGTGGTTGCTCCCTGTTAGTATATTATGGGAGAGGGGTTTCGTAGGGTGGGTGTTGGAAGCAGCCATTGAAAACTGGGTAGCACTGAAGGATAAATCTGGTTGTTGCTGTGTTGGAGCTTGGTGCCATTGTGTGCCTCTTCCATGACTTCTGTGTCTTCTCTGGGCCAGCCACAGTCCTGCTGTATCTTCCTGCTCTATAAGAGCCATAGACCCAGAGATGTGTCATAGTATGCCTTACATGGCTCCTATGACACTGTTACATGTCTGAACTCATCTCAGCGCCTAGTGTGTGGCTCTTCAGCCCCAGCTACCCTGACTGTGCCTCAGACACACCAGGGCACTGCCATATACTTAGAGGGCTCCCTCTTGCACCTCCTTAAGGCTTTTACTCAAATGCTATCTCTTCAGAGAATCTCTTCCAGGACATTCTATCTAAAATTGTAGTTCCCGACCCCTCATACATGTTTTGTTTTTGTCCTTACACATATCACCATTGCGCATAATATTTTAATAATTGTTTATTTAGGTTAGTTGTATGTTATTTATACATTAATCTATTACCTGTCTTCTTCCTCTAGAATATAAGGTAAATGAACATACGGATTTTGTCTTTTTGCTCACCACTGTGTTCCCAATACCCAGAGCAGTGCTTAGCATTTACCAGGTGCTTGGTAAATACTTTTTTAAAGAGAACAAATGATTGGATGATGCCCCATACCCCATATATCTGTTTCTTAATTAGAGTCTTCATAAATATAGCAGAGAAGCTATTTTAACTCACCCCATTTAAATTTGGGACCAAAATTCTGGGGCACCTGGGTGGCTCAGTGGGTTAGGCCTCTGCCTTAGGTTCAGGTCGTGATCCCAGGGTCCTGGGATCTAGCCCCACATTGGGCTCTCTGCTCAGTGGGGAGGGAGCCTGCTTCCCCCCCGCCCCGCCTGCCTCTCTGCCTACTTGTGATCTCTCTCTCTCTGTCAAATAAATAAATAAAATCTTAAAAAAATTTTTGGGACCAAAATTCAGTATACTTATTCACTTATGAAACCATTCTAGATTTATGTTGATTATACAAAAATAAGATCAGACCATTGAGTGATTAAATACCAGGTGTGATTGTTGTGTGTTTGGAACATTCCATGTAACAGCTTTGTCTAAAGATCAGAGTCTTATTTATAATTCATCTTTAAATATTTGTAAAATATTGAAATGCCTTATTTGGGAAAGAATTGGTATACTAAGTGCTTTCTATATATTAATTGCTTTTCATATATAGCCTGATTTAATTATTATAAGAACAATGTAAGAAATATGTTTCTGTTCCTATTTGGAATGAGATTCTGAACGTCTCTGATCACCCAAGGTTTCAGAAATAATAAGAGAGAAGACCTGATCTTTACAATTTATGCTACCACATGAGGATTTCTGTGGGAAAACAAACCAATGAATTAGATCAGTTCCCATTAATTTAACTTCTTTGGCTGAATATACGTCTTAAAGGAGCGCCCTACTATATCATTCACCTGCTAAGAGTCTGCATTGGTTTCCTGTTGGATCAGGCCAAAATGGCACTCAATGTCCCACATAATCTCCTTTCCTTTTAATGACCCCAGGCTATTTCCCTCTACTCTTTGTAACATACACTCTGTTCTGGTAAAGAAGATTTTCTTCGTACCTGCCGCCCTTTACCCATTATATACCTGTTTACTAGTTTCTGTCCTATCTTCAGTGACTTCATGTTGGTTACCCCTATGCTATTCCTTTTGGGCATGAATGCCATTCTGTTTCTTTAATGCTCATCCATACACTTAACACTTTTGAAGGTCTACTTGAAAACTGTGCACTTTGTTTTTCATGATTCTAGCCTACAACAATTTCTCTCATTTTTCTTTTCTTAATTACTTGTGAACTTATTAGCTGTCCCACACAATGCATTAAGCTCTAATTATAGACTGTAGTGTTTTGTAATTGTTTCTAGTGTCAGCCTGGTTCTCTGAACAAGAGAGTATTTAAAGAGATTTATATCTTACACTTTTTTTCCCCCTCCCTTCAATACATCCTAGGGTAGATGTTACACCTTTGGGAGCTGCTCAACAAATATTTGGCTTTTCATATTTATTGAATCCTGTTGGAAACAATAACAGCATTTTAGGAGAGAAGGTAAAATCTGGTTTATCAAACATTGCTTTCTTCCAATTCCAATTCAATATCAGCTCTATGCATCTTGTATACAGATACATTTTTGAAAAGTCGCTGTTAGAGTTTGCTTCCCTTTCATGATATCTGAAATTTAAATATCAGCTTCCACGTAGTAAATGTATGTATAAAGTAATTTTGAGAACTTAGGGTAGAAGGCATACTGTAGATATAACACCTTCATCTTCAGAAAGCAAAATTAAAATGCTAATACTTAGAAATTTCAGAACAAAGCACAAGAAATTTTGGATAAATGGTGAGGCCAAAGAAGTCATTGTTTCATTTCTAAGGTACTAGCAAAGGGTGGGAAATGTGTCCTTGAAGCATTGGTATTTTCTTTTTCCACATGCCCATATGTTACTGTAAACACTTGGCTGTTTCTTGGAGTACATGCCTATAGTGTTAAAGGCAGTTGGGACGCATTTGAACTTGTGAGGTAGCATTAACCACTTATTAACATAAGAGGAGAGGTGTCCAAAGTGATGAGAGATCTGCAGTGATTTCAGATCAGGTGTTAGACTGCAAATCCTTCTTTTGGGCAATATGAGTCTGATAACAGTGCACCATGCCAGGGAGCATGTTTTGGCAGAAGGAGAAGAAGCTGAGAGTGTCCAGGTGTAGAGGAAGCATTGTCTCATACATTCAGGTGTAATTTCTCAGTATAGAATGGTATCGTGTATGGACGTATCTCAGTTACTGGCATGAATGAAATGTTGTGCCATTTGTCCAGTTTTTTAAATGAAATATATTCCTAGTTCCTACCTTGCATGATCTTTTCAGGGTAATCTGGAGATTGGAAGGGGTGCACATTCTCTAGTTGAGAAGACTCCTCTGTTGTCTCCCTCTGAGTGTGAACTTAAGCTTAGTGGACAGTCGTGGGTCACACTGGGTGCATTTTTGAATTGTGTGCTTCTGGAATCTGGAAACAGGATCTGTTCCAAGAAGGGCAGGTGCCACAGGTAGAGAGACAGGAGGACGTTGTGCTGGTTTGCAAGCAGAGCAGTGTACTCCAAATGGGGTGACGGATGGTAGGAGGCACAGCCAAGGGCATGCAGAGGCTCCCAGGTGGCTACCCGCAGGCTGGCAGAGCACAGTGAGATGGAGCCCAAGTGTGTGCAGACTGAGCGCTCTTGGAAGCCTTCATGCGGCTGACCTCAGAAGGGCCTGGCATCTAGCAGGGGCCCGTATGGTGAGTTGGGGATCTGAGTTGCTGTCTTTAAGGAGCTGTCAGGGAGAAAGCTGGGAGAAAAGGTTGGTGAGGAATAAGAGGAAGACCAGTTGTCAAAAATGGAGGGCAAAGTGACCATACAAAGTGACCCCCACACCAATGCTTCCTATATGTCAAGAAAAGTCCTTAATCTTTTATACTTATTAACTCTTATTCATTCTTACAACTTATGAGGCGGGTACTACTATCACTCTCATTTTACAGGGGAAGAAACTGAGTTACAGGTGGAAGCATGTGCGGGGTCACACATCTCACAAGTGGCCCAGTTGGGATTCCAACCCATGCATTCTGGCTTGGGAGTCTGTGGCTTGACCTCGAAGCCATCGCACTCCAGTTATCTCAGAGTGGCAGAATCAGATTGGTTCAGGATAGGGCATAGAGCTTTGAGCCAGAGAGATAGGGTTTTGAATCTCTCTTTTACCACTTGTTACTGGTGACACTTGGGGAAAATCGATTCATTTTTCTTAGTCTTGTTTTTATCATCCCCCTTGCCCCCATCGAAAATGGGGAAATGCCATCTACTGCATAGATTTTGAAGAACTAACTAGAATAACAGGTATAAACTAATAACATAGTATCTGGCAAGAAGCTGCCACTCAGCCAATGTCTGTTTTCTTTCTCTTCTCTCAGTGTGCATTAACATACAGCTCTAGGAGCACCTGGGTGGCTCAGTCATTAAGCGTCTGCGTTTGGCTCAGGTCATGATCCCAAGGTCCTGGGATGGAGCCCCACATCAGGCTCCCTGCTCTGCGGGAAGCTGCTTCTCCTTCTCCCTCTGCTGCTCCCCCGCTTGTGTTCCCTCTCTCGTTGTGTCTCTCTTCGTCAAATAAATAAATAAAATGTTTAAAAAAAAATAGAGCTCTATATATTCTTCTCGATTGGGAATCAGATTGTTGCTGGGCACAGGCCTGGGTCAGGCTTGGGATCATCAGGGATCTCGCGGGCTGTGAGAGTGGGCATGTGCAACTGATGTCTTCCTACCTGTTCAGGTTAAACAACATGGTTGCCCTAATATACAGAAAAATGTCTTGGCACATGCAAAGTCTTGTATACAGGTAAGTCAATGAAACTTCATGTCTGGAGCTTGTCAACTAATGCTCACTTCAAGAATCACAATTAGCAAGTTAAAAAGAATTGTTCATTTTTATAAACATGTCAGTCACCTATTATTTTTAAGATTCCTTGCTTTCACTACCTTTGTTAATCTTTAGGAGAACTAACTGTAATGACTGCAGGTTTGAACTTCTATATGATACTTGATTTTCAAGATACTTGAATTTCAAAGCCTGCTTCATGTTTCATAGCAGCTAGGGCATACAAGTTAACAATCTGAAATACAGAGTCTCCAGGGAAGTCATGATCAGTCTCCATCATCTTTCTTACTTTTTTTTTTTTTTTTAAGATTTTATTTATTTATTTGACAGAGAGAGAGATCACAAGTAGGCAGAGAGGCAGGCAGAGAGAGAGGGAGAAGCAGGCTCCCCATTGAACAGAGAGCCCGATGTGGGGCTCGATCCCAAGACCCTGGGACCATGACCCAAGCCGAAGGCAGAGGCCCAACCCTCTGAGCCACCCAGGCGCCACTATCATGTTTCTCATTAGAAGCATCAACCCAATCATGACTGAGGAATTCTGTTATCACTTTTTCTGGCTACAACTTTGGCCTTTAGCTTTAAACTATCCTGAAAGCTGTAACTATACATACTTTTTTGTTACTTAATTTTGTAATAGGAATAGCACATGTTCACTGTAGAAAGATTGAATGAATTACATTTGGCACAGGAATAAAAGAAAATCCTCCTGTAATTCTAGAGCTAAACGCTGTTGTATTTTTATGTATATTCTTTGAAATTATTTTCTATGTATGTATCTACATAGAAATGGGATCATACTATATATGCAGTTTGGTAACCTGTGCTTTTCACTAAACAGTTTTATCATCTACATCATTATTTCTGATAGCCTCGTAATATTCTATTAGATATTTCCAGCAATTTTAATTTAGATACTCCTTTTTTTTTTTTTTTTTTTAAGATTTTACTTATTTATTTGACAGAGAGATCACAAGTAGGCAGAGAGGCAGGCAGGGAGACAGGGGTGGTGGGGAAAGCAGGCTCCCTGCTGAGCAGAGAGCCTATTTGGGGCTCCATCCCAGGACCCTGAGATCATGACCCGTTTTTAAAATTTTAATTAATTTTTTAATAATTTTAAATTTTAAAATTAATATTTTTAATAATTTAATTAATTTTAATTAAATATTTTAATTTAATTTAATTTTTGAAATTTATTTTTTAAATTTTTAAAATTAATTAATTAATTTTATAGATACTCCTCTATTGTTAAGTATTTACTTTGTTCACATTTTTTCCTATTAGGAACAATGTTTCGAGGATTATCTTCAAATGTTCATCTGTGTATCTCTTTTTCATGCTGATTCAAAGGGTATGCATGTTTATCAGGTTTTTGATATATTTGCCAAATACCTGTCTAGAAATATTGTACTGATTATATTCCCACTGGTGGTAAATAAGTGTTCTGACACTTGGTGTGATTTTTTAATTTTAATGTACCATCTGATGGACAAAGGAGGGCATCTCCTTGTTGTTTGTGTAGTGAGGCTGATTTTTCCACATATTAGTTTCAAATTTTAGTTTACCTTTTGTGCATTTGCCTTTCTACTGGGACATACTTATTTTTCTTACTGATTTGTAAGACTTCTTCATGGTGTAACTCCATAAAATATGTGTGATCTTTTCCTAGTTTGTAATATATATTTTTAAATATTTTGATACTTATTTTTCATTTTTAAAACCAACTCAAACATTATGTTCTTAGTTTATGCATTTAGCAGAGAGTCTGGCATGTATAGTGCTTAGAAAGACCTTCCTTACTCTTAAAGAAATAAAACACATGCAAATATTTTATTCTAGTATTTCCATGGCTTTATTTTTCAAAATTGTACCTTGAATTCATGTGGAATTTATTGTGGTATGATAGGAGGTATCGTATGTATGTATTAGGTATACTATAAAATATGAGGTTTTGTCTCCAGGCTAATATCAAGTTGTCTCCATCTAATGACTTATTAACCCATGCTCTAAACACTTACAATTCTTTCTTTTTTTTTTTTTTAATATTTTATTTATTTGACAAAAAGAAATCACAACTAGGCAGAGAGGCAGGCAGAGAGGGAGGAGGAAGCAGGCTCCCTGTGGAGCAGAGAGCCCGATGTGGGCCAGGACCCTGGGATCATGACCTGAGCCTAAGGCAGAGGCTTTAACCCACTGAACCACCCAGGTGCCCCACACTTATAATTCTTATTATAGTTGTTTCTCTTTGGTGTTTTTATTCAATTCCACTGATTTTTCTCCTACTCTGATGCCAGGATAAGTTACTTTAATTATCATAGAAATTCTTCCTTCAATTTTACTGCTTTTTAGAAATTTTCTAGATAAACATGCGTGTTTATTTCTATGATGCCTTAAATTATGCAAGCAGGGAGATATGGGAGAAGTGTACCTTAAGGGTAGATAAAGCAGTATGGGAAAAATACTGATACTTTTTTGCTGTGTGGTGTGTGCATAGAATTCACTATTTCCTCTGTCTTTGTGTATTTGTAAAGGTTTCTCTAACACAAAACCTAAATGGAAATAAATAAGAAAGTAATTTAGGTTAGAACTGTATGTAATTGGAACTGAGCTTGCTTTCCTCCTCAGAGACATGTCACTTCTTTTCATATCTCCTTTTCGGTTGTCTGGTAAAATGGTAGGTTTTTTATTTTTTTCCCCCATATATCTCGTCTACCTTTATAAACAAACAAGTGAACAAAACCCCAAAAATCTTCATGTGGGTTGTTTTAGAGGTTGTTTTTTTTTTTCATATCTATTACCTTCCCAATTGTTATATCTAGGAAAATATTGATTTGTAATCAGTCACTTTACTAAATTTTTATTTTTAATTTTTAACTTCTTTAACAGAATTACAAGATTTGCCTGCTCTTTTTCAATATATATGATTTTTTAAATATTTATTACCTAATAGTTTAAAACACATTGTTAACTATGGGTGGTAATTGTGTGTGTCCTTCTTCTGCTCCTGACATTAAAGGGCATGTCTCCAATCTTTCATCCCTAAACAAGACATTGGCTATTTAAGGATGATATGTCTTATATTCTTATTTCATTAAAGCATAAGAATCAGAACTCTATGTTGGGGTTTTTCCACACGTTTTTAAAGATATTTTTAGAGAGGAATCTTCTGTGATCTATTGATATGATGAATTTTATCAATAGATTTCTTCTTATTAGGTTCTTCTCATGTTACAGACTGTATAGACTCATGGGCATTCTGGCACCTTTGGGCTGTTTTACAGGAAATTCCCTGACTTGATGGCATTCTTCCTTGATTTTCCTATTGCTACACTTCTTTGGTAACTTCAAAGTGAATTTGGGAGCAAGAAGAATGAAATACATGGGGTGAAATTTCTATCTTATATTGGAAGTTTGGTGCACTGACATTGGCTAGCATCTGTAATCGGGTCAGAATTTACTCACTATAGTTTAGTTATAGAAACACTGTGGTCTGTTTCCTATAATCAATCTTGTAGGTCTAGGACTATTTTTCCCACTGATGAGGGTGAAAAAAAACCCTTAATTTTAGTTCTTTTAGGGATTAAATATGGCTTCTGTTGTGCAAGTATTCAGGGAATCCAAAGTTTAGCTCTAGATCAAGATTGTCTTTCTCCTTTTCCTTTAGTTCTTACCACTTCCCTAACAACCTAGAATGGCTTTTAAGTACAGGAGGAAACTTCTGTTTTCTGGGTTCACAGTTTACTAACCATTTCATCTTGAACTGTTTATATAATCTTTTTTTGTGTCTCCTTTTTTTCCATCTACAAATTGGACATTGAAATAGTAGCTATTTTACAGAATTTTGTGGGAATTGAATGAGTTCATTTATTTTAAGTGATTCAAACATTGCCTGGCACACAGTGAATGCCTGCTGCATGTTTGTAATTATAATAATAGACTTATTAGTGTCCTCATAGCATCGGGGAAAGGTGACTTTGGTTCACAGGCTGTTTTCCAGTTGAGTATTTTTATATCACTCATCTGTGCATGGATGGGCTCTAGGTCCCTCTGGCCTTCATTTTTAGGCACTTCATTTTGAAGTGCCTAAAACTGGTTTAATACTCTTTCACTCTCCCCATAGCAAAGAACAGGAATGACTTTTAGGGAACTCAACTCTCTTTGCCCATGGGCAGGCCCCCAACCCTTGCTGGGACTGTGGTTCTCCTCAGGTCTGGCTGCAAGTCTTAACTCATCCCCAGTTAGGGAAATCCACCTGACAGCTCTTGGTGGTACTGGCGCTGCACCTTTCCCAAACCATCACCATCCAGCTCTGCAGGCCGCACTGTCAGCCATCTCTTTTTTCCACTAGGGGCATATGGGCGTTCTAAGTTACCTTCCATGTCACTCAGCCCCTGAAGGAGCCTTCTGGGTGGTATCCTGGACTCCCATTCCACCTAAAACAGTATTTATGCCCTACATGGATAGGAGGAAATTCAGCAGTAGGGGTGTGTCCCTTCTGGAGTGTAGAATGGGTTCATTTTTCCCTCAGCATAGCTGGGGTTTTAATAATTTCTCTGTTTCCTCACCAGGCTAAAGTAATTGATTTAACTAATGCAGGGGAAGGGGGGCTGTCTAAAGCAACCTGATGTAGAGTGAATAGAAAATACATTGGATTGTTATTGTCAAAACAGTGGTCTCCATTATACACTTACTGTGCATTCACTATAAACGGATTATAATTTCTCAAGAGTAAGAAAGAACTAGGATGATGACACTTCACATTTGACGAGTGCTTCCTTTGTGTTACCACGGTTTCTAGTGCTTTATCTCTAGGAAATTTGTATCCTTTCCAACAACAGCATAAAGCACGATATTGTAGTTCTAGTTTACAGGTGAAGAGACTCAGATAGAAAGAGAGGTTAGGCAAATGGCTCAAAGTCATATAATTAGTAACACAGCCAGGATAGTCTTGGTCCTTAAAAGATGAATAGCTGAGGATGAATTATAATTAGTATTTTAATTAATAATATTAAGATTTTAAGGTTCTGAAATATTGTAATGGAGTGGTTTATGCTAAGTATAAGTGATAAACTGGTGTCCCACAAAAAAAGATGAAGAGGGGCGCCTGGGTGGCTCAGTGGATTAAGCCGCTGCCTTCGGCTCAGGTCGTGATCTCAGGGTCCTGGGATCTAGTCCCACATCGGGCTCTCTGCTCGGGAGGGAGCCTGCTTCCTCCTCTCTCTCTGCCTGCCTCTCTGCCTGCTTGTGATCTCTCTCTGTCAAATAAATAAATAAAATCTTTAAAAAAAAAAAAAGATGAAGAATCCTAGCTATTGTAGTTGCTGAAGGGTCTATTTCCCTAGTAATATTTGGGAATAGAATGATCAATAGCAGTGTCTCTGAGATGGCACCATATGGAATGGTATGACATCATTTCCAGATGGCAAGGCTCTAGATGACCTGGAAACTTAAATACCCTTTTTACTCCAAATTTCTTGCCCTTGACTACTTACACTTCAGACATTAAATCTGGTTTTATTTTGCAACTTATACACTTTACCTTATATTACTTCTTCAGTGAATTAAAGAGATTTTTAATGATAAAACTCCAGCATTCCAATCATCCCCAGTATGATTGTCCCTTTGAAAAATGGAGCTAATAAACCATTGGGTGATAAAAGATAGCCAGATCTTTAGAAAAGAAATGCCATTTTTCCATTTTCACTAAGAAGTTCATCTATTAGCAGAGTAATCTTTAAGGGGTTTTGCTGTTATGTACCTCCATCACTCATCACACCATTAAATGAAGAGGGGACAAAATCTAATTTCAGGTGCCAGATGGGTACTTCATGAATGGCAGTAATTCAGCACAGGCTCCAATTAGGGCAACCAGGCTCTGAACAGTTATTGGGTAATCATGGGGATCATGCTAATCAGAGGTGAGTTTTCTTCTGTGCGTCAGGGTCCTCTGCTTGCCCTTTCTGTACACTCAGGGCTTTCAGATTCACTGAGAAACTTGAAAACTGCAGAATGCTAGCAGCTGAGAGTGGGTTTTACAATTAATTTCTTGCTGGAAGAGTGATGGAGTTCATTTTAAAGCTCATTCACTGAGTACTTGAGGAAGGAAGTATCAGAGTGAAAAGGATTTCAGACCTCTGAAATAAGATTTGAAACATTCATTTGACCTTAGAAAAGGCCATGGAAGGACTTAGGCTCAGACACAGAAATGAAAGATTATATATTGCACGATATTTGAGCCTCCTGAGAATTAGGACAGTGTCCTCATTCTTTGTCGTTGTGACTGTAGAATAATAATCCTAGGGAAAGTCCATTTTTAATGAAACACTTTTGCAACATTAGTAAAATCCGAGCTTCCTAAAAAAACAATACTTGCTTACTCCAGTAAAGGGTGAACAATGTGAAATGAAGCTAATGTTTGTGGAACAACTTTTTTCATGTAGGCATGCTGCTTAGTATGTTCTGACCATCAGTCCATCATTTAGTCTACACCATGGCCTTGAAGTATTGGTTTCAGTAGTTATCTGGATATTGACCAGGAACTGGACATTCACAAGAGTTGCATTACTTCCCTCAAGGTCACAAAATCAGGAAATTTCAGAACCCCAAATATTTCACTAGTTCATTTTGTTTTTTTGTTTTCTTCTCTGAATAAGCTTTTATAGTGTAAATTCTTCTTCTTCAGGTGATATCTTAAAATCCTTTCTTTTGGAATGGAGTGAACTAAAGACCTCTTCATAAGGAGGAAAACCGTTTGAAAAACAAAGGGTACTCTCCTGAGGGTTGACTTGATTCTGTTTCCCATATGTCCACTGAATAAGAAAGAGAAGGAATATGTCAAAAATGACTGTCCCAGGGCAGAAGGGTATTATAATTTCTGCTTTAATACGTCTTGATTTTGTCGTTTGTTACTTTTAACACCCATCATGAAATAGTAAAGTAGTAAAATTCTTGAACAGAAAAGAAGATTCAGATTCTTTGTCCAGCTTCTCTTCCACTGTTGTTTTAATTTTAACATAAAAAGACAACAGCATTTTACCTTAGATTAAAAATTCGCTCCTTGGCTCCAGCTAAAACTGAAGGGCATGCAGTTTTTCCCCTGTGTGTTAATGATGCTTCCACAGTGGGCTCATCCCCTTGAAGGATGCTAATGGGTTGTCGCTTCCTAAAAGGGGGAGCACTGAGAAGTTTGAGTTTTATTTCTTTTCTTTGGCTTCTTTGTTGTGTTAATTTCCTTGTTTATGTTTCTTTCAGTTAACATTGAACTTTCATTTTCTGCCTTGTTTTTCTTCTAGTCATATAATCTGCAGGGTATGACTCCTTGGGTAGCAATTGTTAATCAGGGAGAAATGATAGCCTGAGGGTACTGAGTTACTTGTTTTCAGGATAAAAGTTGTTCTGGTGAAGCCTCATTAGAAAAACTTTCATCACCTGCCTTAAGTAAGCTCTGCATGAGGCTCTACCAACTGCCCCAGTCTCTTTTTATCTTTTAACCGGTTTATTTTCTTTAAATTCTCATTTATACCATGTAATCTAAAATAATAGTATTATTAGGTCAATAGGGACTTATTAAAATAAGTCAGTTGTAAGGTTTCTCAAGGGAGCTAGTCACAAATGTAGAATTTGCAGGAAAATAAGAAGCAGGGTTCATTGCTAATTGATAAATGGAAGCAACTGACTAAAGAACAAAGAGGTGGGTTTGTTTTAAAAGGAAGTTCTGAAAAGATCAGACTTATGTTAGCGATGATGTTTTGTTTCTACAGCCTAGATTGAGAAAGCTATGCATAATAGAATCCAAGATCTTTGACTTGGAGACTTCTCCCTTTCTCTCCTTCACTTCCTCTCCCCAGCTCCCTCTCTCTCTCTTTCTTTATCTGTCTATTTATCCATCTATCATCAACTGATCCATCATCCATATTGTGTTTTCTTGTTTTAACTAGTGTGATAGAATAGTTTATCTTTTACAACTAACTCATCCCATGATGGAGTGTAGTGACTGGGATTTGGTAACGCATGACTTGTAGACTCCAGTCTGTGCATACAGCCCACAGCCTTTCATGACAATGCCCTTTAAATGCTTCTTAAATTTAGAAGTCCTCAGATGGTAGGCTTTTACTTTCATCTGATGTGGGACACAAAAGTTTTGAAAACGAAAAAAAGCCTCATCGCTTCAGTGAACTCTGCCTTCCTTTGTAGGTAGTGACTGCTTAAGCCAGAGGTTAGATTGTCTTGCCATCATTTTGTTTTCCCTCATGATGACACAGGGGGTTTTGTCCTGAGGCTCTCAATGGATCTGTTATAACTTAGCTGTGGATGACACAAGCCAGAGGCTCCTTCCATCTTGGCGCCAGGCCAGCAGACCTCAAACCCTGCTGTCCTATGATTCACACAACAAAACTACTCTAGTCACCTCCCACCGCCCAGGCCTGGAAGGGCACCATAATGAGGGAGTGGGAGGGATATGGTTAGGAAAGTTGTTGAAAAGAAGCTTCAATTGTAACTTTCCTCACTGCAGCAGGAAGCTAAAACCAGAGCAAGGTATGCTCATGAAACAGATTCTCTGTTTATGAGAGATGAATTGGAAAGTCTCTAGCCTTTTATTTAGGGTGAAGAGTTGTGTTTTGGAGAGCTACAATTATTTCAGGTTGGGGGGGGAAGGCCACAAAGCATGGAATCCAAAAAGAAATGTAATTTATTTGCTGTTGAACAACTCAGCTGGACTGTTTTGAAATACTAGTCAAGGTGAGTGTTGAAACAGTGGGTGTTTTGGCATTTCCATACCCTTGGAAGTGAAGAATTGGGCTACGTTGGGAGCCACATGGACTTTTATCTTCCAAAATGTCGAGTATTTTATAATAAATTTGTACTGCTATCAAAAGTGGCTGGTGTTCTCTTATGTAAGGGTTATCACCTGCACATTATTCATTCGACAAGCCTTTACAGAACATTTTCTGGGTGTGGAATTCTCCAGCCACCTCTCTGCAGGGACAGATATCTGACCAGATGTGCAAGAGATGAAAGGAACTGCCAGTCTCTCCTTTCATGTTGCTTTCCTTCTACTTGGGGAAAAACATCAGTATATGAAATGGCAGTTGAATAACTTAAAGCAAAGTGTTCACAAGAGCGGAATAACTCAGAACTGGCTTTGAAGCCATTAGGTGTATGAATCACTTTCTCCCTCTTCTGGGTCCCTCACCAGCTATTCTGAGCCTCCGTCAGAGCTCTTAGTGCATTGTACTGTTCGTCTCTCTCCCCGACTGTTCTCTGAGCTCCTGGTGGAGAGAGATTTTATCATGTTTATCTTTACATCCCTGGACCCTGGCACAGCTCATTGCATGCCCCAAATGTCTAGTAAATGCCTGGTAAATGAGTAAGAGGGACTACTGTTATCATTGTGGGATAGGAAAAGGGAATAGGAGGATGGTTTTGTATGGGCATAAACTACAAAGGAAAATATTTGATTCTTCTTCATCTAAAGACAAAATGTGCACTCCTTCTTGTAATTCTAGCCAAGGGAAGCAGTTCAATTTGGCACAGTTCACTAAAAATTTATTGAGCATATGTGAAGTTGTGATTGCCTATACAAACATGAAATGTTTTCTACCTTCAAGAGTCTTAGAGTCCTGGGTACCAGTGGCAGTGAGATGGATCATTTTGGTATAATTTGACAAATACACTGTTGAGGGCATCCATGCGGCCTTAATGGAAGTGGAAATCAGCTGCGTTGGTTCAGGTTGGCACTGCGAGTGAGGCTGGGGATATTGGGGCATCAGGAAGCTCATCAAAGAGAACTTGACACTTCAGCTGAGCCTTGAAACAGGGGTAGCCAGGTAAAGAAGAAAGTAGATATGGGGAAGAGGGAGGGGGGAAATCAACAACAAGGACATGGAGGTGGGAAACGACACAGAGTATGTGGGGAGCTGCAAATGGGTCAATATAAGTGTGTGAAATGTGTTGTGTGGAGGGGCAAGTAGGCAGTGCTGATGAGGAGGAGACCTCTTAGCAGGCACCTACAGAAATGGTGTGGATGAAAATTTGAAAGGGAGGGGTGCCTGGGTGGCTCAGTGGGTTAAAGCCTCTGCCTTCGGCTCAGGTCATGATCCCAGGGTCCTGGCCCGCATCCGGCTCTCTGCTCCGTGGGGAGCCTGCTTCCTCTTCCCTCTCTGCCTGCCTCTCTGCCTACTTGTGCTCTCTCTCTGTCAAATAAATAAATTAAAAATTAAAAAAAAAGAAAAGAAAGAAAGAAAGGGAGCAGTGGTCCTAGAGCTGCAAGGAGAGGATAGAGCTGAGGGATGTTTGCCAGATACTCTAGCAGAGCATGATCATGGATTGAATATTTGTGATTAGGGAGTGGGAAGTGTTCAAGAGTTTGGCTTGATTACCTGAGTGGATGGTGGTACCATTAACTGAGAGAGAGAGGATAAGAGGAAGAACCTATTTGGGAGTGAAAAAAGAAAAAGAAAAAAGGTTGAGTTCGTATATGCACATGTTGTATTTGAGATGCTTTTGGGTCTTCCAAGTGATGTCATTAAAGTGTACAAATTTGAAGTCCAGGAGAAGTGAGGGTATCGTGTGTGTGTGTGTGTGTGAATATGATTAACATGCATATATTAGCATACATAGGGCTAAACAATAAAAACTAATAGATTGCTTGGGCATGTAATGTAGACCAGAGATTCTCAAGTGCCAGTCAGCCATCATGTACGCTGAAAGCTTCATGAGTATCATATGGACAGTTTGTCAAAAGCGGATTCCTTCATATCCTGGAGGTTCTGATTCATTTAGTGGAGGGTCAGCAGTTTGTGCTATATAGAATTCCCTGACTAATTTTGATATACACTCCTGTTTGGGAAGCACTGATAAAGACTAAGAACAGTAGTATCTTCCATGGTTAAGGGATGGACAAAGAAGACTCCGTGAGGTAGAGAGAGGTCAAGCCATCAGAGCGAGCAGAGAGTGGTATCACAAAAGACAAGGGAGGAGAGAGTTTCTAGAATGATGTTATAGTAGGGAATTCTAGTCAGAGAAATTGGCAAGTGCTTGTTATATCTGGCACTATGGTGGTCTAGAAATGTTAGAGAAAGAAATTGAAGAGTAAAACTAGGTTATGGTGGTATGAGGGGTGGACATTGGAATAAAGAGGTTGAGAAATTGAGTTTAATAGAAATTTTGTTCAAATCATCTGATTATAGAAAGAAAGAATAACCTTTGGAGGGAAGAGAATGGAGGATTAAGGAGGATGTTTTAACCAGAAGAGAGATTCAAGATTTGATTTAGAGTTTGAGGAAAGAGGGCCAGTTAGAGAAGAAAGAGGGAAGGAAGGTATAGAGTGAGTAGAAGATACAACTCTACACAGAAGAAATGCTTCATCCTCTCAAGGAGGTAAGTGAAAGTGAGATGGGGTGAGACAGGAAGCTGAGGTGCAATGTTTGATAGAATGTTCAGCAAGATACTAAGAATAGGCTGTAAACCATTCAAAAGGTACAAAGATTGTTGAAGCTAAACTGAGGTAAAGAGTTTAACAATTAATTTATTATTTTATGAATATTTTTATTGCAAATTGTGACAAACAGTTCCTCATCCATGCTCATTTCCTAACTTTTAATGCAAATAAAAAAATATTTTGTGGATTGAACTCTTCTTGGTCTGACAAAACCCATGTCTGTTGTTATGGATTCATAATCTACATTTGTCTGAGTTGGATGTGTTTTCCATTACTGGAAACTAACATAGGGGAATCTCAGTAACTGATTTTCTGGATGAAGCAGAGACTGAAGATGTGTGTGTGTGTGTGTGTGTGTCTGTGTGTGTGTGTAATTGTCACTATAATTGGGATCAAAAGAAAAAGGGAGGTCAACTCCCTTTTTGGGAGTAGGAGAAAAAAATAGTAGGGTCAGTGAGCGAGAACTTAACGTTGGCCATCCCTTTCCAAGTAAGTCTTTTCCCCGTCCATAGATTCCCAAAAGGCAAAGTCTAACACTTTGTATGAAATAGCATAGTTAGGCATATAAAAACAAATACTCAAATGAATGGATGTAAAATCCACTAACCTCCTAGAAGAATCACACCAACAAAAGTTTACCATTTAAAGGATGCTCTGAAGTAGGAAAAGAGGGTTAATGAGTTGTTCCAAATTCATTCAGTTACTTTCTTTTAATTTGACTTTTAATTGTTTATTTTTCCCAAATGTTGAAAATTTAAGAAGCTGAAAAATATAGAAAGAAGAATAGAAATATCTGTAATATTAAAACCTACATATAGCTACTAATACTTTCCTATATTTCTTTCTAGTCTTTTCTCTGTGCATAACTTTTTATAGGAATATGCTGTACCTACAACTTTAATCCTGCTTTTGTCATTTAACACTCCAGCAGAAATATCTTCCCATGTAATTAAAATGTCTTATACAGTGTATATTTTTAATTGTATAGTACATCATGAGATTTCTCATATTTTATTTAGCTCTTCCATTACTATTGGACATCTAAATTATTTTATTTTTAAAAAGATTTTATTTATTTGAGAGAGAGAACACAAGCTGGGGTGGGGTAAAATAAGAAGGAGAAGTTCTCTGCTGAGCAAGGAGCCCAAAACAATGTGGAGCTCAGTCCTAGGACCCCAAGATCATGACTTGAACTGAAGTAACATGCTTAACCAACTGAGCTACCTAAGCATCCCTAAACTGTTTTTAAATTTTCATCACTCTAAGTAGCATTGTTGCAAACACATTTGCATGTAAAGCACTTACTATATTTCAGATTGTTTTTCCAAATAACTATAAAAAATACATAATACAGTTATTGGTTTTGATATTTAGTATCAAATTTCTTTCCCAAGACTGATGTCATTTCAAAGTTGATAAGCAATATATGAATTGCATAGTTCATCATATATACAGCATTATCAAGTATTTAAAAAAACCTGAATTTTGCTAATTGGTAGGCAAGACAAATGGAAATGTTGGGATTTTAATTTTCATTTCTTTGACAAATACTGAAATTGAATATTTTCCACACTTGGACAAATTTTATTTAAAATTTTGTACCACTTATTAATTAAAATGGTTTTTAATGGACTTATACTTCTCTTTTTAAATATATTTTATTGAGAGGTTCCTGGAGCTCAACAATGTTGAGCACTGTGGAGAAGGCAAAAGAATGGTAATGAATTTCTTTTAACCCGAGGCATTTGTATTTTATAATTGTATAACTCATAGTATGAAAAAGGCTGTAAAATGTGACATATTCAACCCTCAGTTGAGGAAGCAGAGATTAAACCCATAAAGCAGTTAGAGAAAACCCGCAAGATAGTAGTTGATATCATGGCACAAGATAGCCTTTACTGTTGGAACTCAGAGGAAGTCAAAAGCTTTGTGACTTGGGGTAGCAGGGCAACTCTCATTTTAGAAAGAAGGACTTCATGGACTTTGAAGAACAGAAAAGTTCAAAAAGTTGGACAATAGAAGAACATCTTAAGAATGCCCATTGAGGGCTAGGAGGTGGAAATGAACATGTCACAGTTCTTGGAGGTATTAGACCATTCAGATTAGGGCAAAAGGTTTGTGTTGGGGACAGACCATGAGGTAAAGTCACCTTAAACTTCTCAGTCTCAGGTCACCTGGCCCCTCTTGTTCAGGCACATCACCCTGGCTTCTGTGAGGCAGCCCAGGGGCTCCTCCAAAGCACAAGCTACGACCTCACTAAAAAAGGCCATCCCTGTGTCACAAGCAGATTATACGAAATTCAGCAAGAACTAAGTTGTTGAACTCTGCTGGGCATGCTGACAGATACCTCTGAGTCATCCTATAGAGTGGGTTTTAGGAAAATCAGTGCATAAGGCGGCATCCCTAGCTGAACAGCGCTCTGGGCAAGGGAGTGTGGAGATCTCAGGTTCATTTCTGTGTTGTTCCACATAGCCCGTGATTTCAGGCAAATTTCTTACCTTCCTGTGCCTCAGTTTCCTCATGTGTGCCATGAGCTCTTTTGAAGATCTCAAATTGTGTAGGTTCTAGCCAGAGCTCAGATAAGGGACAGCTTTCACTGGGCATGCTGGAGAAAAGAGGCAGGGTGTAAATAGGCAGGAAACTCTCTGGTCACCCTCAGATCTAGACCAGGAAGGACTCCTTTCTCTTAAGTCAGAACTTAAGAGGGTATGAGGAAATACCAGGGTCTTTTCTTCCTTTGTCTCTGCACAGATCTAGCCACAGGACACTGGGGCAAGTGTTCATGCTACCTCTCTTATGTGTGGGTGGGGCAAATTAGTGGGCATTTAAGAGCATATGGCATTAACTCAAACCTCATCAGAACACTGTTTTTGACTCATATGCATCTTCTCTCTTAACTTTTTGAACATTTAATTCTTGAATTGCCGCCACCAGGTTTCTTGTTTGCACATATTTTGGTGGACAACCCTTGATAAATTGAGTCATTTTTATTGTACTTCTTTGGGGTTATCTTTTACAGTGATCAAACTTACTTTTTTTAAAAAAATATGTGCCATATCTACTTATTTTTCTTTTTAGATTAGAATTTAATCCAGGAAAGAGACGGTCTATCCTGGTTTCATTTTTTTTTTTAAGATTTTATTTATTTCAGAGAAAGGGAGAGAGATCAATTATGAACAGCGGGGAGGGCTAGAGGGAGAAGTCAACTCCCTGCTGAGCAGGGAGCCCGATGTGGAACTCAGTCCCAGGACCCTGGGATCATGACCTGAGCTAAAGGCAGCCGCTTAACCAACGAGCCACCCTGGCACCCTATCCTGATTTCATTTTGATGTGTATTTTATACAGTCCTAGAAAAATAGATCTTGTGAGGTGGTGAAGAGGAGACAAACTAACTGATTATCCTTTGATCATTCATAGGCAACGGTATCTGCACCATCCTTCTGTTCTGAATCTAGAAAGTTTGGAGGTTATCTAAGAGCTTTCCAGAACACTTGGCCAGTTCATGATGCCCAATAAATGTGTAGTGTTTTTTTTTTTAATTAATTCATCTGAGTGATTTTGTAATTCAGCAGTCACTACATGAAATTAATGACAGTGTAGGAGAAAAAATATGAATTACAAAAGAATAAAGAACAAAAAATTTCTTTAAAATACATAAAATATATTCAGTCGTCTCTCTAACATTTGTAAGTAATTAGAACCTTTTCAGTCATATTTAGAGGGTCTCCCTGCATTGGCACATCTGATGTTTCAATGAATAGATGCAACTTACGTTTGCAGGGAACTTGATAGATTCCAGAAAACTTTATGACACACTATCTAATTGATCCCCATGACAGCCGTATGAGGTGGGTTGTGGAGATAATGTTATCTTCTCTTCACAGAGAAGCAAGCCACTGGTGGAGGAAGAAAGAGATCGGATTTTCCTAATACCACTCAGCTTGTGTATATGACACGTTGCTGTGAGTGGAACTTCTTCTGATGCCCAGTTCAGGGCATTTTTCACTCTCTAAATCCTTAATCTCTAGGAAAGAACCTGTCTTCATGTTCTTATCCTTTCATCGAAGCCACAAAATTTATACAGGTGCTAGAGCTCAGATTCTCTGAGTGTTGCAGCACGGTCTATCTTCCCTACCTCCTCTCTATTTTTAACGTGTTCTCCCTGCAGGAGCTGACTCTTCCTTCTCCCTAATTAACTTTCGTGTGGGAACTCCTATAGTAATTAAATTCCATGTGTGAGTGTTCTCTCACCTGGTTTTCTGTTTAGTGCCCCCAGAGGGAGCAAGAATTTCTGCTGCCTCATGGCATTATCTTTGCTGAGGGAGGAATTCGTAGGAGCTAAATAACTGCTTTCCTGAGAGTAAACCTCCTTTTTTTCTTTTATCAAACATTATTTGGTTTGGGCACAGCTTTGGTATTTGCAGAGGTTACCATTTGTTGATCATTAAAATGCATTGGTCCATGCCAGATATTGGCTGTGAAGCATGATGGCAGCCTAGACAAAAACATGGATTTTGGAGTCAGACAAATCAGGTTGGAATACTGATTTTGCTATTTACTCGGCAGTTCAGTGCTTGGAGCTGATTTCCTCTTTTATGCCATGGGAAGAATTCATTAATGATATTTACCTCATAGTTTTATCAGGAAGATGAAAGATAAATGATATTTTTCTTATGATGAAATGAGCAGAAAAGTGCTATCTGATATTTTTCTTAGGATGCAATGAGCAGAAAAGTGCCATCCTCTTCCTGGGCTGCAGATCCCATTTGTGTGGTGTCTCCCGCTCTGCTCTCTTCCCCACCCCACTCTAGGATGCTTTCTGTCTCATCTCAGTGAGGTGGACAGCAGCAGCTTCCTTTGCCCTCTGGCTTTGTTGCATTTGGTCAGTGGGGAGTCCCAGCAGGAGATCAGAGGATCAGAGGAGGATGAGAGCACATTCATTTCCTTATCTCTTTCCTTTCTGGGTCAACTGAGACTAGCCACGTCCCAGGGAATAATCTTTTTCAAGGCAGCTTACCCTATGACACTCTCCCCCTTGATATCTGTGCCCCACCCTTGTCCCTTTTGGGGGTGATAAAAACTCCATTATTACTAGTTCCAAGACTGTCACTATCCTTTGTAGATTTCTTTACCCTGCTCTCATCTTCCTTTTTAAAAGAGATTTTATTTATTTATTTGAGAGAGAGACAGAGAGCATATGCATGTGCATGCACGCACAAGTCAGGGAGAAGGTCAGAGGGGGAGAGAGAGGGGAGGAGAAGCAAACCCCTCACTCAGCATGGAGCCAGGTGCCATGCAGGGCTCTGTCCCAGAACCAGGAGATCATGACCTGAGCCAAAACCAGGAGCTGGATGCTTAGCCAACCATGCCATCTAGGTGCCCCCCCATTGTCATCTTCTTTAATAATCTCTTTTCTAAACCCTCCTTAAATGTCCTAATATGAGTGTGCTATTTATTCCTGAGGCCTTAACTGATACATTATCCATTACCATTTATTGGAAAGTATATTTGCTTAGTTCTGTTTTGTCTGACAGAGTTGAACACTTTTAAGTGGAAAAATAAGAATGGATTGTTGGTGCTTGTCATTTGGTACTAAGAGAAGAAACAGGTAGCAATGAAAGCTGATGATGATGGTGGTGGTGATAATATGAGCTAAGCATTCTTCTAGACATTGTTTTATATACATCAGGTCATTTAAACTCAAAGCACACACGAGTTATTATGATCACCTTTTTGCAGATCTCAAAAAAGTTAAGGTTAAGTAACTTGCTGAAAACTATACAGAATGCTCTTGGAGAGCTGAAATCCTAACCTCTTTAGTTTCAAATCCTATGCCTCTTTGGTTTCAAGGTCCATACTGTTGTAGCCAGACCACATTGCCTCCCAGGTATCTAGGCTGAGAAAGCTCAGCCCATCAAGTCAATTTTTGGTTACAGTCATTTGCCTCCGCCCAAACCTACAAGTCCCAAATTCCTATAGAGAATTCTTTAAGTGGTATCAAGGCAAATTTGTTAAAAACTTGGTGAATTCAGCAAACCTTACCAGGTCAATTCCATGATTTGTCTGATTTGACTGATTGGTTAATTTAAAACCGGTGAGTTACTAGCCCACTTGGGGCAACTAACTATTCCCTGGTTGCCCCTAAGAGTACTCATTAATTACTGAATGAGTAATTAAATATTTTGAATGTATTTTTCTCTGACAGTGTATAAGCTCCCCCCAGCATTTAGTTGGATTGTATTTTATCCCTAGATATGGAATATTTAGTTCTATTTATATTATTTCTGTCCACTTCTTAAATGGACTCAAGGTGGGTTATATAATTTCACATTTGCTGAGAACTTTATAAAATGAATGGCATTAAAACCCACTGAGAAATGTGGCTAAAGTCCTGGAGGTATGCTTGTCGAGAACTTTCCATTTGTGGATCCCCTCTTTCTTCCAACCCCCACTCCCTGAAAAATAATCTTCACATACTCAAAGAAACCATATTTATCCTACAAAGTCACTTTTCATTTGTGCATTTTTCTTTAACCTCAGGCAAGCATTTTTATGAACCCTAGAGGAAGACTTTGGGTCTTCTTAGCAGAAGGGTATTCTTAGCAGTGATAAACTGGATTTCTCTGGTTCTAGCTCTTCCTTGCTGTTGTGGGATCTCTGGTCTCCCTAGAAGTATTTGCCTTATAGTCTCATAAGTCTTGAGGGGTGATTGACAGGGATTCAAAATGAGTCTTTGAGCCTTGAGAGTGTGCCACGGCAGGATTCTGGAGAGCCTGATGAAAAAAGGTCCCTATGTACTGGTGTGGGGGACCAGTGGCTTCCCCTGTAGCTGAGGGCCCAGAGAGATGTTGTGTTCCCTGGAGCTCCCCCTGCATGTATTTGGTGTGTTTTGTAAAGTATATATAGTTGCTTTGTCTGAATGTATTTATATTTTTGAAAGTATAATTCACACTATCCTGCACTTTGGTATTTTTCCCATCATTTCAGTAAAACAAACTCCTTCAGACCTTGCTCACTGTTACTCTTTTCCCTAAACCTCAGGCACAAGTCTTCTGAGAAACTTAGAGTAAATCCAAATGATGGAATACATGCTCTTGTTAGAGTCGGTCTGTCCCCCCTATTTCAGCCTACGTCTACAATGTCAGCGTTTTTGTGTTTTGGTCAAGCCTGTTTGCCTTATCCCCGTTCTCTTAGAGTACCTTCTTTCCCAAAAGGCGTTTCAGCCCACATGCAACTATTCCCTGTGAATATGTCAATAATGCCCAGCTTCAGCTGAATATCAGAATGAACACAACTCTGATAGCTATTGTATTTGCTCTTTCTTCAACATGAAAAACAGAATCTCCCTCTTAATGTCTCATGGGAAATGGAGGTAAGGTAATAAGGCTATTGTGTCATTCAAGTGACAGCTACTCTGGGATATTCTTAGAAATCATAGTTGTTGCTCGACTCGGTAAACCATTATCTCCCAACCGTTTCTTTTTTTTTTTTAAGATTTTATTTACTTATTTGACAGACAAGTAGGCACAGAGGCAGGCAGAGACAGAGGAGGAAGCAGGCTCCCCGCCGAGCGGAGAGCCCGATGCGGGGCTCGATCCCAGGACCCTGGGATCATGACCTGAGCGGAAGGCAGAGGCTTTAACCCACTGAGGCACCCAGGCGCCCCTCCCAACCGTTTCTTACAACATCGTTGAACCCAAAGATTAGAGAACTCACTAAATTTGCTGAAGAACCACTGTACTGTTTATTACTGCTAATGATGAAACGGGAGGCCACCACGCCATGGTCAAAGGGCTTTCAGATGTAGTCGGATCCCTCTGGTGGTGGACAAGGCTACCTTACTTAGTGAATGCTCAGTGGAAAACTGAGGGGTCCCCGGCTGTACCAGTCAGAATCACCACGCCCACGGCTCACCATGTAGCTTCATTTCATACATGTAAGTGTAAATTGTGGCTACCGTACCTATTTTTTTAAGCCACTAGAAATGTAGACTTGAATATTTAATAGAAAACAGATGGTGCTTGAAATCTCTAACTTACATTTAACAAAAGCTGTTTTGGAAATGCCGCTTGTGTGGACTTTTATGGCTCTAAACACTGCACCATGTTAGCTTGTTCTGCTGAATAATTTAAGAATTACTGTCCTGGTCTAAGATAGCATTTCGAAGTGCACGTGTTGATCATATACTTGATTAAACATTTCCTTGCCTTTCTCTTCAGAATGCCAGTTGGCTTTTGAGTGGATAATTGTTGCAGTGAGAGCAGTGACATTGGAAACAACTATTGTCCGCTTGAATTATCTAAAGCACCACCATGAAAAGAAATACCTGTGATTTGCTTTCTCGGAGCAAAAGTGTAAGTACCTTTTGTTTTCATTTCTTATCTAAAAATGTGTACACATAATTTTTTCCTGTTTTCTTTATATTTTAATATGGTGCTATCATGATCAGGCTTGTGGAAGCCCCTTCTCCAACTTTCAGTTGTCGGGCTGTATGCAGCTTGTTAACAAATGGAGACTTGTTCGTCTCTGTGACCTGGTTGACATTTGATGGGAATTCTCTTTCAGCCAGTTTGTAAGCCTTACCATTCATTTGTATAAGCCTAAAGGCATGAGATTGGACACTCTGAGATTGGATTGATGCCGAAATTATATGATTAAAAACCGAAACCGAAGAAATTTGTGTTTTGAATATTGAATTTTCTGGGCAAGTCCAAAAGGATAAAGTTAATTAACGCCACTAAGTACTTCAATCAGTGATGTTCCAAAAGTTCATGTACATGATGAATAATGAGAATATTTGATCAGGAGGACATCACTTCCATGAGCAGTCTACCCTAGCATATGTCTCTAATTTCTCTCTTCCTTTAGCGTTTTTGTAAAGTGAATGTCCTCAGGGCCCCAGTGTAGATTAAGCCCTCTTTCCAACTACCTACTCTCCCTAAGGCACGAATTAGTGATAATTTTTAGATTCATATTAGCTTATGGAAGGAAGTATAAGCAAATAGAGCAACCCCAAGAAAGCTACACAAGGCAAGGATGAAAGGAGGCAGTTAATTTCTATGAGGCAAGCTCTAAGAACATATCCCTTTGTTCATTTACCCAAAGGGAAAAAAGGCATCCAAACAGATGCAGTTGTGACGTAGGAACATTCATTTGAAGACATCAGAAAAACCACAAATGCAAACACATTTCTCTAGTATGAGAACTCTTTGTGTTATAACCCGTGATTCTTTTGTGATGGCCCAAGGCCATCTCTGATTCTTTCTGTGGAATTACTATCAGGCTTTTCAGGGTGAGCAATGCCTGTGAAGAGGGAAGGATAGTGTGCTCAGTAGGGTTTCTTAAAAAATGAGGATGTACCCAGAAGTGTGCCAGTTCTTGGAGTCCAGACGGTGTTTAATAACCAACGGAAGAAATTGAACAAACTCTGAGGAAATGTCGAAGTTCGTTTGTTTTCCTGGTGTGTTTGGTTGTATGGATTACTGGATAAAAGAAAGGGCTATGGCTTGGAGCCTGGAGTTCCTTTGTTCATCATATAGTTGCTCATTGTAATAGGAGGTGACTTGCATACAGATGAGCAAACTGCCTACACATCTTTCTGTTACTGAGTTTTTTTTAATTTTAAGTTAAATGTGAAAGTAAACCATTCATATAATGCTTATTTCTTTCATTTAATTTCATTGCCATGTTTCCATGTGATAGGAAAAGAAATGTGTAAAGGCAAAGGAGAGAATATTTTGGATATTTTAAAAAATATTATTAAACATTGCCCTGTTCTTGGAGGAAAACATTCTAAAAGCAAATGATTAACTGGGCTGTGACTTTAAGGAATTGTGAGCACTTAATGATGCTAGGAGATTTCCTATTTATATTTGCTTAATGCAGAAATTTTCATCTTGGTGGAAAGTCTCACAAGTCCCAGATTAAGAGAATCTGAATTGCCTATGTGTATCTAAATGTAAACAGTAGAGCTCTCATTTCACTGCTTCTTAGCTTCTCGAAAATCTACTGGCATAAAGAAAGTGCTTCCCCTTAATTACATGACTCTAGGCAGGAGACTGCTGTTTCTTAGAGAAAAGAGCCAAACTTTCTGCCTAGTTAGAAGTTGTCACCTTAGAGTTCCAAAAGTTCATCTTGCACAGGTCTGGAAAAGTCATCCTGTACTTCTTAAGTCTCTGTTGTAACAAAGTCCAACATTATGTACTTAGAAGTAGGTGTTTCCTGTTTTTGATGAGGAAAATTTTAAGAATTAATTTGGTTTAGGATTTGAGAATGTTTGTCTTAGGCATTATGACATTTAAAAATCCAAAGAGAATATTCTAAATGTTAAAACGGCCTCTGCTCCTCCCTGCATGTCTCCATGTATCTTGTATGAGTCGTCGTGAAACTTCAGGCATACAGAAGAGAGGAAAAAAGATCATCTTTAGACAGTTATTTATCCCTGAGCACTTAAAGAGTGGTTATATTTTTCTCCTCACATTCAAGATCTGGCGTAGTATTCTTTTTAATGATTAATGCTCTGAATTCTTCCTTTATTTGGAAGGGATCCATGAAAAATTTTAGCTATGAAAATAAAAACAAAGTACCGTTTGCTTTAAGTGACATTTTGCTCCTTTGGGAGCATAATTTGTGGTTGTGGTGGGTAAAAATGGGAGGAACTCATGTGAATAGTGCAAAAGTGAAGCGTGGTCCCCAGGGACTTCACAAAAGTGAAGCATGGTGTTTAGGGTTTCCTGTGGGAGAGAGACACGCATCAAAGAATCACACACATAGCTGTAAAACAGTAATTCTCCACCATATTTCTTTGCATAGGGCAAATACCTTCCACCTGTCCTTCTATGTAATGGCTTCTTTCTCCATCCTAGAATGTAAACTTCCTGAGACAGAGGCTTTGCTTATTTATTTGTCACTACACATGGGAAGTAATTACGTGGTAAAGGAATGAGGGAAGGAATACCTCGTGATACCTGCTGAAAGAAATGTCCTAGCATGGTGATGACATATAACAGAATGACTTGGCTCAGTCAGGGAGGTCAGTCCAGGTGTTCCTGAGAAAAGGCGATCCTTAGGGAAGTCTGTAATCTGAACCGTGACTTAAGCAAAGAGGAGGCTTTCAGGCAGAGTGAACTTGATGCGCCTTGATCCTGTAGTGTTAGGGAAAGTGGTAGCCTCAAGGTCATGAACAAAACCTGGAATAACGAATCCATGGTAGTAACTGTTGGGAGGTAGACTGAACATAATTAAGAGATATTTGGGGAGGAAAAAAAGATAGGGCTTTTGGAAAAGTATTAGATGTAGGATCTAGGGGAGAGGAAAGTATGGAAAGTGCCTCCTGGGCTTGTAGTTAACAAAATGGATGCTGTCCTTCTGCCGAGGTGGAAGGGAGGGGATAGGGAGAGGGTTAGTCTGAGTCCACAGCTGTGGAGATATGGAATGTTTCAAGATATAGAAGGGTGGAAAACAATCTTTCTTAATTCACACAATAGATAGAGTGGGAAACTCAAGTTAATTATTAAACATATACCCCCGACTGTTGATTCAATATAGAAAATCGAGGGATACTATTATTGAAACTAAAAAACAGAATCCTGCAAGGTTAGCCCCAAGCTGCCTTCAGTAGATCTACAAGTTGCCTTTATCTGCTTAAAAGTCTTATTTGGCACTCCCAGTATATCTCTGGAAACTGAGCATGGTGAATGGGGGAAATACAGTGACAGTTATTTCTCCTTTGGTTTTTAATTTATTGGAAAGAAAGACTGTTTATTCCTGTAAAATATTATGTGTGGAAAAGTGCTAAGACATAGCAGCCTTAGATATATTCTCTTATTTCCTCATGTGTAAACAAAACAGGACTTCCGTTAGTTGATTTAAGAGAAACTTTCAAAATTCAGCTCATAAAAACAGGTGTTGCTTTGTCAATATTTCTGATGCTATAATGTGATTAGTTTTTTTTTTTAAAGATTTATTTATTTATTTGACAGAGATCACAAGTAGGTAGAGAGGTAGGCAGAAAGAGAGGAAGGGAAGCAGGCTCCAGGCTGAGCAGAGAGCCCAATGTGGGGCTTAATTCCAGGACCCTGGCATCATGACCTGAGCCGAAGGCAGAGGCTTTAATCCACCGAGCCTTCAAGGTGTCCCAATGTGATTAGTTTTGATCTATAGTTTTATGTTGTTCCTGAACCAAGTAAAACATATAATTTTAAAATTTATTAATAATTATTTTCTTAAAAATTAATTCATAGTAAGTTAAATAACATAAGCTACATCAATTTAAAGTAAATCAGAGTACTTATGTTGCTTATTAAATTGAAAATGGCTAAATGAGTTGAATGTCTAAGTGGGTTAATAGTGTCAACCATTATTAGGATGAATTTACAAGTAAACTTTTATAATAAATGGACAATATTTTTAAATCTTATCATTTTTATCATGTTATTAAAATATGAAATATTTTAAATTTTGCTGTTGTGATTCATAAATTTATCTATGACAATGAAAGAGGGCCACAAATTTAAAAAGTGGGCAACTGTTCTACAATACATCGCACATCAGGTGAAAATATCAAAAGCAAATATTTTAAGCTTTACTTTACTCACTTACATAATTGTTCCAACTGTCCACACCATTTGTTTTTAGAATACATGGTGTTGATATTTATCTCTCAGAAAAATGATTTCACTGTATTTTGCAGGGCTTATTAACTTTATGGAGTTTCTGGTATATGGTTTCTTCTTATAGTTGGAAGAGAACTTAAAGATCTTCCAACTCAGCCCTTTTATTTTGCTGATAGGGAAACTGAGATGTAGGTCAAGGGAAATGAAATGACTTGCCTGAAAGGTGGCTTGATTTAGTTGAAAAAGAAATAGGTGAACTTTAAAATCATGCAGAATGGGGTTCAAAATCTGGCTCTTTCAACTCTCTACTGTGGGA
The DNA here is from genome assembly GCF_922984935.1 of Meles meles. NCBI lineage: Eukaryota > Metazoa > Chordata > Mammalia > Carnivora > Mustelidae > Meles > Meles meles. Next base: position 93,620,519 of record NC_060068.1, read on the forward strand.
TATTTGACAAATTACTGACTCCACTAATGTTACGGGTGATGGGGAAAAGACAGTAACACATAGTGATGCTTGGTACATCGAAGGTACCTAATGAGTTCTATCTCTGGCTTTGCCCTGGGGTTACCATAACTTGTAAGCAAGAGAGCCTGTGTTCTTTCCTCTCTGTGGTTCTGAAAATGTAGTCACAGCTGGGATTAAAAACAATAATGACTGTCTCTTACTACTTTTACCTATGTTAAGTGCCTGTAAAATGCCAGTGTTGGGAAAACCATGTTGTCCAGATGAAGTTCTGTAAAAATTAGGGCATTCAAGGAAAAACAAATTAAAAATATCATAAAATACAAAGCAGATGATCACTTAGGTAGCATCTGGTTCTTTACAAACCCTGTATTTTCTGATTTAATAATAATTACAAACGGAAAGAGAAGAAAAGGAAAACCCTTGGTCTGGCAGAAGACGCTTTCCATGAAGTGTTTATTTCTAGCAAGAAATGTTGCAGTAGAAAATTCTCCCATACGTTTTGCGATATTTATGCTGTACCTCTTTTTAAAGTTTTCAGGCCTCTTCCTAGTGGACTGACATTTCATTTTCACATGTCTCATCTAAAGTCCTTGTGACTTCTTGGCGTTTTATACCTCTTGGGGCATTTGAGGTCACATTTGTTTTTGGGTGCTGGTTCTTTGTCCACATGCTGAAAGGGCAGAGCATAAACAGAATTCTCTCTGTGCTAACCTTCCAGGGGGTCTTCCCCATCTGTGGAAGCTGGGGACAATTCTTGCTGTTCTGACTTCTGCTTTCATGGGACTGAACAAGTCTTATTTGTACAACAGTTACAGATTTTAGTGTTTTACTATAAAACCATCCTATCTCAAAACGATGATTGGTGCAATGAGGCTTGGTGAGTATAAGGGGCATATACTCATATAACATAAGTTTAAAAGCAGGAAAATCCTGTGTAGAAGGGAAGCCTTGTTTTTGTTTACTATTCTGGATTGTAATGGATCAACTAATTTCTCTATTTAAAGTTCACCTTTTCCTGACTCAATTATGTTTTCATGAAGTCATCTAATTTTATTCTAGGACAGCATTTAGTTGTAAACATGTAGGATTTTTTCCCCCTTCAATCTACATAGTATAGCAATTTAGGATGGGAAGAGTAATTAATAATGATTATGCTTTTTGAAGCTGTTAGAAAATCTCATGAAAAAGTGCTCTAGCAAGAACTCTGCTTCTAATTAGTTTAATTTGCTGCAGTGGTCAAGACTCTACCACAGCCCTTTAGCATCCTGTATTGTCTAGTGGTTCTTCTCAATCCACTGTTCCCAAAGATAAAGGAGCCATTTACAGCAATCCCAGCATCACATCCATGACTCAGACTTTCCTTGGCATTTCTCCAGTGAAATACTGATATAGAATGACTTTTCTGAGGTTAAAGGCTTAACTCCACCAGCTTGTACTTCTGTTGAAAATAATTCTTAAAATAATAGATTTACTTTTCTTTGTATTAGGAGTAATAATCAGGATAGTACAATGTTAGGTTCTCAAGCTTTTTCAATATTATAATATGTTTTCACTGATCCGGCTTTTTACTCAATTACTGGTAATAAGGGAGCCATTGAGATCCAGTGCATGATCTCAAATTTGGGCTTCAGAAAGAAAATATTAGGACTCCTGTTTATATTTACTTTCTTTTCAGCTTTTTTATATATGTTCGATAAATGCACAGATGTAAATGTGTGCAATTGATAAATATGTGAATTGGGAAGATACATTGAAAATATTTTTCCCATTAGGGATATGTAGTAAAAATAGTTTAGAAGCCATTCTTTGCTGTGGAAAGATTATAGTTTTTGAATGCAGATATCTGGATTCAATCCTCACATCCACTAGTGCTTAAAGATCTGACCTTCAGGGAATTTTTTTTTTTTTCTGAGTCTTAGTGCTTATGTATGTAGAAAAGAAAAATTATATCACAACGAAGAGGAAAATATCTGCACATAGTAGTTGCTTGATAAATTCAATGTTGAGGTTTGCAGATGCTTTTTTGTAGCTACAGAGCTGAGTGATAGCATCTGGTCCAGAAATGAATCATATGGAAACACCAGGAAATGAAGTACATTCTTCTCACTAAAAGGGTTCAAGCATAACTTCCAAGATCCATATTATGCAAAAGATTCAGGCAAAACAGAGTGGTTAAATTAGGTGAGAGTTCATTTCCTGCCAGTTATGAATTCTTTGATTCTAAGTCATCTTGGACCCATTCATAAATTTAACTGAAGGTCATTTTCCAAATAAATATAAAATCCTGTCACTGGGGCAAAGGGGTATATTACTCAGCTCAGTTGCCCTAACCAAAATACCGCAGACTGTGGGGCTTAAGTAACAGAAATGTATTAGGTTCCTGAGGCTGGGAAGTCCAAGTTCAAAGTGCTGGCTGATTCAGTTCCTGATGAGCGCTCTCTTCCTGACCTTCTCACTGTAAATTCATTTAATCCTAATTATCTCCCAAAGGCTCTTATCTCCAAATGCTATCACACTGGGGTATAGGGCATCAAAGTGGGAATTTGGGGGCGACACAAATATTCCTTCTATAACAAAGTTTGATAATCCTTTTAAATTTAAATTTAATTTATTTTTTGATCACGATAGGTGTACTCTTTAATCCCCATCACCTATTTCATTCATTCCCTATCCCCTTCCCTCTGATAGCCCACAGTTTGTCTCTGTAGTTAAGAATCTATTTCTTGGGTGGTCTGTCTCTCTCGTTCTCTTTTCCTTTACTCATTTGTTTATTCAATTTCACATATAAGTGAGATGATATGGTATTTGTCTATCTCTGACTACTTTATTTTGCTTAGCATTATACTCTCTAGCTGAATCCATGTAGTTACTAATGGCGTGCTTTCATTCTTTTTTCTGGCTGAATAATATTTCATCATATATATTATTATTATTATATATATCACATTTGTAAATATATGAATGGATAAGGAAGATGTGCTGTGTATGTATATATGTGTGTGTGTATATGTACACACACACAAATAAAATATATGATGGAATATTATATCTATCATGGAGATAGATATCTATCTATCTATCTATAGATAGATATCTATCTATCTATCTATCGATAGATAGATAGAGATAATGTATATATATATATATATCACCTCTTCTTTATCCATTCATCTATCAGTGGACACTTAAACTGCTTCAACACTTTGGCCATTGTAAATAATGTTGCAATAAACATGGGGTGCATGAATCTCTTTCGGTTAGCATTTTAATATTTTGGGGGGCAAATACCCAGTGGTGCAGTCACTGGATCATAGAGCAGTTCTAGTTTTAACATCTTGGGGGTACTCCATACTATTTTCTATAGTAGTTACATCAGTTTGCATTCCCACCAGCAGTGCAAGAGAGTTCCCTTTCCTCCACATCCTCACCAATACCTGTTGTTTCTTGTGTTTTTGATTTAGCCATTCTGAAAGGTGTGAAGTAATGACTCACTGTCGTTTTGAATTGCATTTCCCTGATTGTGAGTGATGTTGAGCATTTTTTCTTGCATCTGTCGGCCACCTGTATGTCTTTGGAAAAATGTCTGTTCATGTCTTCTGCCATTTTTAAATTGGATTATTTGTTTTTTGGTTGTTGATTGTATCAGTTTTTTATATATTTTGGACACTCCTCCTTTGTCAAAAATTAATTGCCATATAATTTTGGGTTTATTTCTGTGTTTTCTACTCTCTTCTATTGATATACATATCTCTTTTTATGCCAGTATCATTACTTCCAATTTGTAATATAACTTGAAATCTAGAATTGTGATACCTCCAGTTTTGCTTTTCTTTTTCAAGATTGCTTTGGGTATTTAAGGTCTTTTGTGGTCCATACAAATCTGTGTCATTTGTTCTAGTTCTGTGACAAACGCTGTCAGTATTTTGATAGGGATTGCATTAAATCTGTAGATTTCTTTGGCTAGTATAGACATTTTAACAATATTTGTTCTCCCAACCCATGTGCATAGAATGTTTTTCTGTTTCTTTACATTGCCTTAAATTTTTTTTTTTAAATCAGTGTTTTATAGTTTGCATAGTATAGGTCTTTCATCTCTTTGCTTAAGTTTATTCCTAGATATTTTATTGTTTTTGATAGAATTGTAAATGGAATTGCTTTTTTAAATTTCACTTTCTGCTGCTTCATTAGTAGTGTATAGAAATGCAACAGATTTCTATACATTGATTTTATATCCTTCTGAATTTACCAAATTCATTTGTTAGTTCTGGTAGTTTTTGGTGGGGTCTCTAGGTTTTCTGTATGATGTCATCTGTGAATGGCAAGAGATTTACTTCTTCCTTACCAGTTTTGATGCCTTTTATCTCTTTATGTTGTCTTATTGCTTCCAGTACTATGTTAAATAAAAGTGGTGAGTGGACATTGTCTTGTTTCTGACCTTAGAGGAAATGCTCTCAGTTCTTTGCCACCAAGAGTGATGTTGGCTCTGGGCTTCTCATATAAGGCCTTGATTATGCTGAGGGATGTCCCCTCTACACTTAATTTGCAAAGACTTTTTATAATGAATGGATGTTTTACTTTGTCAAATGCTTTTTCTGCATCTATGAAAATGATTATAAATGGTTTTTATCCTTTCTCTTATTAATGTGATGTGTCATGTTGATGGTTTTGTGAATACTGAACCACCCCTGCATTCCAGGAATAAATCCCACTTAATGTGGTGTATGATTTTTTTTTTAATGTATTGTTGGATTTGTTATTTTGTCAAGGATTTTTGCATCTATATTCATGAGAAATATTGGCCTATAGTTCTGTTTCTTCTTGATATCCTTACCTGGTTTTGTTATTAGGGTGATACTGGCTTCACAGAGTAAATTTGGAAGTTTTCCATCTTCTTTGCATTGCATGTTTTGGAATAATTTGAGAAGAATGGTGGTAATGTCTTTAAATGTTTTGTAGAATTCACCTGTAGAGTCATTTGGTCTTGGGCTTTTGTTTTTGGGAGGTTTTGTTTTGTTTTGTTTTGTTAGATATTCAGTTTCAATGCTGGTAATCAGCATTTTCTGTTCCAATTTTCTATTTCTTCTTATCTTAGTTTTGGTAGATAATGTGAAACTAGAAATCAACCACAAGAGAAAATTTGGGAAGAGCACGAATATATGAAGGTTAAATAACATCTTATTCAGCCTTGAATGGGTCACCCAGGAAATCAAAGAAGAAATCAAAAAGTATGTGAAACAAATGAAAATGAAAACACAGTAGTCCAAAACCTTTAGGATGCAGCAAAAGAGGTTTTAAGAGGGAAGTATATAGCAATACAGGCTGCCCTCAAGAAGCAAGAAAAATCTCAAATAAACAATTCAACCTTACACCTAATTGAACTAGAAAAGAAGAATAAACAAAACCCAAACCCAGAAAAAGGAAGGAAATAATAAAGGTTAGAGCAGAAATAAATGATACAGAAGCACACACACACACACACACACACACACACACACACACACTAACCCACAAAGAACAAAAACAGTGAACAGATCAAATGAAACCATGAGCTGGTTATTTGAAAAGATCAACAAAATTGATAAACCTCTAGCCAGACTCATAATAAGAGAGAGGGAGAGAGAGAAGGATACAAATAAACAAATTCACTAATGGAAGAGTAGTAATGATTTATACTACAGAAATAACAAACAGTTGTGTCAGAATGATATGAAAATCTATATGCCAACAAACTGGACAACTTACAAGGAATGGATAAATTCCTAGAGTTTGATATCCTCATGGGCTGATTTTAAGAAGTCACTGTGATATTTATGCCTGAAGGATGGTGACAGATATTCCAGAGGCCACATATTCTCTCATTTGGATGACCCTGAAAATGATTTGGTGAACATCATCCTCTTCATTTCCTGTTTTCTAGGTTTTATGGTAGGGAAACTCAGTGATGATTTTTGAGGTTCTGGTAATCTCTTCATAGATCTCAGGGCTAATTTCAATTTTACCTAAAAATGTTTTCTTTTCCATTCCTATTGTAATTTTGCTTTTAACATATTGTTTGTTATGGACATCCAATCCAGTGATAGAGATCTCTGAATTTCCTAGTCCTGTTGATGGATTTACTACTTGAACTAAGTTTTCAGATTTTCAGTCTGATTATCTGAACCATCTCTATTCCCTTAACCAATACCATTTGTTTTTATGCTGACCAAAGTGGGAAGTGAATGTACAGACAAAAAGGAGAGACACATACAGATTTCTATACTTATAGTGTATTTTTAAACCAGAGGTTATTAAAAACTGGAATACAGTATGGAGGTTCCTCAAGAAGTTAAAAATAGAGCTACCCTATGACCCAGAAACTGCTCTACTAGGTATTTATCCAAAGGATAGAGATGTTGTGATCTGAAGGCACACCTGCACCCGAATGTTTATAGCAGCAATGTCTACAATAGCCAAACTATGAAAAGAGCCCAGATGTCCATCAACGGATGAATGGATAAAGAAGATGTGGTATATAAATATGATGGAATGTTACTCAGCTATCAAAAAGGATAAAATCTGGGGGCGTCTGGGTGGCTCAGTGGGTTAAGCCTCTGCCTTCGGCTCAGATCAGAGTCCCACATCAGGCTCCTGCTCAGCAGGGAGCCTGCGTCTCCCTCTCTTATCTGCCTGCCTCTCTGCCTACTTCTACTTGTGATTTCTCTCTCTGTCAAATAAATAAATAAAAAAAACTTAAAAAAAAAGATAAAATCTTACCATTTATATCAGTGTGAATGGAACTGGAGGGTATTGTGCTAAATGAAGTAAGTCAGTCAGAGAAAGACAAGTATCATATATTTTGACTCATACATGGAATTTAAGAAACCAAACAGAGGATCATAGGGGAAGGGCAGGAAAAATAAAATAAGATGAAATCAGAGAGAGAGACAAAGTATAAGAGTCTCTTAATCTCTTAATCTTAAAGTATAAAAGTCTCTTAATCACAGGAAACAAACTGAGGGTTGCTGGAGAGGGATGGGGAAACTGGGTTATGGGAGTTAAGGAGGGCATGTGATGTGATGAGCCCTGGGTGTTATATGCAGCTGATGAATTACTGAACCCCGCATCTGAAACTAATGATACACTATATGTTAACTAATTGGATTTAAATAAGATAAGTTAAAAAGAAATTTTTAAGATTTTATTTATTTATTTGACAGACAGATCACAGGTAGGCAGAGAGGCAGACAGAGAGAGAAGAAGGGAAGCAGGTTCCCTGCTGAGCAGAGAGCCCCATGCGGGGCTCGATCTCAGGACCCTGGGATCACAACCCGAGCCGACTGTTTGGCTTTAATCCACTGAGCCATCCAGGTGCCCCAGTAAAAAAAATTTTTAAGTAACTTTCCTTATAATACCTCTGTTGATATTTCTAAACCCTTAAATGTTTGTAAATCTTCTCATCTGATAGAATGAACTAGATAAATTTTCATTCTTCATTAATCAGTTCTCTTATACACTGAATTCTAAAGTATCTTACAGTATTTTACATTAAATTCTTGATTTTCTAGTGTCATGTGTCATTTTCTTCCTACCAGTAGGAAAGATTCAAGATCTCTTTTGCTCAATTCGATTTGTTAGTTTCTTGATGAAATTGCCCTCTGTTTGACTTCAGATTCTTTTGGATGCTCTACATTTGGATAAAACTGGCACTCTCCAGATGTCTTTTAATTGAAGTTCCCTGTTCTCTTTTGACAGAATTGTTGTTTAGTGTTCATTCAAAACCAGAAGCAAATCCTGAATATTTGGAGGGTACAGCATATCTGGAAAATTCTTTGCATATTGAGTTGAAAGCCCAGCTAAATGGGCTCTCAGAGCCCACCTGGTGAAATAGGCCTCTCAGCCTCTTTGCCCAGAAGACTTTAAAAATGTTGTCCAAAGTTTGTAAATCAAATTTATCTTGTTCTTTTAAAAAACCTTTTTCCAGCCATACTTTATATTGCTCAATTTGGGTAAGGAATTGCTCTTTTCATGGACCAGGCTGAGCAATTTATAACATTTCATTCCATTAGTGCCTGCCTGGAAAGGGCAGTGCAGAAAGAAATTTGGCAACGATCATACATTTTGTATGGCATTGCCGAGGTATCTACATTTATTACTCCTCACAGTTACCCTACAAGAGTGATTGTTTTGGTAATTTCATGGTTAAAATAAAAATAATGGTTCCCTTCCCAGACTGGCCTCCTTTCTCTACTCTATTAGTCACCATCTAAGTACAAGATTGCAGAAGCTGTCACAACCTGGGGCCTGGGTGGCCCAGTCAGCTGAGCATTTTTGCTCAGGTCAGGATCTCAGAGTCTTGAGATCCTGCCACCTGCATGGGGTAGGGGTGGGGTGGGGAAGCTGTTTGTGCTCAGTGGGAGGTCTATTTGAGATTCTTTCCCTCTGCCCCTTACCCCAAATGTGCTCACTCTATCTGTCTCTGTCTCTCTCAAATAAATAAATGGAACTTCAAAAAAACAAGTTGTCGCAACTTAGGATACTGATAAAGTTAAGTATATGGAAACTGGACTTTTCCCCGTGTTGACTCATCAGAGTTCAAAGAAAGTCAGAAGAGATACTATATGTACAGCTGCTTTGAAAAGTGTAATGCACAAAGCAAAACTAAATAGTATACTTGCATTTGTTTTTATTGGCCACAAACTGAAATAACGACCTGTAGTTTTAGAGGTTTCATTCTTTCCACTATTACTCTTGCTTTCCTGCTTGTGCTCTTTACAAAATTCAGCAAATGTCTGTTGAATGGTTACTCTGAGTCAGGAGATATGCTGGGCTCTGGCTAGCCAATAGTAGGTAAGATACTTATGGCCTCTCCCTTTAGAGAATATATTTGACAAGTAAATTACATTTTTGACCAAAAAATTACATATTTAAATAATTTTGTTACTATTTATCCTCCTCCCCCACCCTAATCCTAACCACTCAAGTCTATCCCCCTTTAATCTTTAATTCTTGCCAGGGAGTCTGAAGTCTGGTCCCTCTCCCACCTCTGTGTACTTGTCTTCATCACATCGTGGTAACTTGTTTGGCAGATACTCTGAGCTGTGAATAATGTGCCATAATTGTCAATTATGCTCATTGTTGCAAAAACATAGATTATTTTACAGCAGTTAAAAAGAATCTTTCTCAGCTAATCAACAATAGTACAAGAATAGCTGAGAACAAAATGACTTGTGGAGGAAAAGTCTGAAAGAATAAGGTCTGATCACCAACCATTTCCTTTGAAATCAATCACATGATGGTTTTAGTGACCAAAGTCCATCATTACACTGTTGTCTTAGAAAAACCTCCACTTACTTTTTCGATATTATGATGTGTTTGCTATTTCATTTTTGGACAATTTCAAGTTGGAGTTGAATTCCAAATGATTATGTCCCAGAAATAATTTCACATGTTGTAGTTAACAATGTAAACATCAAAGATACATAAAAATAGAGAGGAGTCTATTATTGATTCAACAAGTTGAATAGATAATAACTATTCAATTCTTGTAGACAGTATCGCTCCATAACAAAGTAGAATTATGAAGAAAAGCATAATAACATTGTGGAGTTTCCTATTATTAATATTTTGCTCCAGAAAAAAAAATACTTTTAAAAGCTATTTAACTATAACCAATTCTCTATTTTTAAAATTATGGTTAAGTATCACTTTTTATTATTGAGATGGCTCCCTGTAAGCAAAGGTTTTATTTTTTTAAATTTTTTTAAAGACTTTATTTATTTGACAGAGAGAGAGAGAGAGAGAGAGAGAGATCACAAGTAGGCAGAGATGCAGGCAGAGAGAGAGGGGGGAGACAGGCTCCCCACTGAGCAAAGAGCCGGATGTGGGGCTCCATCCCAGGACCCTGAGATCATGACCTGAGCTAAAGGCAGAGGCTTAACCGACTGAGCCACCCAAGTGCCCCAATCAAAGGTTTTAAATGTTAGAAATGGTTTCAATGAAAATTCTTGATGTGTTTATTTGGTTTCCCAAATCAGTGCTCTCAAGGGCAGGAGGGTATGGTCTTTGAGGTCCTGGCTTATAGTCATGGATTTGCTATTCCATATCTATATCGTGGTGGAGGAAAGGAAGGTAAGAAAACTATAAATAATTAGGTTATTATCAAATGCTCCCAATATCTGTGATGACTGTTTCAAGGGTAAAATGAGAAAACAGTATCAAAATCATGTTATACAATAAAAATAAACAAAAAGTCAAACCAGCCCAGCAAAAAACAATCCAAAATAATGTTATACAGTATTTAGTTGTATCATATGCTTCTGTACCAAGTAATTTAAGTCTTAGGGATTTTTAAACAGAATTGATCCATCAGTAAACAGAGTAATGTAGAACAACCTTACTTTTATTGTTGAAAAAGGTCATTCTGTCCGTTATTGTTGAAAAAAGTCATTCTGTCTACTAACATGTTCTCCTCAATTATGCATGTTAAAAGCCATGATGCTAAGATCAAGAAAGATTAATTGTTAAATAGTTAGTACCCTCCCCTCCCCCCCCACCCCACCCCTGCCTTCCAGTGCCTTCAGTACCTAGGTTGGATCATATACCACACACGTGGAAATACAGGGACAGCACCATTTCCAACACAGTGTCTGGGACTATGACATTTTGCTTGTGACCCAAGGTCATATCTGTCCTTCCTCCTTCCGTTTTTACTACTGTAGCAGTCTAGACTTCTGTTTTGGCAATATTGCTTCTGTGTCAATGACTTGGACATGTTTATAGCTCTCAACATCCTGACTTTAATTCAGTCAACAATATTTATTAAGCTCTTACCAGTTATATGACCGCATGACAGCACTCTTACTCCACAGAGCTGTGCACTCAATGGTACCCCAGAGGTTCAGAGAGTTAGCACTCTACCAAGTCATAGCCAGGATAGGATTTAAGCTCTTCAGAGAATCTGGATCACTGAGCATTAAAAACCAAATGTATTATAGCTACTGAAAACCATGACAACACCATAGTGCCACAATGAAAACTATGTTTGCTACAAACCCATTGAAAACAAAAGATACAAGCTTTAGAGGCCTTTCGTGTCTGCTTACTGGATGTGCTTTAAAATATTAATTTTATATAATAATCACCATCTGTATATTTCTAGAAGGGGCCATTACCTAGCATTAATTTAACAGCAGGGTTGCATTAAATAATATGAATCCTATCAAGAGAGACCTAGGTATTGCTCAGAAGCAGTAATCTCTGAAGGAGTATTCAAATTATACAAGGGAGTTGAGAAAAAGATGAGAACTCCCTAGTATGTATGCATATCAAAACTTAAGAAGTGAAGATTTTTTCCCCCTCCATTTGTTCATGCAGGGACTCAGAACATGTATTCCCTCGGCCAAAGAAATTGAAATCATTGGCAAAATGGTCAGAGAGGAGTGTGTCCTTCACTAGGTAGTATTGTTGTCTATTAAGAACAGATGTAAGTTGGGGCGCCTGGGTGGCTCAGTGGATTAAGCCGCTGCCTTCGGCTCAGGTCATGATCTCAGGGTCCTGGGATCGAGCCCCGCATCAGGCTCTCTGCTCCGCGGGGAGCCTGCTTCCTCCTCTTTCTGCCTGCCTCTCTGCCTACTTGTGATCTATCTCTCTGTCAAATAAATAAATAAAATCTTTAAAAAAAAAAAAAAGAACAGATGTAAGTTATAACTTTCTGATAGGTTTTCTAATGTTGGGGCAGTCTTTTCTGAGGCAATTATGAGATGTTCTTACAATGCGATCTTTCAAAGTTCTGATCAAATTTTATGGTTCTTCAAATGGATATTGTTCTAAATACTATTCTATGACTTATAAGAAACCTGAATATCTTAATTTATGATTTTAATTTACTGCTATTATATTTATAAATGTGTTTATAATGTATATATAGTCATAAATATAGAGACCTATAGGCATAAATGCCTGCACATATAGACATGGATGAGGAAGGTTAACAGATATTTTAATTGATATCTGCTCATTTGAAACCAAAGTTACATACTTTCATTAAAGTAATACATATCATTAATTAAATTATCCTGTACTTTCATTTCATAAATTCTTACCATTATGTGACCTTGAGTGAGTTACCTTTCTTGTCTATGTTTTACTGATTTGTCAAATGGGAGGAGTAGATTAAATAAATGGGAAGATTTCTTTCAATGCTAAGATTAGGATTATATTTCCAATATTATATATATATTATATATATATAATATATATATATCAAAACAGGCTCAATAAATGTTTTTCACATTATGATGCTTATGGTCAAAGTATAGATTCTGCCTATCCTTTCCATCCAAAGCATAAACATGATCCTGATTAAAGAATTAAGCTCATTAAGCATCTGCCAACTATACAAAAACACTATCTCTGTTGGACGTCTGTCATCTTTAAGAATGGATAGAATAAAAAAGATTCATTTTCCTGAGAATTGAAACAATTATTTTAAAATTATTTCTGCCATGGGCGCCTGGGTGGCTCAGTGGTTTAAGCCTCTGCCTTCAGCTCGGGTCATGATCTCAGGGTCCTGGGATCGAGCCCCGCATCGGGCTCTCTGCTTGGTGGGGAACCTGCTTCTCCCTCTCTCTCTGTCTGCCTCTCTGCCTACTTGTGACCTCTCTCTCTCTGTCAAATAAAAAAAAACAAAAAACAAAATGAAATTATTTCTGCCTTAAACATTAATCCTCTCACCTGTGTTGCCAATGGAGAGGTAAAAAGAAGGTTATAATATTCTGAGTGGCCCTACTTTAAAGTACTCTAAATCTTTTTATTTTATATTCTAATGAGAGCAGCTTTGCCCAGCTCTCTGCTCACAGCCACCATCTTGACCCCTGCAAGTAACCTGTGGTGACATCAAGCCTGTCTTTTCTCTATTAGCAAAGAGGCCTCTGAACTGTTGGGCCCGAGGACGGACACTATGGTTTCTCCCTTCCTTCTGGGAGGCATGACCAGCTCCATGCTGTTCCATGTAACCAGATTTCACTGAGTGCTGGATATAATGGGGGAAACAACAGTGCAGGAAAGAAAACACTTATAACCGAATATTAAGAAATGATCATTCCTAACATTTACAGAAACAACCTCTTACCAAGTCCTTACTCCTTAGACAGTGACATACCTCTTAGTTGCTCTGTGTATCTCCCACATGAAATGCCTTTTTTTTTTCTTGTATCCTACCTGGTGCCCAGGCTCTGGACTCCACTGAGAGCCAGGAGGAACTTCTTGTTCCATGTGTAAGTATAAACATAAAAATTTACAAAGGTACAACTCTCTCCACATGAAAACTCATTCTACAGTGTCCTTTAGAACAATTTAACTGGAATCTACATTCTAGCCAAGGATGTTAGCCTGGCCTTTGTCCTACCAAAGAAGCAAACTTCCTTCAGAGCTGGACCAAAACCTTTTCCTTTAGGGGACTACTTGCTGCACCTTCTCTCAGCTTCTTCCTTGAAGGCCTTAAAACATATTAGTGTCACTTCTCAGCCAGGAGTACTTCCGTTGCAATGAACAAATTCAGAGGCACTACGACTTCAGTGCATCCAAACTGTTACCATTTTCACCAAATCCTCTCACTTGTGTTACTCCCATAGATAACCTCCATGTCTTAATTTTAGAATATTGAGAAATTCTAGAGTGAACTGTCTAGCTTCTGCTTTAAGCTCAGAGATGTACAGAGCTTCAAAGAGTGCTACTCCCTCCTTTCCCAAAGATATAGCTGAAGAAATGACACATTCATGACTCTAAAAAAAAAAAGCCGTTGGAGAATTGAGGTTCTGAGACAGTCAGCCAGCCCAATATAGGAAGAGAGGCACTTGTCAAGAAGGAGAAAGAGGATGCCATCATTTGCTTACATCAGGCAGACATCACCAGATGCCATATAAATCAGGAAGGAGATTGAGCTAAAACTTTGAATGGATTGCTAGAGGCTGAGTGTGAGCTAGCATGAGTGTGTGGACACACTGGAGGTTGCGTAAATAGCAGAGGGATCTTTTATTGGATTTTTCCTCCACAAACCTCACTAGGTGCTAACTGGGAAGTTTGAGGAGGACAGCAGCAGCCACAATTGAAAGTAGGGATGCCTGGGTGGCTCATTTGGTTTAGCGCCTGCCTTTGGCTCTGGTCACGATCCCAGGACACTGGGATGGAGTTCCAAGTTGGGCTCCTTGCTCAGCAGGGAACCTGTTTCTCCTTCTGCCTCTGCTGCTCCCCCTGCTTTGTGCTCTCCCTCTCTCTGTCAAATAAACAAATAAAATCTTAATAACAAATTGAAAGTAGACCAATCTCCACAGTGTGATAAAAGAGTTAATCTGCAAAGGCAAAAAGCAACAAGAACTGCTGACTTAGGGCACTGGGGTAAATCCATTGATGAAGAAGGTAACAGGGGAAAAACAAACTCTCTCCTTAGAGGCGAGGTAAGAATCTGTGCCAGGACTGGCACTACAGTGGGAGGATGGGCAGGAGCAGTTATGACATCTAGGGATATGGTGCCTATCTCAGACTAAGTCTAAATCAGAACATCAAGTAATACTTATTTCTCTCTGAGTCCCCAGAAGCATCCCAGCAGGCACTAAAATTAACAGTGGAAGATGGCAAGAGTGTCAAGAGACGGAGAGTCTGAGGCTCCGCACTAAAGGAGGACCCATAACTGAGGGTGGAGCAGCTATTAAGAAAATAACCCCTGGGAAGTCATTCCACAACCTAACCACATGATATCATTAGAGAAACCTGGGGTACACTGTGATTAATCATAACAAAAGCCCTCAAATCTAGTCCGGTTTCTGGCTAGATTAATTCAGAGTCCTGTGCTAAAGGCCTAGCAGATGGAAAAGCATGCTCACTTGAAGCACAAACATATATTTACCTCAGTATCTACTGTCCTATATAAGATATCCAGTTTTCAGCAAAAAATTGACTCATATGAAAATGCAAGAGAAAATACTCCAAAGAAACAAAACAATATACAGAATCATCCCAGATACGGAACAAATGTTGGAATTCTCAGACAAGGAATTTAAAGTAATTATAATTTGTGTTAAAAATCTCTGATGTAAAAAGGTTGACAGCATGTGGGATCAGATAATTTCAGCAGAGGGATGGAAATTATAACAAAGAGTCAAATGGAAGTCCTAGAAATAAAGAAACAAAAACAAAAACACAGTAACAGAGATGAAGAGTGTGTCTGAGCTCATTAGTGGGTTTGACACAACTCAGGAAAGAATTAGTGAACTTGAAGATAAATCGGAAACTACTCAAACCAGAATACAAAGAGAAAAAAATGAGAGAAAATGAGAGAAAGAGAAGGGGCTGGTGGGAGTGGGCAGACATGCAAGGGCATAGCAGAGCATCTCAAAGTTGTAGTACAATATTTAATGGGATAGCATGTGCATAATTGAAATCACGGAAGAAGAAAATGGGGCAGGGAGAAACATTTGAAGAAATAATGACTGAGATTTTCCAAAATTAATGATAGATACCAAATCATAGACTCAAAAGCTTGGAGTTCACCAAGCCAGGAACTAGCAAAATACACACACACACACACACACAGAGGCATATCAAAGTAACTAAAAATCAAGGACGGAAAATCTTGAAGGCAATCAGAGGAAAAAAATAAATAAATAAAACAGTTTACCTACAGAGGCACAAGGATAAGAATTACAGCAGACATCTCCAGAATATTTACAAGAAAGAAGACAAAGGAATGATACCACTAAAGTACTGAAAGAAAAAACAAACAGAAATGAAAAACCTCTTAACCCAGAATTCTATATCCAAGAATAAAATAATTAAAACATAAAGTAAAACTACTTTCTTAGAGTGAACTATTTCAGCCTCCTCTCCTCTTTCTCTTCTCCAAAGTGGAGCCCTGAGAACCCTTCCCAACCCACTCATTAATAATCCCTCCCACCATCTAAAGAACCAATAAGTATTATTGCATGTATCAGTATGTTGCATCTCTTCCAGCCCTCCTCATCCCAGTTCTACTACCTGGGGATCACCGTATTTTTCCTTACTAAGCTGGGTCACATCAAAATAAAGTCAAGTAGTGAGGACTAGTAACATTAGGTAAGTGTGGGATATGGAAGCTACTGACATTTGTTATATTATCTATTTCCATGGCAACTCTTATTTTTTCCTACTAGTTTTCTGAGTCTTGCTTTGTATCTTTATCTTTTCAGGATTGCTTTGGATGAGAATGTAAGCTAGCTCTTAAAAACTGAATTCACATCAAAAGCAGAAGCTGATCTTAGGTGTCTGCATTTGTGTGTGTGTGTGTGTGTGTGTGTGTGTGTGTGTGTGTGTGTGTGTGTAATTCCTGCTACAGCCATCAATCATCGCTCTTGATTTTTTTTAAGAATAATTATAGCAGAGACTGATTATGTATCAGTGATCTTGTATATGAATGGATTGAATGAAATGTTAGATTTTTATACAAGGTATCAAATGAAGTTAAGAGCTAAGATGTATGCTAATGTGACTAATAATTTATAATTGCAAAAGGCAATTAAGTTTCAGTATTCCATCCCAACATTTTCTTGTTGGTTTTTTTTTTTCCTGTCACATAAATTTAGAGTTTTTAGGTAGGTAGCTCCTCATTTTTTTTTTTTTTATTTGACAGACAAGAGATCACAAGTAGGCAGAGGCAGGCAGAGAGAGAGGAAGGGAAGCAGGCTTCCTGCTGAGCAGAGAGCACCATGCGGGGCTTGATCCCAGGACCCTGAGATCATGACCTGAGCAGAAGGCTGAGGCTTTAACCCACTGAGCCACCCAGGCGCCCCAGGCAGCTCCTCATTTTACAGAGATTGAAAATCAGCATTAGTGAGTCTAAGTGAGGTAATAAGACTACACTAGTAGTAATGGAGAGTAATGGAGAAGTCTAGATGTACTTGTAGTAATGGTAGTAATGGAGAAGTCTAGATGTACTTCCAGGTCCTTTGACTCCACATTCCTTATTCTGATCACGATGCTTCTGAGCCTCACATCTGTAATTGTGTAACTGGAGGCATCGCTCACGTGCTAATGCTTCTTTACCCAGTGTGCCTACTGAAAATAAATTGTGGCACATCAATTAGATTCTGTATTATAGCTAAATGTACAGTTGGACAACAATATTGTATTGTAAATCCAGATGTTTTGCATTCTGTCCTGTGATAGAAAATGGAATTTTTTGTTTAGGAAGTCATTTTAATTGTGAATGGTACCCCCTGACTAGTTAGAATGTGAGGTTATTTCACAAGGAAGATAAACTATTTTGTGTAAGAAAGTATTAGAATTTTTTAATCTGCCCTTTCTCTGCTTGGAGGAGACACAGTCTGGGGAGAGGCAGTGTCCTAGAGGACTCTGGGAAATGACAGATGTTTAAAAGCCTCCCCAGGGACAGAGCCATTGGACAGTAGGGGGGCTTCAGGAGAAGGGACTACCAGTTGTCCCCATATCAGCAGTGGCCTGTTATAGCCATGTTGGGAGTCCAGTAGCCCTCCCTTATCCACAGTTTTGTTTTCTCTGGCCCAGAAGCAGATGGACCTCATTCTGATGTATTGTCAGAAGGTCAATAGTAGCCTAATGCTACATCACAATGCCATGTCATTCATCTCCTTCATTTCATCATGTAGACCTTTTATCATCTCACATCTTCACAAGAAAAACTGTGAGTGCAGTATAATAGGATATTTTGAGATTGAGAGAGACCACATTCACATAACTTTTATTACCTTATAACATAATAATTATAGTATTTTATTATTGTTGATCTCTTAGTATACCAAGTTTATAAATTAAACTTTATCATAGGTATGCATGTATAGGAAAAACATAGTATATATAGGGTTTGGTGCTATCTGTGGTTCAGGCTTCTGTGGGACTGTCGGAAATATCCCAGTGGGTGAGGGAAGATTATTGTGCTGAGGTGATAGTGTTTGTTTTGCTTTATTCTCAAACTTTTCTTTATTTTATTTTTCTTAAGGAGTTTATTTACTTATTTGAGAGAGAGAGAGAGAGTACAGGCGGGGGAATAGCAGAGGGAGAAGGAGAAGCAGGCTCCCTGCTGAGCAGGGAGCCCTACATGAGCTCCATCTGAAGACCCTGGGATCATGACTGAGCGAAAGGTAGATGCATAACCAATTGAGCCACCCAGGCATCCCTCTCAAACTTTTCTTTAAACCTTCTGTAATGACAACAATATTGTAACAGTTTTGCCCTAGGGTATGAGGAAGAAGAGAAGGGCTGAACTCATGCTTGAGACAATGGTGGGAAGAAAGGAGCAGGGGGCAGTAAGGAACCAGTGATGGCAGGAGACCTGGGGCAGTTGTTCAGAGGGAGCTGTAACAAGCATCACTGAGGCACATGGAAAGTGCTTATCCTTTGGGTGTGCCCAGAAATACTGGCAAGGGCTCTGAATACCCATCTTGTAAAATAATTTGATAATATAATATTTTATTTGTACAATATTTTATTACCAATATTACCAGTAATTGAGTGTCAGTACTCAACACTTTATATATACTCATTTAATCCTCAAAATTATTCCACAATATAGTACTATTATTATCTGTATTTGATGGATGAGCTAACTGAGGTACAAAAGGGAGCTGATATTTATACCTACAATACCAAAAACACAAATATTTAAAATAAATCATAGAATATGAGGAAAATGACAAAAATTCTAGGTAGGTTTTAATAGTAAAATTTAATAGTCAAGGTATTTTAAAAACTTGAAGTTACATAGATACCAGATGCAGAGGTGGAAAGAACTAAGTTAATCAGTTTCTTGTCTTATTACTTTAAGTAGATTGTAAGACGGCACCTACGCAAATAGCAATTCCTCCAAGGCAATTGGCCATACTGACCATGTTTTCCTTTTGAACATGTTTTCCCAAATGCTTCATTTCTACTTAGAGCATGGTCTTTCAGATTTGACCAGATTTGTTTAGGTGACTAAACAGGTTTTCATCTTTCTTGTAAAGAGATATATAAAGCACATGTGAGTTTTGGAAGAATAAGAGCTTTTATTTAAATTACTTATTGGATGATTTAACCCTTCCTTCCAACCCAGATCAACCATGGTCTACATCACAAAAGGTGTTTCTCTTAAAATATTCTGCACAACATAATTCAGGAATCAAATGTATCTACTTAAAATATAGGAAATTTTCAATCCTAAAACTTGTATGGAATCAGAAAAACTCCAAATAACCAAAGCAATCTTTTCTTTTCTTTTCCTTTCTCTTTTCTTCCTTTCCGTTCTTTCCTTTCCTTTTCTTTTCTTTTTTTTTTTTTTTAATTAACTTATACTGTATTATTTACCCCAGGGGTACAGGTCTGTGTATCATCAGTCTTACACAAGTCATAGCACTCACCATAGCACATACCCTCCCCAATGTCCATCACTCAACCACCCTATCCCTCCCCCACCACTCCCCAGAAACCCTCAATTTGCTTCCTAAGATTAAGAGTCCCTTATGGTTTGTCTCCCTCCCCGGTCCCATCTTGTTTCATTTTTTTTCCCTGCTAACCCCCATGACCCACTGGCCTGCCTCTCAAATTCCTCATATCAGAGAGATCTTATGATAATTCTCTTTCTCTGACTGACTTATTTCACTTAGCATAATACCCTCTAGTTCCATCCATGTCATTGCAAATGTCAGGATTTCATCTTTTGATGGCTACATAGTATTCCATTGTATATATGTACCACATCTTCTTTCTCCATTCCTCTGTTGATGGACACCTCGGTTCTTTCATAGTTTGGCTATTGTGGACATTGCTGCTAGCAATCTTGAAAAGGAAAAGCAAAGCTGGAAGCATCACAATTCCAGATTTCAAGCTCTATTACAAAGCTGTAGCGATCTAGACAGTATGGCACTAGCGCAAAAACAGACACATAGATCAGTGGAACAGAATAGAAAACCCAGAAATGGACCCACAACTATAAGAACAACTAATCTTCAATCAAGTAGGAAAGAATATCCAATAGAAAAAGGATAGTGTCTTCAACAAATGGTGCTGGGAAAACAGGACAGCCACATGCAGAAGAATGAAACTGGGCCACTTTCTTACACCATACACAAAAATAAGTTCAAAATGGATTAAAGACCTAAATGTAAGACAGGAAACCATCAAAATTCTAGAGGAAAACACAACCTCTTTGACATCAGTCATAACAACTTCCTACTAGATACGTCTCCAGAGGCAAGGAAAACAAAAGCCAAAATAAATTATTGAGACTACATCAAAATAAAAATCTTCTACACAAGGGAAGGAAACAATCAGTAAAACAAAAAGGCAACCTACAGAACGTGAGAAGATAGCTGCAAATGACAGCTGATAAAGGGCTAGTATCCAAAATCTATAAATAATTTATCAAACTCAACACCCTGAAAAAAATAACCCATTTTAAAAATTGGGCAGAAGACATGAACAGACATTTCTCCACAGAAGACATCTCCAACAGATGGCTAACAGACACATGAAAAGATGCTCAACATCACTCATCATCAGGGAAATACAAATCAAGACTACAATGAGTTATTACCTCACACCAGTTGAGAATGGCTAAAATGAACAACACAGGAAACAGCAGGTGTTGGTGAGGATGTGGAGAAAGGGAAGCTTCTTGCACTGTTGGTGGGAACGCAAACTATGCAGCTACTCTCAAGATAATATGGAGGTTCCTCAAAAAATTAAAATCAGAACTGTTCTATGATTTAGCAATTACACTACTATGTGTGTACCTAAAATATACAAAAATAGTGATTTGAAGGGAAATGGGGACCCCAATGTTTATAGAAGCGTTATCAGTAATAGCTGATTTATGGAAAGAGCCCAAATATCCATCAACTGGTGAGTGGTTAAAGATGTGGGATATATATATATATATATATGATGGAATATTATTCATCCATAAAAAAGTATGAAATCTTGCCATTTGCAATGATGTGCATGGAGCTAGAGAGTATTAGGCTAAGTGAAATAAGTCAGTCAGAGAAAGACAAATACCTTATGATCTCACTCATGTGGAACTTAAGAAACAAAACAGATGAGCACAGGGAGAAAAAGAAGAGAGGCAAGTGAAAAAACAGACACTTGACAATAGAGAACACACTGATTGTTACCAGAGAGGAGGAGCGTGGAGAGATGGAGGAGTAGCTGACTGGCATTCATGAGGACACTTCTTGTGATGAGCACTGGGCGTTATATGCAAATGCTGAATCACTAAATTCTATATATAAAACTAACAAAACACTCTGCTGACTGGAATTTAGAGAAAAACTTGAAAAAACAAAACAGGGTTTTTGTTGTTGTTCTGCAACAGTCGCTATCACCTTGTATAATTTATTACCTTGTGTTTAGAAAGGAACAACAGAGTTTGATTTTTGTAATATTGCTTTTGCTTAGCCTTTCCATCCAGCGATATAAACTTCTACCCCTGATGATGTCAATTTCATCTTCCAGAGATGGCCCAGTCTTTGCTCCAAATTCCCCTCTTGTTTAACTTCTGAAGGTAACGTGATTTTGCAGCATCTACAGAATAGTTTATGTCAGCAATCACGACCCCGAAATGTGTTGCCAGATACATATTTTGATCCCATAACTTGAAAACATTTCCATGATTAGATTACTGTGCTTTCTATCTTTCATGGCTTTCTATTTCCACTTAAGCCTTCCTAGTTTCCTCTCCCCTTTAAAATCAAACTACTTAATATTTTCCTTTGTTATTTCCATTACCAAATACAAGAAACTAAAGAGTCAGAGATAAATGTATTCTCAGAATTCTATGAACAGTTTATTGTAATTTAGTAAGATGCTCTCTTATGTTATTTTATCTATTATGTTGTTATAGATTATCTTTGTCTCCCTCTGTGTTTCTCTGCATAGTTTTTCTGCAGCATTTGAATTCTTATCAAGTGTTCTTGTGTGTGTGTGTGTGTGTGTGTGTGTGTGTGTGTGTGTGTGTGTACAGAGACCTCACGGTGATAATTTGCTATACACCAAATTTGTATGGTGCTTTTCAGTTTACAGAGTGATTTTCACAAACATTACCTTATCTGAGACTCATAATAACCTTGTAAATTAGGCCGTGTTATTATCATCTTCTCCAGATAGGAAAGCACTTTTACCAGGTAATGAGAAAGCATTTGAACTGAAGACTTTTAATCTAAACCCTGGGATCTGTTTACTCTGTGTTCCCCTTTTTAATTTGCTCCCTTCCCCTCTCAGTCCTGGGAATTATGCAGACCAGGGTTCAAAGGCCAGACTTTCAATTACTGGCCATCACTTCACTAAGCTGAGTCTTACTGGATTCATCCAAAATAATAGAGATTATAATAAGTCCATCATATGATTGTTATGAAAACAAAAAGAGTTAAGGTACATCAACATGTCCAGCACCATCCCACCTATAATGGCTGTATAATAAAAACTAGATTTCCTTTCCCACAGTGCTACTTAATCTTTCTTTCTTCTGAAATTTTAAATTTTTTATGAACTTTCACCCATATCAGACTCTTTGAAAAAAATCAGTCAGTGTATTTTATAAGATGAAAGCACAGGAGAAAGGAAAAAAAAAACAAAACAAACAGTATAGAGTGGAAACTCTGAACAGTTTTCTGCAAAACTAATGTGAAATTGGGTTTATCATTCTTTCATATAGGATAGTGAAAATTACAAGTAATTTGTCCACAAGAAAGTTAAGTGATTTGAAATTGTGCCCCAATCCAGAGGAATGGAAGTTCATGACATAGCTTATTTTATCTCCTTACTGTCTTCTCTCAATTTTCAGAATCTGTTTATACATTTATGAGGGGAATAGCAGGATGATAATACAAAGTAATTCATTTGGATTCGGAAAGTTTTTATGTTTTATCCCCCTCAACACAGGTAAGTCTGATCTAATGGGGACTCAATGGAAACTATGTATTTTCCTTAACTGGTGGATTAATGAATGGATCAAAAAAGGTAGAATTAGAGAACTGCCCCATTTGTCCCTCCTGTCTGTCCGTCCTTCCTTCTTTCCTTCTCTGTTTTCTTTCTTTCCTTTTCAAAGACTTTATTTATTTATTTGAGAGAGAGAAAGACAGAGAGAGAGAGCTGGGTGTGGGGTAGAGGGAGAAACAAACTCCAGACTCCTCGCTGAGCAGGGAGCCCAGTGCAGGGCTGAATCCTAGGACCCTGGGATCATGACGAGCTGAAGGCAGATGCTTAACTGAGCCATCCATGCGCCCCCATTTCTTTATTTCTTACCTTAATTCAGCTTTTCCCTTTTCTCTCACATAGACAGGCTCAGAAACTAACCTCAGTAAAGAATTCCTTGTGTTTTTTGTTAAGGGAGGAGGGATTAGGATGGTAATGAAATATTTCAGCTGAAAAAAGCTGAGCTAATTCCTATAAGATTTTTCCCCTAAATATTATATAGATCTACGATAAAATTAATAAGCAGTAGAAGTATACCTTTTGGGTTGTAAAAAGGTAATTGATCTTTTCTTTCATAGCTTCCTCATTTTTGTATTCTGCTTAGCAAGCCTTTTCTATTCCAAGATGATGAATAATTTCATCCATGTTTTCTAGCAATCTTAAGGGTCTTCTTTTTTCTTCCCAAACTTGGCAAACAAATTTATTTCCTTTCAGTTGCATCAGATGCTGAAATGATAGCTATTTGAAGCTGTTTTTGAAGATTAACAGTCCTCCATGGTGAGAAGTCTTATATATATTCTGATAGGTTATCATACAGAAGGGGAATGAAGGCATAGCCAGTAATAAGAAGCACAATAACAAAAGTTGTTGGGGGTAGGCTGAGAAAAAATAATATTTTTCTTTCTTTTTTCTTCTTTTTAATCATTATTTTACATGAGGTTCAGCTATATTATTAAGTACTATTGCATATTAACTATACATATATAAAGCTGTGTGGGCTGTTCTACTCTGGAGTGGGTTCACAGAAGAAGTGGTGGCATGAATTGGACCCTAATGTCTCAAGGGACAGGAGCCTAAGGAGGGACATTGGTTAGCAAAGGGCTTATGGATTATTTCCAGTGAGACATCAGAAAAGCCAAGGACAGTGGAGTTGGCAAGATAGTCATCAACGTTGGCCTGAAGATGCCATGCCCAGCGGAAACTGCCCCCAAACCCCCAACCAGGACAACACTCCTCTTTACAAGCTTTTGTTTTTAACTCTGGTACATCTTGGATAGCTCTAGGGTGTTTGGTGAATTTTTTGGGTGTGAGTCACCCACATCTTGCTTCAGTCACTGCCCATTTCTGATTGCAAACTGAAAAAGAGAAGTCCTGTGTCAGGGCCTGATTCAACAACCTTCTGGAATACGAACCTGTGCACGATCCAGTGATACCTTCAATTAACAACTGGATTCTGGCCCCAAGTTCAGCTTATATCCTCCTCCATTTCCTTGGGAATCCTAGCATGGTCTAATTGAGCCCAAATTTCTGTTACATCTTCCTTGACCATAAGATCTTAACTAAATCATTTTGTGAACCTGCTTTCAGTTTTTTACTTTCAGTATTTTGTTCCCTCTGTAGTCAAGGTATTTACGTGTACCGTGTGACACAGACATTTTACCATATTTTTTCCAAACTGATATCCCTTTGTTTCTGCACCATTTATTGAATAATCTATCTTTTTAATGGAAGTGGAAGTTTTTGATTGGAAGGAAAGAAGGAAAATAATTATATTTCAGATTTCACTAAGTTTGGGGCTTTTGTATGTAAAAGAGTTTCCACTCAGCCTTCTGAAAAATTCTGTTTTAATCAAGGTTCAAGTGCTAAACCATGTTTGTGGGTTGTTTCACATATGAGTAAAGGAAACCTTTGAAAGTTTTGTTCTTTTGAACATTTAGTTATATTTATTTGGTGTTTAGTCTTATTATTATTTATAATTTAGGGATAAATTCATTGTTGATCTCTTTTAACCCATTGCTTGATTCATATTTATAGTAAGTGTTTGAAAAGAAATATTTTTATTAAATGATGATTTTCCTTAAAAACGAAGAATTCAAAGAGAAAGAAATAACAAAATGAGGTGGAGAAGAAATGGTTTTGGAAACTGAGGGGTGTTAAAGACAACTTTGAATCATTCTGAAGCTAATAAGGTAATTGGATGATACATTCATTCCTAGGAAAAGGTTTCCCTAACCAATAGATCAGCCTCTACCAGGTGGTTGCTGCTAGAACGCTTTCCTCTCTAATAGTTTCTCCTACCCTTCAGTATGCCCACATATGCAGCGAGGCGGTGAGGATGCCCTGGGACCAGTCTTCTTCTCCTCTTTCCTATTCATTGTCAACTTCTCTTCCCCAACCTTACCTCTTTCCTGTTTATCTCATGGATTGTGGAAGAGGTGAGAAATAGTACCTCCTTTTACTGATTGTTGGAAGAAATAAGCTTGAGATCTTGGCAGTGTTAATAGTACACTTATTCAATGAGGTATCTTTTACAGCCTCAGTGGGGTCAACCACTTTGCCCTTCACCCTTACCCCTTCCCAGAACACTGCTCCACCCAAGACCTATGGCTTCCCTGAAGTGAAAAGGACAGTTACTGTAACTACCAGAAGAGAAAAGAGAGAGTATAATTTGGGATCACCCAGGTTTTTTCCCCCCAATCTACCTTTTCTGTCTATAAAATCAGACGCATGCATGCTACTGCACCTGGTAAGTGTAAAGCTGTGTTTCCCATCAGAAAGAGTGAAGCCTGCCAGAAAAGGCCACTCAGAAAAACCAAGATGCTCAGAGGAAGTGAATTGTGTGTAGCTAAACTGAAATAGGGAGAAAATATGTAGGAGTGGGTTCAAAGGATTTCTCAAGAAATAAAGATATAGAATAAGAAACAGGCAAGACAAGAGAGATAGAAATAGGAGAACTCAGAGAATAATAATGACAGGAAAGAGGAGGAAAAGGAAGCATACTTTACATTTTATAATAACTTGACCTAAGCAGTTTATGAAACAATATATGTAGCCCAGGATTTAAGCCAGGCTTTCAGTTAAAAAGAGATATACCCATGTACCTTTATTTTCCCTTCTTTCAAAATGACCTTGAATTTTAGTTTGGTAGATTTCGGTGCAGCTGTTACTTGATAATAACACATTGTGTTTTTCGATTTACTTAGATTATTTAAAAAACAGATAACTGAAAACCATCTGTTTATGTTTCTATGTAATTTGTTCTCAGGACAGTAACTAGGAAGAAATCATTGAAAATCCTGCTATGAAAGCCTCTTGTTAATTTAAGGAGCCCTACAAATTCAATCTGTAGTACTGGGTGAAAAGGGGTACCAAAGGCTGGGTTTTCTGAGAGAAGCAGCAAATTAATTTCTTTCTTTGCTCTTTGTGGCTGGGGGGCATCTTTCTGATCTGGCAGTGACTCTGAGTTGAATGTGCATTTGAATTATCAGAGGCAAGTGCTTGAACTGCCTATTCTCCAGATTCACCCCAGGAGACTTTGATCAGTCCCTCTGGGATGGGCCCAAGTCAAGAGGCTCCCCAGGTGATTGATACGTAGTAAGTATTCCAAGGACCCCACTTGGAATGCTTCTGTAGAACGATAAATCTGTATCACGGATTTGGGAGGTAAATTCAGGATGTATTTTCTAGCTCAGCTATTATTACCAAGAATTAACATACACACACATGCATACACACACACACACACACACGCACGCACGCACGCACGCACACAACCCCAGAACAACCCAATTAATATAACAACAAAGCAAATCGCTCAAAGAAAAGCAAAACCCAATAATGGATTTTAAATAGGTTCTTAGAGATACAATGGAATCTGATCAACCCCAACTGCTGGGACACAAAAGGACAACTCTGAGTTGATAAGAAGGACTAAGGGAAAACCTTTCAAAGGACCATAGTTAATTTCAGTTATTAACACCAAATGCTAGGCTCTGGGAAGCATTATCCATTTTACACAGCGTGCTAATCTGCCATCTGTGGGGCTTGCTGGGCAAATGTGTTCTGCTGAAGTCCCTTTCACCGTACTCAGCTGCATTTGGTTGAGTCTATAGTCTAATTTCTTTTGTCCTTGCTTGAGGCCCTAACTTAAAAATATGTCCCCCTTTCCTTTCCCCTCCCTGGGCTTCTATGGAGCATAAGGTAATTTTTGACTTGGTAGACGTAGGAGACAGGGGTGATTTGTTTTTCTGGGAAATGGTGATGAATACTTCTTTCTAGTGCTGATGGATGTAGCAAATTGGGGAATAAGCCACTTTCTCTGGGATGTAGATTCTGCCACAAATGATGTTTGCAATTTTGAGAAAGTCATTTTACCTCACAGTGCCTCAGTTTCCTTATCTCTGTAAGATAGGGGCAGCAGATCATGGACATTCTGTGGTCCTCCATGATGCTCATAGAAGGAGAAGGTGGTAAGCCCATTCATGTGTTCTCTCACATAACCTCACTGCAAGCTTCATTTCTGATGAGGCAGATTGTCTTTCAAGACCATTTAAAAAGAAGATGGGTAGGGGGGCGCCTGAGTGGCTCAGTGGGTTAATCCTCTGCCTTCGGCTCAGGTTCTGATCCCAGGGGAGCCTGCTTCCCTTCCTCTCTCTCTGCCTGCCTGCTTGCTATTTTTCTCTCTCCGTGTCAAATAAATAAATAAAAATTTTTTTAAAAAAGAAGATGGGTAGGGATGCCTGGGTGGTTCCATTGGTTAAGCGTCTGCCTTTGGCTCTGGGTCATGATCCCAGAGTTGTGGCATGGAGTCCTGCATCGGGCTCTTTCCTCAACGGGGAGTCTACTTCTCCCTCCACTGTCTTCCCACTCATATTCTCTCTCTCTCTCTCTCTCTCTCTCTCGTTCTCTCTCTCCATCAAATAAATAAATAAATAAAATCTCAACAAAAAAGAGAAAAAAAGAAGAAGAAAAAGATGGGTTCATAGTTTCGGAATTCATGCTGCTTACAAGTGGCTGCATGGAATTCTAACCCATGGTCTTTTCACTAGCAAGAGTTGGGTTTAGAGCTCCCTGTCTTATTTATTTTCTGCTTTGTCCTGGGCTGTCTGCTAGCACTTGACTTGGAGTGCGGTGTGGGACTGTGGAGGGGAGAAGGAGAGCCTGTTTCGTAGTCACAGACTGCGAGTTTATACAGGGAAGGAAAACCCTTGAGGGTCTTCTTCAGCAAGAAAATGGCTGCTATTCATGCCTCTTGCCATTAGGTGGGGCAGTTGAAGAGTGGGAACAGAGCATTTCTCCTTTCTTCCTCCCTTCCTTCCTTCTTCCCTTCTCTCTCCCTTCCTTCCTTCTTCCCTTTCTCTCCCTTCCTCCCACCCTTCCTTCCTTCCTCCTTCCCTCCCTCCTAATGGGCAATTTTCATTTAGCTCTTTCTATGTGTGCTAGGTACCTGGCTAGGCTTTTTACAAGTACCAGTTCAGTGAATTCTCGTACAGTCATCAGAACAGGTTCAATTACTATCTTCTTCTTACAAATGAGGAACTAACGCTAAAGGGAGTTAACATTTAAGGAAACTTCTTGAAGGCCATCTAAGATGTGGTGGAGCTAGGACACGAACCTGGTTTGTATGATTTTAAAGCACATGCTCTTAACAAACAAGCCGTGCTAAGGCTACCTATTTGTTTGTCCTGCTTTGGTCATAGCAGAATACTCTACCAGTTTGGGTGAAAGGCTCTGGAATTTGTAATTAGGAAACATAACTTCTGTAATTTTTTTTTAAATTCAGTGCTGTTGAGCTGTAACTGCTGAGAATATGTTATGTTTAGCAGATACCATGTTGAGTAAGACAAAGTCCTTGACCTGAAAAAATAAATGGGAGTTCCAGGAAGTAGACAGCATGGTAAATCATGTGTGTGGTGATACGAGACTGTAGAGCGGGACCCCTGAGTCCTGGGAGATGGAGGCAGAGAACGATTTCTGGAAGAAAAGGTGTCCAAGTGGGATCATGAGGAAAGAATAGGTATTAGCCAGATGGGCAGCATTAGAAGAACTTTCTACAGCATATCTAGGGCCCAGTTTTCTCATTCATTAAAATTAGGCATAGAGCTAAAAAAAAATCCAAAAGATCTCTTCTATATTAGTTTTCTATTGCTACCATAGTAAATAAGTGCAGATTTAGCATCTTGAATAACACAAACTCATTATCTTATGGTTCTGAAGCTTAGAAGTCTGACACAAGTTTTACTGCACTGAAATCAAGGTATTATCAGCGAAGCTGTGTGTCTCTGGAGTCTTTAAGGGAAAATTCATTTCCTTGATCATTTGGGTTGAGAGCTAGCTGTTCATAGCTTCCAGAGGCCACCACATTCCTTGGCTCATCACCCCCCTCTTCTATCTTTAAAGTCAGCAACAGTGGGTTGAGTCCCTCTCATGCTTTTAATCTGTGCTCCTTACTCTAGCTCATCTCTCTGACCCACGTGGGAAAGATGGAAAAAGAACATTTTCTTTCTTGCTTTATTTTATTTTATTTACTTATTTGACAGAGAGAGACAGAGCAAGAGAGGAAATACAAGTAGGGGGAATGGGAGAGGGAGAAGCAGGCTTTCCACTGATCAGGGAGTCCGATCTCAGGACCCTGGGATCAGAAACTGAGCTGAAGGCAGATACTTAATAACTGAGTCACTCAGGTGCCCCGAAAAAGAGCATTTTCAAGTGAAGTGATTTATATTCAACAATCTTTTTCTTAGTCTGTGTAAGTGATAAAAAATACTTTCTTTTTACAGAGTCTAAACTCTTACAGTGGCCAGACTATTAGTTTCTTCTTTAATCCTGTACAGGAAGGAAGAGGGGGCACATGGATGATGAAGTTCATGTATTATAGTGTTGCAGATTTGGATATTAACATAAAATTTCCATTTAGGATTTATTTATTTTTTTAAAAGATTTTATTTATTTATTTGACAGACAGAGATCACAAGTAGGCAGAGGCAGGCAGAGAGAGAGGAGGAAGCAGGCTCCCTGCAGAGCAGAGAGCCCCATGCGGGGCTCTCTTCCAGGACCCTGAGAGGGTCTAACCCACTGAGCAGAGGCTCTAACCCACTGAGACACCCAGGCCCCCCCACCCCACCCATTTAGGATTTAAAAGCCAAAATGGACTCCAAAGCCAACTTATATCTATGCTTTCCCACAGAGCAAAGAAAGTATGTGAGGTTGTGTGAACATAGTAAGAAGCTTAGGGAAGTCCACGAAATGGAAGAGCCATGACAGTGCAACCATCCTCCTCAGTGCCTTTCGATTTCCTTTAGCATCCGCAATACTTGACTTTTTCCCTCTCCTTCCACCTTCTGTTAGAAAACTCCATACCAGTTAACTGATCTGACATCTTAATGGATTATTCATTAAGAAAATCTTTTGTGCCAAGCACTCCATGATGAATTTTGATTGCTGCTGTTACCTGGGCTCTGCTTTGAAGTGTTTTTATTGACCCACTCTTAGATTTAAGATGTTTTCACTGGATTTTAAAAAATGACTTGGTAAAATTTCAGATCAGTCATTTAAAGAGGAGTGTCTTTAAATTCTGATTTGTCAATATCTACAGGTAGGTCAAAGAGTCAGAGATATGAAGAAGAAGGGACTAATGAGGGAAGTATTGCTGGATCTTCTAAATAAGAGTCTGTAGGGTCATAATATTGACGATGGTGGGAAAACTGATTTGGAAATTTACATTTCAGATTAAAGAACATTTTTTATGAGATGAAACAATGAGATTTGGTAGTTAAGAAAAGAGGATTAGTGAGGAAATCAGCTCAGTAAACACTTGAATAAAGGAATGGTCCAGCTAAAATGCTTTCCTACTTTTCCTAAAACGTTACATTTGTTTTTAGTATTTTTGTGTGAACTAGTTAAAAGTCCCTACAACTCACAGAGCTCTACCTTTGAGAAACAGATTCCCAACAAATTTCATGAGCCTTCCAGAGGACTACAAAATAGAGAAATGGCTGAATTTGATATAAATCGGTGGTGCTCATTTGCCCAAAAAACCTTGGGAACAGACTGGATTTGTACACTGTGGTAATTTTAGATGGAAGTCAACATTATAATCAGCTTCTCCTGAGAACTTGTTCCTCAATTTCCAAGAAACCAGTACAAGGGAAAGATGAGAATGAGGGGCTTCTTTTTTCTGGTTGAGTAGGATATGGTACTTATTAAGTTAATAATGAAAATATCGAAATCTTTTTTGAGTATACAGTCTGTACCAGGTACCCAACTAAGCATGTAATTAAATCATGGAATTCTCACAATAACCCTGATTTTGGTACTATTAAATAGCATCATTTTTTTTTCTTCATAGGGTTGATTCCCAAACCACCTGGGTTTTGTATATTTAGAGAAAAATTGAATTTCATGGTCAAGATTAAATAATTAAGACCAGTTAGTTTTTTCACAGATGTGTTTGTATAAATAACAAAGCCAGCATGCTAACATTATCTGGGAATGCATATAATAATATCTCACATTACTATTTACAAGAAAAAGCTATTGGTATAGGTTTGGATGATCAGTAGTTAAGTATCATCATGCTTTCTGAGAAGGAAGGAAATAAAATCTAATAGATTTAAAAAGTTATATTATTTTTGTTAGTGCCAAATACTGCACATGTTGACTATGCTTTTTTGAATCACAAGTTAAAGGAGAAGACTCTTTCCTAAAAAGGAACCAGCAGAGGAAATGAACAGAAAACTCACACATAATTTTTCTTGAGTATTTTTATTTCATTTGAAGTCTTCCTTAACCACTTGTCTAGAATAGTAGTACTTCTTCATTCTCTAATGCTTTACCTTCTTGATTTTTTTCTTGTAGTCCTGATCACTACCTAACATATTTCATGGTAGTTTGTCTATGTAGTGTTTCTTCCTACTAGCTTTGTGAGGCCAGAGAATTTCACAGCTTTGTTCACTGATGCTTCTTTATAGCCTAGAACACTGCCTATCACTTAGTGGATGCTCAGTAAATATTTGGGTAATTGAATTCTATAAATGAAATAAGGAAATTCATGTGGTTAATAATTGAAAAATATTCTGATTTACTAGAAACCAGTGAAAGTAAAAACAATTAGTATTTTCATCTATCAATGAATGAAATGTGTCTGAAAATATGTATACCTAGTGGTTATGAGAGTGGAGTAAAATAGACATTTGTACAGAATTGAGAAGCATTTTGCTGGAAAACATTTTGGAAATATGTGTGTCTTTAAAAACATTTCTATACCACATTTTAATTCTAAGAATATATTAATGAAAAAAATCTAAAATTAAAAAGTAGCTTTTTTTTAACAGAAGTCTTTATTTCAATTTTATTTATATAGAGAAATTATTTCTAAAATCCTAAATGTGTAAAGGGAGGGGAATGATTAAATAAATTAGGATGCATTACTCACATGGTATATAAACATTAGAATTTAGGTTTACTAAGGGTTTCTTAAACACGGAAAAGCTGAAGCCATGAATTTGAATTAATTTTTAAAATTATATGAGAGTCTGAATACATGATGTTATTTTAAAAGCAAACAGAAATAGTGGGTAGAAATTATGCCAGAATATAATAGAGGCTGGGACAGGTAGGATTATAAGTGATTTTATTTTATATTTATAATTTTAGTTTTCAGGTTTTCTAGAATGAAATTTTTTAATTAAAAATAATTTTAAAAATGATAAAATGACTATTTGAAACTGGTGATAATCTAGAAATGATTATGTTTTCTATTTCTTTTTCTTTCTTTTTTTTCTTTCTTTCTTTTTTATTGAGAGGGAGAGTACATTTGAGGGGTTGTGGAGGAAGAGAGAATCTTAAGCAGGCTTCACACCCAGCATGGAGACCAACCTGGGGCTCAGTCTCATGACCCTGAGATTATAACCTTAGCTGAAATCAAGAGTCTGACATTCAACTGACTGAACCACCGTGGCACACCCTGATTATGTTTTATAGTGTGTACCTGTGGGTCACATGAAGAAATGAGTACAGTATTACTTCTATTGTGTAAGAGTGCACATGTCCACAATAGCCAAATCATGGAAAGAACCTAGATGTCCATCAACAGATGAATAGATAAAGAAGATGTGGTATATGTACACAATGGAATACTATGCAGCCATCAAAAGAAACGAAATCTTGCCATATGCGACAACGTGGATGGAACTAGAGGGTATTATGCTGAGCAAAATAAGTCAATCAGAGAGAGACAATTATCATATGATTGCCCTGATTTGAGGAAGTTGAGAGGCAATGTGGAGGGTTTGGGTGGTAGGAAAAGAATAAATGAAACAAGATGGGATTGGGAGGGAGACAAATCATAAGTGACTCTTAATCTCACAAAACAAACTGAGGATTGCCAGGGGAGGAGGGTAGGGAGAAAGAGGTGGGGTTATGGACATTGGGGAAGGTATGTGCTATGGTGAGTGCTGTGAAGTGTGTAAACCTGGTGATTCACAGACCTGTACCCCTGGGGCTAATAATGCATTATATGTTAATAAAAAAACAAAAAGTTTTTTTAAAAGGTGAAAAAAAAAAGAATTTCTAACTAAAATTAAATTTTAACACATCCCTGGGATTTCCAGGGAAATGCTCACTAGAGGAGTAAGAAGATCTAGACTTAAAGGAATGTTAGTACATCCTTTCAACAGGCAAATATGTTTTTATTTTTGAATTCTGATCAATACAAAGAAATTAGTTACTTGGATTTAATAACCAGATATATTATTTTTATTTGAGACTGGCGACATGTTGAGTGAGCTTGGGCAGAGACTAGCAAAGGGCGTTTGATAGACCAGGGCGAGAGGCCTAAGGTGCATGGGATTTAGAAGGCAACAGGACCTTTCAGGAGGTGGTAGTCGCAACAATTACTGATTCTGTCCTGTGGCTAGTCTAGGTTCCAGACAAAAAGTTTGCTCTGGCCTTTTTTCTTGGAAGCTTTACCCTTTTTTCTTGGAAGAAAAAAGAAAAAAAGCTTTACCCTTTTTCCTTTTTTCTTGGAAGACTATACCCTTGATTCTTCTATTGTTAGACCCATTTCTATTTCTGGCTCTGCCCTCAGCATCCCTGATACCTACATCGATGAGCTTGACCACACAAGCTCCTCATTCTTTCACGATCTATGCTGTTGACCAGACTGTGAAACTCAGCCAGCACCCTAGGGCAGCAGGCCAAAGCACAACATTTAATAAGTAGGCTTTCCCATAATTTGATTTATTTTTTTTTAAAGACTTTCTTTATTTCACAGACAGAGATCACAAGTAGGCAGAGAGGCAGGCAGAGAGAGAGAGAGAGGTGGAAGCAGGCTCCCCGCAGAGCAGAGGGCCCGATGTGGGGCTCGATCCCAGGACCCTGAGATCATGACCTGAGCCCAAGGCAGAGGCTTTACCCCACTGAGTCACCCAGGTGCCCCCATAATTTGATTTATTTAATTCAAAGCTACATGAGCTTTTGAATTTTGTTCAAGAACATACCCTTATTCTTGGTCTGGTATTTAGACCTTAAGAGGTAGAAGGCCTTTGAAACTGAGCTTGTGTGTTGACATAGAGGAAAGATGCAGTGAGCCAGTGCATTTTACCTGAACTTTGCTGTTATTATCTACTATCCTCTAATTTGTTGAGGCAACAGTCTAAGTGTTATAAATATTTTCCACACAGTCTAGCATGATGTCTGGCATGTAATAGATGCTCGATAAATATTTATTAAGTGATTTTTCAAACACTCCATTTTCTGGCTTTAATTCATTCGTGAAATGGAGCCAATCACTTTACACTAATTATTTAAGAATACAAAACTCATTCCTGACTTAAGTCCAAAATATGTAAGGCACCATTATAAATCAATGAAAATGAGACAGACATTCTACTAGGAAAATAAGCAAGACTTGAAGAGACATCTCATCAAAGAGAATATCCAAATGTTCAATACACATATGAAAAGAGGCTCAGTATAATCATCAAGAAAAAACATTACCACAATTCAGTACTACCACAAATTCACAAGAAATGGTAATATACAAAAGAAAAACAATACCTAGTGTTGACAAGAATGTAGAACAGCCGGAAACTTCAATCACTGTGGGAGTGTGTATGTATACATTTGCTTTTGAAAATCTATTTGTCGGTGTCTACTAAAGGTGAACATGTATATATCCTAAGACTCAGCAGTTCTATTCCTTGGTACACATCCAACGCAATGGCATACAGATGTTCATCAAAAGACTATGAAAATATTCATAGCAGCACTATTTGTAACAGACGACAGTTGGAAAGTTCCCAATGCTTATTAGGAAAAAAAAATGACTAAATTGTAATGTATTCACCCAATGCAATAATAATGAGCAATAAGAATGAATGAATCACAACTAAAGTAAAAAAAAAAAAAATATTGAGGAATCTCTCAGACGTAAGAACCCAGACACCAAAGAACGCATACTGTCTGATTTCATTTATACAAAGTGCAAAAATAGGCAAAACTAGTTCTGCTAGCAATCAGGATAGCAGTTACTCTTAATGGGGATGGGCACTTATGATTGTAAAGGAGCACATGGGGTTTCTGAGGTGCTGATAATATTATGTTTTTTGATGTGGGTGCTAGTTATGTGGTATAGTCTGTAAAAGTTTACTGAGCTGTATGCTTACGATTTGCATGCTTTTTTGTATGTATGTTATTCTTCAGTGAAAAGGTAAAAGAATTTTAACTTTTTTTTCTAGTTAACTCACCAAATCCTGATATTGAGCTTGTCCCATGATCTTATGAATGTAGCCCCAAAGTATCTCCTGATGTGATCTCATGATAGCATGGGAAGCATCAAATTTTAAAACCTCTGCCTGAAGGTACCTGGGTGGCTCAGTGGGTTAAGCCTCTGCCTTCGGCTCAAGTCATGATCCCAGGGCCCTGGGATCAAGTCCCACATTGGGCTCTCTGCTCGGCAGGGAGCCTGCTTCCTCCTCTCTCTCTCTCTCTCTGCCTGCCTCTCTGCTTACTTGTGATCTCTGTCTGTTAAATAAATAAATAAAATCTTTTTTTTAAAGATTTTATTTATTTATTTGACAGACAGAGATCACAAGTAGGCAGAGAGGCAGACAGAGAGGAAGGGAAGCAGGCTCCCTGTTGAGCGAGAGCCCGATGTGGGGCTCGATCCCAGGACCTGGGATCATGACCTGAGCCGAAGGCAGAGGCTTTAACCCACTGAGCCACCCAGGCGCCCCAATAAATAAAATCTTGAAAAGAAAAACAAGAAACAAACCTCTGCCTGAAATGTTTATGATGGTTTAAAGTGCAGAAGAATAGAGAAGTTGTTTTTGATTTGGAAGCAAAGGGAAAGGTTTTGCTTTGAACAGAGATTTTGAATTTTTTTTTTTTTCTATCTTTGAGTTTAAT
Organism: Meles meles; assembly: GCF_922984935.1. Taxonomy (NCBI): domain Eukaryota; kingdom Metazoa; phylum Chordata; class Mammalia; order Carnivora; family Mustelidae; genus Meles; species Meles meles. Next base: position 93,656,879 of record NC_060068.1, read on the forward strand.
TATTTGCTGAGCCTTCTCAATCACACTGGGATGGGAACTTGTCCTTTGTTAGAGGAAATAAAAGTCACACCATTATCAAATAACTGGAGTGTGTTACCACATAATCCAGACTGTGAACTGTTGACAAATGACTCTACATTGTAAAATGTTAAATGGTTATTTTGTTTTTGTTTTAAGATTAGGAACCAAAGTCTTTATTTGTCAGTGCTACTACATCCTGCAAAGTATCTAAATGAGCTATTTCCAGGTTCCCCTTTATGATAAGAGCTTATGGTGCATGAATACACCCACATTTTGACCTATGTATGTAGAGATAACAAACTCATAAGGTTGCCTAGCTGCTTTTTATTGTGTATTCACAGCTTTCCCTGCCCTCAGGGATATAGTTGAAGAAGAGAGGAATGCTTGGCCATGCTCAGAAGGAGGTATGTGTGAGCTTTATGTTTGAGTGGATGCCAAGTCTTCTACCCTTGTTTAGATGCAAACCTAGTAGTCAGGGACCTTGTCATATCTATTTTCTGCAAAGTACCTTCTGTACTTGTCAAGATCAATAACTGGTTTTATAATGACAGAGAGCTCAGAATTCAACCTTCAGCGTGGAAATGGCTGAGTACTTACCAGCACTCCTTCTGACATTATCAGACCAGAGAGTACAGATTTCTGTATAAGAAACCCTTCTTAAAAACTTTCACTAATTCTTCCTGCTGCATATCATCTTCATGAACTATCCAGTGTCATTTAATAGTAACGATAGTAAGGTATGATACATTTTAGTATTTTACAGTTTCAAAAAATAGTTTTCACACTAACTTTCCCATTTTTTTTCTAAAAAAAACCTATCAAAGTGGTCATGTCATATATTATGCCATTTTGTAGATGAGAAAACTGAGACTCAAGACACTGAGCCTTATTAACACAGCTAAGACATATTGAATCCAGGCTTTTCAAATCAGTTGAGAGCTCTTTCTATCTTATGCCACCCTCATGAGTTTCATGTTTTTATTTATCTTTGATATAGGACTATGGCATAAGAATTGTGGGGTTAATTTATTATTTAATTCACTTAATACATATGATGTACCAAATATTGATTGGATGTTGGTGATACAATGGTGAATCAGGTAGAAGGAGTCCTACTACCTCTGGAGCTCAGAGCTTGTGGCAGGAATGCAGACAAATAGATGAGCTATTGAAATAGGAAAGTAGCACACCTGGATTTATCCTCTCTGTACTATCCTAGGATACAGTGTGTTATGGAAGTACCCAGGAAGGGCATGGGACTCTGGACTCATATAGGCTTTCACTCATATGAAGACTTCTATTAAATGGTACTAGAAAATAGAATCTACTAGATGTTTTAAATGACCAGTTGTAAGAGGAAAGTAATATTTGAGAAACATGCATGATAACTGTATTCAGTGAAAAGGAGGATTGTAACTCATTGAAAGTTCCTTTGGGGTGAAGGTGAGTGGCCATGCTTCAGGGTCCAGATTTCAAAATATAAACCTGGAAAAGGAAAGAAAGGGAACAGGGGCTGACAACAAAAATCAAATTAGGCTTTATTTACCACATTTTCTTTCCTTTTTTTTTTTTAATATTTTATTTATTTATTTGACAGATGGAGATCCCAAGTAGAGAGGCAGGCAGAGAGAGAGGAGGAAGCAGGCTCCCTGCTGAGCAGAGAGCCCAATGCTGGACTCAATCCCAGTACCCTGGGATCATGACCTGAGCCGAAGGCAGAGGCTTTACCCCACTGAGCCACCCAGGTGCCCCATCCTGTGTCATTTTTCAATAAGGGAAACTAGATTATGATGCAAGGGCATAATTTAGTTTTTTAAAGATTTTATTTATTTATTTGAGGGAGAGAGCATGAGTGGGGGTAGGGGCAGAGGGAGAAGTAGACTCACTGCCAAGCAGGGATGCCTGATATGGATCTCGGTCCTAGGACCCCAGATCATAACCTGGGCCAAAGTCAGACACTTAATTAAATAAGCCACCCAGGTGCCTCATGACTGCATGACTGCATTATTTATTTATTTATTTAGATTTTACATATTCATTTGACAGAGATCACAAGTAGGCAGAGAGGCAGGCAGAGAGAGAGGGGGAAGCAGGCTCCCCCCTGAGCAGAGAGCCCGATGTGGGGCTCGATCCCAGGACCCTGAGATCGTGACCTGAGCCAAAGGCAGAGCTTTAACCCACTGAGCCACCCAGCTGTCCCTTGACCACGGTTTTAAGCATAGACAGTGCTCAGTTATCCTCAGACTCTCGTGGCAAAACACTATATTTTTGTTCATAAAGCCTCTCCATCTCTCTTTAACTTCCCTAAAAGTATCAGTACCCCTGACACTTACTTACGTCTCAAGGACTGCTACTTATGTAAGCATTTGGGCTTCCTATCTAGGAGTGTCTCCCTGGCTGGCTCAGAATTTGGCTATGTTCTGTATAAAGCTCTTTGACTTTCTGGCTAAATGGTAGGGTTCAACTCTGTATGTCCATCATACTGACATATACATCCTGCTCTAAGTTCCCAGCAGCAAACATGCTCTTGCACTTAAATACTGAATGGAGAAGGTAACTGTTGAGGATAATATTTTCGAACGTGAGGTCTTTGGAAAGTTTTCAAGGAATCCTTGGACTCTGAGAAATGGTTTGTAAAATTGTAATGACTCATTTGTACATTATTCTGGGAAGTACATTCACCGCGTTTGTTGGTTAAAGGGACCCATAGGCCTTACCGCCATATGCTCCCCTAAAAAAAAAAAATAAATAAAAAAGTTCAAAACTGTTGTGTGGTGGTGGGAGGCAATGAAGAAGCCATCCGAACATCAGAGGTTGTAGCCAGCCTCCAAATTGGCTTCACTGATCCCCTTTCATATTGTACTACATTGCTCTCTGTGCCCAGCAGAACACAGCAAAAGCAATGGTATGTCCCTTTTGAGATGTGGTTATAAAGTACTGTGGCATCTGTCTTGTGTATTGGCTCACTCAACCTCTATCACTCACGCTGGGGGAAGCTGGCTGCCAAGTCATGAAGACTTCAGACAGCCGGTGAAGAAGCTGGTGTGATGAGGTTTAGAGGCCTCTGACCAACAGCCAGCAAGGACCAAATGCCTGCCAGCAACCATGTGATTGACTTAGGAAGGTTTTTCCAGCACTGGCTGAGCCTTGAGATGACTACTACCTCGGTTGGCAGCTTTGACTGCCATTCCCTGCCATTACAACAACCTAGCTAAGCACCTCCCGAGTTTGGGATCCTCACAAACTATGTGAGATGATAGATGTTTATTGTTTTAAGCTGCTACATTTTGGGATAATTTAGTACATAGCAGTAGATACTTAGATACCTAATGCACATTACCCTTACTAATCATGGTAAAAAGAAAAGTGGTTATAAGAAAATGTTGTGTTTATAAAATGCTGATCTTCTCCGTTAGTCCTGGGAAATTAGAGCTGGAAATAATGTGCAAGTCACCACTCCTTTTCTTCTGTTAGTGAGGAGTGCAGTGTGGTCCATTCACAGCCAGCAGCCAGTAACCATTGTGAGCCTCACTGTAAGGAGCAACCCCAGGACAGAAATAAACAAGTTTTCTTTTAAGTGATTTCTTTATTTCCTTTTACAAGGCACCAGCTCTCAAATGTGTCCTGGGGAAATCTTATATTTCCTCTGAGCATCATCAATTCAACAGAGAATTCGTGCTTTGCCAGTGATCACGGGAGGTACTGATGTAATCCTTTTTTTTTTTTTTTTTTTTTTTAAGCTGTAAGTCCTCTTTGAGCTTTCCAGTAAGGTTTTACAGCTGTTAGTTTCCTGAAGTAGTGACTTGCTTAAATGATGGGACACTTGGATGCTGCTTGTGCAGTGCTGCTTGTGGTAGCAATCTGCAAAGAAAAAAAACTTTCAAGTTCAAGTAGAAATGGAAGAAAAACAGTTTGATTCTGTGATTATTAGACATAGGAAAAAATACTGAAATATCCAATAAAATAAGCACTCTGTTGCTTTTAGTGAAAGTAGCTTAATAAAATGGATGGATTCTCCCAAGAGCAACAATTGTTACCTTTTTCTTACTATCATTGTGGTTCCTTCTTTAAGAACCTAGTTGATCCATTTCTTGGGCTGACAGGAACATTTTTCTAGAGCAATATTTTAAAACTATAGGGACTCACTAGAGAAATGTGCAACTAATCATTTGGTTTAATCTTACCTTGGAATTAAGTAGAATAAAAAAATTCACAGTATAACACATAATATATGAAGTAATTTTTTGGTTTAGTTTTTTAAATCTATATGTCTATTTTTATGTCTGTATGTACTCTGTAAGATTTAAAATGTTTGTTTGTGGGGCGCCTGGGTGGCTCAGTGGTTTAAGCCTCTGCCTTCGGCTCAGGTCATGATCTCAGGGTCCTGGGATCGGGCCCCACATTGGGCTCTCTGCTCAGTGGGGAGCCTGTTTCTCCCTCTCTCTCTGCCTGCCTCTCTGCCTACTTGTGACCTCTCTGTCAAATAAATAAATAAAAGATTTTAAAAAAATAAAATGTTTGTTTGTTTGACTATGACTTATAGTAAAAATACTTGAAAGTCCCTTCTCTATAGCATCTTGATTATGGAAAAATAAAATCCAGATTTTGGGAAGTATGCCACTGATGGCCTATTTCCTAATGGGGAGAGGTGGTAAGCAATGGTGACAATACTACACAGAGATAGGGTCAGTCTTCCTGAAGAGAATGCGTATTTCACTCCCAATTATTCTGGAAAGTTCCCCATCTGCAAAGAATGCCCCATTTTGAAGGCAGGCGATGTATGTGAAGCAAGGGGCTTTTTATTTTCACTGGTGCCAGGAGGACCTGAGACTGGTCTATGAAACAGAGAATGGGCTGATGTGGTTCCTGGCCACGTAGCAGGGACCATGTGCAAGCAGCAGTTGTCATCCATGGCTGGTAGCCAGTGGGGGTGAGGTACCTGCAGAGGTTTCAGGCCCAAGAAGGCACACCTCAAGCCCTCTAGCAAGTGGAAAGAGGAACTGAGACTGACCCTTACATAGAGGGGAAAGTAGTGTTCCTTCCATAAATCTGGGTAGAGAGTGCTGGGAACAGAGCCAAGCAATTGTGTTCAAGAGAATGGGGTTCATTCTCACAGAAGTAGCAAAGCCAAAGAACTGGAAGGAATGTTCCAGGGTCCATGTGAGGCAGAATACTAGAAAATGTCAAGAAGGAACTGGCTAGTGAGTCATGAGAGGCAGGATGGAGCCTCTTAGGGGAAAGCTATTTTCCAGCAGATGAGCTCATGCTGCCAGGCAGTAGATGTTAGAGCTACATGAGGTGATCTACTTTATCATAAAGGTTCTGGACTTCATGCCCCTCCTGTAGAAGGTGGGTCTCGGGGAAGACGATGAAATATGTGAATGTAGAAGGGCTATGATGATTATTTGCTTAGCACTTGATACTGAGAAAGAAATACATAGAAGTGACCATGTTCTAAAGTTAGCCCAACCTCACAGTCATCATCACAACTTAAATCTCTGGGCTTATAGTGTTATCAGTAGCCTTCTTCCTTTGGGTTGAACAGTATGTTTTCCTAGGGACCTCTTTTAAAATGTTGAATTTTAACATTTTGCCCCATGTGGGGGATAATATTAAATTGGTAATATACCTTTGCATCAATGAGTGAACAGAATTCTTTCTGAAATGAGTAGAGGATCAATGAGTACTTGGTGGAGAAGGGAGAATCGTGAAGAAAAGGGTCAGTGAGGATATTCTTTGCCACTTTGCAATTTTTCCAAGGGCCCAGTCATTCCATTAGGTTTGTGTGAATGGCTCTAACTGATCTTGGGCACTACAGTCTCATCCTACAGACTATTTCTGGGGGGTTAGGGAGGGGAGTGAGGCCATGAGCCCGAGGGAAAAATTCTGCATCATGTAGAAGTAGATTAACGGACCACACACATTTTAGAACATCTGCTAGATGCAAAGTTTTGTGCTGAGAAACATAATTCCTCCGTAATTTATAGACTAGTAGAAAGAGAGACAATATCAGAGTATATCTAATAATAAAATGCAAGCAAGTATCTTATTTACATGATACTTAGATAGATTTTAAATAAGATTTTTTTAGCCAGAAATCACACAATGTTGCCATTTTCCTGAGCCAAATGCTAAACTGTCTCACATCATGACCTCAAGTACTCCTGGCAAAACATAAACACCTTCATTCATTCATTTAGTATTTCACCAGCTATACTGAGTATCAGCTATAAAGGCTCTATGCTATGTACTTTGGGGGGCAGGATGTCTAGACACTAAAACTCTCCAAATACCTTCCCAAATTTTGTGAAATTTTCAGATAGGCACAAGGTGGACTTGGGTCAAACAAGATTCTTACGTAAAAGCAAAGCAATTATAAATATGCTAATACTCCATAGATTGCAGTGGAGGGAATGTAGAAATGACCCTTAAGTAAATTCCAGCTGGGAAAGTTGTTGATAATTAGAGTCTCTTCCCTGTAGCTCGCCTAGCAATCAGGAAGCAACGGTGGTTTGTTTGAGGTCTTGTAAATAAACATACAGCTTGCCGGTCCCTAAAGATAGAGAAGTTATTCTTGAGTGAGCTCCATGCAGGGCTCAGAGGTAGTGATGCCCCTCTTGTCACCCTGACACAAAACATATCAGCTTCTTTAACCCAAGAATTACAGTGATTTCATTGTTACAGTTGTATAGAGTGGTTACTAGGGCTTGGCATAAACCAAGCTTGTTAAAATCATATCGCAGAGAAGAACACATGCTACTGTTAAAGAGTTGTGATAAAATAACTGTAATCTCCTAAGGTAAAGCTAGTTGAGAATATTCATGTTTGCTTTCAGATAGGAGTCCCTTATTTATGTGGAATAATTAAATGCCTCTATAGGTGCCCATTCCAGGGGAGGCTCTTGAACCTCTCACCACTGTCATCCTTTGACTTACTGGTTATTTCAAGATTGGGAAAGTTCTGGTTGGGCATGAAATCTGTGATGACATTTAAATTGATCCAGTGAATTCATTGATCAGAGGTATTGAGTCCCTGTTACGCACAAAGTAACATGGCATATACATTTGGACAAAGCCAAAATTCTGTCACTTGCAGTGCTAAAGTCTGGTGAAGAAGAATGACAAGGGAAAGACACCCAATTCCAAAGCTGGGAGAGCAAAGGAGGGTTGATTCAAGTCAGTGTGGTCAGATGGGGAAATGAGTATCTGAAGTGGCATTTGAGAAAAGGATAGAATTCCAGTTGTTACCATTGCGTGGAGGTGGGGTGGGGGGGTTGGGGGGGTCCTTCATGGAAAAGTAATAAAGTGAATGATGGCCAGAATCAAGCTAGAACAAAGCTTTTTAATGGCATAGTGGTGAGCAATTGGGCACAGCCAGAGGCCGGCTGTGATGCTCTCTAGATATTCCCTATGCTGTCACTGCATTTTGTACTGTTCTCTCACAGCTCTGCCTGCAAGAGAGAGGGAAGCACTCTTCTCTTTAGAAATGACAAAGGAAGGAAATGCTTTACTCCTCACAGGCATTAGGCAGATTTAATACGGGATTTCTGTTGACAATGCCGTAAGCTATGGAGTTAAATAGCATTTTAGTCAACGTATGAGAAGAGGGAGAATAGATTAGGAAATAAGTAGGGCTTTCAGAATTCCTCCAAATATGAAGAAGCAGGGTCAACAGCCAGTCCTCTTTCCCAGTTCCTTTGAGATTCAGTGTGTCCAAAAGCCTGGTTTTACCTTTGCGCCATGAAGAGGGCAACTACCTTTGGGAGGCTGAGTGTAGGAACTTAGAATCTACTTCTTGGCCAGCACGCCAGTGACCCCATATTTGCAGAGGATCCGGGGAGGAACCAAGGAGAGCTTGTCCTGCTGGAATATACCCCAGGGTTGAGGCTGAATCAGAAGAATAAGCAAAATGCTTTAAGAGTCAGAATATTTCACCTCTATTTTTTTTTAAAGATTTTATTTATTTATTTGACAGAAATCACAAGAGAGGCAGGCAGAGAGAGAGGAAAGGAAGCAGGCTCTCCACTGAGAGAGAGTCCAATGTGGGGCTCGATCCCAGGACCCTGAGATCATGACCTGAGCTGAAGGCAGTGGCTCAACCCACTGAGCCACCCAGGTGCCCCACCTCTATTTTTTTTTAACAAAACTTTCTTTTTAATTTTTTTTATTATGTTATGTTAGTCACCATACAGTACATCATAAACAAATTGGGGATTTTAGAGGGGAGGGGGTAGGGGGATGGGTCAGACTGGGTGTTACATGCCTCTTTCTTGATTATTTTTTTCCTCCCTGTCCTGATGCTCAGCATACCAAATCTTCTTCCCTGATATAACTTTTCTTATTTAGTGTTATGTCATACCTAATTTAACATTAGGAAAAAAGTGATTTGGGACCATGGTGTGCAAATTATATAAATGTAGCTGATAGTCTGTTTCGATAATAAGAAGAACTTCTTAATTATCTCTAACTTTTTTTTTTAATTGTTTGGTGCTTCACAACTCTGCCTTCACATTAGAATTGTTCCAAGAACCAGCCCCCTCTTAAAATTTATTTACTTATTTACTTGAGAGAGAGAGTGTGTGCACACTCGCGCATGCGCCAGAAGCAGGGGGAGAGGGGGAGGGGAAGAGAGAGAGAGCAGACTCCCTGATGAGTGCAGAGGAGCCCAACTTGGGGCTTGATCTGAAGACCCTGAGATCATGACCTGAGCTAAAATTAAGTCAGATGCTTAAAAGACTGAGCCACTCAGGTGCCCCTACTCCAAGAGCTTTAAAAAAAAAAAAGTCAATTCCCAGGTGCATTATACCAGAACCTGGGAGTAGGACTCAGGCATCAGCATCCTTAAAGCTCTGTACGTGATTCCAGTGCACAGCTGGAGTTAACAACCGGGATTTTAAATGTCTCACGGGTGAACAATAAACCCAAACTGGTAGGGGGTAAAAATATATGTGCATCTCTTGTGTACATTAAGTATCAAATTATTAGCAGTTCTCAACAAATGTATTTCCATTTTAAAAATAGTCTTTTATGGAATGGCCTTCATAAATTTGTTATAGAATATTATTTCAGTGATGTCTCTGTTAGTAACGTGAAGCATGTTGCATATAAACTGTCTGGAGACCGTGGCGTTATTTGCAAACATGCCAAAATACAGCAGATTTTACAGGTTTATGAAAACAATATGCTTCGTTTTTGTTAGTATAGAAACAGGTTCAAAATTAGCCTCCTGTTAAACAGAAAGCCCAGAGATTAGAAATGAGGAGTCTGATTCCTGTTCATTCCCAGATACCCTGAGAATGCCATATTTTCAAAATTCACATCTTTAGCTATTTCTTCTCTTGACCGTCTAATCGAATGCATGGTCTGTTGAATCTAACTACAATTTCCTTTTACATGTTCATTTATTTCTCCATTCTTACGGTCATTACCAAAGGACTCCTGCTACCTTTTCTTTGCTGATTGCCATACGCTGCCTACCTAGTTTTTCTTACACAGAGCCCTTAGCCTGAAGATCTGAAGGTATCACGTCTTTGCTCACCTTTTGTGGCTCTCTGCTGCCCACAGAAATATCACAGCATATCTGGCTCCAGACCTTTTTCTGAAGACTGCTCCCGTTTGTGCATGACTCTGTGGACCTAATTTGGCGTCTCAGATTTGGCTATGTTTTCTCCTGTTCTCAGGACTCTCTCAAAAGCTGGGGTTTCTGTGATTGCCCAAATCCTATCCAGCACAGAAGGCTCAAACTTCATCTCCTTCATGAAACCCTGAGCCTCAAGCTAAAAGCACTGTTTTCCTACTGTGATTCCATGACAACACTTTACCTGGACCCCTTCTTCCTCTGTTCAGTTATTCATAAAATGAGAACAATAATGTCTACCTGCAAGGTGTCTTGTGAAGAGTAAATATGGTCATGGATGTAAAGAGCCAGTGCATAGTAGACAGTTTTTACATAGTCTGTCTTCTTCTCTCTCTTTCCCTTTTTCCTCCTTCCCTTTTCTTCTTAATTTGCTTATTTCTTTCCCCCAGGTTTCCTTCCATCCTTCATTTACGTCCTTGGTTCGTTGTCCATTGTAACTTTGTCATTTCCTTGTGGGCAGGGTCCTGTGACTCATCAGTTCTCATGTTTCACAGAGGTCGGTGTTGCATGTCTGGCACTCACACACCTGCTGTACACGGAAGGACCTGATATCCATGACTTGTTGTAGAAGTTGTCAGGTTCAGAAGAGATATGGATCAGAAATCCAGTTGTTTTGGTGGCCTAACAATAGTGGTACTAACAACTCTTGTTATTATCATCATCGTCATTTTAAATGATTCTGTTTACCCAAAAGCTCATTGAGGAAATCTTTATAATCTTGAGAAATCAAGAGTCAAGTTAGATAACTAATTTAGATGAGACTGCTTCTGAACAATCAGCATGGGTTCAAACCCGGGACACTCCAATTTGAAAGGAGATGGTATTTAAGCAAACTAGATTAGTTAAAGTACCTCTAAGATCATGTTTGCCTGGGGGCTATCATGGCAGATAATCCTTATTTATTTTATTTTTTATTTATTTATTTATACTATGATCTCTGTCCTAAGGCCACAGGAAGGCAAACCATAGACATACATGGCAGTAAGTTGGTGAGAAGGACTTCAGAAGAGAGAGCTAGGACTGGGTAGCACAGGTCCAGAGGGCGAAGGGAGTTAGCAAACTGTTATTACCCTATATGTATACTTCTCGTGTTAATTCTGGAGTCCTAAAAGTCCTACAGCAAAGCCTGCTGTGGCTGCCAACCTTAGGATGGGAATAGGTCAGTGACCTTGCAAGAGTCCAGTGCAGATTCCTTTTTCCTACTCTCTTTTTCATTTTCTTAGCTGGGCATTCTTACTCTTCCTGTGGCCAGTAGTTGCCTCCTCCCCAGGGATGTTCCATGCTAAAGAAGTTAACTTCTTCCTCTGCTAGTGGTAATTTTCTGCACCTACAGGACTCTCAGAGATTCTACCCATGGTATTGTTCCAGAGGGCCTACCTACATAGCTGCTGTTGAGAGCACAGAAGTCCTGCCACCACGTTGCTTGCTTCCACCCATCACCCAAGATGAAAGAACAGGTTCTGTCCCTGAGGAATCTGAATTTGGGACACACTGATTCTGCTCTGTGTTTACTGGGGCTCAACTTGGGAGGACCAATTCTCAGATATGGAGGAGAATGAAATTGATATGCCTGGGGACACATACATGAGAGACTATCAAGTTCAGGACAAAAAAAGAGAAAGAGTTATAGCTGCCTGGATTTTTGACAGTTTCCCAGTTGGGGGCTAATCCCATAGGAGGCTTAACTGCCTCCCCCAGTTTTGAGTTCTATGCAATAATCCTGTAACTTTTAAATACTTCCTCCTTTCAGCTTAAGCTAGCATGAGTGCATTCTGTTTATTACAGCCAAACAGTGCTCTGAGAGAGTTAACTAATTTTTAAACTGTTCTCAAAATTCAAACCTAATGTACTTTTGCTCAAGATGAGTCACTAATCTATGTTGAGTCTCCATGATGCCATTCCTTATTAGGATCTACATTTGACCTCTAGGGTATATTTTATAGTCCTTAATGCCTCTTGTACATAATTGATTATTTATGGAATTTTATGATGTTTTAAATACTTTGGTTGCATAGCAAACACATTTCATTTCATATTTCAATTCTGCAATAGTTGGACTAGGTCACCTCTTCTAGTGGTTACAGCCATATTTCTTCTTCCTTCCCTCCCTCCCTCCCTCCCTTCCTCCCTCTCCTTTCCCCCTCCCTCACTATGCCCTCCCCTTCCTTCCTTCTTTTTTCCTTCCTTCCTTCCTTCACTATGATATCAGACAGAAGAACAGAATTATTCATTGGAAGCATTCTTCATCCAACTTATGAATAAACTAAGCCCAGTCATCCAACCTCTCAAGGTCTCACTTTAAGTAAAGTGAGGAGACCATACCCAAGTCCCTTCCAGCATGACAATTTTATGATTCCACGACATGTCTGCACTCTGAAATATAACACGTAATGATAGAAACTACTCTAGTATTTGTTCAGAATACACATTTCCCAAACTTATTTGACAATGGAATACATTTTACATGATTGTGTATCCATAGAATACCAGCAATAACTCATGGGATAGAATCTGCTCTTGGACTGAAAAGGACAAAAAATGGTCTATGACAAATTAATTGCTTCAAGAAATGATAAAAATCAATTCATTTGTAACTCAATTATATGATCAAAATAATAC